>NC_134362.1:79615504-80849643 GCF_048569485.1 Anomaloglossus baeobatrachus
ATGAGGGCCTCAAAACATTAAGTGTCCATTTTAAGGAAGTGGGTGTATTTCAGTATAGCCCTTAGGCAGGGCAGCCAAAAATTGGGAGGCTACACGTTGTCCCTGGGTAGAGACGTGCATGAGGGCCTCAAAACATTGTTCCCATTGCAAAGGAGCGGGTCTCCTGTCGTTGTAATGTCCATTCTGCAAAGAATGGGCGAAAAAATTTACCACTGGGGGTATACCTGAAACAAAGACCTAACTATTGTAACGGTCATCATGATGGCGCATGAGGAGAAGGAGGAGCAGTCCAGCGATTATCCAAAGTCGAGAAGTGTACCCATGGGTGAGTGGAGGTACATGGCAAACTTTAAATTCCGCTCTCATTTGCTGGTGGTGTGGTGAAGTCTGGCCCAATCCAACCCTTGTTCATCTTTATCAGAGTCAGCCTGTCAGCATTTTCAGTTGACAGGCGGGTGCGTTTATCTGTAATGATTCCACCTGCGGCACTAAAAACACGCTCTGACAAAACGCTAGCAGCAGGGCAGGCCAGGACTTCCAAGGCGTAGAGAGCCAATTCATGCCACGTGTCCAGCTTGGATACCCAATAATTGTAAGGCACAGAGGAATGTCGGAGTACAGTTGTTCGATCTGCAAGGTACTCCTTCAGCATCTGGGCAAACTTAGGATTTCTTGTGGCACTACCCCGCACCTCAGGGGCTGTGGTACGTGAGGGGCTGAGAAAACTGTCCCACATCTTAAAGACTGTTCCCCTACCTCTGGCGGATTGGACTTGTGCCTCTCTCGGCTGTACGCCTCGGTTGTCCACTGATTCCTGACCTATGCCGCTAGCGTTTTGTGAGGGGAATGCTTTGCCTACTTCCGTGAGTATGGCCTTCCGAAACTGCTGCATTTTGGTTGACCTCTCATCCACGGGAATAAGAGACAAAAAGTTCTCCTTGTAGCGTGGGTCTAACAGTGTTACCAACCAGTAATGATTGTCGGCCAAGATGTTCTTAACGCGAGGGTCACGAGACAGGCAGCTTACCATAAAGTCAGCCATGTGCGCCAGACTCTTAACAGCCAGGACTTCAGTAGCCTGACCAACAAGATGACTGAACATGCTGTCCTCCTCCTCCTCCTCCTCCTCCTCCTCCTCATCTACCCTGTCCTCTGGCCAGCCACGCTGAATCGAGGATATGACTGGTGTGCATGTCATATCCTCAATTTGGCCGGAGAGTTGCTCCATGTCTTCATCCTCCTCCTCGTCATAGTCCTCCACTGCACGTTGTGATGAGACGAGGCTGGGCTGTGTGTTATCACCCACACCCACTACTGTTTCTTGCTGCAACTCATCGCGCTCCGCCTGCAATGCATCATGTTTGTTTTTCAAAAGGGACCGTTTTAGAAGGCAGAGTAGCGGTATGGTGACGCTAATAATGGCGTCATCACCACTCACCATCTTGGTGGAGTCCTCAAAGTTTTGGAGGATGGTACATAGGTCTGACATCCATCTCCACTCCTCAGGTGTTATGTGTGGAGTTTGACCCATTTCCCGACGGCTTAGGTGATGCAGGTACTCAACAACTGCCCTCTTCTGCTCACATATCCTGACCAACATGTGCAGAGTTGAATTCCAACGCGTGGGGACATCACACACCAGTCTGTGAGCCGGAAGATGCAAACGGCGCTGAAAGCCGGCAAGGCCGGCTGAAGCAGTAGGTGACTTTCGAAAATGTGCAGACAGGCGGCGAACTTTTACCAGCAGATCAGACAGCTCTGGGTATGACTTTATAAACCGCTGAACCACGAGGTTGAGCACATGGGCCACGCATGGAACATGTGTCAGCTGGCCTCGCCTCAAAGCCGCCACCAGGTTCCGGCCATTGTCACAAACGACCTTTCCTGGCTTTAGGTTCAGAGGTGTGAGCCAGTGATCTGCCTGCTGTTTCAGAGCTGTCCACAGCTCTTCTGCATTGTGGGGTTTGTCACCTATGCAGATTAGCTTCAGCACAGCCTGTTGCCGCTTCGCCGAGGCAGTGCTGCAGTGCTTCCAGCTTGTGACTGGTGTGGAGGGCACAGTGGATGAGGATGCGCAGGAGGAGGAGGAGGCTGAAGAGCATGACATTCCGGAGCTGTAGAGTGTGGGTGAAACACTGACTGAGGTAGGGCCTGCAAACCTTGGTGTGGGAAGGACGTGTTCCGTCCCTCGCTCAGACTGGGTCCCAGCTTCCACAATATTAACCCAGTGTGCCGTCAACGAGATGTAGCGGCCTTGCCCACAAGCACTTGTCCACGTGTCTGTGGTTAGGTGGACTTTGGGTGAAACAGCGTTGTTCAGGGCACGTGTGATGTTTTGTGACACGTGGTTATGCAACGCGGGGACGGCACACCGGGAGAAATAGTGGCGGCTGGGGACCGAGTAACGTGGGACAGCTGCCGCCATCAGGTCACGGAATGCTTCTGTCTCCACCAGCCTAAAAGGCAACATTTCCAGCGCAAGCAGTCGCGAAATGTTAGCATTTAGAACTGTGGCATGTGGGGTGTTGGCAGTGTATTTGCGCCTGCGTTCAAAGGTTTGCTGAATGGATAACTGAACGCTGCGCTGGGACAAGGACGTGCTTGATGATGGTGTTCTTTCTGCGTAGGCAACTGCAGGTGCAGGAGTGGAGGAGGCTTGTTCGCAGGCAGCATGGACAGAGGATTGGCTCGCATGCACAACCAGCGAAGACGTAGCAGTGACATCAGCAAGCACTGCTCCTCGACTCTGTTGTACTTCCCACAAAGTCGGGTGCTTGGCTGACATGTGCCTGATCATGCTGGTGGTGGTCAGGCTGCTAGTTTTGGTACCCCTGCTGATGCTGGCACGGCAGGTGTTGCAAATGGCCTTTTTTGAATCATCTGGATCCAACTTAAAAAACTGCCAGACTCGTGAAGACCTAACATTTGTACAGGCACCTTGTGTCGTCGTGTTGTTACGGGGAACGGTTGCCTGACTTCTGCCTGGGACCACCACCCTGCTTCTTACTGCCTGTTGTGATGCTACGCCTCCCTCCCCCTGTGCACTGCTGTCCTCGCTCTGCATATCCTCCTGCCAGGTTGGGTCAGTTACTGGATCATCCACCACGTCGTCTTCCTCTTCCGCACCCTGCTCCTCCTCCTGACTTGCTGACAATTGTGTCTCATCATCGTCCACCACTTGTTGAGACACGTTGCCAACTTCGTGAGAACGTGGCTGCTCAAATATTTGGCTATCTGTACAGACGATCTCCTCATGACCCACTTCAATATGAGCTGGCGAGAGGCCAGAATGTGTGAATGGAAACGTGAACAGCTCTTCCGAGTGTCCAAGTGTGGGATCATTAATGTCCGAGGAGGACGTGTACTCAGCCTGGTGGTAGGAAGGAGGATCAGGTTCAGAAATGTGCGGTGCAGTATCACGGCTACTGACACTTGACCGTGTGGAAGACAGAGTGTTTGTGGTGGTGCCAATCTGACTGGAAGCATTATCCGCTATCCAACTAACAACCTGTTGACACTGGTCTTGGTTCAAGAGCGGTGTACTGCTGCGGTCCCCAAGAATTTGGGACAGGACGTGCGAGCGACTAGATGTGGCCCTTTGTTGTGGCGAAATTAGAGCTTGCCCACGACCTCGGCCTCTGCCTGCACCACCATCACGTCCACTTCCTTGTTCCTTGCCAATGCCCTTGCGCATTTTGCAATGCTGTGCACTGCTGACGTGTATATTCACTACTTGTGCGTTATATCAAAGTTTCTGGAAATTGCACACCAGTGCACCTGTACGCTGCCACCAACAGGCACACACGTGCGGTTTTAAAAACCAAGCACGGACGCAATAATAACCTAACACAGGTTTTAGGAGCAAAAATTAAGAACTCTGACACTATCAGCCACTGCTGACTGACG
Source organism: Anomaloglossus baeobatrachus (assembly GCF_048569485.1). Lineage (NCBI taxonomy): Eukaryota > Metazoa > Chordata > Amphibia > Anura > Aromobatidae > Anomaloglossus > Anomaloglossus baeobatrachus. The sequence continues at coordinate 79,619,411 of NC_134362.1, forward strand.
TGTATTATACACTACACTTGTGCGTTATATAATAGTTTGGTAAACGCACACCAGTGCACCTGTACGCTGCCACCAACAGGCACACACGTGCGGTTTTAAAAACCAAGCACGGACGCAATAATAACCTAACACAGGTTTTAGGAGCAAAAATTAAGAACTCTGACACTATCAGCCACTGCTGACTGACGTGTATTATACACTACACTTGTGCGTTATATAATAGTTTGGTAAACGCACACCAGTGCACCTGTACGCTGCCACCAACAGGCACACACGTGCGGTTTTAAAAACCAAGCACGGACGCAATAATAACCTAACACAGGTTTTAGGAGCAAAAATTAAGAACTCTGACACTATCAGCCACTGCTGACTGACGTGTATTATACACTACACTTGTGCGTTATATAATAGTTTGGTAAACGCACACCAGTGCACCTGTACGCTGCCACCAACAGGCACACACGTGCGGTTTTAAAAACCAAGCACGGACGCAATAATAACCTAACACAGGTTTTAGGAGCAAAAATTAAGAACTCTGACACTATCAGCCACTGCTGACTGACGTGTATTATACACTACACTTGTGCGTTATATAATAGTTTGGTAAACGCACACCAGTGCACCTGTACGCTGCCACCAACAGGCACACACGTGCGGTTTTAAAAACCAAGCACGGACGCAATAATAACCTAACACAGGTTTTAGGAGCAAAAATTAAGAACTCTGACACTATCAGCCACTGCTGACTGACGTGTATTATACACTACACTTGTGCGTTATATAATAGTTTGGTAAACGCACACCAGTGCACCTGTACGCTGCCACCAACAGGCACACACGTGCGGTTTTAAAAACCAAGCACGGACGCAATAATAACCTAACACAGGTTTTAGGAGCAAAAATTAAGAACTCTGACACTATCAGCCACTGCTGACTGACGTGTATTATACACTACACTTGTGCGTTATATAATAGTTTGGTAAACGCACACCAGTGCACCTGTACGCTGCCACCAACAGGCACACACGTGCGGTTTTAAAAACCAAGCACGGACGCAATAATAACCTAACACAGGTTTTAGGAGCAAAAATTAAGAACTCTGACACTATCAGCCACTGCTGACTGACGTGTATTATACACTACACTTGTGCGTTATATAATAGTTTGGTAAACGCACACCAGTGCACCTGTACGCTGCCACCAACAGGCACACACGTGCGGTTTTAAAAACCAAGCACGGACGCAATAATAACCTAACACAGGTTTTAGGAGCAAAAATTAAGAACTCTGACACTATCAGCCACTGCTGACTGACGTGTATTATACACTACACTTGTGCGTTATATAATAGTTTGGTAAACGCACACCAGTGCACCTGTACGCTGCCACCAACAGGCACACACGTGCGGTTTTAAAAACCAAGCACGGACGCAATAATAACCTAACACAGGTTTTAGGAGCAAAAATTAAGAACTCTGACACTATCAGCCACTGCTGACTGACGTGTATTATACACTACACTTGTGCGTTATATAATAGTTTGGTAAACGCACACCAGTGCACCTGTACGCTGCCACCAACAGGCACACACGTGCGGTTTTAAAAACCAAGCACGGACGCAATAATAACCTAACACAGGTTTTAGGAGCAAAAATTAAGAACTCTGACACTATCAGCCACTGCTGACTGACGTGTATTATACACTACACTTGTGCGTTATATAATAGTTTGGTAAACGCACACCAGTGCACCTGTACGCTGCCACCAACAGGCACACACGTGCGGTTTTAAAAACCAAGCACGGACGCAATAATAACCTAACACAGGTTTTAGGAGCAAAAATTAAGAACTCTGACACTATCAGCCACTGCTGACTGACGTGTATTATACACTACACTTGTGCGTTATATAATAGTTTGGTAAACGCACACCAGTGCACCTGTACGCTGCCACCAACAGGCACACACGTGCGGTTTTAAAAACCAAGCACGGACGCAATAATAACCTAACACAGGTTTTAGGAGCAAAAATTAAGAACTCTGACACTATCAGCCACTGCTGACTGACGTGTATTATACACTACACTTGTGCGTTATATAATAGTTTGGTAAACGCACACCAGTGCACCTGTACGCTGCCACCAACAGGCACACACGTGCGGTTTTAAAAACCAAGCACGGACGCAATAATAACCTAACACAGGTTTTAGGAGCAAAAATTAAGAACTCTGACACTATCAGCCACTGCTGACTGACGTGTATTATACACTACACTTGTGCGTTATATAATAGTTTGGTAAACGCACACCAGTGCACCTGTACGCTGCCACCAACAGGCACACACGTGCGGTTTTAAAAACCAAGCACGGACGCAATAATAACCTAACACAGGTTTTAGGAGCAAAAATTAAGAACTCTGACACTATCAGCCACTGCTGACTGACGTGTATTATACACTACACTTGTGCGTTATATAATAGTTTGGTAAACGCACACCAGTGCACCTGTACGCTGCCACCAACAGGCACACACGTGCGGTTTTAAAAACCAAGCACGGACGCAATAATAACCTAACACAGGTTTTAGGAGCAAAAATTAAGAACTCTGACACTATCAGCCACTGCTGACTGACGTGTATTATACACTACACTTGTGCGTTATATAATAGTTTGGTAAACGCACACCAGTGCACCTGTACGCTGCCACCAACAGGCACACACGTGCGGTTTTAAAAACCAAGCACGGACGCAATAATAACCTAACACAGGTTTTTTTGGGGAGCGACAATTACAGTACAGACAAGTCAGACACTATCTGGACTGTTTTACACTGTGTACACCAGCCCCAGATATGAAGGCTGGTATACGGTCACCACTACCCTGCCTGCCTGCCTGCCTGTATACTGCTACAATAGTCCTGACAAGGACTCTTTTGGTCACTAGCCTGTATTCAGACCTGGCTATACCCTGCCTGTATATAGCAACAATAGTCCTGAGAAGGACTCTGCTACTGTACTCCGACCTGGCTATACCCTGCCTGCCTGTATACAACTAGAATAGTCCTGAGAAGGACTTTTGGTCACACTGTTTGCAGCCCTGCAACTGAAAAAGCTATAAAGGGCCGCAAAGCTTTCCCTGAATCAGCGACACTCTCCCTACACTCACTGTCAGAATAGCTGTGAGCAGAGCACAGCGCGCCGGCCGATATAAAGGCTCGGTGACGCTGTGCAGGCCGGCCAATCACTGCAATTCCACAACTAACAGGGCTGTGGCATTGCAGTGGTCTGCCAGCCAATCCCTGCATGAGGGCTGGCTCTCAAAAGAGCGCCAACATGCAGAAATGAAGACCACGAGTAAAGCACGAGTATCGCGAGATTACTCGGTCCCCGCCGAGCAGCCCGAGTACAGTGATACTCGTGCGAGTACCGAGTAGTGACAAGCATGCTCGCTCATCACTACATGCTTTAGTTCCTTGAAATTTTTCTGAGGATCCAATACATTTCCAATTTTCAGATTAGTTTAATGGAATCCATATCTCTTTACAAAAGTAAATACAAGTAATGAAGAATATTGTAATTTCTGGTGTCATTAGATACTAATACATACTAATTAGGTGTTATTACATACTGTTGCCTACGACGCTGGTGTCATTATAGACTATTACATGAACCTTAAGAAACTGAAAGAAATGTATTAATAAAATATAATGGAAATCATTATATATCTCCTAGATGCTTAATGTATAAGAAATCCGGAGAGACATGTCATGAACTATATACGGTTTCATTAGCTGACTCGAGAATGCCATCCCACACTAAATTAGTCTAGAATGCTTAGATCTATGGTCTTTTTGCATTAAGAAAAGATTAAAGTGATGCTAAAGCCTAAAAATTAAAATGGGTCATATAAATTTAAAGATCCCTTTCACTCAGCGTGAGAACATTATATGCACTGCACTCACAAATTTATTAACCAAGTAATGTGACCATTAAAACTGTCCTGGTCTGTGAACGATCATTTCAGCAATGTTTATTGAAATAAGGATATCACATTTGCAAATAAACTTTTAAAAATGTGTAACCACCAGAAACATTGTTAATTTACTTTCTTCTGTTTTGGCGATCTTGTGTGCATGATGTATGTGTTCCCAGGACATAGAACTGCCTACATAGACAAAAAGGAAGCAAGTAATCGCTCCTTGCCCCACTCTACACACAAACCATCCATTGGCATATCTACAAGCCGCAAAAAAGTCACCAGACAGAATGGGAAAAAGAGGGGTTTTCTTTCATTCATACTGTGAATATTACATAAGGTGTGCAATGGGAGTACTCATTTACAGTTCATTTATCAGTGTTGGAAAGACCTGTTGGTGGGAAATGTATGTTTCCATTAAGGGGAATCTGTCAGCAGGTTTTTGCTACCTCCTCTGAGAGCAGCAGGATGTAGGCAAAGAGATCCTGAATCCAACAATGATGTCTCACAGATTACTGGGTGCAGCCGTTCTGACCCAATCAGAAATTTTAGATTTAACCATTTAGATGTCATGACTCACGGCTGTCAGTGTTCCCTGGAGTGTGGCCGGTGGGAGGGTCCCCCCCCGCCCCACAGAAGAGCAGAATCGTGGAGGGCTGACAGGGAGTAATAAACATGGAGTCTCTAATGTGTCTGTGTATTTATTTCTATTAAAGTATTTTTTCTCTCTGTGGTGTCTTTTTTTTAACCCTTTATTGGAGATTCTTAATGTCTGGGTCAAACTTGCCTGACATTAAGAATCTCTGGCTTAATACTAGCTAGTAAAACAAAGCTAGTATTAACTCATTATTACTCAGCAAGCCACCTGGCTTCAGGGCTGCTGGAAGAGTTGGATCAAGCGCCAGATGATGGTGCTTCTATGAAAGCGCCATTTTCTGGGGTGGCTGCAGACTGAAATTCGCAGCAGAGGCACTTAGAAAGCTCGGGCCAATCTGTGCTGTGGATTCCAATCCCCAGCTGCCTAGTTGTACCTGGCTGGACACAAAAATGGGGCGAAGCCTATGTCGATTTTTTTTTCAATTATTTCATGAAATTCATGAAATAATTAAAAAAAGGGCTTCCCTATTTTTTAGTTCCTAGCTGGGTACAAATAGGCAGCTGGGGGTTGGGGGCAGCCGTACCTGCCTGCTGTACCTGGCTAGCATACAAAAATATGGCGAAGCCCACGTCATTTTTTTGGGGGGGCAAAAACTCCTGCATGTAGTCCTGGATGGATTATGCTGAGCTTTGTAGTTCTGCAGCTGTCTGCTCTCCTGCATACACTAGTGAATGGAGCATGCTGAGCCTTGTCGTTCTGCAGCTGTTGTATGCACTCCTGCATACACCAGTGAATGCAGCATGCTGAGCCTTATAGTTCTGCAGCTGCTGTCTACTCTCCTCCATACAGACAGACAGCAGACAGCAACTGCAGAACTACAAGGCTCAGCATACTCCATCCAGGATTGTATGCAGGAGTTTTTTGCCCCCCCCAAAAAATTATGCCTGCTTCACCATGTTTTTGTATGCTAGCCAGGTACAGCAGGCAGCTACGGGCTGCCCCCAACCCCCAGCTGCCTATTTATACCCGGCTAGGAACCAAAAATATAGGGAAGCCATTTTTTTTTTTAATTATTTCATGAATTTCATGAAATTATTAAAAAAAAAATGACGTGGGCTTCGCCCATTTTTTGTGTCCGGCCAGGTACAACTAGGCAGCTGGGGATTGGAATCCGCAGCTCAGGGTGCCCACGCTGGCACCCCTGCTGCGAATTGCAGTCCGCAGCCACCCCAGAAAATGGCGCTTTCATAGAAGCGCCATCTTCTGGTGCTATATTCAAGTCTTAAAGCTGCCCTGGTGACAGTCGGCTCGCTGGGTAATAATGGAGTTAGGGCTAGCTGTATATTATCAACTGGCCCTAAGCCCGAAATTCATGGTGTCACACCAATATTAGACATGGTCACCTTGAATTTCTAGTACAGATAAAAAAAACACAACACACAGAAAAATATTTTATTAGAAATAAAACACAACACAATTAGTGACTCCATCTTTATTGAAATAAAGAACCCCCCTCCGCAGTAATCCTGGGTCAAGGGTCCCGCGCCGTCCAATCCGGATCCAATATCATTTGATCGGTTTGCTGGAAGGCAAAGCGATCAGATGATGTGTCAGGTTCAAGGGCCTGAATCACATAACACAGCAGCTGAATATATAAATGGCTTTTATACAATCAGCTGATGCATCAGTGCAAAAAAACCCCCAAAAAACGACACACTTCTGTGCAGACTCCTGTCCGACAGCATCAGCTGATAGTTTAGCCAGCCTCACCGCTCGACTTATAGTGTCAGCTGATTCCATCAGGTGACCACATTAGCTGATCATGAGAGAGAGAGAGAGAAAGAGAAAGAAGAGAGAGAGAAGATAGAGAAACGAGAGAGAGAAAAGAGAGAGTAAAAGAGCGAGAGAAAGAGAGAGAGAAAGAGAGAGAGAAAGAGAGAAAAAGAGAGAGAAAAAAAGAGTGAGAGAAGAGAGAGAAGAGAGAGAGAGGAAAAAAGAGAAAAAGAGAGACTGAGAAAAAGAGAGATAGAGAAAAAGAGAGAAAGAGAAAAAGAGAGAGAGAGAAAGAGAGAGAGAAAAAGAGAGAGGAACGAGAGATAGAGAGAGAGAGAGAAAGAGAGAGAGAGAAAAAGAGAGAAAACGAGAGAGAAATAGACAGAGAAAAAGAGAGAGAGAAAAAGAGAGAAAGAGAGAGAGAAAAAATAAATACATTTTTATTTATTTATTTTACTGCACGATATAGAGCTGTCCGCCGGCGTCTGTGATTGGTCGCAGTGAGACAGCTATCACTCATCATGAAGGCGTGTCTGACTGCAACCAATAATGGGCGCTGGTGGGCAGGGAAAGCACGGAATAACTAATTGAATAATGAAGCGGCAGCCATTTTCAAAAGAGGAAATGCCGCTGGAGATTTGTGACAGCCGTGCAGCGAAACGCCTGTGATCGGTGAGTAGGACAGAGTGAGGGATTGTGCTGGGGACGCAGGATGCATGCAGATACAAAAGGTGCGCACATACTTACTGTGAAAAGCCACGCTTTTGGTGCTCGGACCATTCTCGAACGTAACTCGAACTGCCGAATTCTTACCAAATTGTTCGAGTTTGTCGAACGACTCGAACACCCCCCAAAATCACTCAAACATGAAATTGGCGAACCTCAAACCTCGAACATCGCTCATCTCTAATATTCATACTGTAGTGAGCGTCCCCCCAGATATCAGACCTCATTACACCAATACATGGAGGCAACATGAGCAAATCAAGTCTTTACTGGGTGTTTGTAGTCTCCAGTATAGATAATACCACATGTAGAATGTTGTACATTGAATTGTACTGGGGCCTGTAAATAAAGATACTTGGCATATGTGGATTTCTATGTTCTTCATGCAAGAAAATACAGGTAAGCCCACAAAAAGGACAGCAAAAGTGACTTCATTACCAGCACATAGAGCTGAACCCCCATTAATAGTGCCAGGACACTACTCCCATTGACGTTAGAGACAAAAAATGCCTCCAATAAATAATACCAGCAGCAGTGTCCTGTGTAACCTAAATGTAAAATTCTGCTTTCCTGCCACAGTGCACAATGGAGAAAGTATGTGTGTATATATACAGTATATCTAAGCCCCACCAGTGGCCAGTGACAGCAGCCTTTGTGGCTGAATTGTCTGCTCTGCCCGATGTAATCAGGAGATGAGATAAATCAGTGTCAGGTCCATCAGGGAATATGATGGCGGCTACTCACCGACATCTACCTCCACTGGTCACTGTCAGCAACAGACTGAGGACGAGTGACATTTTGCATTCTTCAAATTCAAATCCAGTGATCTTATCTTATTGGCTGCTGACTGTTGTCATATAACAAATGAAATTTAAAGGAACAGGACACTCTTATTTCTCCACAGTGCATTTCATATTTATGTGCTATAATTTTACTTATATTTTGAAGCTGTGGAGATAATCAGGGAGGCACAGCTTTATATTTCCATACAGAGTGATTCAAATTTCATTATTGATTTCATATGAGAACATTAGGGATCTAATTCATTAGGGGTCATTCATTAACCCCAGCATTGTACACACTAGTCTTTATAAAGGAAAGTTTTGAAGTAAGATGCATCAAAGAGATACAGACCACTTAATGAATTTGGAGCATCTTCTCAGTGGTGTGCGCCTCTGCATATTTTGCTGGAGATGTTACTTCTCTCAGAAAGTGGAGTAATATTTCTGTGAGTTACACTACTAAAGTGATGTTACTTTTTATGAATTGGACCGGCAAGCACGTCCACACCTTATCCCATCTATGCTCCTCCCACTTTGGTGAAGCTAGTGGGACTGTCGTTTAAAAAGCATTTGCCAAAATTTGCTATTTTTCAAGGTGTTCTATATATTATAAGTCTACTATTGTGTCATAAAGTGCAATTTGCCTCATTACCCTGATGAAGCTTGTGAGGGTGAAACATGTTGAACAGGACAGTCTTTTTCTATTTTAATAGCGTCTTGTTTTTCTGGTCATTAGGTACTACAGAATAGGACACAAAGCTTGATGCTAGATAATGGACAGCAGGACTTTTGCTACTGGTTGTACAATGTAAAGCTATTGGAGCTGTATACAAATAGCTACAAATAGGTAGATCTATCCATATATATATATTACAATTGAATGACGCAACTAGTGCAGCCATTTGACAGCCCAGGATATATATTTAAGCATAGATAGGACTTATTAGGTGCAGAGTGTAATTTTAATGAGTACCTTAACATATGAATTGCACTAGTTGTTCATATTTTTAATTTAAGAATTGAAAGTTATGTTTTATTTTGTATTGGTATTAGTAGATTTGTGGCTATTAGATTTAAAATGTTTATTAATCCATACCGATCCCATTGAGCAATTGAGTGTGCAGAGGACAGGAGGGTACAGTGCCAGGATTGTGGGGCTCTGGGTAGAGGAATGGAAGCCTGCCTTTCTATTCCCTCCTAATGGGGAAATGCAGCGAGGAAATCCCTGACCTTAGCTACACAGACGCTGTCTCTGTTTTCAGGACCTGTCACCTATGGCTCTGACCCTGCCGGTACGAGCCCTTAAAAGGACTGATAGAAAGTGCTCTCCCTAAGCTGTCCAGCGCTGTGTATGGAGCGCATACAGCTGTATCGGCGATAGGACTCAGGACGGAGCTGAGCCAGTGATGTCTGACACCAAGGACGCAGAAGGCAGATAATGGCGTGCTGGAGGAAAATGTCCGTTTTTATAATGCAGGGACGTGTGACATGGACATCCTATCACACATGCCGTTGCTTCTCTGGCTAAAAGTCCACTTAGCTGTGTGTGTGTCTGGGATTGGCTGACATGCTGGCCCTCCCCACTACACGCGCGCGCTTAGGGAAGGAAGACAAGAAAAAAAAAAAAAAAATGGCGATCGCCATTATCCATACAGCAGTAATCTGAAGGCGCTGTTCCCGCACACTATACACTGAAATTTCATAATAGTGTGAGTCACAGAGTGACTTACACTATTACAGCGGAAAGCCAGCTAGGAATTAGCTGTTTTTTTGCTGCTAGAACCGTTCTTGAACGTTTCTAGAACTATCGAGCTTTTGCAAAAAGCTCGAGTTCTAGTTCGATCTAGAACAGGCCCCAAAATCACTCGAGCCTAGAACTGGAGAACCTCGAACTGCGAACCGCGCTCAACTCTAATCATGGGCCTCTTGGCTGCATCTCTGATCAATCTTCTCCTTGTTTGAGATGAAAGTTTGGATGGACGGCCGGGTCTTGGTAGATTTGCAGTGGTATGATACTTCTTCCATTTCAATATGGTCACTTGAACAGTGCTTCTTGGGATGTTTAAAGTTTTGGAAATTTTTTTGCAACCAAATCCAGCTTTAAACTTCTCCACAACAGTATCACGGACCTGCCTGTTGTGTTCCTTAGTCTTTATGATGCTATCTGCGCTTTAAACAGAACACTGAGACTATCACAGAGCAGGTGCATTTATACGGAGACTTGATTACACACAGGTAACTTACATTTATCATCATCAGTCATTTCGGACAACATTGGATCATTCAGAGATCCTCAATGAACTTAAGGAGTGAGTTTGCTGCACTGAAAGTAAAGGGGATGAATAATATTGCATGCCTCACTTTTCAATTATTTATTTTTTTAAAAAGTTTAAAGTAAGCAATAAATATTGTTTAACTTCACAATTGTGTCCCACTTGTTATTGATTCTTCACCATAACATTAACATTTTTTATCTTTATGTTTGAAGCCTGAAATGTGGGAAATGGTGGAAAAATTCAAGGGGGCCAGATAGATTTGCAAGGCACTGTAAAAATCGTACAAGATGAGTGACTTCGTACACTTGAGTACAATGGGCATGAATAGGACAACACAGTGTTCCAGCAGAACAACGGCCAGAAGTATACATTGAGATTGGTGAAGAAATGGTTCAATGACAATGAAGTAGAGAAGCTGGATTGGCCCCCACAGTCCTCAGATCTCAATCCAATCAAACACTGTGAGTAGAGTTGAAGAAAAAGCTGCATACATACTGAAGTGAGTCGACCAGTATGCACCAACATTTGGAATGTGTAGAAGAGATTAAATTTTGGTTCTGACATGCTTGATGAACAAGATTAACAACCAATACATAACTCCAAGATTAATATGTACACTGTACAATACTGAAATAATTCATAATAATCAATCTTAGAGTGGACTAGGGCAATCCCAATCATTATTAGAAGAACAGAAGAAAAAACGACCAATAGAGCCCAGGTAGCTGAAAGGTGAAAAACCTTTTATTAGGGTGGTGAGTGGCACAATTACAAGAAAGACTCTGACAACAGGAATTCCCAGCACAATAAAGGTGCATATTTAAACACCATATGACACATTATGGACCCATTGTTATAATATAATGAGTGACCAAAAATATGTGTGGTAGAATACACAAATCAGGTATGTGCTGGAACAACCACAAGCTAAGGTCATAGATGAAATACTTGGAAATGGCTATAGATGGCAAAAAGAGTAGGTCAATGTTTGGTACAAGGATATAAATAGACCAAAGTCTGAGAGTTGCCCAGGTAAAGCTAATAGTCACCAATGTGTGCCCAGACAGTGCTTAAAGGAACCTTACCAAGCACAATTAGTAAAAAGCCATGGGAAAATCCAGGGAAACAGGACAATTATTATACATAGGAAGCCATACCTGAGAAAGACCGGGAAGAGACCTGTGTCAGCGTCCACCCGACGGCCGTTTCGGCATGAAATGCCTTCGTCAGGGGAGTGGTTAGTGAAGGAAGTGCAGGGATTAAAAAGGAGGCATCATCCAATCAAAATTGATGGGCGGTATGTATGACGCATGAGCTGCCTAGCAACCCAGGACGCGAATCACCCGCCGCGTCAAGCATCCCCCGGCGCGCGGTCACGCGGCAACCACGTGACACGTCACATGGCCGTCACGTGAGCGGACGCCGCGCGAGGCATAGAGACACGGCGGGCGAAGGCGATCCGGAGCGGGAGGCGCGCATGCGTGCTCGCCCAACCAGGAAGTAAAAAGGGATCTCATTATATATTGGGTATATGAATGTAGAGATAATTTAAAGAATGTATTATCACGAAAGGAGCGGCATAAAAGAATCTTAGGGCACCATAACAGGACATTAGATGGAACGTAATACATAATTAAATCCACCTTAATCATGATCATAAGAATTGATCTCAAAAGGACAATTCTATAGGTGGCTAAACAATCTCCACTATAAAGGGGATGGGGGGGAAAAACGGAGAAAACGACAAATATATAGATATAAATTGGAGCATGATAATATTCATCTTGCATACAACTCTACATATAATACAGTACAGAAATTAGCAAAATGGTCCATGTATATATAATATGTATCATTAATATTTGCCCATATCCACAAAAAATATATATAGACACATTGAAAATTCAAAGCTAAAGATAGAAAGACTTATACTCATGCACCAATTCATAGAAGCAAAGTTAGCCTGAGTGATATGAAACATATAATCCCACAAATGAGTGGTACAAAAGGGAACTATGTCACAATTTACAAACAATTCCGACAACAAGCAAAATTCAGACGATATGCCCGAAAATCTGTCCTGAAGATGTCCAGATCCATAGAGTCCGCCACATCAGTATTAATATGTGATTATGGTCCCGGTATCAAGAGGATGATGTCTAAATTAAAACAATGAAAGAATTAAAATCAAGAATAAAAATGGATAGGAAAAAAAAAAAAAAAAAAAAAAACACCTTCCTAAACCACAACTAATCAAAGAAATGAGGAATTAGAAATATATTCATTAAGACCCATAGGGCAGAGAGTTTTTAGGGTCCATATCCACCTTGTTTCCATCATTGCCAGTTTTTGGCTAATTTTGCCCCCACGTATGTTGGAATCAAGTTGGTCTATGCCTCTTACTCTAAGTAGTGTTGCATCTGACTGGTGATATTGATGAAAATGGCGAGGGATGGTTTTAAGAAGAGAGGTGTCAGTACAATCCACCGCTGCCACAATCCCATTAACGTGTTCCCTGGTTCTGATTTTCAATTGCCTGGTTGTGAGGCCAACATAAATTTTTGGGCACGGGCAGATGGCATAATAGATTACCGCAGTAGTAGTACAAGTGATAAATTTCTTGATCTTAAATGAGCGGGTCCCCGAAGAGTCAGAAAATGAGTCAGCCCTATTGATATTCTGACAGGCGACGCAATGCCCACAGGGAACACAGCCAGTCCGAGGAGGCACAGGTCCAAAGGGAGGTGGTTGAATTACACAATCATAATGACTGGTAACTAAGTAGTCACGCAGATTCTTAGATCTGCGGATACTCATCATAGGTCGATTTGGTAAGATCCTGGCTAGTACAGAATCTGCCTGTAAAACAGGCCAGAATTTCTGTAGACAGGACCTCATGGCAAGGAATTGGCCATGATAATCGGTGACAAATCTCATCATCTCCCTGGACCGAGATTCCTTTGGAGCATAAAGTAAAGTGTGTCTAGTACTATGTCTAGCTCTGTTATAAGCTTTTTTGACACAAGTATTACTATAGCCCCGGGCATAGAATCTATCTTTAAGCTCAGTTGCTCTAACCTCAAAGTCAGAGTCCGTAGAACAAATTCTACGTAAACGCAGAAACTGCCCCACAGGGACATATCTGACCATGAAGTTGGGATGGGAAGAGGAAGCATGCAAAAGCATGTTACCAGCAGTCTCCTTACGGTAAATATCCGTCTGAAGAGTGTTAGAGGAATCCCTTCTAACCATGACATCGAGGAAACTGATGGAATGCGAATGGTGGGTGTATGTAATATTTATGTTGACATCATTGGAGTTTAAAGCCTTCATAAAATTATGAAGGTCAGAAAGTGAACCCTTTCAGATCAAAAAAATATCGTCGATGTACCGTGTCCAAAAAGGGACACGGTCCATCGACGCAAACGATCTGACAGGAAGAGGTCCCTCTCCCACAGCCCCAGGAACAGGTTGGCATACGAGGGGGCATAAGAAGCCCCCATAGCTGCACCCTGGAGCTGAAGGTAGAAGGACCCCTTAAAAACAAAAAAATTGTGCGTTAAAGTAAATTCCAATAGCTCCATGATGAGCAACACCATATCACCAGGTAAATTGGACATATCTAAAAAAAATCTAGTAGCTCGAAGTCCATCACTGTGTCTTATACTGGTGTACAGGGACTCAACGTCCCCGGTCACCAGTATATTATCATCACCCACACACAGTCCATCTATCTTCCTCAGGAATTCACCTGTATCTTTAGTGAAGGGTGGTAAATCCTCAACCAATGGTTGGAGTTTAGAATCGATTGACATGTTCCAAAAAGTTACCTCGACCAGACACAATTGGTCTCCCTGGTGGTGTGTTTATATCTTTATGAACCTTGGGTAATAGGTATAGCGTGGGAACTACAGGCTCGACCACCTGAAGAGCAGAAGCCAGCTCATTGGTGATAACATTGTTGTCTAATGCCATTCTAAGAATTTTTTGAAGCTGAGTGGTATATGCAGACAATGGGTTGAAAGTCAACTTCTTATAGCAGATTTTTTCACGCAACTGTCTAAATGCTTCCTTTTCATAAAGATCACGCGGCCAGACAACAATGTTACCACCCTTGTTCGCCGGCTTCAGCACGACATCCGGCAGAGCCCGCAGTTCCCGTAGCCGCACCCGTTCCTGTCTAGTGAGGTTATCAGATAAGATAGAAGATGGAATTTTTTCAAACTCTTTGGAGACCAATTGGACAAAGAGATCTACATTGGTACAAGAAGATAAGGGAGGGAATTTCCTAGATCGAGGACATATTGAAGGAGGAATCTTACCTCCTTCAGATGTATTATGCTCTATGGCAAGTTCCTCCAAGTCCCGTAGGGCTATCTGTTCCTCCTCTGTGGGAAAAAGAGTATCCAGATTACAATCAAAAAAATGCTTCTTAAAGATCAAGGAGCGAGCAAAGAGATGCAAATCCTTGATGGCTAAAAATTTGTCGAATCTGGCAGTGGGTGAGAAAGACAGACCCTTCTCCAACAGGGATAAATCAGAGGGAGACAAAACATAAGTACTCAAATTAATCACCTTATTTGAATGTTTATGTCCTGAGATGTTATAAGTAGTGATGAGCGAGCATGCTTGTTACTACTCGGTACTCGCACGAGTATCACTGTACTCGGGCTACTCGGCGGGGACCGAGTAATCTCGCGATACTCGTGCTGTACTCGTGGTCTTCATCCCTGCATGTTGGCGCTCTTTTGAGAGCCAGCCCTCATGCAGGGATTGGCTGGCAGACCACTGCAATGCCACAGCCCTGTTAGTTGTGGAATTGCAGTGATTGGCCGGCCCGCACAGCATGACCGAGCCTTTATACCGGCCGGCGCGCTGTGCTCTGCTCACAGCCATCCAGACAGTCAGTGCAGGGAGAGTCTCGCTGCTTCAGGGAAAGGTTTGCGGCCCTTTATAGCTATTTCCGTAGCAGGGCTGCAAACAGTGTGACCAAAAGTACTTCTCAGGACTATTGTAGTTGTATACAGGCAGGCAGGGTATAGCCAGGTCGGAGTACAGTAGCAGAGTCCTTCTCAGGACTATTGTTGCTGTATACAGGCAGGGTATAGCCAGGTCGGAATACAGGCTGGTGACCAGAAGAGTCCTTGTCAGGACTATTGTAGCAGTATACAGGCAGGCAGGCAGGCAGGCAGGGTATATAGCCATTCCTAGTGGTGACCGTATACCAGCCTTCATCATATCTGGGGATGGTGTACACAGTCTAAAACAGTCCAGATAGTGTCAGACTTCTCATTAATTTTTGCTCCTAAAAACCTGTTAGGTTCTTAGTGCGTCCGTGCTTGCATTTAAAAACCGCACGTGTGTGCCTGTCGGTGGCAGCGTACAGGTGCACTTGTGTGTGTTTTTACCAAACTATTATATAACGCACAAGTGTAGTGTATAATACACGTCAGTCAGCAGTGGCTGATAGTGTCAGAGTTCTCATTAATTTTTGCTCCTAAAACCTGTTAGGTTCTTAGTGCGTCCGTGCTTGCATTTAAAAACCGCACGTGTGTGCCTGTCGGTGGCAGCGTACAGGTGCACGATTTGCACAAACTTGGATATAACGCCCAAGTCTAGTGAATACACGTCAGCACAGCATTGCAAAATGCGCAAGGGCGTTGGCAAGGAACAAGGAAGTGGACGTGATGGTGGTGCAGGCAGAGGCCGGGCTCGTGGGCAAGCTCTAATTTCGCCACAACAAAGGGCCACATCTAGTCGCTCGCACGTCCTGTCCCAAATTCTTGGGGACCGCAGCAGTACACCGCTCTTGAACCAAGACCAGTGTCAACAGGTTGTTAGTTGGATAGCGGATAATGCTTCCAGTCAGATTGGCACCACCACAAACACTCTGTCTTCCACACGGTCAAGTGTCAGTAGCCGTGATACTGCACCGCACATTTCAGAACCTGATCCTCCTTCCTACCACAAGGCTGAGTACACGTCCTCGGACATTAATGATCCCACACTTGGACACTCGGAAGAGCTGTTCACGTTTCCATTCGCACATTCTGGCCTCTCGCCAGCTAATGTTGAAGTGGGTCATGAGGAGATCGTATGTACAGATGGCCAAATATTTGAGCAGCCACGTTCTCACGAAGTTGGCAACGTGTCTCAACAAGGGGTGGACGATGATGAGACACAATTGTCAGGAAGTCAGGAGGAGGAGCAGGGTGCGGAAGAGGAAGACGACGTGGTGGATGATCCAGTAACTGACCCAACCTGGCAGGAGGATATGCAGAGCGAGGACAGCAGTGCACAGGGGGAGGGAGGCGTAGCATCCCAACAGGCAGTAAGAAGCAGGGTGGTGGCTCCAGGCAGAAGTCAGGCAACCGTTCCCCGGAACAACAACACGACACAAGGTGCCTGTACAAATGTTAGGTCTTCCCGAGTCTGGCAGTTTTTTAAGTTGGCTCCAGATGATTCTAAAAAGGCCATTTGTAACACCTGCCGTGCCAGCATCAGCAGGGGTACCAAAACTAGCAGCCTGACTACCACCAGCATGATCAGGCACATGTCAGCCAAGCACCCGACTTTGTGGGAAGTACAACAGAGTCGAGGAGCAGTGCTTGCTGATGTCACTGCTACGTCTTCGCTGGTTGTGCATGCGAGCCAATCCCCTGTCCATGCTGCCTGCGAACAAGCCTCCTCCGGTCCTGCACCTGCAGTTGCCTACGCAGAAATAACACCATCATCAAGCACGTCCTTGTCCCAGCGCAGCGTTCAGTTATCCATTCAGCAAACCTTTGAACGCAGGCGCAAATACACTGCCAACACCCCACATGCCACAGTTCTAAATGCTAACATTTTGCGACTGCTTGCGCTGGAAATGTTGCCTTTTAGGCTGGTGGAGACAGAAGCATTCCGCGACCTGATGGCGGCAGCTGTCCCACGTTACTCGGTCCCCAGCCGCCACTATTTCTCCCGGTGTGCCGTCCCCGCGTTGCATAACCACGTGTCACAAAACATCACATGTGCCCTGAACAACGCTGTTTCACCCAAAGTCCACCTAACCACAGACACGTGGACAACTGCTTGTGGGCAAGGCCGCTACATCTCGCTGACGTCACACTGGGTTAATATTGTGGAAGCTGGGACCCAGTCTGAGCGAGGGACGGAACACGTCCTTCCCACACCAAGGTTTGCAGGCCCTACCTCAGTCAGTGTTTCACCCACACTCTACAGCTCCGGAATGTCATGCTCTTCAGCCTCCTCCTCCTCCTGCGCATCCTCATCCACTGTACCCTCCACACCAGTCCCAAGCTGGAAGCATGGCAGCACTGCCTCGGCGAAGCGGCAACAGGCTGTGCTGAAGCTAATCTGCATAGGTGACAAACCCCACAATGCAGAAGAGGTGTTGCCAGCTCTGAAACAGCAGGCAGATCACTGGCTCACACCTCTGAACCTAAAGCCAGGAAAGGTCGTGTGTGACAATGGCTGGAACCTGGTGGCGGCTTTGAGGCGAGGCCAGCTGACACATGTTCCATGCGTGGCCCATGTGCTCAACCTCGTGGTTCAGCGGTTTCTAAAGTCATACCCAGAGCTGTCTGATCTGCTGGTAAAAGTTCGCCGCCTGTCTGCACATTTTCGAAAGTCACCTACTGCTTCAGCCGGCCTTGCCGGCTTTCAGCGCCGTTTGCATCTTCCGGCTCACAGACTGGTGTGTGATGTCCCCACGCGTTGGAATTCAACTCTGCACATGTTGGTCAGGATATGTGAGCAGAAGAGGGCAGTTGTTGAGTACCTGCATCACCTAAGCCGTCGGGAAATGGGTCAAACTCCACACATAACACCTGAGGAGTGGAGATGGATGTCCGACCTATGTACCATCCTCCAAAACTTTGAGGAATCCACCAAGATGGTGAGTGGTGATGACGCCATTATTAGCGTCACCATACCGCTACTCTGCCTTCTAAAACGGTCTCTGCTCAAAACCAAACATGATGCATTGCAGGCGGAGCGCGATGAGTTGCAGCAAGAAACAGTAGTGGGTGTGGGTGATAACACACAGCCCAGCCTCGTCTCATCACAACGTGCAGTGGAGGACTATGACAAGGAGGAGGATGAAGACATGGAGCAAATCTCCGGCCAAATTGAGGATATGACATGCACACCAGTCATATCCTCGGTTCAGCGTGGCTGGCCAGAGGACAGGGTAGATGAGGAGGAGGAGGAGGAGGAGGACAGCATGTTCAGTCATCGTGTTGGTCAGGCTACTGAAGTCCTGGCTGTTAAGAGTCTGGCGCACATGGCTGACTTTATGGTAAGCTGCCTGTCTCGTGACCCTCGCGTTAAGAACATCTTGGCCGACAATCATTACTGGTTGGTAACACTGTTAGACCCACGCTACAAGGAGAATTTTATGTCTCTTATTCCCGAGGCGGAGAGGTCAACCAAAATGCAGCAGTTCCGGAAGGCCATAGTCACGGAAGTAGGCAAAGCATTCCCCTCACAAAACGCTAGCGGCATAGGTCAGGAATCAGTGGACAACCAAGGCGTGCAGCCGAGAGAGGCACAAGTCCAATCCGCCAGAGGTAGGGGAACAGTCTTTAAGATGTGGGACAGTTTTCTCAGCCCCTCACGTACCACAGCCCCTGAGGTGCGGGGTAGTGCCACAAGAAATCCTAAGTTTACCCAGATGCTCAAGGAGTACCTTGCAGATCGAACAACTGTACTCCGACATTCCTCTGTGCCTTACAATTATTGGGTATCCAAGGTGGACACGTGGCATGAATTGGCTCTCTACGCCTTGGAAGTCCTGGCCTGCCCTGCCGCTAGCGTTTTGTCAGAGCATGTTTTTAGTGCCGCAGGTGGAATCATTACAGATAAACGCACCCGCCTGTCAACTGAAAATGCTGATAGGCTGACTCTGATCAAGATGAACAAGGGTTGGATTGGGCCAGACTTCACCACACCACCAGCAAATGAGAGCGGAATTTAAAGTTTGTAACGGGAATTTGCCATGTACCTCCAGTCACCCATGGGTACACACTTCTGGACTTTGGATAATCGCTGGACTGCTACTCCTTCTCCTCATGCGCCACCATGATGACCGTTACAAGAGTTAGGCCTTTGTTTCAGGTATACCCCCAGTGGTAAATTTTTTCGCCCATTCTTTGCAGAATGGACATTACAACGACAGGAGACCCGCTCCTTTGCAATGGGAACAATGTTTTGAGGCCCTCATGCACGTCTCTATCCAGGGACAACGTGGAGCCTCCCAATTTTTGGCTGCCCTGCCAAAGGGCTATACTGTAATACACCCACTTCCTGACAATGGACACTTAATGTTTTGAGGCCCTCATGCACGTCTCTATCCAGGGACAATGTGGAGCCTCCCAATTTTTGGCTGCCCTGCCTAAGGGCTATACTACAATAGACCCACTTCCTTCCAATGGGCACTTTAGGTTTACAGGCCCTCATGCACGTCTCTATCCAGGGACAACGTGGAGCCTCCCAATTTTTGGCTGCCCTGCCTAAGGGCTATACTACAATAGACCCACTTCCTTCCAATGGGCACTTCAGGTTTACAGGCCCTCATGCACGTCTCTATCCAGGGACAACGTGGAGCCTCCCAATTTTTGGCTGCCCTGCCTAAGGGCTATACTACAATAGACCCACTTCCTTCCAATGGGCACTTCAGGTTTACAGGCCCTCATGCACGTCTCTATCCAGGGACAACGTGGAGCCTCCCAATTTTTGGCTGCCCTGCCTAAGGGCTATACTACAATAGACCCACTTCCTTCCAATGGGCACTTCAGGTTTACAGGCCCTCATGCACGTCTCTATCCAGGGACAACGTGGAGCCTCCCAATTTTTGGCTGCCCTGCCTAAGGGCTATACTACAATAGACCCACTTCCTTCCAATGGGCACTTCAGGTTTACAGGCCCTCATGCACGTCTCTATCCAGGGACAACGTGGAGCCTCCCAATTTTTGGCTGCCCTGCCTAAGGGCTATACTACAATAGACCCACTTCCTTCCAATGGGCACTTCAGGTTTACAGGCCCTCATGCACGTCTCTATCCAGGGACAACGTGGAGCCTCCCAATTTTTGGCTGCCCTGCCTAAGGGCTATACTACAATAGACCCACTTCCTTCCAATGGGCACTTCAGGTTTACAGGCCCTCATGCACGTCTCTATCCAGGGACAACGTGGAGCCTCCCAATTTGTGGCTGCCCTGCCTAAGGGCTATACTACAATAGATCCACTTCCTTCCAATGGGCACTTCAGGTTTACAGGCCCTCATGCACGTCTCTATCCAGGGACAACGTGGGGCCTCCCAATTTTTGGCTGCCCTGCCTAAGGGCTATACTACAATAGACCCACTTCCTTCCAATGGGCACTTCAGGTTTACAGGCCCTCATGCACGTCTCTATCCAGGGACAACGTGGAGCCTCCCAATTTTTGGCTGCCCTGCCTAAGGGCTATACTACAATAGACCCACTTCCTTCCAATGGGCACTTCAGGTTTAAAGGCCCTCATGCACGTCTCTATCCAGGGACAACGTGGAGCCTCCCAATTTTTGGCTGCCCTGCCTAAGGGCTATACTACAATAGACCCACTTCCTTCCAATGGGCACTTCAGGTTTACAGGCCCTCATGCACGTCTCTATCCAGGGACAACGTGGAGCCTCCCAATTTTTGGCTGCCCTGCCTAAGGGCTATACTACAATAGACCCACTTCCTTCCAATGGGCACTTCAGGTTTACAGGCCCTCATGCACGTCTCTATCCAGGGACAACGTGGAGCCTCCCAATTTTTGGCTGCCCTGCCTAAGGGCTATACTACAATAGACCCACTTCCTTCCAATAGGCACTTCAGGTTTACAGGCCCTCATGCACGTCTGTATGCAGGGTCATTGGTGAACCTCACAATTTTGGATTGCCCTGGCAAAGGAAAATACTACAAAGACTCAGTTCCTCAAAATGGGCACATTAGACTCAGAGGCCTTTATGTACGTCTCTTCTCAGGGACATCGGAGTGCCACACAATGTTTTACGTAAAATCTTTCATGTATTGATCTCAAAAAGTAACATACATTAGCTCTATCTCACTATTGGGTATGTGCCCTTAACATTTCCGCCATGAAAATTCATTTTGGTGTCATTTTGGAAGGTTTTCTGGTGAGTCCGTAAAAATGGCGTAAAACGCGGACAAAATTGTTCACAGCTGTGACTTTTGAGTGATAAATGCTTCAAGGGGTCTTCCCCATGCTGTTGCCATGTCATTTGAGCACTCTTCTGAGACTTTTTTGCCATTTTTAGGGTTTCTACATGCTGCCGGTGGTCATTTCACAAAAATACTCGGGTCTCCCATAGGATAACATTGGGCTCGGTGCTCGGGCCGAGTACACGAGTATCTTGGGATGCTCGGCCCGAGCCTCGAGCACCCAAGCTTTTTAGTACTCGCTCATCACTAGTTCTAAGTATTCGGATTATTTGAGAATGTCCTGTTATCTCCAGATTTCCCAAAAACCATGCCAGATCGAGTAGTCATTGCAGATGGCAAGGAAGATGCATCCGATTGGTCGCTCATAGATGATAAGGATGAAAAAAAGGAGGCACGGGTAACCCGAGGTGGGCCGGAGGGACTTTTCCTCCAAAAATAAACAGACTTCTGAGAGAAATCCCGCTGGTCTCGAATCAATTTCTTAGCTTGTGTGTCATGAATTTTCTTCACACATATATCTAGAGCCTTTTCTAGCTTGGAATTATATATTACTAATTCATCAGCTGGACAATCCACTTTGAACTTAGATTGTATCTCATCTAATGTTTCATCAATTTTAGAGATGTTTTTACTATTAGATTCAATCAACAATTCCATAAACACTGTGGAACACGTGTTGCAAGCGTCCTCCCATCTGGAGATAAACAATTCGTCATCAATGAAAAAAGTCGGAATGACCCGAACTCTCAGCCCCCTGGGTATCAATTTCTTAGAAACATATTTTTGTAAAAATAACCGATTCCACCATAATTTAGATCTTTTAAGATGTAATTGTTGAATGGTGGAGAAAACATCCTCAAAACTTTGATTACTTGTAGATTGTGAACCGCTAGCTGAATCACCATACACCGAGTCAGCTTGATCAAGCCAACTTTTTTCTTTCGCTTTATAGTCCATGGTTGATAAAGAAGGAGGATCACCTGTGCAAAACACAGCAATTGAATTAATGAACAAAATTAACAACCAATACATAACTCCAAGATTAATATGTACACTGTACAATACTGAAATAATTCATAATAATCACTCTTAGAGTGGACTAGGGCAATCGCAATCATTATTAGAAGAACAGAAGAAAAAACGACCAATAGAGCCCAGGTAGCTGAAAGGTGAAAAACTTTTTATTAGGGTGGTGAGCGGCACAATTACAAGAAAGACTCTGACAACAGGAATTCCCAGCACAATAAAGGTGCATATTTAAACACCATATGACACATTATGGACCCATTGTTATAATATAATGAGTGACCAAAAATATGTGTGGTAGAATACACAAATCAGGTATGTGCTGGAACAACCACAAGCTAAGGTCATAGATGAAATAATTGGAAATTGCTATAGATGGCAAAAAGAGTAGGTCAATGTTTGGTACAAGGATATAAATAGACCAAAGTCTGAGAGTTGCCCAGGTAAAGCTAATAGTCACCAATGTGTGACCAGACAGTGCTTAAAGGAACCTTACCAAGCACAATTAGTAAAAAGCCATGGGAAAATCCAGGGAAACAGGACAATTATTATCCATAGGAAGCCATACCTGAGAAAGACCGGGAAGAGACCTGTGTCAGCGTCCACCCGACGGCCGTTTCGGCATGAAATGCCTTCGTCAGGGGTGTGGTTAGTGAAGGAAGTGCAGGGATTAAAAAGGAGGCATCATCCAATCAAAATTGATGGGCGGTATGTATGATCCTTGAGTCTGATTAAGTGCATGTCCAGAAGGATTCAGGCTGTATAAAAAAGACAAAGGTGGATTTACGAAATCCTTTTACAAAATACTAAAAAAATAATTAAAATTAACATTTAGATTTTTAAGAGCAATACAGTAACAATGCAGTAGCATAACAAAAATAACTAATCATATGCTAACTAGTCGCAATCATTGCTCAGGTGATATCTTGGTCCATTCTTTCACACCAAGACCCTTCAAATCCTGAAGGTCTTGCGGGCTCCTTTTATGAACTCTGAGCTTTAGTTCCTTCCATAAATTTTCCAGTACATTCAGCTCCGGTGATCGGATCAGTCATTCTAGCAGCTTTATTTTCTTTCTCTGAATTAATTGAGTTTTCTTGGCTGTATGTTTAGAATAATTGTTTTATTTAACCCCTTCATGACCGCGGGCAGTAAAGTTACGTCCTACTTTTACGTGACTTAACGACCAGGGACGTAACTTTACTGCCTAAAGTTCATTTGATTGCCGTGGCCATAGCAACGGCTTTCAAATGATGTCCCCTGCTGTTTCTTACAGCAGGGGACCTTTGCTTGACCCCAGGGGGGGGGTGGCATCACCACCCCCCATCGACGATCATAGTGATTGGCTGTTCAAAGCCTCCCCCTGCATGTCTGCAGCGTGAACTGGCTGGTACTTATAGTACCACGCCAACGCTGCTGCTGCCATCGCCGCTCCTGCTCCAACTGTAAAGGCCCTGTCACACACAGAGATAAATCTTTGGCAGATCTGTGGTTGCAGTGAAATTGTAGACAATCAGTGCCAGGTTTGTGGCTGTGTGCAAATGGAACAATATGTCCATGATTTCACTGCAACCACAGATCTGCCAAAGATTTATCTCTGTGTGTGACGGGGCCTTTAGTATTGCGCTCCCGCAATGGCCCCTGCGTGCTCCAGTGATGGCCCCTGCCCGTGCTCCCCCCGCAATCTGCCCCCCCATGCCCCGATCTGCCCCCCGACATCACGATCTGCTCCCCCCGCGATCTGCCTGCCTTGACTGTGATCTCTATTCTGCTTCTGCCTCTGCTTCTCCAGTCTCTCCTACCCCCTCCCCATCTGCTCTCTGACGTCC
This sequence comes from Anomaloglossus baeobatrachus, assembly GCF_048569485.1. NCBI lineage: Eukaryota > Metazoa > Chordata > Amphibia > Anura > Aromobatidae > Anomaloglossus > Anomaloglossus baeobatrachus. Next base: position 79,643,604 of record NC_134362.1, read on the forward strand.
TCTTACCTGTCTTCACCGGGTCATCCGAGGTCTTCACCGGCCCGATCACATCTATCTCCATCGCTGGGTCCTTCCTGGGTCTTCTGATAAGCTGTCCAACCTCCTGCCTGCTGCTCCTGTAAAGCTGTCCATCTCGCTGCCTTCTGTTCCTCCTGCAGTTCCTCTGGTCAGTGATCCTCCTGCTAATCCTCTGGGTACTATGAGTATAACTTTTTTTTTTCTGTATTCCCTGTCCATTTTTACACCTCATCCATCCATGCGTCCCGCCAAGCGCTGATCAGTGATGCAGATAACGGATCTGTATCTGACTCGCCCACCCCAGGGCTATGGGACACCCGGTGCCGGGCTGGACTAGTCCGGTGGTAGTCAGTGGTGGCTGGGCCCGGCTCCGTGGCCCTGGTGGGTGTCAGTAGAATATGTGGCTTGCTTGTTAATGGTTGTGTTCGTGACGCCACCTGTGGTATGCGGCTAATAAGCCGCCGCTGCCGTGTGAGGCCTCCGGGATGATATTATGGCAGCTATGATGGTACTGCTCCCCACAGGTGGAGCAATGCCCGGGGCACAGTTGGTGCTTGTGAAAGTCTATGGTGCTGTGTGACTAACACGGTGCAGGGCCGACAGGCGAGGAAAGAACCAGGCACAAACAACAGTCTCTTTACCTTTTCCTCTTTTACTCTGGGAACAGTCCAGTCCTGGGAGACCGTTACAGGTGGTGATGGGGATCCGGTCGGCCTGGAAGTACTTGGGGTGATCTTTCTGGCCAGATGAGTATGAGGCCTACTCCTGTACCTTTCTTGGTGATGATAGGACCCTGCTTCTCTGAATCCAGCAATGGCCCTCTTCGCTGCTGGGACCAATAGCACGTCCCTTCCCTCTGTAGGTGGCTGCGCAGGCCCACTCCCTGGTGCTTCTCCGCTGGGGTCCACACCGGGCCCTGATGCTGCAGCTGTACCTTGGATGTGTCTGGGCCAGGGGCTTGCAGCTCCCCTGCCCTTCGGATTCGGCTACCAGGGACGGATTTTATACCCTGGCAACCACAGACTCCGATGTCCGAGTCTCTCTGCTGCCTCTCAGCTACTCCTGCTTCTCTGGGCCAAACTGCTCCAGCTCTAGGCCCCAGATTCACAGGACAGCTCACTCTGTGTCTGTTCACTTCTGCTGCTCCCTACAGACTAACTAACTCCTCCCCCAGGTCAGGCTTAAGGAAGCTCCCTGAAACTTCAGGTTCAGAGCTCCCCCTACTGGCCTGAGGGAGAAACTGCGGTGGATGTTAACTTACTGGCCAGTAGATTTCCCCATTACCTCCAGGCTCAGCATTAACCCTCAGGAGGGCAATGCCGTTGTGGCGACCAGGTCCTAGGGCGCCACACTCCCCCTTAGTTAAATTCAGTACTCCCGGACTGTAGAAACAAAACATAACATGTCATACATTTCATCCCAATATGGGAGGCACATTCTCTTTAACGTTACAATCTTAAACATTTCTATAAGAGTCCAGTGTGGCTCCCTGCCGGGTGTCCATTACACTGCTCCATGGGGGACCCGCCGCGATCAAACCCCCAACGTAGGCTCTGGGCGTGCGTCAGAGCATTGATGACCCCACTCTATGCACGCCGGACGGGTTTTTCTTCAGGGGTGTTTGAGCACACTGGTGCTAACTATGAACAATTTAGGTGTTGGCCACCCATAGTCCAGTGGCCCAATTGTCCATTTTCGCAATCAAAGAAAAAGAAAACATTTTGTGCACAACATGACAGACATTTTGCATAACTATTTACACTCTAATAAGTACTCTTTACTTTATACAGTAGACTCCCTATACCTTAAAGGGGGTTGTCCCCGAGTGCTGCGCTGGGACCTACGTAGCTCTGGTGTTTGCCCCTGACTACGTGGTACGTCTTCTATCTCAGCACTACAGGTGGGCCTAACCCCCATAGGTAAGCGTGATGGTTGCCTTTGTGATCTAAGAGTCGCCAAGGGTATGACAGGTTCACCACTGACAGGGGGTTGATCCTCCTGTTCCACTGCTGGCGTGTCATCTCGTGCTGGAGCGGACGATTCTTTAGGTGGATCCGGAACCTTTTCCGTTTCTGGCTCGACCAACTGCGTAAACGTCAAAACTGGTACCACTATGGCATTGTTTATTCGGGTCCAAGTTTTGGGGAACTTTCCAAGGATGGTTTGAATCATCTCCCCTTCTTTCTCTTGACTTTGGGGACTTCCTTGTACTCCTTCCATTTCTCTTTGGATTCTGCACCGTTCAGGGCACGCTTTCAGGCGGTCTCGGGAAATTGCTTGATAGGTCTTGCCTTCATCTTTGCTTATGAGGCATACCTTACTATTGTCAAAGTTGGAGGGGATAATGGTGTAGGGCTCGCTTTCCCACTGATCATCCAATTTATGCGCCTTCCACTTCTTCTTGAGGACTTGTTCTCCAGGTGCTAAGGGAGTTGCTGGGGCTGTTTGATTGTAATGCTGTTCTTGTCTCGTTCTTGCTTGAGACAGGCTCCTCTCTACGCACTCCTGGACCTTACGGTACCGCTGCTGCCGTTCTGTGTCCCAATCCTCTATTTCTTGAACCGCCTCAGGCGACACAGTCCCCATCTCAAAGTCTACAGGCAACTTGCCTGGTCTGGCTCGCATCAGGTAAGCGGGGCTGCAGTTGGTCGAATTCACTGGGATGTGGTTGTACAAGTCTACCAGATCTGGCAACTTTTCTGGCCATTGGTTCCTCTCTTCCAGCGGTAGGGTCTTCAGCATATCAATAACCACATGGTTCATTTTCTCGCACAGTCCATTGGTCTGGGGGTGGTACGGTGTGGTTCGAATTTTCTTACAACCGTACATGTTACAGAACTCTTGGAACACTTCAGCCTCGAATGCAGGACCCTGATCCGTCAGTACCCTTTCCGGATAGCCGTGCGGTCGACAAAAGGATGCCTGGAACGCTCTAGCTGCCGTCCTGGCTGTCTGGTCCTTCACAGGCACTACTACCAGGAAACGAGAGTAATGGTCCACAATGGTGAGGGCGTACACATAGCCTGACCGGCTTGGTGTTAACTTCACGTGGTCCAGGGCCACCAACTCCAGGGGCTGTTTCGTGACAATTGGCTGTAGGGGAGACCTTTGGCTGGCATCATCCTTCCGCCTCAAGTTACACGGGCCACAGTCTCGGCACCATTTCTCGATCATCTTTCTCATGTGCACCCAGTAGAACCGATCACGGAGTAAGGCCTCCAACTTCTTCCACCCGAAGTGCCCGGCGTTATCATGATACGCTGCTAGGACCATTGGAGCATCCCTCTGCGGAACCACTATCTGCCAGACAAGTTCATTTGTTCGATAGTTGACATATCTCTTGCAGAGCTTGCCCTGGTAGGTGAACAGTCGTCCCCTCTCCTTCCACAGCTGCTGGGCTTCCTCTGGAGCGTCTGGGCCAAGATGGGTCTCAGCTTGCGCTAGCTTCTCTTTGACCAATCGCACGGCCGGGTCACCGTTCTGTGTTTCTTCCCAATTATGGTGGAGTAAGGGGTTGACCGAGACCCCGTGCTGGCTTGAGCGCTTCACTCCCACAGCATGCTCACACTGGGACACACCTTGGTGATGGAAAGCCGGTAACTCTATCTCTTCGAGTTCATCCATGTCTTCTCCAGACTCGGGCAAGTGAGGCATTCTGGACAGCGCATCAGCATTGTTATTCTTCTTGCCAGCCCGATACTTGATGGTAAAGTCAAAGTTAGACAGCCGGGCCATCCATCGCTGTTCCATCGCACCTAACTTGGCTGTTGCCAGGTGTGTCAACGGATTGTTGTTCGTGAAGATGGTGAACTTGGCCGATGCCAGATAGTGCTTGAAGCGTTCAGTCACTGCCCAAACAATAGCGAGGAACTCCAGCTTGAAGGAACTGTAGTTTTCTGGATTCCTTTCTGTGGGCCGAAGCTTCCTACTGGCGTACGCTATCACCCTCTCTCTGCCTCCCTGTACCTGGGACAGAACTGCTCCCAGTCCCACGTTGCTGGCGTCTGTATACAGTACAAACGGTTGGCTGTAGTCAGGGTAGGCCAGAATTTCTTCTCCCGTGAGAGCCCCTTTCAGCCGGACAAAGGATGTTTCCAGTTGGCTGCTCCATTCAAATGGAGGGCTCTGCTTCTTAGCCTGCTTTGGCTGGCCCACCAGGAGATCTTGAAGGGGCGCTGCTATCTTGGTGAAACCATCAATGAACCTTCGGTAGTAGCCCACCAGTCCAAGGAACTGCCGCACCTCCTTCACTGTGGTGGGTCTTGGCCAGTCCTTGATTACAGTGACTTTCTCCGGATCAGGTGCCACACCTTCTGCGCTGACCACATGACCCAGGTACTGTACCTTTGGCTTCAAGAGGTGACATTTGGACGGCTTGATCTTCAGGCCATATTTCGACAAGGATTCAAACACTTCTGCTAAGTGCTTCAGGTGGTCCTCATAAGTCTTGGAGTAGACTATTACGTCATCCAGGTACAACAGCACGGTTTCAAAGTTGTGGTGGCCCAAGCAGCACTCCATCAACCTTTGGAATGTCCCTGGGGCGTTGCAGAGCCCGAATGACATACAATTGAACTCACAGAGGCCCATTGGTGTCGTGAATGCAGTCTTCTCCTTGTCCGCCTCTGCCACGGGAACCTGCCAATACCCACTGGTGAGATCCAAGGTGGAGAAATAGTTAGCTGACTTTAAGGCTGTGAGTGACTCCTCTATTCTGGGCAGTGGATAAGCATCTTTATGTGTAATGCGGTTAATTTGCCTGTAATCTACACACATTCTCATTGTACCATCTTTTTTCTTTACGAGCACTAGTGGAGCTGCCCAGGGGCTACAACTATCTCTGATAACCCCAGCCTCCTTCATTTCCCGTAACATTTCCTTGGCACACTGATACTGTGCGGGGGGTACAGGGCGGTATCTCTCTTTAATGGGATGATGATCACCCGTGGGGATTTGATGTTTAACCCCTTTCACCTGCCCAAAATCTAGGGGGTGTTTGCTGAAGACCCGCTCGTACTCCTGTACCACCCGGTAAACTCCATGCTTTTGGTGCGAGGGGGTGGAGTCGGTGCCTACATGTAATTTTTGGCACCAGTCTTCCGGCTGCCCCTTGGAGCCATTGTCTTCCGCCTGGTCGGACGGGATCAAGGGTTCCACTGCTTTAATGGTATTGTTACTGACAGTGTACAGTTTTGCTACAGTGGCGTACCGGGGCAATTTGGCCTCCTCCTCCCCACAATTCAGGACACGGACGGGCACTCTCCCCTTGCGGACGTCCGCTACCCCTCTGGCTATCAGGACTCCAGGCCTACTGTCTGAATACACTGGTTCTACCAAGGCATGGTAATCCTGACCCTTGAGGCCTATTGCTGCCCGACACCATATCAACATTTCACTTCTTGGGGGTATTACAATGGGGAGGGGGTCACTTACCCTCACACTGCCAATTTCTCCTCCGGCCAGCTCTACCTGCTGCCTCCTCATCAGGGCTCTGATCTCCCTCTGTAGGACACGCTGCTGCCCGGAGCTGGCAGTTTCAGACGCCTGTTGCAACAAAATTATCACTTCGGCAATACAATTTTCTATCACATTTGTACCAAGGGTTAGCAGTGGGTCAGATTCTTTGCGATCTATATCTACAATTATCATCCCCTGACATGGCAATTCCACCCGCCCCACTTTAATGGTTACTTCTTTGTACCCAATTTGAGGTAAGGGCTGACCATTACTGGCCACAATCGTTAAATCATCATCTGGGCCATGGTCAATGTCTGAATCAGCCCAATATCTTTTGTACAGTTTGTGGGGGATGGTTGTTACCTGGGACCCCGTATCCAGGAGGGCATTCAAAGGGATCCCATCCAGCACAATGGGAAGGACCGGGCGTCCTCCCACATACTTGCTGCGGCTGGGGTTTGAGCCGGGCTTCCTCACACCTGGGGGTTGGCTCCTGGCCCCAGGCTCGGCCCGTTTAAAGGACAGCGTCGTGCAATGTGGCCCGCCTGGTTGCAGTGGCGGCAGATCGGTTGTCCAGTTGAATCATACCGGTCTGTGTCTCTGCCTCGGGTCGGCGGAATCCTCCTCTGTCGCATCCATGGGACGTCATCTGGGCTGGAGGCCAACTCGATTCTTGCAGGCGAGGGGGTCACTTGTAGAGACTGCACGGTCTTGGCAAGGGCAGCCACAGTCTTGGTCAGCTCCTGGAACTGCTGTCTGAGCTCTGCAGTGGGATCCTTATCCAGGGACTGCGCCTCAGCCCCTGCAGTGGCTCGTGTTGCAGGCACCACCCCGGGGTACGTGATAGCAAGAGGCCGGAGGGGTACTGGGTCATTCGGTGTAGATTCTCTCAGTACCCTGATGGCCTGGTCCTTAAACTTGGCAAAGTCCAGAGCAGGGTTCTGCAGGACCATGATACGCAGCTGGGTCCTGTGGGCATCTGACAGGAGCCCCTCTATGAACTGCTCAGTTAGGAGTTTGTCTTCTTCACGTACACTCTCTGGATCCACCTGTTTAACTGCTTTCAGGGCCTCCTGCAAGTTTAAGGCATAGTCCCTTATGCTGTCTGTGGCCCGCTGCTTGCACCCAAAGAATCTCATCTTTATCTCTGCTGCGGTGCGGGTGTCAAACGTACTCTTTAGCTTGGCCAGTATCTGGGCTGCTGTCCCTTTATCTGTATCAGGCCAGGACTTCGCTTCACGCTGGGCTGCGCCGGCTAGCTGTCCCATTACTATGCCCACCTTCTGGCTCTCAGTCAGAGGATACACCCGGAACAAGCTGTGCAGGCTTTCTCTGAAGTCACTCAAGGTATGGGACTCCCCGGAGTACTGCGGCAGCCATTCTGCTCCTGGTATGTACGGCATGGTGATCGGCATTACCGGCGCTACAGTGGGGGCTGGGGCGACGGCGACTGGGACTACTTCGGCCGGTGCTGCGGCGCCCTGGGCGATGGCAGCCACCTGCTCTCCCTCGGAGTCGGACATCTTCCTCCCCCTTAGTGAACCTTACCAGGCTCCGTTCACTTTTCAAATTTTCTTCCGGGTCGCGCGGGGTTAACAGCGCTCTGCTCTGATGGCGCGCTCCCTTCGCGCTCTTTGTCAGGCACGCCCCCCTTCTTCCTGCGCTCGGCGCGGCTAATGGCGGCGGCAATTTACAACCAGTACACAGTCTTTTACACAGTTCTTCAGGCGCACAGTACCCGGTGTGACCGGGCACGAAATCCTGTTCGTGACGCCAAAAGTTGACTCGCCCACCCCAGGGCTATGGGACACCCGGTGCCGGGCTGGACTAGTCCGGTGGTAGTCAGTGGTGGCTGGGCCCGGCTCCGTGGCCCTGGTGGGTGTCAGTAGAATATGTGGCTTGCTTGTTAATGGTTGTGTTCGTGACGCCACCTGTGGTATGCGGCTAATAAGCCGCCGCTGCCGTGTGAGGCCTCCGGGATGATATTATGGCAGCTATGATGGTACTGCTCCCCACAGGTGGAGCAATGCCCGGGGCACAGTTGGTGCTTGTGAAAGTCTATGGTGCTGTGTGACTAACACGGTGCAGGGCCGACAGGCGAGGAAAGAACCAGGCACAAACAACAGTCTCTTTACCTTTTCCTCTTTTACTCTGGGAACAGTCCAGTCCTGGGAGACCGTTACAGGTGGTGATGGGGATCCGGTCGGCCTGGAAGTACTTGGGGTGATCTTTCTGGCCAGATGAGTATGAGGCCTACTCCTGTACCTTTCTTGGTGATGATAGGACCCTGCTTCTCTGAATCCAGCAATGGCCCTCTTCGCTGCTGGGACCAATAGCACGTCCCTTCCCTCTGTAGGTGGCTGCGCAGGCCCACTCCCTGGTGCTTCTCCGCTGGGGTCCACACCGGGCCCTGATGCTGCAGCTGTACCTTGGATGTGTCTGGGCCAGGGGCTTGCAGCTCCCCTGCCCTTCGGATTCGGCTACCAGGGACGGATTTTATACCCTGGCAACCACAGACTCCGATGTCCGAGTCTCTCTGCTGCCTCTCAGCTACTCCTGCTTCTCTGGGCCAAACTGCTCCAGCTCTAGGCCCCAGATTCACAGGACAGCTCACTCTGTGTCTGTTCACTTCTGCTGCTCCCTACAGACTAACTAACTCCTCCCCCAGGTCAGGCTTAAGGAAGCTCCCTGAAACTTCAGGTTCAGAGCTCCCCCTACTGGCCTGAGGGAGAAACTGCGGTGGATGTTAACTTACTGGCCAGTAGATTTCCCCATTACCTCCAGGCTCAGCATTAACCCTCAGGAGGGCAATGCCGTTGTGGCGACCAGGTCCTAGGGCGCCACATATCCGTGGTCAATTTTCAGCGGGACTTTTTTTTCTGTATCCCCGACGCTTTTTGTATCGCATCCGTCAGTGCGTCCCGCCGAACGCTGATCAGGGATTCTGATAATGGATCGGCATCCCTGCTCAATTTTTGGCGTGACTTTTTTTTCCCCAATGCTTTTTGTATCTTATCCGACCGTGCGTCCTGCAGCGGCCGATCAGTGCACCGCGTCTGTGCATTGGAAAAGTAAAATGGCAATCCTTCTCTTCTGAGCCCCACCGTTCACGCAAACAATTACTTTCCACCACATATGAGGTATCTGCGTACTCGAGAACAATTGCACAATACATTTTATGGTGCATTTTTTCCTGGTACCATTGTAAAAAAACAAAGCTACCTGGTTGAAGGAAAAATTTTGTGGTAAAAAAAAAAAAGAATAATTTTCACGGTTCAACGTTATCAACTTCTGTGGAGCCCCTGGGTGTTCAAGGGGCTCACCAAACATCTAGATAAATTATTTGAGGGGTGTAGTTCCAAAATGGGGTCATTTGTGGGGGAGATCCACTGTTTAGGCACCATAAGGGGTCTACAAACGTGACATGGCGTCCGCTAATGATTTCATCCAATTTTGCTGTCAAATGGTGCTCCTTCTCTTCTGAGCCCTGCCATGAGCCCAAACAATTACTTTCCACCACATATGAGGTATCTGTGTACTAAGGAAAAATTGCACAATATGGTGCATTTTTTTCTAATACTCTTGTGAAAAAAAGCTACCTGGTTCAAGTAACAGTTTTGTGGTAAAAAAGAAAAATTGTATTCGTGGCTCAACCTTATCAACTTCTGTGGAGCCCCTTGGGGCTCGCTAAACATCTAGATAAATTCCTTGAGGGGTCTAGTTTCCAAAACTGGGTCACTTGTGGGGAAGCTCCATTGTTTAGGCACCTCAGGGGTCTCCAAATGAAACATTACGTCAGCTAATGATTTCAAACAATTTTGCTGTCAAATGGCGCTCCTTCTCTTCTGAGCCCCGCCATGCGCCCAAACAATTACTTTCCATCACATATGAGGTATCTGCGCACTCAGGAGAAATTGCACAATACGTTTTATGGTGCATTTTTTCCTGATACCCTTGTGAAAAAAAAGCTACCTGGTTGAAGTAACAGTTTTGTGGTAAGAAAGAAAAATTGTATTTGTGGCTCAGCATTATCAACTTCTGTGGAGCCCCTTGGAGCTCGCTAAACATCTAGATAAATTCCTTGAGGGGTCTAGTTTCCAAAATGGGGTCACTTATGGGGGAGCTCCATTGTTTAGGCGCCTCAGGGGGTCTCCAAATGAAACATTACATCAGCTAATGATTCCAACCAATTGTGCTGTCAAATGGCGCTCCTTCTCTTCTGAGCCCCGCCATGCATCCAAACAATTACTTTCCACCACATATGAGGTATCGTTGTACTCAGGAATAAATGCACTATAAATTTTATGGTGCATTTTTCCTGATACCCTTGTGAAAAAAGCTACCTGATTGAAGCAAAAGTTTTGTGGTAAAAAAACAAAAAATTTCTTTTCACGGCTCAACGTTATAAACTTCTGTGAAGCGCCCAGGTGTTCAAAGTGCCCATCAAACATCTAGAAAGATTATTTGAGGGCTCTAGTTTCCAAAATGAGGTTATTGTGGGGGAGCTCCATTGTTTAGGCACCTCAGGGGGTCTTTAAACCCGACATGACATCCGCTAATGAGTGCAGATAATTTTTCGCTCAAAAATTCAAATAGTGCTCCTTGCCTTCCGAGCCCTGCTGTGTGCCCAAACATTTGATTTCCACCACATCTGAGGTATCTATGTACTCAGGAGAAAATGCACTATAAATTTTATGGTGCATTTTTTCCTAATACCCTTGTGAAAAAAAAAAGAAAAAAAAGCTACCTATTTGAAGCAACAGTTTTGTGGTAAAAAATTTTTTTTCTTTTCACGGCTCAATGTTATAAACTTCTGTGAAGCCCCCAGGGGTACAAAGTGCTCACCAAACATCTAGAAAAATTATTTGAGGGCTCTAGTTTCCAAAATGGGGTCACTTGTGGGGGAGTTCCATTGGTTAGGCACCTCAGGGGGGTCTTTTAACCCAATATGGCGTCCGCTAATGAGTGCAGCTAATTTTGCACTCAAAAATTCAAATGGCGCTCCTTCCCTTCCGACCTCTGCCGTGCACCCAAACAATTGATTTTTTACCACATATGGGGTATCAACGTACTCAGGAGAAAATGCACAATAAATTGTATGGTGCACTTTCTCTTTTCTCCCTTGGAAAAATGAAAATTTTATGGCTAAAATATCATTTTTGTGTTAAAAAGTTAAATTTCATTTTTTCCTTCCACATTGCTTTGGTTTCTGTGAAGCACCTAAAGGGTTAATAAACTTCTTGGATGTGGTTTAGAGCAGAGCGAGGGGTGCAGATTTTAGAATGGGGTCACTTTTGGGTATTTTCTGACATCTCGGCCTCTCAATGTCACTTCAAATGTGATGTGGTCCCTAAAAAATTATTTTGCAAATTTTGTTGGAAAAATGAGAAATTGCTGATAAACTTTGACCCCTTCTAGCATACTAACGAAAAAAAATTTGTTTCGAAAATTGCGCTGATGTAATATAGACAAGTGGGAAATTTTATTTAGTAACTATTTTGTGTGACATATCTCTCAGATTTATAAGCATACATTGTCAAAGTTTGAAAATTGCAATATTTTCGCAAAATTTCCGAAATTTACGAATAAACAATGTCAGAATCGCCAGGATCCGTTGAAGCTTTCCAGAGTTTTAACCTGTCAAAGTGACACTGGTCAGAATTGCAAAAAATGGCCCGGTCATTAGGGTGTTTTAGTGGCCGGGGGTGAAGGGGTTAAATGTCCACCCTCATTTCATCTTTATCATCATGGTAGATAACAGCAAACTTTTTTTTTTATCGAGAATGTCTTGGTATATTTTTTTATTCATCTGTTTTCCAGTGCTGTACATTGAAAAACAGCCCCACAGCATGATGTTCCCAGCTTCACACCTAACTGTTGGTATGGTGTTTTTGGGGAGATATGCAGTGCCTTTTAGCTTTCAAAAATGAGGCAGGTTATTTCATCCAAAGAGTTACATAGTTACATAGCTACATAGGTTGAAAAAAGACCTAGGTTCATCTAGTTCAACCTTCCTCCACCAATTTTGCATTTTGTCATTAAGTCATTTATAACCAACAATGTTGTTTGTACTGAGGAAATCATCCAGCCCTTTTTTAAAAGCTGTTATAGTATATGCCATTACTACCTCTTGCAGTAGAGGTAAGAGCACCTGAAAAAGAGGACCGCACAGTCCTTGAAACGCGTAGTGCAATAAAACAAATTTTATTCCTTCGTTTATGGTCTGCAGTGCCCTGTTATATACAGCTCTCTCTTTTACCTCCTACTTTTTGTTGTTTTGCATTCTACAGTCTGACTGCTCTAACTGTAAAGAACCCTTTCCTATTTAGCTGTTGGAATCTCTTTTCTTCCACTCACAGAGATTGCCCCCTGGTCCTTAGTATTGTCTTTGGAAGAAATAAGTCATGTGCCAGTCCTTTATATTGACCACACTTGTATTTATACATATAAATGAGATCTCCTCTGAGACGTCTTTTTTTCTAAGCTAAGCAAATCCAACTTTTCCAACCTCTCATTATATGGGAGGCCTTCCATTTTTTGTAGTAGTCTAGTTACCTATTAAATTTTTGTCTTATCTGACCTGACTATATTTCCCAGTATTTCTCAGGATTGTCTAAAGATGTGGAGAAAATTTGAAATGCGCTTGAACATGCTGTTTTTTCAGCAATGGAAATTGCGTGGTGAGCGTGCATACATGAACGTGCAAGGATGTTGAGTACATAATGCATTGTTTTCTATGAATCAATTTTACCTACTGATTTCAGATTTTTCTGCAGGTCTCCACAGGTAGTCCTTGGCTCTTGGACAATTCTTTTCACTCCTCTGTCTGAAATCTTGCAGGGGGCATCTGGTCATGGCATGTTTATGGTGAAATCACGTTCTTTCCACTTTCATATTAAGGCCACAACAGAGCTCACTGGAACCTTTAGCAGTTTAAAAATTCCTCTGTAACAAATGCCATCAGTATGTTTTGCAACAACAAGGTTGCAAAGGTCTTGAGTCAGCTCATTGGTTTTACACATCATGAGATGTTTCTTTTGTGACACCTTGGTAATGAGACAACTTTTTATACGCCATCACTTGAACCAACTGATATTATTTTTCAATAAGTGGCAGGATTGCTTTCTAATTACTGCTAGATTTCTGCAGGTGTCATGGCCTTTTCATGTTTTTTGCACCTTTCTTTCTACATGTGTTGAATACTTTTTTCCTGTACCATTTCTCATTATTTCTAGGGATGAGCAAATGCATTCGCCACTATTCGTTATCCGACAGATAACAGGCTATTTGCACCATTCGGTATCCGACGGATAAAACAACATCCCTCTGATACTTTCATTTTCATTGCAGATTATGGGCGAGCATTGGAGTCATGTGATCAGGAGTCAGAGGAAGGCAATCTGACAGCCTGGAAATATACATGCCACTGGGGGGAAGAGAGAGAGATTCTGTTTGTCAAAAAAAGCGATTTGGTTTGAGAGCTGTTCTGGCGACTACGTAAACGCCGCGTGCTGCTCTGAGCACGTTATCCCAAGACACCAGAAATGCAGTCATGCACCTTCTACAATTGAAAAACATAGAACAGTGCAACTGGATCTTAACGGCAGTAAAAGGCAAAAACTTCTGGGGACATATTTGTATACAAGGAAAATGGAAGTCATTCATTTTGCCAGGGTACCTGCATACCTCATAACCAAGGACAATAGATAGTCATAAGCACTAGTGTGCAGATAAAAAATATTCTTTAATAGACAAGCAATAGTACAATACAAGGTATGGATATATAAATATAAATAGGTTACAAAGACATAGAGGGTATAGTGCAAACCTAAGGAGGTAAGAGCTGAGCACATCAGTTCCCTGAAGAAGTCACCACACGAAACACGTGTTGGGACTATCCCCGTGTGTGCCTGCACGCCCTTCTTGCTACTCTGGTAAGCTCTATACTGGTCCCTGGTTCTGGTGCTGTGTTAACTTTGTACTAAGTGTAGCCGGTACGCTGATGTGCTCAGCTGTTACCTCCTTAGGTTTGCACTATGCCGGTTTACTAACCTCTCTCCAGCACTGACCATACCAGTGAGCTACAGCTGATCAATTTGATATGTTTTTGCATGCAGCCACATTTGGGGAAATCATTCACCCTCTATGTCTTTGTAACCTATTTATATTTATATATCCATACCTTGTATTGTACTATTGCTTGTCTATTAAAGAATATTTTTTATCTGCACACTAGTGCTTATGACTATCTATTGTCCTTGGTTATGAGGTATGCAGGTACCCTGGCAAAATGAATGACTTCCATTTTCCTTGTATACAAACATGCACCTTCTACAGGCTGTGCCCATACTGTTTCAGCCGTTTCCCATCCATTTCAGCCTTTTTCTCAGTCACCGCAGCTCGCCGTTAGGTCCAACGTGAAATTATTAGAGTTTCCCATAGACTTACATTGCGCATCGACTATTCGCAAATAGTTGACTAGTGGGGACCTATTCATTTGATATTTGCGAAGGTAGATATTTAGGTATTCGATCATCCCTAATTATTACACATCACTAAATTTATGGACATCTATGATTTGATTTCCTTGCCTGTGTGCATTGAATTCATGTATATTGCACTTTTAGAAATATCTTTACTTAGAAACTTGGTGACTTGTTCAATACTGACTTTACCTGCTGCATATAATGCCAAATCATAATAAATCTGGGATGGTTCTACTCAAGTAAAAGTAGAATAATAATATGATATCAAGAAGCGCTGTAACCTTGCACTCATGTGCGGAAACATTCCAGGCCTCATCTGAATTGGAAGTTACAGCTCAAAGGGAACCTGTCACGTCCTGTATGCACCCAGAACCAAGAACGGTTCTGGCTGCATATTTCTAATTCCTGCCAGCAGTTCCAGCCTATAGTAGAATAGATAAAGGGATCTTTAGAAAAACTATTTCTGAAAATCCTTTAAGATATGCTAATAAGGCTAGGACTAGTCACAAGGGCGTTAGTTCCCTTGGCTAGTCAGCCCCCTTAGCATGGAAGCACACCCCTGTGAATGTGCTAAAATGCTAATGAATACGCAGCATTAGAAGCATGGTCGCTCTCACCTCCCTGCTGCCACCATGACCAGGGCCGTATTTACCATTAGGCACTTGAGGGCATGTGCCTGGGGCGGCGCTTTCCAGGGGGCGGCGCTATGATCGAAACTAAAAAAAAAAAAATTTTTTTAAATTTTTCCGCCCCCCACCCCCTATCCCCCCCCTCATCCAAACTCTTTATTGGAGGAGGGAGGGGGCGCCGCAGTCATTTATATTTGTGTCTATCAGACACCCAAATAAAAATGAAGCTATGAGCGCGCCAGTACTTCCGGGTCAGCGAAGCTCCAATAAGCTCCCTGCCCCGACGTACGGCCGTGCGCTCACTCTGCAGAGGTCACAGCAGCGTGAAGCAGCACAGAGGAGGACGGGAGATGGAGCCGCCGCCGCTGACCGGAAATTCAACCGCCGCCAAGGAACGATACCGCCGCCGAGGACAGCAGATTCAGCCTCTGTCCCGCCGAGGACCGGAGATTAGTAGGTAGAGGAGTAGGTAGGCGCTTTACAGCCAAAGACAGCGCCAAACAAACAGCCCGGGGGGGAGGGCGCAATGTAGAGGATGGAGCGTGATGTGGGGGCACAATTTAGAGGATGGGGGGCATGGAGCGTGATGTGGGGGCGCAATATAGAGGATGGGGGGCATGGATCGTGATGTGGGGGGGCAATATAGAGGATGGGGGGCGTGGAGGGTGATGTGGGGGGCGCAACAGGGAAGATAGGGGGCGTGGAGCGTGATGTGGGGGGGCGCAACATGGAGGATGGGGGCATGTAGCGTGATGTGGGGGGTGCAACATGGAGGATGGGGGGCGTGGAGCGTGATGTGGGGGTGGGGCGCAACATGGAGGATGGGGGGCATGGAAAATGAGGGTGGTAGACAGTATAGCGAATGGGGGTTGCAGTATGGAGAATGGGAGGCATGGTATGGAGAAGGGGCACCATGGGGGGCTCGGTATGGAGGGGGCTTGATATGGAGAAGGAGCAGCATGGGGAGCGCTCAGCTAGGACCCTGGGAGGGCTCGGTATACAGAATGCAAAGCATAAGGTTTATTATAGAGTGGGGACAGCATGAGGGGGGCAGTGAAGTGGGTGCTGCATGGAGAGGTGGGGACAGTGGAGGTCATAGTTCATAAATGATGAAGGTCTGGAGGGTGTAATTCATAGTGGGGAGGACAGTGGGGGTTTTCATCTAAGGGGACAGTATAGTGGGAATATGTTATAGGAGAGAATAATGTAGAGGCTGTATACTATAAGTGACACGGTGTGGGGTCATTTTTTTGTGCAGTGAGCTCAGTGCTGGGCAATTATTTATTCTTGGGCACAGCCTTGGGCTTACTTAGGGTGGTTACTCTTTAGTGAGCAGCATTATATTGACACGGTTTGTCATAAAGAGAATCTGTCACCAGGTTTTTGCCATCTAATCTGAGAGCAGCATAATGTAGGGGCAGAAATCCTGATTCCAGCGATGTGTCACTTACTGGTCTGCTTAGTGTAGTTTTGATAAAATCACTGTTTAATCAGCAGTAGCTTATCATTACAGGACTACTTGGCATGCTGCAGGTAGTCCAGCATATTCATGAGCTCTGTATAACTGCTATATCTGTGTCGCGGGCGGGGAGGAGGGTGTCAGCACTGCGCTCACCCCTCTGCTCGGGTCCGGCTGCTGCTGCTCAGTGGTGGCTCGAGCGGTGAGCCGGATCCCGGGGGTTCTCGAGCGGCGCTCCTCGCCCGTGAGTGAAAGGGGGTTTTGAGTGTAGGGATTGGTTATTGTTCGTGATGCCAAGTTGTGTTGCCCCTCCGTGGGTAGGGGTTGGTGATCCCGGGGCCTAGTGAAGAGGTGGGGGATGCAGGGCTTGGTGGGGTGCAGGGACGCGGGGGCAGCGCTGTGCCTTGCGGCACTGTGGTACTCACTCAGCCTGAGACGATGACACAGTTTTTAGTAAAACACTCGGCTGGATGGACGGGTACCCACAGACGGCTGCGGTTGTTGTTTCTCCCCTGACCCAGTTTGGTGGTGTAAGTCCTTTCTTCCACTTCCGTGCACCCTTCTCCTGCACTCCGGCTTCCAGCTGGCTCCCCGACTCTGTACCGGGGGGGCCACTGCCCAGCCCCGGCTACCTGCGGTTCCACCAGCTGTCTCCCCGGCTCCCTGCAGATGGACACTCACGTCTGCCGGACTCTCTGTACGAGGCCCTAGGCTCCAACCTAGGCCCCTGGCTATGTCTGCCTCTCTACAGACCTTCTCTCTTCCTCTCCTAGGACTTGACTGGGCTTGTTTCCTGCCTCAGGCCAGCTCACTCCAGGGTGGGTGTCTCCATCTCCTGACTCCGCCCACCTGGTGTGTCAGTCTGAGCCCGAGGCAGAAAGCAGGTCACTTTGGGGATGTCTGCTGTGAACTGCTGGGGGTGGGGGTGTGTGTTGTTACCTGTGTCCCCTGGCTTGTCCAGGGCGACACATCTGCAGCAGAGAAAATGACAGTAAACAGCTCAGTAAGTGACACATCACTGGAATCAGGGTCTCTGTCTCTACATTATGCTGCTCTCAGATGGGGGAGCAAAAACCTGGTTACAGATTCCCTGTACGGGCACCGTTTCGGTATGTGCTGTAGCAGACCAGACAAGAGGGAAGTCTTGAGAGACGCAGGACAATGTGTTGCTAAGAATGGTGACATTTTACTTTTACTCCCAAAATGCCCATTAATCTGCAGACACATTTATACAGGGGACGTCGCTCTGGCATTTACAGTTTTAACTTAATATTTTATTTTTTATATGCAGACGGTTCTGTCCCCCCTGGTGCGGCCGGTGTCTTGGTGCAGATGTGCACCGTCCTATTTGCATATTAAAGACAGTCCCTCTTCTTAACTGACAGACGTCCTTTGGTGAGAGTCAGTGCTGTATAAAATGACTTAGTATTTCTGCACGTGTTCTGACACTGGAGGAGCAGAGTAGCACTCCAAGTGTCAGCGTGTGTGCGCACGCAATGTGACTGCAGTGTCGGTGTGAGTGCACACACAATGTGTCTGCAGGTATGTTCTGACAACTGTTTGCTGCCTGTATTTGACTGCAGATTTAAGGATGAAGGTTGTTGAAGTGAGCAGACAGCAGATCACAGCGTCGTGCTCACTTGCTATACTTCCACGCGCGCCGCGGCAAATTTTTAGGCCACACCCCCTAACCACACCCATTTCACAGTCACGCCCATATCCACTCCCCATCCACACCCATTCAGCATGGACACGCAGGCAGCCGGCGGGCCTCCAGCACGGACACGCAGACAGCCGGCGGGCCTCCAGCACGGACACGCAGGCAGCCGGCGGGCCTCCAGCACGGACACGCAGGCAGCCGGCGGGCCTCCAGCACGGACACGCAGGCAGCCGGCGGGCCTCCAGCACGGACATGCAGGCAGCCGGCGGGCCTCCAGCACGGACACGCAGGCAGTCACAGTGAGGCGGCGGGCCGCCCGCACAGACAGGCGGCGGGCCGCCGCACAGAGAGGCGGCCAGCCGCCCACACAGAGAGGCGGCGGACTGCCCGCACAGAGAGGCGGCCGTCCACCGCAGAGACAGGCGGCCGGCCGCCCGCACAATGAGGCGGCGGGCCGCCCACACAGACAGGCGGCGGGGGGCGCCTGCACATACAGGCGACGGGCCGTCGCACAGAGAGGCGGTGGGCCACCCGCACAATGAGGCGGCGGGCCGCCCGCACAGACAGGCGGCGGGGGGCGCCCGCACAGAGAGGCGGCGGGCCGCCCGCACAATGAGGCGGCGGGCCGCCCGCACAGACAGGCGGCGGGGGGCGCCCGCACAGACAGGCGGCGGGCCGCCCGCACAGAGAGGCGGCCGTCTACCGCAGAGACAGGCAGCCGTCCACCCGCACAGAGAGGCGGCCGGCCGCCCACACAATGAGGCGGCGGGCCGCCCGCACAGACAGGCGGCGGGGGGCGCCCGCACAGACAGGCGGCGGGCCGCCGCACAGAGAGGCGCGGGCCGACCGCACAAAGAGGCGGCCCGAACAGAGAGGCGGCCGGTCGCCTTCACAGACAGGCGGCCGGCCGCCCTCCTTCACAGACAGGCGGCGGGGGGCGCCCGCACAGACAGGCGGCGGGGGGCACCCGCACAGAGAGGCGGCCGGCCGACCGCACAGAGAGGCGGCCGGCCGACCGCACAGAGAGGTGGCCGGCCGACCGCACAGAGAGGCGGCTGGCCGACCGCACAGAGACCGCACAGAGAGTCGGCCGGCCGACCGCACAGAGAGGCGGCCGGCCGACCGCACAGAGAGGCGGCCGGCCGACCGCACAGACAGGCGGCCGGTCGACCGCACAGACAGGCGGAGGGGAGGGGAGGGGAATCAGCGCTGGGGAGATTCTACATACATTAGCAGCAGCACAGAGCAGACAGAGACTAGTTTCGGGCAGCGCGCTCCTCTCTGTTATGCCACGTCACGTGTTAGGATGGTAGGAGGGAAAAGCAGGGAGGCGGGGAGAGAGTGGGTGG
Organism: Anomaloglossus baeobatrachus; assembly: GCF_048569485.1. Taxonomy (NCBI): domain Eukaryota; kingdom Metazoa; phylum Chordata; class Amphibia; order Anura; family Aromobatidae; genus Anomaloglossus; species Anomaloglossus baeobatrachus. Next base: position 79,662,662 of record NC_134362.1, read on the forward strand.
GCGGAGCCCGGGAGACGGCCGTCCCGCCCGTGGCAACGGGACAAAATTCACAGCGTGATAGTCCCGCTGTATCCGGGACGGTTGAGAGGTATGCACTCACTCTGCTCTGTCCTCCTGCACTCACTCTGCTCTGTCCTCCTGCACTCACTCTGCTCTGTCCTCCTGCACTCACTCTGCTCTGTCCTCCTGCACTCACTCTGCACTGTCCTCCTGCACTCACTCTGCACTGTCCTCCTGCACTCACTCTGCACTGTCCTCCTGCACTCACTCTGCACTGTCCTCCTGCACTCACTCTGCACTGTCCTCCTGCACTCACTCTGCACTGTCCTCCTGCACTCACTCTGCACTGTCCTCCTGCACTCACTCTGCACTATCCTCCTGCACTCACTCTGCACTGTTCTCCTGCACTCACTCTGCACTGACTCTGCTCTGTCCTCCTGCACTGACTCTGCTCTGTCCTCCTGCACTGACTCTGCTCTGTCCTCCTGCACTGACTCTGCTCTGTCCTCCTGCACTCACTCTGCTCTGTCCTCCTGCACGGACTCTGCACTGACTCTGCTCTGTCCTCCTGCACTGACTCTGCTCTGTCCTCCTGCACTGACTCTGCTCTGTCCTCCTGCACTGACTCTGCTCTGTCCTCCTGCACTGACTCTGCACTGTCCTCCTGCACTGACTCTGCTCTGTCCTCCTGCACTCACTCTGCACTGTCCTCCTGCACTCACTCTGCACTGTCCTCCTGCACTCACTCTGCACTGTCCTCCTGCACTCACTCTGCACTGTCCTCCTGCACTCACTCTGCACTGTCCTCCTGCACTCACTCTGCACTGTCCTCCTGCACTCACTCTGCACTGTTCTCCTGCACTCACTCTGCACTGACTCTGCTCTGTCCTCCTGCACTCACTCTGCTCTGTCCTCCTGCACTGACTCTGCACTGACTCTGCTCTGTCCTCATGCACTGACTCTGCTCTGTCCTCCTGCACTCACTCTGCACTGTCCTCCTGCACTCACTCTGCACTGTCCTCCTGCACTCACTCTGCACTGTCCTCCTGCACTCACTCTGCACTGTCCTCCTGCACTCACTCTGCACTGTCCTCCTGCACTCACTCTGCACTGTCCTCCTGCACTCACTCTGCACTATCCTCCTGCACTCACTCTGCACTGTCCTCCTGCACTCACTCTGCACTGTTCTCCTGCACTCACTCTGCACTGACTCTGCTCTGTCCTCCTGCACTGACTCTGCTCTGTCCTCCTGCACTGACTCTGCTCTGTCCTCCTGCACTGACTCTGCTCTGTCCTCCTGCACTGACTCTGCTCTTTCCTCCTGCACTGACTCTGCTCTGTCCTCCTGCACTGACTCTGCACTGACTCTGCTCTGTCCTCCTGCACTGACTCTGCTCTGTCCTCCTGCACTGACTCTGCTCTGTCCTCCTGCACTGACTCTGCTCTGTCCTCCTGCACTGACTCTGCTCTGTCCTCCTGCACTGACTCTGCTCTGTCCTCCTGCACTCACTCTGCTCTGTCCTCCTGCACTCACTCTGCTCTGTCCTCCTGCACTCACTCTGCACTATCCTCCTGCACTCACTCTGCACTATCCTCCTGCACTCACTCTGCACTATCCTCCTGCACTCACTCTGCACTATCCTCCTGCACTCACTCTGCTCTGTCCTCCTGCACTCACTCTGCTCTCTCTCTGCTGCTGCTCTTACCTCAGTTGCAGAACAAACGAAGCAGCGGCTGTGGAGAGCCGGTCACATGTGAGGATCCTGGGAAGAAGAGGCAGGCAAAGGGGGCGTGGCCAGCATAGAGCGAGCAGCAGGAGGGGACAAGGAAGACATCTCGAGGAGTGTATGTGTCCAGCATTCAGAGGGGGTGTGGACAACAGCAAGCGGCGTGCCCAGCAGCATAGATGCCATGGAAGGCATCCAGAGAGTGTGGCCTGCATCCGGAGGGGGCGTGGTCGGCAGAGTGCGGGGGCGTGGCAGCTGCCTCTCACTACAATGCGGGATTACGGAGCTCCCGGGCGTGAGAACGGGACTAGACTATAAAATCGGGGCTGTCCCGCTGTATCCGGGACGGTTGGGAGGTATGCTGGAGTATGCAGCTGTGCTCCTCCTGTGTTGTGTGCACACCTGCACTGACACTGGAGTATGCAGCTGTGCTCCTCCTGTGTTGTGTGCACACCTACACTGACACTGGAGTATGCAGCTGTGCTCCTCCTGTGTTGTGTGCCCACCTGCACTGACACTGGAGTATGCAGCTGTGCTCCTCCTGTGTTAGGCGCAGTGCAGTCAGGAGATCTTGTGTTACGGTGCTCACTCTTTCCAATTGATCACTATCAATCAAGACATAGGGCTGGCTAGTATTTTCCTATATTAGGCTTTGTGCGCACTAGAAAAGTGATTTTTCTCAAGAAAATTTCTTGAGAAACTTCTGGGAGTTGAAGATTACCGCCCCTGCGGTAAAAAAAACGCACCAAAACCGTGGGAAAAACGCATGCGTTTTTCCCGCGTTCTTGCCACGGTTTTTCCGCAGGTTGGTCCCTGCGTTTTTTTTATGCTGAACTGCAATAAATAATATAGATAATAGATAGATAATGGATAGACAGATAATGGATAGAGGGAAAGATGGATAGATGAATAAATAGATGAATAAATAGATGAATAGATAGATGAATAGATAGTTGAATAGATAGATAGATAGGGGGATAGATAGATAGGGGAATAGATAGAGGGATAGATAGATAGATAGGTAGAGGGAAAGATGGATAGATGAATAGATAGATGAGAAAGACCTATATAATGTCCCACCCCCCTGCATATTCTAAGCTGGCACCCTTTAGTGACTTTCATGTGGCACTAAAGGGTGCTTAGCCTTGTATTTACCAAAAAATAAATAATTAAAAAAAAATGACGTGGGGTTCCCCTTATTTTTGTAGCCAGCTAGGGTAAAGCAGATGGCTGCAGCCTGCAGACCACAGCTGGCAGCTTCACCTTGGCTGGTAATACAAAACAGAGGGCACCCCACGCTGTTATTTTACATTAAATAAATAATTTAAAAGAAAAAACGTGGGGTCCCCCCCCAAATTGGATCACCAGCCAAGGTAAAGCGGACAGCTGGGGTCTGATATTCTCAGACTAGGGAGGTCCACTGTTATTGGACACTCCCCAGCCTAAAAATAGCAGGCTGCAGCCGCCCCAGAAGTGGCGCATCCATTAGACGTGCCAATCCTGGCGCTTCGCCCCAACTCATCCCGTTGCCCTGGTGCGGTGGCAAACAGGGTAATATATGGGTTGATGCCAGATGTGTAATGTCACCTGGCATCAAGCCCTGGGGTTCGTGATGTCACGCGTCTATCAGATACCCGACATCACCAACCCAGTCAGTAAGAAATAAAAAATAGACAACAAAAAAAGTTTTATTTGAAAAAAAACACTGCCCAAAACATTCCCTCTTTCACCAATTTATTGACAAGAACAATCAAATCCTGGTCCGGCGTAATCCAATAAGGGGGGAGGGGTTCCCACGGCGATCCATACCATAGTCACTGTCCCAGTCCATGAAGAACAGAATGTTCCCCATTGGCTGGAAGAGCAAAGCAGTGACCTGAGCTAACATCAATAGCCCAGGTCACTGCAGGGGATGACGAGCGCTGACTTCAGGAGGTTAGATGAGATTATTACCTGCTGTGATGATCTCCTGTAGTCCTGCCATCAGCGCTGTCACTGCCTTCTATGCCCGCCGCGTTGTCAACAGTATCGCGAGAGCCCGTGACGTCACCGCCAGTGACAGTCTCAGGCCGCTCGCGAGACAGGCATAGACGACAGTGACCACGGTGATGTCAGGAGGCAGGTAATGACGTCAGGTAATGATCCCATCTCACCTCCTGACAGCAGCGCCCGTCATCCCCGCGGCTGCACGCACTGCTGTGTGTCAGTGTCTGCCTGCGCTGCAGCGTGACAAGCTGCTGACACTGCGGGCAGACACTGACACACTGCAGGGCGGGCAGCCGCGTGGCCGGAGCGGGACACAGACTGCACAGGCACCTGGAGGTCACATGGAAGTGCTTCTGTGCGGTGTCCAGGGAGTGTGACGTGTGTGTTTACTCTGCTCCGCCTCCTCTTCTGTCATAAGGACATCACTTCCTGCAAAACCGCAGGGAGCGATGAGCATTACCGCAGGTAAATTGCGGCTATACCGAGGGTATACCGCACATCATTTGCTACCCCCGGTATTTCGCGATTACATTACAGTGAATGGAGTGAAATACCGCAGTTACCTGTGGAAAAGAAGTGACATGCACATTTTCTCAAGAAATTTTCTCAAGAAAATCTTCAGAAAGAATTTTCTTGATAAAAAAACGCAGTTTTTTTTCCCATGGGTTTTGCTGGGAAATTTCTGCAGAAAGATTTCAAAGATTTCTCAAGAAATTTCCGCAGCAAAACCGCGGGTAAAACGGCCTAGTGCGCACAGGGCCTTAGGTGGTAATGGTGCACCAAAGCTTAGGCCGCGCTGAGGGTGCGTAGAAATGTCCTTATTTTCATACTAAATAAATGTGGCTTTTTCAGTAAATAATAAAGGGAACCTGTTGCACAGTTTTTCGATATTAAACTGCCCCCAATGTCTTGTTAGTGACGCAACGTAAGAGATGCACATTTTCTGACTAACAAGATATTTGGGGCACTTTAATATTAAAAAATGACGTGACCAGTTCCTTTTAAACTAAACTCTATATGGGTGGGATTATTTCTCCATGGACCACGTCCCACATATTAATATTTCTGCAGTCTAGGTGTCATTTTGGGATGACAGATTCCCTTTCAGTCAGCTTAAAAATCATCTCACAGGACGAATGAAAGTGTTTGCTCGTACATCGGGTGATTGACGCTGTTTAGATAAATCAGTTTCCCATCTTTGGCTGCAGTGTTAATGCTGCTTTAGGCCTGCGCCACACATCCGTGCTGCCGGCACGTGTTTGTCATTTTTTACACGTACCGGCGGCACGGAGACACTTTAACCAATGCTACCCTATTGTAGCAGGCACACACACGTAAAACCACACGGAACGTGTGTCCGTGTGCGTTTGTACGTGTGTGCGATTTTCAAAGCGCTGACATGTCCGGTTTTTCGCCGGCAGCACGGGTGTTACACGGCCCGCACCCGTACCACACGGGTGTAGTGTGGATGCGGTCCCGTGTGACACGCGCCGGAGAAAACACACATGTCAGTGTAAAAAAAAAAAAACATTAACTCACCTTCTCCAGCCCTCCTGTCTCTGCCGCTGCTGCCTCTTGCTGCCGACCGCCGCTCATTATTCTCATTGAATATTCACTTCACTGCCTGGCAGCAGCAGCAGCGGGGAGACGGGAGGGCTGGAGACCGAGGATCAGCACCACGGACAGCAGCGCGGACATCAGGAAGGACCAGGTGAGTATAATAATTACCGATTCTACGTGTGCTATCGCGGATAGCACACGTAGAACACACGTGTCACGCACGTACCAGAGACACGTACTTACCTGCACGCAACACGCAGGGAAAATACGTGTCTCTCGGCACGTGCGTGAAATTCACGTGAGTGTGGCAGAGGCCTTAAAGAGGTTTTCTCACATTGGAAACTTACCCTCTATCCTTGAGATGGGAAATAATTTTCCAATTGCTGGGGGGTCCGACCAACGTGGCCCCAAGTGTTTCCAAGGAATGGATGCCGGGAGTAGAATTTCACAGTCCTGTCTCCTGAGTTGTGCACTTAAGAGGTCTTTTGAGCAATTGGTGGGGGTCTCAAGTACACCCCATGATGCCCACCTCTGCCTTTACTAATCTCCTCAGAATTAATGGACCTAAACATATAAAGCCCGCTACACACGCTTCAATATATCTCACAATCTGTTGTTGGGGTCAAGTTGTAAGTGACGCACATCCGGCATCGTTTGTGAGGTATCTGCGTGTGACATCTACTTGCGATCAGGATTGAACGCAAAACCGTTGATCGCAAACACATCGTATCATTCTCTAGAATTGAGCGTTTTGTTGCACGAACCTAGTGAATTGTAACGTGTGACATCCCTCATACGATTTTGGTGTCTGATGCTATGTGCGCAGGTGTGCGCTCTGCACCGCAGCTTAAAAAAGGTCCGCTTCAGAGCGCAGCTGAAAAGCTGCGTCGTTCTGAAGCGCCTCACAATGTCTGTCAGTCACTAATCTCTGTCAGTCGGTCACTATCTCTGTCCCTCACTCTCTGTCCATGTCAGTCTATCCCCCTCTCTCATATACTCACCGATCCCCGATCCCCGGCGCGGCGCTGCACGGCGTTCACACTGCTCCGGCGGCTTTTACTGTTTTGAAAAAGCCGGCCGCCCATTAAACAATCTCGTATTCCCTGCTTTCCCCGCCCACCGGCGCCTATGATTGGTTACAGTGAGACACGCCCCCACTCTGAGTGACAGGTGTCACACTGCACCCAATCACAGCAGCCGGTGGGCGTGTCTATACTGTGTAGTGAAATAAATAATTAAATAATTAAAAAAAACGGCGTGCGGTCCCCCCATTTTTAAAACCAGCCAGATAAAGCCATACGGCTGAAGGCTGGTATTCTCAGGATGGGGAGCTCCACGTTATGGGGAGCCCCCCAGCCTAACAATATCAGCCAACAGCCGCCCAGAATTGCCGCATACATTATATGCGACAGTTCTGGGACTGTACCCGGCTCTTCCCGATTTGCCCTGGTGCGTTGGCAAATCGGGGTAATAAGGAGTTATTGGCAGCCCATAGCTGCCAATAAGTCCTAGATTAATCATGTCAGGCGTCTATGAGACACCTTCCATGATTAATCTGTAAATTACAGTAAATAAACACACACCCGAAAAAATCCTTTATTAGAAATAAAAACACAAACATATACCCTGGTTCACCACTTTAATCAGCCCCAAAAAGCCCTCCTTGTCCGGCGTAATCCAGGATGCTCCTGCGTCGCTTCCAGCGCTGCTGCATGGAGGTGACCGGAGCAGCAGAAGACACAGCCGCTCCGGTCACCTCCATGCAGGTAATGAAGACAGCCGCGCGATCAGCTGCTGTCACTGAGGTTACCCGCGGCCACCGCTGCATCCACCGCTGGATCCAGTGACAGCGGGTAACCTCAGTGACAGATCAGCTGATCGCACGGCTGTCTTCATTACCTGCGTGGAGGTGACCGGAGCGGCTGTGTCTGCTGCAGCTCCGGTCACCTCCATGCAGCAGCGCTGGATGCGACGCTGGACCATCCTGGAGTACGCCGGACATGGAGGGCTTTTTGGGGCTGATTAAAGTGGTGAACCAGGGAATGTGTGTGTGTTTTTTATTTCCAATAAAGGATTTTTTCGGGTGTGTGTGTTTATTTACTGTAATTTACAGATTAATCATGGAGGGTGTCTCATAGACGCCTGACATGATTAATCTAGGACTTATTGGCAGCTATGGGCTGCCAATAAATCCTTATTACCCCGATTTGCCAACGCACCAGGGCAAATCGGGAAGAGCCGGGTACAGTCCCAGAACTGTCGCATATAATGTATGCGGCAATTCTGGGCGGCTGTTGGCTGATATTGTTAGGCTGGGGGGCTCCCCATAACGTGGAGCTCCCCATCCTGAGAATACCAGCCTTCAGCCGTATGGCTTTATCTGGCTGGTTTTAAAATTGGGGGGAACCGCACGCCGTTTTTTTTAATTATTTAATTATTTATTTCACTACACAGTATAGACACACCCACCGGCTGCTGTGATTGGGTGCAGTGTGACACCTGTCACTCAGAGTGGGGGCGTGTCTCACTGTAACCAATCATAGGCGCCGGTGGGCGGGGAAAGCAGGGAATACGAGATTGTTTAATGGGCGGCCGGCTTTTTCAAAACAGTAAAAGCCGCCGGAGCAGTGTGAACGCCGTGCAGTGCCGGGGATCGGGGATTGGTGAGTATGAGAGAGGGCTGCTAACTTCAGTAACTTAGGAGATTAGCGGTCACCGGTGAGTCCTTCACTGGTGACCGCTAATCAGGGCGCGACACAGACAGAGCCGCAGCATGACAATGAAGTCGGGTGAAGTTCACCCGAGTTCATTCTGACAGTGCGGCTCTGTCTGTGTCTGCTGTCATCTGCCATTCAGCTCTGCTACATGGCTGTCTGTGTCTGCTGTCAGCGGCCATGTAGCAGAGCTGAATGGCAGATGACATAGTAAAAACACATCCCTACACATTACACACTTTTGTCAAGTCAATAAATAAAAAAAAAAAAGGTGCCCAATGCATACGTCACAGAACACATGATCTAAAGGATCGCACATAACATTGATCAATTTAACATAGACTACTAACGCTCGTGTGACAGCAAATGAACGACCAACGTGAAATCTCATAAGATCCCATATGCAACCTGGGCGTGTCACATCACAAATGCGATTGTACAACTAATTGCAACGTGTAAAGTGGGCTTTAGACTAATTAGTATTGTAGTTCCTATATGGTCCACAATCTAATGATGGCTAGTAACCACTACCAGCATCTCCTTACCATTGTTAAGGACATACTGGGATTTGTACGTTCATGCAATGCATATGTGTATATGGGTCTAACCTGACACTAAATTGCCAACTGTGTACAGCAATCAAGTGCAGTCATGTACTGATGGTGGTTTTGGTGATGTATTATAGTATTTAGGGTAGTTTTAGTGATGTATTACTGTACTGATGGTGGTTCTGATGACAGTCATGTGGATGTTGTAATCTTTTCCTTATCTGTCTTGATCCTAAAACATGTGTGCTGGACTAAAAATACAGCTATCTGCATGTCTGTCAGCCTAAGGCCTAAGACACACGGCAAGAAAAACGGTGCGAGCGGAGTGCAATAAAAAAACGCATTCCACTCGGACCAATATTAGCCTCTTTGTCAGCGCACATGAGCGATTTATTTTCTCAGCCCTAATCAGACCGAGAAAACAATTGCAGCATGCTGAGACTGTAATGCGATCCTGTTTTCTCTCGCACCCATTCAAGTCAATGGGGCGAGATAAAAATCGCACTGCACTCGCAGTACACCGGTGTCCGATCGGACCTCAGTCACAGTGACACTCGGCTCTGCTGTACTGCCAGCGTGAGCAGAGTGTCATGCGAGGGGATCGCAGTAATCCCCGTGTGGCCCCGGCCTAATAAGTAATATACTAAAGCCCCCATACACTAGCGTCTGATCTTTCGACTGGCAGCTATCTTGCTCGGCTCTCCCATATACAGGAGCTCTCATTCTGCCAAGTGTTATAAGTGGCAGCAGCTTATCATTTAGAGGATAATTGGATCTACACTCTATTTGGACATGCTGGATCCTTATTCCCCCCGACAACCAGAATTGAAAGCCCCCATTCATATTGGACTGTCAGCAGAACCTGTCAATATTGACTGGTTTAGACAACTTTAGATTAATGTGTATGGAGGTTATAACTACTATCTGAAGGCTCTGGGCAGTCTCGGGGCATGTGCACACGTCTTGTACCTTTGAGTTATTCAGACAGAATACACTTGAGGACAGTCATCATTTTATCCTGAAGCAAATATTTTTTTATTTTTATTTTTTTGCTGTGGCTTGTTTTTTCCAACATCTTTTAGCTACTGGATTTTACTTATTTTTTAAATAAACTAGTAAGCGGCTTCCAAGCAGCAGCCGCCATATAATGGACTGGTCACTTTTTAGCGGCTTCATGAGGAAACATGACGCGTTTAAAAAAAAAAACAAAACTCCAAAGACTGAACATATGGACAGCAAGTCGTTTTTACATTGCAGTGTATGAATTCATTCTTTTTATTTTTAGAGTTTGGGGTTTTTGGGCGGGTTACAGGGCGGATCTGGCTGAAAACAAAATGCGGTGGGCACATACCCTTAATCTGACTGATCAGAAGGGGGCGCCACCTCTGACAGTGCCTAGGGCAGCATGAACTCTAAATACGGCCCTGACCATGAACGACACTTGTTTTCGGCTCAGTACGCGTGATCAGAAGTTCCTGGACTTCTATTCATGTGTACTATGAAGCTGGGTGTACACATCCTGTTAAGGTTGGGAATTTAAGGAAAACCTGCAAATTTGGTTCTCCAGGGTCACAGAGTCAGAGTCCAAATCAATCTGAGCAGATGTATGTATGAGGAGCAATAACCACACAGAGACGTGTCTCTATTCGGGAGAAGCTCAATGGTCTTCTGATTCGTATATTGTAAAACATTCACAGTTATACAACTCAACATTGTCCCTGATTGGTCAGAGATATCCAGCAATGTTCATATAGTACGTCATCAGCCTGTTTCTTGCTTCCTAATACCAACTCAAACCAGCTTCTAAATACTTCTTTGTTAACATGTTGCTGAGGAAGAACGAAGAGTTAGGCTATGTGCCCACATTGCGTTCTGTCCCTGCAGAAATTTCTGCAGCGATTCAAATCGCTGCAGAAACAGTCCGTAATGAAAAGCCGATTTCATGCGCTCTGTATGCAGCCCCTCACCATAGACAGAGCGGGGGCTGCATGTGTCGCGGGCGGGGAGGAGGGTGTCAGCACACTACGCTCACCCCCTTCTGCTCGGGTCCGGCGGCCGCTGCTCAGTGGTGGCTCGAGCTGTAGGCCGGATCCCGGGGGTTCTCGAGCGGCACTTCTCGCCCGTGAGTGAAAGGGGTTTGTTGGGTGTGGGGATTGTTTATAGTCCGTGACGCCACCCACGGTTGTGGTGATTTCACCACCGCTGCTCAATACGGGGGTCCCGGGGATGGTGATGCGGAGCAGCCAGGTGTTGTGTTGCCCCTCCGTGGGTAGGGGTTGGTGATCCCGGGGCCCGGTGATGGATGGGGAGGTGCAGGGCCTGGTGGGCGCAGGGACGCGGGGGCAGCGCTGTGCCTTGCGGCACTGTGGTACTCACTCAGCCTGAGACGTTGACACAGTTTTTGGTAAACAAACGGCTGGTTGGACGGGTCCCTCGGACGGTTCACGGTGCTGCGGTTCCCTGCAGTTGGCGGTGATGGTCACTCTTCCCTGCACCTATGTTACATCTATTGGTAGCGATGGATTCCCACCGGTTACCCGCTCCCCGACTACAATCTGGGCCGGAGGAGCTCCACACTTTGCCCGCAGGCGCCGGCCCTGGGGAAACTGGTGCCCTGGCGGTGGCGGTGTCTCCCCTATAATGGTTGAGCTGTTGCCTTCAATCGGGACTTGGTTGTTGGGGGATCTACGTCCCCTTCACTGACGGATTCGGCAAATTATGGCGACTCCTAGCCTTGCCGGGGTCCGAGAGGCCCCTGCCCTGGTACTGACTGTCCTTTGCACGCTGCTCCAGACCCCCGGGCACACAGCCTCCGTGGTCCTTCCAGGAACCTCCAAACAGTCCCACTCCAGACAATCTCCGCCGTCTGCTGACCTTGCTGTCTCTGTCCAGGCACACAGCCTCAGACCACTTCAGGCTGTACTAAACTGCCACTTTGCACTTTCTCTACTTTCACTTCTCTGTCACTTCAGCTTTCTTCTTCAGCTCCACTACACTTCACTTCCTTCCACTTCCTCCTCCCTGGCTGAACTGCCTGCTCCTTCCTGCCTCCAGGGCTATGAACTCCTTGGTGGGTGGACACCAACCGCCTGGTTCCACCCCCTGGTGGGGACACTAGCCCCTGGAGGAAGGCAACAAGGATTTCTGGTTAGCTGGTGTACCTGCAGGGAATGTGGGGTGTGTGTGTTGTTGTGACCTGTGTCCCCTGGCTTGCCCAGGGCGACACATTCCCCCTTAGCAAAATGCAGACCGTCCGCGGGCTGCCGTCCAACACCGGTTTTATTTTCCTGTAAAAGATAACATAATAATAATATAACATATTTACATTTTTAATAACTCTTCCCTTAACGGGAGGCACATTTCTTAAACGTTGCATAACGGTTTACGGTTACGGTTTCCGCTCTCTCCCACCCAAGCAACCTGGCCCTGATGCTGCCCCTAAAGCCCAGGCAGCACCCCTTGACCCACAGTCCAGCACACGGTACCCGAGCGGGATCTGTCCTTCCCTCCAAAGGGTAGCCACTGGTTCCTTTGGTGGCTGGGCCCCAGCCTGCTCTGCTCAGGGCCCTCCCTCCAACCTGCCTCTCCGGAGGCGGCATTGCGGAAAACGGTAACGGTAAACAACATATTTACAAGCCACTTAACGTTTGTGGTTGCCCTGCAAGTTCACGGGCTTGTCCATGGATAGTTCCCATGCAAAACTTTAAACGGTCCCCACAGGGACAACGGTGCCGGCTCCTGCCGGTTCAATCACAAGCAAATCAGGTGAAACTTCGGTAATTTTCATTTTCCTTATCATTCTTTTCCAAAACTTTTAAACAAACAACAACTCCAGTGGTGGTCCCAACGGGGACAGTGCAGCGGGCATCCGCTGTTCTTGAGGCGGCTACCACCGCAGGGGGTCGGCCCACTCCGAGACCGAGCGGTACATGGGATTTTCCTCCCACTGGCAGTTCAACCCCGAACCACTGACAGCCGTTAGAAATGGCGGCGGAGGCGGCATACTTGGGACCTCTTCCTCCATCAACGACATCCTCTCCGGACCTCCAGCCGCGGTGCTGATGTCTGTCTCCCACTCAATCAGGGCCGGTTCTGGGGTTTGGGTGGACTGATCGCGACGCGGCACGGCCGCAGCGGCCCCTTGCTCACGGGCCCCCACTACGGCAACCATTCTTCGCATCTCTGCCTTCCAATCCATCAACTGCTGCAGGCTCTGCGCTCTCACCTTCACGCAGAATCGACCCAGCTCCCGCTCCAGCCACGCAGCGGTCCCGGCGGGGAGCTCACCTGGGCCGCAGTCCTCAAAAGCTACTCCGCCTCGTTTCCCCCAGAGCTTGGGTACTCCGGTGGCGGGTATTCCCGCTCTCCAATTCGAGGACGCTGCCATTTCTCCATTCGTGTCCCCGTCTTTTTTAGCTGCATTGTTACATGCAGCCAGCCGCCATCGCGTCCCCCTTAGCTCTTTTCGGCCCCTCCTCTCTCGGGGCGGGGTTTTGGCCTTCGCGCCACTACTGCTCAAGAAGACGCTCGAGCGGGAACTCTTCGCGCCAAAGATGGCGGCTTCTGAAATTTTTCTGCCGGATACCTCCGGCGGTAACAAGGCGCACCTCTACCAGAAGGCAGAGCGGTAAGATCCTGTTCGTGACGCCAAGTTGTCGCGGGCGGGGAGGAGGGTGTCAGCACACTACGCTCACCCCCTTCTGCTCGGGTCCGGCGGCCGCTGCTCAGTGGTGGCTCGAGCTGTAGGCCGGATCCCGGGGATTCTCGAGCGGCACTCCTCGCCCGTGAGTGAAAGGGGTTTGTTGGGTGTGGGGATTGTTTATAGTCCGTGACGCCACCCACGGTTGTGGTGATTTCACCACCGCTGCTCAATACGGGGGTCCCGGGGATGGTGATGCGGAGCAGCCAGGTGTTGTGTTGCCCCTCCGTGGGTAGGGGTTGGTGATCCCGGGGCCCGGTGATGGATGGGGAGGTGCAGGGCCTGGTGGGCGCAGGGACGCGGGGGCAGCGCTGTGCCTTGCGGCACTGTGGTACTCACTCAGCCTGAGACGTTGACACAGTTTTTGGTAAACAAACGGCTGGTTGGACGGGTCCCTCGGACGGTTCGCGGTGCTGCGGTTCCCTGCAGTTGGCGGTGATGGTCACTCTTCCCTGCACCTATGTTACATCTATTGGTAGCGATGGATTCCCACCGGTTACCCGCTCCCCGACTACAATCTGGGCCGGAGGAGCTCCACACTTTGCCCGCAGGCGCCGGCCCTGGGGAAACTGGTGCCCTGGCGGTGGCGGTGTCTCCCCTATAATGGTTGAGCTGTTGCCTTCAATCGGGACTTGGTTGTTGGGGGATCTACGTCCCCTTCACTGACGGATTCAGCAAATTATGGCGACTCCTAGCCTTGCCGGGGTCCGAGAGGCCCCTGCCCTGGTACTGACTGTCCTTTGCACGCTGCTCCAGACCCCCGGGCACACAGCCTCCGTGGTCCTTCCAGGAACCTCCAAACAGTCCCACTCCAGACAATCTCCGCCGTCTGCTGACCTTGCTGTCTCTGTCCAGGCACACAGCCTCAGACCACTTCAGGCTGTACTAAACTGCCACTTTGCACTTTCTCTACTTTCACTTCTCTGTCACTTCAGCTTTCTTCTTCAGCTCCACTACACTTCACTTCCTTCCACTTCCTCCTCCCTGGCTGAACTGCCTGCTCCTTCCTGCCTCCAGGGCTATGAACTCCTTGGTGGGTGGACACCAACCGCCTGGTTCCACCCCCTGGTGGGGACACTAGCCCCTGGAGGAAGGCAACAAGGATTTCTGGTTAGCTGGTGTACCTGCAGGGAATGTGGGGTGTGTGTGTTGTTGTGACCTGTGTCCCCTGGCTTGCCCAGGGCGACACACATGCAAAGCGCTGCGTTCTAATACGCCACATGGGCATGGATTAGGCACAATCTTCATAGATTGTGCAGGGGACGCAGGATGCATGCAGTTAGGCTGTGGTGCAGATCGCAGCGTAACTGCATGAAAATACGCTACGTGGGCACATAGCCTTAACCTCCCTCACATTCCACATCTCACATGGTAAGAAAGAACTGATTACAGATTCTCTTCTAAATACCTTTTTGTTCATTGTTCATTCTGGCTTTGTTATCTCTGTTAACACCTTACTGTACACACATCTTAGAATCTTATTATGGCGTCTGTGCAATTGTCATATAGACACACATATAATTATGCAACGACATCTATATTTTGATTATTTACATACACAGATCATCTTATTACATTGGACAAACGACCTATAGCCCAGGCCTACCCTCACAGTCCCAGGTTCAAACTGGTGTAGTACGCATGACTGGAAGTCCAGGGACTTCTGGTCATCGGAACTGAGTCGAAAATCAGCGACGGCTGCGGTGGCAGCAGATAGGTGAGAGCAACCATGCTTCTGATGCAGGGGCATGCTAACATGCTAAGGGGGTTGACTAGCCAAGGAAAATAATGCCCTTGTGACTAGTCCCTAGTCTTATTAGCATATGATAAAGAATCTTTAGAAATACAATTTCTAAAGATCCATTTATTTATGCTACTAGATAAAGGGACAGTTAGATAGGGATTAACGATATGCACCCAGAACTGCTCGCTCGTGGTTCTGGGTGTATATTCCACCACAAGGGTTCCCATTAACTAGAAGAGGCAAAATTATTCAGGATAGGGCCAGAGTGGTAAGGTGTGTATTAGTATTTTTTTTAGTTTATTTTTAACATTTTTATTGCCCTATATAATTCATTAACATGAACATTGGTGTAAAACACAGATCAGAATCTTATACTTTTCCTATGTGGCCCTTGGAAATGGCCAAATAGATTTAAAGATGCCTGTTTTTTAGCACTTTAACACTAGAACAGATTTTTGAGTTGGTCGTAAGATACATACATTTTGTGTCAGGTAAGATGATTAGATCCTGTGTTTTATAGAGTCATAGAAAGTTTGGGAACATCTAGTAATTTACATACGCATTAAAAAGTGACAGTGTTAGCAGTTCTGTGTTTATTTCAGCTTAGACTCGGCTTATGTCCCACCTGACAGTAAAATCACTTTTCACTCCAAAACCAGCCTCTTATTTTTTATTGAGATCTCATCAGAACCTCTTAATGTGCATTTCCTAAGCATTTTCGCTTGAAGTATCGCATTGGGAGCTGCTCAGTGTTTATACTTTATGAAAATTACAGATTCCATTATAATTTCATAGTTGAGCATTAAGGATGTACTACAGCAAAATATTTTACCTTATTAGCAAACACAAGAGTTGATGCAAAATTTAAAGTGAAGGTTTACCTTTGTAGAAGTAATTGATTTACATACATCTATTATATTTCTGATCCTGTTAGGGTGAACACTTTGAAATGTTCACTTGTTGTGCCTGCTCCTAACCTAATTGGTATTGATCAAGTGCATGCGTGAAAGAATTCACACAAATAGATAGATGTAAGCCTCTCCTTGATCAGAGTATGGCACAGCTCCAAGAGAGGTTTACTTCAACAGAGCCCCTGTTTATATAAGCTAGGAAAAGGGGTGTGGTTGGCTCTACAGTGGGTGTACTTTGGTCAGTAGGTTGGTCAATGGGTTAGTCCATGGGCTGACCCATGGGCCGGTCAGTGGGTTGATCTGTGAGGCCATCAGTGGGATGATCCATGAGGTTATTAGTGCGATGGTCCTCTAGGTTGGCTAGTGGGTCTTTTCCTTAAATGGTGATTACTCTTACATCTGGACATTCCCTTCATATCAGGGCAGGGTGTGGAGAACAGGAAGTGGCGGCCATCTTTAATGTGTGTCACTCGATGATATATCTGAACTGACTTAAGTAAGGAAAAATTATTTCATTGGACATTTTTCCCACAATCCCCTATGTCTCATGGTTAATTAAGTATTTGATACAATGGCCCTCCTCAGCAATCCAACAAGTATACATAATTTAGTATTGATTTTATCTGGTATGTGTCACTAATAACCACATACTTCCCAACATCACTGCAGTAATATGGTCATTTAAAGTCTAAGAAGTAACTGGCAGGTATTTGGTAATTTCATGCCAGATCTCTGCTGGCACAAATTGGTTATAGTCCACTCCTGCCAGCAGTTCAGCAGCTGCCAATGAAATAATGCCGACAAAGCAGTAGCTTCCACTTCCACTCTGCTTTATTGATGGGGCATGGCTGATAACATCATGCTTAGTAACAGTCAGCATGCTGGTGTTTAACTGCGGGGAGCCAGTGGTCAACCACATGACGTTGGCAGTCACGCCCAATCCTCAGAACAGCCTGGAAGAGAAAGAGCTGCTCTGGTGACATGATGCAGCATAATCATGGTCAGGAGCAGTCCATGACCGCTTTGTGCTAGCAGAGATATGCGCTGGGCAGAATGGGCAGGTAAATAGCAACTATTAACTAGTAACTGCCTGTTAGTTGTTAGGCACATGTAAAAGAAGTTCCCAAAGAAGCCCTTTAAGTACCCACTCCAAGACTGCCTGGAGAGTACCCATAATCTGATAAGAACACTCACTTTTGTACATTTTTATATAAGCTCAGCCACTTTTACCTCAAATTGCAAGGATTGTTTCTGAAATTGGAGACAGTCTTAGTACACTTAGGGACTGTTAGTAGCTACCCAAGTGTAATGCTCACAGCCAGTTTAGGGGGAGCAAGCGGGGTTAGTGGATCCACAGGACCACAGGGGATACCCTGGATTTCTCTTTGGTTGGATATGCTTAACTAAGCACCTACTGAGAGGCGTATGCCAGGTACCTCTCCCAGGGTAGTGACCAGGACTATGGCAGCTGACCCCCAGGGCAGGTATGGACAATGATAGGGGCACAGGTATAGACAGATACAGTTAGGATCACTGAGGCAGACAAGCAGGTGGGTACGGACAGATATGGTTTACATGGCAGGGACAGTTCGGGATGATAGGGCAGCCACAGGTGATGGACCTAAGAATAATGGGACAGGAGCTCAGGACCTGACAACTAACTAGCTAGCAGACTAGTATACTGACTAACTAAAGGCATTGCACAGACACCTCCCCTAATGGACGGGTGCCTTAAATATATCGTGCCTCCCTACCCTGGAAATAGCGTGCCAGGGAGAATGTGCAGCATGCACAGACCCCGGGGGAGCGGGAGGCAGACAAGCACATGGGCAGCCATAGAGCTGCAATGGAGAACACAACATGGCAGCGGTGGTAAGTTGGCATCTCAGCAGGGAAGCAAGCGCTACACCAAGTGATCTTATCAAAGACCGCTATAGACAAAAAAGTGCCATTGTGCAGATTTGTATTTGAGCCCCCTGGTCTACAACAGTTTTTTATCACAAAGAGTGTAGCGGTAATTGCTAATCATTACCCTGCTCTGTTGGTAGACTGCAAACCATAAGAAATCCGTTGAAATAGTTAAAAATAAAAAGCATGGACATTAGTAGGAAATACTGTAATATTTTTGTCTATAGAGTAGCATTCCAGAGTTTTTTGTTTTTTTTTTACACCATCCTTTGCTTTTAGTAATGTATGCAAAGTGTATGTATTAAAATACTTATTGGTAATTGGTAGTTGTCTTCTGCCCTTTCCAGCACTGCTACGAACCTTCTCCTCCATCATGTGACTTTGTCTCTCTCTTGCTGACTCACATGTGGACTGTTAGCTCCATTTGCATTACCATTTAAATGGAAGGAGTACAATGCGAGAAATTTTCGCCAATTTTACTCAATGAGCTAGAGCAGACCTGCTATTTTTTTGTCATGTCGATTTGTCATGAGCAAAAACTCACAGCATTCCGGCATTGTCAGCATGTCTTGGATCAGGTGCACCTATACAAGTGTATGGGTGCAAGCGAAACATCGGACTTCACTAATGTCATCTGAGTGCAGTGGGAGATAGGCAGAGACCGTCAATGTTATTATTTGCGTCTTATTCTTTGTTCAATTTGCATCGTTCACCTATTTTAAAGTCCATTTTATATATGAAGTAAAAAATCTCACCAAAAACAGCAAGGAAAGTGCTGTGGTCAAATAAAACCAAAATTGAACTTTTTGGCCAACAAAGTAAACGTCTTGTGCCAAACCAACACAGCTCATCAACCCAAGAACACCATCCCCACAGTGAAATAGTGAAACATGGTGGTGGCAGCATCACGCTGTGGGGATGTATTTCGGCAGCAGGGACAGGGAAAATGGTCCAAGTTGAGGGTAAGATGGATGGTGTGAAATACAGGGATATTCTTGAGCAAAGTCTGTCAGTGATTTTGATTTGAGCCTGGGATGGAGGTTCACTTTTAAACAAGACTATGACCCAAAGCTTCTCCTAAAGCATCACTTGAGCAGTTAAGTGGAAAAGTGTAAATGTATTGGAGTAATCTAGGCAAACCCAAATCTTAATCCAATGCAGAATTTGTGGTCAGAGTTGAAGATTGCTATTCACCAGAGGAAACCATCTAACTTGAAGAAGATGGAGCTGTTTTTTCTTGAGGAATCAGCAAAAATCCCAGTGGCAAAATGTGTAAAGCTCACAAAGACTTATCCAAAGCAACTTGTAACCATAATTGACGCAAACTCCGGCTTTACAAAGTACTGACTTTAGGGAAGTGAATAGTTATGCACACTAAAGTTTTCAGTTATTTTGTCCTGTTTGTTGTTTGCTTCACAATAAAAAGTTCAGTTGTAGACATGTTCTTTACATGAACTGATGCAAATACTCAAAAAAAAAAATTGAAATTCCAGGTTGTGACGAGGTAGCAAAAGACGAAATATGGCACGGGGGTGAGTACTTTTGCAAGGAACTGTATAATATGATTTGGCAATTTACCAGAATTGTGGCTAACTAGTATTGATATGTGCTTCTTCTGCTCCAAAGAGCAAGATGGCTGCTTTTTTCCACTTCTAAAACTCAGGCGTATTAGGCTGCTTTCACACTACGTTTTTTTAACATGCATCCTGAACGTTTTTTAACGCCAAAACGGATCCAGTGCAAATGCGTTTTAATTTCAATGCATTTGCAATGGACTCACGTCAACATGCGTTCACGTGCATTTGCGTGCGTTATAGTGAGGATCCAGCGACTTGCAGTTTTTTAACATTTTTCAAAAACGCTACTAGTAGAGTTTTTGAGCTGTGTCCAAATACTGCAAATTGCTGGATCCTGACTATACTGCATGCAAACGCATGTGAACACTGGCATGCTGATCGACAGGTTCCTGCTTGCTCTACTGAGCATGCCCAGAAACCAGCCTCGGGTGATCAGTCTCTCTCTCCCCCTCCCTCTCTCCTTCTCTCTCTGTCTCCCTCCCCCTCCCTCTCTACCCCTCCCTCTCTCCCCCTCCCTCTCACCCTACCTCCCTCCCCCTCCCTCTCCCCCTCCCTCTCTCCCCCTCCCTCTCTCCCTCTGACTCTCCTCTCTCTCCCCCGCATGAGAGCTGCAGACACTCGTAACCAAGATAAATATTGGGTAACCAAGCAAAGCGCTTCTCTTAGTTACCCGATGTTTACGTTGGTTACGTGTGCAGGGAGCCCGGCTCCCAGCTGCTGCGGATGCTCGTAACCAAGGTAAATATCGGGTATCCAAGGAAGTTACCCATTGTTTACCTTGGTTGCGAACCTCCTCAGCTGCCAGATGCCGGCTCCCAGTCTATCACGCTCAGTTCCACTGACTCCCGATGACATGACTCAAATGCCCGTCCATAAACTTAAAGTGACAGGATCCTGCAAAATAACACATGCGTTTTTTTGCTGTAAAAGCAGGATCCGCTTTTACAGCAATAAAAGTTCATGACACATGTTAAAAAAATATAGTGTGAAAGCAGCCTTAGAGAACTATATATTTTTGCAAGATGTTTTAATTAATCTTGTGAGTGTCAGTGAAAAGTCATATCTGACAAGCCTATGATTTATTGCATATATTAAAAAAAACGGTAGAGAGAGATCTGGAGACTCCTGGACTAGGTCAGGTGAAAACAATGGATTCCCTTCAAAACTGACATAAGCATTTTAAACCCCTCTCATTTATTTTGTTATATAATGCCATTTAATTGCCGAGCAGCACCTATTTTTGTGCTTACTCTTCCATTAATATACTTGCATCCATTTTCCATAATTTGATTCACTATAGTGGTTTTGATTAACTGTATGAGCTGGAGGTTTCTTAAAGATCCAATAGTAAAACTCCGTCCAAGGTCTATAAATTATATAATCAATGAAGTCATCTATGCAGATGTAACCACAGGTTTGATGAATTCATTGTCCGACAGGACACAATTCTTCTGTGAATGTTGGATTGTGCTGAGGCTTTGCACATTTCTTGCTCCTTTCTAGGTTTAGATTAATTAACTGGTGCAATTATAGCTTCAATTTAGGAGAAGTCTACAGTTTCCCAATATGGATGTGATACAATAAGTAGATTGTTAGTGATCTAGAAATGATTGTGTTCCTCATTGTAACCAATCATATTTTTTATTTTGTTTAATAAATAATAATATGCAAAATTATATAAAGATGATTCAAGGAGTTTTCCCACGAACATAGTTAATTTTAACATGATTTGAATCAATAGATCTTGGAATTTTAAGTTCCACAATTGGATGTGTTTAAAACAGGTCTGGGAGCACTTGGGCACCAGCGATCATAATTAGAGATGAGCGATGTTCGAGGTTCGCCAATTTCATGTTTCCATTTATTACCCCGTTTGGCACTGCACCAGGGCACGGGATGAGCTGGGGTGAAGCGCCAGGATTGGCGCATCTTGTTAATGCGCCACTTCTATAGCGCTTGTGGCCTGCTATTTTTAGGCTGTGAAGGGCCAATAGCTATGGACCTTCCCACACTGAGAATACCAGACCACAGCTGTCCACTTTACCTTGGCTGGTGATCCAATTTGGGGGGACCCTACTTTTTTTTGTAATTAATATTTTTTATAAAATAATTTTAAAAAAAGAGTTTGGGGTGCAAGCCACATTGGATCACCAACCACGGTAAAGCTGCCAGATGTGGTTTTCAGGCTACAGCCGTCTGCTTTACCCCAGCTGGCTATCCAAAATGAGGGGACCCCACGTCATTTTTTTTAAACCATTTTTTTAAATAAAAAAAAATTGATGGGCTATGGGCTTCCCTGTATTTTGATTGCCAGCCAAGATAACTCCATTCAGATGGGGGTGGCAACCCATAGCTGTCTGCTTTATCTGTGCTGAGAATCAAAAATACCGCGGAGCGCTACGTAATTTTATTAAATGATTTATTTTTACAGTACTGTGATGCCAGGCAAACAAAATACAGGGCAGCCCATTTTATTTTTAGTTATTTAAATAAATAATTAAAAAAAAAATATATGGGCTCCCGCTGCACTTTTTGGATAGCTAGCTAAGGGTAAGCTAAGCTACTGGCTGCTAACCCCCACTGCTTGGTGTTACCTTCACTGGCAATGGAAAATCCAGGGAAGCATTTTTTATTTTTTTTTGCCCAAAAACTAATAAAAAAATGACAAGAGCTTTCCCATATTTTTGTATGCTAGTCAGGTACAGCAGGCAGGAACGGCTGCCCCCAACCCCCAGCTGCCTATTTGTACCCGGCTGGGAACAAAAAATTTAGGGAAGCCCTTTTTTTTAATTATTTCATGAATTTCATTAAATAAATAAAAAAAAAACGACAAGGGCTTCGCCCCATTTTTGCATCCAGCCAGGTACAACTAGGCAGCTGGGGATTGGAATCCGTAGCACAGGTTAGCCTGAGCTTTCTGGGCCCCTCTGCTGCGAATTGCAGTCCACAGCCACCCCAGAAAATTGCGCTTTCTGCGCTTTCATAGAAGCGCCATCATCTGGTGCTGTATCCAACTCTTCCAGCAGCCCTGAAGCCAGGTGGCTTGCTGGGTAATAATGAGTTAATACTAGCTTTGTTTTACTAGCTAGTATTAAGCCAGAGATCCTTAATGTCAGGCAAGTTTGACCTGGTCTTTAAGAATCTCCAATAAAGGGGTTAAAAAAAGAGACACCACACAGAGAAAAAATACTTTAATAGAAATAAATACACAGACACACTTAGAGACTCCATGTTTATTACTCCCTCTCATCCCTCCACGATCCATGGTCTTCTGTCTTCTTTCTCCTTCAACCCATGCATCTCTGCTATATCAGACAGCACAGCATGGGATGAAGAACACTGCTGCTTCCCGTGCAGTCTATTCACTCAGTGAGTGAGTAGAAGCTGCGTGCTGTAAGTGGTGACATCACCGCTGACAGGCGGGTTTCCATAGCAATGGTGCTCCCATCACGTGATTCCCGATGCCGCTATTTACCGGCTGTTACAGCTAGTCCCTGCATGTGGGCTGACTCTGTAAAGAGCGCCCACATGCAGGAACGGGGAGTCGACCATGTGCCAGAGCATTTCGCCAGTACATGGAGATGCTGGAACGATCACCGCGTACCGGAGAGATGCACTGACAGGACCTAGCATGACGAATAGCCATGTGACCAGTCTGTAGCCAATGAGATAATAGACACGTGACTGGTCACATGCTATTTTGACGTCACGATAGGTCCTATCATCAGTGCTGGTTACCGGGAGGATGCACCGATTATCGGAAGGAAAAGCGGCAGGAGACAGAGTGCAGGATGTGTCGCGAAGACCTGTAAGTGTTATGGCAATGTTTATTAACTGTATGTGTACATGTATAATGTGTTTTTATGTGTTTGTGTTTGCCTCCCATTGTTTTCAATGGAGTTCGAGTGGTTCGTCGAGTGGTTCATCGAACGGTTTGTCGAACGTTCGTTGAACAGAGCCTCCGTTCGACGAACCGAACTCGAACTCCACGGGGGTGGCTTATCTCTAATCATAATGTGGTAAGCTTCAAAGTAATATTCAATTGAACATTTAAAAGCGGAAATGCTAAAACCTCTAATTTTAGGAAAGCTGATTTAAACAAAATAAGGGAAAAGCTTAATTGTTTAGATTGGGACAATGTTATGCTAACTGGGGATACCAAACATAAATGGGGTAAGTTTACGGATATACTACTAGAGTCCTGTAAAAAACTTATACCCACTGTTAATAAAATGTCCAGGAATAAAAAGAAACCACTATAGATAACTAAGACAGTACAAAGTATAATAAAACAAAAACAAAGGGCGTTTAAAATCTTGAAGGCTGAGAATACAGAAATGGCATTTCAGAAGTATAAAGATATCAATAGGAAATGTAAAAATGAAATCAAGCAAGCAAAAGTAGCTACTGTAACAAAAATCGCCAAGGACATTGAAATAAATCCCAAAATCTTTTATAAATACATTAATGCCAAAAGGAAAAAAAAGATAGCATCGACCCCTTAAAATATAATAACAAGTTAGTTATGGAAGACAAAGAAAAGACTGAGACATTAAACAGGCACTTCTCCTCCGTGGTCAGCAAGGAACTGACTGTTCCAGGAATCATTCAACAAGTCAAAAATCAAAGTTCATCGCCCGATATAAGTAATTTAACACAAGAAGAAGTACGCCTGCGTCTGAGTAAATTAAACATTGACAAATCTCCCAGGCTAGATGGCATTCATCCACGAATATTGAGGGAATTGAGCTCAGTAATCGACAGACCGCTGTATTTAATGTTCTTAGACTCGCTTGTAACAGGGTCAGTGCCTCAGGATTGGAGGATTGCTGATGTGGTACCGATATTTAAGAAAGGTAAGAGGGTGGATCCAAGCAACTACTGTCCAGTAACATCAGCAGTATGCAAAGTTTTTGAAGGCATTTTAAGGGATGACATGCAAAAATATATTGCAGAAAATAATATAATAACTGACAGACAGCATGGATTCATGAAAGATAAGTCGTGTCTAACCAAGCTGTTGGAGTTCTATGAGGAGGTAAGCGCAAATCTGGAAATTGGTAATGCAGCTGATGTGATTTATTTGGACTTTGCAAAGGCATTTTTTATTGTACCACATAATCGTCTTATACTAAAGCTCCAGAAGCAGGGACTACGGGAAACTATATGTAACATGGTAAGGAATTGCCTAAAAGATAGGAAACAAAGAATAGTCATAAATGGTACATTCTCTAAATAGGCTACAGTCAGCAGTGGGGACTGCAGGGATCTTATGCTAGGACCAATTCTTTTTAAGCTCTTTATTAATGACCTTGTGGATCGGATTGATAGTAAAGTGTCAGTCTTTACTGATGACACCAAACTATGTAGGATATTAAAAACTGACCTTGATAGTACAATATTACAAAACAATCTGGATAAGATGTCAGAATGGGCAAACGCTTGGCAAATGAGATTTAATGTTGAGAAATATAAAGTAATGCACCTAGGACAGAGTAATCCTATAGCTGCGTATACATTAAACGGAAGTAAACTCAGGACTACAAAACAGGAGAAGGACTTAGGTATTCTGGTTACAAGTAAGCTGAGCAGCAGCACTCAATGTCAAGCAGCAGCTGCTAAAGCAAACAAGATTTTAGGGTTTATAAAAAGAGAGCTAAGATCTCAACGTATTGTTACCCCTCTATAAATCACTTGTAAGGCCACATCTAGAATATGGGATCCAGTTTTGGGCTCCACATTTTAAAAAGGACATTCAGAAGTTAGAGTCAGTTCAAAGTCGGTTAACTAGACAACTACAAGGAATGGAAGGCCTCCCACATGATGAGAGGTTGGAAAAGTAAGATTTGTTTAGCTTAGCAAAAAAAGTCTCAGAGATCTCTTTTATATGTATAAATACATGTGTGGTCAATATAAAGGACTGACACATGACTTATTCCTTCCAAAGATAATACTAAGGACCAGGGGGCATACACTTCGAATGGAAGAAAAGCGATTCCGGCAGCTAAATAGGAAAGGGTTCTTTACAGTTAGAGCAGTCAGACTGTGGAATGCCCTACCATAAGAAGTAGTAATGTCAGATACTATAACGGCTTTTAAAAAAGGGCTGGATGATTTCCTCAGTACACATAACATTGTTGGTTATAAATGACTTGGCGACAAAATGTAGAATTGGTGGAGGAAGGTTGAACTAGATGGACCCTGGTCTTTCTTAAACCTATGTAACTATGTAAGTGTAAAAAAAATGTTCCCGTGCTGAGATAATCTTATATATGTGTCCCTGCTATGTGCTGTGTAATGGCCGTGCTTGACCGTACAGGAACATGGTCTGCTCATAGCACATCTCCTGGACAGGGGAAGAAGTAAAAGAGTATGCAGACATCACAGCATGAGATCACAGCTGATTCAGCACAGGAAGATTTTTTTAGTAATCACATCCAATTGTGGATGTTCATAGGAAAACCCCTTTAAATCTGGGCATGGTGCATGGACAGACATCAGGGTGGCTCCTGGGCAAGCATAAGAAGAGAAATGGATTGGGGGAGTTCAATATATTCATGTACAGTACAGACTAAAAATTTGGACACACCTTCTCATTCAAAGAGTTTTTATAATTTTCATGACTCTGAAAATTGTAGATTCACATTGAAGGCATCAAAACTATGAATTAACACATGTGGAATGAAATACTTAACAAAAAAGTGTGAAGCAACTGAAAATATGTCTAATATTCTAGGTTCTTCAAAGTAGCCACCTTTTGCTTTGATTACTGCTTTGCACACTCTTGGCATTCTCTTGATGAGCTTCAAGAGTAGAGATGAGCGAGCCTCTGAAGGTTCGAGTTTGGTTCGACGAACCGTTCGACGAACCTCTCGAGCTCCATTGAAACCAATGGCAGGCAAACACAAACACATAAAAACACATTATAAATGTACACATACAGTTAATAAACATTGCCATAACACTTACAGGTCCCCGCGACACATCCTGCACTCTGTCTTCCGCCGCTTTTCCTTCCGATAATCGCTGCGTCCTCCTGGTAACAGGCACTGATGATAGGACCTATCGTGACGTCAAAATAGCATGTGACCAGTCACGTGTCTATTATCTCATTGGCTACAAACTGGTCTCCTTGCTAGACGTCATACTAGGTCCTGTCAGTGTATCTCTCCGGTACGCGGTGATCGTTCCAGCATCTCCGTGTACCGGCAAGATGCCCTGGCACACGGTCGGCTTCCCCGTTCTGTTTCCCCATTACGTTATTCACCAGCTGCCACAGCCGGTCAATAACGGAGATCGCCGTTGCTATAGCAACACGCCTGTCAGCGGTGACGTCACTGCTTACAGCCTGCAGCCTCTGCTACTCACTGAGTGAAATAGACTGCACAGGAAGCAGCAGCGTCTTCCTCCCATGCAGTGCTGTCTGATGTATCAGGGCTGCATGGGTTGAAGGAGAAAGAAGACAGAAGACCAAGGATCGTGGCAGGATGTGAGGGAGTAATGAACATGGAGTCTCTAAGGCTATGTGCCCACGCTGCGGATTTGCCGCGGATTTTGCCACGGATTTGCCGCGGATTTGCCGCGGATTTCCCGAAAATCTGCAGCAGCGGCACTTCCAAGCCATTTCAATGGCATTTTGGAAATGCTGTGTCCATGCTGCGGATTTTTCCATGCTGTGTCCATGCTGCCCCCAACCCCCAGCTGCCTATTTGTACCCTGCTGGGAACTAAAAAAGTAGGGATGCCCTTTTTTTTTTAATTATTTCATGAATTTCATGAAATAATGAAAAAAAAAAAATGACGTGGGCTTCGCCCAATTTTTCTGTCCAGTCAGGTACAACTAGGCAGCTGGGGATTGGAATCCGCAGCTCAAGGTGCCCAAGCTTTCTGGGCACCCTTGCTGCGAATTGCAGTCCGCAGCCGCCCGAGAAAATGGCGCTTTCATAGAAGCGCCATCTTCTGGCGCTGCATCCAACTCTTCCAGCTGTCCTGGTGATGGGTGGCTCGCTGGGTAATAATGGGTTAGGGCTAGCTGTATATTATCAACTGGCCCTAAGCCCGAAATTCATGGTGTCACGCCTATATTAGACATGGCCACCATGAATTTCTAGTACAGATAAAAAAAACCACAACACACAGAAAAATATTTTTATTAGAAATAAAACACAACACAATTAGTGACTCCATCTTTATTTAAATAAAGAACCCCCCTCCGCAGTAATTCTGGGTCAAGGGTCCCGCGCCATCCAATCCGGATCCAATATCATCTGATCGGTTTGCTGGAAGGCAAAGCGATCAGATGATGTGTCAGGTTCAAGGGCCTGAATTACATGACACAGCAGCTGATTGTATAAATGGCTTTTATACAATCAGCTGATGTATCAGTGCAATAAAACAAACAAACAAACTACACACTTCAGTGCAGAATCCTGTCTGACAGCATCAGCTGAGAGTTTAGCCGGCCGGGTGGTAAAAAGCCGGCCACACCACTAGACTTATAGTGTCAGCTGATTCCTTCAGGTGACCGCATCAGCTGATCATCACCAGGTCTGAGAAAGAGAGAGAGAGAAAGAAGAGAGAAAGAAGAGAGATAAATGATAGTGAAAAGAGAGAGAAAAGAGAGAGAGAGGAGAGAGAAGAGAGAGGGAAAGAGAGGGAAAAGAGAGAAAAGAGAGAGGAGAGAGAAGAGAGAGGGGGGAAAAGAGAGACTGAGAAAAAGAGAGACAGAGAGAAAAAGAGAGAAAAAAAGAGAGAGAGAGGAGAGAGAGGAGAGAGAGAGGGGGAGAGAGAGAGACAAAGAGAGAGAAAGAGAGAGAGAAAGAGAGAGGGAGAAAGAGAGAAAAAGAGAGAGAGAGAAAAGAGAGAGAATGAAGAGAAGAGAGAGAGAGAGAGAAGAGAGAGAGGAGAGAATAGGAGAGAAGAGAGAGAGAAAAGAGAGAGAGGATAGAGGAGAGAGAGAGAAAGAGAGAGGGAAAAAGTGAAAAAGAGAGACTGAGAAAAAGAGAGAGAGAGAATGAAAGAGAGGAGAGAGAGGGAGAGAGAGAGAAAGAGAAAGAGAAAGAGAGAGAGAAAGAGAGAGAGGAAGAGAGAAAAAGAGAGAGAGAAAAGAGAGAGAAAGAGAGAGACAGAGGAGAGAAGAGAGAGAGAGAAAGAGAGAGGAGAGAGAAGAGGAGAGAAGAGGAGAGAGAGAGAGAGTATAGAGATAAAGAGAAGAGAGAGAAGAGAGAGAGATGAGAGGAGAGAGGAGAGAGAGCGAGAGAGAGAGAGAGGGAAAACGAGTAAAAGAGAGACTGAGAAAAAGAGAGAGAGAGAAAAAGAGAGAAAAAGGGAGAGAGAGAGGAGAGAGAGAGAAGAGAGAGGGAGAAGAAAGAGAGAAGAGAGTGGAGAGTAGAGAGAGAGAGGGAAAAAGAGAAAAAGAGAGACTGAGAAAAAGAGAGAATGAAAAAGAGAGAAAAAGAGAGAAAGGAAGGAGAGAGAGGAGAGAGAGAGAGAGGAGAGAGAAGGAGAGAAAGAGTGAGAGAGAGTGAGAGAGAAAGAGAGAAAAAGGGAGAGAGAGAAAGAGAGAGAGAAAAATAGAGAGAGAGACAGAGAAAGAGAGAAGAGAGAGAGAGAGAAGAGAGAGAAGAGAGAAGAGAGAGAGGAGAGAGCAATGCAGCCTCATTCCGTGAACTGCTCCCATTTTAAAGGTTTGTCCCGGGGCTCACAGCCGATGTCTAGCTTCTCCCCTCAGTGCATAATTAAATTAAATTTTAATTATAAATATATAATAATTCTAATTTAAAATTAAAAATAAAAAAAATAAATTACATTCTTTATCGGGATTGGGACTAGAACTCGTGAAGTTATGCTTCTTAGGCGGGCGCGCTATCCACTGAGCTACTGCCTCTAATGATGAACATGTTCAGATTTGGTAATCTTGAAGTCTGCATTGCTGAAGTCTCTGCTGACTGCGCAATTCACTTCATTGCTATGTGGAGCTGATACAGAGCACTCGTGTTCTGTAGCAGAGCTGACAGTATCGTGTGGATTACGTCGGACATGGAGGGGTATTTGGGGATTTTAATAAAATGGGGAAACAGGGTGTTTTTTTGTCTTTTATTCCAAATAAAGGATTTTTCGCTGTGTTTCTTTACTTTCACTTTCAGTTTAATCATGGAAGGTGTCTCAGGGAGACGCTTGTCATGATTAACTCATTATTACCCCGATTGCCACCTCACCAGGGCAATTCGGGATGAGCTGGGTGGAGTCCCGGGACTGTCGCATCTAATGGATGCGGCAATTCCGGGCGGCTGCTGGGTGATATTGTTAGGGTGGTGGGCTCCCCATAATGTGGCGCTCCCCATCCTGACAATATCAGCCTCCAGCCATGTGGCTTTATCCTGGCTG
Source organism: Anomaloglossus baeobatrachus (assembly GCF_048569485.1). Classification (NCBI taxonomy): domain Eukaryota; kingdom Metazoa; phylum Chordata; class Amphibia; order Anura; family Aromobatidae; genus Anomaloglossus; species Anomaloglossus baeobatrachus. Next base: position 79,692,421 of record NC_134362.1, read on the forward strand.
GTATCAAATATGGGGGGAACCGTGTTTTTTTTTGTTTGTTTTTTTATTTATTTATTTATTTATTTTACTGCAAGATATCCTTTAAAATTAAAAATAAAAAAATTAAATTCTTTAACGGGACCAGAACGTTCTAGTTCTAGTTGTGAAGTTATGCTACTTAGGTGAGTGCTCTATCCACTGAGCTACTGCCTCTAACGACAAAGATAGGCAGATTTGGTAATCTTGACGTCTGCATAGCAGAGTGAAGTCTCTGGTGACAGCGCGATTCACTTCGTTACTACGTGGAGAGGACACAGCGCGATCGTGTTCTACAGTGCTGCTGCATCTTCATGTAGCAGAGCTGACAGTGACGTGTGGTTTACGTCGGACCTGGATGTGTATTTGGGGATTAATAAACTGGTAAAAGAGGGTGATTTTTTGTCTTTTATTCCAAATAAAGGATTTTTCGCTGTGTTTGTTTCTTTACTTTCACTTTCAGGTTGAAAATGGAAGGTGTCTCGGGGAGACGCTTGTCATGATTAACCTCTTATTACCCCGATTGCCACCACACCAGGGCAATTCGGGATGAGCTGGGTGGAGTCCCGGGACTGTCGCAACTAATGGATGCGGCAATTCGGGGCGGCTGCTGGGTGATATTGTGAGGGTGGTGGGCTCCCGATAATGTGGTGCTCTCCATCCTGACAGCCTCCAGCCATGTGGCTTTATCCTGGCTGGTATCAAATATAGGGGGAACTGCATTTTTTTTTTATTATTTATTTATTTATTTATTTTACTGCTCGATATAGACCCGCCTGCCGGCGGCTGTGATTGGTTGCAGTGAGACAGCTGTCACTCAGCGTTGGGGCGTGACTGACAGCAACAAATCATGGGCGCCGGTGGGTGGGGAAAGCACGGAATACCTGATTGAATAATGAAGTGGCAGCCATTTTCTAAAGAGGAAAAGACGCCACAGATTTCTGACAACCGTGCAGCGAGACACCCGTGATCGGTGAGTAGGAAAGAGAGAGGGATTGTGCTGGGGACACAGGACGCATGCAGATAGCAACGTGTGCACATAGCCTTACTGTGAAAAACCACGTTTTTGTTGATCGAACCGTTATCAAACTTAACTCGAACTGTCGAGCTTTTAGCAAAAAGCTCAAGTTCGACGAACCTCTCGAACACCCCCCAAATTCACTCGAACATGAAATTGGCGAACCTCGAACATCGCTCATTTCTATTCAAGAGGTAGTCACCGGAAATGGTTTTCCAACAGTCTTGAAGGAGTTCCCGGAGATACTTAGCACTTGTTGGCCCTTTTGCCTTCACTCTGCGTTCCAGCTCACCCCAAACCTTCAATGTGAATCTACAATTTTCAGAGTCAGGAAAATAAAGAAAACTTTTTGAATGAGAAGGTGTGTCCAAACTTTTGGTCTGTACTGTAGGTATTTGATAAAAACTCATATTTATTGAAAGCTTGTTAAAAAGAAAAATAGGAATAAAAGCCATGATTGGTATAGGAGACACTGGGTCAATGCAATTTAGGATACCTAATCATTACTCCTAATGGACCATTAAAGTAACAATTCAGGAGAAGTCATGTGACCCCTACACCATGGATTACATTGGTGATTAGTAGATTTTTTTAATAATAATAATAAACTGGTGATTCTGTCAGGGAGTCTTTATTCAAATAATCTTTTTTTTTGTGTGTTTTTTTTTACTTACCAGGTTGCACAGCTGACATCAACCCCCTAAAATATTATCCCGATTACCACTGCACCAAGGCAATTGGATAGAGCAGAGCAAAGCGCCAGAATTGGCGCATCTAATATGATGTGCCGATTCTGGGGTGGCTGTGGGCTGGTATTTTTAGGCTGGGAAGTGCCAATAATCATGATCCTTCCCAGCCTGATAATAGCAGTCCACAGCTGTCTGCTTTACTTTGGCTGGTTATCAAAAATGTGGGGACTGCACACCAATTTTTGTATTTATTGATTTATTAAGTTAAACAAGGCTAAAAAACACCCTTTAATATCACATAAAAGTAACTAAAGGTCTCTCTACTAAATAAACTCTACCTGAACTGCTTCCAGAGGTCAGTGTGCTGAGTATCTCATCACCAAGTCTCATATAAGACCCTATGATGCAATGCTACCTGCCAATAAAAGTAATACCAGTAGATCCTTTTCCAGTGGTTATGTTCTCCATGAGAGGTGTCCATTACTCATTTCTTGTGCTAGTGTGTGACAATGTGTAAAGAATGAACGAAAAAAGGAGGGGAGCCAGCACTGCTTATGAATGGCATGCAACAATGAAGAAATAAAAAGTGTAATATTCACAAATTCATTCCTACTGTAACAATTCAATGAGATTTTTTGCAAATGAATGATCAATGATTTGAGCCCCCCTGCCCCGTCACGGCAAATCTCTATAGGGGGGTCCCTAACGCTATATTATAAATTATTATGTACCATAAGGTCTCATATAATGAGCAGGACCATATGAAAACACCACTTACCCGAGACATGTCTGAACCGCTCCCATGCTGCCAGGACTGACAACCGCGAATAAAGGCAGCCCAGGTGCCAGTGTGTGTGGCAGAACCACACACACCAGCACAATGTCAGGACTGGCCCTCACAGTGCCAGACCAGCAAACATGGATGAGGGCGGAACAAGGTTCAGGCAGGTGGTGTTTAAATAATGATGCCTTGGAGCAGGAGGCGGTGGCTGTGTGTGAACAAGCACCAAACTGAATTTTGATGGCGACAGAAGGAATTTGCAAACCACACTGGGCGTGCACGGCATGGTGGCGGTCAACCACCTGACCAGTAAACGAAAAAAGTCCTGGCAACATGGGAGCGGTTCAGACATGTCTCGGGTAAGTGGTGTTTTCATATGGTCCTGCTCATCATATGAGACCTTATGGTACATAATAATTTATAATATAGCGTTAGGGACCCCCTATAGAGATTTGCCGTGACGGGGCAGGGGGGCTCAAATCATTGATCAATCATTTGCAAAAAATCTCATTGAATTGTTACAGTAGGAATTTTATTTCTTCATTCTTGCATGCCATTCATAAGCAGTGCTGGCTCCCCTCCTTTTTTCGTTTACTGGTCAGGTGGTTGACCGCCACCATGCCATGCACGCCCAGTGTGGTTTGCAAATTCCTTCTGTCGCCATCAAAATTCAGTTTGGTGCTTGTTCACACACAGCCACCGCCTCCTGCTCCAAGGCATCATTATTTAAACACCACCTGCCTGAACCTTGTTCCGCCCTCATCCATGTTTGCTGGCAGGGCCGGCTCCAGGTTTTTGTGGGCCCTGGGCGAAAGAGTCTCAGTGGGCCCCATCCACATATAGACATGCACAGATACATACACATACAGGCATACGTACGCATACTTATTTAAAGAGAAATTCACAAAAACACATAAATAGACATAAATCTAGACACAGTCATATACACTGACATACATAGATACACATCATACATGCACACACACATTTTTATATATTTATCCTGTATATATATTTCTAATATTGGGAAGCCAGCAACAGCCTCACTCACCTTCCGGCTTGTCTAACAGACATGGCCGCACATAGAGCACACTAACACTGCTGCATATACATCACAAGAGAGGCTGGGGACAAACACATTACTGGGGGAATATATATTACTGAGGAAAGGGGTATACAGCAATGGGGGGCATACAGCTCTAGAGGAGGGCAGTGACTGAGGTGGGGGGGACAAACAGCTGTGAGGTGGGGGGTGACATGCAGCTCTGGGGGTATACAGCTCTGGGGTGGGGGGGGACATACAGCTCTGAGGGGGTATACAGCACCTGGGTGGAGGGAACATACAGCTCTGAGGGGGTATACAGCACCTGGGTGGAGGGGACATACAACTCTGGGGGTATCGTAGTTTGCAGCCCCCATATTGTGTTATGAAGCCCCATTGTCCTCCATATAGTATTATGTAGCCCCATATGCACTATGCAGCCCCCATATAGCACAATGCAGCCCCCATATAACATTAAGCAGCCCCTATATAGCAAAATGCAGACCTAGATAGCATTAAGCACCTTCATGTAGTATACAGCCCACATATAGCACAATGCAGATACATATAGCATTAGGCACCCTCATGTAGTATACAGCCCCTAAATACCACAGTGCAGAGCCAGATAGCATTAAGCACCCTCATGTAGTACGGAGCCCCTATATAGTACATTGCAGAGTCAGATAGCATTAGGCACCCTCATGTAGTATACAGCCCCTATATACCACAGTGCAGAGCCAGATAGCATTAGGCACCCTCATATAGTACACAGCACCTATATAGCACAGTGCAGAGCCAGATAGCATTAGGTATCCTCATGTAGTACACAGACCTATATAGTACAGTGCAGACCCAGACAGCACAGTGCAGAGCCAGATAGCAATAGGCACCCTCATGTAGCATACAGCTTGTATATAGGCTATATACAAGCTGTATGCTACATGAGGGTGCCTATTGCTATCTGGCTCTGCACTGTGCTATATACAGGCTGTGCTATATAACATAGCACAGCCTTTATACAGCTTAGTGCAGAGCCAAATAGCAGTAGGCACCCTCATGTAGAATACAGTGATTAATACTCAGTGGCGTAACTAGAGTTTGATGGGCCCTGGTGCAAAATTTGGACCGGGGCCCCCCTCCATGTACACCGAGACTTAGGGTATGGAATAATGACACTGACACTTGGGGTACAGGATAATGACGCTGACACTTGGCTCTTACCCTCAGCACCCAGGTTTCCCATGATCTGAAATCCCTCTATCAGTACCCTGCTTTCCCATGTTCTGATATCCATCTTGTCCTCAGCACCCAGCTTCCCCATGCTCTGCTATACATCTTTCCCTCAGCACCCAGCTTTCCCATATCAGAGCATGGGAAAGCTGGGTGCTGAGAGATGTACAGCAGAGCATGGGAAAGCTGGGTGCTGAGGGAAAGAGCCTTTTTCCCTCAGGACAAAACATTTCCATCCCATACTTGTATCTTTGTCCCCCCCTTGTATATAGATCTCCAAATACTATAATGGCCCCCACATAGCCTTCCGTATAATATAAAGGGTCCCACATAACCCTTGATATATTAGAATGCACCCCCATAGTTCTCCATGTATTACAATGCATTTCCCCATGTTCTCCTCCTATACCAGTCTGTCTTGTACTGTTAATGATTGTTGTACGTATACCCTCTTTCACTTGTAAAGCGCCATGGAATAAATGGCGCTATAATAATAAATAATAATAATAATAATAATAATAATTATTATAATTCACCCCATAGTTCTCCATATATTATACTGCACCACATAGGCCTCCAGTTTTATATCGCACACTCATAGTCCATGTATAAGGTAGCCTCCATATTCCTCCATATATTATAATGTAGCCCCCATAGTCCTATATGTATTATAATGTAGCGCCATAAATCATCATATTGTATTATGCAGCCCCATACTCCTCCATGTATAATGCACCCCTATATTCCATGTATAAGGTGTCCTTCATTTTGTATTATGCAGCCCCAAACTCCTCCATGTATAATGCACCCCTAGTCCATGTATAAGGTGTCCTTCATGTTTATTATGTAGTCCCGTAGACCTCCATGTATCATGCAGCCAGCACCCCCAAGGCCTCCATGTGTCATGCAGCCAGCAAAATAAAAAAACAAGTACCTCTCTTCTCCTTCCGACCCCTGCGACCGCGGTAGTTACTCCCCTGCCCCCATATCTCCCACACCCTGCTCCCCATACAGACTGCACCCCCCAGATCACACACACTACACCCCCATATGTCACACACCCTGCTCCCCATACAGCCTGCACCCCCATATCATACACACTACACCCCCATATCTCACACACCCTGCTCCCCATACAGACTGCACCCCCCAGATCACACACACTACACCCCCATATGTCACACACCCTGCTCCCCATACAGCCTGCACCCCCATATCATACACACTACACCCCCACATCTCACACAGCCTGCACCCCACAGATCACACACACTACACCCCCATATCTCACACACCCTGCCCACATATCTCACCCTGCCTGTACCCCAACTTACCCCTCTCAAACACTCTGCACCCCTTCACATCCTTCTGTCACAGTCTGCAGCCCTCATATGCCACTCACCCTGCAGCCCCCTTTCCCCTCATGTCCCCTCTTTTCTTATTACCAGTCATGTGTCCAAATCTCCTGCAAATCTCCTCTTGCATTCTGCCCGGCATCCTGTGTCTCCTCCCACACAGTCACATGGGCGTGACATCATCGCAGGTCCTGCAGGATGGCTTATTCCATCTTCTGTGCAGGTCAGGAGCACTCCTGCAGCTCAGAAATGGTTGGTGGGCCTCTCCAGTTCAGGGGCCCCTCTACTGACACTGGGCTCCCCTGACTCACAGGCCGGCCCCCTGATGGTCGCATTGTCGGCCACTACACAGCGGCACTACACATAGGGGCCCGGCAGCCGGCTCTGCAGAGCGGCTGCCGGGCCCCTATGTGTACTAAATGAACACCTTTTCCCTTAAATAAAAGAATGAACACCTTTTCCCTTAAATTAAATCTGCTATTTAAGCTAAGAGCAGCATAATATATAAGCTGAGACTCTGATTCCAGTGATATGACTTACGAGTGGTTTATCAGCAGGATACTATCCCTACAGAACTAGGTGTTTTGTGTGTAGTTAACTGATCTGTGTGACCCCGCCTCCACCCTGATTAGCAGCTTTCTATTAATATACAGTATACAAAGAAAGCAATGTATCAAAATGACAACATGCAGACAAGCAATTGACACATCACTGGAATCAGGGTCTCAGCCCCTACATCATGTTGCTCTCAGATTACATAACAAAACCTGTTTACAGAATCCCTTTCAAGGTACACATAATAATTTTCAAACATCCATGTCTCATCTGGAATTACAGGACAGTGAACTCAGCCTGTGATAGACTGATAAATTATTTTTGAATTGACCTAATAAAGTGTTGGACCTTAATTTCCATAATCAACGTAGATCCTAAGTTTTTCTGTCTCCTTTTAAGAAATAGAATGAATTATTCCATAATAATTTACTTCTTAATCTTCAGAGAGAAACACTTATCATAAAATTACTGTTTGGTTTTACAATCCCCTTTTTTCTCAGGTGTTTTGCAATTCAGACTAGGTCAGTCTATTAAGCCCTTTGTAATTTACCAATTCCATTAAGCTCTAAAATGCAGCTGCTAACCGCAGACCCTACAGCGAACAATACAGCTCTCTACTATGGAACAGAAAAGTCATTTTAGAAGACAAGCAAAGGTGTTGTGGATAAAATTAGTAAGGACGGAAACATAGGCTGTACTTAGCGGTGAATTACAAATCATTCTATATCCCCTTTCAGAAAAGGTTACAATTGATTTGTCCGTACATAATTGAAAGTGACTAAAATGAATATATTAAAGATGGCCTGTCAAGAGAAACAAAGTTGGTGCTTCATTTGGAATTCACCTCTTGTATGACCCCATGGGCGAGAATATGTTGTCCTTGCTTTATATGCCAAAAATATGCTTTTGAATCCCCAGGGAACTTGATTAACCTGACTAAAGAGTAATATCTGCATTGAATATTACCATTAATCACGTTCTCAGTTGGTGCTTCTTCCTTCAAAGACAGAACCCCAAGGGCTTATTCAAACAGGTGGATGAAGCAATGCACTTACAGAGGTACACCATTCTCTAGGGATCACAGCGTTCTGTACTAGAAAAAAATCATTTCAAAGCCTCAGTGATTCTGATTATTTGGAGGAATATATTTTTTTATTTTGTCTTTATTATACGAGGGGCTGCTGATAAGTCTTTGGCTTTGTGATAATTTTTTGTTTTTATGGTATCGAATGTTACATCACATGAAAGCCTTATATGTCTGATATAGTACAGACGAAATGTTTGGAAACACATTCTCATTCAAAGAGTTTTCTTTATTTTCATGACTCTGAAAATTGTAGATTCACATTGAAGACATCAGAACTATGAATTAACACATGTGGAATGCAATACGTAACAAAAAAGTGTGAAACAACTGAAAATATGTCTTATATTCTAGGTTCTTCAAAGAAGCCACCTTTTGCTTTGATTACTGCTTTGCACACTCTTGGCATTCTTTTGATGAGCTTCAAGAGTTAGTCACCGGAAATGGTTTTCCAACAGTCTTGAAGGAGTTCCCAGAGATGCTTAGCACTTGTTGGCCCTTTTGCCTTCACTCTGCGGTTCAGCTCACCCCAAACCATCTCGATTGGGTTCAGGTCTGGTGACTGTGGAGGCCAGGTCATCTGGCATAGCACCCCCTCACTCTCCTTCTTAGTCAAATAGCCCTTACACAGCCTGGAGGTGTGTTTGGGGTTATTGTCCGGTTGAAAAATAAATGATGGTCTAACTAAACGCAAACCGGATGGAATAGCATGCCGTTGCAAGATTCTGTGGTAGCCATGCTGGTTCTGTATGCCTTCAATTTTGAATAAATCCCCAACAGTGTCACTAGCAAAGCACCCCCACAACATCACACCTCCTCCTCCATGCTTCACAGTGGGAACCAGGCGTATAGAGTCCATCCGTTCACCTTTTCTGCGTCGCACAAAGACACGGTGGTTAGATCCAAAGACCTCAAATTTGGACTCATCAGACCAAAGCACAGATTCCCAATGATTTAATGTCCATTCCTTGTGTTCTTTAGCCCAAACAAGTCTCTTCTGCTTGTTGCCTGTCCTTAGCAGTGGTTTCCTAGCAGCTATTTTACCATGAAGGCCTGCTGCACAAAGTCTCCTCTTAACAGTTGTTCTAGAGATGTGTCTGCTGCTAGAACTCTGTGTGGCATTGACCTGGTCTCTAATCTGAGCTGCTGTTAACCTGCGATTTCTGAGGCTGATGACATGGCTAAACTTCTCCTCTGCAGCAGAGGTGACTCTTGGTCTTCCTTTCCTGGGGCGGTCCTCATGTGAGCCAGTTTCGTTGTAGCGTTTGATGGTTTTTGCCACTGCACTTGGGGATACTTTCAAAGTTTTCCCAATTTTTCAGACTGACTGACCTTCATTTCTTAAAGTAATGATGGCCACTTGTTTTTCTTTACTTAACTGCTGTTTTCTTGCCATAATACAAATTCTAACAGTCTATTCAGTAGGACTATCAACTGTGTATCCACCAGACTTCTGCACAACACAACTGATGGTCCCAACCCCATTTATAAGGCAAAAAACCCTACTTATTAAACCTGACAGGGCACACCTGTGAAGTGAAAACCATTTCCGGTGACTACCTCTTGAATCTCATCAAGAGAATGCCAAAAGTGTGCAAAGCAGTAATCAAAGCAAAAGGTGGCTACTTTGAAGAACCTAGAATATAAGACATATTTTCAGTTGTTTCACACTTTTTTGTTAAGTATTTCATTCCACATGTGTTAATTTATAGTTTTGATGCCTTCAATGTGAATCTACAATTTTCAAAGTCATGAAAATAAAGCAAACTCTTTGAATGAGAAGGCGTGTCCAAACATTTGGTCCCTACTGTATATGTTTTCGAAATTTTGTGTTTGTTGCTTATGGCAACAGTGTTTTACGCATGCGGGAAACAAAATGGCGGAGTCTAGTGCGATATTCACAGCAACTGAGATCAGAGGAGTGATTTGGGGATAATGAAAAAAACACGGTATCGGCTGCGCTGCTAGGAAAGTTCATAGAGATGATGGTATTATTACAGAAGTTTTTATTTACAAAAATAAATGCCACAACGCGTTTCGGGGATAACAATTCCCCCTTCCTCAGGTATCAGCAATCATATGAAGTGATATACCTTATATACATAAATTTAAAGGTCCCCACACCCCTTAAACAAATTAGCATATGGATCATGACGATCAATCAATCAACAGGGTTTGCAGGGACCTCGCCTCACAAAAATCAATTGTACATATTCATATTTGACAGCAATGTTCAATAAAACACATGTATATTTTTAGCTGAAGTTGGTTGTGACAAACTAATCACTATAAAATTGAATAAAAACAATTCTTTTAAAATTATTTTAAAAGGAATTTTTTTAAAAAAAGGAAATTTTAAAAACAGGGGGGAGGATGGGTAGAGAAAAAATTTTTTTGAACATACAAATATATTAAGGGACTCTAAAAAATATTTTTATATATAAAAAATGACTCTAAAAATTCATAATGAGGGAACGGTAAATTCAACAGGTCATATAATCCATAGTATATAGTATATATCATATAAAAAATAAATACATTTAATAGATAATAAATGTCTATATAATAATTATACCATATTAAACCTCAAATTTATTCAGTGGTAATAGTGAAAATTATTGCTCTATTTGATCTGCTTCGTCATTATATTGAGGCCTTCTGGACTCAGGGTGGCTAATTTAAATATCCAAAAGGATTCGCGTTCCACCAACCTCCAATACCTAGCTGTAACATCGGCCATAATCTGCTCAATAATCACCATTTTGAAATTATCCCTATCTTTATCATGTTCAAATAAAAAATGTCTAGAGAGACTATGAGTTGCTATACCATGGCGGATGTTATATTTGTGGCCGTTTAGTCTATTATGCACCATTTGCGTCGTGCGGCCTACATATTGTAGGCCGCAAGGACATTCCAATAGATAGATAACATAAGAACTAGTGCAGCAAAGATGTTGCTTTATTGAAAATTCCTCCCCTGTTATATTTGATTTGAAAGATCGTACGCCATGTTCTAATGTTCTGCAACATAAACATCGGGATTGTCCAAAATGGAAATTCCCGACTGGTTTACTGGTATCTAATCCATTTTGGGACAACTGGAGGATTCTGTCACCTTTTAGAATGTGACAGAATTCTAAAAGGTGACAGAATCCTCTCAGGCATTCTACCCGATAAACCTCAGGTCATCTTTAGGAGGAGTAGAAACCTCAAAAATATGATTGCACCCAGTAAAACAACACATAAAAAAAACCCAGTTGTCCCAAAATGGATTAGATACCAGTAAACCAGTCGGGAATTTCCATAATTTCCACAATATGTAGGCCGCACGACGCAAATGGTGCATAATAGACTAAACGGCCACAGATATAACATCCGCCATGGTATAGCAACTCATAGTCTCTCTAGACATTTTTTATTTGAACATGATAAAGATAGGGATAATTTCAAAATGGTGATTATTGAGCAGATTATGGCCGATGTTACAGCTAGGTATTGGAGGTTGGTGGAACGCGAATCCTTTTGGATATTTAAATTAGCCACCCTGAGTCCAGAAGGCCTCAATATAATCACGGAGCAGATCAAATAGAGCAATAATTTTCACTATTACCACTGAATAAATTTGAGGTTTAATATGGTATAATTATTATATAGACATTTATTATCTATTAAATGTATTTATTTTTTATATGATATATACTATATACTATGGATTATATGACCTGTTGAATTTACCGTTCCCTCATTATTAATTTTTAGAGTCATTTTTTATATATAAAAATATTTTTTAGAGTCCCTTAATATATTTGTATGTTCAAAAAAATTTTTTCTCTACCCATCCTCCCCCCTGTTTTTAAAATTTCCTTTTTTTAAAAAAATTCCTTTTAAAATAATTTTAAAAGAATTGTTTTTATTCAATTTTATAGTGATTAGTTTGTCACAACCAACTTCAGCTAAAAATATACATGTGTTTTATTGAACATTGCTGTCAAATATGAATATGTACAATTGATTTTTGTGAGGCGAGGTCCCTGCAAACCCTGTTGATTGATTGATCGTCATGATCCATATGCTAATTTGTTTAAGGGGTGTGGGGACCTTTAAATTTATGTATATAAGGTATATCACTTCATATGATTGCTGATACCTGAGGAAGGGGGAATTTTTATCCCCGAAACGCGTTGTGGCATTTATTTTTGTAAATAAAAACTTCTGTAATAATACCATCATCTCTATGAACTTTCCTAGCAGCGCAGCCGATACCGTGTTTTTTTCATTATCCCCAAATCTCTCATCTCCTTGCTGGAGTTCACGGGGCTGCTGCAGCTAATCTAAGATTTGCCTCCATCTACGCTTCTGAAGGGCCGGTGAGTCACCGGCATCATGCCTACGGGTCCGTCCATCCCAGAGGAGGAGCTGCAGCCTAACGCTGGTCTGGCGGCTGAGCTCTCCACGTGGGCTATCGATCGCGTGAGCGGCCGCCCGGGCTGGAAATCTTGCGGGCTTGAGAGGACGAGATCACCGCTGATGCCATAGTGATACACCCTGTATTTCCCTTCGGCTGGTTCCCCAGTGTTGTACCTGATGTACAACAGGATCAGGTGAGTGTGCCCATCACACTGCTTGTAAAAAAATTTTTTATCATTGGATTTTACACAGGAGCGCGCCCCCCCTTTTTTCTTTTATCAGAGGAGTGATAAAATTCTTGTTTCTGCAAGGAAAGTCCGCAAAGGATATTCATGGTGATATGTCACAGACATTGCGGGATCAATGCCCTTCAGAATCCACAGTTAAGAACTGAGCTGCCAAATTTTTAAAGGGGCCACTTCAGCACCAATGATGAGGAATGTCCTGGAGGATGGAGACTGGTTGTTGTTATGGAGATCGTTGATGCTGTGCACAACCTCATACTGGAGGATCAACGAATTTCTGCTAAAGCAATAGCAGACATCATGGGGATTTCCCGTGAACGTGTTTGTGTCATTATCCATGAACATTTGGACATGAGGAAGGTATCTGCAAAGTGGGTCCCCAAATGTTTGACAACAGGTCAGAGAAGGAGGCAAGTGAAAACTTCCCGGTCCATTTGTCAGCGTTTTCAGACTGATAAGAACTTCCAGGATCAACTGGTCACTATGGATGAGACCTGGATTTATTTGTATGACCCGAGCAGTCAAAAGAAGTTTGGGGTGCAAAAATCAGCCACTAAGGTGATGGTGTCTGTGTTCTGGGATAAGGAGGGCATGCTGCTAGTGGGCTACCTTCAAAAGGGTTCCATCATCAATGCAAGGTATTACATTGAACTTTTGCACAATTGAAGGCAACTCTAAGGGCCAAAAAGTGCGGCAAACTGTCCAAAGGAATCTTGTTCTTGCAAGGCAATGCCTCCGCTCACACTGCACAAGCGACCACGGCAAATCTGGCAGAGCTGGGCTTCCAGCTGGTTGACCACCCACCTTATTCACCAGATCTAGCTACCTTCGATTACCATTTATTTCCAAAACTGAAGAAACACCTCAATGTTACCAAATTTCACATAATGTCTGATGCCATGGCTGCTACAGATGCATGGTTTGAGGCACAAGCGAAATCCTTCTTTTTGCTAGGCTTACACAACTTAGATTACCGATGTAAGAAGTGTGTTGACACCAGTGGAGAATATGTGGAATAAATGTAAAGTTTCATCATCCTATCTCGTTTCTTTCTGAGTAAAGCCAAAGACTTATCAGCAGCCCCTTGTATATATCTTATAGTACTCCATTTGGATCAACCAACGCCAGCACAAATTAGAAGCCAAACATTCTTAGGGGTCAATAAATGATGGCCCCTTGATGTAATTTTGCTTGATGATCTCACTCTGTTGTGCATCAGGAAAATTAAGTCATTACCTATGATCTATGGTACCCACAATCAGTGTTTTGAAGACTGAAATTTAGCCCTTGATGTTGGAGCACACAGAGAACCTCTTTATATTTCATTGTGACATATGTCTGTCTACTGATGGCTTATTGGTGACTTTTGTACGTATTATATTATAGACGCAAATTCCAATAAGCTACACTACCAAGAAACATGAGTTTTTGGAAAAAAAAAAAAAACCCAAGCACAAGCTGTCTTTTCCTCACCCATTCCATGGATCTGTTAGGTGATCAATCTAACCTCATCCTCTGTGGTTGAAGATCAATTCTGGCTCACCAGCATGATTCAGATGTGCCTGGCTGTGTCCTTATAAATATAATGCTGTGCTAGTGGTATTTCCAGTAATTGGATTTTTTTTGTATCCTTCTTCTGGCTAATAGCTTTCAACAGTAAGAAACATTTGCTGTGTTGTAAGCTGTTTATGGATCATGGCTTTTGCTGTAAAATCTATCTAAAAAATGTCAGGAAAATCCAACTAGAACAGCTGAACTTTATATGGGGTTAATGAAAATCACTGTAAATGATGGCAGCTTTACACTGACTACTACTGTATGTAACATGAGGTTAAATGTCATTGGCTAATTCTGAACACAACCACAATACTAGTTATAAGAGGGTGTTTCCACTTATGGAACCACATATTTTTAGTGTTGTTATTTTCATTTTCACTCAAAAAGATTTCCAATTGTTTCTCAATGAATTTGCAGAGATTATGGGTTACATTTAAGGGGGAAAAAATTCTGAAATTATTCTTCATGGTATTATTTTTTTATATGATGCAAACTTGGCATTTTAACAGGGGGTAAGTAGAGTTTGTACACACATGGTCAAAATTGTTGGTATTCCTCGTTTAATGAAAGAAAAGCCCACAATAGGTATAGAAATAACTTGAATCTGACAAAAGTTATAATAATAATAAACTCGCTCAATAAAATAAAGACTCCTATGAAATTATATAATGTGTCAAGAAGTAAAATAAAATATAATTCTCACTGACTATTTTTAGAAAAATGTGCAAAAACCAAGATAGATACAAGACCACATCGAGTATCCTCTACAATGTAACCCCCGTTAGGGTCTGTGTACCATTTAGTGTTATTCAGATAGCCAGATACACTGACATAAGATTACAGATGATGACTGCTGTTTAGAGAGAAACAATAACATGTAAATTATATTGTGATTATATTTGCGGTAACTGTGTTGTCAGAGTCAGTCTATTTTATTGCCTTGATCCATGCCATTTCCGATTCTATACTTAAGGCACTAATCCTTGATTTGTATATTTTAAATAAATAATTGTTGCTTCAATCCACATTGTCTCCTCATTGTCTGCACTGAAAGAAACCTGTTTACACAAGCAAGTCTGTTCTGCATATTTCAAAGTAAAGCTGGGTTTACACACTGCAACATCGCAAACGACATCGCTGTAACGTCACCGGTTTTGTGACGTTACAGCGACCTCCCCAGCGACATTGCAGTGTGTGAAACCTATCAGCGACCTGGCCCCTGCTGTGAAGTTGTAATGGCTACAAATCGTTCAGGACCATTCCTAGGTCCTTTGTTTCCCGCTGTGCAGCATGCATCGCTAGAAAGTTTCTGTGTGTGAAAGACTTTGCAGCGACTTTGTTAGCAACTTCCCTTTCAAAAAGCTGCTTATCAACGTCCCCAACAACCAGCTAGGTCGCTCTGCAGGTACGGATCGCTGTTGCGTTGTTGGCCAGGTTTGCCTGTTTGACAGCTCACCATAGACTCAGCAGAGACTTAGGGAGGTCGCTGTTACGTCACAAAGCCAGTGACGTTACAGCAATGTCCTTTGCGATGTTGCAGTGTGTAAACCCAGCTGAAAACTTTTGTGATCAAGATAGATTTTGGGCCTCTCACAAGATGTGCAAGCAAAACAAAATGTGCAAGCAGTCTGTAGAGAGTTTATGGAGGTGGATGAAGGGAATGTGATAATATACCATTTGGAATACCTATGTTTCAGCAATAGCCAAGAGATCATTCCAGTGACTGTTAAGGCCCCATTACACGCAACTACATATCTAACGATATAGCGCCGGGGTCATGGATTTCGTGACGCACATCCGGCATCGTTACATGTGACAGCAAGGAGCGACCATTAATGATTGAAAATACTCAACAAATCGTCCATCGTTGACATGTCATTCCTTTTCAAAAAATCGTTGATTGTTGAGCACAGAGGTTGTTCGTCGTTCCCGAGGCAGCACACACCGCTACGTGTGACACCTCAGGAACAACGAACTACAGCTTACCTGCGGCCGCCGGCAATGCAGAAGGAAGGGGGTGGGCGGTATGTTATGTCTCGCTCATCTCCGCCCCTCCGCTTCTATTGGCCGGCCGCTTAGTGTCACAGCTGTGATGCTGCATGAACCGCCCCCTTAGAAAGGAGGCGGTTTGCCGGCAACAGCGACGTCCCTAGGCAGTTAAGTCCCATGTGACGGCTCCTAATGATTTTGTGCGCCACGGGCAGCGATTAGTTCATGACGCACAAACGACGGGGGCGGGTGCTTTCGCTAGCAATATCGCTGCGTGTAACACCTCCTTTACTTTTATATATTGAAAACGTCAGTATATAACAAGAAACATAAACATAAACTAGAGTACTCTAGTCTACCATCAGCTATATGTCCAGTGACAATTTTCCTTAAACTACCCTCTTTTCCCAAGCAGCATTACTCTGAAGAACAAAGTGACAGCAATGATAAAGATTTTGAAATTGAAGATGTCTCAGGTCATAAGGGATTGGACCAGCATGAGATGGATGATCTGGCATTAGATTTGGGACTGTCAGTAAAGGCTTCAGAACTCCTAGCATCAAGACTGCATGAGAAAAACTTGCTTGAAAAAGAAGCAAAGTCGTCCTACATTCGATCCAGAGAATATGCATTTCTGCAATACTTTAGAATTGACAGTGGCTTTGTGTATTGCAATAACATAAATGCTTTAATTGAGGAATTGGGAATTCCAATCTATAACTCAAATTTATGGCAACTGGTCACTGATAGCTCAAATCGGAGCTTAAAGTGTGTCCTCCTAGAGAATGGCAATTTATTTGGTCCCCAGTCTCTATTGGCTATTCATTTTAACATTGTGAAGAATACGGACATAAAGTGAGTCACCGAGTTGTTGCCATATCAAAAAACAATTGGATCATCTGTGTTGACCTTAAAATGTGATGCTTACTTCTTGGTCACCAATGCGGCTACAACAAGTATCCTTATCTTCTGTGCATATGGGACAGCAGAGCTGATGAGAAACATTAGGTGTAGAGAACTTGTTCCTCAAGATCTGACCTCAAAGCGGGTAATCCAAGCATTTTACATTAGCCATCTGTTGACAGAAAGAACATTATATTCTCACCTCTGCACATTAAACTGGGTCTCATAAAGCAATATGTTGAAGCTTTGCCAACTGAAGGAGACTGTTTCAAGTACCTCATTTAAGCATTTTCTAGCTTGTCATTTGAAACATTAAAGGCTGGTGTGTTTGATGGTCCGCAGATTCAACAGCTCATCGATGATGAACATTTCATCAGGACAATATCATAACTCCAAAAGAATATTTGGTTAAGACCTTGTCAAGGACTTTATTGGAAATACACAAGCAAACAATTACACCAGAGTTGTTCATTAAAAAATTCTTGGAAAGCTACAAAATGTTTGGTTGCAACAGAAGCATAAAGGTGCTGTCACGGTTCCGTTTTGCACTGCATCTTTTGTGCTGTGACATGCTGATATGCTTCTCAAAGCAGAGCCTTTTGCCTTGAGATGCTTGGCTACTTTGGACTCCTGTGGACGGGTTGCTTCTCAGCACCGGGCCGGCGCTGCTGCTGGGAGGAGCTTGCTCATATGCTTCTCGTTCCGGGTAATGGCTCTGCTTTATCAGGGAGCATGCTCGCCTGGAACAATGCCAGTCATACTGTCTAGTTCTGCAGTAAGTGCTTTCAGCTCCAGTTTGTGTCTGGTTCTGATCTTGGCTACTCAACCATGTGGTGCTACTGACTCTGATTTGCCCACCCCCCTAGACCTTGTCGTTAATTCTTGGATTCTGACCTTGGACCTTCTCTTGACCTTGTCTCTGCCTGCTCCTTGTATTCTATATATACTTTACTGAAATTCTGACCCTTGGCCTGTATCTTGACCTTGTTTCTGCCTGCTCCCTTTGTGTTGTTGTTTCCTCCTGGTTTCTGATCCCGGCTTGTCTGACTTTCTCTCCGTTCACTCTGTACGCTAGTGATTCCAGCGCCATCTAGTGACAAACCTCATACTGCGCCACATAGTGTCCAGTATTCCATCCAACGTCACCTACTGACTTGTATCACTACTCTGTGGTGTCAAGCATCACAGGTGCATTTTCTGCATGGCCATCTTGCTGATTTCACTGAAAACCTTGGTGCAGTAAGTGATGAGCAAGGAGAATGATTTCACCAAAATTTTAAAGCCTCAGAGGGGCAGTATCAGGGTAGATAGGATGTACATATGATGGCTGACTATTGTTAGAGAATCAGGTGAGATTGTCCACAGATTGAACACTCTAGGAAAAGCTACAAGTGTGGATATATACCTTAACTGCTAACCAACTTTACTACTTGTACACAATTTGATGTACACTAACAATATATCCTTTGTATAAACAAAATAAGTTTAAATAAAAATTTCATTCACCTTATTTTTTTCCATTAATTATTTATTAACCTCCATTCAAATGCTGCATATCTATGGCGTTTATCCTCTGATGACTGCATAGTGTTCTGGCCAAGGAAGGAGTACGGGCGTTTAGGGGATGAGCCCTGGTCCATGCAGTCTAAAGACAGCCAGTCCAGCGGATGAAAACACCCTCTGATCTTTGTGTCTCCACACAAGGCAAATTGAGAGGCAATATTACTTTATGTAGGCACAAAGGAGGTACTATTACTTTGTGGATGCTTAAAGGCAGTCATTATTACTATGGTGAGTCACAGAGGGGAGCAGAAATACTATATAAAAGCACAGAGTGGGGCACTATTGCTATCTGAAACGAAAATGAGGACACTATTTATAAAACAGAGACACAACAGGGGCTCTAATGAGGTGTAATTAGTGGATTGTTCTATCAAAGTAGAGAGGGGGACTATTTTACTATATGCATGCACACAGATTGGCACTATTATAGTGGCACTGTATGGGATCCAAGGAGGGAGGTTGAGGACATAATTACCATATTTTTCGGACTATAAGATGCACATTTTTCCCCCCAAATGTTTGGAGAAAGTAGGGGGTGCGTCTTATAGTCTGAATGTAGGGCTGCGGGGAATGAGGGTGCTGTGATGGAGCAAGTCATGGGTGGCATGCGCCGGCTGTAGCAGCGCCTACCGTTACCACGTGGGCCCGCTCATTTCATATGCATGTATCCTCCCGTCCATCACCTCTCAGCACTGAAGCCGGCGCTGACAGGTGGGTGGGATGATGGGCGGGGGATGCGCCCGCGTGATCACCCTGGCAACTACAGCCTGGAGTGATCAAGTGTGGCTATATTCACTGCCCCTCGAGCATCATCACCAGTGCAAGAGGCAGTGAATAAGTATGGTATACTCACCGGTCATTCCCTACAGCATCACAATGTCCTCCTGTCTGCTGGCCCGCTGATATGTGTGGAACCATGTGCACAGCGATGATGTCATCGCTGTGCGCACAGTTCCACACAGATCAGCAGGCCGGCAGACATGAGAACATCACGATGCTGTAGGGAACGGTGACCGGCTCCACATAGGTTAGCGGCACTGCTGCTGACACAGACAGGAGCGATGCTGCTGGAGTAAGGAAAGGTGAGTATAAACGTTTATTTTTTTTCTGTGCCACAGGATACAAGCCATATATCAGGATGGGGGTATATAGCAGGATGAGGGTATTTGTAAAGATGGAGGTATATTACAGGATGGGGGTATATAGCAGGATGGGGGTATATAGCAGGATAGGGGTATATAGCAGGATGGGGGTATGTAGCAGGATGGGGGTATTTATCAGGATGGGGGTATTTATCAGGATGGGGGTATATAGCAGGCTGGGGGTATTTATCAGGATGGGGGTATTTATCAGGATGGGGGTAAATAGCAGGATGGGGTATTTATCAGAATGGGGGTATTTATAAGGATGGGGGTATTTATCAGGATGGGGGCTATATCAGGATGAGGGACATATATACAAGGATGGGGATCATATACAAGGCAGGAGGATTATTACCAGGATGGGGTACCTTAGTAGAGAATTTGAGGACCTTACCCCCAAAACAGTGTTAGCAGCAGATCCTCGCCCCATAACAGTGTCATGACCACATTTTTTGCTTAAAATTTTATTTTCCTATTTTCCTTCTCTAAAACCAGGGTGCGTCTTATGGTTTGGTGCGTCTTATAGTCCGAAAAATATAGTAGTAACTCAGACACAATGGATGGTTATAGCAGTCTGGAGTCTGTGTAAGTTGCGGAAGAGTAAGGAGGGTGCTGGAAAAATGTTGATCCAAAGATGTCTATGTTAAATTCTGCAAAGGTTAGGCATGAACAGAAGAAGTTGTCAGGATGGTCTGAGACAAATAAAAAAAAAAGAAAAGTTATCTACTCCAATCAGAGACAGAGTCACCTGCGAGTATACATTTACATGTTCACAGAAAGCCAATGTAGAACTGAGATCTACAGTATGTACAGTATACAGTAGTAGCATTGTTCTTAGTACAGTGGTTTTTGTTAATGATCAGTTCACAATGATCAGTTGTTGGTCAGATTCCATCTTGGTTTGACCACAGCCTGTTTTGTGTTGGTCCAACTATTGAAGGATCTCATGTCTTTCTTATTCTGTGCCTTCCTGTTTCACTTACATTCAGGTGTATGGACTTTCTCATTTGGTTTGCTCAATCACATTTTGGGAGGGGCTATTTATACTCACATACCTCAGTGCTGGCTATATTTCTGTATCGATGGTTGTCTGGAGTTCTAGCTCCTCGGTTAAGGTTTTCTTACTGAGACATTGGTATTGCTATTCCCTGCAGTTTGAGTGTGTGATTTCCTTTTCAGTTATCTCCTATTTTGTTTTATTTAGGTTTGGGAGGGTTCCACATTTTCTGTTATTTTTTTTAGTTTCTTGTATTCCATCATTCCTGTACAAATGTGTTTCCACATTCATAGCAGTTATAGACACTCAGGGTCAGCCATCGACAAGTGGGTGCACCATTACGTGATCCTAGGGTGATTTTGACTGACAGCCATCTCTACTATGATGCACTGGCTGTCAGTCAATGTCCCAAGGCTGGTTTGCCTACAGCTGCCGCTCACAGTGCTGTGACTGTAGGAGCACCAACACACCTATATAACTGGAAGATGGTGGCTCCTGGAACTATATCAAAATTAGAACTTTTGTCAAAGAGGATAAACTGCTACTTTTTACAATGTAATGCTATGGTGCTTTAAAAATAAAAGATAGCAATAATAATGCCAGAAAACCACAACAAATTCTAAAAACAGAAAAAGATATCTAATAAAACTGGTGTTATCAAGATTTTTTTAAAGACCCACATGATTAGTATGATTATGCCCCAGGCCACAAATAGACCTATTACTTTCATTTATTGCATAGTAAAAATGTGCAACATGAAATATTAAGTCTTGATGGAAATAGTGTTGATTCAATAGCTCTATGGAGAGAAATCTTAGAAACTCTTCAAGGTTAATTTACTTTAAAAATTCTTAAGAAAAAAGAAAGAAATTATCTTTTTTTCTTTACTTATTAATGCTATTGAGAGCAATGGAAGATTTTTTAACTCATTTATATAGCTTTAATTACTAATAGAATGGTAATTTCTAATTAGTGAGTATTTTTTGTTAACTCCTAATTGCATCTTTAGAAACGTTAGGGTTCATTCACATTAGCGTTTAAATTGAACAAGTGCAATGAGAGAAAATCTCACATTGCACTCGGACCAATGTTAGTCAATAATGCAGGTCAGATCTGTGAGTTATTCCACAGCTCTAATCGGACTGAGGAAAAAATCACGACATGCTGATATGGGTGCATGTGAAACATCAGACTGCACTCACATGTCATCAGACTGTAATTTGATTATGCTGAGACAGACAGTGGAGCAGATGGAGAAATTAAGTTCTCCATCTTATCCACACCTGGAATCCGATTTTTGACTGCAAGAGAATCGGATCACAATAAACGACTCTCGGTTCACACTCGCAGCAGAATTTCAGCCGAGTTACATTAGCAGATCGCATATGATGCTCTCACATGAGAGAATATACGCTTGTATAAGCATACGCTAAAACAAGTGCAGGAAAAAACAGTACTGGTGTTATCAGTGTTTTGCATCAGTGTTTAGGAGGGGGGTGAATAGCGCCCTCTTCTACAAAGACGGTGTTAGTGTACATTGCATGTGCCTGCAAGTATATTGTCTACTAGCTATACTACCCGACTTCGCCCGGGTTAATTATGGTTGTTAACAAAATTGAATGTATTAACAAAAATGTATTCTGCACACAAAAACCACAAAACAAATAGATAGAAATGTAATTATTAAAAGGCAAAAACTAAGGTAATAGAAGCATTTCATGACATATATTTCAACACCACAGATATTCCACACAGATTTAACTAAATTGGCCAAGTAATGTGCTCTGTCTGTCTCTTGCCAGGTTTATCTCTTGCCAGGTCTGTCTCTTTCCCCGTCTGTCTCTTTCCCCGTCTATCTCTTTCCCCGTCTATCTCTTTCCCCGTCTGTCTCTTTCCCCGTCTATCTCTTTCCCCGTCTATCTCTTTCCCCGTCTGTCTCTTTCCCCGTCTGTCTCTTTCCCCGTCTGTCTCTTTCCCCGTCTGTCTCTTTTCCCGTCTGCCTGTCTCTGTCTAACTCTTTTTTTGTCTGTCTCTATCTCTCTGTTTCTTTCCCCATCTGTCTCTTTCTAGGTCTGTCTCTTTCCCAGGTCTGTCTCTTTCCCCTTCTGTCTCCTCGTCTCTTTGTGTCTTTTCCTGTCTGTCTCTTTCCCTGTCTGCCTGTCTCTGTCTGTCTCTTTCCTTGTATGTCTCTATTTCTCTGTCTCTTTTCCCTGTCTGTCTCTATCAAGGAGAGTAACTGTAAAGCGCATGGTTAAATTTTCCTGTCAAAACATAGTCGACGTACGACATTCCCTGGGTCACATGAGGTGTCTGTGCAAAATTTCGTGATTGTAAATGCTACGGTGCGGATACAGTTTTCCTTTCACTTTTTCCCCATTATGTAGATAGGGGCAGAATTGATTGGTAAATTGGAACGTGCGGGGTTAAAATTTCACCTCACACGCTCTTGGGGGCCAGACGTGTGAGTGTGCAAACTTTTGTGGCTGCAGCTGCGACAGTGCAGATGCCAATCCCGGACTTACACACATACATACATACACATTCAGCTTTATATATTAGATTGTAATGTATATGGAGAATGTAGCATAGCCATGTGGGCGCGTCGTTCGGCTCCACCTGGCGGTCACCGCTGGTCATGTGGTAGGAAAAAGGTATATGTCTATGTATTGTAAATACCGTGTAAAGTGTATAGAGCATCTAGGTTGTCATGACCATGCTCTGCAGGCCCGTCGTCCTGCAGAGCAAGTTTCTCGCCTTGCTCTGCTGGCTGGCCTGCAGAGCTGGCTTACCCCATGCGATCCCCTCTGGGTTTTCAGCCTCTCCCTGACCATGGGGGAGGGGTCCTTCTAACCTCGATTTGGACCTTCCTTCACTGTATAGCAGAGCCGACCCTGCTGCCGCACTGCCAGTGATATTTCCGGCTTCGGTGAGAGCTCGGCTAGTGCTCTGCTCGTGTCTTCCCTGATCCTGTCCCGGTATAGCCCCCCTCCTCTAGCCCTCCTGACTGCCTTCCTCCTCCTGTGTCTTCTTTCCCTGACCTCCCTGTGACCACCTCTGTCTCACCTCCTTGTCTCTAAGGCTATGTGCCCACGGGAGTTTGTACCTGCGGATATATCTGCAGGTACATCAGCAGGTTTCCCGCAGCTGCTCGCCGGAATCCGCAGCTATTTTTAGCTGCGGTAGTACAACGAAATAGCTGCGGTAAACCTGCGGGCATTCGTGCGGCTTACCTGTGGAAGTCCTGGCCTCTATCTCCATAGTGGAGGGTCGGGATTTACGCAGGTAATTCCGCAGAAATAATTGACATGCAGTTACGTGCAGCTGCGGGACATCCACAGCATGTTCCGCAGCCGCACATATCTGCAGCATGGACACAGCGCTCCCCATGTCCCATAGGATAACATGGGGAGTGTCTGTACATGCTGAAACCTACGGATTTATCTGGAAAATCCAGAAAATCCATGGATTTTCCACAGATAAATCCGCAGGTTTAATTTCCCGTGGGCACATAGCCTAAAAGTCCCAGTGTATTGCCCAACTCCCTCAATAGACCCCCCAGCTGTATTTGTGGCGCCCCTGACCTGGTCAGGCACCACTTAGTACTGCACCCATGCTGGGACAGTGCTTCCAGGCAATTCCAAAGGCCAGAAAGGGGTGTGTACGCACAGACACATAGCCACCAGGTCTCCCACACCATTAGATGGGACCCTTTGGCAATCCCTGAAAGGGTCTGGCTTGCAATTCTCAGCAAGTGGTGTAGGGGAGAGGCTGGAAGGTAAGATGCAGAGGATGTAAGAAAAGTAGGAGAAGTGAGCCAGTCGGCAGAGTGGAGTGTGGCAGTTGCAAGAGGAACACAAACAGACGCAGACACTCTGGAGAGACCCTGCATGTGTAGTAGCTGTTAGCGGGGGAGAACAGTTACCAGAGGGTAAGCCTGAAAGACACCTGAAGAGAGGTAGTCAAGTACGGGACTGCTGGTAACTAAGCACGTACAGGGAACAGGTCCCTAGAGCAGACGTCCATTTAGTGATCTGCTGAACCTGTCGGTGAGGGGACTGGAGGTCCCTCGCCAACCATCTAGAATCCAAGCCTCAGCAGCAACAGGGGGACCCATAAGGAGACAGAGCCAGAAGCCATCTCACCTGGTCCACGCTGCCGGCAAACGATCCAAAAAGGGGAGAAAAGGTAGTGGCGACTTCCCTGGATGAATTCCACGGTACTTTAAGTCAGGGGTTATCCGAAACAAGAAGTGCAAGGAAGGCGAGTTAATAGCTACCCTCAGAATGGCCTGAAGGAATTCCTGGTTCCACCTGGTGTAATCTCAGCATCGCCCAGGCTCCTCACAACGTAACATCCAAAAGTGAGTAAACAAGTTGAAAGACTTCCTGGACTGTGACTGAGTTATTCTGGAACCTGTTGTTCTACACACACACCCGAGCCCCTGGGGCCAACCTCACTCTCGGGAGGCCACACCATCCGGCTGCAGATTCCATCAGCCCCAGACGCTTTTTTAAAACTGCAGTGGCGGTCATCCATAACCTTGACCACAAACCGAGAGTGGCGTCACGACTCAGATCAACATAACCTGACATACCTGTGGCCAGAAGGATCCCCAAAGAGAAGTCACTGCGGCGTCCCTGGAGGTGGAGCGGTGTCCCTGAGGCGACCGCTGCAGGTGGGCGTCGCATATTACCCTCCTTCTCCATTCTTTCCCATCTCTGTTGTCTGTTCTTTTCCCTACCCTCTGACTGACTTCCTTGGTTTACGGATCTCGACTTGTTCTGACTCTGTCTTGGTTTTCCCTTTTGTCTGGACACTACCTCTCTGTGCATCGACCTCGGCCTGTTTTGATTAATCTCCCCTAGATTCTCCTCCTCCTAGGGTTTCTGCTAGTATATCCTGTTTGATTATACTTTAGTGACACCTGGTGGTTTAGTTGCTAACTGCACCAGGTGTCTTTTCATACAGGTCCCTTGTGCTGTGTTAGGCAGGAGATGTTGTACAGGCTTATTATAGATTCAGATTTAGGAATAGGAAGTAAGGTAAGGTTAGGAGTAGTATTAGTAATAAGATAGGAATAAGTTATAACTAGGGAACAGTAGCAGGAGGAGGATGGGAGGAGTAGTTAGTTAGCTATAGTAGGTGCATCTGGAACACCGGAAGCATGGCAAGGTGGTAACCAGGGAGATGAGACAGAAGGGAGAAGAAAAGCAGAGGGTTTAGCATGTGTGTAGGAAGAGTGATTTAGTGAAGCAGCAGGAGCTGAAGCAGAAGCAGGGCCCAATACCAGGGCCTGCTTAGCAAGTGGGGTACCCCCCCAGGTGTCAAGACCTCACCCAAGGAACAGGCGGCAGGTTGACCTCGGACTGGTGGGACGTTGGGACTAAGAGACCCCAGCGGGACCTCATACTTGCCAGGAGTAGCTGCACGCCCGGACGGGGGCACATAGAAGGGATTCCGGGGAAAGAAAAAGTTATACAAAGCTTAGCTGCTGGAGGAACAGTGACAGTGCTAAGTCGACCAGGAACAGTGAGTTTTACCCCCGAGGTTAGTTGGAATCAGCATAAGCGATCCTACGGACCTGAACTGAAGTACGGATACAGAGTATGCCACAATAAAGAAGAAGTTATATGAAGCTTAGCTGCTGGAGGAACAGTGACAGTGCTAAGTCGACCAGCAACAGTGAGTTTTACCCCCGAGGTTAGTTGGAATCAGCATGAGTGATCCTACGGACCTGAACTGAAGTACGGATACAAAGTATGCCACAATAAAGGAGTTTCAGTTGTTTTTTATTAGAGACTGTCGTGTGTTCATTGCCACCTCTACCCCGTCTAAGATGAGGATTCAGCAAGGAGAAATGGGGATGATTCCGAAGGGAACGACTCACACCCACTTATTTACATATACAGAAGTTAGGGGAAGCAATGCTGGCCATCACATGGCTCCCCTCTTCAAGTGTGCCACTTTGTGTCGTTTTTGTAACCAAAAATTGTAAAATGATGAGAAGGAATAATTAGAAAAATCTACATTTTATAATGAAACGGTCATAATCATATATCCATGATAAATAAGGTATCAACTTAATGTTGATCCTGTTGTGTACATCATGCCTAACCATTGATAATATACCCACTGGACTTTTAGGTCGGAGTCACACGAGCGTATAGCAACCGATGAGATATGCTAATGACACTCGTCTCAAACTCTGCTGTGGTCCTGAGCCGAGCATCAGATTCTCTCATATACGCCAATCAAAACACAGGAACAAAGAAGAGGGAGAGGTTAAAGGGAACCTGTCAGGTGCAATATGCACCCAGGACCACGAGCATTTCTGGGTGCATATTTCTAATCCCTGCCTAACTGTCTCTGTATGTAGCAGCATAGATAAAGAGATCTTTATAAAAGGTATTTCTAAAGATCCTTTAAGATATGCTAATGAGTGCAGGGACTAGTCGCAAGGTTGTTAACTCCCGCGTTCATTCAGCCCACTTACCATGTTTGCCTGCCCACAGGGGTGTGCTAAGATGCTATTCAATGCCCATGGCCCAGTGATGTGTGTATCTGTGTCCATTGCATCACCTCAGACGCTGAGCTTAGTGTCAGTGCGCAATGCCCAGCAGATCAGAATGCTCAGCACTTCTGGTCATGCACACTATCAAGCCAGGTGCACACACCCTGCCTTCAGACAGGTCTAGTGCGCATGACCGGAAGTGCTGAGGACTTCTGATCCATGCGCACTGACCCTAAGCTCGGCATCTGAGGCAATGACAACTTATACAGGTACATGCATCACTGCCAATGATGACGCTGGGCCATGGGCATTAAATAGCATGTTAGCACACCCCTGTGCGGGATGAGTGCAGGAATTAACACCCTTGCGACTATTCAGTGCGCTCATTAGTGTAGCACCCCACAGAGCAGGTGGTTGACCTACTTGTTGCCGGGCCGTTGAGGGTCGGGTCAGGCGATGTCACGGGTCGCCTTGCCTGGTTCCGTTGCCCTGAGGCATGCAGTAAATTAAGGGAAAGCGGGGTGATTGGGAAAGTTTGTCGTGACACCACCTGTGGTATGCGGCCTAGAAGTAGCCCCCGCTGCAGAATTCCTTCCTGGGGCAGGTGTTATGGAAGCTAGGATGGTGTGGCTCCCAACAGGCGAAGCGGACCCCGGGTGGATCACGAAGGGTATGGAAGTCCCTTAGGAGCGCTGGAGCGTGGGAAAACGGCATTGTTAATCAGAGTCTGAGTAAGCAACTGCGGTTCCAGGTTCTTTTACTCACTGATTTAAAGCTGCACCCAGGTGTTAGTCTCTGCCGTTGTGGGCTCCGGTCAATCCCAAGCAAGGGAGGGGCCACCACCGGTGTTTGAGGAGAGAGAGCATCTTATTCCTAGGATGTACCCCTCAGCAGTCAGAAACCCGGGCTGAGCTCCTGCTCCAAGGCCCGGGCCTTGTAAAGAGTTACAGAAGTGTCTTGTCAGAACTATGGTCCCGACTTGTCTCATTGATGTGAGTGTGTTGGGCCTTCCTCTACCCCCAAATGGAACCCACCCCCAGGTGGCTGGCTTCAGTGAGCAGGGAATTCCTATGCATCGTGATGGCCACCCCTTTTTCTACTCTGAGCCAATCCCGCCTGTAAGAAGGCTCCTAAGCTGTATGTAAAGTGTGAATGTGGAACACTGGTGATTAACCCCCTTACCTGAGATGGATACCGCACCTTAACTGAGGTGCAGTAACTTGTGGCGACCAGAGCCTTAGGGGCGCCACATTCCCCCATGTCAACTGGCAGCATTCCCGGGCTGCAACAAAACACAGTTAACACCACAATTTTTATATCCATGCAACAGGTTAACAAGGAAACATCCTTCCCTTTATGGGAGGCAGCAATAATTTCAAAACGTTTCAAACATTTTCATCAATACCGGTCACAGGTAATCAAAATATTTCAAGGCAAACAAATATCTGCAATTAGAAAACATTCTGCATATGAAAAACATTAACAATTATTCTTTCTTGACTATTGGTGTTTCCAGAGGGCCGGTCCCTACCCCCTGGTTTGGCATGATCAATGGACATCCTTTGGCATAATGTCCTACTTGGGTTCTTCCCACGTCACCGCCAGGGGAGATCATGAGCACCGGAAGCCAGTTCAATGGTCACCAGTTGCTGGGTCCCTGTTTTAGTCTGCATTACCTTAATCAAAGTAGTCATGCCTTTACTCAGTTCCAGGATCTGGAGCCATAATTCATTGATGGAATCTTTGCCCAAGGTTTGCTCCTGGGCCTCTACCACCACCGAGGTCGCTGGCGCCATCCCCCAGTTGGTGAAGTACGGCGTTATCATGAGCTGGTTCACGCAACACCCGAATAGCCTGGTTCTTAAACTCTGCAAAGCTGAGGTCAGAGTGTTGCATAGCCAGGATGCGTAGCTAGGTACGATGGTTATCAGACAGCAGTCCCTCAATAAACTAGTCAATTAACAGGCGCTTTTCATCAGTTACCTCTCCTGGTTCCACCTGCTGTACTGCTTTAATCGCTTCTTGAAGGTTGAGAGCATAATCCCGGATACTGTCCCCTGCGTTTTGCTTGCATCCCTAAAATTGCATCATAATCTTGGAGGCTGTGCGAGTATCAAAAGTTTCCTTGAGTTTAGCAAGAATATCTTTCAACATCCTCTTATTGATCTCTGGCCAGGACTTAACTTCACGCCAAGCCGCCCCGGTTAGTTGGCCAATAAGGATGTTGGTCTTTTGGTCCTCTGTCATTAGATACACCTGAAATAAGCTGTAAAGTTTCTCCTTGAAATCGATCAAAGTATAAGCCTCCCCTGAATACTGGGGTAGCCAGGCTGCTCCTGGGAGGTACGGCATGGAAAAGGTATCACTGGAGCCACTACTGGAGCAACTTGATCCTCCTCCTCAGACATATTTCCGGCTGCGGCACTCTCTCTTTTCGCGTGCTTATCAGGGCTCCTCCCACGCTTTTGCGCTCTTTTAACGGACTCCGCCCATGAAGCACTACCCTTCTTTTCCCCCGCGGAATGATAAATAGTGACTGTTGTTTTTTCCGCCAACGACAAATTAACCAGTTTAACACAGTTCTGTAGGTGCACAGTACCCGGTTTAATGGGCACAATATCCTGTTTGTGACGCCAAATGCAGTTCCCCGTTGCCAGGCTATTGCGGGTCGGGTCAGGCGATATCATGGGTGGCCTTGCCCAGTTCCATTTCCCCGCGGCGCGCAGTAAATGAAGGGAAAGTGTGGTGATTGGGAAAGTTTGTCGTGATGCCATCTGTGGTATGCAGCGAGGGAGTAGCAGCCACTGCAGAATTCCTCGCCGGGGCACGTGTTAGGGCAGCCAGGATGATGTCGCTCCCCACAGGCGGAGCAGGCCCCAGGTGGATGACAAAGGGTTTGGCAGTCCACTGGGAGTGCCGGAGCGTGGGGCGACAGCGTCGCTAATCAGAGTCTGAGTCAGCAACTGCGGTTCCAGGTTCTTTTACTCATTGATTTAAAGCTGCACCCAGGTGCTGGTCTCTGCTGTCATGTGCTCCGGTCAATCCCAAGCAAGTGAAAGACCACCACCGGTGTTTGAGGAGAGAGACAGAGCGTGCTTTTTCTGGGATGTCCCCCTCAGCAGTTAGGAACCCGGGCTGAGCTCCTTCTCCAAGCCCCGGGCCTAGTTAAGTCCAAGAGTTCCAGAAGTGTCTTGTCAGAACTGTGGTCTCGACTCGTCTCACTGATGTGAGTTTGTTGCGCCTACTTCTACCCCCAAGTGGAACCCACCCCCCAGGTGGCTGGCTTCATTAACCGGGGAATTCCCATGCATCGTGATGGCCACCCCCTACCTACCCTGAGCCAACCCCGCCTATGAGAAGGCTCTTAAGCTGTATGTAAAGTGTGAACGTGGAACACTGGTGATTAACCCCCCTTACCTGAGATGGATACCGCACCTTAACTGAGTTGCAGTAACCTGTGGCAACCAGAGCCTCAGGGGTGCCACATTAGCATATCATAAAGGATCTTTAGAAATACTTTTTCAAAGATCTCTTTGTCTATGCTACTAGATACAGGGACGGTTAGGCAGGGATCAGCAATATGCACCCAGAACTCCTCGTGGTTCTGGGTGCATATTACACCTGACAGCTTCACTTAAATTTCTCCATAGTCTCTATTGCCTTCTCTGGGTTTTTTGGATTGCACTTGTATGACATCCAAGTGCAGTCTGATGTTTTGCACGCACCCATTGACTTGAATGGATGTGTGTGGTGCGAGATATGCTGCCAATCGCAGATCTGCTCTGACTCATTTAAAAACATTGGTCCAAGTGCATTTCTATGTTTTACACTGCTCTGTACTGTATTCTAGTGTGAGTGAGCCCTTATTATTGATCAACAAGTATGTTCTCAATCAATCCAAAAGACTCATAAATATCAAAGCTTAATATTTTTGGCAGTTGGAGTGGGGTTTTTTAGATTTGGCTATCTTAGGAGGATATCTGTTTGTGCAGGTAACTATTAATGTGCAGAATTATTAGGCAACTTAATAAAAAACAAATACATTCCCATCTCACTTGTTTATTTTCACCAGGTAAACCAATATAACTGCACAAAATTTAGAAACAAACATTTCTGACATCACCAAAAATTAGTGACCAATACAGCCACCTTTTTATGATGACACTCGACAGCCTACCATCCATAGATTCTGTCAGTTGCTTGATCTATTTACGATCAACATTGCGTGCAGTAGCCACCACAGCCTCCCAGACACTGTTCCAAGAGGTGTACTGTTTTTCCTCCCTTTCGATTTTACATTTTATGAGGGACCACAGGTTCTCTAAGGGGGTTCAGATCAGGTGAGCAAGGGGGCCATGTCATTATTTTTTCATCTTTTAGACCTTTACTGGCCAGCCACGCTGTGGAGTAGTTGGATGCATGTGATGGAGCATTGTCTTGATGAAAATCATGTTTTTCTTGAACGATACTGACTTCTTCCTGTACCACTGCTTGAAGAAGTTGTCTTCCAGAAACTGGCAGTAGGTCTTGGAGTTGAGCTTCACTCCATCCTCAACCCGAAAGGATCCCGCAAGTTCATCTTTGATGATACCAGCCCATACTAGTACCCCACCTCCACCTTGCTGACGTCTGAGTCGGAGTGGAGCTCTCTACCCTTTACTGATCCAGTCTCTGGCCCATCCATCTGGCCCATCAAGAGCCACTCTCATTTCATCAGTCCATAAAACCTTTGAAAAAACAGTCTTAAGATATTTCTTCGCCCAGTCTTGATGTTTTATCTTATGTTTCGTGTTCAAAGGTGATCTTTTTCAGCCTTCCTTACCTTGGTCATGTCCCTGAGTATGGCACACCTTGTGCTTTTTGATATCCCAATAACATTGCAGCTCTGAAATGGCCAAACTGGTGGCAAATGGCATCTTGACAGCTTCACGCTTGATTTTCCTCAATTCATGGGCAGTTATTTTGCGCCTTTTTTGCCCAACACGCTTCTTGCGACCCTGTTGGCTATTTGCCATGAAACGCTTGATTGTTCGGTGATCATGCTTCAAAAGTTTGGCAATTTCAAGACTGCTGCATCCCTCTGCAAGATACCTCACAATTTTGGACTTTTCAGAGCTCGTCAAATCTCTCTTCCGACCCATTTTGCCAAAAGAAAGGAAGTTGCCTAATAATTATGCACACCTCAAATAGGGTGTTGATGTCATTACACCACACCCCTCCTCATTACAGAGATGCACATCGCCTGATTTACTTAATTGGTAGTTGGCTTTCAAGCCTATACAGCTTAGAGTAGGACAACATGTATAAAAAGTATCATGTGATCAAAATACTCATTTGCCTAATAATTCTGCACACAGTGTATAGTCGCACATACTGAGGTCAGCGGAGGCAGACTTCTTTCTTAATGGTCGATGTCAGAAGGTCAGAGCCAGTAGATGGATAAATGGATTTGGTGGACAAGCCATGCTAATGCTAGGATGTATGAAAAGTATTAAACACCTTTGTACAGTTCAGGAACCAAATGGAACTTACTGCTCAATTTCAAAGTTATGAAGGAGGGTTCATTATGAAGATCCGGACAACTGCTGAGGAACGTCCTTGTTCTTAGAGGCTGGTAGAATCATATACTGTATTGTTGTGAATATCATCAGAGATGGTGCTGTTCCCTGGAGTGTTTCTGGACTTTCTCTGGTGGCTAGTGCTGGTAGTGAATCTGATTCTGCATATGTCGCTCAGACAGGTGTTGCAGATGATTGCTGTTTTAGGAAGCCTATGGAGTCCAGCCTGGGCGATATAGGAAGGCAGTATCTGTCTAACCTTTGCCGGTGATAATTGTTTCTGCTTCAAGTGAAGATGTTCTGAATTTTGTCCTCAGCCTTTAGGCTTTTGCCTTTCCCTTTAGGTTTTCTGTTTTGCCCTTTTTGTGTCTTTTTGGATTCTCCGGGAATGATTTCTGCAGCGTTTTTTTGTTCCTTTGCATCAGTTTTGTTCCCATGTCATCCTGAGTCTGTAGCTATGCCTGATAAGTATTTTGCTCTCTTAGTCTGTGTTTGGTTAAAGGCTGAATTTGTACTGAAGGGCGTTTCTGCTTAATCTATGTCTTTTTCTAAATCAGTGTTTGAGAATATTCCTTTTTTGTTTCTTGCAAGTAAATAAGTGCTCTTCCTGTACTATTTTTGGAGTGTGATTTATTCCCAGTAAAAAAGGGAGTTTTTACTCCCTGCTTGATCAGGAGTTTTTTTATTTTTGTATCTCATGTGTTTTTTGTAGTTATGACCTATTATAGTTGCATTTTCTTTTTAAATGTATTTGCAGAAGAGTTCCTGATATAGTCGGAAGAAATATCATGTGATCTTTAAGGGAATTTTTGATTATCAGGTGTTGGTATTATTCAGGGTTTTAACTGGCTGCAACCAGCAATCTATCCTATACTTTTGCATCTAGTTAGAAGGGCTTCAATTTGCTTATTTCTATATCTACCATCTGTGTGTTGTTTATTCTTACATCACCGTCATTATATGTTGGGGGCATTGACTTTCCTTTGGGGCTGCTCTGAGGCAAGTCAGGGTCCTCATTCCATCTTTGAGGTTAGTTAGTTCTCTGGCGGTGACGAAGCGTCTAGGTTTGTTAGGAACACTCCACCACTACGTCTAGTTGTGTTTGTGTAGTCAGTGGATTGCAGCACCTACATTTCCAACTACTCTTGTGTATTATCATTAACCTTTTTTATAGGATTTTTGCAAGATCGTTTGCGGTCTCCTGACCATAGCAAGGTATGTTTACGTAACGTCTTTTTCAGGTGGGTTTAGATAGGGTTTGCTCCAAAACACACCTGAAAACGCGCTAGCAAAACACTTAAAACAAATAATATAGTCAAATCTGTAAAAATGACTTGTTGTTCATATGTTCAGCATCTTTGAACAGCTTCAGGGTTCCAAATAAAGGTTAAGACGTGACCTTACCAGTCTTGAGTCATCTTCTCAGTAGACGCTCTATACTTTACAGTACAAATCAAAGAAAAGGCTGAAAACAGAGCGCTGCATTCAAAACATAGAAGGACATTGCACCATTGGCTTTTCAATTGCATATATTCTTCATAATTAACTTTCATATATAACAAGACAAACTTGCATAAAACCCAATAAAACATACAGCGGATATGAAAAGTCTACACACTCTTTTTAAAATGCTGTTTTTTTGACATGTAAAAAAAATCATACTAAGAATAATTTCGGAACTTTTTCAATTTTTAATGTCACCCATAATCTGTACAATTTATAAAACATAAACTGAAATCTTTTTGAGTGGAAGAGGAAAAAGAAAAAAATAAAATAATGTGGTTGCATAAATATGCACACCCTTAAACTTACTCTTTGTTGAAGCACCCTTTGAATTGACAGCATTGAGGGTTTTTTTGGATAGAAATCTATCACCATGGCACATGTAGAATTAGAATTCTTTGCTCATTCTTCTTTGTAGTACCTCTCTAAATCTGTTGAATTGCAAGGGCTTTTATTTCTTTGTTGATTTGAAATTTTTCTTTGGGTCGTTGTGGTGCTGAAATTTTTCTTCATCTTCATCTTTCATCTTGACCCTCTACCCCACAAGCCAGATATATATATATATATATATATATATATATATATATATATATGAAAAATATGGAAGATTGTTGTCACATATGGTACACAACCAGTATTTGCCAGAAATTCCTGTAAGGCTATGTGCCCACGTTGCGTTTTTATGTGCAGAAAATCTACACATAAAAATGCATTTTTTGGCAGGAAAAAAGCAGCTGGAAAAACACACTTTTTTATTGCATTTGCAAGCTTTTTGGAGATGGAAATTTCATTTACCAGCAGGACACTGCCAAAAGTACCAATACCTGGTTTAATAACCACAGGATCACTGGGCTTGATTGGCCAGCAAACTTATCTGACCTAAACCCCTTAGAGAATCTATTGGGTATTGTGAAGAGGATGATGATCCCAAAGATCGCAGCACGGCAAGGCTCATTTTTATCCCGCGTTTACTCTGTACGCTTACACAAGGTGATTACATTTAAATGTCCGAAAAAGAAGTTTCAGATAATATTTCCAATGAAAAATTCACTGTAATGAGGCAGAGGGAGTCACTTTGAACATCCATTTGGTCTGTGGTTCCGACTGTGTCCATCTTTTTACTCATCATTTTAGGCATGCACAAGAGAGCGGTCATCAACAGTTTTGTTCACCTTTGAGAAAATGGACACCACAGAACAGAGAACAAACAGAGTCAGGAGTAACTCTCCTGCTTCATTATAGTGAATGGATCCATCGGGGGTTTCACCTGAATCATGTATTTTGGAGATGTAGATGGAAACCGCAATGTAAGTGCTCAGCATAGAGCACAGGATAAATGTGAACTGATCCAAAATGTTCTGTACCCAAATTGCCACCAAATAGCATTCAACTTAAGCCACAAAAACACAAGTCCCCATTCAAGTCCTTCATCTTTTAATGGAAATGAAGGAGGCTTCATTCTTACTGGTAGCAGAAAGGCTCTAGAAAAACGTTATGGCTACCCTCTCAAAAATAAATCCAAATCTGTGCTTCATAATCAAAATGCACTCCTCCCTTCTGAGCCTCACAAATGTAATTTTTTTCTTTTCACGGTTCATAGTTATAAAATTCTGTGAAGAAACTGGGGATTGAACCCCCAGTTTGAACGGCACCTTGAACAGTGCTCACCAACCATCTAGATAAACTCCTTGAAAGGTCTAGTTTCCAAAATGGGGTAACTTATGGGGGAGCTCCACTGTTTAGGCAACATGACATCCGCTAGCTAATACAGATTATTTTGCTCGCTAAAATTCAAATGACGCCCTGTCGTATGACCAAACAGTAGATGTCCACCACACTTGGGGTATCAGTATACTCAGGGGAAATTGCACAAAAAATTATATGGTACATTTTCTTTTATTATCCTTGTGAAAATGCAACATTTGAGGTTAAGTTAACATTTTTGTGAGAAAAAGTAAAATTTTAATTTTTTCCTTCCACATTGCTTTAGTTCCTGTGAAGCACCTAAAGGGTTAACAATCTTCTTGAATGTGGCTTTCAGCAGTTTGCGGGGTGCAGTTTTGAAAGTTATGTCACTTTTCGGTATTTTCTGTCACCCAGGCACCTCAAAGTCACTTCTAGTGTGATGTTATCCCTAAACAAAATGGTTTGGTAATTTTGCTGGAAAAATAAGAAATTGTTAAAAAAATTTAAACCCTTATAACTTCCTAACAAAAAAAATAATGTTTAAAAAATTATGCTGTTGTAAAGTAGACATGTGGCAAATTGTATTTATTAACTATTTGAGTAACAGAACCCTCTGGTTTATGGGAATAAAAATTTGAAGTTTGAAAATTGAAATATTTTAGCCAAATTTGTGATATTTTCACAAATAAACTCCACAATTTTTGTCTTAAATTTAATATTACCATGAAGTACAATATGTAACAAAAAGATAGTCTGAGAATCACTGTGCTCCATTGAAGGATTTCAGAGTTATAACCTGTCAAAGTGAGGTGGTGAGAATTGAAAAAATTGGCCTGATCATGAAAGTGAAAACAGATGGCCAGCTGCGGTGGTGAGTACTCCGGCATCCCTGTCGAGAGGAGCAGGCGGGATAGTGCAAAGACAATAGCAATTTTTGTCTCATCTGACCAGACTATATTAACCCAATATTTCACAAGCTTGTCTAAATATAGTTGTACAAACTTTAAACTAGCTTGAAGATGCTTTTCATTTAGCTATGGAGTCTTGCGCGGTGAACGTGCATATCGGCCATGGAGTGCATTACTTATTGTTTTCCTTGAAACAATTTTACCTGCTAATTCCAGGTCTTTCTGTAGCTCTCCACAGGAGGTGCTTGGCTTTTTGGCAATCCTTCTGATAATTGTTTTCATTCCTTTGTCTGAAATCTTGCAGGGAGCACCTGGTCGTGGTCGGTTTATGGTGAAATTATGTTGTTTCACTTGTGCATTATGGCCCAAACAGTGCTCACTGGAACTTTCAGTAATTTAGAAAATATTTTGTAATCAATGCTAAAAGTATCTTTTACAACAATAATGTTGAGAAGGTCTTGAGACAGCTCACTGGTTTTACGGATTTACCCATCATGAAATGTTTTTTGTGTGGCACCTTGGTATTGAGACACCTTTGGTTTAGTCCATCAGTTGAAAAAGCTGATATTATTTTTCACTAAGTGGCAGAATTGATTTCTAAATACTGCTAGATTTCAGCTGGTGTCGCGACTTTCCATGGCTTTTTACATCTCTCTTGATATATTCAATATTGTGTCTCATTGTCATTTTTCATTTTTATTTTTTTTCCTTAGGAGTAATGGATACCCAAATTCCTGTAATCAATATTGGCACAACTTAGCATTTCAGAGTGCAGCTGTAGTTTTGTTAGGGTATGTTTCATATTTAGCATGCATCTTTCCACATTTTTCTGTTAGACTGAACACTCCCATCAGCTTAAGTCGATTTTTAATTTCCAATTAGCAGGTTCTTGTCAGTCATAAATTGTAGGCTTTTTTTTTAGCTCAAGTGGAGGCATTTAGGTACAGACCCAGCAAAAAGAGATATGCATTGATGCTGGCTGCTGGGCTCACATAAAATTGGCCTTTTCTTCTTCTCTTTTTTTTTATACCTGAATTTTTATTACATTTTTCAAGGTAAACAAGGAAAAAATACATGGATGTGTCTCACAAGCATTTGAGCAATAACTTTGAACCTTAAATCAGGGCACATATCTTATTATTCACTATTACAATAGAAACAAGGAATGTGACAGGACGAACGTTACAATACTAGACAGAGAGACATAAAAAAGGAGGGAACGGAATGGGGGGTGAGTATATCAAACTTCCATCAAGACTTTTTTTTCTTCTCTAAGTGACTCAAGTTTTAAATTCATTTTCCTTAGCAGTAATGCATGTCCAAATTTATGTATTCAATGTTTGAATGCCTTAAGGGGGCTTTACATGCTGCGACATCGCTAGCAATGTCGCTAGCATTCGCACCCGCCCCCGTCGTTTGTGCGGCACGGGCAAATCGCTGCCCGTGGCATACAAAATCGCTAGTACCTGTCACACATACTTACCTGCCTAGCAACGTTGCTGTGGGCGGCAAACAGCCTCTTTTCTAAGGGGGCGGTTCGTGCGGCGTCACAGTGACGTCACACAGCAGGTGTCCAATTGAAGCGGAGGGGCGGAGAGCAGCCGCATGAAAGTCACGCCCACCTCGTTGCTGGCAGGACGCAGGTACGTTGCTGTTCATTGTTCCCGGGGTGTCACACGTAGCGATGTGTGCTGCCTCAGGAATGACGAACAACCTGCGTCCTGCAACAGCAACGATTTTTTGAAAATGAATGACGTGTCAACGATCAACGATAAGTTGAGTATTTTTGATCGTTAGTGGCCGCTCGTACGTGTCACACGCAACGACGTCGCTAACAAGGCCGGATGTGCGTCACGAATTCCGTGACCCCAACGACATCTCGTTAACGATGTTGTTGCGTGTAATGGGGCCTTTAGCGTTTCGGTGTGCAGCTGTATTTTTATTAGAGTATGTTTCATGTTCAGTATGCACCTGTTCACATTTGTCTGTTAGGAAGTTCCATCAGTTTTCTCCTTTTAAGTGAATCAATGACATATGCAAAATAGGGCTGACACATTACATGAAAAAAGAGCACAACAATTATTATACTGATCAATATTCATGATATTGTAGATTGAAATCATTGTTTTACATTAACGAAGGTTATAATAAATAACAATATTATACAAAAGCTGGCACCTACAAGATTAACAGATGGTAGACAACAGCAGTATATTGAGACAAAGAATAATCACTGTAATTAACCAAAAATGCACTATAAAAAGACATCGAAATTACAAGATTCTTTTAATCTAAAAGGAACACTTCTCATTGAAATATTCTGATTTTAACCATTTCATCATCAGGACCAACTACCTCTTCGAAAATAAATATAAATTGTGTGGTTATTTGTGATTGCTGTTGATAATATAACTGAATTGTATCTGCAGTATCATGTGTATTTATCGGTATTACAGCTGATGTATGTTTTTTTAATCCCTTCATGACTGGGCGATTTTCCATTTTTGTACTTTTTATTTTTTCTTATCCTTCTCCCGAGATTCATAACGTTTTATTTTTCCATTGACATAACCATGTGAGGACTTATTTTTTGTGGGACACGTTGTACATATGAATGACACCTTCCATTTTATCATGTGGAAAAAATGGGAAAAAAATTCCAAATGCATCGAAATAGCAAAAATAGCACAGTTCTGCAATAGCGTTTACATTTTTTTATTTACAGTGTTCATTTTACGGTAAACTTGACCTTTTCAATATGATTCTCCAGGTTAGTATATTACACAGATACCAGACTTGTTTCTCCATTTTCCAAGAGCCGTAACAGATCGAATTTTTGGGATATGGAGTTGTGTGAGTGCCGTTTTTTGAACCCCTAGATAATATTTTTATTGATGTCATTTAGGAGTGGATACAATGTTTTGATTGTTTGTTATTACAGTTTTTTGTGTTACTGCGGAGGGCAAAAACTGTGATTCTGTCATTTTGATTTTTATGTGTTGTTACATCATTTACCAGTTTGACTAATTTATTTTATATTTGGATGAATCGGAATTTTATGAATGAGTGATACTAACTATATGTTTCCTATTTGTTTTTCTCTTAATTTTCAATTGGGGAAAAAGGAGGTGATTTTAACTTTTAGATTTGTTTTATTTTTTTTCATATTTTGTAAAACTTTTTTTGTTCTTTTCACTGTATTTGATAGTCTTCTTGGTGGACATTAACCTGCAATCATCTGATCAGTTGCAGTTTACATAGCAGTGCATCAGAACTGCTATGTATGGCAACAATTATGGTCTCCTATGCACTTAAGCTCAATGCTGGAATTCACAGGAGAACCATAATGACAACCATTGGGGTCTTCAGCAGACCACTTACTGTCAGGGCAATCATTTGCACTCCACGATCAGATCATAGGTGTGCCAATGGGTGCATAGAATGGTGCACCTCCTGTTATCGCATGTTATATGCTGTTGTCAGAAATTGACAGCAGCAATTAACAGGTTAACAGCCACAGGCAGCAATCCACTCCACCTATGTCTGTTAGAGGCAGATGATGGCTGAATAATTCAATATTCAATATGGTGCATTATTTGTCAAGTTAAACTTGGCTACATCTGTATGTCATTAATTTACTTAGAATAATTTAATAATCAATACATGTTTAATAGTTTGAGTACAAATGAGTACAGATCATATGCTTAAAAAAGGAGAACACCTTCAAAACATCGCAAGCATAATCTTATGCAGCTCACAGCTGTGCCACTGCAAGCGTCTCTAAGAAGATGTTTGTCGAGTTTGCAATAACCAACAGTGGACCCACTGGACTATAGTTGGGACTCTGGCTTACCCTGACATGTGATGACCTTATTTAAGCACCTACCAGGTATTTGCCAAAGTCTCTCATGGTGAGGATGGGTATGGCTGCCGGTAGATGCCAGGTGCCACTCCCAGGGCAGTGTGTGAAAATGTGGCAGCAAATTCCCGGGCAGGGATGGGCTGGTACAGTCTCTGTTGCAGGCAGGTGCACCCCAGGTTGCTGATGTGGACACAGTGGCTGGTACAGGTGGATACGGAGGTTATGGCAGATACTGACACGTACGAAAAGTCCGGCACTGGTATAGGTAAAGGACATAGGGAAACAGGATTTTACAACTAGCTAGCAAGAGGGTAACTGACTAACTATACATGTTATGCAGGCACCTCCCTTTTAGGAGAATGCCTTAAGTACTCCTGGGTAATTGTATGCTGGTCCTTTAAGAGGGAAGGAGCACTCGCACACACCCTAAGTGTACTCCCGGGGTACCTCTGTAGCATGCACAGACCTCAAAAAGAGAAAGTAGCAGGGGAGCACGTGGGCGGTCGTGAGACATGTGAGAGGGCACAGTCCGGCAGCGGCTGTGAGTATGTTGGCATCCCTGTGCAGGAAGCCGCCATTACAGTGCCCCCACCTAACACTCCCTTTTCACCATGCCTGAAAGATCTTTCTTTTCCAAAATGTCATCTTCAGAGTCGACGGGTATAGGAATGGCTGGGAGGCTTTTTGCAGGCACCTGAATGGCTGACAAAACTGGTCGTCAGAGTAGTCATCTCAGAGAATACAGGGACACATTGTGATGTATCTCTCATGTTGATGAAGTCAACAGCAACACACTGACAGGCAAAAATCTTACAAGAAGCTTAGAAGACCTGGATGGATGAGCAGTGACTAGGCACCTTTTGTGGCTATTCTGCCCCCTACTGAGCACCTCTCTGAATTTCCAGTTCAGAAAAGGCTCGTGAGTACAGAGCCAAGGCAGACTCAGGAGAAGCAGGCAAGAAAAGTTTGGAAGCACCAAGAAGTAGATCTTTCCTGAATGTGAACTTCCCACCTGTAGTTCCACTAGTTCAGAAACAAAGTGTAAGGGTTTAGAAAGGAGTACTCCATCAACAGACATCATCATCAATGAATTCTGAAGGCATCAGATTGTGATCTGGTACTGATCCACTACAGCCTGCTGTATGAAGTTTCCAGCAGATCTGGAATTAAGGTGGCCGTCTCAGAGAACTAAATTCCTGTAACTTGGACAGGATTAATGGAGAAGAGTGATTGTTCTTGCCTATCATAGTGCCTTCTACTGACCAAAGCCAAAAGAGTCCTAGCTTGAAGGGACAAGCATGGATGAAGTGTTCAACTCCTCCACAGTAAAAGCACAGA
Source organism: Anomaloglossus baeobatrachus (assembly GCF_048569485.1). NCBI lineage: Eukaryota > Metazoa > Chordata > Amphibia > Anura > Aromobatidae > Anomaloglossus > Anomaloglossus baeobatrachus. The sequence continues at coordinate 79,734,361 of NC_134362.1, forward strand.
CCCATGCCTCAACGATGTTCTCATCATTGCTCGGACATCTTAATATAATCAACCTCCATCAGTTCAGGAAGCAAAGAGGAAATTTGAAACTGGGAAACCAGCGGACTCTAGATGAATGTATCCAGGTGCATAGGTTTTCCTCCACTAGTCACCTCCATGAATCGCTCCTGGAACCTGCGATCGACCTTGAGAGAAAAGGAAATCAGGTCATAAAACATATTTCTTGGCCTGACAGTTCCTCCTTAATCCCCCCTGTAACGCTTATACCGGCGTCCCCGCACTTTCCTGCCCCGTCCCCCAGTGGAGATGCCAGCTCTTTAATCTTCTCAGTTGCCGAGAAGTGGCTGCCCCTTTCCAGATGCTGCTGTCTCTCAGGGCCTGTGCACATTGCACAGGCTGGCTGAGAATGCTCGTGGGGTGCACGCGCAGACACACCCTGACCCGGAAGTGCCTCTCAGCTGAGATGCATTTCTTATTTAAGGCACCTTCCCCTTATGGGAGGTGTCTGGGCAATGAGTTCTATATATTAGTTCTCAGGTCATTTTTGCTGCTGCTGTCATTGTGCTGTATCCTGTTTGTGATTTGTATCTGTGTTTCAAGTCCACTGCTGTAACTATACATGCCAGAAACCAACCACGATATCTGCTACTGCAAGTATCCATGCCAGCTGCCTACCACGATCTCCGCTGCTACTGCTGTAAGCATCCACATCGGTTGCTGCTGCTTTCGCAACTATCCATTCATACCGGCCGAACCAACGATACCGGCTGCTGCTGCCATTTCTACAACCACAGACTGCGTTGTATCTGTGGCGACAACTGCCAAGGTACCGTTGATTCCCTGGGGCTGCCCTCTGTTGTCTGCCTACCAGTGTGTGTGCCTATTGTCCTCTCCGGTGGCAGTAGTAAAGACTCTACTGCTGATCCAGTTCGATCCTTCAGGTCAGATCAGTACCTTTGGTCCAGTGAACCTACTAACTGCATGATCACCCTGCAAGCACAAAACTCTTGAATAGGCCTTCTCAAGAGAAAGCAACCAGCACTTGATTATTCCATCCCAGTTCTGAGGAGAAGGTGCAGATTTTAACAGCATACTGATTGACAGTCTGAACTCCTTGACGCAACTACAGAAGGGAGGAAGTAGTAAAGGCAACATGACCGAGCACATCAAAAACTTTCAAAAACTTTCCATAAGGCCTCCTGGAGGTCTAGAGCATCAGTGGTGGCTGGGGCTCTTCTCACCAACAGGGGGTTGACCCAAGTAAGAGCCTTCTGAACAAAGTGCAACCTTAGGAATACCACTTTGGCTTGGGCCAAAGAAAACTGGTGGGCCAATAGTTCAAAGTGCAAAGTGCACTTATTGATGAATCCTCTGCACTGCTTTGGGTCGCTGTCAAAATGTGGTGAAGCAGATAGATGAGGCAGTGTTACTATCAGTACTGGAACTGCAGGCGGGGTGGATACAGATGCGACAACCAGACAGAAATCATTCAAATGGGGGTTTATGGACCACAGATGAGATAGAATCTGATCCTCCTGGGCTCGCAAGTGAGACATCTCTTTGGACAGCACTGGAAGCAAAAGGGTGTTGAGGTCAGTGAATTCATAGCTTGTGCAAACTATTACACTTGCCAAGGTTTCAATGAGTAGGAGTGGACCCACTGGACCACAGTCGGAGTTCAGGCTTACCCTGACTTGGGAGAGGCTTAACTAAGCGTCTACTGGGGATTTGTCAAAGCCTCTGATGGTGAGGATGGGCTTAGCTGTCAGTAGATGCCAGGTGCCACTCCCAGGGTAGTGTACGGGACTGTGGAAGCTGATGTGTAACAGGCATGGCTGACACAGACAGAATGGCTGGCACGGTACAAGCGGGTATAGAGAGGGTACTGCAGGTATGGAAAGGCGGGCACAGATACAAGTAACATACACAGGGAAATGGAACCTGACAACTAGCTAGCAAGCAGATAACTAACTAAACATGTTGCGTAGGCACCTTGCCTAAGGGGAAAATACCTTAAGTACCTAGTGCTTCACAGAAGCCCTTTACAGCTACTTTTAAAAGGATTTTCCTTAAACAGACAGATTGGAGATGAATATTATATAAGCCTTTATGTTCTATTGCCTGTTATAGCTTGTCTTGCTGTACTCCAGTTTATTGTGAAGAATATAAGTAATTCAAAATCAAATGGTATCCTTTCCTTGCTGGTTTCCTATGTAAAGTTGTGATGTGGAAGACTTGGGAGTATCTCATTAGTAAAGTGGTGCCAGTAGCTGTGATGCAAACTGTAATTGCTATTTTTTTGAAGATTACTTAGGCTGAAAAGACACCTGGAAATGCTTTTTAGATTTTTGACAACGTTTTTGCTTCAAAAACCTCTAGGTGATTCTTCATTATTGAATAACATTAAAAACCATCAAGAAATAAAGAATTAAAAAAATGCCTCCAAAACACTGGAAACAACCAACAAAAACCTGTGTTGATTATAAAGAAAGAAAAAGAGGCTCAGAAAGTGACCAAAAAATATTTACAAATGCTTTAAGTTTTTAAAACACCAGAGAAAAGTTGAGTTAACTAAACTGTCTTTGTGTGATGCTACCACCAGGGGGAGCCGGTACTCAGGCAGGATGTAGTGCTTCTAAGTGTAGTTAGGCACAAGAGGTCACTAGAATCCACAGAAGGATGCAATAGAATGGTTGATGAAGCTGAAGGTTAGTGCCGGGAAGTCACGTAGGTAGAGAAGGGTAAGCAAAGTGAGGGTCGGGAAGTCAGGAGGTATTGTCAGGAGCCGGAGGGGAGCAGAGTCATAGTTAGATACCAAGCCAAGGTCGGAAACCAAGAGGACAAGTAAGCATAGAGGAGGGAGCGGAGATGGGATAACAAAGCAGAGAGTGGGTTAGGTAGACAGGGCGGTAAGACAAGTCGGGAAGGGCGTTGGTCAGGGAAAGGAGTACTTGGCAGCGGGCAGGATAAGAACAGACTCACAGGAACCAGAAGCGCACACTCTAGAACAGGAACTATCAGTGGCGGCGTACCGAGGAAAACAGTTCCAAGATAAGGCAGCATTACCCCCGAAATGAGGCATGACAGAATAGGTTCCTCCCATCGGACTTAACCTTGGAGAATGCAAACAGCAGGAAAACAAACACATACAATGGCTCAGCACCAGCAGAGTCATACGTGAATCATTACACTTTGGCTTCAAAAATAGATGTTTTTGGCTACCTGAATAAGATGTCTTGTATCTTGTGCACACTAGTTTTAAAGCTGGAATAGGAAACATCTTATATGGACCCATGCCCAGAAGATAAGGAGGACATCTGTGTGTAGGAATGGAGGCTCAGGAAAGGAGCAGTGGCCTGCATAATTGCAAGCATGGTGTAACAGCTACAGCTCCATTTCATCTGTGATATGGCAAAGAAGAAAACTACCCCTTGTGAGTTCTTTTGGAAAACAGTGGTCTGCAGTGTAAACGGGGAGCCTGGCAGGGTAGGAGCTGCAGGGGTTCTGTACATTTCACAGAAGGTATTTTTATTAGATTTTGCACAGTAGATGTCCCCTCTGAGGGCCATCTGGCTGACTTGTGATATGTTTTCACAGTATCAGGCAAAGTGTTACTACTCTGTAATGTCGATCCATATTAAAGCACAGCACACAACTTTTCCACCCTAATCTCAGTGGTGTAAACCTATAATTGAATAGCTTGCTGGCTAAACACTCGCTCGTCTTTTGTATCTCCCAAGTAGACGTTTCCATTGATCATCTATGTGAAACAAACACATTCATCACTGTTGTTCTATGCATACATGCATCCCACAGACAGTCATTTGTCATGCGTCACAAAGCTGCTGGGCCCTAGAAACTGAATTTTTGAGGGATTACATTCTCTTTCCAGCAGACACATTAGATGTAGGCTATATCCAACCACTTCAAGGCTGTTTTCATACATTTTGAAATTGGTATTTGTCACTCTTTAGAGCATTAAGATGTCTTTGCAATCATATTAGCTGTTGTTACAGGCTTAAAAATATGTGTATAACATCAAAACATCTCATGTACAGTACACGAGGAGTCTAAATGACACAGAAAGCTTTTTTGAACGATGTGACACAGAGCACTTTGATTTATGATATTACCATTTAATGAGACTCTGCATCAAGTTATGCTTATGACACAGTAGCTGAAAGTTCAGCCTGGATGGTTGAATTATCCTTTATTTAAAGAACAGCAGTGAAAATGTCATTCTCACAGCTAATCCCTAACATATACTGTAAGGGCGGCTTTGCACGTTGCAACATCGCACGTGCGATGTCGGTGGGGTCAAATCGAAAGTGACGCACATCCGGCGTCACTTTCGACATCGTAGTGTGGAAATGCTAGATGATACGATGAACAAGTGCAAAAGCGTCGTTATCGTATCATCGGTGTATTCTCCGACATTTTCATAATGCTGGTGCAGAGACAGGTACGATGTAGTTCCTCGTTCCTGCGGCAGCACACATCGCTGTGTATGAAGTCGCAGGAGCGAGGAAGATCACCTTACCTGTCGCCGGTGGCTATGCGGAAGGAAGGAGGTGGGCGGGATATCTTGGCAACTCAGCTGCAAATCCTTATCTCCACTGCCTGTGTCCATATACTGAATAACAGTATTTCCCCTTGGTTTGTTGCCGGTTATAGAGTTTACTCCTATACTGTTCTATGCCTAGCAATTGGCTTGAAATCTCCTGTCATAACATGTATGTTGCTGTCATTCTCCCAAAGTCATCTTGCAGATAAGTTATCTGTTTGCACTGCTCTGTTTTTTTTACCTGTCTGTTCTTTAGGTCTTAAGGTCCAGTCACACTAAGCAACTTACCAGCGATCCCAACAACGATAGGGATCGCTGGTAAGTTGCTAGGAGGTTGCTGGTGAGATGTCACACTGCGACGCTCCAGCGATCCCACCAGCAACCTGACTTGGCAGGGATCGCTGGAGCATCGCTACACGAGTTGCTGGTGAGCTCACCAGCAACCAGTGACCAGCCCCCAGCGCCGCGTGGAAGATGCTGCGCTTGGTAACTAAGGTAAATATCGGGTAACCAACCCGATATTTACCTTGGTTACCAGCGCACGGAGCTACACGTGCAGAGAGCAGGGAGCAGCGCACACTGAGCGCTGGCTCCCTGCTCTCCTAGTTACAGCACACATCGGGTTAATTACCCGATGTGTGCTGCAGCTACATGTGCACAGAGCAGGGAGCAGCGCACACCGCTTAGCGCTGGCTCCCTACTCTCTTAGCTACAGCACACATCAGGTTAATTAATCCGATGTGTCCTGCAGCTACATGTGCACAGAGCAGGAGCCGGCACTGACAGTGAGAGCGGCGGAGGCTGGTAACAAAGGTAAATATCGGGTAACCAAGGATAGGGCTTCTTGGTTACCCGATGTTTACTGTGGTTACCAGCCTCCGTTGAAGCCGGCTCCTGCTGCCTGCACATTAGTTGTTGCTGTTTCGCTGTCACACACAGCGATCTGTGCTTCACAGCGGGACAGCAACAACTAAAAAATGGCCCAGGACATTCAGCAACAACCAACGACCTCACAGCAGGGGCCAGGTTGTTGCTGGATGTCACACACAGCAACATCGCTAGCAACGTCACAAAAGTTGTTCGTTAGCAGCGATGTTGCTAGCGATGTTGCTTAGTGTGACGGGGCCTTTAGGGTACCGTATCCCTAAATGACGTACCAGTGATTCCGACCACGATATGACCTGGTCAGGGTTGCTGGTGCGTCGCTACATGGTCGCTGGTGAGCTGTCAATACTGTAAGGGCGGCTTTGCACGTTGCAACATCGCACGTGTGATGTCGGTGGGGTCAAATCGAAAGTGACGCACATCCGGCGTCACTTTCGACATCGTAGTGTGGAAATGCTAGATGATACGATGAATGAGCGCAAAAGCGTCGTTATCGTATCATCGGTGTATTCTCCGACATTTTCATAATGCCGGTGCCGCGACAGGTACGATCTAGTTCCTCGTTCCTACGGCAGCACACATCGCTGTGTATGAAGCCGCAGGAGTGAGGAAGATCACCTTACCTGCCGCCGGCGGCTATGCGGAAGGAAGGAGGTGGGCGGGATGTTTACATCCTGCTCATCTCCGCCCCTCCGCCGCTATTGGCCGCCTGCCGTGTGATGTCGCTATGATGCCACCTAGTGCTCTAGTGCCACCTTCACATGGTGCACCGCCGTGGACCCCGATGGTAGCTAGCTGCGGGTCATCTTCCTCCATAGTCATGCGGGCATGCACATCCGCTCTACACCCCTCTCGGGCATCGATCTCCCTGCGCAGCTGCTGTTGCCATCGCTCCCAGCCGGGAGCACTTTCTGTTTGCTCCGGTTCAGCGTGTGCGGGGGACGGGCCCAGCCAGAGTCCCTCCATGTCGGCTACGACCGGCACCTTCAGTAATGAGGGACCCCGCTGTGACATGGCCTGCTCTGCCTCCTGGCAGCTGCATCCCCGCCGTGCCTCCGGTGCATCTTTGCTGATGGCTTCAGCCTTCGGCTTCTTCCATGGAAGTGGATCAGGGTGTTCACGAGCTTCTGCTGCAGGTCAGTCCACTGGGGCGGATTGGCAGGGTACCACTACCGGTGGTGGTGGTAGTGGGCCTAGTGGCGGGGCAGCAGCAGCCAACACGGGTAGCGGGAGAGGTAGCAGGGTGAGCGGGTATGGACCGGGTCCCTCAGCCGCGATGACCGACCCACTAGGGGCACAGGGGCGGGGGTCACTTACCCTCCCTTCCAAGACTCCCTCCACCTCGCGTCTCTGTATGGCCGCCACCACTTCCGCTATGTCGGCCTCCCACTCCTCCATAAGGAGCTGCATCTTGACCTGCAGACGGCTGCTTAGCTGGACGGTCCGGACTTCCACCCACGCTGCGGGGCCAGGCGCAGGGACCACGGTGTTGTCGGTCGGACTCAGCATCTTTAGCAGTGGCCCCTTCCAGGAACCAGTCAATGGCCGCAGGGTTCTGGCGTCCCTGCTTCTATAGCTGCTCTCACATGCAGCCAGCCGCCATCGCGTCCCCCTTAGCTTCTTTCCGGCCCCTCCTCTATCGGGGCGGGGTTTTGGCCTTCGCGCCTCTGCTACTCGAGAAGACGCTCGAGCGGGAACTTTTCGCGCCAAAGATGGCGACTTCTGAAATTTTTCAGCCGGATACCTCCGGCGGTCACAAGGCGCACCTCTACCCAACGGCAGAGCGGTAAGATCCTGTTCGTGACGCCAAATTGTTGCGGGCGGAGGAGGGGACGCCGCGCTCTCCCACTGCTCGGGTCCGGCTGCCGCGGCTGCTGCGGCCTGCCGCTGCTCGGTGGCTCGAGCGACTGGCCAGATCCCAGGGACTCTAGCGGCGCTCCTCGCCCGTGAGTGAAAGGGGATTTTTGGGTGTGGGGATTGGTTATTGTCCGTGACGCCACCCACGGTTGTGGTGATTTGTTGACACCACCGCTGCTCTGTATGGGGATCCCAGGAAGGATGGTATGGAGCAGCCAGTTGTTGTGTTGCCCCTCCGTGGGTAGGGGTTGGTGATCCCGGGGCCCAGTGATGAGGTGGGTGATGCAGGGCTTGGTGGGTGCAAGGACGCGGGGGCAGCGCTGTGCCTTGCGGCACTGTGGTACTCACTCAGCCTGAGACGTTGACACAGTTTTTGGTAAAACACACGGCTGGAAAGAAGGTTCCCACGGACGGCTGCACTTGCTTTCCCCAGTGGGTGATGGTCCCTCTGTCCTACACCTAAGTTGATGTTGGTTGCGATGGGTTCCCACCGGTAACCCGCTCCCCGGCTTGGATATGGGCCGGAGGAGCCCTACTTTGCCCGCAGGTGCTGGCCCTGAGAAACTGGTGCCCTGGTGGTGGCAGTGTCTCTCCGTAACGGTCGGACTGTTGCCTTCAATCGGGACTTGGTTGTTTGGAGACAGACGTCCCCTTCACTGATGGATTTGGCAAATTATGGCGACTCCTAGCCTTGCCGGGATCCGAAAGGCCCCTGCCCTGGTGATGACTGTTCTTCGTATACTGCTCCAGACCGCCGGGCCACTACCCGTCCGCGGTCCTTCCAGCAACCTCCGAGCAGTCCCCCTGCAGACCTTGCTGTCACTGTCCGGGGCACACAGCCGGACCAACTTCAGGCTTTACTACTGTCACTTCAGCTCCTCTCTTTAGCTTTACTACTACTTCCTTCCACTTCACTTCACTTTCCTCACTCCACTGTTTACTCCTTCACTTCCCTAACTGTTCCTCACTCTAGCTCTGCCTGAGCTAAACTGCCTGGTTCTTCCCGCCTCCAGGGCTGTGAACTCCTCGGTGGGCGGAGCCAACCGCCTGGTCCACCCCCTGGTGTGATCATCAGCCCCTGGAGGAAGGCAACAAGGATTTTGGTAGCCTTGGTGTTCCTAACTGGGGTGTAGGGTGTGGTGGTGTAATGACCTGTGACCCCTGGCTTGCCCAGGGCGTCACACTGTCACACAGGCAGATCTCACCAGCAACCAGTGACCAGCCCCCAGCCAGCAGCGACGCACTGAAGCGATGCTGCGCTTGGTAACTAAGGTAAATATCGGGTAACCAACCCGATATTTACCTTGGTTACCAGCGCACGCAGCTACACATGCAGAGAGCAGGGAGCAGCGCACACTGCTTAGCGCTGGCTCCCTGCTCTCCTAGTTACAGCACACATGGGGTTAATTACCCGATGTGTATTCTGCTACACGTGCAAGGAGCAGGAGCCGGCACTGACAGTGAGAGTGGCGGAGGCTGGTAACGAAGGTAAATATCGGGTAACCAAGGACAGGGCTTCTTGGTTACCCGATGTTTACCGTGGTTACCAGTGTCCGCAGAAGCCGGCTCCTGCTGCCTGCACATTTAAGTCCCCTTTACACACTGAGACTTTCTAGCGATCATGCTGCACAGCGGGAAACAAAGGACCAAAGAATGGTCCTGAATGGTCCTGAATGGTCCTGTAGCGATCAGCAACTTCACAGCAGGGGCCAGGTCGCTGATGTGTTTCACACACTGCAATGTCGCTGGGGAGGTCGCTATTACGTCACAAAACCGGTGACGTTACAGCGATGTCGTTTGCGATGTTGCAGTGTGTAAAGCCTCCTTTAGACCAGAGTTCCAACTTGACTTTTGTCGGACTGACAATATTGTTTTGGGGACACAATGGAAAACCATAACATATCATTATTATTATAGTGATCCATATTTACAGCCCATAATTCTGATATGAAGACATCAGCTGCATTCACTGTAATAATTACAGACAAAATAATCTGTATAGGTTTCTTCAGTTCTAAAAAAAAATATCACAGAGCCTAAAAAAATATTATGGACAGAGCAAAAAGATGCCTCATTTTTGCAGACTGTCCTGGAGTTTCTGGACGGTTGGTATCGCCTTCCACTACCGTTGTGCAGAGTAGACACATAGATGATTCCTTTAAATTTGGAGAGGGTCTGAATCTGTCTGTGAGGAGCTCAGGGGAAGGATTTTGCTGTGCTTTACATCAGTATAATTAACTGGATTAGTGAATGCAATTTCCATCATCCTGAGATAAGGTAGCTGGCACTGGCTTTCTTTCAGTGGGACTTACTAATTTCGTGGATGCACTTTGCAATACGATGTGATTTGCAGAGACTAATGATTTGCTTAATTACACTTTCTGCACATTCAGATTTGTCTCTGCTTTTTCATGCTGAATGTGAAGCTCCAGGCTTTACTTACACACAATCGTTTTTACTTACCATCACAGTGAGTCCATCTTACTCCTTTTACTTGCAGTATTTCATGTTACGGCTGGGCTTACATGTCATCAAAGCGCTAGAAAGCACTTCTAGGGCGCGAGTGATCAGAATAAAGCTATATCAACATCTTGGTTAAACAGCTTTTGTAGCAGATTTGGTAAAAAATTAAGTAGCTAGAAGCCCAGCAATCCACTAACAGACATGAACAGAGCCAAGCGATAACTATGGGTGTTACAGTGGAAGCAATATTTTTTTTTTCAGTAACTATATACATTGATGATGATGATTAAGTTTCTGATGATATTATTATTATTATACTTATTATTATTACTATTATTATTGTAATTTTAGGTAGAAATAGAGAAAGACTAAACTTGGTTACAAAACAAGAATGAAATTTGGACCTGACTTTTTCTGCCAGTTTGCATTTGGCATCCAGCTACTAACACCTGTTCCTAGATAACGCTTACAAATTTATACAGTCCCCTTGATTCCAATAGTAGCTGTATAAATCTATATACACTTAGCTGTCCCGGGTGGTGGATGCATGCAGCCAAAATTAGATTATTTGTTAGATTTATTTATTTTACAGCTAAAAAAGGAATGAAGGACGATTACGTTAAAGGAAACCTGTCATCAGGTTTTTCCCTTATATCCTGCAGCCACCACTAGTCAGCCCTTATATACAGCATTCTAGAATACTGTATATAAGAGCCCAGGCCACTCTCTAACATAAAAAACATTTTTATTATATTCACCTAGGGGGTGGTCCAGTCCAGTGGGTATCGCTGGTCTCTGTCTGGTGCCTTCTCCATCTTGTGTTATTGCAGTCCTCCTTCTCAGCCCTGTGTGCATGACATCATGACATCATTTGTTCTGCGTCATTCACAAAGAGGACTCCTGCGCATGCGTACTTTGATCTGCCTGGCTCAAGGCAGATCAAAGTACTGTAGTGCGCATGCGCGGGCGGTCTTTGACCTTTCCTCATGCATGCGCATTGCAGTACTTTGCTCTGCCCTCAGCAGAGCAATGGCGGCCTTTGTCTGGAGACGTAGCATGTGTCATCCACACGTGGCTGGGCAGGAGGTTGCACAGGATGGAACTGAGATCAGCAACACCCTTCGAACTGGACCGTCCCGTTAGTGAGTATAATAAAGGTGTTTTTACATTATACAGAGTGGCCTGGGCTCTCATATTCAGGATTCTGAAATCCTCTATATAAGGGCTTAATGGTGGTGGCTGCAGCTCATAAGGGAAAAACTTGGTGCCAGGTTCCCTTTAATATAAGTTGGATACAGAGCTCTAGGCAGGGAATTTGAGTCAGTTTGACGGTTCATTAGTGACCTGATGAAGCAGATAGAGGATCTCTTAAACGCATTGACCTGGCCTGTATTATAAATAAAGGAATAGAATAATCAGCCTCTGTCATCTGGTGATATTGCGGCACATTACCCATTTCCCTCCTGATTATACGTGGCAATTATGGGGCTGCGGCTGTTGTCATTTCTGCATGAGCTACACTAGGAGTTGTGACTTTTACAACCCTAGTAGGTGAGTGTGATTATGTTTTCACCACTTGATGTTTATCTGGTAAGACCCTATTGCACTTTCTCCCTCCACAGTTATTGTATCTAGGCAGGGAATTGGCAGACTCCGAATTTTACTATATGGGTACTGGTTTCTCTGTTTGCGCCATAATACATTTGATGAAGCCCACTGCCTGCTAAACTCATCTCTCTTCCTTATGGTTGTTGCACATCTCTAGTTATGAGAGAACGTGCTCGCAACTGCTTGGTACTCAATTAATATTGGGGGAATCGTGGAGCTATGTTGAATATCACCAGTGCTCAGATATTTTGACCACGGCGCATAGGCTCTCTTCACTGCATGATGTGTGCAGGAACCCCAGGGAGAGCTATTTGTAGTCTCTGAATGGCTCTCCTGGAGGACGAACAATGTTCTCAGACTTAAGGATGCTTTACACGCTGTGACATCGCTAACGATATATCATCGGGGTCACGTCGTTAGTGACGCATATCCGGCGTCGTTAGCGACATCACAGCGTGTGACAGCTAGGAGCGACAATCAACGATCGCAAAAACGTAAAAAATTGTTGACACGTTGCTCCTTTTCATAATATCGTTGGTGGTGCATGCCACTGGTTGTTTGTCGTTCCTGCGGCATCACACATCGCTATGTGTGACACCGCAGGAGTGACGAACATCTCCTTACCTGTGTCCACCGGCAATGAGGAAGGAAGTAAGTGGGCGGCATGTTCCTGCCGCTCATCTCCGCCCCGCCTCTGCTATTGGGCGGCCGCTTAGTGACGTCGCTGTGATGCCGAACTAACCTCCCTATTAAAGGAGAGATTGTTCGGTGTCTCCAGCGACGTCGCTAAGCAGGTATGTGGATGTGATGTGCCGAAGCGATATTGTTCGCTACGGCATCGATCACCCCATGACGAAACAGCGACGTGGGTGGCTGCTATCGCGCATGACATCGCTTGCTATTGCTAGCGATGTCGCAGCATGTAAAGCACCCTTTAGTGTGACCAAAAACCCCCCAAAAACCCATTCTCCCTTCCACCAGAAATGCTCAGTTTATGGTTGGCTGTATGTGGTTCAGGCCCGAGCAGGCCAATCACTGACTTTCCATAAAGCTCGTTACTCACATTGAGCCCATCTGAGCATCTGACCAGCTTGAAACAAATAATCAGCATTTAAGCATTACAGTGCTCAACCATCACTACACATATCCATTTATATTTGAGTCAATCCAAGATTACAAGTCTAGAATACCCCTCTGATTTCATGGCACACTGTCTTTATGTTTCTTCAAGGTGTCCTTTATCACCATTTTACCTACATTTTTGCCACTTCTTCAATACATTTTGTTTCACATTGCAACAACAGATGTCCACATATAAAAACACATACAACATAGACATCTTGTGACAAAATAGCTATATATATTTTTTTTTCAAGTTGGTTACATTGTGCTACACATCTCAGGATATGTTGAGCCAAGAGCAAAAAAAGGACACAAAGGTAAATTAATGGTTTCATAACATCTGAATACAATGCAAGTCAATTCTGTAGACAGACAGTTAAAATATTAGAACCTATACAGTATACAGAACTGTAAAATATCCAGCCAAACTACAAGGCTGTACAAGTCTCCACATCAGGGTCTTCTAAGGAGATTTACCGAATGATAAAGCATTAATCTTAGTAAGTTATACTCAGTTAGAGCTACTAAAGCTAAAATACTAAAGGGCTGAAAGGAAACCTACACTAAGCTATTCCAAAAGCTGCAACAAAAAAAAAAAGAAAGAGTAAAACAAATCGAGTTTCCAGCTATTGACTGGGGATTGACTTCACATAATCTAGAACAGGAATGTTAATGAAGGGATAAATTATACAGAGAATTGAACTTTCACAAATTAACTATCTTAATTTACATGATTAATTTTAATTGGATTTTTTTTAAACTCTCCACTTCATCTCATAACTTGATCTCAAGTTGGGTGAGCTTTTACCTATTGTGTTGTTTGTAGGTTATATTGTCTAGGATTAGAGAGAGAGGAAAACTGGGGAGCAAAATAGAGCAACAGGATTTTACCTGGTGAAAGTGAGTATAATGGGGGAATATATGCTCACCTGGTGGGGTTGTGAAATGACATTCACGATTTAGTTGAAACGGAGTCTTCTTGGGAACACAGTAATTTATTATCGACGTGTCTCGAAGTCACCCAACTTCTTCAGGATAAAACCACAATAAATTTACAAGAAACTCACAGTTTTATACACAATACATATTCAAATTTGCTAAAAGCACACGTGTCTGCCTGAAAGTGATAGCAATTGACCATTTTAGAAAGTTTGACTTGAAAAAATTAATAGTGTATATATATATATATATATATATATATATATATATATATATATATATATATACAGTTAGGTCCAGAAATATTTGGACAGTGACACAATTTTCGCGAGTTGGGCTCTGCATGCCACCACATTGGATTTGAAATGAAACCTCTACAACAGAATTCAAGTGCAGATTGTAACGTTTAGTTTGAAGGTTTGAACAAAAATATCTGATAGAAATTGTAGGAATTGTACACATTTCTTTACAAACACTCCACATTTTAGGAGGTCAAAAGTAATTGGACAAATAAACCAAACCCAAACAAAATATTTTTATTTTCAATATTTTGTTGCGAATCCTTTGGGGGCAATCACTGCCTTAAGTCTGGAACCCATGGACATCACCAAACGCTGGGTTTGCTCCTTCTTAATGCTTTGCCAGGCCTTTACAGCCGCAGCCTTCAGGTCTTGCTTTTTTGTGGGTCTTTCCGTCTTAAGTCTGGATTTGAGCAAGTGAAATGCATGCTCAATTGGGTTAAGATCTGGTGATTGACTTGGCCATTGCAGAATGTTCCACTTTTTTGCACTCATGAACTCCTGGGTAGCTTTGGCTGTCTGCTTGGGGTCATTGTCCATCTGTACTATGAAGCGCCGTCCGATCAACTTTGCGGCATTTGGCTGAATCTGGGCTGAAAGTATATCCCGGTACACTTCAGAATTCATCCGGCTACTCTTGTCTGCTGTTATGTCATCAATAAACACAAGTGACCCAGTGCCATTGAAAGCCATGCATGCCCATGCCATCACGTTGCCTCCACCATGTTTTACAGAGGATGTGGTGTGCCTTGGATCATGTGCCGTTCCCTTTCTTCTCCAAACTTTTTTCTTCCCATCATTCTGGTACAGGCTTTGTCTCATCTGTCCATAGAATACTTTTCCAGAACTGAGCTGGCTTCATGAGGTGGTTTTCAGCAAATTTAACTCTGGCCTGTCTATTTTTGGAATTGATGAATGGTTTGCATCTAGATGTGAACTCTTTGTATTTACTTTCATGGAGTCTTCTCTTTACTGTTGACTTAGAGACAGATACACCTACTTCACTGAGAGTGTTCTGGACTTCAGTTGATGTTGTGAACGGGTTCTTCTTCACCAAAGAAAGTATGCGGCGATCATCCACCACTGTTGTCATCCGTGGACGCCCAGGCCTTTTTGAGTTCCCAAGCTCACCAGTCAATTCTTTTTTTCTCAGAATGTACCCGACTGTTGATTTTGCTACTCCAAGCATGTCTGCTATCTCTCTGATGGATTTTTTCTTTTTTTTCAGCCTCAGGATGTTCTGCTTCACCTCAATTGAGAGTTCCTTAGACCGCATGTTGTCTGGTCACAGCAACAGCTTCCAAATGCAAAACCACACACCTGTAATCAACCCCAGACCTTTTAACTACTTCATTGATTACAGGTTAACGAGGGAGACACCTTCAGAGTTAATTACAGCCCTTAGAGTCCCTTGTCCAATTACTTTTGGTCCCTTTAAAAAGAGGAGGCTATGCATTACAGAGCTATGATTCCTAAACCCTTTCTCCGATTTGGATGTGAAAACTCTCATATTGCAGCTGGGAGTGTGCACTTTCAGCCCATATTATATATATAATTGTATTTCTGAACATGTTTTTGTAAACAGCTAAAATAACAAAACTTGTGTCACTGTCCAAATATTTCTGGACCTAACTGTATATATATATATATATATATATATATATATATATTGGTGTGATGACTATTTTAAAAATTTTGCAAAACGAAAATGAAACCCCTTACATTCGAGGAACAATTGCATTCAAATGACATTAGTATCATCAAATTTGTAAAATATTCAAAAAAGTTCCCCCTCTTTTTCATTTCAAAATTTTCAAAAAAACGATTTTTTTAAATCCAAGTATTCCATATGTTGAAAAGCTCTCCAATCTCACGCGGATGCCGACAAACTGGCAAATTCTTGGAAACTTCAGTTTTCTGTTCAACAGCGAGAAACGGCGACTGGATCGAATAAAAAATATGATAATGGATATAGAATTGCTCTGGAGGGAAACTCTAGACTTCCCACTTTTATCCAGTGCACTCATCAGAAAGAAACTCAATCATCCGATTGATCTAAATAACAAAAACAAAAAGAAACCTTCTGATAAATTCACTGCAACACTTTCTCAGTTATTTGATGTCACCAACATTAATGGAGAATGGAAAAACTCGGAGGATAAAGAGCTCTACCTGAAGCAAGTTGAGAGTGAAGGCAAGGTTGGTTATTCGACGCTCAAATAAGCTCCTTTCCAGTCAATTCATCCAAGAAAACGAATCCGACTATCAATATTTCAAGCTCAAGCCAGCACTTCGCAATTGCAACCTACACATGATACTTTCTCTGAATCTTTACCCGAGACTCCAAAGCCAACCTCTTCTTCCGCGTCATCTTCTCCTGAACTCACACCGAAATACAAAAGAGCAAGCACTACAACAGCGAGTTTACTGGTACTGATAGACAACATTTCTACACATAAAGCAAATAAAGTGCTTGCAACCATTGCTGAACAAGGTCATGATGTACCGGTTCCAAGTCAGTTGGGTGTCTGGAGATGAATAATCTCAGAAGGACATAAAATGAAAACCAAAATTTTTTAAAAACTTCAAAGCAAAGATCCCTATTGTCTCCACTTCGATGGTAAAAGAATCCAAGGGGAAGAGTATCAAGTAGTTCTGCTGAAAAATACCACAACCGAAATCAAACTCGGTATTCTGAAATGTGAGAATGGTTCTGCCACGGCTATTCACAAGGAACTACATCAGCTATTTGATGAATACGACGCTTGGGAAAATAGTCGCATGATAATCTGAGACACGTCAGCAGTAAATACTGGTCGTTTGAACGGGATTGTAACGCTGATACAGGATGATGTCTTGAGAAAGGGCTTTCAGAAGCCACAATACATTGGCTGTCAACACCCTCCTACTGAAGCACGTCATGAATTTCCTTATTCCAGAGTCAACGAAGAAACCAGAACTCAATTATTTTTTCATTGACAAATTAACAGAAAACTATGCCTCACTTCAGATTGATTACCACCAAGTTGCAACAGATGATGTCAACACAGGCGAGAATCCTGGATGGCGAGATGATTTCAAGTTCTTATATGAACTATGTCAGGCATATCGTCATTACAAAACAACATCACGTTGGCCTCGAATCAGTTGGAAGAAACTCCCAAACCTGTACATGGCATGAGGAACTCGCGAGCTGTATATGCTGTCATAGCATTTTTTCTGATACCAGAGTGGCGCCGCGTCCTCGGTATAGCATGCGACTTCATCTGCTATGAATGGGCAAATGCCTGTTTCCAGTCGCAACACTACAACGAAGCGTCCTTCAATGAACTGTTAACCTCACTCACCAAGACAAAGTGCAAGAAGGCAATTAAGTGTTTGAAGGCGCACTGGTTGGTCGAGGAATCAATAATTGATATTCCCAGATCTAACCAAAATGCTGAACGTGCTGTAAAACTGATGGAGGAACTACATGCGAAATCGAAATTTTTTTTTTTTTTAAACACTTCTTTTATACATATTGTACTTATAATTAACTGTTTTATACCGTATTTGTTAAAAAAACGAATAATAAAAGTTGCTTGGTTATTACTATCATCATTTCAATAAAGCAAAATTGCATGTCCTTTTTTGGGGGGAAAAATAATTTTTGCCTTATTTCATTTGAATGAAAGGGAGAACTTTTTTTAAAAAACAAAAAAAAGCAATACTTATTCTTAAATTACCCATAAAAGTTCCCCGATTGCACATGGTTTCATAAAACATCTTTTTTGTCATTACACACACACACATATATATATATATATATATATATATATATATATATACTAGAAGGTGGCCCGATTCTACGCATCGGGTATTCTAGAATTTACGTATTGTGTAGTTCATGTATGATTTTTGTTATATATATAGATGTTGTTGTGTGTAGTTACGAAGTGTTTGTGTAGGGCGCTGTACATGTTCTGAGTGTCGCGGGGGGTGAGAGCGGTGTTGTATGTGTGTTGCGTGTGTTGCGTTGTTTGTGGAGCGCTGTGTGTCTGTAGCGTTGTGTGTGTGTGTTGTGCGGTTTGTGTGGGTGTGGTGTGTTTTGGGGGGAGGTATGTTTTGAGCAATGTGTGTGTTGTGCAGTATGTGCGTATATTTGTGTGTGCAGCGTTGTCTGTGTGTGTGGGTGTCTGTGTAGGGCGTTGTTTGTGATTCCTAGTGTGTGTGTGTTGTGCAGTGCGCGTGTGTGTGTGTGTTGGGGGGAGGTGTGCACCTCCCATCGTGCTCCATCCCCCATGCTGCGCACTCCCCATCGTGCTCTATCCGCCATGCTGCACACTCCCAAACGTGCTCCATCCGCCATGCTGCGCACTCCCAAACGTGCTCCATCCGCCATGCTGCGCACCCCCTATCATGCTCCATCCGCCATGCTGCGCACTCCCAAACGTGCTCCACCCGCCATGCTGCGCACTCCCAAACGTGCTCCATCCGCCATGCTGCGCACTCCCAAACGTGCTCCATCCGCCATGCTGCGCACTCCCAAACGTGGTCCATCCGCCATGCTGCGCACTCCCAAACGTGCTCCATCCGCCATGCTGCGCACTCCGAAACGTGCTCCATCCGCCATACTGCGCACTCCCCATCGTGCACCATCCGGCATGCTGCGCACTCCTAAACGTGCTCCATCCGCCATGCTGCGCACTCTCAAACGTGCTCCATCCGCCATGCTGCGCACTTCCAAACGTGCTCCATCCGCCATGCTGCGCACTCCCAAACGTGCTCCATCCGCCATGCTGCGCGCTCCCAAACGTGGTCCATCCGCCATGCTGCGCACTCCCAAACGTGCTCCATCCGCCATGCTGCGCACTCCGAAACGTGCTCCATCCGCCATACTGCGCACTCCCAAACGTGCTCCATCCGCCATACTGTGCACTCCCCATCGTGCTCTATCCGCCATGCTGCACACTCCCAAACGTGCTCCATCCGCCATGCTGCGCACTCCCAAACGTGCTCCATCCGCCATGCTGCGCACCCCCTATCATGCTCCATCCGCCATGCTGCGCACTCCCAAACGTGCTCCACCCGCCATGCTGCGCACTCCCAAACGTGCTCCATCCGCCATGCTGCGCACTCCCAAACGTGCTCCATCCGCCATGCTGCGCACTCCCAAACGTGGTCCATCCGCCATGCTGCGCACTCCCAAACGTGGTCCATCCGCCATGCTGCGCACTCCCAAACGTGCTCCATCCGCCATGCTGCGCACTCCCAAACGTGCTCCATCCGCCATACTGCGCACTCCCCATCGTGCACCATCCGGCATGCTGCGCACTCCCAAACGTGCTCCATCCGCCATGCTGCGCACTCCCAAACGTGCTCCATCCGCCATGCTGCGCACTTCCAAACGTGCTCCATCCGCCATGCTGCGCACTCCGAAACGTGCTCCAACCGCCATACTGCGCACTCCCAAACGTGCTCCATCCGCCATACTGCGCACTCCCCATCGTGCACCATCCGGCATGCTGCGCACTCCCAAACATGCTCCATCCGTCATGCTGCGCACTCCCAAACGTGCTCCATCCGTCATGCTGCGCACTCCGAAACGTGCTCCATCCGCCATGCTGCGCACTCCCAAACGTGCTCCATCCGCCATGCTGCGCACCCCCCATCATGCTCCATCCGCTTAGGAGTGCGCAGCATGCCGGATGGTGCACGATGGGGAGTGCGCAGTATGGCGGATGGAGTACGTTTGGGAGTGCGCAGCATGGCGGATGGAGCACGTTTGGGAGTGCGCAGCATGGCGGATGGACCACGTTTGGGAGTGCGCAGCATGGCGGATGGACCACGTTTGGGAGTGCGCAGCATGGCGGATGGACCACGTTTGGGAGTGCGCAGCATGGGGGATGCAGCACGATGGGGAGTGCGCAGTATGGCGGATGGAGCACGTTTGCTCAGCCTCTCTCCTTCCAGCCTCCCTCAGCATCAGCCCCCCCCTCCCAGCCTTCCCCAAGATCAGCCTCTCTGCTCCCAGCCTCCTCCAGCACGCCGTGCTCCTCTGCCGACACTCACCCACACCCGATCGCATCCACTCACCCACACAACCGATCGCATCCACTCACCCACACAACCGATCGCATCCACTCACACACACAACCGATCGCATCCACTCACACACACAACCGATCGCATCCACTCACACACACACCCGATCGCATACACTCACACACACACCCGATCGCATCCACTCACACACACACCCGATCGCATACACTCACACACACACCCGATCGCATACACTCACACACACCCGATCGCATACACTCACACACACACCCGATCGCATACACTCACACACACCCGATCGCATACACTCACACACACAGACACTGACGATATTGCACATACGCGCTGATACTCACAACATCCGGGGATATCACATGCTTCTGGCCATGTGATCCTCCGTCAGGTCCTGGAAGCTCACAGCACAGTACCGCCGCCGAGAAGCAAGCGATATCCCAGGATGTTGTGAGTATGTGGATGCGATGTGATGTGTGAGGTGTGTGTGAGTGTGATCTGATTTGTGTGTATGTGTGTGTGCTGTTATGTGTGTGTGCTGTTATGTTATGTATGTTCTGCAGCTGCAGGACCTTGATGTGTGGATGCGATGTGATGTGTGTGTGAGAGTGAGTGTGAGCCGGTGTACACTGGTAACTATGATACACATCGGGTAACTAAGGGACCTTAGTTACCCGATGTGTATAATGGTTACCAGCTTTCACGGCCTCCGTTAAGATCCCAGCATCGCAAGGTTATGTGTGGCGCTGCCGGGATCCTGACGCAGCCGGTGTAGAAGCAAGCGATATCCCAGCATGTTGTGAGTGTGTGGATGTGATGTGTGAGAGTGAGTGTGAGTGTGATCTGATGTGTGTGTACTCACCTGGGAATCGGAGCCCCGTGTCAGTTGGGCCACAGCGAGCGTGCATTGCGTGAGGGGGCGGGGCCTGCAGAGAGCCGGGGCGAGAGGCCAATCCGTGTGGGGGGGCGGGGCCATGGCGAGCCCAGCGGCCAATCAGCTTTGTGTCACCGTAAGGACACAATTTCGGAGCATGACAGACAGACAGACAGATAGACAGACAGACAGACAGACAGACAGACAGAATAAGGCAATTATATATATAGATATATATACATATATACACATATATACAGTTAGGTCCAGAAATATTTGGACAGTGACACAAGTTTTGTTATTTTAGCTGTTTACAAAAACATGTTCATAAATACAATTATATATATAATATGGGCTGAAAGTGTACACTCCCAGCTGCAATATGAGAGTTTTCACATCCAAATCGGAGAAAGGGTTTAGGAATCATAGCTCTGTAATGCATAGCCTCCTCTTTTTCAAGGGACCAAAAGTAATTGGACAAGGGACTCTAAGGGCTGCAATTAACTCTGAAGGTGTCTCCCTCGTTAACCTGTAATCAATGAAGTAGTTAAAAGGTCTGGGGTTGATTACAGGTGTGTGGTTTTGAATTTGGAAGCTGTTGCTGTGACCAGACAACATGCGGTCTAAGGAACTCTCAATTGAGGTGAAGCAGAACATCCTGGGGCTGACAAAAAAGAAAAAATCCATCAGAGAGATAGCAGACATGCTTGGAGTAGCAAAATCAACAGTCGGGTACATTCTGAGAAAAAAGGAATTGACTGGTGAGCTTGGGAACTCAAAAAGGCCTGGGCGTCCACGGATGACAACAGTGGTGGATGATCGCCGCATACTTTCTTTGGTGAAGAAGAACCCGTTCACAACATCAACTGAAGTCCAGAACACTCTCAGTGAAGTAGGTGTATCTGTCTCTAAGTCAACAGTAAAGAGAAGACTCCATGAAAGTAAATACAAAGGGTTCACATCTAGATGCAAACCATTCATCAATTCCAAAAATAGACAGGCCAGAGTTAAATTTGCTGAAAAACACCTTATGAAGCCAGCTCAGTTCTGGAAAAGTATTCTATGGACAGATGAGACCAAGATCAACCTGTACCAGAATGATGGGAAGAAAAAAGTTTGGAGAAGAAAGGGAATGGCACATGATCCAAGGCACACCACATCCTCTGTAAAACATAGTGGAGGCAACGTGATGGCATGGGCATGCATGGCTTTCAATGGCACTGGGTCACTTGTGTTTATTGATGACATAACAGCAGACAAGAGTAGCCGGATGAATTCTGAAGTGTACCGGGATATACTTTCAGCCCAGATTCAGCCAAATGCCGCAAAGTTGATCGGACGGCGCTTCATAGTACATATGGACAATGACCCCAAGCATACAGCCAAAGCTACCCAGGAGTTCATGAGTGCAAAAAAGTGGAACATTCTGCAATGGCCAAGTCAATCACCAGATCTTAACCCAATTGAGCATGCATTTCACTTGCTCAAATCCAGACTTAAGACGGAAAGACCCACAAACAAGCAAGACCTGAAGGCTGCGGCTGTAAAGGCCTGGCAAAGCATTAAGAAGGAGGAAACCCAGCGTTTGGTGATGTCCATGGGTTCCAGACTTAAGGCAGTGATTGCCTCCAAAGGATTTGCAACAAAATATTGAAAATAAAAAATTTTTTTTTGGGTTTGGTTTATTTGTCCAATTACTTTTGACCTCCTAAAATGTGGAGTGTTTGTAAAGAAATGTGTACAATTCCTACAATTTCTATCAGATATTTTTGTTCAAACCTTCAAATAAAACGTTACAATCTGCACTTGAATTCTGTTGTAGAGGTTTCATTTCAAATCCAATGTAGTGGCATGCAGAGCCCAACTCGCGAAAATTGTGTCACTGTCCAAATATTTCTGGACCTAACTGTATATATATATATATATATATATATATATATATATATAAAAATATATACAGTTCATCAAAAAAACTTTTTAGGGTGCAATATTCCCACCTAGCGTTTTTTTCAGTCGATCATCCATGAACCATGAAAAAGACAAAAAATGACAGGCAGGACTCCATTTTTGGTTCACACTTGAACTTGAAGTCAGAAGAAGGTTCAAGTGTGATCCGAAACATCACTATGCACCTATGTAACCAATAAAGGTCAAGTAATTTAAGAATTTGTGGAGTGCTGCCTGACATTTTTTGTCTTTTTTTATATGTATGTGTAGTGCAGGAACTTCTGGTAGGCCAGGCGAAGAAGGGCAAGACTTCTGGTCCTCTATTTGAATGGGGTGAAAAAGAGGAGAATTCCTTCAGGCTGATGAGCTGGGTACTGACTGATGAGGAGATTCTGGCCTATCCTGATTACAACTTACCATTTGTATTATATACTGATGCCAGCAACAAGGGATTGGGAGCAGTACTATCTCAGGTGCAGAAGGGCAAGGAACGCGTGATTGCTTATGCAAGCAGGAAGCTCCGTCCTACCGAGAGGAACCCAGAAAACTACAGCTCATTCAAGTTAGAGTTCCTACCCTTAGTCTGGGCTATCACTGAATGGTTTAAGCATTATCTAGTGGCTGCAAAGTTTACTGTCTTCACAGACAATAACCCTCTGACTCACCTAGATACCGCAAAGTTGCGTGCACTAGAACAACGGGTGGCCGGGTTGACAAACTATGACATCACTATCAAGTATCAGGCTGGTCGCTGAACGCCAGTGCCGATGCGTTGTCAAGGATGCCTCATTTACCAGATGTGGGAAAAGATGTAGATGAGCTAGAAGAAATAGAACTGCCCGCTTTTCACCGGCATAGTGTATCCCAGTATCAACAATCTTGCACCAAACATCAAGAAGCTGTGCTGAACCCGCTACTAGTGATGAGCGAGCATGCTTGTCACTACTCGGTACTCGCACGAGTATCACTGTACTCGGGCTGCTCGGCGGGGACCGAGTTATCTCGCGATACTCGTGCTTTACTCGTGGTCTTCATTTCTGCATGTTGGCGCTCTTTTGAGAGCCAGCCCTCATGCAGGGATTGGCTGGCAGACCACTGCAATGCCACAGCCCTGTTAGTTGTGGAATTGCAGTGATTGGCCGGCCTGCACAGCGTCACCGAGCCTTTATATAGGCCGGCGCGCTGTGCTCTGCTCACAGCTATTCTGACAGTGAGTGTAGGGAGAGTGTCGCTGATTCAGGGAAAGCTTTGCGGCCCTTTATAGCTTTTTCAGTTGCAGGGCTGCAAACAGTGTGACCAAAAGTCCTTCTCAGGACTATTCTAGTTGTATACAGGCAGGCAGGGTATAGCCAGGTCGGCGTACAGTAGCAGAGTCCTTCTCAGGACTATTGTTGCTATATACAGGCAGGGTATAGCCAGGTCTGAATACAGGCTAGTGACCAAAAGAGTCCTTGTCAGGACTATTGTAGCAGTATACAGGCAGGCAGGCAGGCAGGGTAGTGGTGACCGTATACCAGCCTTCATATCTGGGGCTGGTGTACACAGTGTAAAACAGTCCAGATAGTGTCTGACTTGTCTGTACTGTAATTGTCGCTCCCCAAAAAAACCTGTTAGGTTATTATTGCGTCCGTGCTTGGTTTTTAAAACCGCACGTGTGTGCCTGTTGGTGGCAGCGTACAGGTGCACTGGTGTGCGTTTACCAAACTATTATAGAACGCACAAGTGTAGTGTATAATACACGTCAGTCAGCAGTGGCTGATAGTGTCAGAGTTCTTAATTTTTGCTCCTAAAACCTGTGTTAGGTTATTATTGCGTCCGTGCTTGGTTTTTAAAACCGCACGTGTGTGCCTGTTGGTGGCAGCGTACAGGTGCACTGGTGTGCGTTTTTACCAAACTATTATATAACGCACAAGTGTAGTGTATAATACACGTCAGTCAGCAGTGGCTGATAGTGTCAGAGTTCTTAATTTTTGCTCCTAAAACCTGTGTTAGGTTATTATTGCGTCCGTGCTTGGTTTTTAAAACCGCACGTGTGTGCCTGTTGGTGGCAGCGTACAGGTGCACTGGTGTGCGTTTTTACCAAACTATTATATAACGCACAAGTGTAGTGTATAATACACGTCAGTCAGCAGTGGCTGATAGTGTCAGAGTTCTTAATTTTTGCTCCTAAAACCTGTGTTAGGTTATTATTGCGTCCGTGCTTGGTTTTTAAAACCGCACGTGTGTGCCTGTTGGTGGCAGCGTACAGGTGCACTGGTGTGCGTTTTTACCAAACTATTATATAACGCACAAGTGTAGTGTATAATACACGTCAGTCAGCAGTGGCTGATAGTGTCAGAGTTCTTAATTTTTGCTCCTAAAACCTGTGTTAGGTTATTATTGCGTCCGTGCTTGGTTTTTAAAACCGCACGTGTGTGCCTGTTGGTGGCAGCGTACAGGTGCACTGGTGTGCGTTTTTACCAAACTATTATATAACGCACAAGTGTAGTGTATAATACACGTCAGTCAGCAGTGGCTGATAGTGTCAGAGTTCTTAATTTTTGCTCCTAAAACCTGTGTTAGGTTATTATTGCGTCCGTGCTTGGTTTTTAAAACCGCACGTGTGTGCCTGTTGGTGGCAGCGTACAGGTGCACTGGTGTGCGTTTTTACCAAACTATTATATAACGCACAAGTGTAGTGTATAATACACGTCAGTCAGCAGTGGCTGATAGTGTCAGAGTTCTTAATTTTTGCTCCTAAAACCTGTGTTAGGTTATTATTGCGTCCGTGCTTGGTTTTTAAAACCGCACGTGTGTGCCTGTTGGTGGCAGCGTACAGGTGCACTGGTGTGCGTTTTTACCAAACTATTATATAACGCACAAGTGTAGTGTATAATACACGTCAGTCAGCAGTGGCTGATAGTGTCAGAGTTCTTAATTTTTGCTCCTAAAACCTGTGTTAGGTTATTATTGCGTCCGTGCTTGGTTTTTAAAACCGCACGTGTGTGCCTGTTGGTGGCAGCGTACAGGTGCACTGGTGTGCGTTTTTACCAAACTATTATATAACGCACAAGTGTAGTGTATAATACACGTCAGTCAGCAGTGGCTGATAGTGTCAGAGTTCTTAATTTTTGCTCCTAAAACCTGTGTTAGGTTCTTAGTGCGTCCGTGCTTGCATTTAAAAACCGCACGTGTGTGCCTGTCGGTGGCAGCGTACAGGTGCACTGGTGTGCGTTTTTACCAAACTATTATATAACGCACAAGTGTAGTGTATAATACACGTCAGTCAGCAGTGGCTGATAGTGTCAGAGTTCTTAATTTTTGCTCCTAAAACCTGTGTTAGGTTATTATTGCGTCCGTGCTTGGTTTTTAAAACCGCACGTGTGTGCCTGTTGGTGGCAGCGTACAGGTGCACTGGTGTGCGTTTTTACCAAACTATTATATAACGCACAAGTGTAGTGTATAATACACGTCAGTCAGCAGTGGCTGATAGTGTCAGAGTTCTTAATTTTTGCTCCTAAAACCTGTGTTAGGTTATTATTGCGTCCGTGCTTGGTTTTTAAAACCGCACGTGTGTGCCTGTTGGTGGCAGCGTACAGGTGCACTGGTGTGCGTTTTTACCAAACTATTATATAACGCACAAGTGTAGTGTATAATACACGTCAGTCAGCAGTGGCTGATAGTGTCAGAGTTCTTAATTTTTGCTCCTAAAACCTGTGTTAGGTTCTTAGTGCGTCCGTGCTTGCATTTAAAAACCGCACGTGTGTGCCTGTCGGTGGCAGCGTACAGGTGCACTTGTGTGCAATTTCCAGAAACTTTGATATAACGCACAAGTAGTGAATATACACGTCAGCAGTGCACAGCATTGCAAAATGCGCAAGGGCATTGGCAAGGAACAAGGAAGTGGACGTGATGGTGGTGCAGGCAGAGGCCGAGGTCGTGGGCAAGCTCTAATTTCGCCACAACAAAGGGCCACATCTAGTCGCTCGCACGTCCTGTCCCAAATTCTTGGGGACCGCAGCAGTACACCGCTCTTGAACCAAGACCAGTGTCAACAGGTTGTTAGTTGGATAGCGGATAATGCTTCCAGTCAGATTGGCACCACCACAAACACTCTGTCTTCCACACGGTCAAGTGTCAGTAGCCGTGATACTGCACCGCACATTTCTGAACCTGATCCTCCTTCCTACCACCAGGCTGAGTACACGTCCTCCTCGGACATTAATGATCCCACACTTGGACACTCGGAAGAGCTGTTCACGTTTCCATTCACACATTCTGGCCTCTCGCCAGCTCATATTGAAGTGGGTCATGAGGAGATCGTCTGTACAGATGGCCAAATATTTGAGCAGCCACGTTCTCACGAAGTTGGCAACGTGTCTCAACAAGTGGTGGACGATGATGAGACACAATTGTCAGCAAGTCAGGAGGAGGAGCAGGGTGCGGAAGAGGAAGACGACGTGGTGGATGATCCAGTAACTGAC
This sequence comes from Anomaloglossus baeobatrachus, assembly GCF_048569485.1. Lineage (NCBI taxonomy): Eukaryota > Metazoa > Chordata > Amphibia > Anura > Aromobatidae > Anomaloglossus > Anomaloglossus baeobatrachus. The sequence continues at coordinate 79,761,439 of NC_134362.1, forward strand.
CCAACCTGGCAGGAGGATATGCAGAGCGAGGACAGCAGTGCACAGGGGGAGGGAGGCGTAGCATCACAACAGGCAGTAAGAAGCAGGGTGGTGGCCCCAGGCAGAAGTCAGGCAACCGTTCCCCGGAACAACACGACGACACAAGGTGCCTGTACAAATGTTAGGTCTTCACGAGTCTGGCAGTTTTTTAAGTTGGATCCAGATGATTCAAAAAAGGCCATTTGCAACACCTGCCGTGCCAGCATCAGCAGGGGTACCAAAACTAGCAGCCTGACCACCACCAGCATGATCAGGCACATGTCAGCCAAGCACCCGACTTTGTGGGAAGTACAACAGAGTCGAGGAGCAGTGCTTGCTGATGTCACTGCTACGTCTTCGCTGGTTGTGCATGCGAGCCAATCCTCTGTCCATGCTGCCTGCGAACAAGCCTCCTCCACTCCTGCACCTGCAGTTGCCTACGCAGAAAGAACACCATCATCAAGCACGTCCTTGTCCCAGCGCAGCGTTCAGTTATCCATTCAGCAAACCTTTGAACGCAGGCGCAAATACACTGCCAACACCCCACATGCCACAGTTCTAAATGCTAACATTTCGCGACTGCTTGCGCTGGAAATGTTGCCTTTTAGGCTGGTGGAGACAGAAGCATTCCGTGACCTGATGGCGGCAGCTGTCCCACGTTACTCGGTCCCCAGCCGCCACTATTTCTCCCGGTGTGCCGTCCCCGCGTTGCATAACCACGTGTCACAAAACATCACACGTGCCCTGAACAACGCTGTTTCACCCAAGGTCCACCTAACCACAGACACGTGGACAAGTGCTTGTGGGCAAGGCCGCTACATCTCGTTGACGGCACACTGGGTTAATATTGTGGAAGCTGGGACCCAGTCTGAGCGAGGGACGGAACACGTCCTTCCCACACCAAGGTTTGCAGGCCCTACCTCAGTCAGTGTTTCACCCACACTCTACAGCTCCGGAATGTCATGCTCTTCAGCCTCCTCCTCCTCCTGCGCATCCTCATCCACTGTGCCCTCCACACCAGTCACAAGCTGGAAGCACTGCAGCACTGCCTCGGCGAAGCGGCAACAGGCTGTGCTGAAGCTAATCTGCATAGGTGACAAACCCCACAATGCAGAAGAGCTGTGGACAGCTCTGAAACAGCAGGCAGATCACTGGCTCACACCTCTGAACCTAAAGCCAGGAAAGGTCGTTTGTGACAATGGCCGGAACCTGGTGGCGGCTTTGAGGCGAGGCCAGCTGACACATGTTCCATGCGTGGCCCATGTGCTCAACCTCGTGGTTCAGCGGTTTATAAAGTCATACCCAGAGCTGTCTGATCTGCTGGTAAAAGTTCGCCGCCTGTCTGCACATTTTCGAAAGTCACCTACTGCTTCAGCCGGCCTTGCCGGCTTTCAGCGCCGTTTGCATCTTCCGGCTCACAGACTGGTGTGTGATGTCCCCACGCGTTGGAATTCAACTCTGCACATGTTGGTCAGGATATGTGAGCAGAAGAGGGCAGTTGTTGAGTACCTGCATCACCTAAGCCGTCGGGAAATGGGTCAAACTCCACACATAACACCTGAGGAGTGGAGATGGATGTCAGACCTATGTACCATCCTCCAAAACTTTGAGGACTCCACCAAGATGGTGAGTGGTGATGACGCCATTATTAGCGTCACCATACCGCTACTCTGCCTTCTAAAACGGTCCCTGCTGAAAAACAAACATGATGCATTGCAGGCGGAGCGCGATGAGTTGCAGCAAGAAACAGTTGTGGGTGTGGGTGATAACACACAGCCCAGCCTCGTCTCATCACAACGTGCAGTGGAGGACTATGACGAGGAGGAGGATGAAGACATGGAGCAACTCTCCGGCCAAATTGAGGATATGACATGCACACCAGTCATATCCTCGATTCAGCGTGGCTGGCCAGAGGACAGGGTAGATGAGGAGGAGGAGGAGGAGGAGGAGGAGGAGGACAGCATGTTCAGTCATCTTGTTGGTCAGGCTACTGAAGTCCTGGCTGTTAAGAGTCTGGCGCACATGGCTGACTTTATGGTAAGCTGCCTGTCTCGTGACCCTCGCGTTAAGAACATCTTGGCCGACAATCATTACTGGTTGGTAACACTGTTAGACCCACGCTACAAGGAGAACTTTTTGTCTCTTATTCCCGTGGAGGAGAGGTCAACCAAAATGCAGCAGTTTCGGAAGGCCATACTCACGGAAGTAGGCAAAGCATTCCCCTCACAAAACGCTAGCGGCATAGGTCAGGAATCAGTGGACAACCGAGGCGTACAGCCGAGAGAGGCACAAGTCCAATCCGCCAGAGGTAGGGGAACAGTCTTTAAGATGTGGGACAGTTTTCTCAGCCCCTCACGTACCACAGCCCCTGAGGTGCGGGGTAGTGCCACAAGAAATCCTAAGTTTGCCCAGATGCTGAAGGAGTACCTTGCAGATCGAACAACTGTACTCCGACATTCCTCTGTGCCTTACAATTATTGGGTATCCAAGCTGGACACGTGGCATGAATTGGCTCTCTACGCCTTGGAAGTCCTGGCCTGCCCTGCTGCTAGCGTTTTGTCAGAGCGTGTTTTTAGTGCCGCAGGTGGAATCATTACAGATAAACGCACCCGCCTGTCAACTGAAAATGCTGACAGGCTGACTCTGATAAAGATGAACAAGGGTTGGATTGGGCCAGACTTCACCACACCACCAGCAAATGAGAGCGGAATTTAAAGTTTGCCATGTACCTCCACTCACCCATGGGTACACTTCTCGACTTTGGATAATCGCTGGACTGCTCCTCCTTCTCCTCATGCGCCATCATGATGACCGTTACAATAGTTAGGTCTTTGTTTCAGGTATACCCCCAGTGGTAAATTTTTTCGCCCATTCTTTGCAGAATGGACATTACAACGACAGGAGACCCGCTCCTTTGCAATGGGAACAATGTTTTGAGGCCCTCATGCACGTCTCTACCCAGGGACAACGTGGAGCCTCCCAATTTTTGGCTGCCCTGCCTAAGGGCTATACTGAAATAGACCCACTTCCTTAAAATGGACACTTAATGTTTTGAGGCCCTCATGCACGTCTCTACCCAGGGACAATGTGGAGCCTCCCAATTTTTGGCTGCCCTGCCTAAGGGCTATACTGAAATACACCCACTTCCTTAAAATGGACACTTAATGTTTTGAGGCCATCATGCACGTCTCTACCCAGGGACAATGTGGAGCCTCCCAATTTTTGGCTGCCCTGGCAAAGGGCTATACTGAAATACACCCACTTCCTTAAAATGGACACTTAATGTTTTGAGGCCCTCATGCACGTCTCTACCCAGGGACAATGTGGAGCCTCCCAATTTTTGGCTGCCCTGCCTAAGGGCTATACTGAAATACACCCACTTCCTTAAAATGGACACTTAATGTTTTGAGGCCATCATGCACGTCTCTACCCAGGGACAATGTGGAGCCTCCCAATTTTTGGCTGCCCTGCCTAAGGGCTATACTGAAATACACCCACTTCCTTAAAATGGACACTTAATGTTTTGAGGCCCTCATGCACGTCTCTACCCAGGGACAATGTGGAGCCTCCCAATTTTTGGCTGCCCTGCCTAAGGGCTATACTGAAATACACCCACTTCCTTAAAATGGACACTTAATGTTTTGAGGCCATCATGCACGTCTCTACCCAGGGACAACGTGGAGCCTCCCAATTTTTGGCTGCCCTGCCTAAGGGCTATACTGAAATAGACCCACTTCCTTAAAATGGACACTTAATGTTTTGAGGCCCTCATGCACGTCTCTACCCAGGGACAATGTGGAGCCTCCCAATTTTTGGCTGCCCTGCCTAAGGGCTATACTGAAATACACCCACTTCCTTAAAATGGACACTTAATGTTTTGAGGCCATCATGCACGTCTCTACCCAGGGACAATGTGGAGCCTCCCAATTTTTGGCTGCCCTGGCAAAGGGCTATACTGAAATACACCCACTTCCTTAAAATGGACACTTAATGTTTTGAGGCCCTCATGCACGTCTCTACCCAGGGACAATGTGGAGCCTCCCAATTTTTGGCTGCCCTGCCTAAGGGCTATACTGAAATACACCCACTTCCTTAAAATGGACACTTAATGTTTTGAGGCCCTCATGCACGTCTCTACCCAGGGACAATGTGGAGCCTCCCAATTTTTGGCTGCCCTGCCTAAGGGCTATACTGAAATACACCCACTTCCTTAAAATGGACACTTAATGTTTTGAGGCCATCATGCACGTCTCTACCCAGGGACAACGTGGAGCCTCCCAATTTTTGGCTGCCCTGGCAAAGGGCTATACTGAAATAGACCCACTTCCTTACAATGGGCACTTCAGGTTTAAAGGCCCTCATGCACGTCTCTATCCAGGGACAATGTGGAGCCTCCCAATTTTTGGCTGCCCTGCCTAAGGGCTATACTATAATACACCCACTTCCTGACAATGGACACTTAATGTTTTGAGGCCCTCATGCACGTCTGTATGCAGGGGCATTGGTGAACCTCACAATTTTGGACTGCCCTGGCAAAGGAAAATACTACAAAGACTCACTTCCTCAAAATGGGCACATTAGACTCAAGAGGCCTTCATGTACGTCTCTTCTCAGGGACATCGGAGTGCCACACAATGTTTTCACTTAAAATCTTTCATGTATTAATCTCAAAAAGCAACATACACCAGATCTATCTCACTATTGGGTATGTGCCCTTAACATTTCCGCCATGAAAAATCATTTTGGGGTCATTTTGGAAGGTTTTCTGGTGAGTCCGTAAAAATGGCGTAAAACGCGGACAAAATTGTTCACAGCTGTGACTTTTGAGTGATAAATGCTTCAAGGGGTCTTCCCCATGCTGTTGCCATGTCATTTGAGCACTCTTCTGAGACTTTTGTGCCATTTTTAGGGTTTCTCCATGCTGCCGGGAGGTCATTTCACAAAAATACTCGGGTCTCCCATAGGATAACATTGGGCTCGTTGCTCGGGCCGAGTACACGAGTATCTTGGGAGGCTCGGCCCGAGCTTCGAGCACCCGAGCTTTTTAGTACTCGCTCATCACTACCCGCTACCCCTCCATGGGTGGAAGGAAACACAAGACTGCGACCGGGCAGTTAGTTTGGTTAAAGTGCTGCTAACTCAACCAGACTCATGTCTAGGCCCCGATGCTCCACACGAAGCACAACACCTATGGAAAGAGAGGAGCAGGCTGTTCATCTATCAATTGAACCCTACCAACCCTAAAACCCACAAGATGGTGTTGCAAGTGGTAGTACCAAAGAGAAATGTCCAGATGGTTCTGGAGGCAGAACACTTTGGATGGAAAAAGTTGGAGATACTGTTACGTGAGAGATGTTATTGGGTTGGCATGAGAACCACCATAGAGAAATGGTGTAGAAATTGTGGTCCCTGCAACCTGAGAAGAAAAGACCGTGACAGTCAAAGGGCACCGCTGCAACCAATTATCACCAAGCAGCCATTAGAACTTGTAGCTCTAGATCATGTAAAACTAACACCCAGCAGAAAAGGCTATACATATGCTCTTACAATGGTGGACCACTATTCCAGGTTCCTAGTGGTAGTTCCAGTAAAAGATTTGACAGCACAAACTGCAACAAGAAAATTCCAAGCCTACTTTTGTAGACCACACGGGTATCCAGAACAGGTACTAACAGATCAAGGTCCTGCATTTGAACCTGAAGTATTTCAAGAGTTTTGCAACCTATATGGCTGTAAGAAAATTCATACTACGCCTTATCATCCACAGACCAACGGCATGTGTGAGAAAATGAACCAGGTAGTCATCGGCCTGTTGAAAACCTTGCCATTGGAAGAAAGAAACATGTGGCCAGAAAAGTTACCTGACTTAGTGGAAATGTATAACAGCATAACTGTGAGTTCCACCAACTGCACACCAGCGTATCTAATGAGAGCAAGACCCGTAAGATTGCCAGTTGATCTAGGGATGGAAATTGTAGTTCCTGAAATCAATTCACCAGATGCTGATTTGGACTCTAATCACCAAGCACAATATAGAAGAGTACAAGAGTGTGTAGAGAGGAGTTTAAACCAAAGTAGAGAAAAACAAGAAAAGGATTACAACACAAATGCACAAGCTATTTCCTTGACACCTGGAGAAATGGCTCTGAAGAGAAAGTGCAGAGTTCATAAACTTGATGACCAGTGGGAAGCAGAACCTTACACTGTACTATCCACTAATTGTGAAAATAAAAAGACTTGCTTGATTAGTAAAGATGAAGGAAAAACATCAGCAACAGAGACCATCTTAAGAAATGCCCAGAACAATTGAAACCCAAAGAAGAAATTCCCTGTACACCTCAATTGAAGGAAAAGAAAGAGAAGGTGATGCATATAGTATTCAGAGACTTTCCTGAGAATTGGCCTCAGTAAAATGGAGCCATCATAGTGCCATTACTTACTATCCCACAACCAGCAGGAGTACAGGAAAGAATGGAAGAACCCGTTCAAGTTGCAGAAGAATCACCTACTGTAGCAGAACCAGAGGAGCCTGCAATCAATGAACCTGTCAATCCTACAGTGAGACTAAGGAGTTGCAGACAATTACCCAATCTACCTATAACATATAGGTCTATCCAGAGTACAGATGCTAGTGGGATACTTACACCAGAGTACAACAGGGATAAGCTGAGACACTTGAGTTATGTAGGTCAAGTCGTAGCAACTTTGGTCAGCCCCCGCTGAAGTACAGAGAGTAAGTTTAAAAGGGAAAAAAGTATAACAAAGTACCCTTATGTAAATAGACTGTAAATAGTAGTGAACAGAAGGGTGGAGGAACTGGGCTCAGCCTCATGAACATTAAGTTACGAAATGCAAGTTCCTGGGGTTGGTTGGTAGAAACCAGGGCTCCAAACTTGGCCAGTAAAGATGGTAGTCTCAATGTTGAGATATATATGAGCATCCTACAAGATGAGTTACTTCATACACTTGAGTACTAAAGGTATGAATAAGGACAGCATGGTGTTCCAGCAGGACAACAACCCAAAACATATGTTAAGACTTGCAAAGGAATGGTTCAATGACAATGAAGTAGAGGTGCTGGATTGGTCCCCACAGTCCCCAGACAACAACCCAATTGAACACTTGTGGACAGAGTTGAAGAAAAAGCTGTATAAATACCCAAGTGGTGAGTCTACCAGTATGCACCAGCATTGAAAACGTGTAGAAGAAAAGTGGGATCAGATTTCGATTGAGACATGCTTGAATCTGATTGAAAGCATGTCCAAAATGATTCAGTCAGTGTTAAAAACCAAAGTTGGATTTACAAAATACTAATTAAATAATAAAAATTAAAATTTAGATTTTATGGACAAAACAGTAACAATGCAGTGACATAACAAGAATCTGATTAACTAGACATATGCTATTTAGTTGCAGGTAAAATTTTTGCATGGAATATCCAGGATGATTGTCTATAAAATGAAAGTAGTCTCATGTTCGAAGCTGTAGTGGATGGAGCCTGAAAGTCAAAGGTTCAAAACATTGTTACCATTTTGGTCATCAGTGTGAGATGCAGAGGTATGGAAATTTAATACTGGTATGTGCACAAGCCATCTGTCATGGCCGGGGATAGAAGATATACAAGCCATAGAGTATAATGGAAGGGGAAGGCAATGCCCTATCGCTAGGGAAAGGGGAAAATGGTGACCCCTAATAATATCATGCAGCTCACCTTCACTGCCCACACCAACCCTATACAGGTTCTGCACCTGTCACCGAGCCAGAATACCTCACCCTATGCAAACCCTGATCTGGGCCCTAAGTAAGGATGTTGGGTATGAGCGCTTGTAAACACTACTAAGGTCAAGAGAGACAAAAAGAAACTTATGGGAAACACAAATGCTATCACCTGAGCCCAGGTGGATAGCAAAGGTTAATCACTTATCTTAGGAGTAGCTACCACAGACGTCTCTGGAACAACAAGAGGAGACAACTGCTACAGACTACAGCCATGAACAACTAAAGGAGACGACCGCTGCAGACCACAGCCAGGAATAACTAGAGAAGATGACCGCTGCAGACCATAGCCAGGAACAGCTATAAATAGCACCCAAAGCACCCTAGGGTGAGGTTTATAAAGAAAGTCGAAGGCTGGCAACTGAGAGGAAAAATTTACAGTTTCCCAGGATCATAGAGTCCGCAGCTGGAGAAACAGGTAACTGTCAGATAGCAATACGTTCTGCTAATCTCTGGGATTTTCTAACACTCGCTGCCACTGGATTGTCAGCCGGTTGTGACACCTCTGTGTCACCATTATGCTCCTAAGTTAGGTGTACCTGACTTAAATGCAAATTAGAGGTTCCAGCATAAGGGGTATAGACATGTTTCTGATACAAATCCATATGAATTATTCCTGAACAGTGGATTATGCTTACCTTTTCAAAAAGCTTAAAGTTGTTTTCCAATATTTAACAACATGTATTGTTTATGCCAGAAAGAGTCACTCATTGGTTGGGTCTTGTATTGCATCTCAACATCATAGAGATAAATAGGACTGAACTACAGCAATGTGTACAACCTGTAGACAGGTGTGGCACTGAAAGTGACCATACTTTTCTAATATTGGACAACTCCTATAAATTGCTGACACTTTGGTTTCTTTCCAACTGAATTTTAAATTACTGCCCAGGAAAAGGATCTTATGCCATCGTCTATTATTTATTTCTCTATCTGCTTTTTTTCTTCCATGTTTGTCCACATAGATTTCTCTTAAGCTCGGTAACCCTGAAGCTAATAAGTTATTGATTTTTTTTTCCAGATTCGGAGTTTGCTGTAAATTGTAAGCATTTTTTTAGATTTAATGATACACAAATTCCTTACTTTAATAGTTCGTATTAGAAGAAGTTCTTTCACAGCAAGAAATCTGAAGCAGTTAAAACAGTATAAGAAAAAGTGACGAGGTGGATGAATTTCAGGTTTCCAATGGGTTGTAAACTTTGTTTAGTGATGGTGCTGTGTTGAATCCAGCTGACCACAGTTTATAACTAATGAGGCAAAGTCTTCATATTTAATCATTCTTTTTGATCACAAAAAAATCAAAGGCAGCGGTGAAATATTACGACTCGAGCAGTTGATACGTTTTAGGATACTACAGATGTGCCTTCAAGTCATTCTTTTTTCTTTTGTAAAAGTTTCTTTAGATCTTAGTAAGCAAAACCTGCAAGTAATTAGAATTTTGCTAACTTCCGGGAAATTCTAAGGCAGAAATGGATTTCACATTTCTTCCCCTATATTCCATTTAGTGACAGACATTGACACATCTCTCATGAGCCTGTCACTATTCGGGCTTACAATCAATTTTATCTCAGGCACACACTGTGGCAATTTTCATGGTAGGACAAATTGCCTGCAAATATGTTTTTGGAGAGTAGAGGAAACTTGATTACCTCAAGAAAACCAATACAAACTCAGTGTAAGGTGATAGAACAACTTCTATCCTTTCTCCCTCGTTCCATAGAGTGATGTATTACTTGCCATTGGTTTTGATGTTTCTTGCGTTTGTAGTTTTTTATTGAGGTTGTGTGCTGTTTTTTCATTAAAGGGAACCTGTCACCAGATTTTGGACTTCTAAAGTAAAACTAGCACCTTAAGCAGTGCCTGTGCTGCATTCTATAAAGGTGCACATTACCTCCTGACCCCTCTGTAGCCCCCAAAAATACCATTATAAAATCTCCCGCCTGGTATGTAAATTGTCTGGTCCAGTCCGTCCTATTCTGTCCCTACTTTCGCTATCCTCCTGAGCTGATTGATGTGGACGCTATCCACGTAGGCAGGCAAAATCTCTCCCCTGTGCAAACATATTCCCAGCTTGTACAGGCGCACTTCGCTCTGCTCTATTATATTAACCTTGATACATGATGGAATTGGGAGTGTTTTTCTGATACCATATTATATTACTATTTATTGGGACTATATATTGATTGTTGATGTACTAATTGGATTATGGTGGGAATTTTGTGTGGTTCACATTGGGCACTTGTCGTTAATGGAATCTAATAATTTTGAAGACTGTATATATTGGTTCCCACTATATATCAGATATTTACAGAGTGATTAACTATGTACCATTTTGAAGTATTTGTATTATCAGTGCTTTATTATTATTACTATATAATTTATCTGAGAATTATAACAATATTTTAATCTTGTATTTATTGTTATATTTTTTTAAAAAATTCTTCTTTCTTGTCACCCTTGTCACTTTTTGTCACTTATAAATCACATTGGGGTTTTTTCCTTTCTTTTTCCTTCTTCCTTCTATGTATGGATACTGGTTTGTTTCATTATAATGGATCATCGGTCAATATTTAACTGTACTTATTATTATAACTATATATATATATATATTTCCTTCACGCATGCACTTTATTATGCTCCCACCACCTGCCCGAATGTTTTCGGGCGGATGCTGGTTGGCATCTATAATCATAGATTCACTTTTTAATGGTGATATAGTATTGATAAAGCATTTATGGGCATAATGTCCCTGTGAATAATATGTTAAAATTTATACCCAATATGTCCTTTTGATACCTTAGAGTTGATGGATATAACACCTCTGGAAGTGACGCTATGGATTTTTCATGATTTAGATTATTTGGTTACACATACAACTATAGTCATAAAAATTAATACAAAATGACGTTACTATCTTCTTTATGAATGAATTGGTCATCTACATATATCTTTATGGTCACCGGAGTGTTTATATCAACATGTCGCTTTTGGAAATGATGTTACGGATCCTTTATGAATGAAATTGCTCACCTGTATATGTCACCATAGTTACCGGAGTAGGTTACACTTAAATCTAGAGATGACGTTACGAACTTGTTCATTTACATATTTCTATGGTTACCGGAGTGCTAACATCAATGAGATGCACCCGGAAATAATGTTACGGTCTCTCCATGAATCTGTCAGGACCGGGAGGACTGATGGGCCCAGGAGGTGGATCCACTGGACCGAGTATCCCACCGGGGGGCAGGGTACACGGCAGCCGGAGCACTGGCGTGGCCGGGACAGGTATAACCAGGTCAGCAGAGTCACAAAGTTCTTCAGGACGGTAAGGAAAACAGGCACAGGTACCAGGGAGCAAAGACAAGAAGTCTACAGGACACGGCACCAGGGGGCCTGAGCACCTAGCACAAAAGACAAAGCTTCTAGACACGTTGATCAGGCAACGCCCCTATGGAAGGGCCAGTCTTATATATCCAGCACAGCCGTATGTCACATCCTGCTTCAGGTGTGCTGGGTCCATAAAACCAGGAGAGTGGGCGCGGCCTGGTCCTATACAGAGGCATGAGGCTAATACTCAGAGTCAGACTCATGAGACCAGGAGCAGGACACAGGAGAGCACGAGCGGGAGCGACAGCCATGACCGGTGGACACGTGGAGTGGATCAGTGGGTAAGGAGCAGTGCAATGACGGTGAGGCCGGATCAGTGGGTACGGAGCGGTGGTGCGATGCAGGTGCGACTGGATCAGTGGGTACAGAGCGGTGGTGCAATGCAGGTACGACTGGATCAGTGGGTATGGAGCGGTGGTGCGATGCAGGAACCGGCTCAGTGGGTAAGGAGGGCTGCTGGGACACCGGGAGCGTGACAGAATGTAACCGTTTGTATATGCACGTTGCTATAACTACTAGTGTCACATGTTTTTATCCGGAAATGACGTTACGGATTTTGTATGAATGTAATCGTTTGTATATGCATATACATATACATATATATTTTATATATTTTTTTTTTTTTTTTTTTTTTTTTTTTTTTTTCACGCATACACTTTATTATGCTCCAACCATCTGCCCGAATGATTTCGGACGGAGGCTGGTTGGCATTTATAATTATAGATTTACTTTTTAATGGTGATATAGTATTGATAAAACATCTATGGGCATAATGTTTCTGTGAATAAATATTACGGATGTTACGGATCCTTTATGAATGAAATTGCTCACCTGTATATGTCACCATATTTACCGGAGTGGGTTACATTTAAATCTAGAGATGACGTTACGAACTTGTTTATTTACATATTTCTATGGTTACCGGAGTGCTAAACATTAATGAGAGGCACCCGGAAATGACGTTACGGTCCCTCTATGAATGTAACTGCTTGTATATGCACGTTGCTATAACTACTAGTGTCACATGCTTTTATCCGGAAATGACGTTACGGACCTTGTATGAATGTAGTCTCTTGTATATGCATGTTGCTATAACTACTAGTGTTACATGCTCTTACCCGGAAATGATGTTACGGATCCCTAATGAATGTAACCGCTTGTATACGCATGTTGCCATAACTACCAGTGTCACATGTTTTTTTACCCGGAAATGACGTTACGGACTTTTAACAAATGAGCAAGTACGTTTCAACTGTTGTGATGGTAACCAGAGCGTCACATGATCTAATCTGGATATCTCGTCACCAAACTACACACCGGCTCTACATCCATGAGGGATTTCCTGCCTATAAAGAGGTTAGCGGTTCCAGTACAGATCACTCCTGGACGAAGCACTTTCAGGTGCGAAACGCGCGTCAGTGTGGCTGTTGGAGGCCGTGGCAATCTTACGTTTTGGACTCCCTGGTAATGTTATGTTGTATTCATCTATTTATTGTACTGCAAACCATACCTTTGATAATGCTATATACCAATTGATATTTACTACTGGAAAAGGTTGCAGTTACCTATGAATGTATAAACAGAACAACATTTCATACCATTCAGTTTTATGGATTCCATTGATGATAGTATAACAAGTGCCCGGTGTCCACATTATTCCATCCGTCCCTCCTGGGCTGTTCCATTAAATTGCTATGTGTTTTTAAATTTTTATAATTTATGTTGTTAATAAAGATGATTGTTATATAATATGGCTTGCATATTCCTTTTTGGTGGCTATTTTGAAATCATGCAATAGAGGCCTCATATGGTTATTGTGGTTATTGGTGCTATTGTGAGCAGAGCCAAAAACATAGGTGTACCTGTGCAAACCGGTCTGTTATGTGCAGGGCTGTGGAGTCCGGTAAGCCAAACCTTCGACTCCGACTCCTCAATTTTTCTTGCCCCGACTCCCACATATATTGCTGATAGGTAAGTGAAAAATTTATTGTAGTACGAACAATGTGAACATCAGACATTTAATCATTTTTATGTTACAATAATCAAGATATATCGATAGGACATAAAATATATTTATTGGAATGCAACTTTAGAACACAAACTGTAATAAATTGTAAATATGTAATACACTATGTAATATACAGTAGATTGCATATATATCTAGTGTGTATATATAAATATAAATATATATATATATATATATATATATATATATATTACATATTGTATTACATATTTACAATTTGTTACAGTTTTTTGTGTTCTAAAGTTGTATTCCAATACATATATTTTATGTTCTATCTAAATATCTTGATTATTATATCATAAAAATGATTAAATGTCTGATGTTCACATTGCACTACAATACATTTTTCACTTAAATATAAGCAATATACTAAATGTTATTATTTAGTATGTTTTTGTTGAAAACTGTTTTTGCCACTTACATAGTGTATTACATAGTTTTTCGTGTTATATACAGTGCCTACAAGTAGTATTCAACCCCCTACAGATTTAGCAGGTTTACACATTCGGAATTAACTTGGCATTGTGACATTTGGACTGTAGATCAGCCTGGAAGTGTGAAATGCACTGCAGCAAAAAAGAATGTTATTTCTTTTTTATTTATTTTTTTTTAAATTGTGAAAAGTTTATTCAGAGGGTCATTTATTATTCAACCCCTCAATCCACAAGAATTCTGTTTGGTTCCCCTAAAGTATAATGAAGTATTTCAGGCACAAAGAACAATGAGCTTCACATGTTTGGATTAATTATCTCTTTTTCCAGCCTTTTCTGACTAATTAAGACCCTCCCCAAACTTGTGAACAGCACTCATACTTGGTCAACATGGGAAAGACAAAGGAGCATTCCAAGGCCATCAGAGACAAGATCGTGGAGGGTCACAAGGCTGGCAAGGGGTACAAAAGCCTTTCCAAGGAGTTGGGCCTACCTGTCTCCACTGTTGGGAGCATCATCCGGAAGTGGAAGGCTTATGGAACTACTGTCAGCCTTCCACGGCCTGGACTTTGAAAGTTTCCACCCGTGCCGAGGCCAGGTTTGTCCGAAGAGTCAAGGTTAACCCAATGACAACAAGGAAGGAGCTCCGGGAAGATCTCATGGCAGTGGGGACATTGGTTTCAGTCAACACCATAAGTAACGTACTCCACCGCAATGGTCTCCGTTCCAAACGAGCCCGTAAGGTACCTTTACTTTCAAAGCGTCATGTCAAGGCTCGTCTACAGTTTGCTCATGATCACTTGGAGGACTCTGAGACAGACTGGTTCAAGGTTCTCTGGTCTGATGAGACCAAGATCGAGATCTTTGGTGCCAACCACACACGTGACGTTTCGAGACTGGATGGCACTGCATATGACCCCAAGAATACCATCCCTACAGTCAAGCATGGTATTGGCAGCATCATTCTGTGGGGCTGTTTCTCAGCCAAGGGGCCTGGCCATCTGGTCCGCATCCATGGGAAGATGGATAGCACGGCCTACCTGGAGATTTTGGCCAAGAACCTCCGCTCCTCCATCAAGGATCTTAAGATGGGTCGTCATTTCATCTTCCAACAAGACAACGACCCAAAGCACACAGCCAAGAAAACCAAGGCCTGGTTCAAGAGGGAAAAAATTAAGGTGTTGCAGTGGCCTAGTCAGTCTCCTGACCTTAACCCATTTGAAAACTTGTGGAAGGAGCTCAAGATTAAAGTCCACATGAGACACCCAAAGAACCTAGATAACTTGGAGAAGATCTGCATGGAGGAGTGGGCCAAGATAACTCCAGAGACCTGTGCCGGCCTGATCAGGTCTTATAAAAGATGATTTTTAGCTGTAATTGCAAACAAGGGTTATTCCACAAAATATTAAACCTAGGGGTTGAATAATAATTGACCCACACTTTTATGTTGAAAATTTATTAAAATTTAACTGAGCAACATAACTTGTTGGTTTGTAAGATTTATGCATCTGTTCATAAATCCTGCTCTTGTTTGAAGTTTGCAGGCTCTAACTTATTTGCATCTTATCAAACCTGCTAAATCTGCAGGGGGTTGAATGCTACTTGTAGGCACTGTATAGAGTTGAGCGATGTTCGAGGTTCGCCAATTTCATGTTCGAGTGATTTTTGAGGTGCTCGAGATAGAACGCAAACGCAAGCTTTATGCTAAAAGCTCAATAGCTCGAGTAACGTTCGAGAACGGTTCGATCAGCAAAAAGCCTAGCTAGTTACTAGCTGGCTTTTAACTGTAATAGTGTGAGTCACTCTGTGATTCACACTATTATCTAATTTCAGCGTATAGTGTGCGGGGGCGTCGCGTTTAGATCAATGCTGCTGGGATAATGGCGATTGCTATTTTTTTTTTTTTCTCTAAGCGTGCGTGCAGTGGAGTGGGCCAGCATATCATCAGCCAATCCCAGACACACACACAGCTAAGTGGTCTTTTTTGCCAGACAAGCAAGGGCATATGTCATAGGCTGTCCATGTCACATGTCCTGGTATTATAAATATGGGCATTTTCCCTCACGGCGCCATTATCTGCTTTCTGCGTGTAGGTGAAAGTCACCGTTCACGCAGCTCCTGGTGCCGCTCCGGCTGTGTACACTATACACACAGCGCTCTACAGATTAGGGACAGAAGTTTATTTCAGTCCTTTTCTGGGCTCATTTTCTCGGGCTCAGAGCCATTGGTGACAGTCAGGTCCGTGGAAACGCTGTATACAGCTCCAGATAACAGCGTCTGTGTTCCTAAGCTCAGGGAATTCCTTGCTGCATTTCACCATTAGGAGGGATAGAAAGTGAGGCTTCCTTTCATGTCCACTGACCCAGAGAACCCGGCTACTGTACCCACCTGCCCACTTTTGCCATGCTATTTTTATAGCAAACAGTGCTGGACATAAGTGGCATCCAAACGTTGGCTGCTATACTAATTTTGTGTCCCACTGGTGCCAAGCATTTTCCAGCACCTCTGCATTAAACCCTGATGCACATTTTGCGATGCTATTTTTATAGCAAACAGTGCTGAACATAAGTGGCATCCACAAAGTGTCTGCTATACTAATTTAGTGTCCCAATTGTGCCAAGCAAGTCCCACCACCTCTGCATTCTACCCTCATGTACATTTTGCTACTTTATTTTTATAGCAAACAGTGTTGAAACTTAGTGGCATCCACAAAGTGTCTGCTATACTAATTTAGTGTCCCACTTGTGCCAAGCATGTCCCACCACCTTTGCATTCTACCTTCATGCACATTTTGCTATGCTATTTGTATAGCAAACAGTGCTGGACATAAGTGGCATCCAAAAAGTGGCTGCTCTACTAATTTTGTGTCCCACTGGTGCCAAGCATTTTCCAGCACCTCTGCATTAAACCGTCATGCACATTTTGCTGCGCTATTTTTATAGCAAACAGTGCTGGACATAAGTGGCATCCAAAAAGTGGCTGCTCTACTAATTTTGTGTCCCACCGGTGCCAAGCATTTTCCAGAACCTTTACATTAAACCCTGATGCACATTTTGCTATGCTATTTTTATAGCAAACTCTGGGAATTCCTTGCTGCATTTTATCATTAGGAGGGATAGAAAGTGAGGCTTCCTTTACTGTCCTGGTACACACAGAACACGGCCACTGTACCCACCTGCCCACTTTTGCCAAGCTATTTAATTTTCCCAAAAAGCTGACACTTATTCTGCCATCCTAAAATTGTCTGGAATACTAAGTTAATGTTCCTTTGCTGCCAAGCAAGGTACAACACATGTGCATTCTACACTCCTTTCCATTTCTGGAACGCAATTATCCAGCCAATCTGTGACGAAGGTGCAGGCATGGATATAATGTTGCCTTCATCCAATGGTGGTTCTCTTGATGTCTGACAGCTCAACAATACCATCTGTTTCCACTTCCAAAACTAGTGACGACCTGCCAATCACACTCCCGCTTACGGGTAAAGTAAAGGGGTGGAAGTTCAGCATGAAAAAGCATGTGTGACTGCTGTCCCCACAGTCACAGAGGATGAAGAGCACGCAAATGCACTTGATGGGGCAGGCGGTGGTTGCACAGCCCCGCTAGGCCGCATTGTAGTACAGTGAAATTCCCATTGCGTCTTATGCTTCATTTTAAGTCTTGTACTTGGTGGGCTCCCCAGTATGCAGCAAAACTACGCAACGGGAAAAGGACTCTAGGCAGTTGGGTTTATAAATGATTGTTTAACTTTCCCAAAACAAACAATAAGAACCATGCATAAAATTGAAATAATAGAAGAATCTGTTCAGTTGCCTACTACCTGCTAATCCCTCTGCGTAGCAGCAGTAATTATGTTTTTGTGCGTGTGTGTGTGTGTGTGTGTGCGAATACAACTTACCAGTGGCGCATCACAAGAGCTTCAAAGTTATCTACCTAAACATAGACAAAACACATTACCCCCCCTGAATACCCTTGTTAGCTGAAGCCTCACAGATAAGGCAGATGATAACAGTGTGAATTCAAACCACACAGCTCTGCAACACAGTCATGGAAATCTTGAAAAGCAACAGTCAATGCAAACATGTGTCGCTGTCCCTCTATGATTTAAACTGTAAGTGACAATTTGACAGTGCAGAGGCAGCAAGTCTTATTGTCTATATAGTCGGCCAACCCAGAACAGATATGTGTTTAGCTAATAAAACAAAGTGTTGCGTGCACGCATTACTGTCTGGGCACAGCCTACCGTACCCGGGTACTATGATGTCCAGTTGCCATAAATACAGCCTTTATGCTCCTCTCACGGTAAACAGTATAGACAGCACCAGAAGAATGTTGGTCTGTGGCACAGGATGCTGCTCACTGGTGTTACGGTCCTCCTCACTAAACTCCAACACGACTACCCTCACAATTGAACGAAATGTTTCTGCGGTGGCTCCTTGCTTTAACACATACCTTTAGCTTTTCCTTCTGCTCATAGACAGCATCTCCAAGTCCACACCCGAAGACCAATTCGCTATTGCTATAGTGACCAAACAGACAAAGGCAGATAAAAAAAAACAGCAGCCCCTTGTGTGTAGTCTGCAACAATGCATGCAATGAACGGCAAATAAGCATGTTGCATTGACAGTGGCTAAAGCTGAGCAATATACCCTCACGCTATCAATTCATGTCCATGTGACACTTCATGGAGGAAGTACTCAAAGTTGTGAGTTTTTGCCTTCTACTTAGAGATATTTGACAAATCTTACAGATTGCATGACTTGGGTGATCCTTTGCGATGTCCAAAAAGTACCAGGCTAGGCAAGGCTTACAGCCCATGCGACCTGCATAGCCAACATGACTTATGCTCAGAGGCAGAGTTGTGGCCGAGGATTCAGTTGTTGACGTGTTTCCAGTACTTTGTCTCTGTCCAGGAAGACACAACTTAAACTCGTCGTCAGTAGCATCCTCCTCCACCTCCTCTGCTGACGTCATCGACTGGCTGACTTTGGTTTGACAGTAAGTGGGGTCTCCAACCTCATCATCACCCTGTGTTTTTCATTGCCCTCGTCCTGAATCCTCTGTGACAACCTCTTCCTGCCCTGACCGAATAGCAAAGTTGTCGTTACAATCAGGTATCTGAATCTCCTCATCATGTTCCCCTTTGTCTCCACCAGGATGATGTACGGTTTGGAAATGAGGGTGTACATTATGCTCAGCACCTTCTTCATCGGGACCTGGATCCGACTCACAAACCTTCTGGCCATCTGTGCAGATCATTTCCCCTGTCTCCTGGAACTCGCTGCCTCAACACGTCAGATTATCTGCTACACCAGCAAGCTTCAAACGGAAATTGAAAACTCAGCTGTTCAGAAATGACTATAACCTTCAATGACCCCACCACCGTGCATAGTTGCCGCTCAACCTACACCCCACCTACTGTCTCCTCCCTAAAATCCTTTACATTATAATCCCGCAAGGGCAGGGCCCTCTTCCCTCTGTACCAGTCTGTCTATTGTTACTTGTATATGTATTCTGTATGTAACCCCCTTCTCATGCACAGCACCATGGAATCAATGGTGCTCTATAAATAAATAATAATAATAATAATAATAATAATAATAATAACTTCTTTGTCTGTACTCACTGCAGCTTTGGAGCAGACCTCTGATTCCCAGGCTATAGTGTGACTGAACAGCTCTGCAGACTCAACCATCTCTGTTACCCTATACTCAGCAGGGCTGGTGGAAACTTGAGAGCTGTTATGAAGCAAGTGCGATTGGGTTGACACCACAGAGGAATAGAGTATTTGTGATATTGAACTTGAGGTGGAGGAGAGGCGACTTTATGGCGCACTTGAGATCCATTGAAGCAGCTGCTGTTTTGGTGCCTCATCTACTTTTGTTAGCGATGGTCGTGTCTGTGAAAAAAGGATCATATCAGATTATCCAAGGGAAGTAGTACACCTGTTATTTTGGCTGTTATTTGTTGTTACGAATCGGTGCCGCCGTAAACACAAGCAACCTGCTGTGGTTCCTGTTGCGCCCAGGCGTCAGCTGCCATTTAGGGCTGTGCCTCGGGTTGTCCAGCTGGCTGCTTTCTCCTCCATGTCTAAGTGTGGAGAGGCGGCTAGTGCGCATGCGTGTGCCGATTTACCCCAGCCACAGCCTAACACCAGTGTTTCGCCTAGTGAGTATGCTCAGCCTGACTGTGCCATTGCTGAGGCTAAGTCTTCATTTTGGGCTACAGCGCATACTCCCACACTTTGTGCGAAAAGCCTCTTTGCACAGGTACTTGGACTTCTGGCCGGGTCTAAGTCCTGTCTTGTGCCTAGACAGCATGCTGAAGCTGATAGTCTTTTTTCGGAGACTGTATTTCATGCTACTGAGATGCTAAGGCACTTACTGCATCAGAGGCTAGGTCCGGTAATGAACTCTTTGGCCCTGCCCCTGATGTGGGGGGCACATATAGACCACAGGGCATCAGGTGTCCTGACGATGTGGCCAGGCAACTCCCAACTGGCTTGCAGAGGTCCGCCCCTATGACTTGTCACCTCATTATTGTTGGTCAGACGATGACTGGTGAGGTGTTTGGTTCGTGGCTGCCATGAGGTCATCATTAAAGTGGCTTTTCCGAATAGGACACTAGTTATGCCACTCATGACGTGTCACACTGCTTTTGTCTCCAGGAGGTGCATTGTGGTCCACCCTGGTTTGGGGCGGACACAGGTTATAAAAGGGGCTGGAGCCAACAAGGAGGTGCGCAGTCTTCTATTATGTTCCGAAAGAGCACACCTCCATGTGTTGAACCCATTGCGGCTTTAGGCCAGAGGTAGGCAGGGATAGGGCGTCGATGCAAGCCGCCACCACAGTTGGTAACACAGAACGGTTAAGACCAGCTCATGTCCTACCAGTCCAGTTAGTGCAGCCCAGTGGCATTAACAGGACTGCTGCTGCTGATGCGCCTGCTGTCCACAGGTGTGTCCCCTACGCACACGGACAGCGTACCCAATGGCCCCTGTGTTGTTAACAGGGAGTTCCTGGGCTGGGTGGGCTTGTGGACCCTGTGACGCTAACAGGGCTCCCAGTCTCCAGATCTGAGTGGCGTCTAACTCGGTTCAGGCTACTATTAGTTTCAGAGTCACCCAGCTCTGTATCCTCCTCCTAACCTTCCAGTTGCCATCCTCTCCATTTCCATCTGGGAGCACGGTGGACACTGACTGCTGATGGGGATATATACCTTTCTCTTTCTTTTCTTAATTTTTTTATATAGCGGTAACATAGTATATACCACCTTATCCAAATCTGCCAGTCCCACCATAACAGATGTTGTTTCTTCAGCAAATGTTACTGTTGCTTAACCACCAAACACACGGACACAAACTTTTTTCCCCTTTCCAACACACCTGTTCCCCTTTCCACCAGCATCTGTCCTTTTTCACCTCATTTGGTATATGACCAAAAGTGCAACTCTGCAGGGACACCGTACTCAATGCCATCTCAGCCCAGCAGCCAGCCCTCGGTCCCTCAGATGTGCACAAGTAAAAGACCATTTCCTCCTATCCATGACAAAGCGTTGAGATTCACTCTGTGCAGCACTGCTGTTTAGTGGAAAAGCAGATCTAAGATTGTGTACCACCTTCTGCTGATACTCCTGCATACATGCGTCCCTTTCTATGGCAGGAATTATTTCACCAAATTTTGTGTTGTACCGGGGATCTAACAGTGTGGCAACCCAGTAGTCAGCATTACTTCGAATTCGTACAATCCGAGGGTCATGTTGTAGGTAGGGCAGAAAGAAGGCGCTCATGTGTCTTGTGCATCCAGGAGGACCAAGTCCTAGGTGTGTTGGTGGCGGAGAGGTGAGAATCATGCCTCCTTCCTCTGCCCTCTCCCCCCAACCTCGCACAACCGAAATGTGAGCAAGCTCTCACTCATCTGCTGAGTCTTCCATGCCCATCGCCAGTTCGTCCTCCATTTCTTCCTGGGCTCCTGCACCTTTCTCAACAGTTTTGCTGATACTATGCACCCTTGTTAATCCCTCTCCCCCACCGTCACATGACTGCCACCTAGGTGCCGCTGACTCTCTGGACCTTGTAGATCTTGTTATCCCTTCCGCATAGGACTCCTCCTGTACTTCCTCCCCTTCCTCTTGTCCCAACACCTGACTCCAAATAATGCTTACAGTGTGCTCCATCATGTAGATGACCAGAATTGTCACGCTGAGAATGGCATCGCCAGTGCTAAACATCTTCGTCGACATTTGTAAACTGTACAGAAAGGGTGCATAGGTCCTTGATCTGACACCACTCCAGCAGCATGATCTGCACCACCTCTGGATCAAGTTAGCCCAGGGTATACGTCATAACTTGTGTTGAGCGAGTATGCTTGTCACTACTCGGTACTCGCACGAGTATCACTGTACTCGGGCTACTCGGCGGGGACCGAGTAATCTCGCGATACTCGTGCTGTACTCATGGTCTTCATCCCTGCATGTTGGCGCTCTTTTGAGAGCCAGCCCTCATGCAGGGATTGGCTGGCAGACCACTGCAATGCCACAGCCCTGTTAGTTGTGGAATTGCAGTGATTGGCCGGCCTGCACAGCATGACCGAGCCTTTATACCAGCGGGCGCGCTGTGCTCTGCATACAGCCATCCAGACAGTCAGTGCAGGGAGAGTGTTGCTGCTTCAGGGAAAGGTTTGCGGCCCTTTATAGTTATTTCCGTAGCAGGGCTGCAAACAGTGTGACCAGAAGTCCTTCTCAGGACTATTGTAGTTGTATACAGGCAGGCAGGGTATAGCCAGGTCGGAGTACAGGAGCAGAGTCCTTCTCAGGACTATTGTTGCTGTATACAGGCAGGGCAGGCAGGGTATAGCCAGGTCGGAATACAGGCTAGTGACCAGAAGAGTCCTTCTCAGGACTATTGTAGCAGTATACAGGCAGGCAGGCAGGCAGGCAGGGTATATAGCCATTCCTAGTGGTTACCGTATACCAGCCTTCATCATATCTGGGGCTGGTGTACACAGTGTAAAACAGTCCTGATAGTGTTAGACTTCTCAGTAATTGTCGCTCCTAAAAAGCTGTTAGGTTCTTAGTGCGTCCGTGCGTGCATTTAAAAACCGCACGTGTGTGGCTGTCGGTGGCAGTGTACAGGTGCACTTGTGTGCGTTTTGCACAAACTAGTATATAACGCACAAGTCTAGTGAATAATACACGTCAGTCAGCAGTGGCTGATAGTGTCAGACTTCTCAGTAATTGTCGCTCCTAAAACCTGTTAGGTTCTTGTGCGGTTTTTAAATGCAAGCACGGACGCACTAAGAACCTAACAGGTTTTTAGGAGCGACAATTACTGAGAAGTTTGACACTATCAGACACTGCTGACTGTATTATTCACTAGACTTGTGCGTTATATACTAGTTTGTGAAAAACGCACACAAGTGCACCTGTACGCTGCCACAGACAGCCACACACGTGCGGTTTTTAAATGCAAGCACGGACGCACTGTGTGTGGCTGTCGGTGGCAGCGTACAGGTGCACTTGTGTGCGTTTTTCACAAACTAGTATATAACGCACAAGTCTAGTGAATAATACAGTCAGCAGTGTCTGATAGTGTCAAACTTCTCAGTAATTGTCGCTCCTAAAAACCTGTTAGGTTCTTAGTGCGTCCGTGCTTGCATTTAAAAAACGCACGTGTGGCTGTCGGTGGCAGAGTACAGGTGCACTTGCGTGCGTATATAACGCACAAGTCTAGTGAATAATACACGTCAGTCAGCAGTGTCTGATAGTGTCAAACTTCTCAGTAATTGTCGCTCCTAAAAACCTGTTAGGTTCTTAGTGCGTCCGTGCTTGCATTTAAAAACCGCACGTGTGTGCCTGTCGGTGGCAGCGTACAGGTGCACGTTTTGCACAAACTAGTATATAACGCACAAGTCTAGTGAATAATACATGTCAGTCAGCAGTGTCTGATAGTGTCAAACTTCTCAGTAATTGTCGCTCCAAAAAACCTGTTAGGTTCTTATTGCGTCCGTGCTTGCATTTAAAAACCGCACGTGTGTGGCTGTCGGTGGCAGAGTCAGGCTCCACATTGTCCCTGGATAGAGACGTGCATGATGGCCTGTAAACCTGAAGTGCCCATTGTAAGGAAGTGGGTCTATTGTAGTATAGCCCTTTGGCAGGGCAGCCAAAAATTGGGAGGCTCCACATTGTCCCTGGATAGAGACGTGCATGAGGGCCTCAAAACATTGTTCTCATTGCAAAGGAGCGGGTCTCCTGTTGTTGTAATGCCCATTCTGAAAGAATGGGCGAAAAAATTTACCACTGGGGGTATACCTGAAACAACGGCCTAACTATTGTAATGGTCATCATGGTGGCGCATGAGGAGAAGGAGGAGCAGTCCAGCGATTAGCCAAAGTCCAGAAGTGTGTACCCATGGGTGAGTGGAGGTACATGGCAAATTCCTGTTACAAACTTTAAATTCCGCTGTCATTTGCTGGTGAAGTCTGGCCCAATCCAACCCTTGTTCATCTTGATCAGAGTCAGCCTGTCAGCATTTTCAGTTGACAGGCGGGTGCGTTTATCTGTAATGATTCCACCTGCGGCACTAAAAACACGCTCTGACAAAACGCTAGCGGCAGGGCAGGCCAGGACTTCCAAGGCGTAGAGAGCCAATTCATGCAACGTGTCCAGCTTGGATACCCAAAAATTGTAAGGCACAGAGGAATGTCGGAGTACAGTTGTTCGATCTGCAAGGTACTCCTTGAGCATCTGAGCAAACTTAGAATTTCTTGTGGCACTACCCCGCACCTCAGGGGCTGTAGTATGTGAGGGGCTGAGAAAACTGTCTCACATCTTAAAGACTGTTCCCCTACCTCTGGCGGATTGGACTTGTGCCCCTCTCGGCTGTACGCCTTGGTTGTCCACTGATTCCTGACCTATGCCGCTAGCGTTTTGTGAGGGGAATGCTTTGCCTACTTCCGTGACTATGGCCTTCTGGAACTGCTGCATTTTGCCTGATCTCTCCGCCTCGGGAATAAGAGACATAAAGTTCTCCTTTTAGCGTGGGTCTAACAGTGTTACCAACCAGTAATGATTGTCGGCCAAGATGTTCTTAACGCGAGGGTCACGAGACAGGCAGCTTACCATAAAGTCAGCCATGTGCGCCAGACTCTTAACAGCCAGTACTTCAGTATCCTGACCAACACGATGACTGAACATGCTGTCCTCCTCCTCCTCCTCATCATCTACCCTGTCCTCTGGCCAGCCACGTTGAACCGAGGATATGACTGCATGTCATATCCTCAATTTGGCCGGAGAGTTGCTCCATGTCTTCATCCTCCTCCTCGTCATAGTCCTCCACTGCACGTTGTGATGAGACGAGGCTGGGCTGTGTGTTATCACCCACACCCACTACTGTTTCTTGCTCCAACTCATTGCCGCTCACCATCTTGGTGGAGTCCTCAAAGTTTTGGAGAATGGTCCATAGGTCGGACATCCATCTCCACTCCTCAGGTGTTATGTGTGGAGTTTGACCCATTTCCTGACGGCTTAGGTGATGCAGGTACTCAACAACTGCCCTCTTCTGCTCACATATCCTGACCAACATGTGCAGAGTTGAATTCCAACGCGTGGGGACATCACACACCAGTCTGTGAGCCGGAAGATGCAAATGGTGCTGAAAGCCGGCAAGGCCGGCTGAAGCAGTAGGTGACTTTCGAATATGTGCAGACAGGTGGCGAACTTTTACCAGCAGATCAAACAGCTCTGGGTATGACTTTAGAAACCGCTGAACCACGAGGTTGAGCACATGGGCCACGCATGGAACATGTGTCAGCTGGCCTCGCCTCAAAGCCGCCACCAGGTTCCGGCCATTGTCACACACGACCTTTCCTGGCTTTAGGTTCAGAGGTGTGAGCCAGTGATCTGCCTGCTGTTTCAGAGCTGTCCACACCTCTTCTGCATTGTGGGGTTTGTCACCTATGCAGATTAGCTTCAGCACAGCCTGTTGCCGCTTCGCCGAGGCAGTGCTGCAGTGCTTCCAGCTTGGGACTGGTGTGGAGGGTAAAGTGGATGAGGATGCGCAGGAGGAGGAGGAGGCTGAGGAGCATGACATTCCGGAGCTGTAGAGTGTAGGTGAAACCCTGACTGAGGTAGGGCCTGCAAACCTTGGTGTGGGAAGGACGTGTTCCGTCCCTCGCTCAGACTGGGTCCCAGCTTCCACAATATTAACCCAGTGTGCCGTCAACGAGATGTAGCGGCCTTGCCCACGTGTCTGTGGTTAGGTGGACTTTGGCTGAAACAGCATTGTTCAGGGCACGTGTGATGTTTTGTGACACGTGGTTATGCAATGCGGGGATGGCATACCGGGAGAAATAGTGGCGGCTGGGGACCAAGTAACGTAGGACAGCTGCTGCCATCAGGTCGTGGAATGCTTCTGTCTCCACCAGCCTAAAAGGCAACATTTCCAGCGCAAGCAGTCGCGAAATGCTAGCATTTAGAAGTGTGGCATGTGGGGCATTGGCAGTGTATTTGCGCCAGCGTTCAAAGGTTTGCTGAATGGATAACTGAATGCTGCGCTGGGACAAGGACATGCTTGATGATGGTGTTATTTCTGCGTGGGCAACTGATGGTGCAGGGCCGGAGGAGGCTTGACATCAGCAAGCACTGCTCCTCGACTCTGTTGTACATCCCACAAAGTCAAGTGCTTGGCTGACATGTGCCTGATCATGCTGGTGGTGGTCAAGCTGCTAGTTTTGGTACCCCTGCTGATGCTGGCATGGCAGGTGTTGTAAATGGCCTTTTTAGAATCATCTGGAGCCAACTTAAAAAACTGCCAGACTCGGGAAGACCTAACATTTGTACAGGCACCTTGTGTCGTGTTGTTGTTCCGGGGAACGGTTGCCCGACCTCTGCCTGGGGCCACCACCCTGCTTCTTACTGCCTGTTGGGATGCTACGCCTCCCTCCCCCTGTGCACTGCTGTCCTCGCTCTGCATATCCTCCTGCCAGGTTGGGTCAGTTACTGGATCATCCACCACGTCGTCTTCCTCTTCCGCACCCTGCTCCTCCTCCTGACTTCCTGACAATTGTGTCTCATCATCGTCCACCCCTTGTTGAGACACATTGCCAACTTCGTGAGAACGTGGCTGCTCAAATATTTGGGCATCTGTACATACAATCTCGTCATGACCCACTTCAACAGGAGCTGGCGAGAGGCCAGAATGTGTGAATGGAAATGTGAACAGCTCTTCTGAGTGTCCGTGGACGTGTACTCGGCCTGGTGTTAGGAAGGAGGATCAGGTTCTGAAATGTGCGGTGCAGTATCACGGCTACTGACACTTGACCGTGTGGAAGACAGAGTGTTTGTGGTGGTGCCAATCTGACTGGAAGCATTATCCGCTATCCAACTAACAACCTGTTGACACTGGTCTTGGTTCAAGAGCGGTGTACTGCTGCGGTCCCCAAGAATTTAGGACAGGATGTGCGAGCGAGTAGATGTGGCCCTTTGTTGTGGCGAAATTAGAGCTTGCACACGACCTCGGTCTCTGCCTGCACCACCATCACGTCCACTTCCTTGTTCGTCGCCAACGCCCTTGCGCATTTTGCAATGCTGTGCTGATGTGTATTCACTAGACTTGTGCGTTATATCCAAGTTTGTGCAAAACGCACAGAAGTGCACCTGAACACTGCCACCAACAGGCACACGCGTGCGGTTTTTAAATGCAGGCACGGACGCACTAAGAACCTAACAGGTTTCTATCCAGGGACAATATGGAGCCTCCCAATTTTTGGCTGCCCTGCCAAAGGGCTATACTACAATAGACCCACTTCTGGTTTACAGGCCATCATGCACGTCTCTATCCAGGGACAATGTGGAGCCTCCCAATTTTTGGCTGCCCTGCCTAAGGGCTATACTACAATAGACCCACTTCCTTACAATGGGCACTTCAGGTTTACAGGCCATCATGCACGTCTCTATCCAGGGACAACGTGGAGCCTCCCAACTTTTGGCTGTCCTGCCTAAGGGCTATACTACAATAGACCCACTTCCTTACAATGGGCACATCAGGTTTACAGGCCCTCATGCACGTCTGTATGCAGGGGCATTGGTGAACCTCACAATTTTGGACTGCCCTGGCAAAGGAAAATACTACAAAGACTCACTTCCTCAAAATGGGCACATTAGACTCAAGAGGCTTTCATGTACGTCTCTTCTCAGGGACATCGGAGTGCCACACAATGTTTTCACGTAAAATCTTTCATGTAATCTCCAAAAGTAACATACACCAGCTTTATCTCACTATATGTGCCCTTAACATTTCCGCCATGAAAATTAATTTTGGTGTCATTTTGGAAGGTTTTCTGGTGAGTCCGTAAAAATGGCGTAAAACGAGGACAAAATTGTTCACAGCTGTGACTTGAGTGATAAATGCTTCAAGGGGTCTTCCCCATGCTGTTGCCATGTCATTTGAGCACTCTTCTGAGACTTTTGTGACATTTTTAGGGTTTCTACATGCTGCCGGGGGTCATTTCATAAAAATACTCGGGTCTCCCATAGGATAACATTGGGCTCGGTGCTCGGGCCGAGTACACAAGTATCTTGGGATGCTCGGCCCGAGCCTCGAGCACCCGAGCTTTTTAGTACTCGCTCATCACTAGTCATAACATATTTCAGCAGGGCTCGGCGGTGCTGCCACAGACGCTACAACATGTGCAGATTCAAATTCCTGCGTGTCGGCACATCGCATTTCAGGCGTTTAACCGCCAGACCTAAAGACTTCTGTAGCGATGAAAGTTATTGAGCTGCTGGGTGTGAACGATGGAAGTGAGCACATAGCCAGCATGCCCGCTGCACAAGGCCATGTAGGCCGGGATGGTGTTTTAAAAATTGCTGGAGAATCAGATTCAACACGTGAGCCATACAAGGCATGTGTGTCACATTGCCCTGACGAAGGCCCACAGCCAGGTTTGCATCATTGCCGCACACGGCTGTTAAGTCACCATCGGAGTCCGCTCCGTCAATTTGTACTCCGGTCGCCAGGTGACAACATGTTCCTTTTGTGCATAGTGCTGATGATGGGAGAGGAGTCGATGCCAGCGGTGCAGGTGGACGCAGGTTATGCTCACACACTGGGCTGCGTTACCTTGACAGATGCAGAACCACTGGCTGAATGTAGGCAGTGGGTGTCTCACAGATGAAGTACCATCATTCAGCTACAACCAATGGGAAGACACCACACCCTTTTTTAGGCCCATCCTGTCTGCTGACCACTGCCAGACATAGCTATGAACCTCTGGTTACTGTTACCCCCAGTTTTGTTTTCTGATTTTGTGTGCTTGTTACCTGACTACATTTCCTGTTTGCTGTTTATGTACCTCGTTGGCCGATCCGCATTTCACATCTGCTTGTTTTACGATTAAGTCCTGGCCGTCCCATTCTGTTCCTCTTCCTCAACTAATGCTTTAACCCTGCCTGACTTCTATTCTCTGGAACTACAGCCTTCCACAGGTATTGATCACCTTGGGCCCTGTGTAATTCCAAATCCCTGTATAGGGGTTAAAGGGTTTCAGGGTTCTGGGGGTCCTGCTTGGTGAGTGGCTTTCCCTAGCCTATCCTTTACAGCCCGTCTGAGTGTGTGGATCAAGGAAGGCGTTACACCGTGCTCTCTGCAGAAGGCCATGTAGGCCAGGATAGTGATTTAAAAATTGCTGGACAACCAGGTTCAACACGTGAGCCACACAAGGCAC
The DNA here is from genome assembly GCF_048569485.1 of Anomaloglossus baeobatrachus. Lineage (NCBI taxonomy): Eukaryota > Metazoa > Chordata > Amphibia > Anura > Aromobatidae > Anomaloglossus > Anomaloglossus baeobatrachus. The sequence goes on from NC_134362.1 coordinate 79,790,802, forward strand.
GTGTGTCCCATTGTCACGGCGAAGGGTCGCACCCAAGTTTGCATCATTGTCGCACCCGACCTTCCCTGGCTGCTGGTTGAGTGGAGATAACCATTGATGAAACTCGGTCTCCAGAGCTAACCGTCCACAACTCCTCAGCGGTGTCTCACATTTCCCATATATTTCAAAGTAAACATTTGACCGCCTGATGGCATTGAGCTCTGCTGCCAGCATAGTAAGGAGGTGTGTGGGATTCCTTGTGCGCAGTTACAAGTGGCCTGACAACACAAAGTTTGGGCCGAGGTGGAGGACCCAGACGAGGTTGAGGAGGCAGAAGCAGTGTATTAACTTCTACATACAGAGGAAGGATTGACACACAACTCGTGGGGACGGCAAGACTTGTACAGCATACCCTTCTCCATCTCTCCCCATAGTAACCCATTGCCCAGTCAGCGACATGTAACGCCCCTGTCCATGCTTACTCGGCCAAGTATCTGTGATGAAATGCACCCTGTCACACACAGTTTCTCAAAGAAGCGGTGATGTTTGGTGCGACATGCTGGTGTAGCGAGGGCACGCCTTTGTTAGAGAAGGAGTGGCGCCTGGGCATCAGCTCTTGGGGCACTGCGATGGGCATAAGGTCTCGAAAATCCTTGGTCAAAAAGGTTGGAAAGGCAGCATTTCGGTAGCCAACAGTGTGCAGATGCTGAAAGTCAACCTCTAAGCCATTTCATGCCCTTCTAAAAGCATGTAAACACAGCAAGGGGACTCCAACCACAGTCTCCCTTGTTTCCACTAATTGGGCCACATACACCCCACTTGACTGGCATCAGTTGACCCCCATTTTCAAGATGAAAAAGATGCTTTGCATAAAGCACTCTCAAAAATACACGTGCCTTTCGCCTCCCCTGGATGACCCAGGGGAAGAAAAGTCCTCAGAGCCATGACTTGTTCATCTTGGTTCTTTTAAACACAGTGAGGGGACTCCAACCACAGTCTCCCACGTTTCCACTAATTGGGCCACACACACTCCACTTGACTGGCATCAGTTGACCCCCATTTTCAAGATGAAAAAGATGCTTTGCATGAAGCACTCTCAAAAATACGCGTGCCTTTCACCTCCCCTGGATGACCCAGGGGAAGAAAAGCCCTCTGAGATCCATGACTTCCTCATCTTGGTGAACGTTAGTCTGTCCACATTGTCAGTGGACAGATGCATGCGCTTATCTGTCAGCACACCCCCAGCAGTACTGAAGACACGTTCCGAGAGAACGCTAGCTGCGGGACACGATAAGATACCCAAGGCGTACGTGGCAAGCTCAGGCAATTTATCCAGATTGGAAGCCTAAAATGAGCAGGGCTCAAGTTGCACAGTTATGGCATCGATTTTCCCTTGCATATACTCATACATCTGTGTTTCGTCTTTTTCCTCGTCCAGCTGTTTAGTTTTCGCATGAGTATTTGTCCTTTTCACTTTCCCATGTGTTTGTGTTGTCTTGGGTGTTGTTTGGCACCTTTTGGACAACTTTGAGGGTGTTTTCCTGGTGTTTTTATGTGTTTGTGATTGCCTCCCATTGTTTTCAATGGGGTTCGAGAGGTTTGTCGAATGAACTGAACTCGAACTCCAGGGGGGTGGCTCATCTCTAGTTATATACAGTCATATGAAAAAGTTTGAGCACCCCTATTAATGTTAACCTTTTTTCTTTATAACAATTTGGGTTTTTGCAACAGCTATTTCAGTTTCATATATCTAATAAATGATGGACTCAGTAATATTTCTGAATTGAAATGAGGTTTATTGTACTAACAGAAAATGTGCAATCTTTATTTAAACTAAATTTGACAGGTGCAAAAGTATGGGCACCTGTATCAATTTCTTGATTTGAATACTCCTAACTACTTTTTACTGACTTACTGAAGCACTAAATTGGTTTTGTAACCTCATTGAGCTTTGAACTTCATAGGCAGGTGTATCCAATCATGAGAAAGGGTATTTAAGGTGGCCACTTGCAAGTAGTTCTCCTATTTGAATCTCCTATGAAGAGTAGCATCATGGGCTCCTCAAAACAACTCTCAAATGATCTGAAAACAAAGATTATTCAACATAGTTGTTCAGGGGAAGGATACAAAAAGTTGTCTCAGAGATTTAAACTGTCAGTTTCCACTGTGAGGAACATAGTAAGGAAATGGAAGAACACAGGTACAGTTCTTGCTAAGCCCAGAAGTGGCAGGCCAAGAAAAATATCAGAAAGGCAGAGAAGAAGAATGGTGAGAACAGTCAAGGACAATCCACAGACCACCTCCAAAGACCTGCAGCATCATCTTGCTGTAGATGGTGTCAATGTGCATCGGTCAATAATACAGTGCACTTTGCACAAGGAGAAGCTGTATGGGAGAGTGATGCGAAAGAAGCCGTTTCTGCAAGCACACCACAAACAGCGTCACCTGAGGTATGCAAAAGCACATTTGGACAAGCCAGTTACATTTTGGAAGAAGATCCTGTGGACTGATGAAATAAAGATTGAGTTGTTTGGTCATACAAAAAGGCGTTATGCATGGAGGCAAAAAAACACGGCATTCCAAGAAAAGCACTTGCTACCCACAGTAAAATTTGGTGGAGGTTCAATCATGCTTTGGGGCTGTGTGGCCAATGCTGGCACCGGGAATCTTGTTAAAGTTCAGGGTCACATGGATTCAACTCAGTATCAGCAGATTCTTGACAATAATGTGCAAGAATCAGTGACGAAATTGAAGTTACGCAGGGGATGGATATTTCAGCAAGACAATGATCCAAAACACCGCTCCAAATCTACTTAGGCATTCATGCAGAGAAACAATTACAATGTTCTGGAATGGCCATCCCAGTCCCCAGACCTGAATATCATTGAACATCTGTGGGATGATTTGATCCGTGCTGTCCATGCTCGGCGACCATCAAACTTAACTGAACTGGAATTGTTTTGTAAACAGGAATGGTCAAATATACCTTCATCCAGGATCCAGGAACTCATTAAAAGCTACAGGAAGCGACTAGAGGCTGTTATTTTTGCAAAAGGAGGATCTACAAAATATTAATGTCACTTTTATGTTGAGGTGCCCATACTTTTGCACCAGTCAAATTTTGTTTAAATGCGGATTGCACATTTTCTCTTAGTACAATAAACCTCATTTCAATCCAGAAATATTACTCAGTCCATCAGTTATTAGATATATGAAACTGAAATAGCTGTTGCAAAACCCCAAATTGTTATAAAGAAAAAAGGTTAACATTAATAGGGGTACCCAAACTTTTTCATATGACTGTATAACACTATGTAATATATTATGTAAGTGTCAAAAAAACAGTTTTCAACAAAAACATACTAAATAACATTTGTGCAGTCTATGAATTTGTTCTAAGAAATAGAATTGCTTCCATCAGATCCTCCTTCGCACATGACCTCAAATCTGACCTAATAATTTTAAGGCTAGAGAACAACCTCTCTACACTAACTTGGGTTGGAGGCAAAGCCATAACCACATGGGCAACATCTCTAACAATTTCCGGGTATAAAGGAATTGCCTCATGCACAGTCATTTTTGATGAATGGTTGAATTTTTCTATTTCTTTGAGAGCAAGTGAAAAATTTTACTGAAATCTGGTCAATCTGCTGCTATAGGAGACAGAGTGAAATCTTTTTCCTTGCGGCAATGCTTTGCCTGCTCCATGTCATCCAATTACTTGTCAAAGTTAAACTCCTCATCTGATGAGGATGAAGATATGGCAGCAGTAGCACTGTCAGGCCACAAATCCTCTTCCGCCTGGCAGTCCTGTAGCCGCTCATCCTAACTGCTACCTCACTCAAAGCTTCTTTTCTTTTAGTAAGTTGTTGATCATCAAGCAGTATACGATAACTTGGGTCCACATAAACAGCTGCCAGAAGAATTTTATTTTCCAGTAGCTGTGTCTCTCTCCGTTTCATTGAAGCAGAAATGCCATCTGGGATTAAACCTCCTCTTTGGAACAGGCAAAATAGCAAGTTCTTCCACTCCCTTATGAAAATGCCAGGAGTTAAATCCTCAGCTTGTAATTTTTTAGTCAAGGTGATTAAGCAATTCCTTCAATTCAGCCACCTGTGTCCATTGACCTTCATTTAAGGTTACTTGAGGGTTCACCATGTCTATAAGAAATTATTTTCGTTGAAGCAATCGCTCAGTCATTAAATAAATGCTGCCTCACCGAGTGGCTTGATCAACGATTTCCCCTTTCCCAGCACGTCTCTTCAAGATGGAATCAAGTTTAGGGGTTCTGGCGGCAATAACCAATTTCCTCCCTTTTCCAATCAGATTTCCAGCATGTCCGCCCAGTTTCACACATCCGGCTTTTCGCTGGTTTGGCGGATGTGGCGGATGTGGTTTCAAGACATGACATTCAGACACATCGTTTTGTGAGGATCCGTTTTTGTGCTCAAAAACAGATCCTCACAAAGAAAGAGCAGTCAGTTTGTGGTGGTTTTCTAATCTGTTTTTGCTATTGAAAGCATTATTTATGAGCTCAAAAACCTTTCAGATGATGCAATTTTTTAAAAAGCTGATCTGCTTTTGCAGCTGAAAAACATATCCTCAACAAATGCAGCAAAAACGCTGTGTGAATGTAGCCTTAGATCAAGAATAGAACAGCCATTTATAGGACATTTCATAACTTTCCCAAATTCGTATGAAAAAATATTCAGCACATTCTGCATTGCACTACTGTCTCCAATTTATTATATACTAGCTGTACTAGCTGTACTAGCTTCGCCCGGGTTAATAACTGCTGTTAACAAAATAGAGCGTATTAACAAAAATTTATTCTGCACACAAAAACAACAAAACAAATAGAAATGTAATTATTAAAAGGAAAAAACTAAGCTAATAGAAGCTTTTCACAACATATATTTCAACACCCCAGATATTCCCCACAGAGATAACTAAATTGGCCAAGTAATGTGCTCTGTCTGTCTCTTTCCAGGTCTGTCTCTTTACCCATCTGTCTCTGTCTCTCTCTTTCCCCATCTGTCTCTTTTCAGGTGTCTCTTTCCAGGTCTGTCTCTTTCCAGGTCTGCCTCTTTCCAGGTCTGCCTCTTTCCAGGTTTGCCTCTTTCCTCATCTGTCTCTTTTCCCGTCTGTCTCTTTTCAGGTGTCTCTTTCCAGGTCTGTCTCTTTCCAGGTCTGCCTCTTTCCAGGTCTGCCTCTTTCCAGGTCTGCCTCTTTCCTCATCTGTCTCTTTTTCCGTCTGTCTCTTTTCAGGTGTCTCTTTCCAGGTCTCTCTATTCAGGTCTGCCAATTTCCAGGTCTGCCTCTTTCCTAGTCTGTCTCTTTCCCCGTCTGTCTCTTTTCAGGTGTCTCTTTCCAGGTCTGCCTCTTTCCAGGTCTGCCTCTTTCCCCGTCTGTCTCTTTTCAGGTGTCTCTTTCCAGGTTTGTCTCTATTCAGGTCTGCCAATTTCCAGGTCTGCCTCTTTCCTAGTCTGTCTCTTTCCCCGTCTGTCTCTTTCCCTGTCTGTCTCTGTCTGTCTCTTTCCCTGTCTGTCTCTGTCTCTTTCCCCGTCTGTCTCTTTCCCCGTCTGTTTCTTTCACCGTCTGTCTCTTTCCCCGTCTGCCTGTCTCTGTCTGTCTCTTTCTTTGTCTGTCTCTATCTCTCTGTTTATTTCCCCATCTGTCTCTTTCCAGGTCTGTCTCTTTCCCCGTCTGTCTCCCCGTCTCTTTGTCTGTGTCTTTTCCTGTCTGTCTGTTTCCCTGCCTGCCTATCTCTGTCTGTCTCTTTCCTTGTCTGTCTCTATTTCTCTGTCTCTTTCCCCATCTTTCTCTATCAAGGTCTGTTTCTTTTCCCTTCTATCTTTGTCTGTCTCTTTGGTTGTATCCTCGTTCCCTATCTGCCTGTCTCTGTCCCTGTCTGCATGTCTGTCTGTCTCTTTTCCCATCTGTAATGCCTGCCTGGATCAACAGACTCAGGTGGGATGTAATGGACAGACTAGGGGAAAGCCCCTGACCAAGCAGAACCCCCAGAACCCTGAAACCCTTTAACCCCTATACAGGGATTTGGAATTACACAGGGCACTGGAGATTTCTACCTGTGAATGGCTGCAGTCCGATGAGAGTAGTCGTCAGGCAGGGTCAAACCAGGAATAGCAGAACAGGGACAGAATCGGCAGGCAAAGACGTAAACAGAAAACGTAGCAGTGGTCAGATCCGGGTCAGGCAGCGAGGCACAAAAGCAGCAGGCAGAAGGGTAGTCAAAAAACACACAGATGTCAGCACACAGGAATCAAAATACAAACAGCAAATGAGCCAGGAGTACAGAACTATCTCTGGCAGTGGTCATGTGACAAGAGGGGGAATAAGAAGGGTGTGGTGTCTTCCCATTGGCTGTTGCTGAACGCTGGCAACTTCAGCTGGAAGACACATGCCACCCACGGTCAGCCAGCGGTACTGCAGATCCCAAGATAACCCAGCCCAGTGGATGATTGGAGCCTGTGCCCACCGGTGCCGCTGGCATCAACTCCTCTCCCATCACCAGCACCATCCACGGCAGGAACATGGCGTCGCCTGGCGATCGGAGCAGAGGTCGCTGGAGCAGACTCCGGCGGTGACGTAACACCATCTGTCTCTTTCCCTATCAGTCTCTTTCCAGGTCTTTCCAGGTCTGTCTCTGTCTGTCTCTTTCCCCTTCTAACTCTGTCTGTCTCTTTCACTGTCTGTCTGTCTCTTTCACCGTTTGTATCTGTCTGTTTCTTTCCTTGTCTGTCTCTATCTCTCTGTCTCTTTCCTGTCTGTCTCTCTCTCTGTCTGTCTTTCTCTGTCTCTCTCTATCCGTCTCCCCACTGACATTTTATTACCTCACATAAGCTTCTTATACAATGAATGTCTTTTGTTCCTATAGCAACCAATCACAGCTCCTACTAATAACATGTAGTTCCAGGCTCCATTTACTTTAATGGAGGCATGTTTTATGGAGCGTAACTGTAAAACACGGGGTTACATTTCCCTTTCAAAACATAGTCTACGATGTTCCCTGGGTCACATGATGTGTCTGTGCAAAATTTCGTGATTGTAAATGCGACGGTGCGGATACACTTTTCGTTTCACTTTTTCCCCATTATGTAGATAGGGGCAAAATTGATTGGTAAATTGGAACGCGCGGGGTTACAATTTCACCTCACAACATAGCCTATGATGCTCTCGGGATCCAGACATGTGAGTGTGCAAAATTTTGTGGCTGTAGCTGCGACGATGCAGATGCCAATTCCGGACACACACACACACACACACACACACACATTCAGCTTTATATATTAGATCTTAGGAGTCGGAGTTGGTGCATTTTATACCGACTCCGACTCCACCAAAATGAGCTCCGACTCAGACTCCGACTCCACGACTCCGACTCCACAGCCTTGGTTGTGTGTGTGGGCGAAAGATGTTGCACTGCGATGTGGATGACGTCACCTGCTTCATCCACATTGACGGGCAAAATCTCGCGCCTGCGCAGAGAACTTGCCAGTTCGTGCAGGCGCACCTATGTTTTTGGCTTTGCTGCAATAGGGCAGAGTGAAATGCGCCTGCACGAGATGTGAATATAGGAATTTTGCCCACCTACTGAGAGGGCGTCTGAGGCATCATCCATGTCAATCAGTTCAGAAGAATGGTGAAAGGAGTGACAAGAGGCACAGAATAGGACGCCCATCGGACCGGACCAGACAAAATACATACGCGGTGGGAGATTTTATAAAGTTATTTTTGGGAGCTACAGGGGGGTCAGGGGGTAACATGCACCATCATGGAATGCGGTACAGGAGCTGCTAAAGGTGGTAGTTTTAGTTTAGAAGGACTAAATCTGGTGACAGGTTCCCTTTAAGGTCTTCTGGTGACAGGTTCCCTTTAAGGTCTTAAATTCCACCTTAATCACCTTTAAACCAGCAGGATATGCAAACTCAATGAAGATTTTTTTGGTTTCCAGATTTGAATAAAAAACGAATTACTATATCCATTTGAGATATTAGCATGCATATGTTTAAAAGGGATTCTATCAAAAGGATCAACCCTCCTAAGCCATCTTTATAATCATGCAGGTCATAGAAAGTTGATTATAATTTGATTATATCTGCAAACTTATGTTTTATTCCAGAGTAATCCACATTTTTCGTAATGTGTAAATGAGCTTTTAAGATCTGTGGGTCGAAGACAGATATCCCTTAGAATCGCCTCCAGAGATTATTATTATATATATATTATTATTATAAATGAAATTAAGCATGTTACATGTGTGAGACTTAACTCACGTGATGTAAATCAAGAGAGCAGACTGGCAGTCATTACATGTCTCAAACTGGTAAAATCTTGCTTTCGTTTAAAATATTCTCTTGAGGCAGATTCTCAGGGAGATCTGTGTCCAGCCCATAGATCTTAAAGGCTTATTTACAGAATAAGAAAAATGTGGATTTCTCTGGAATACGACATCACAGATATCTGTTACATGCATGGCCATGTAGATTGCTTTGGCTGCTTTCACGCTTCTGTGTTTTTCCATCAGTCACAATCCGTCGCTCAGAGAAACAACTGAATCCTACAAAATAATTTGCAGGATTCAGTTTTTTCCCATAGACTTGTATTAACGACAGATTGCGACTGATGGCCCTGCGTTGCATGTGCTATGCGACTGATCCGTCATGGAATGACTAACTGCCGGGCGGAAGCAACGCAAAATATACAAATTTTTATTGCATCGAAAAAAACGCCGTGCACAGGATTCCGTTGGCATCTGTCGTTGGTTATAATGGAAGCCTATGGGCGCCTGAATCTGTCCAATCCGTCAAATGACAGATTCTGGTGACGGTTCCATCTTTTAGCAACAGAGCATGCTCAGATGTGTAAATTCCTTTCTGGTTAGAAAATCTCTCTCTCTCTCTCTGTCTGTTGGTCTCTATCTCTCTCTGTCAGTCGGTCTCTCTCTCTCACCCCCTCTCTCATAGTCACTGATCACCGATCACCGGAGCGGTGTGTGACTACACAGCTGTCAAACTGTTCCAGCGGCTTCTCCTGCTTTTGAAAATGCTGGCCGCTCATTATTTCATCTCTTATTCACTGTTTCCCCTTCCCACCGGTGCCTATGATTGGTTGCAGTCAGATGAGCCCCCACGCCGAGTGACAGCTGTCTCACTGCAACCAATCACAGTCACCGGTGGGTGGGTCTATATCTTGCAGTAACATAAATAAATAAATAATTTTAAAAAATGGCGTGCGGTCCCTCCCAATTTTGATACTAGCCAAGATAATGCCACTCGGCTGAGGGCTGGTATTCTCAGGATGGGGAGCCCCATGTTATGGGGAACCCACCAGCCTAAAAATATCAGCCAGCAACTGCCCGGAAATGCCGCATCCATTAGATGCGACAGTCCCGGGACTCTACCCGGCTCATCCCAGTTGCCCTGATGCGGTGGCAATTGGGGAAATAAGGAGTTAGTGGCAGCTATGGGCAACCATTAAGTCCTAGCTTAGTGAAGGCAAGTGTCTATGAGACACCCACCATCACAAAACTGTAGTGAAAGTAAACAAAATCATCCAAAAAATCCTTTATTTGAAATAAAAGATAAAAAAACACCCTCTTTCACCACTTTATTAATCCCCAAATACCCCTCCAGGTCCGACGTAATCCACATGAGGTCCCACGACGATTTCAGCTCTCCTACATCCGAAGTTAACAGGAGCAGCCGTAGAGCACGACCGCTTGCTGTGAGCTCCACGGAGCAACTTAAGTGAGTCGCGCTGTCAGCAGTGACGTCACTCAGGTTACCCGTGGCCACAGCTGTATTCTCTTTGCCAGGTACAAACTACTACAATGGATCCATTTTTTTAACAGATCCATCCCATTATTTGTACCACAAACTCCAACGCATCCGTCATATCAGTCACAAAGCATATTGTGACTGATGGAAAAAGATGGAAGTGTGAAAGCAGCCTTAAAAGGTTTGATGATTCTGACCGATTCCCTTGCCTGTGTGACTAGATCAAAAGTCTGGTCCGAAGACATTTCTTCCTGACCCACTCCCCTAGACTAGCAGGTCTTTCCTTACATACGTTTGTATAAAAGACTGATCGATCATTCAAAGGGAGCAGAGAGAAACCTCCAGGGATCTGCCTCTTTAACTAATTGTCAAGTCACATGGTCTTTTAAATGTATGTTTTCTCTAAAAGGTCGCAGCATTTCAGAGTAAAAACAACTGGCTAAAATTAGAGTGTCTTATTAATGCTGCCCGTAGCTGTCAAGTTCCTGTTGTACCTGAGTTTTATTAAATCAACAATAAGACATGCTTTAAATCCATAGTAAGTCCCCTGCAACTAGCGTTAAACTTACCTTCCAGTGTTTTTACACTTTTTTGCACCATTCCGATCACATGACGCCATCTTGTACCCAGAACTGCTGGAAGTCATAAATTACCTTACGAGAGCTCAATACAAGATTGTGAGAGACAGAATGAGGCCAGAACAAGGCTCTCATAGAGTACAGTTGTATTGATTTATGAATTCCGGTGCTCCATGTAACACTGGAGCAGCCCAAAGGTCACAAATCGCCGGAGACCAACTGGACCAATGCTGGACACAGATGAAGATGGCAGCAGGTGTGTATTAGACAGGGAGCAGGGAACTTACATTTATACCACCAATCCAGTGCTGAAATTAAAAAAAAACCTCTGGATTGATGTTTTGGTCAGATAGGATCCCATGACATGAAGTGGTAATAAAGAGAGAGGGGATGACAGTAGAAGAGGAGATCCAACCTGGAGAAGCAAGTACATGTATTTAGGTAGTCAACATAACTGGTCATTAAAAATAAGGGGGCTAGAGCGTAATTGTGACTGAGACCATTTTGACCATGGACAGCGGCAAACTGGGATGCCCAGAGCTTACCAATAATATTGACTTTTCTCTTGAAAAATGGAAAAAGATAGATGTTGTAGTATGTCGCTACCTTGTTAATTCCATGCCTAGAAGACTTGGTGCAATCCTTAAAAGCCATGAAGATGAAGTAGTTTTTGATGTAGGGTGTATTCACTTTTGCATGAACAAATTTGCGTAAATAAGATTTTGTAATGAAAGTTATACTATTAACTTTACTTTCATGTTATGGGTTTAATATATATATATATATATATATATATATATAGATATATATATATATATATCTATATATATATATATATATATATAGTTAGGTCCAGACATATTTGGACAGTGACACAATTTTTGCGAGTTGGGCTCTGCATGCCACCACTGGATTTGAAATGAAACCTCTACAACAGAATTCAAGTGCAGATTGTAACGTTTAATTTGAAGGTTTGAACAAAAACATCTGATAGAAATTGTAGGAATTGTACACATTTCTTTACAAACACTCCACATTTTAGGAGGTCAAAAGTAATTGGACAAATAAACCAAACCCAAACAAAATATTTTTATTTTCAATATTTTGTTGCGAATCCTTTGGAGGCAATCACTGCCTTAAGTCTGGAACCCATGGACATCACCAAACGCTGGGTTTCCTCCTTCTTAATGCTTTGCCAGGCCTTTACAGCCGCAGCCTTCAGGTCTTGCTTGTTTGTGGGCCTTTCCGTCTTAAGTCTGGATTTGAGCAAGTGAAATGCATGCTCAATTGGGTTAAGATCTGGTGATTGACTTGGCCATTGCAGAATGTTCCACTTTTTTGCACTCATGTACTCCTGGGTAGCTTTGGCTGTATGTTTGGGGCCATTGTCCATCTGTACTATGAAGCGCCGTCCGATCAACTTTGCGGCATTAGGCTGAATCTGGGCTGAAAGTATATCCCGGTACACTTCAGAATTAATCCGGCTACTCTTGTCTGCTGTTATGTCATCAATAAACACAAGTGACCCAGTGCCATTGAAAGCCATGCATGCCCGTGCCATCACGTTGCCTCCACCATGTTTTACAGAGGATGTGGTGTGCCTTGGATCATGTGCCGTTCCCTTTCTTCTCCAAACTTTTTTCTTCCCATCATTCTGGTACAGGTTGATCTTTGTCTCATCTGTCCATAGAATACTTTTCCAGAACTGAGCTGGCTTCATGAGGTGTTTTTCAGCAAATTTAACTCTGGCCTGTCTATTTTTGGAATTGATGAATGGTTTGCATCTAGATGTGAACCCTTTGTATTTACTTTCATGGAGTCTTCTCTTTACTGTTGACTTAGAGACAGATACACCTACTTCACTGAGAGTGCTCTGGACTTCAGTTGATGTTGTGAATGGGTTCTTCTTCACCAAAGAAAGTATACGGCGATCATCCGCCACTGTTGTAATCCGTGGACTCCCAGGCCTTTTTGAGTTCCCAAGCTCACCAGTCAATTCCTTTTTTCTCAGAATGTACCCGACTGTTGATTTTGCTACTCCAAGCATGTCTGCTATCTCTCTGATGGATTTTTTCTTTTTTTTCAGCCTCAGGATGTTCTGCTTCACCTCAATTGAGAGTTCCTTAGACCGCATGTTGTCTGGTCACAGCAACAGCTTCCAAATGCAAAACCACACACCTGTAATCAACCCCAGACCTTTTAACTACTTCATTGATTACAGGTTAACGAGGGAGATGCCTTCAGAGTTAATTGCAGCCCTTAGAGTCCCTTGTCCAATTACTTTTGGTCCCTTGAAAAAGAGGAGGCTATGCATTACAGAGCTATGATTCCTAAACCCTTTCTCCGATTTGGATGTGAAAACTCTCATATTGCAGCTGGGAGTGTGCACTTTCAGCCCATATTATATATATAATTGTATTTCTGAACATGTTTTTGTAAACAGCTAAAATAACTAAACTTGTGTCACTGTCCAAATATTTCTGGATCTAACTGTATATATATATATATATATCTTCAACTGACTTATAGACATTTTTTACTTACCCGCAGAACTTTATATGACTTTTAATATATGTATTGAATCTTGAATTAGGAGAGAGACTGTGTAAGAAACTTATCATTAATGTACTGTATATACTCTCTACAAAAAACTGATGTACTGTAATCATGAAAGATGGTACAAATGTCAGGCCATGGGGGCTCTGCACTCCTTTGCAAGAGAAAGTCAGTGTGTGTATGGCTTGGGGTGGGGTGTGAGTCACTTATTATTTTCTCCAGGTTGGTGTCCATCATCCCACAGCTGGTCCCTGTTGTAGATGCAGTAGATAAACACGTGACTCCGGAGATCTCTTGACAAACCAAAATGAACAGTTAACTATTTATACACTATGACATATATGACCTCACTCCTGACAGTTCTGCGATTGTTGTTTCTTTGGGGTACTCTTTCTTGAACTATCCCCACTATATTGGATCTAGTCTGCAAGCTGCCAAGCACCTGTGTCTCTGTTCCCCTACACTTCTCCCTGCTGTCTACTTCTGGGACCCGACAGCTGTCTAGTCGTTCAGCTTCCCTGAGCCTGCTGGAGTGAGCGTTGGCTGTGGACCTTGAAAAGATTACCTCAGGGTTCCCTCACTGGCTCCTTACACCATGCCACGTCTTTACTTTTTGGACCCTTCTGCATAACTACCCTCACAAGGCCTGTCTCTCTAACCAAACCACTGGTCATCTGTCACTTTTCCCATATGTTATTATCGTACATCTAATTCACTGTTACTCTTGCCCAACCGCTAAGTAACACCAGTCGCTACATGTCCTGAATCTGCTACATCGGGGAACCCGCACTTTACTAGCAGCAGTAGTACTCATTTTATCAAATACACTATTTTGGCAACACAGACAAATAGCATAAAACAGCAGGGGGGGCGCGACCACCTCATACAATCGTATCATGAATATTCTAGGACTAAAGCCTGCTTCGCATATGATATCGTATGCGATTTGCAACGCCCCCATCGTATGTGCAGCACGTTCAATTTGTTGAACGTGCCGCAGATATGATTAACCCCCATCACACATACTTACCTTCCATACGACCTCGATGTGGGTGGCGAACGTCCACTTCCTGGAGTGGGAGGGATGTTTGGCGTCACATCGACGTCACACGGCAGCCGGCCAATAGAAGCGGAGGGGCGGAGCTGAGTGGGACGTAAACATCCCGCCCACCTCCTTCCTTCCGCATTGTGGTATGGAGCCGCAGGACGCTGGTAAGAGCTGTTCATCGTTCCCGGGGTGTCACACACTGCGATGTGCGCTACCCCGGGTACGATGAACAATCTGATGCTCAATTTGTCAGGAATGAACGATGTGCATGCAATAAACGGTTTTTCGGTCAATCGCAATTGCACGTCGCTGTCACACGCTACAACATACAGTTAGGTCCAGAAATATTTGGACAGTGACACAAGTTTTGTTATTTTAGCTGTTTACAAAAACATGTTCAGAAATACAATTATATATATAATATGGGCTGAAAGTGCACACTCCCAGCTGCAATATGAGAGTTTTCACATCCAAATCGGAGAAAGGGTTTAGGAATCATAGCTCTGTAATGCATAGCCTCCTCTTTTTCAAGGGACCAAAAGTAATTGGACAAGGGACTCTAGGGGCTGCAATTAACTCTGAAGGTGTCTCCCTCGTTAACCTGTAATCAATTAAGTAGTTAAAAGGTCTGGGGTTGATTACAGGTGTGTGGTTTTGCATTTGGAAGCTGTTGCTGTGACCAGACAACATGCGGTCTAAGGAACTCTCAATTGAGGTGAAGCAGAACATCCTGAGGCTGAAAAAAAAGAAAAAATCCATCAGAGAGATAGCAGACATGCTTGGAGTAGCAAAATCAACAGTCGGGTACATTCTGAGAAAAAAGGAATTGACTGGTGAGCTTGGGAACTCAAAAAGGCCTGGGCGTCCACGGATGACAACAGTGGTGGATGATCGCCGCATACTTTCTTTGGTGAAGAAGAACCCGTTCACAACATCAACTGAAGTCCAGAACACTCTCAGTGAAGTAGGTGTATCTCTCTCTAAGTCAACAGTAAAGAGAAGACTCCATGAAAGTAAATACAAAGGGTTCACATCTAGATGCAAACCATTCATCAATTCCAAAAATAGACAGGCCAGAGTTAAATTTGCTGAAAAACACCTCATGAAGCCAGCTCAGTTCTGGAAAAGTATTCTATGGACAGATGAGACCAAGATCAACCTGTACCAGAATGATGGGAAGAAAAAAGTTTGGAGAAGAAAGGGAACAGCACATGATCCAAGGAACACCACATCCTCTGTAAAACATGGTGGAGGCAACGTGATGGCATGGGCATGCATGGCTTTCAATGGCACTGGGTCACTTGTGTTTATTGATGACATAACAGCAGACAAGAGTAGCCGGATGAATTCTGAAGTGTACCGGGATATACTTTCAGCCCAGATTCAGCCAAATGCCGCAAAGTTGATCGGACGGCGCTTCATAGTACAGATGGACAATGACATCAAGCATACAGCCAATGCTACCCAGGAGTTCATGAGTGCAAAAAAGTGGAACATTCTGCAATGGCCAAGTCAATCACCAGATCTTAACCCAATTGAGCATGCATTTCACTTGCTCAAATCCAGACTTAAGACGGAAAGACCCACAAACAAGCAAGACCTGAAGGCTGCGGCTGTAAAGGCCTGGCAAAGCATTAAGAAGGAGGAAATTCAGCGTTTGGTGATGTCCATGGGTTCCAGACTTAAGGCAGTGATTGCCTCCAAAGGATTCGCAACAAAATATTGAAAATAAAAATATTTTGTTTGGGTTTGGTTTATTTGTCCAATTACTTTTGACCTCCTAAAATGTGGAGTGTTTGTAAAGAAATGTGTACAATTCCTACAATTTCTATCAGATATTTTTGTTCAAACCTTCAAATTAAACGTTACAATCTGGACTTGAATTCTGTTGTAGAGATTTCATTTCAAATCCAATGTGGTGGCATGCAGAGCCCAACTCGCGAAAATTGTGTCACTGTCCAAATATTTCTGGACTTAACTGTACCTTACAATGCCGGATGTGCGTCACTTACAACTAGAGTTGAGCACGGTTCGCGGTTCTCCAGTTCGCGGTTCGAGTGATTTTGGGGGCTGTTCTAGATCGAACTAGAACTCGAGCTTTTTGCTAAAGTTTGATAGTTATAGTTACGTTCGAGAACGGTTCTAGTAGCAAAAAGCAGGGCTTTTTACAGCTACAGTGTGCAGGAGCCATCGCTGGCAGCCTGCCAGAAGCTGGTAACCAAGATAAACATCGGGTATCCAAGCAAAGCGCTTTGGTTAGTAACCCAATATTTATCCTAGTTACGTGTGCAGGAAGCCGACACTTCCCCGCTCAGCTCGCTCCGCCCCATCCTGCACGCGGCATGTACACATACATACATACACACACACACACACACTCACCTGTCCCCAGCCATGCAGTCCACGATACTGACGCCCTCAGCGCCACATGACCCCGCTAGGCTCCACCCACTTCACACTCCGCCGCCAGCACACATGGTTCCGCCCACCTGGCACTCTGCACACATGGTCCCGCTAGGCTCCGCCCACCTGACACTCTGCACACATGGTTCCGCTAGGCTCCGCCCACCTGACACTCTGCACACATGGTCCCGCTAGACTCCGCCCACCTGACACTCTGCACACATGGTCCCGCTAGGCTCCGCCCACCTGGCACTCTGCACACATGGTCCCGCTAGGCTCCGCCCACCTGGCACTCTGCACACATGGTCCCACTAGGCTCCGCCCACCTGGCACTCTGCACACATGGTCCCGCTAGGCTCCGCCCACCTGGCACTCTGCACACATTTCCCCGCTAGGATCCGCCCACCTGGCACTCTGCACACCTGGCACTCTGCACACATGGTCCCGCTAGGCTCCGCCCACCTGGCACTCTGCACACCTGGCACTCTGCACACATTACCCCACTAGGCTCCGCCCACCTGGCACTCTGCACACCTGGCACTCTGCACACATTACCCCGCTAGGCTCCGCCCACCTGGCACTCTGCACACATGGTCCCGCTCGGCTTACCTGCGGTGATGAAGTCCCGACCTCAGCGCTGTCACTGTCCTCCATGGCCACCGCTTGTCACATCACCTTCTCTCGCTTCCGACCCGAGACTGACTAGCGGTGACGTCACGGGCCTCTCGCGATACTTGACTGTGAAGGTCATTGAACTCAGTGACAGGTGCTGTCAGCAATGCAGGAGATCAGCACAGGTAATGTACCTCGCTGACAGCAGCACTTGTCATCCCCTGCAGTGACCTGGGCTGACCCATTGATGTTAGCTTAAGTCACTGCATTGCTCTCCCAGCCAATGGGGAACATCCTGCTCTTCATTGACTGGGACAGTGTGGATCGTCATGGCAACCCCTTGGATTACACAAGACCTAGATTTGTTTTTCTTTCTAATAAATTGGTTAAAGAGGGAATATATTGGGGAGTGTTTTTTCAAATAAAAATGTGTTTGTCGTCTATTTTTTTTTTATTACTAACTGGGTTGGTGATGTCGGGTATCTGATAGACGCCTGACCTCACCAACCCCAGGGCTTGTTGCCAGATGACATTACACATCTGGTATTAACCCCATATATTACCCCGTTTGCCAAAGCACCAGGGCATGGGATGAGCTTGGGCGAAGCACCAGGATTGGCGCATCTAATGGATGCGCCACTTCTGGGGCGGCTGCGGCCTGCTATTTTTAGGCTGGGGAGAGTACAATAACCATGGACCTCCCTAGTCTGAGAATATCAGACCCCAGCTGTCTGCTTTACCTTGGCTGGTGATCCAATTTTGGGGGGACCCCTACGTGTTTTTTTTTTTTAAATTATTTATTTAATTTAAAATAACAGCGTGGGGTGCCCTCAGTTTTGGATTACCAGCCAAGGTGAGGCTGCCAGCTATGGTCTGCAGGCTGCAGCCGTCTGCTTTACTCTAGCTGGCTACAAAAATAGGGGAAACCCCACGTCATTTTTTTTTCATTTTTTTGGCTAAATACAAAGCTAAGCACCCCTTAGTGCCACATGAAAGGCACCAAAGGATACAAAATTACAAAATGCAGGAGAGGTGGACATGATGTGTCTTTCTGCCATTATAATGACAGAAAAGACTGATATGAAGTGTACAAGCACAAGAAAATGACCAGAGCGCTCTACACTGTGAAAAGCACCAGAACTAAGAAAGAAAAGCGATCAACCTTCCTATGTGAATAATTATTTTATTGATGCAAGATATGAAGCACAGTGACAAACATACAAAACAGGGGGTGTCCAATCCAGTGTGGACCACAGAGTAAAAATACTAATGGAAACCACAGTGATGGATCTCATAAAGATTAAGGCTATACACAATGGCCGTAACATGTATAATTGACAATATCAGTATATGAAATGAGATCCAAAAAGAGTCCATTGCGGGAGACAATTAGTGAATAACAGGCATAACTAACAATATATTGTAATCATTGCTTACCAGATTATCTCACCGCACACACTGGACGACACCCCACCCGACGGACGTGCGTTTCGGCGGATGCCTACGTCAGGGGTGGTGTCATGTCAGAAGCGTGCCGGTATAAAAAGAATCCTGGGACCAATCAGCCGATGGTAGTTCTGATGACGCATGAGCGTCCATAGCGACGGTCCACTACATCCGCCGCCGCGTCACGAGCCAGGCGACGCCCACCAGGCCACGCGGCAATCACATGACCGGGCGGGCGACGCCCCCCCACAAGACACGGCGGAAGGATGCGTGGAACACGTCATCATTGAACACGCATGCGTACAACTACCAAAACGGAACTTAGAAAATGTAAGCCTCCACACAGCATATACATAAATGTGTCCAATGATATGTGACACAATCCATATAGAATCGCGTGAGGGCTAATTACAAAAGGGTATATGTAATAAGAATTCCACCCATGTTCACCCACAACTATTATGGTATATATCAGTATCCTCATGGGAACAATGAAATCAATAACAATAATATTCATAAACATATACACATATATATAACAAAATATCATAATATTGCCATCAAAGGTAGTAGTAGGAAAAATTTCGTCCGTAATTGGTAGCTGTTGCTTGTATATTTCAACATGGCAGATGTGACAACCAGGCGACAAAACTGTGAAAATAGTTTAAAATAGAATTAAAAACACATAAAAATACATGACTTAGAAAGTGATCATAAAAAAGCAGAAAAACCAATATTTTCGTTCAAACCCAGAGGTTGTACTGTTTTTAGTGTCCATATCCACTTGGCTTCTAAACGTGCCAAATTGGTCCCAATTCTTCCTCCCCTGATATTGGTTACAATGGAATCAATGCCGCGGAATCTCAACAATGACCCATCTGAATTATGGTGCATTCTAAAATGCTTCGGCAAGGTTTTTAAACCAGAAATATCCATTTCATCAGCCGCGGCATTGATTCCATTGACATGTTCCCTAATGCGTATCTTAAATGGACGAGTGGTCATCCCAACATAAATCTTGGGACATGGGCAAACCGCA
This sequence comes from Anomaloglossus baeobatrachus, assembly GCF_048569485.1. Lineage (NCBI taxonomy): Eukaryota > Metazoa > Chordata > Amphibia > Anura > Aromobatidae > Anomaloglossus > Anomaloglossus baeobatrachus. The sequence goes on from NC_134362.1 coordinate 79,810,263, forward strand.
TAATATATAACCGCACTTGTAGTGCAGGTGATGGATTTCCTAATATTAAAGTTTTTTGCCCCTGATGAATCCACGAAATGATCACAACGATCCATATTCGTGCATGCTATACAATGTCCACATGGTCTGGAACCAACAATTCGTTTACCTAAGTCGAGGAAAGAAGGAACAGATTCTTTTACCTCATAGTGACTTGCCACCAATAAGTCACGTAAGTTTTGGGACCTCCGTATAGAAATAAGTGGCCGTTCAGGAAGAATTTTGGATAAAACAGGGTCAGTTAGCAAGATGGGCCATGCTTTTTCAAGACAACTCCTCATATGTGGAAATCTGGAATGATAATTGGTCACGAACCTCAATGGTTCTAACCCACTCGTTTTCTTAGGGGTATATAGCAAATCATCCCTGGAGGCATGTTTGGCTCTGTTGTAAGCACGCTTAATTGCCCGCTTGCTGTATCCCCGTTCCAAGAACCTATCTTTGAGTTCCTGTGCACGATGTTCAAACTCAGATCCGACTGAGCAAATCCTGCGTAACCGCAGGAACTGTCCAGTCGGAACCGAGCCCACCATGTATCCCGGATGCGCTGAGGTCGCATGAAGCAGCATATTACAAGATGTTTCTTTCCTAAATATATCTGTCTGGATTTTATTCAAATTGTCCTTCCGCACCGCGACATCCAAAAAGTCCACAGCACTCGTACTACACTGGTGAATAATCTTAATGTTCTTGTCATTATCATTCAATAACACCATGAACTCCTCCAATTCACCCTCAGACCCCTGCCAGATCAGGAATATGTCGTCAATGTACCGTGTCCATAAAAGGACACGGCCCATTGACGACTCTAGATCCAGCAGGGAGAGGTCCCTCTCCCACAGCCCCAGGAACAGGTTGGCATAGGAGGGGGCAAAAGATGCCCCCATCGCTGTTCCCTGGAGCTGCAGATAAAAGGACCCCTTGAACACAAAATAATTATGAGTAAGTGAGAATTCAAGGAGTTCCATGACCAGTGAGACAAAAACCGCGGACAAATTGGAGCCACGGAGAAAAAATTGAACTGCTGAGAGACCGTCGGCGTGGCGAATGTTCGTATATAACGATTCTATGTCACCGGTGACCATCATAGTACCATCCTCAATATATAATCCATCCATTTTTCTTAAGAAGTCACCCGTATCCTTGATGTAAGAGGGCAGTTCCTCCACAAACGGGTGCAATATTGACTCTATCCACCTGTTAATATTCTCCAAAAAGCTCCCTCGACCCGACACAATGGGTCTACCTGGTGGTGATTGAATATTTTTGTGGACCTTCGGTAATAGGTATAAAGTAGGAGCTACGGGTTCTACCACCCACAGTGCCGAAGCCAGTTCTTTCGTGATGACATCATTGGACAGGGCATTATCTATAATTGATCTTAACTGAGCCGAGAATGTGCTGAGAGGGTTAAAAGTCAATTTTTTGTAACAGATTTTATTGTTAAGTTGTTTAAAAGCTTCCCTCTCATACATCATCCTCGGCCAGATAACAACATTTCCGCCCTTATCTGCTGGCTTCAGCACTATGTCAGGCAGAGACCGCAACTCCTTTAATCGTGTCCGCTCATCTTTAGACAAATTGTCATTCATGATGGAAGTGGGAATTTTTTCAAATTCACCACTAACCACCTTAACAAACAGGTCCACACTCGTACAGGCCGAAAGTGGAGGAAACTTTTTGGATTTCGGACGAATGGAGAGAGGAACCTTACCTCCGTCTGTGGAGTTGTGCTCCACGGCTAATTCCTCTAATTCCCGTAATGCTGTTTGTTCCTCTTCTGTAGGGAAGAGGATATCAATATTAGCGTCATAAAAGTGTCTCCTAAAAATCATAGAACGGGCGAACAAATTAAGATCTTTAATAGCCGAAAATAAATTAAATCTGGCAGCAGGGGAGAAGGTAAAGCCCCTCTCCAACAAGGCCAGATCTACTGAGGATAGTTGATGGTCACTCAAGTTGATTACCTTATGACTACCGCCACGCGGACGGTCAAACAATTTATAGTTTCGATTCTTGTTGGAATAGGATGTAGTCTCCCTTGGAATCTGACGTCCAAACACATAGACAAAGATGATAAATTAGAGTCAGACATATCACTGACTGACGACCTCGAGGTGATAGATGTTGCTGGATTATCCGTCACGGGTTTCCTCCAAAAATATACCGTTCCCTGTAGATAATCACGCTGATCACGGCCAAATTTATGTGTCTGGGTTTCCTGAATTTTTTTGACCACAGAATCCAAGGTCTTCTCCAATTGACCCTCATAAGAGGATAATTTATCAACAGGGCATTCAGATTTAAATTTAGCCTGTATCGTATCCAGTTCTTTGTCAAGTTCCATGATAGTATTGGAATTCAGACCCATTAATAATTCCAAAAATATTTTGGAACAACTGCCACATGCATCCTCCCATTTTTTGATGAATTCCTCATCGGCCACAGGAAATGTGGGAATGACACGCACCCTTAAACCTCTGGGTATAAGATTCTTAGAAAGGTATTTACTGAGAAAAGCCCTATTCCACCACAGCTTGGTGCGTTTCACCAAAAGCCGCTGCATATTTTTGAAAACATCATCAATTTTTAAGTCACTTTCAAGTGGTATGCTCGTCTCAACTGTACCAAATACTTGCTCAATTTGACCGAGCCAAGCTTGTTCCTTGGCCCGATAGTCCATGTCCGTTGAAAAGAGGAAAATACCTGTGCAAAACACAGCAAAAATAGTAACAGAGTTATCTTTCAACATCCACACCATTCTAATTGTAATAAATACTCCAGTTATCATAAATTTAAAGTGTGGTATATAAGGACCATGGAAAAATCGCCACAACAACACCAGAACTAAGAAAGAAAAGCGATCAACCTTCCTATGTGAATAATTATTTTATTGATGCAAGATATGAAGCACAGTGACAAACATACAAAACAGGGGGTGTCCAATCCAGTGTGGACCACAGAGTAAAAATACTAATGGAAACCACAGTGATGGATCTCATAAAGATTAAGGCTATACACAATGGCCGTAACATGTATAATTGACAATATCAGTATATGAAATGAGATCCAAAAAGAGTCCATTGCGGGAGACAATTAGTGAATAACAGGCATAACTAACAATATATTGTAATCATTGCTTACCAGATTATCTCACCGCACACACTGGACGACACCCCACCCGACGGACGTGCGTTTCGGCGGATGCCTACGTCAGGGGTGGTGTCATGTCAGAAGCGTGCCGGTATAAAAAGAATCCTGGGACCAATCAGCCGATGGTAGTTCTGATGACGCATGAGCGTCCATAGCGACGGTCCACTACATCCGCCGCCGCGTCACGAGCCAGGCGACGCCCACCAGGCCACGCGGCAATCACATGACCGGGCGGGCGACGCCCCCCCACAAGACACGGCGGAAGGATGCGTGGAACACGTCATCATTGAACACGCATGCGTACAACTACCAAAACGGAACTTAGAAAATGTAAGCCTCCACACAGCATATACATAAATGTGTCCAATGATATGTGACACAATCCATATAGAATCGCGTGAGGGCTAATTACAAAAGGGTATATGTAATAAGAATTCCACCCATGTTCACCCACAACTATTATGGTATATATCAGTATCCTCATGGGAACAATGAAATCAATAACAATAATATTCATAAACATATACACATATATATAACAAAATATCATAATATTGCCATCAAAGGTAGTAGTAGGAAAAATTTCGTCCGTAATTGGTAGCTGTTGCTTGTATATTTCAACATGGCAGATGTGACAACCAGGCGACAAAACTGTGAAAATAGTTTAAAATAGAATTAAAAACACATAAAAATACATGACTTAGAAAGTGATCATAAAAAAGCAGAAAAACCAATATTTTCGTTCAAACCCAGAGGTTGTACTGTTTTTAGTGTCCATATCCACTTGGCTTCTAAACGTGCCAAATTGGTCCCAATTCTTCCTCCCCTGATATTGGTTACAATGGAATCAATGCCGCGGAATCTCAACAATGACCCATCTGAATTATGGTGCATTCTAAAATGCTTCGGCAAGGTTTTTAAACCAGAAATATCCATTTCATCAGCCGCGGCATTGATTCCATTGACATGTTCCCTAATGCGTATCTTAAATGGACGAGTGGTCATCCCAACATAAATCTTGGGACATGGGCAAACCGCATAATATATAACCGCACTTGTAGTGCAGGTGATGGATTTCCTAATATTAAAGTTTTTTGCCCCTGATGAATCCACGAAATGATCACAACGATCCATATTCGTGCATGCTATACAATGTCCACATGGTCTGGAACCAACAATTCGTTTACCTAAGTCGAGGAAAGAAGGAACAGATTCTTTTACCTCATAGTGACTTGCCACCAATAAGTCACGTAAGTTTTGGGACCTCCGTATAGAAATAAGTGGCCGTTCAGGAAGAATTTTGGATAAAACAGGGTCAGTTAGCAAGATGGGCCATGCTTTTTCAAGACAACTCCTCATATGTGGAAATCTGGAATGATAATTGGTCACGAACCTCAATGGTTCTAACCCACTCGTTTTCTTAGGGGTATATAGCAAATCATCCCTGGAGGCATGTTTGGCTCTGTTGTAAGCACGCTTAATTGCCCGCTTGCTGTATCCCCGTTCCAAGAACCTATCTTTGAGTTCCTGTGCACGATGTTCAAACTCAGATCCGACTGAGCAAATCCTGCATAACCGCAGGAACTGTCCAGTCGGAACCGAGCCCACCATGTATCCCGGATGCGCTGAGGTCGCATGAAGCAGCATATTACAAGATGTTTCTTTCCTAAATATATCTGTCTGGATTTTATTCAAATTGTCCTTCCGCACCGCGACATCCAAAAAGTCCACAGCACTCGTACTACACTGGTGAATAATCTTAATGTTCTTGTCATTATCATTCAATAACACCATGAACTCCTCCAATTCACCCTCAGACCCCTGCCAGATCAGGAATAGTGAAAAGCAGTAGAAAATGGCACTGGAGTGAACATGTGACCGCCTCATGTAGGTTGAAGCTATGGATCCTGGGTAAATTTATGTATTTTCCCTCCTTCAGTTTTTTTGCACTACACAAAAAAAACGGAAGGCACATGGATGACAAACAGATGACATACGGACCGTCTACGGAACGGAAACGGATGCCACACGGATGCACCCGTGAAAAAAAACGGACTGTTTTTTGCAGACCACAAAAATGGATCGGTCGTGTTAATGTAGCCCTATTCTGATCTGCCGTTTATAAACAGCAGGCAGAAATAAGTGAATAGCGCCCCCCAGTGTCAGTACATCTCCGGGGTTTCAGGGATAGCTGAGACCCTGGAGATCATGATTCAGGACGGTTTTTCCGCTCACGTGATCACAGGTATACACCGTATACCGATGATCACGTTACAGTAAATGACAGTGTCGGTAAAAAATTATTTATCTCCCATCTGGCATGAACAAACATGATAAATCTCCTCCCCGGTCCCCTCCGGTCCCCGGTGTCGCCAAAGTGCCCCCCCGATGCCCTCCCAGAAATCCAAGATGGCCGCACGTACAGCAGCGCGCCGGCCGCATTCACCCTACTCCTCTGATTTCTGTCGCATGTGCCATGACACATGCGACAGAAAACTCCTCCCCAGGCCCTGCCAGGTCATCCCCTATAACCCCATCGGTGTTCCCCGGTGTCCCACGGTACCTGTGCAGCGTTAATCCCCCCACGGCCCTCTCCTTCACAATAGACGCTGCCGCATGCACAGAGCAGCTGTCAGCTCAGCTTCCTGTGTTCGAACACAGTGAGTGGTGGTTATGCATCTGTAAGCTAAATGGGCGGCACGGTGGCTCAGTGGTTAGCACTGCAGTCTTGCAGCGCTGAGGTCCTGGGTTCAATTCCCACCAAGGACACCATCTGCAATGAGTTTGTATGTTCTCCCCGTGTTTGCGTGGGTTTCCTCTGGGTACTCCGGTTTCCTCCCACACTCCAAAGACATACAGCGCTATGGAATTAATAACGCTATATAAATGAATAAATTATTATTATTACTGCAATGCCCTGCTCATGAGGTAAGGAACATAATTGATCAGGAGAGCTATATACTACATTTCCAAATGGAGGGATTTGCTTTTATAGTTTCCCTGCTGAACGACTACCAAACATGAGAGTCCGTTATATGCCACAAGAAAACACATCTAAATAGCGAGCTCTGTTGTTAAGTATTCATTCAGCTGGATAACTGACCTTAAAGGGGTATTCCATCTCCAAGATCCTATCCCCAATATATAGTAGGTGGAATAGCAATAATATCAGCAAATACCAATATTTGGAAATGTAGAATAGTTCTCCTGATTAGACATGCCCTTACCTCATGAGCAGGGCATTGCAGCTTTGGTAGCAACCATTACGACATGGACTCTGCTGCTGTGGACCCGGGGAGAGTGAGTGCAGATTCATTGCACCCACACTCCTCACATGAAGGGTCTGCACTCCTAGAAAATGGGGGATACGTTCCCGGAGTGTCCCCCCCCATATTCTAGACGGTCCAGAGTCGTCGTGGGACCCCTTTATTTTTTTTCTTACAATAAATTGGTGAAAGAGGGAATGTTTTGGGGACTGTTTTTTCAAATAAATTTCTTTTGTCGATTTTTTTTGTTAGTACTGACAGTTTATGATGTCGGGTATCTAATAGATGCCATGACATCACAAACTGCTGGGCTTGATCTCAGGTGACTTTACAGCTAGTATCAACCCGATTTATTACCCCGTTTGCCACTGCACCAGGGCACGGGATGAGCTGGGGTGAAGCGCCAGGATTGGCGCATCTAGTGAATGCGCCACGTCTTGGGTGCCTGCGGCCTGCTATTTTTAGGCTGTGAAGGCCCAATAACTATGGACCTTCCCACCCTGAGAATACCAGACCACAGCTGTCCGCTTTACCTTGGCTGGTGAATTTGGGGGGGACCCTAATTTTTTTGTGTAATTGTTAATATTTCTAAATATTTATAAAATAATTATAAAAAAAGAGCCTGGGGGGACCTCCACATTGGATCCCCAACCACGATAAAGCTGCCAGCTGTGGTTTTCAGGCTACAGCCGTCTGCTTTACCCTAGCTGGCTATCCAAAGTGGGGGGACCCAACGTCATTTTTTTTTTAACTATTTTTTAAATAGAAAAAATTAATGGGCTTCCCTGTATTTTGATTGCCAACCAAGGTAACGACAGGCAGATGGGGGTGGCAACCCATAGCTGTCTGCTTTATGTGCGCTGAGAATCAAAAATACCGCGGAGCGCTACGTCATTTTTTTTAAAGATTTATTTTTACAGCACTGTGATGTCCAGCAATCAATATACAGGGAAGCCCATTTTGTTTTTAGTTATTTAAATAAATAATTAAAAAAAATATATATGGCTCCTGCTGCATTTTTTGTATTGCTAGCTAAGGGTAATCCAAGCAGCTACTGGCTGCTAACCCCCACTGCTTGGTGTTACCTTCACTGGCAATGGAAAATCCAGGGAAGCATTTTTTATTTTTTTTGCCAAAAACTACAAAAAAAGGACGTGAGCTTCGCCATATTTTTGTATGCTAGCCAGGTATAGCAGGCAGGTGCTGGAAGAGTTGGATACAGCGCCAGAAGATGGCGCTTCTATGAAAGTGCCATTTTCTGAGGCGGCTGCAGACTGCAATCGCAGCAGTGGGGCCCAGAAAGCTCAGGCCAACCTGTGCTGCGGGTTCCAATCCCCAGCTGCCTAGTTGTACCTGGTTAGACACAAAAATGGGGCGAAGCCTACGTCATTTGTTTTCTAATTATTTCATGAAACTCATGAAATAATAAAAAAAGGGCTTCCCTTTATTTTTGGTTCCCAGCCGGGTACAAATAGGCAATTGGGGGTTGGGGGCAGCCGTACCTGCCTGCTGTACCTGGCTAGCATACAAAAATATGGCGAAGCCCACATAATTTTTTCAGGGGGCAAAAAACTTCTGCATACAGTCCTGGATGGAGTATACTGAGCCTTGTAGTTCTGCAGCTGCTGTCTGTCTGTATGGAGAAGAGCAGACAGCAGCTGCAGAACTACAAGGCTCAGCATACTCCATCCAGGACTGTATTCAGAAGTTTTTTGCCCACCAAAAAAATGACGTGGGCTTCGCCATATTTTTGTATGCTAGCCAGGTACAGAAGGCAGCCACGGGCTGCCTCCAACCCCCAGTTGCCTATTTGTACCCTTCTGGGAACCAAAAATATAGGGAAGCCCGTTTTTTTTAATTATTTCACTTATTTCATGAAATAATTAAAAAACAAATGACGTGGGCTTCGCCCCATTTTTGTGTCCAGCCAGGTACAACTAGGCAGCTGGGGAATGGAATCCGCAGCACAGGTTAGCCCGAGGTTTCTGGGCACCTCTGCTGCGAATTGCAGTCCGCAGCCGCCCCAGAAAATGGCGCTTTCATAGAAGTGCCATCATCTGGCGCTGTATCCAACTCTTCCAACAGCCCTGAAGCCGGGTGGCTTGCTGGGTAATAATGAGTTAATACTAGCTTTGTTTTACTAGCTAGTATTAAGCCAGAGATTCTTAATGTCAGGCACGTTTGACCCGGCCATTAAGAATCTCCAATAAAGGGTTAAAAAAAAGACACCACACAGAGAAAAAATACTTTAATACAAATAAATACACAGACACATTAGAGACTCCATCTTTATTACCCCCTGTCAGCCCTCCACGATCCATGGTCTTCTGTCTTTCTCGTTCAACAAATGCAGCTCTGCTCCGTCACTGCTGCATGGGGGAAGACGCTGCTTCCCGTGCAGCCTTCATTCCGTGAGAGATCAGTGCTGCTGGCTGTTAGCGGTAACAGCGGTAACGCTGACAGACGCGTTACCATAGCAATGGTGCTCCGATCATGTGATTCCCGGAGCCGCGGTTAGCGGTGATGTCACCGCTAACTGCGTTGCTATGGCAACGGTGATCTCTGTTAATGACCGGCTGTGTCAGCCGGTCCCTAACGGAGCGGGGAGTCGACCATGTGCTAGAGCATGTCGCCGGTACACGGCGATACACAAATGTGCACTGTGTACCGGAGAGTGCAATGACAGGACCTAGGACAGGACATGACGTCAAAGCCATGTGACCAGTCTGTATCCAATGGGATAATAGACACGTGACTGGTCACATGGCTATTTTGACAACGTCACGGAAGGTCCTGTCAGTGCTGGTTATCGGGAGGACACAGCGATCATCGGAAGGAATAGTGACAGGAGACAGAGTGCAGGACGCATCGCGGGCACCGGTAAGTGTTATGGCAATGTTTATTAACTGTATGTGTACATTTATAATGCGTTTTTATGTGTTTGTGATTGCCTCCCATTATTTCCTATTGGTTCGAGTTCGGTTCGTCGAATGTTTGCCGAACCGAACTCGAACGGGACCTCGGTTCGGCGAACCGAGCTCAAGCCGAACCGCGGCTGGTTCGCTCATCTCTACTTACGACGTGACCCCGCCGACACATCGTAAGATATCTTGTAGCGTGTAAAGCAGGCTTTAACTAACCATGTCCATAAAACCGTCACACTGACAGTACATGATTGAAGATAATAAAGCATTTGATAAAAAAATTGTAGGGCAGGCATAGGATCCCATCTTTTCTGATGGCTCGCCCATTTTTAAAGTTTTATATGAATTATTTACAAGACTGTTATATTTGTATTCAGTTAATAAATATAGGAGTGATATAAGGAACATTGGAGCAACCGGAATTTGAGCTTAGCCTCCAAAGGGATGCAAATACAAGATTTTTCTATATGAACAGCTAGAAAAAAAATAATTGTGCTCGATACAGCATGATCATTAGATCTACGCTATCTCTTCTATGTTTATTTGCTTCATTTCAATGTACCCAAACTAATGAGGTCATGGACTTGTAAAAATAAGTGGAGGTATTCAGGAATGGAGAAAAACACAGATGCTGTATAAAATAATACAATTTGTATTGAAATTTAACTAAATCTGATCCTGCTTAGTAAAATAAAATTTAATCTGTAGGTTCAACTTCAAAGATGTTTTACCAAAAGGGCAACGCATAATGTTCACAGAATAGGTTTTATCTTTTCTATATTTTTTCCATTTCAGAAATATGAGGAGTTGAACTTTTATTTTAGAAATGTACAGTATATTTAAAAAAATATATATAAATAATACAGTATATAACGTTTTTTCATTTACTTTGTCAGCAATCCCTAATGGTAAAACTATCTAGTTAATGTAGATTATGAGATTTTTAAAGACCAGAATGAGACCTTAGAGCAACGCTAACTTTACTTTAATTAAAGCAATAACACGTATTTCTAATGATAGATTTTTATTGAACCAGTAACAAATTAGGTCCATATTATATTATGGGTTTTTGTACTTTTGCACATTGTAACACTTTTTTTTATAATAATCTCATAGATTTGTTTTATTATGTTATTGTTTCATTTTGCCAAACTTTTATTACTGAAGATACTAACTTCTACAAAATGTTTTTCATGGACATTTTTTCCCCAAAAGAATTACAGATTTTAACAGATGAGTAGGGTTAATTTTAGGCAATTTTGCCACTAAGTCCAATATAAAAAAAGTGTTTGTTTTTGATAAATTAAAACACCTCAAATTTATACATCTATACACAATCCTGTTTTCAATTTGAATTGCATGTTGCATTCATGTGCTTTAAAGTATATAAAGTAAAAAAAAAAAGTCCTTGGCCTACTTGGTAATTTTTGTATTACCCTCCAATAGCTGTTGACCTGCATAAAAGAATAGATGAATAGTGCACGATCCATAGGCATCTAGCTACTTATACCCATACTGATCCTGAAAACAAGCGGCTCAGAGTCCCCTGTGTGAATGTAGGGTTGTTTGCCATTTAGATCACCTCCCTTATAGGTAGGGCTTGCACATGCTCACTACCACTTCAATCACACGTGGGGTTTGGCGATCAGTGAGCTTCAGTGCACAGGAGGACACAGAAAGAAAAGGGCTTCTGTGCAAGAACAATATATAGGCTCTTTGTAGCCCATGAGCTCCTCATAATGCATAATTCCACCTGTTTTTGAGGTTGAAATGTACCTACTGGTCTTTTGGGCCCCTGCACAGGTTGCAAAAGTGATATGTTTGCCCCTGGTTCAGTGGCTATACTCTTAGTTATTATACATTTATTACCTGTTGTAAGATGGACTCTGGACACTTCATGGAGGGGAGATATGTATCATAGAGGTTGTTATCCTCTGTCATGTAGGCCTGGAAGCAAGCTTTAGTATGTATACTACTGAGAGGGATAACAGGGCTGACAAGGGCCAGGTTTGGCAGCAACCAGAAAGATAGGTGGGTGTGGCTGCTCACATACCTCTACCCCAGGTATGGCGAACATAAGAAAGTACAGGTGGATTTATTGGGTGTCTGTGTGTGGAGGTTAGAAGCCCTCCTCTATGAAATCTCCATGCTTGGACTTGTGTGATGGATTAACAGTGTAGTGCCTTTGCTAGGACTGTGTATTCTGGTGTCCTGTATAGAAAGGACATTTATTTTTTCTATGTGTGGCTTGCTTTATGGATACTTAACAAAGAAACCTGGATATTTTGTTTAAAGTTGCCCCCTGTGCCAACCTGAACATCATCGAGTGAGCCGTGTCCCTTTACTGTGCAAAGGATACCTGATATACTGTATGTTGTTTGTAGTACAACTCTTTATGATCTATACTACTGTGAAAAAAGTTTTAGTCAGGTGTTGAAAAACATCTGACAAAGTATGAATACTTTCAGAAAAAGAAGAGTTAATAGTATATTTTTAAAAATTAACAAAATGCAAAATAAATGCCCTAAACAAAAATCTAAATCAAATCAATATTGATGCAACCTCACGTTGCCTTCAAAGCATCATCAAAGCATCAATGCTTCTAGGTATACTTATCACTGGTACAGTTTTTGAAGAAACTTGGCAGGAAGGTTGTTCCAAACATCTTGGAGAACCAACCACAGATCTTCCATCAATGTAGGCTTGTGCAGTTGTGAAACATCCGGCGTCACTAACGAGATCGCAGCATATAACACTTACGAGTGATCTTAAACGATCTCAAAAGAGGGCAAAATCGTTTGCCGCGGAGAGGTCGTCCTGAAATAAAAAATCGTTTTCTGTTTATTATCGATGTTGTTTGTCGTTCCTGCGGCGGCACACATCGCTATGTGTGATACCGCAGGAGTGACAAACATCTCCTTACCTGCCTCCACCGGCAATACGGAAGGAAGGAGGTGGGCGGGATATTTCCGTCCCGCTCATTTCCGTCCCTCCGCTTCTATTGGTCGGCTGCCGTGTGACGGCGCTGTGACGCCATACGACCTGCACCCTTAGAAAGGAGGCGGATCTCCGGCCAGAGCGACGTTGCATAGCAGGTATGTGCCTGTGACGCTGCCAAAGCAATAATATTCGCTACGGCAGCGATCAACACATATCGGCCGTACGACGGGGGCGGGTGCTATCGCGCTCGACATCACCAGCAAATGCTAGCGATGTCGTAGCGTGTAAAGCCCGCTTAAATCTATAAGGGTGAGTGTCCACCATCAGGTGTCCTCATGGTGTGGATGCAGCGTACTTTCTCTGGTGGAGGCTCTAGTCTCCTGAGCGATCAGGGTGACTGATGCTGTATTCTTCCGCTCAGAACACTATCATCGCTGTTAGAATAAATTGACATGCTGCAGCTCTGAAACTTGCGCCACAGGTCAATTTATGGAGTGTCTAAAAGAAGCCCAGGGAGATGGAGATTTCTATAAACCATCCACTGTGCCTGTACCGTACAACACAGCATTTTGGACATAGTGAAAACACTTTGCGCCCAAAACTCTTCTGACACTGATCGTGGGCACGGGCCCTAGGGGCTCGCTCACATATGTGTTAGGGAATTTAATTTGTCTTTCCATGTTTATGAAAAGAAAAGTAAAATTAACTCCTGCACTGTGCCATAGCTATGTCACCACCTTATGGCCTCCTTCACGTGTCTGTGTATCTGGTACGTGTTGTATCCGTTTTTTTCACTGTTACCACACATACCTATTATAACATATGGTGCTGCTCACATGTCCGTGTGTTTACGAGGACCGCGTATCCATGTGGTTCACATTGAGATGTTTGTTTTTTCTACAGCAGCACAGATGACAAGGGCCAATAGAAGTCTATGGGGCTGTGAAAAACACATACACCACACGCAGTGTACAGTCCATGTGTCATCTGTGTGCTGTACGTGTTTAACATTGAAAATATACGAGAAGCTTTCTAATTGTTGTATATGTAGTTAGCTGGGATATGGTACTTTATGGTACTGTATCTAAGTAGCAAGTGTGGTTTTGCATCTATATAGTAAGTTCAGCTATGGTACCATATTTAAGCAATAAGCTTAGTTGTGGTACTATCTGTATGCAGTAAGCTTGTTCTGTTCCCATAGCTATGTAGGAGGCTTGGTTCTGTTGCAGTTTCTATGTAGTAGACTAAAGGGGGCTTTACACGCTACGATATGGCTAGCGATGAGAGGTCGCGGTTCGGCTCGAGCTTGGTTCGTCGAACGGAGGTCGCGTTCGAGTTCGGTTCGGCAAACCGGTTCGACGAACCACTCGAACTCCATAGAAAACAATGGAAGCAATCACAAACACATAAAAACACCTAGAAAACACCCTCAAAGGTGTCCAAAAGGTGACAAACAACTCACAACACAACACAAACACTTGGAAAAGTGACAAGAACAAGATCTCATGCAAAAACAAAACAGTGTTACGAGGAAAAAAAGGACGAGACACAGATATAGGCATGGCATGCCTTTCTAATATCATATAAAACACTGCAAGGTGACTCCAAGCGGAGTCTCCCTTTTTTCCAAAAATTGGGCCACACAGACACCCCTTCAGTGACAGCACTTGTGCCCCAGTTGTAAACTTGACAGGTACATTAGCATCAAGCACATTCCAAATCCACAAGCCTTTATTCTCAACAGGATGACACAGGGGTAGTAAAGTCCTTGCGGATCCATGACTTGTTCATCTTGATGAACGTTAGTCTGTCCACATTGTCAGTGGACAGACGTGTGCGCTTATCTGTCAGCATACACCCAGCAGCACTGAAGACACGTTCAGAGACAACGCTGGCAGCTGGACACGAAAGGATCTCCAAGGCGTAAGTGGAGAGCTCAGGCCATTTTTCAAGATTTGAAACCCAAAATGAGCAAGGCTCCATTTGCAAAGTCATGGCATCATTTGGAGATATTCCTGTATCATCCTCTCCAGCCGTTGACTATGTGTCAGACTTCTTGTCTCTGTTGGCCTTGCAAAGGATGGTCTAAAAAAAATTATGAAACGATTCAATAAAATTGCTGTTACCAGCACCAGATACGGTGCTGCTGGTACGGTTAGACTGTTGATGACGAGACAGTCCCATGTTTGTCAAGTTACAACTGGGAGATTCACTCCGTGCACCACGGTCGTATGGTGGAAAAGCCGAGCTAAGATCAAGTAACAGCCTCTGCTGATACTCCTGCATACGTGCGTCCCTTTTTATGGCTGGAATTATGTCACAAAATTTGAACTTGTACCGGGGATCTAATAGTGTGGCAAGCCAGTTGTCATCATCACTTCTAATTTTGACAATACGAGTGTCATGTTGTAGGTAGTGCAGCAAGAAGGCGCTCATGTGTCTTGCGCAGCCATGCGGACCAAGTCCGCACTGTGTTTGTGGCATAGAGGTGCTAACCGTTCTTTCTTCCTCTGACATCTTCCCCCAACCTCTTTCAACTGAAATTTGACCAAGGTCTCCCTCATCCGCTGAGTCTTCCATGTCCATGAACAGTTCGTCCTCTATTTCTTCATGTTCTCCTGCACCTTCCTCAACATTTTGCCTGCTACCATGCGCCCTTGTTGATCCCTGTCCCCCATGGTCCCATGCCTGCCGCCTTGGTGATGATGACCGTCTGGACCTTGGTGATATTGTTGTCCCTTTGGTATATGAATCTTCCTGTACTTCCTCCCCTTCCTGTTGTCCCACCCCCTGACTCCGAATATTGTTTAGCGTGTGCTCCAGCATGTAAATGACTAGAATTGTCATGCTGAAAATGGCATTGTCAGCGCTAAACATATTCGTTGCCATGTCGAAACTGTGTAGAAGGGTGCATAGGTCCTTGATCTGAGACCACTCCATGAGGGTGATTTGCCCCACCTCTGCATCTCGTTGGCCCAGGCTATACGTCATGATGTATTGCACCAGTGCTCGGCAGTGCTGCCACAGTCGCTGTAACAAGTGGAGAGTCGAATTCCAGGGTGTCGGCATATCGCATTTCAGGCGATGAACCGGCAGGCCGAAAGACTTCTGGAGCGATGCAAGTCGCTCAAATGCGGCGGTTGAACGGCGGAAGTGAGCAGACAGTTTTCGTGCCCTGTTCAGAAGGCCATCTAGGCCGGGATAGTGTGTTAAAAATTGCTGGACAACAAGGTTCAACACGTGAGCCATATAAGGCACGTGTGTCACCTTGCGCAGGCGAAGGGCCGTACCCAGGTTTGCAGCATTGTCGCACACGGCCTTACCTGGCTGCAGGTTAAGTGGAGACAACCATTTACCAAACTCAGTCTCCAGAGCTGCCCACAACTCAGCCGCTGTGTGACTCTTATTTCCAAGACATTTCAAGCTAAAGACCGCCTGATGCCGTTGCGCTCTGCTGCCTGCATAGTAATGAGGTGTACGTGATTCCTTGTGCGCAGTTACAACGCTGGTGGCCTGACCAGGCAGGCTTGGGGCGGAGGTGGAGGACCCAGACGAGGTTGAGGAGGCAGAAGCAGTGGAGGAACTTGGACAGACAGAGGATTGATGCACAAGTCGTGGGGAGCAGACCCTTTACCATCTATCACCATAGTTACCCAGTGCCCTGTCAGCGACATGTAATGTCCCTGTCCATGCTTACTGGTTCAAATATCGATGGTGAAATGCACCCGTTCACACACAGAGTTTCTCAAGGAAGCAGTGATGTTGTGTGAGACATGCTGGTGTAGTGCAGGCACACCTTTCTTAGAGAAGTAGTGACGACTGGGCATCTGGTACTGGGGCACAGCGACGGACATAAGGTCTCGAAAATCCTGTGTGTCCACTAGGCGGAAAGGCAGCATTTCGGTAGCCAAGAGCTTACAGAGGGATAAAGTCAACCTCTTAGCTTTGTCATGGGTCGGAGGAAATGACCTTTTATTTGTCCACATCTGAGGGACAGAGATCTGGCTGCTGTGTGGAGACGGTGGGGAGTAATGTGTCCCTGGAAAAATGCAGGTTTGTGAGGAAAGTGCAGTCGGAGACATGATGTTGCCTTCATCCAAAGTTGGTGCGGTCGATATCTGATAGAGCTGTACACCCGCACTTGTTTCACCTTCCAAACCAACTGACGACCTACCAAAAAAACTGATTGTTGCGGTTACAATGGGGGACGTTGTGCGTGGAAAACCAGGTGTGACAGCTGTCCCCACAGTCCTAGAAGACAAAGAGCGCGCGGATGCACTGGAAGGGGCAGGCGGTGGATGGTCCGCTCCGCTAGGCCGCATTGCAACACGGTGAGCTTCCCACTGGGACATATGATATTTATT
The DNA here is from genome assembly GCF_048569485.1 of Anomaloglossus baeobatrachus. Taxonomy (NCBI): domain Eukaryota; kingdom Metazoa; phylum Chordata; class Amphibia; order Anura; family Aromobatidae; genus Anomaloglossus; species Anomaloglossus baeobatrachus. The sequence goes on from NC_134362.1 coordinate 79,826,949, forward strand.
CATGTGACGATTCATGGAAGAAGTTGTCAAACTGCTGAGGTTTTTGCCTCTACTTACAGATTCCCGACAACTTTTACAGATCACATGATTTGGGCGATCCTTTGCAAGGTCAAAAAAGGACCAGGCTAGCAAGGTTTAGAGGACATGCGACCTGCTGAGCCACCCCGACTAGTGCTCAGAGGCAGAGTGGTGGCTGAGGATGCAGTTGTAGACGTGCTACCAGTACTCCTCCTCTGTCCAGGAAGGTGCAAGGTAACTTCGTCGTCAGTTGCATCCTCCTCTCCCGCCTCTGTTGACCTCCTCGAGTGCCTGACTGTGGGTTGACAGTAGGTGGGATCTAGAACTTCCTCATCAAGTGTTGTGTTTGCACTCCCCTCACCCTCAGACCGAGCCTCTTCCTGCCCTGACCGAATATTTAAGTTGTAATCCCAATATGGTATCTGCGTCTCATCGCCATCAGTATGTTCCTCATTGTCTCTACCAACAGGTGTACAGTTTGTGAATAAGGGTCAACATTATGCTTAGAAACTTGGTCATGACGGCCTGAATTTGAGTCACAAAGGTTCTGGGCATCACTGCATACCATTTCCTGGTCTGTACTCACTGTAGTTTGGGAGCAGACCTCTGATTTCCATAGTGTGACTGAACAGCTCGGCAGACTCATCCATCTCTGTTCCACCATACTGTGCAGGGCGGATGGAGACTTGAAAGCTGGGAGAAAGCGAGTGTGATTGGGATGACAACTCAGAGGACTGTTTTTTTGGATGCGGTAGTTGAGGTGGAGGAGAGGGCACTTGTTGAAGCATTTGAGATCCATTCAAGCATGTGCTTTTTTTGTGCATCACCTACCTTTGTTACAGTTGTTCGGGTCCGTAAAAAAGGGAGTACATCGGATTGTTCACGGAAAGTAGTAGACATCTTACATTTGCTGGAAGATGGCCTATCTTCAGCAGATGTTAATGTAGGTTTGCCACCTTCCCCACGGACAAAAACTTGTTTTCATTTTCCAATACGCCTGTTCCCCTTTCCACCAGCATCTGTCATTTTGCCACTCATTTTGATAGTGACAAGATTGTCCACTTAAAATGTGGTAGTAAAAATTGAGAGGTGGTGTAGATTGCAGAGGTGGTCTAGCTTTATTGACAGCTGAAGAAACAACACTGACTATCCCTGACAATGCAACTATGGCCCTTAAACTGGCAGCACAGTTTGCTAGTATAATAGCTTTGTAAAAATGTGCAGGTGGGTAGAATGCTGAGGTGCTGAAAATTGCTTGGTACCAGTGGGACACTAATGGAGTACAGCAGCCACTTTTAGGATGCCACTAAGTTTAAGCAGTGTTTGCTATTAAAATAGCTTAGTAAAAATGTGCAGGAGGGTGGAATGCAGAGGTGCTGAAATTTGCTTGGCACCAGTGGGACACTAATGGAGTACAGCAGCCACTTTTTGGATGCCACTAAGTTTCAGCACTGGTTGCTATTATAATAGCTTAGTAAAAATGAGCAGAAGGGTGGAATGCTGAGGTGCTCAAAATTGCTTGGCACCAGTGGGACACTAATGGAGTACAGTAGCCACTTTTTGGATGCCACTAAGTTTCAGCAGTGTTTGCTATTATAATAGCTTAGTAAAAAAGGGCAGGAGGGTAGAATGCAGAGGTGGTGGGACTTGCTTGGCACAAGTGGCACACTAATGGAGTACAGCAGCCACTTTTTGGATGACACTAACTGGCAGCACTCTGCAATTAAAATTGCTTTGCAAAAAAGGGCAGGAGGGTACAGTGGTCAGGTTGTGGTTCAGTTTAGAGGAAAGGAAGCCTCACTTTCTATCCCTCCTAATGGTGAAATGCAGCAAGGAAGTTCCTGACTTAAGGTACACAGACGCTGTTATCTGAAGCTGTAGACAGCGTTTCAATGGACTTGACTGTCACCTATGGCTCTGAGCCTGAGGAAATGAGCCCTCAAAAGGGCTGAAATAAACTTATGTCCCTAATCTGTAGAGCGCTGTGTGTATAGCGTACACAGCAGGACCGGCGACAGGAGCTGCATGAGCGGTGACTGTCACCCAGATGCAGAAGGCAGATAATGGTGTCCTGAGGGAAAATTTCCGTATTTATAATGTAAGGACATGTGACATGGACAGCCTATGAAACATGCCATTGCTTGTCTGGCAAAAAGTCCACTTAGCTGTGTGTGTGTCTGGGATTGGCTGACATGCTGGCCCGCCCCACTACACGCGCGCTTAGAAAAAAAAAAATGGCGATCGGCATTTTCTCAGCACCACAGATCTAAAACCCGTCCCCCCCGCACACTATATGCTGAAATTTGATAATAGTGTGAATCACAGAGTGACTCATACTATTACAGTGAAAAGCCAGCTAATAATTGGCTAGGCTTTTTGCTGATAGAATCGTTCTCGAATGTTACTCGAGCTGCCGAACTTTTAGCAAAAAGCTCGAGTTCTAGTTCTATCTAGAACAACCCCCAAAATCACTCGAACCTAGAACTGGCGAACCTCGAACCACAAACCGCACTCAACTCTACTAGCGATGTCGCTAGTGAGCGTACCCGCCCCCATCGTTTGTGCGTCACGGACAAATCACTGCCCGTGGCGCACAATATCGTTAGTCCCCATCACATGGACTTACCTGTCTAGCGATGACGCAGGTAAGGTATTGTTCGTCATTCTTGGGGGTGTCACACGTAGCGATGTGTGCTGCCTCAGGAACAACGAACAACCTACGTCCAAAAACGACCAAGATTTTGAAAATGAACAACACTCGCTCGGAGCTGTTACACGCAACAACGTCGCTAACGACGCCGGATGTGTGTCACGAATTTCGTGACCCCGACAACATATCGTCAGATATGGTGTTGCATGTAATGGGGCCTTTAGTAGGTACGATTCTGATACTGTATGAATATAGTAAGCTTGGTTTTGATCTCGTATCTCTGTGGTAAGCTCAGATTTGACCAATGTTAGGAGAATGAAACAACCGCACAATCCAGCTCAGATCTGGTAAAAAACTTCTTCTTTCATACTGGTATGGACCCGTGAAAGCACCCCTAGTGGTGCGAAACGGTACCGTCGTCCTCGTGCTCCCCTCCCTGCATTCCCTCATGTCCGTCTCACCTGTTAGCATTGAAAAATAAAATAGTCCCAGGATATCGGTGAGTGCTGCCCTGTCTCATTCTGTTCTATGGATATACTTGTTTAAATTGGGCAATAGCACCTCGGTAAGGGACTTTGTTGGATCCATCAAGATTAGACAAAATGCTTTGCTGTGACATCTGAAAGCACATGGATGTAATTAAGGAAACTTCACACTGAACTGTGTTTGGGACAGGAACATCACACTACCTTCAGTATAGGTAAGCAGTGCGGTGCACAATCCTTTTTATTTTTCTAAGTGCACTTATCCATCCTGTAATACAAACAGGGAGGTGTTTGCTTGGCTCTAAATTTATTCTGCAATAGGACAACAACATCAAACATACAGCCAATGTCATTAAAAACGATCTTCGAATCTTCTGGGTAAAGAATTACAAGGAGTCCTGGAGGTGATGTTATGACCCAAAAGGAGCCCTGATCTCAACATCATCCACTTTGTCTTGGATTACATGAAGAGACAGAAGGATTTGCACAAGCCTCATACATAGAAGACCTGTGGTCAGTTCTCCAAGATGTTTTATGCAAACTCCACGCTGAGCTCCTATAAAAAACTGCGTATAAGTGACAAGTGTGCCTAGAAGAATTGATATTTAGATGTGAAGACAAGGGGCCGCCCGTCACATCAAATATTGATTAGATTTAGATTTCTCCTTTTTTTTTTATTAACTTTCCATTTTAATTGAGAAAAAAAAACTATTAATACTTTCATTTTTTAAAGAATTCTTACTTTTGCAGAACTTTTTTTTCTCACCTGCATATAACTATTACATAGTACTGATTGTTTAATCAAACTGTAAGTTCTGTCTCAAATTCCAAAATGTAAAGTAATTGTGCTGTATGTTCTTGTTCATTTTTTTATTGCAGTTAAACCTTGTTATACTGCCTTTCTCAAGACAGTATCAAGCATCCTTATAAATGTCTATGTATTGAAATTCTGAATCAGAGAATAACATTCTTTTTGTGATGTATGAATAAGCTCAAGTCAAACTTAAGGAAAAACAAAGGTTTTACTTAGAATAAATTATATACAAGAAAAAAAAAAGAGTATCATTATCCTCAAACTCTGCCAGTTAGCATATATTGTAGATGATAACTAGTTACAGCCGTTCTCATAGCTGTTTTGAAACTTTCTGCATAACTTTTTTTCCAGGAGCAGACACAGAGAAACATCATGTCTTCTTGAAAACACACATTTCCTATGGATCAGTATCTAGGGCTGAAACACCTTGACATGCTGACATTAAAATGGTTGGAATAAACATGTCTACAAGCAGCAATTTTTTACAAACTGACATATTTACTGTGTACAATTTAAAATATAGCTATGAGCAAACTCCGACAGCATCAGTCGTGCTATATAGCATAAATGAAAGGAGCTGTAACTGTACACTAACATATAACTTATTTTCCTTCCAATTATTTTTTGTGAAAACCAGTAACTGTAACAACAAAGGAAAATATCTGCATAGTAATAAACCAACGTTTTTTCAGAACATTTTTGTTATAACTAAAGGCCGCTTTACACGCAATGACATCGCTAACGAGATATCGTTGGGGTCACGGAATTCGTGACGCACATCCGGCCTCGTTAGCGACGTCGTTGCGTGTGACACGTACGAGAAACCGCTAACGATGTAAAATACTCACCAAATCGTTGATTGTTGACCCGTCGTCCATTTCTCAAATGTCGTTGCTGATTTTGGACGCAGGTTGTTCGTCGTTCCTGAGGCCACACACATCGCTACGTGTGACACCGCGGGAGGGATGAACAACACCATACTTGCGTCCTCCGGCAACGAGGTGGGCGCAACTTTCATGCGGCTGCTCTCTGCCCCTCCGCTTCTATTGGACGCCTGCCATGTGATGTCGCTGTGACACCGCACGAACCGCCCCCTTAAAAAAGAGGCTGTTTGCCGGCCACAGCGACGTTGCTAGGCAGGTAAGTATGTGTGACGGGTTCTAGCGATTTTGTACGCCACGGACAGTGATTTGCCTGTGACGCACAAATGATGGGGCCGGGTGCTTTCACAAACCTGTGTAACGTGTAAAGCAGCCTTTAGTGTGTGCGAATCCTTTGCACAAGACCTTGTGAAAAGGCATGATGTTCTTGCTGTCCTCATTACCCACAAGTAGAAACAAGGGACCGCTGGTAAAAATTATATTCGTCTAATAATAAACTGTGTAGTTTAATTAATTGTTGAGATGTTGATTTTTTCTGTAAATAATAGTGATAGACTTCAGGGGCAGACACAGATTGCAGAGGGTCCCTGTGCAAGCAATGTGTCTGGGCCCCATACCATCTTAATACCACTATGATGTGATCTAAAAACATACACATATACATTTACAGTATAGGTCCTAAATATCAAACCTAAGGAATAAACAAGTTCCATGTTTATCAGCAGAATATAAAAATCACTAATTTATCTGAGATGTAATATTTACATGTAACTGTCAATCACTTGGTGGGGGCAGAGAATGGAGCTTTGCGAGGAGGCAGTGTAAGTGCTTTATCCCACCCAGAACCCTTGCAGACTAATTTGAATAACACTTCTAAAGTATATTTCTCTGCAGCAGATGAGCTTTTGATAATAAGGATTAGTGATGAGCGAACCCATGGATATTTGTGTTCTGCAAACAAACCCAGAAAAAAATAAATCAGGTTTGGCGAGAGAACTTGACACTAGAGTTGAGCGCGGTTCGTGGTTCGTGGTTCTCCAGTTCGCGGCTCGAGTGATTTTGGGGCATGTTCTAGATCGAACTAGAACTCGAGCTTTTTGCAAAAGCTCGATAGTTCTAGAAACGTTCGAGAACGGTTCTAGCAGCCAAAAAACAGCTAAATCCTAGCTTGGTTTCTGCTGTAATAGTGTAAGTCACTCTGTGAATCAAACTATTATCACATTTCAGTGTATAGTGTGCGTGAACAGCGCCTTCAGATCACTGCTGTTTCTATAATGGCGATCGCCATTTTTTTTTTTTTTTTCTTGTCTTCCTTCCCTAAGCGCGCGCGTCTTGTGGGGCGGGCCAGCATGTCAGCCAATCACAGACACACACACACCTAAGTGGACTTTGAGCCAGAGAAGCAACGGCATGTGTGATAGGATCTGCATGTCACATGTCCCTGCATTATAAAACCGGACATTTTCTTCACGAACGCCATTATCTGCCTTCTGCGTCTTTGGTGTCAGACATCAGTGTCGCAGCTCCGTCCTCCTGAGTCCTATAGCCGATACAGCTGTATGCGCTGCATACACAGCGTTAGACAGCTTAGGGAGAGCACATTCTAGCAGTCCTTTTAAGGGCTCAAAGCGGCAGGGTCAGAGAGCCATAAGTGACAGGTCCTGCAAACAGCAACAGCGTCTGTGTAGCCCAGGTCAGGGATTTCCTCCCTGCATTTCACCATTAGGAGGGAATAGAAAGGCAGGCTTCCATTCCTCTACCCAGAGCACCACAATCCTGCCACTGTACCCTCCTGTCCTCTGCACACTCCAACTCATTATAACTAAGCCATTATACTAGCAAACACTCAGTGTACCTAGTGGCATCCTAAACGTGGCTATTGGACTTTGCTATAGTCCCACTAGTGCAAAGACATTAGCAGAGCACATCTGCCTGCATTGCACACTCCAACTTTTTTAAACTAAGCAATTTTACTAGCAAACACTCAGTGTACCTAGTGGCATCCTATACGTGGCTATTGGACTTTGCTATAGTCCCACTAGTGCCAAGACATTTGCAGAGCGCATCTGCCTGCGTTGCACACTCCAACTAATTATAACGAAGCCATTATACTAGCAAACACTCAGTGTACCTAGTGGCATCCTATACGTGGCTATTGGACTTTGCTATAGTCCCACTAGTGCCAAGACATTTGCAGAGCGCATCTGCCTGCGTTGCACACTCCAACTAATTATAACGAAGCCATTATACTAGCAAACACTCAGTGTACCTAGTGGCATCCTATACGTGGCTATTGGACTTTGCTATAGTCCCACTAGTGCAAAGACATTAGCAGAGCACATCTGCCTGCATTGCACACTCCAAGTTTTTTAAACTAAGCAATTTTACTAGCAAACACTCAGTGTACCTAGTGGCATCCTATACGTGGCTATTGGACTTTGCTATAGTCCCACTAGTGCAAAGACATTTGCAGAGCACGTCTGCCTGCATTGCACACTACAACTTTTTTAAACTAAGCAATTTTACTAGCAAACACTCAGTGTACCTAGTGGCATCCTATACGTGGCTATTGGACTTTGCTATAGTCCCACTAGTGCAAAGACATTTGCAGAGCACGTCTGCCTGCATTGCACACTACAACTTTTTTAAACTAATCAATTTTACTAGCAAACACTCAGTGTACCTAGTGGCATCCTAAACGTGGCTATTGGACTTTGCTATAGTCCCACTAGTGCCAAGACATTTGCAGAGCGCATCTGCCTGCGTTGCACACTCCAACTAATTATAACGAAGCCATTATACTAGCAAACACTCAGTGTACCTAGTGGCATCCTATACGTGGCTATTGGACTTTTGTCAATTCACAGTATTGGAACGTTATTTGCATGACATCTGCCTGCATTGCACACTCTAACTTTTTTAAACTCAGCCATTATACTAGCAAACACTCACTGTACCTAGTTGTATCCTAAACGTGGCTATTGTACTTTTGTCAATTCACAGTATTGGAACGTTATTTGCAGGACGTCTGCCTGCATTGCACACTCAAACTTTTTTAAACTCAGCCATTATACTAGCAAACACTCACTGTACCTAGTTGTATCCTAAACGTGGCTATTGTACTTTTGTCAATTCACAGTATTGGAACGTTATTTGCAGCACGTCTGCCTGCATTGCACACTCAAACTTTTTTAAACTCAGCCATTATACTAGCAAACACTCACTGTACCTAGTTGTATCCTAAACGTGGCTATTGTACTTTTGTCAATTCACAGTATTGGAACGTTATTTGCAGCACGTCTGCCTGCATTGCACACTCAAACTTTTTTAAACTCAGCCATTATACTAGCAAACACTCACTGTACCTAGTTGTATCCTAAACGTGGCTATTGTACTTTTGTCAATTCACAGTATTGGAACGTTATTTGCAGGACATCTGCCTGCATTGCACACTCAAACTTTTTTAAACTCAGCCATTATACTAGCAAACACTCACTGTACCTAGTTGTATCCTAAACGTGGCTATTGTACTTTTGTCAATTCACAGTATTGGAACGTTATTTGCAGCACGTCTGCCTGCATTGCACACTCTAACTTTTTTAAACTCAGCCATTATACTAGCAAACACTCACTGTACCTAGTTGTATCCTAAACGTGGCTATTGTACTTTTGTCAATTCACAGTATTGGAACGTTATTTGCAGGACGTCTGCCTGCATTGCACACTCAAACTTTTTTAAACTCAGCCATTATACTAGCAAACACTCACTGTACCTAGTTGTATCCTAAACGTGGCTATTGTACTTTTGTCAATTCACAGTATTGGAACGTTATTTGCAGCACGTCTGCCTGCATTGCACACTCAAACTTTTTTAAACTCAGCCATTATACTAGCAAACACTCACTGTACCTAGTTGTATCCTAAACGTGGCTATTGTACTTTTGTCAATTCACAGTATTGGAACGTTATTTGCAGGACGTCTGCCTGCATTGCACACTCAAACTTTTTTAAACTCAGCCATTATACTAGCAAACACTCACTGTACCTAGTTGTATCCTAAACGTGGCTATTGTACTTTTGTCAATTCACAGTATTGGAACGTTATTAGCAGCACGTCTGCCTGCATTGCACACTCAAACTTTTTTAAACTCAGCCATTATACTAGCAAACACTCACTGTACCTAGTTGTATCCTAAACATGGCTATTGTACTTTTGTCAATTCACAGTATTGGAACGTTATTTGCATGACATCTGCCTGCCTTGCACACTCAAACTTTTTTAAACTCAGCCATTATACTAGCAAACACTCACTGTACCTAGTGGCATCCTAAACGTGGCTATTGTACTTTTGTCAATTCACAGTATTGGAACGTTATTAGCAGCACGTCTGCCTGCATTGCACACTCTAACTTTTTTAAACTCAGCCATTATACTAGCAAACACTCAGTGTACCTAGTTGTATCCTAAACGTGGCTATTGTACTTTTGTCAATTCACAGTATTGGAACGTTATTTGCAGCACGTCTGCCTGCATTGCACACTCAAACTTTTTTAAACTCAGCCATTATACTAGCAAACACTCACTGTACCTAGTTGTATCCTAAACGTGGCTATTGTACTTTTGTCAATTCACAGTATTGGAACGTTATTTGCAGGACGTCTGCCTGCATTGCACACTCAAACTTTTTTAAACTCAGCCATTATACTAGCAAACACTCACTGTACCTAGTTGTATCCTAAACGTGGCTATTGTACTTTTGTCAATTCACAGTATTGGAACGTTATTAGCAGCACGTCTGCCTGCATTGCACACTCAAACTTTTTTAAACTCAGCCATTATACTAGCAAACACTCACTGTACCTAGTTGTATCCTAAACGTGGCTATTGTACTTTTGTCAATTCACAGTATTGGAACGTTATTTGCAGCACGTCTGCCTGCATTGCACACTCAAACTTTTTTAAACTCAGCCATTATACTAGCAAACACTCACTGTACCTAGTTGTATCCTAAACGTGGCTATTGTACTTTTGTCAATTCACAGTATTGGAACGTTATTTGCAGGACATCTGCCTGCCTTGCACACTCAAACTTTTTTAAACTCAGCCATTATACTAGCAAACACTCACTGTACCTAGTTGTATCCTAAACGTGGCTATTGTACTTTTGTCAATTCACAGTATTGGAACGTTATTTGCAGGACATCTGCCTGCATTGCACACTCAAACTTTTTTAAACTCAGCCATTATACTAGCAAACACTCACTGTACCTAGTTGTATCCTAAACGTGGCTATTGTACTTTTGTCAATTCACACTACTGCAAATCTATGTGCAGCACCTCTGCATGACAACCTCGTGCTCTGTTTTTAATAAGCTATAATGATAGCACAAAATACTGCCATTTTGTGGCATCATAGAACTGGCTGTTGTATTCCATTAGTGCCCCACTGGTGACAAGCTATTTCTAGCACCTCTACATCACACCCTCATGCACATTTTGCTACGCTAATGTTATAGCAAACTCATGGAATTCATTGCTGCATTTCATAATTCGGAGGGATAGAAAGTCAGGCTTCCTTTAGCTTTTCCTTCTGTTCATAGACAGCATCTCCAAGACAAATTTCCCCTCCACGTCTAAGTGTGGAGAGGCAGCTAGTGCGCATGCATGTGCCGATGTACCCCAGTTGCAGCATAATTACAGTGTTTCGCCTAGTGAGTATGCTCAGCCTGACTGTGCCATTCCTGACGCTAAGTTTTCATTTCGGGATACAGCGCATGCTCCCACACTAAGTGTGAAAAGCCTCTTTGCACAGGTGCTTGCATTCCGTGCCGGGTATAAGTCCTGTTTTGGGCATAGACACCATGCTAAAGCTGATAGTCTTTTTTCAGAGACTGTATTTCATGCTACTGAGCATGCTCAGGCACTTCCTGCATCAGAGACTAGGTCCGGTAATGAACTCTTTGGCCCTGGCCCTGATGTGGGGGTCCCATATAGACCACAGGGCATCAGGTGTCCTCCCAAATGGCTTGCAGAGGCCCACACCTATGACTTGTCACCGCATTATTGATGCTCAGACGATGACTGGTGAGGTGTTTGGGTCATGGCAGCCATGAGGTCATCATTGAAGTTGCGTTTCCAAATAGGACGCTAGTTATGCCACTCATGACGTGTCACTCTACTTTTGTCTCCAGGAGGTGCATTGTGGTTCACCCTGGTTTGGGGCGGACCCAGGTTATAAAAGGGGCTGGAGCCAACAAGGAGGTGCGCAGTCTTCTATTATGCTCCGAAAGAGCACACCTCCATGTGTTGAACCCATTGCGGCTTTAGGCCAGAGGTAGGCAGGGATCGGGTGGTGGATGCAGGCCACCACCACAGTTGGTAACGCAGAACGGTTAAGACCAGCTCCTGTCCTAACAGTCCTGCTTGTGCAGCCCAGTGGCATTAACAGGCCTGCTGCTGCTGATGCGCCTGCTGTCCACAGGTGTGGCCCCTACGCACACGGTCAGCGTACTCAATGGCCCCTGTGTTGTTAACAGGGAGTTCCTGGGCTGGGTGGGCATGTGGACCCTGTGACGCTAACAGGGCTCACAGTCTCCAGATCCGAATGGCGTCTAACTCGGTTCAGGCTACTATTAGTTTCATAGCCACACAGCTCTGTATCCTCCACCAAACCTTCAAGTTGCCAACCTCTCCTTTTCCAACTGGGAGCACGGTGGACACTGACTGCTGATGGGGATATATACCTTTCTCTTTCTTTTCTTATTAATTTTCGTTATATAGCGGTCACAGATTATATACCACTTTATCCAAATCTGCCAGTCCCACTGTAACAGATGTTGTTTCTTCAGCAAATGTTACAGTTGCTTAACCACCAAATCCACGGACCAAAACTTTTTTCCCCTTTCCAACACACCTGTTCCCCTTTCCAACAGCATCTGTCCTTTTTCAACTCATTTTGGGATATGACCAAAAGTGCAACTGTGCAGGGACACCGTACTCAACGCCATCTCAGCACAGCAGCCATCCCTCGGTCCCTCCGATGTGGACAAGTAAAAGACCATTTCCTCCTATCCATGACAAAGCGTTGAGATTCACTCTGTGCAGCACTGGTGTTTAGTGGACAAGTAGATCTAAGATTGCGTACCACATTCTGCAGATACTCCTGTATACGTGCGTCTATTTCTATGGCAGGAATTAGTTCGCCAAATTTTGTCTTGTACCGGGGATCTAACAGTGTGGCAACCCAGTATTCAGGATTAGTTCAAATTCATACAATCCGAGGGTCATGTAGGTAGTGCAGCAAGAAGGCGCTCATGTGTCTTGTGCATCCAGGAGGACCAAGTCCTTGGTGTGTTGGTGGCAGAGAGGTGAGAATCGTGCATCCTTCCTCTGCCCTCTCCCCCCAACCTCGCACAACCGAAATGTGAGCAAGCTCTCACTCATCTGCTGAGTCTTCCATGCCCATCGCCAGTTCGTCCTCCATTTCTTCATGGGCTCCTGCACTTTCATCAACACTTTTTGCTGATACTATGCGCCCTTGTTAATCCCTCTCCCTCACCATGACTGCCGCATAGGTGCCGCTGACCATCTGGACCTCGTAGATCTTGTTATCCCTTCCGCATATGACTCCTCCTGTACTTCCTCCCCTTCCTCTTGTCCCAACACCTGACTCCGAATAATAATTACAGTGTGCTCCATCATGTAGATGACCAGAATTGTCACGCTGAGAATGACATTGCCAGTGCTAAACATCTTCGTCGACATTTCAAAACTGTGTAGCAGGGTGCATAGGTCCTTGATCTGACACCACTCCAGCAGCGTGATCTGCACCACCTCTGGATCAAGTTATCCCAGGCTATATGTCTTACCGTATTTCAGCAGGGCTCTGCGGTGCTGCCACACACGCTGCAACATGTGCAGATTCCAATTCCTGCGTGTCGAAACATCGCATTTACGGCGTTTAACTGCCAGACCCTAAGACTTCCGGAGTGATGAAAGTTGTTGAGCTGCTGTGTGCGCACGATGGAAGTGAGCACATAGCGAGCGTGCCCACTGCACAAGGCCATGTAGGCCGTGATGGTGTTTTAAAAATTGCTGGCGAATTCGGTTCAACACGTGAGCCCTAAAAGGCACGTGTGTCACATTGCCCTGAGGATGGCCCGCAGCCAGGTTTGCATCATTGCCGCACACGGCTGTTAAGTCACCAACGGAGTCCGCTCCGTCAATTTGTACTCCGGTCGCCAGGTGACAACGTGTTCCTTTCATGAATAGTGCTGATGATGGGAGAGTAGTCGATGCCAGCGGCGCAGGTGGACGCAGGTTATGCTCACCCACTGGGCTGCATTACCTTGACAGATGCAGAATCTCTGGCTGAATGTAGCTGGTGGGTATCTCACAGATGAAATACCATCATTCAGCTACAACCAATGGGAAGACACCACACCCTTTTTTATGCCCATCCTGTCTGCAGACCACTGCCAGACATAGCTATGAACCTCTGGTTAATTTTACCCCCAGTTCAGTTTTATGATTTTGTGTGCTTGTTACCTGACTACTTTTCCTGCTTGCTGTTTATGTACCTTGTTGGCCGATACGCATTTCACCTCTGCTTGTTTTCTGATTCTTTCCTGGCCGTCCCATTCTGTTCCTGTTCCTCAATTAATGTTTTGACCCTGCCTGACTACTATTCTCTGTAATAGCGGTGTGACTCACATTTCCCATACATTTCAAAGTAAAACTTTGACCGCCTGATGGCATTGAGCTCTGCTGCCAGCATAGTAAGGAGGTGTGTGGTAGTCCTTGTGCGCAGTTGCAAGGAAGGGTGGCCTGACCACACAGGGTTTGCGCCAAGGTAGAGGACCCACACGAGGTTGAAGAGGCAGAAGCAGTGTATTAACTTCTACATACAGAACAAGGATTGAAACAACTCGTGGGGACGGCAAGACTTGTACAGCAGACCCTTCTCCATCTCTCACCATAGTTTGCCAGTGCCCAGTCAGTGACATGTAATGACCCTGTCTATGCTTACTGGTCCAAGTATCTGTGTTGAAATGCACCCTGTCGCACACAGATTTTCTCAAGGAAGTGGTGATGTTGTGTGCGACATGCTGGTGTAGCGCGGGCATGCTTTTCTTGGAGAAGCAGTGGTGATTGGGCATCTGGTACTGGGGCACAGCGACAGACATAAGGTCTGTAAAATCCTGTGTGTCCACTACGCGTAAAGGCAGCATTTCGGTAGCCAACAGCTTACAGAGGGATAGAGTCAACCACTTAGCTTTGTCATGGGTCGCAGTAAGTGGCCTTTTATTTGACCACATCTGAGGGACAGAGATCTGGCTGCTGTCTGTAGACGGTGTTGAGTAGGGTGTCCCTGGAAAAATGCAGGTTTGTGAGAAAAGTGCAGGCGGAGACATGATGTTGCCTTCATCTTGCCTTCAGATCTGTTCATCTTGTATCATTTTTAAAAAACACAGCAAGCAAGGGTTACTCCAAGCGGAGTCTACCTTTTTTCCCCAAATTGGGCACACAGACACCCCATCAGTGGCAGGACTTGTGCCCTAGTTGCAAACAGGATGTTTTGATTTGCATCAAGCACATTCCAAATCCACAAGCATTTACTCTCCCCAGGATGACACAGGGGTAGTAAATTCCTTCTGGATCCATGACTTGTTCATTTTGATGAACGTCAGTCTGTCCACATTGTCACTGGACAGACGCGTGCGCTTATCTGTCAGCACACACCCAGCAGCACTGAAGACACGTTCAGAGACAACGCTGGCAGCTGGACACGACAAAATCTTCAAGGCGTAACTGGAGAGCTCTTGACATTTTTCTAGATTTGAAGCACAAAAGGAGCAAGGCTCCATTTGCAAAGTCATTGCATCGATGTTCATTTGGAGATACTCCTGTATCATCCTCTCCATCCGTTGACTATGTGACACACTTGATGTCTCTGGTGGCCTTGCAAAGGAGGGTCTAAAAAAATTATGAAAAGATTCCATAAAATTGCTGTTACCAGCACCAGATACGGTCCTACTGGTACGGGTAGACTGTTGAAGATGACGAGGCCGTCCCATGTTTGTCAAGTTACAACTGGGAGAATCACTCCCTTCACCTGCACGGTTGTTTGGTGGAAAAGCCGAGCTAAGATCGAGTAACAGCTTCTGCTGATACTCCTGCATACGTGCGTCCCTTTCTATGGGTGGAATTATGTCACAAAATTTGGACTTGTCCCGGGGATCTAATAGTGTGGCAAGCCAGTAGTCATCATCACTTCTAATTTTGACAATACGAGGGTCATGTTGGAGGTAGTGCAACAAGAAGGCACTCATGTGTCTTGCGCAGCCATGCGGACCAAGTCCACGCTGTGTTTGTGGCATAGAGGTGCTAACCGTTCTTTCTTCCTCTGTCATCTCCCCCCAACCTCTTTCAACTTAAATTTGACCAAGGTCCCCCTCATCAGCTGAGTCTTCCATGTCCATGGACAGTTCGTCCTCCATATCTTCATGTCCTCCTGCACCTTCCTCAACATCTCGCCTGCTACCATGCGCCCTTGTTGATCCCTGTCCCCCATGGTCCCATGCCTGCCGCGTTGGTGATGATGAACGTCTGGACCTTGGTGATGTTGTTGTGTCTTGCGCATATGAATCCTCCTGTAGTTCCTCCCCTTCCTGTTGTCCCACCCCCTGACTCCGAATAGTGTTTAGCGTGTGCTCCAGCATGTAAATGACTGTAATCGTCATGCTGATAATGGCATTGTCAGCGCTAAACATATTCGTCGCCATGTCGAAACTGTGCAGAAGGGTGCATAGGTCCGTGATCTGAGATCACTCCATCAGGGTGATCTGCCCCACCTCTGCATCTCGTTGGCCCAGGCTATACGTCATGACGTATTGCACCAGGGCTCTGCGGTGCTGCCACAGTCGCTGTAACATGTGGAGAGTTGAATTCCAGCGTGTCGCCACATCGCATTTCAGGCGATGAACCGGCAGGCCGAAAGACTTCTGGAGCGATGCAAGTCGCTCAGCTGCGGCGCTTGAACGGCGGAAGTGAGCACTGCAGACAGTTTCCGTGCCCTGGTCAGAAGGCCATCTAGGCCGGGATAGTGTGTTAAAAATTGCTGGACAACAAGGTTCAACACGTGAGCCATACAAGGCACGTGTGTCACCTTGCCCAGTTGAAGGGCCGCACCCAGGTTTGCAGCATTGTCGCACACGGCCTTACCAGGCTGCAGGTTGAGTGGAGACAACCATTTATTAAACTCGGACCGCAGAGCTGACCACAACTCCTCAGCTGTGTGACTCTTATTCCCAAGACATGTCAAGCTAAAGACCGCCTGATGCCGTTGCGCTCTGCTGCCAGCATAGTAATGAGGGGTGCGTGATTCCTTCTGCGCAGTGAGAACGCTGGTGGCCTGACCAGGCAGGCTTGGGGCGGAGGTGGAGGACCCAGATGAGGTGGAGGATGCAGAAGCAGTGGCGGAACTTGGACAGACAGAGGATTGACACACAAGTCGTGGGGACGGCAAGACTTGTGCAGCAGACCCTTCACCATCTATCACCATAGTTACCCAGTGCCCAGTCAGCGACATGTAACGTCCCTGTCCATGCTTACTGGTCCAAGTATCGGTGCTGAAATTCACCCGTTCACACACAGAGTTTCTCAAGGAAGCGGTGATATTGTGTGCGACATGCTGGTGTAGCGCGGGCACACCTTTCTTAGAGAAGTAGTGGCGACTAGGCATCTGGTACTGGGGCACAGCGACAGATATAAGGTCTCTAAAATCCTGTGTGTCCACTAGGCGGAAAGGCAGCATTTCTGTAGCCAACAGCTTACAGAGGGATAGAGTCAACCTCTTCGCTTTGTCATGGGTCGAAGGAAGTGGCCTTTTATTTGACCACATCTGAGGGACAGAGATCTGGCTGCTGTGTGTAGACGGTGTTGAGTAGGGTGTCCCTGGAAAAATGCAGCTTTGGGAGGAAAGTGCAGGCGGAGACATGATGTTGCCTTCATCCAAAGTTGGTGCTATCGATGTCTGAGAGAGCTGTACACACTCACTTGTTTCCCCTTCCAAACCAACTGACGACCTACCAAGCAAACTGCCTGTTGCGGTTACAGTGGTGGAAGTTGTGGGTGGAAAAACAGGTGTGACAGCTGTCCCCACAGTCCTAGAAGATGACGAGCGCGCGGATGCCCTGGAAGGGGCAGGCGGTGGATGGTTGGCTCCACTAGGCCGCATTGCAGCACGGTGAGCTTCCCACCAGGCCATATGATATTTATTCATGTGACGATTCATGGAAGAAGTTGTCAAACTGCTGAGGTTTTGACCTCTACTAAGATAACCATGGCAAATGTTACAGATCACATAATTTGGCCGATCTTTTTTTATGTCAAAAAAGGACCAGGCTAGGCAAGGCTTAGAGGCCATGCGACCTGTTGATCCACCCCGAATAATGCTCAGAGGCAGAGTGGTGGCTGAGGATGCAGTTGTAGACGTGCTACCAGTGCTCCGACTGTGTCCAGGAAGGCGCCAGGTTACTTCGACGTCGGTTGCATCCTCCTCCACCTCCTCTATTGACCTCCTCGAGTGTCTGACTGTGGGTTGACAGTAGGTGGGATCTAGAACTTCATCATCAATTGTTGTGTTTGCACTCCCCTCCCCCTCAGACCGAGTTTCTTCTTGCCCTGACCGAATATTTAAGTTGTCATCCCAATCGGGTATCTGCGTCTCATCTTCATCAGTATGTTCCTCATTGCCTATAACCACAGTTGTTGGAAAGGCAGCATTTTGGTAGCCAACAGTTTGCATTTTATGAAAGTCAACCTCCAAGCCATGTCATGCCCTTCTAAAAGCATGTATAACACAGCGAGGGGACTCCAACCACAGTCTCCCTCGTTGCCACTCACTGGGCCACACACACCCCACTTGACTGGCATCGGTTGAGCCCCCTTTTGAAAAAGAAAAAGATGCTTTGCATGAAGCACTCTCAAAAATACGCGTGCCTTTCCCGTCCCCTGGCTGACCCCGGGGAAGAAAAGTCCTCTGAGAGCCATGACTTGTTCATCTTGGTTCTTTTAGAAACACAGCGAGGGGACTCCAACCACAGTCTCCCTCGTTGCCACTCACTGGGCCACACACACCCCACTTGACTGGCATCGGTTGAGCCCCCTTTTGAAAAAGAAAAAGATGCTTTGCATGAAGCACTCTCAAAAATACGCGTGCCTTTCCCGTCCCCTGGCTGACCCCGGGGAAGAAAAGTCCTCTGAGAGCCATGACTTGTTCATCTTGGTTCTTTTAGAAACACAGCGAGGGGACTCCAACCACAGTCTCCCTCGTTGCCACTCACTGGGCCACACACACCCCACTTGACTGGCATCGGTTGAGCCCCCTTTTGAAAAAGAAAAAGATGCTTTGCATGAAGCACTCTCAAAAATACGCGTGCCTTTCCCGTCCCCTGGCTGACCCCGGGGAAGAAAAGTCCTCTGAGAGCCATGACTTGTTCATCTTGGTTCTTTTAGAAACACAGCGAGGGGACTCAAACCACAGTCTCCCTCGTTGCCACTCACTGGGCCACACACACCCCACTTGACTGGCATCGGTTGAGCCCCCTTTTGAAAAAGAAAAAGATGCTTTGCATGAAGCACTCTCAAAAATACGCGTGCCTTTCCCGTCCCCTGGCTGACCCCGGGGAAGAAAAGTCCTCTGAGAGCCATGACTTGTTCATCTTGGTTCTTTTAGAAACACAGCGAGGGGACTCCAACCACAGTCTCCCTCGTTGCCACTCACTGGGCCACACACACCCCACTTGACTGGCATCGGTTGAGCCCCCTTTTGAAAAAGAAAAAGATGCTTTGCATGAAGCACTCTCAAAAATACGCGTGCCTTTCCCGTCCCCTGGCTGACCCCGGGGAAGAAAAGTCCTCTGAGAGCCATGACTTGTTCATCTTGGTTCTTTTAGAAACACAGCGAGAGGACTCCAACCACAGTCTCCCTCGTTGCCACTCACTGGGCCACACACACCCCACTTGACTGGCATCGGTTGAGCCCCCTTTTGAAAAAGAAAAAGATGCTTTGCATGAAGCACTCTCAAAAATACGCGTGCCTTTCCCGTCCCCTGGCTGACCCCGGGGAAGAAAAGTCCTCTGAGAGCCATGACTTGTTCATCTTGGTTCTTTTAGAAACACAGCGAGGGGACTCCAACCACAGTCTCCCTCGTTGCCACTCACTGGGCCACACACACCCCACTTGACTGGCATCGGTATAGCCCCCTTTTGAAAAAGAAAAAGATGCTTTGCATGAAGCACTCTCAAAAATACGCGTGCCTTTCCCGTCCCCTGGCTGACCCCGGGGAAGAAAAGTCCTCTGAGAGCCATGACTTGTTCATCTTGGTTCTTTTAGAAACACAGCGAGGGGACTCCAACCACAGTCTCCCTCGTTGCCACTCACTGGGCCACACACACCCCACTTGACTGGCATCGGTTGAGCCCCCTTTTGAAAAAGAAAAAGATGCTTTGCATGAAGCACTCTCAAAAATACGCGTGCCTTTCCCGTCCCCTGGCTGACCCCGGGGAAGAAAAGTCCTCTGAGAGCCATGACTTGTTCATCTTGGTTCTTTTAGAAACACAGCGAGGGGACTCCAACCACAGTCTCCCTCGTTGCCACTCACTGGGCCACACACACCCCACTTGACTGGCATCGGTTGAGCCCCCTTTTGAAAAAGAAAAAGATGCTTTGCATGAAGCACTCTCAAAAATACGCGTGCCTTTCCCGTCCCCTGGCTGACCCCGGGGAAGAAAAGTCCTCTGAGAGCCATGACTTGTTCATCTTGGTTCTTTTAGAAACACAGCGAGGGGACTCCAACCACAGTCTCCCTCGTTGCCACTCACTGGGCCACACACACCCCACTTGACTGGCATCGGTTGAGCCCCCTTTTGAAAAAGAAAAAGATGCTTTGCATGAAGCACTCTCAAAAATACGCGTGCCTTTCCCGTCCCCTGGCTGACCCCGGGGAAGAAAAGTCCTCTGAGAGCCATGACTTGTTCATCTTGGTTCTTTTAGAAACACAGCGAGGGGACTCCAACCACAGTCTCCCTCGTTGCCACTCACTGGGCCACACACACCCCACTTGACTGGCATCGGTTGAGCCCCCTTTTGAAAAAGAAAAAGATGCTTTGCATGAAGCACTCTCAAAAATACGCGTGCCTTTCCCGTCCCCTGGCTGACCCCGGGGAAGAAAAGTCCTCTGAGAGCCATGACTTGTTCATCTTGGTTCTTTTAGAAACACAGCGAGGGGACTCCAACCACAGTCTCCCTCGTTGCCACTCACTGGGCCACACACACCCCACTTGACTGGCATCGGTTGAGCCCCCTTTTGAAAAAGAAAAAGATGCTTTGCATGAAGCACTCTCAAAAATACGCGTGCCTTTCCCGTCCCCTGGCTGACCCCGGGGAAGAAAAGTCCTCTGAGAGCCATGTCCACATTGTCAGTGGACAGACACGTGTGCTTATCTGCCAGCAGACCCACAGCAGCACTGAAGACAGGTTCAGAGAGAACGCTGGCTGCAGGACACGACAAGATCCCCAAGACGTACGTGGCGAGCTCAGGCAATTTATCAAGATTGGAAGCCAAGAATGAGCAGGGCTCAAGTTGCACAATAATGGCATGTTTCCTTGCATATACTCATATATCTGTGTGTCCTCCTCTTTTTCCTTGTCCAGCTCTTTTGTTTTCGCATGAGTATATGTCCTTGTCACTTTCCCATGTGTTGTGAGTTGTTTGTGACCTTTTGGACACCTTTGAGGGTGTTTTCTAGGTGTTTTTCTGTGTTTGTGATTGCCTGCCATTGTTTCCTATGCAGTTCGAGTTCGGTTCGTCGAACGTTCGACGAACCGAACTCGAACGGGAGGTCCGTTCGGCGAACCAACCTCGAGCCGACACCTAACTTAACCCTAAACAACAAACCTTATAGAAGTCAATGAGGAGCTCAAGTTTGGGGCTGTAGAATGATTGTAGTAAGGGATAGGGGGGCTGCAAAAGGAACCAGAATGGGGGTAAGAGCAGGACAATTTCCCCGCAAACAAATGTGGATACTTAAATGACTTAAAGGGCTTCTGTCATCCTAGTAATTATGGTTGTATAGCAACTAATTGAAGTACATTTTCAGTTACCCCACAGAGATGGATTTAAGCGATTCTCCACAAATCAACAATTTATGAAAGGCTCTTACAGAGCCTGTATTCCCAGTTTACCCACACAGTCAAGACTTCCAGACTTCTTCCACAGAGCAATAAGTTTAACCAATTTTCCCTTTAGTCTGTATACTCAGTTCACCCCCACAGTCAAAATTGCCAGTGTAACCAAAGAGAGTAAATTTTAAATTGAGGCCACAACAGAGCCTCTTTAAACAGTTGCCCCACACAGTAAAGTTTGGCAAAGTTTAACCACAGAGCATAAGTTTAAAACATAGGCCTCAACAGAGCCTCTTTAAACAGTTGCCCCACAAGATTGTCAGACTTCCCTAATAGAGCAAGAAGTTTAACAAATTTGCTCTATGTAGCCTGTATCCCCATTTCCCCACAGAGCCAAGATTGGCAGAGTTCCACTTTAGACCACCGAATTGTAAAAAAGGCACCTAAAGAGTATCTTTTCCAGGTTAACTCTCACAGTCAAGATTTCCCAAGATCCACCACACTGCACCCAATTTTTAAAAAGCAACAAAAGAGGAGAAAAGTCCTGCTCACGAAACTGCCTTGCTGGTAGAATCCAAATCCTGCGCATGGAATGTGGCTAGGCAGCCAATCAATTGTAGAAATTAGGAAGGGAATTTCCAGCGCCAGGAAAAGCAGGTTAAAAATCCATTTTATTAAATATGAAGTAAAAATCCAGCAGGTACAGCATATATGTCGGATGGCTTACAGCTTACAGGGAGTTTTGGAGTTGAAGTGAGAGGTGGAAGGGAGAGGAGCAAAGACTGTGTGTGTCTGGGTCGGAGCCCAGGCACAATCAGCAAGGTCGGGAGACGGTGGTGGCCGTCTGCAGGAGTTGGTGGAGGTCGGCGGAACCGTAGGACCGGGGTCGGGCGGTGGCCCCGCCGGTACCGAACCGGGGAGCAGATTGAAGCCAAGCACCAAGGCAGGGTACTCAGACCCCGACTAGGCTCGGAAGCCGCCATAAAGGTCAAATTCTCTGATTGCGGTCTGGACCTCAGGGGTTCATTCCCAACCAAGTCCCGTCAGAAGGCAACAGCCCAACCCGTCCGGATAAGAGCCACCGCCAAGGGCCAGAGATCCAAGGGCCAGCGCCTGCAGGCAAAATGGGCTCTCCCGACACGTACACGCCGGGGAGAAGACTACCCGTGGGAAGCCATAGGAGTTAAACACAAACACATAGGTGCAGGAAACGACAGCCACCATCAACCCGTCCAGGGAGAGTGAAAACACCGCAGCCGACTGTGGGCCCCATCCATCCAGCCATTTGGTTTACCAAAGACTTTGTCCTTGTCTACCTGAGTGAGTACACCAGTGCCATCTGGCACTGCGCTGTACCGCAACATTGCACCCGCGTCCACGCTGCCTCCCCGCATCAGCACCTGCACCTATCCCTCCTCCCTGTTCCACAACTGGGGCCCCGGGACCAACAGCCCCTACCCACGGAGGGGTCAACACCTTAGCTGCTCTCCGCCATCGCTCCCGGGATCCCCCGTCACCAGCAGCGGTGGTGCCCACCATCACCACAACCCGTGGGTGGCATCACAACCGACATCCCACCACAAACCATTCCCCCTTTTCACTCATGGGCGAGGAAGCGCTGCTTGAGCCCCGGGTCGAGACCCGTGCTCGAGCCACCGAGGAGCAGAAGCACCGGACCCGAGCGCCAGTGATTCCCAGGCGAGCGGGGTTCCCAACCCCTCCGCCCGCGACAACTTGGCGTTACGAACAGGATCCTACCCGTCTACTTACCAGTAGAAGTGCGCCTTGCAGTCCCCGCTGGTGGTGTCCGGCCGAAAAATTTTAAAGTCCTCCATCTTGGGTGCGAAAAGTTCCCGCTCGAGTCGTCTTCCCTGAGCAGGGAAGGCGCGAAAAGTGAAGCCCCGGCCCCAGAGGAAGGAGGTGCCAGAGAGAACCAAGGGGGGGCGGGTGAAGGCCTGACTCATGTAACCGAAGGGATAAAGGGCAGGGACGCCAGGACTCTGCCATTCATCCAATTCCTGGAAGCATCCGCACAAGATGTCCGTCCTGTCTGGCAATCCTGAGATCCCGGAGCCCGCGCCAGGAACAGCGGCGTGGGTGGAGACAGCACAGATGTGTTGCCGCCTGCAGGCTCAAGTCCGGTTCCTAGTGGAGCAATGGGCGGCTGAAATGGAGGGCGGCTGTGCGGAAACGCAAGGCGGAGGCAGTGCTGGAGGAGCGGGTAAGCGACCCACGCCCCTGTGTCCCGGAGGGACCGGTCGCTGCGGTTGAGGGGCCCGGTCTGTGCCCGTTCACCCTGCTGCCTCCCCAGCCATGCGTATCGGTTGTCGCTGCCCCGCCAATTGGTCCGCTGCCCCCAACACCGGCAGTGGAGTCCAACTCGCCCGCCCCAGAGGAAAAGCCTGTAAGCGCAGCCCACGGACAACCATATGAACAACCAGCACCGATCCTGTTACCATGGAAGGTTCCTCGGTAGGTGTCCATCCGTGAGGTGAAGCCGCCGGTCCCAGAAGTGACCGCGTCCAAGAGAGTCCCAGCACCGGCAGTCCGCCTGGCCGTGGAAGTAGTGGAGGCCGCCAGCAGGAAGGCCCAGCAGGTGAGGCCTGCCGTCCCTGAACCCCACGCCTCGGCTGAGGCAGCGCCGGGTCGCTGCTGCAAGGCAGCATCCCAGGCCGTGTCACCACAGGACCTCCCAGCAGTAGTATCAGTTGTAGCAATACGGGGGAGATCCGACGGGGCCCGACCCGCGCGCAGCAGGGGTGTGCAAGTGCCCTTCTTTGGGATCGGCAGCCGAGCCAGCTGGGCCGCGAGATTGCCGCCAGGGAGCAGCAGAGATCCAAAGTGCTGGCCCGCACAATCCGGGAAAAAGATAATCTTCGAAACGCCACCTACCGAGTGCGGGGCCCAATCTACGAGGGCCAGGTCAGGCGGTTCGATCCCCAGCGAGGGTATGGATTCATACACGAACCGGGCCTGGAGGCCGAAATCTTTGTAGCTCACAGAGACGTAAATTCTCATCTCCCAACAGGCCACCCTGGCCATGACTTGCAACCAGGTGACCTGGTGACGTACACCCGACACTACGGGGAGAGGGGCTGGTTCGCCCTTGATGTGAAGGAAAGAGAAAGCCGCAGTGTCCCTAGGCGGCCCCAGTCCCCTCCCCCACCATACCGTCCGGATGTAGAGCTGGAGGCATATGAGGAAGGCGACCTCAAGTGATTGGCAGCGGACCCCCGTTGCAGAAGAACCGTTGTCCCCGTTGGGACCCTAAGTTACTTGTTTTTTTATAAAAGCTCATGCCCACATGAGAAACTGCTCATGAACACAGCCGAGAACTAGCAGGCCACCCACGAACTTGTGGGCTTGTAAATAATTCCGGGCTGGAGCTCCGTTAACCGCCTCTGGAGAGGCAGGTTGGAGCAAGGACCCGCAGCAGAGCAGGCTGGGGTCCGGTCACCACCAGGACCGGTGACCATCTTCCGGAGTCAGGGGTCCCCCGGGATGTGGGGCCCCCTGAATGACAGCCGGGTGCAAGACACCGTACCCGTTCCCGCTTGGGCGACCTGAACCAGGTTCTGTTTTCCGGACTGGGGAAAAGGGGTGCTGCCTGCTTCTTAGGGGCAGCATCAAGGTTTAGGTTGTTTGGGTGGGAAATCGGAAGAACTGGGACCCGTCCGTTATTATTAAAAGTGTTTTTATTACCGTTAGTAACGTTCAAAGTAACATGCCTCCCGTAAGGGAAGATTTAAAATATGCGTACAGTTGGTTATTTTTATAAATTTCAGAAAAATAAAACCGGTCTGCATTTTACCAAGGGGGAGTGTGATGCCCTGGACTCCAGGGTTCACAGAATAACACCACATACACACACCCCCTCCCCTGGTCAGGAACATCAGTCAAACAAACCCTTGTTGCCTCCCTCCAGGGTCTGATGTTCACACCAAGTGGGGTGGAGCCAGGCGGTTGGCCCCGCCCACCGATGAGTTCCCAGGCCTGGAGGTGGGAAAAGTAGTCAGTTCAGTTTAGTTTTGGAGTTGAAGTGAGAGGTGGAAGTGAGAGGAGTAGAGATGAGCGAACCGGTCCCTGTTCGGCTCGAGGTCGGTTCGCCGAACGGAGGTCCCTTTCGAGTTCGGCTCATCGAACGTTCGACGAACCGAACTCGAACTGCATAGGAAACAATGGCAGGCAATCACAAACACATAAAAACACCTAGAAAACACCCTCAAAGGTGTCCAAAAGGTGACAAACAACTCACAACACAACACAAACACATGGGAAAGTGACAAGGACATATACTCATGCGAAAACAAAACAGCTGGACAAGGAAAAAGAGGAGGACACACAGATATAGGCATGGCACGCCCTTCTAAAATCATGTAAAACACCGCAAGGTGACTCCAAGCGTAGTCTCCCTTTTTTTCCAAAAATTGGGCCCCACACACACCCACCCATTCAGTGGCAGCACTTGTACACTAGTTGTACACTTCACAGCTAGATTTGCATCAAGCACATTCAAAAATACGCCATACTTAACCGTCCCCAGGATGACACTGGGGTAGGTAGCAAAGTCTTTCCTGATCCCAGCTCTGTTCATCTTGGCTTCTTTTAAAAACACATCAAGCAAGAAGTGGAGCCTCCCTTTTTTCCAAAAATTGTGCCCCACACACACCCACCCATTCAGTGGCAGCACTTGTGCCCTAGTTGTACACTTCACAGCTAGATTTGCATCAAGCACATTCCAAAATACGCCATTCTTATCCGTCCCCAGGATGACACCGGGGTAGGTAGCAAAGTCTTTCCTGATCCCAGCTCTGTCCATCTTGGCTACTTTTAAAAACACATCAAGCAAGGGTTACTCCAAGCAGAGCCTCCCTTTTTTTCCAAAAATTGTGCCCCACACACACCCACCCATTCAGTGGCAGCACTTGTGCCCTAGTTGTACACTTCACAGCTAGATTTGCATCAAGCACATTCCAAATCCACAAGCATTTACTCTCCCCAGGATGACACAGGGGTAGTAAATTCCTTCTGGATCCATGACTTGTTCATTTTGATGAACGTCAGTCTGTCCACATTGTCACTGGACAGACGCGTGCGCTTATCTGTCAGCACACACCCAGCAGCACTGAAGACACGTTCAGAGACAACGCTGGCAGCTGGACACGACAAAATCTCCAAGGCGTAACTGGATAGCTCTGGCCATTTTTCTAGATTTGAAGCCCAAAATGAGCAAGGCTCCATTTGCAAAGTCATGGCATCGATGTTCATTTGTAGATACTCCTGTATCATCCTCTCCAGCCGTTGACTATGTGTCAGACTTGTTGTCTCTGGTGGCCTTGCAAAGGAGGGTCTAAAAAAATTATGAAAAGATTCCATAAAATTGCTGTTACCAGCACCAGATACGGTCCTACTGGTACGTGTAGACTGTTGAAGATGACGAGACCGTCCCATGTTTGTCAAGTTACAACTGGGAGATTCACTCACTGCACCTGCACGGTTGTTTGGTGGAAAAGCGGATCTAAGATCGAGTAACAGCTTCTGCTGATACTCCTGCATACGTGCGTCCCTTTCTATGGCTGGAATTATGTCACAAAAATTTGGACTTGTACCGGGGATCTAATAGTGTGGCAAGCCAGTAGTCATCATCACTTCTAATTTTGACAATACGAGGGTCATGTTGGAGGTAGTGCAACAAGAAGGCACTCATGTGTCTTGCGCAGCCATGCGGACCAAGTCCACGCTGTGTTTGTGGCATAGAGGTGCTAACCGTTCTTTCTTCCTCTGACATCTCCCCCCAACCTCTTTCAACTGAAATTTGACCAAGGTCTCCCTCATCTGCTGAGTCTTCCATGTCCATGGACAGTTCGTCCTCCATTTCTTCATGTCGTCCTGCACCTTCCTCAACATCTCGCCTGCTACCATGCGCCCTTGTTGATCCCTGTCCCCCATGGTCCCATGCCTGGCGCCTTGGTGATGATGAACGTCTGGACCTTGGTGATGTTGTTGTGTCTTGCGCATATTAATCCTCCTGTAGTTCATCCCCTTCCTGTTGTCCCACCCCCTGACTCCGAATAGTGTTTAGCGTGTGCTCCAGCATGTAAATGACTGGAATCGTCATGCTGATAATGGCATTGTCAGCGCTAAACATATTCGTCGCCATGTCGAAACTGTGCAGAAGGGTGCATAGGTCCTTGATCTGAGACCACTCCATCAGGGTGATCTGCCCCACCTCTGCATCTCGTTGGCCCAGGCTATACGTCATGACGTATTGCACCAGGGCACGGCGGTGCTGCCACAGTCGCTGTAACATGTGGAGAGTTGAATTCCAGCGTGTTGCCACATCGCATTTCAGGCGATGAACCGGCAGGCCGAAAGACTTCTGGAGCGATGCAAGTCGCTCAGCTGCGGCGCTTGAACGGCGGAAGTGAGCAGACAGTTTTCGTGCCCTGTTCAAAAGGCCATCTAGGCCAGGATAGTGTGTTAAAAATTGCTGCACGACAAGGTTCAACACGTGAGCCATACAAGGTACGTGTGTCACCTTGCCCAGGCGAAGGGCCACACCCAGGTTTGCAGCATTGTCGCACACGGCCTTACCAGGCTGCAGGTTGAGTGGAGACAACCATTTATTAAACTCGGACCGCAGAGCTGACAACAACTCCTCAGCTGTGTGACTCTTATTCCCAAGACATGTCAAGCTAAAGACCGCCTGATGCCGTTGCGCTCTGCTGCCAGCATAGTAATGAGGGGTGCGTGATTCCTTCTGCGCAGTGAGAACGCTGGTGGCCTGACCAGGCAGGCTTGGGGCGGAGGTGGAGGACCCAGATGAGGTGGAGGATGCAGAAGCAGTGGCGGAACTTGGACAGACAGAGGATTGACACACAAGTCGTGAGGACGGCAAGACTTGTGCAGCAGACCCTTCACCATCTATCACCATAGTTACCCAGTGCCCAGTGAGCGACATGTAACGTCCCTGTCCATGCTTACTGGTCCAAGTATCGGTGGTGAAATGCACCCGTTCACACACAGAGTTTCTCAATGAACCGGTGATGTTGTGTGCGACATGCTGGTGTAGCGCGGGCACACCTTTCTTAGAGAAGTAGTGGCGACTAGGCATCTGGTACTGGGGCACAGCGACAGACATAAGGTCTCTAAAATCCTGTGTGTCCACTAGGCGGAAAGGCAGCATTTCGGTAGCCAACAGCTTACAGAGGGATAGAGTCAACCTCTTAGCTTTGTCATGGGTCGCAGGAAGTGGCCTTTTATTTGACCACATCTGAGGGACAGAGATCTGGCTGCTGTGTGTAGACGGTGTTGAGTAGGGTGTCCCTGGAAAAATGCAGGTTTGTGAGGAAAGTGTAGGCGGAGACATGATGTTGCCTTCATCCAACGTTGGTGCTATCGATGTCTGAGAGAGCTGTACACACTCACTTGTTTCCCCTTCCAAACCAACTGATGACCTACCAAGCAAACTGCCTGTTGCGGTTACAGTGGTGGAAGTTGTGGGTGGAAAAACAGGTGTGACAGCTGTCCCCACAGTCCTAGAAGATGACGAGCGCGCGGATGCACTGGAAGGGGCAGGCGGTGGATGGTTCGCTCCGCTAGGCCGCATTGCAGCACGGTGAGCTTCCCACCGGGCCATATGATATTTATTCATGTGACGATTCATGGAAGAAGTTGTCAAACTGCTGAGGTTTTGACCTCTACTAAGAGAACCATGACAAATTTTACAGATCACATAATTTGGGCGATCTTTTTCTATGTCAAAAAAGGACCAGGCTAGGCAAGGCTTAGAGGCCATGCGACCTAATGATCCACCCCTAATAATGCTCAGAGGCAGAGTGGTGGCTGAGGATGCAGTTGTAGACGTGCTACCAGTTCTCCGACTCTGTCCAGGAAGGCGCAAGGTAACTTCGTCGTCGGTTGCATCCTCCTCCACCGCCTCTGTTGACCTCCTCGAGTGCCTGACTGTGGGTTGACAGTAGGTGGGATCTAGAACTTCATCATCAATTGTTGTGTTTGCACTCCCCTCCCCCTCAGACCGAGCCTCTTCTTGCCCTGACCGAATATTTAAGTTGTCATCCCAATCGGGTATCTACGTCTCATCTTCATCAGTATGTTCCTCATTGTCTATAACCACAGGTGTTACAGTTTGTGAAAAAGGGTCAACATTATGCTCAGAAACTTGTTCCTCACGGCCTGAATCAGAGTCACAAAGGTTCTGGGCATCACTGCAGACCATTTCCTGTTCTGTACTCACTGTAGCTTGGGAGCAGACCTCTGATTCCCAGGCTATAGTGTGACTGAACAGCTCTGCAGACTCAGCCATCTCAGTTCCACCATACTGTGCAGGGCTGATGGAGACTTCAGAGCTGGGTGAAAGCAAGTTTGATTGGGATGACAACTCAGAGGACTGGTGTTTTTTGGATGCGGTACTTGAAGTGGCTGAGAGGGCACTTGTTGGACCACTTGAGATCCATTCAAGCATTTTCCTTTTTTGGCCATCATCTACCTTTGTTCCTGTTGTTCGTGTCCGTAAAAAAGGCAGCACATCGGATTGTCCACGGTAAGTAGTAGACATCTTACTTTTGCTGGTAGATGGTCTATCTTCAGCAGATGATAATGGAGCTTTGCCACCTTCCCCACGGACAAAACCTTTTTTGCCTTTTCCACCACGCCTCTTCCCCTTTCCACCAGCATCTGACATTTTGCCACTCATGTTGATTGCGACAAGATTGTGCACTGAAAATGTGGTAGTAAAAATTGAGAGGTGGTGTAGATTGCAGTGGTGGTCTAGCTTTATTAACAGCAGAATAATAAAGAATAAATATCCCTGACAATGCAACTACGGCCCTTAAACTGGCAGCAAAAAATTGCTAGTATAATGGCTTAGTTATAATGAGTTGGAGTGTGCAATGCAGGTAGAGGTGTTGCAAATGTCTTTGCACTAGTGGGACTATAGCAATGTCCAATAGCCACGTTTAGGATGCCACTAGGTACACTGAGTGTTTGCTAGTATAATGGCTTAGTTATAATGAGTTGGAGTGTGCAATGCAGGCAGAGGTGCTGCAAATGTCTTTGCACTAGTGTGACTAGACAAATGTCCAATAGCCACGTTTAGGATGCCACTAGGTACACTGAGTGTTTGCTAGTATAATGGCTTAGTTATAATGAGTTGGAGTGTGCAATGCAGGCAGAGGTGCTGCAAATGTCCTTGCACTAGTGTGACTAGACAAATGTCCAATAGCCACGTTTAGGATGCCACTAGGTACACTGAGTGTTTGCTAGTATAATGGCTTAGTTATAATGAGTTGGAGTGTGCAATGCAGGCAGAGGTGCTGCAAATGTCTTTGTACTAGTGGGACTATAGCAAAGTCCAATAGCCACGTTTAGGATGCCACTAGGTACACTGAGTGTTTGCTAGTATAATGGCTTAGTTATAATGAGTTGGAGTGTGCAATGCAGGCAGAGGTGCTGCAAATGTCTTTGCACTAGTGTGACTAGACAAATGTCCAATAGCCACATTTAGGATGCCACTAGGTACACTGAGTGTTTGCTAGTATAATGGCTTAGTTATAATGAGTTGGAGTGTGCAATGCAGGCAGAGGTGCTGCAAATGTCTTTGCACTAGTGTGACTAGACAAATGTCCAATAGCCACGTTTAGGATGCCACTAGGTACACTGAGTGTTTGCTAGTATAATGGCTTAGTTATAATGAGTTGGAGTGTGCAATGCAGGCAGAGGTGCTGCAAATGTCTTTGCACTAGTGGGACTATAGCAAAGTCCAATTGCCACGTTTAGGATGCCACTAGGTACACTGAGTGTTTGCTAG
Source organism: Anomaloglossus baeobatrachus (assembly GCF_048569485.1). Classification (NCBI taxonomy): domain Eukaryota; kingdom Metazoa; phylum Chordata; class Amphibia; order Anura; family Aromobatidae; genus Anomaloglossus; species Anomaloglossus baeobatrachus. The sequence goes on from NC_134362.1 coordinate 79,857,816, forward strand.
TATAAAGGCTTAGTTATAATGAGTTGGAGTGTGCAATGGAGGCAGAGGTGCTGCAAATGTCTTTGCACTAGTGTGACTAGACAAATGTCCAATAGCCACGTTTAGGATGCCACTAGGTACACTGAGTGTTTGCTAGTATAATGGCTTAGTTATAATGAGTTGGAGTGTGCAATGCAGGCAGAGGTGCTGCAAATGTCTTTGCACTAGTGGGACTATAGCAAAGTCCAATTGCCACGTTTAGGATGCCACTAGGTTCACTGAGTGTTTGCTAGTATAATGGCTTAGTTATAATGAGTTGGAGTGTGCAATGCAGGCAGAGGTGCTGCAAATGTCTTTGCACTAGTGGGACTATAGCAAAGTCCAATAGCCACGTTTAGGATGCCACTAGGTACACTGAGTGTTTGCTAGTATAATGGCTTAGTTATAATGAGTTGGAGTGTGCAATGCAGGCAGATGTGCTGCAAATGTCTTTGCACTAGTGTGACTAGACAAATGTCCAATAGCCACGTTTAGGATGCCACTAGGTACACTGAGTGTTTGCTAGTATAATGGCTTAGTTATAATGAGTTGGAGTGTGCAGAGGACAGGAGGGTACAGTGCCAGGATTGTGGGGCTCTGGGTAGAGGAAAGGAAGCCTGCCTTTCTATTCCCTCCTAATAGGGAAATGCAGGGAGGAAATCCCTGACCTTTGCTACACAGACGCTGTCGCTGTTTTCAGGACCTGTCACCTATGGCTCTGACCCTGCCGGTTTGAGCCCTTAAAAGGACTGATAGAAAGTGCTCTCCCTAACCTGTCCAGCGCTGTGTATGGAGCGCATACAGCTGTATCAGCGATAGGACAAAGGACGGAGCTGCGACAGTGATGTCTGACACCAAAGACGCAGAAGAGATAATGGCGTCCTGGAGGAAAATGTCCGGTTTTATAATGCAGGGACATGTGACATGGACATCCTATCACACATGCCGTTGCTTCTCTGGCTAAAAGTCCACTTAGCTGTGTGTGTGTCTGGGATTGGCTGACATGCTGGCCCGCCCCACAAGACGCGCGCGGAAGGAAGACAAGGAGAAAAAAAAAAAAATGGCGATCGCCATTATACAAACAGCAGTGATCTGAAGGCGCTGTTCACGCACACCAGACACTGAAATGTCATAATAGTGTGAGTCACAGAGTGACTTAAACTATTACAGCGGAAAGCCAGCTAGGAATTAGCTGTTTTTTTGCTGCTAGAACCGTTCTCGAACGTTTCTAGAACTATCGAGCTTTTGCAAAAAGCTCAAGTTCTAGTTCGATCTAGAACAGGCCCCAAAATCACTCGAGCCTAGAACTGGAGAACCTCGAACCGCGAACCGCGCTCAACTCTAGAGAGGAGCAAAGACTGAGTGTGTCTGGGTCGGAGCCCAGGCACAATCAGCAAGGTCGGCAGACGGTGGTGGCCGTCTGCAGGAGTTGGTGGAGGTCGGCGGAACCGTAGGACCGGGGTCGGGCGGTGGCCCCGCCGGTACCGAACCGGGGAGCAGATTGAAGCCAAGCACCAAGGCAGGGTACTCAGACCCCGACTAGGCTCGGAAGCCGCCATAAAGGTCAAATTCTCTGATTGCGGTCTGGACCTCAGGGGTTCATTCCCAACCAAGTCCCGTCAGAAGGCAACAGCCCAACCTGTCCGCCTTCGCTCCCGGGATCCCCTGTCACCAGCAGCGGTGGTGCCCACCATCACCATAACCCGTGGGTGGCGTCACAACCGACATCCCACCACAAACCTTTCCCCCTTTTCACTCGTGGGCGAGGAGGCACTGCTCGAGCCCCGGGTCCGGACCTGTGTTCAAGCCACCGAGGAGCAGAAGCACCGGACCCGAGCGCCAGCGATTCCCAGGCGAGCGGCGTTCCCAACCCATTCGCACGCGACATATATTGTTCAAAGCTGGCAGCTCTGTCTGAATATGACAGCTTTGAATAATGAACTAATACTCAGTTTCCATTTTGGGGTTTGGTGGTACTGTCGCCATGAAGAGATTATGCTGCCTGTGCTCAGTAGAGTTGAGCGCGGTTCGCGGTTCGAGGTTCTCCAGTTCTAGGCTCGAGTGATTTTGGGGCCTGTTCTAGATCGAACTAGAACTCGAGCTTTTTGCAAAAGCTCGATAGTTCTAGAAACGTTCGAGAACGGTTCTAGCAGCAAAAAAACAGCTAATTCCTAGCTGGCTTTCCGCTGTAATAGTGTAAGTCACTCTGTGAATCACACTATTATGACATTTCAGTGTATAGTGTGCGGGAACAGCGCCTTCATTCAGATCACTGCTGTTTCTATAATGGCGATCGCCATTTTTTTTTTTTTCCTTGTCTTCCTTCCCTAAGCGCGCGCGTCTTGTGGGGCGGGCCAGCATGTCAGCCAATCCCAGACACACACACAGCTAAGTGGACTTTTAGCCAGAGAAGCAACGGCATGTGTGATAGGATGTCCATGTCACATGTCCCTGCATTATAAAACCGGACATTTTCCTCCAGGACGCCATTATCTCTTCTGCGTCTTTGGTGTCAGACATCACTGTCGCAGCTCCGTCCTTTGTCCTATCGCCGATACAGCTGTATGCGCTCCATACACAGCGCTGGACAGCATAGGGATAGCACTTTCTATCAGTCCTTTTAAGGGCTCAAACCGGTAGGGTCAGAGCCATAGGTGACAGGTCCTGAAAACAGCGACAGCGTCTGTGTAGCCAAGGTCAGGGATTTCCTCCCTGCATTTCCCTATTAGGAGGGAATAGAAAGGCAGGCTTCCATTCCTCTACCCAGAGCACCACAATCCTGCCACTGTACCCTCTTGTCCTCTGCACACTCCAACTCATTATAACTAAGCCATTATACTAGCAAACACTCAGTGTACCTAGTGGCATCCTATACGTGGCTATTGGACTTTTGTATAGTCCCACTAGTGCAAAGACATTTGCAGCACCTCTGCCTGCATTGCACACTCCAACTCATTATAACTAAGCCATTATACTAGCAAACACTCAGTGTACCTAGTGGCATCCTAAACGTGGCTATTGGACTTTTGTCTAGTCACACTAGTGCAAAGACATTTGCAGCACGTCTGCCTGCATTGCACACTCCAACTCATTATAAGTAAGCCATTATACTAGCAAACACTCAGTGTACCTAGTGGCATCCTAAACGTGGCTATTGGACTTTGCTATAGTCCCACTAGTGCAAAGACATTTGCAGCACCTCTGTCTGCATTGCACACTCCAACTCATTATAAGTAAGCCATTATACTAGCAAACACTCAGTGTACCTAGTGGCATCCTAAACGTGGCTATTGGACTTTGCTATAGTCCCACTAGTGCAAAGACATTTGCAGCACCTCTGCCTGCATTGCACACTCCAACTCATTATAACTAAGCCATTATACTAGCAAACACTCAGTGTACCTAGTGGCATCCTAAACGTGGCTATTGGACTTTTGTCTAGTCACACTAGTGCAAAGACATTTGCAGCACCTCTGCCTGCATTGCACACTCCAACTCATTATAACTAAGCCATTATACTAGCAAACACTCAGTGTACCTAGTGGCATCCTAAACGTGGCTATTGGACTTTGCTATAGTCCCACTAGTGCAAAGACATTTGCAGCACCTCTGCCTGCATTGCACACTCCAACTCATTATAACTAAGCCATTATACTAGCAAACACTCAGTGTACCTAGTGGCATCCTAAACGTGGCTATTGGACTTTGCTATAGTCCCACTAGTGCAAAGACATTTGCAGCACCTCTGCCTGCATTGCACACTCCAACTCATTATAAGTAAGCCATTATACTAGCAAACACTCAGTGTACCTAGTGGCATCCTAAACGTGGCTATTGGACTTTGCTATAGTCCCACTAGTGCAAAGACATTTGCAGCACCTCTGCGTGCATTGCACACTCCAACTCATTATAAGTAAGCCATTATACTAACAAACACTCAGTGTACCTAGTGGCATCCTAAACGTGGCTATTGGACTTTGCTATAGTCCCACTAGTGCAAAGACATTTGCAGCACCTCTGCCTGCATTGCACACTCCAACTCATTATAACTAAGCCATTATACTAGCAAACACTCAGTGTACCTAGTGGCATCCTAAACGTGGCTATTGGACTTTTGTCTAGTCACACTAGTGCAAAGACATTTGCAGCACCTCTGCCTGCATTGCACACTCCAACTCATTATAACTAAGCCATTATACTAGCAAACACTCAGTGTACCTAGTGGCATCCTAAACGTGGCTATTGGACTTTGCTATAGTCCCACTAGTGCAAAGACATTTGCAGCACCTCTGCCTGCATTGCACACTCCAACTCATTATAACTAAGCCATTATACTAGCAAACACTCAGTGTACCTAGTGGCATCCTAAACGTGGCTATTGGACTTTGCTATAGTCCCACTAGTGCAAAGACATTTGCAGCACCTCTGCCTGCATTGCACACTCCAACTCATTATAAGTAAGCCATTATACTAGCAAACACTCAGTGTACCTAGTGGCATCCTAAACGTGGCTATTGGACTTTGCTATAGTCCCACTAGTGCAAAGACATTTGCAGCACCTCTGCGTGCATTGCACACTCCAACTCATTATAAGTAAGCCATTATACTAACAAACACTCAGTGTACCTAGTGGCATCCTAAACGTGGCTATTGGACTTTGCTATAGTCCCACTAGTGCAAAGACATTTGCAGCACCTCTGCCTGCATTGCACACTCCAACTCATTATAACTAAGCCATTATACTAGCAAACACTCAGTGTACCTAGTGGCATCCTAAACGTGGCTATTGGACTTTTGTCTAGTCACACTAGTGCAAAGACATTTGCAGCACCTCTGCCTGCATTGCACACTCCAACTCATTATAACTAAGCCATTATACTAGCAAACACTCAGTGTACCTAGTGGCATCCTAAACGTGGCTATTGGACTTTGCTATAGTCCCACTAGTGCAAAGACATTTGCAGCACCTCTGCCTGCATTGCACACTCCAACTCATTATAAGTAAGCCATTATACTAGCAAACACTCAGTGTACCTAGTGGCATCCTAAACGTGGCTATTGGACTTTGCTATAGTCCCACTAGTGCAAAGACATTTGCAGCACCTCTGCCTGCATTGCACACTCCAACTCATTATAACTAAGCCATTATACTAGCAAACACTCAGTGTACCTAGTGGCATCCTAAACGTGGCTATTGGACTTTTGTCTAGTCACACTAGTGCAAAGACATTTGCAGCACCTCTGCCTGCATTGCACACTCCAACTCATTATAACTAAGCCATTATACTAGCAAACACTCAGTGTACCTAGTGGCATCCTAAACGTGGCTATTGGACTTTGCTATAGTCCCACTAGTGCAAAGACATTTGCAGCACCTCTGCCTGCATTGCACACTCCAACTCATTATAACTAAGCCATTATACTAGCAAACACTCAGTGTACCTAGTGGCATCCTAAACGTGGCTATTGGACTTTGCTATAGTCCCACTAGTGCAAAGACATTTGCAGCACCTCTGCCTGCATTGCACACTCCAACTCATTATAACTAAGCCATTATACTAGCAAACACTCAGTGTACCTAGTGGCATCCTAAACGTGGCTATTGGACTTTGCTATAGTCCCACTAGTGCAAAGACATTTGCAGCACCTCTGCCTGCATTGCACACTCAAACTCATTATAAGTAAGCCATTATACTAGCAAACACTCAGTGTACCTAGTGGCATCCTAAACGTGGCTATTGGACTTTGCTATAGTCCCACTAGTGCAAAGACATTTGCAGCACCTCTGCCTGCATTGCACACTCCAACTCATTATAACTAAGCCATTATACTAGCAAACACTCAGTGTACCTAGTGGCATCCTAAACGTGGCTATTGGACTTTGCTATAGTCCCACTAGTGCAAAGACATTTGCAGCACCTCTGCCTGCATTGCACACTCCAACTCATTATAACTAAGCCATTATACTAGCAAACACTCAGTGTACCTAGTGGCATCCTAAACGTGGCTATTGGACTTTGCTATAGTCCCACTAGTGCAAAGACATTTGCAGCACCTCTGCCTGCATTGCACACTCCAACTCATTATAACTAAGCCATTATACTAGCAAACACTCAGTGTACCTAGTGGCATCCTAAACGTGGCTATTGGACTTTGCTATAGTCCCACTAGTGCAAAGACATTTGCAGCACCTCTGCCTGCATTGCACACTCAAACTCATTATAAGTAAGCCATTATACTAGCAAACACTCAGTGTACCTAGTGGCATCCTAAACGTGGCTATTGGACTTTGCTATAGTCCCACTAGTGCAAAGACATTTGCAGCACCTCTGCCTGCATTGCACACTCCAACTCATTATAAGTAAGCCATTATACTAACAAACACTCAGTGTACCTAGTGGCATCCTAAACGTGGCTATTGGACTTTGCTATAGTCCCACTAGTGCAAAGACATTTGCAGCACCTCTGCCTGCATTGCACACTCCAACTCATTATAACTAAGCCATTATACTAGCAAACACTCAGTGTACCTAGTGGCATCCTAAAGGTGGCTATTGGACTTTTGTCTAGTCACACTAGTGCAAAGACATTTGCAGCACCTCTGCCTGCATTGCACACTCCAACTCATTATAACTAAGCCATTATACTAGCAAACACTCAGTGTACCTAGTGGCATCCTAAACGTGGCTATTGGACTTTGCTATAGTCCCACTAGTGCAAAGACATTTGCAGCACCTCTGCCTGCATTGCACACTCCAACTCATTATAACTAAGCCATTATACTAGCAAACACTCAGTGTACCTAGTGGCATCCTAAACGTGGCTATTGGACTTTGCTATAGTCCCACTAGTGCAAAGACATTTGCAGCACCTCTGCCTGCATTGCACACTCCAACTCATTATAACTAAGCCATTATACTAGCAAACACTCAGTGTACCTAGTGGCATCCTAAACGTGGCTATTGGACTTTGCTATAGTCCCACTAGTGCAAAGACATTTGCAGCACCTCTGCCTGCATTGCACACTCAAACTCATTATAAGTAAGCCATTATACTAGCAAACACTCAGTGTACCTAGTGGCATCCTAAACGTGGCTATTGGACTTTGCTATAGTTCCACTAGTGCAAAGACATTTGCAGCACCTCTGCCTGCATTGCACACTCCAACTCATTATAAGTAAGCCATTATACTAACAAACACTCAGTGTACCTAGTGGCATCCTAAACGTGGCTATTGGACTTTGCTATAGTCCCACTAGTGCAAAGACATTTGCAGCACCTCTGCCTGCATTGCACACTTTAACTCATTATAACTAAGCCATTATACTAGCAAACACTCAGTGTACCTAGTGGCATCCTAAAGGTGGCTATTGGACTTTTGTCTAGTCACACTAGTGCAAAGACATTTGCAGCACCTCTGCCTGCATTGCACACTCCAACTCATTATAACTAAGCCATTATACTAGCAAACACTCAGTGTACCTAGTGGCATCCTAAACTTGGCTATTGGACTTTGCTATAGTCCCACTAGTGCAAAGACATTTGCAGCACCTCTGCCTGCATTGCACACTCCAACTCATTATAACTAAGCCATTATACTAGCAAACACTCAGTGTACCTAGTGGCATCCTAAACGTGGCTATTGGACTTTTGTCTAGTCACACTAGTGCAAAGACATTTGCAGCACCTCTGCCTGCATTGCACACTCCAACTCATTATAACTAAGCCATTATACTAGCAAACACTCAGTGTACCTAGTGGCATCCTAAACGTGGCTATTGGACTTTGCTATAGTCCCACTAGTGCAAAGACATTTGCAGCACCTCTGCCTGCATTGCACACTCCAACTCATTATAACTAAGCCATTATACTAGCAAACACTCAGTCTACCTAGTGGCATCCTAAACGTGGCTATTGGACTTTGCTATAGTCCCACTAGTGCAAAGACATTTGCAGCACCTCTGCCTGCATTGCACACTCCAACTCATTATAAGTAAGCCATTATACTAGCAAACACTCAGTGTACCTAGTGGCATCCTAAACGTGGCTATTGGACTTTGCTATAGTCTCACTAGTGCAAAGACATTTGCAGCACCTCTGCCTGCATTGCACACTCCAACTCATTATAACTAAGCCATTATACTAGCAAACACTCAGTGTACCTAGTGGTATCCTAAACGTGGCTATTGGACTTTTGTCTAGTCACACTAGTGCAAAGACATTTGCAGCACCTCTGCCTGCATTGCACACTCCAACTCATTATAACTAAGCCATTATACTAGCAAACACTCAGTGTACCTAGTGGCATCCTAAACGTGGCTATTGGACTTTGCTATAGTCCCACTAGTGCAAAGACATTTGCAGCACCTCTGCCTGCATTGCACACTCCAACTCATTATAACTAAGCCATTATACTAGCAAACACTCAGTGTACCTAGTGGCATCCTAAACGTGGCTATTGGACTTTTGTCTAGTCACACTAGTTCAAAGACATTTGCAGCACCTCTGCCTGCATTGCACACTCCAACTCATTATAACTAAGCCATTATACTAGCAAACACTCAGTGAACCTGGTGGCATCCTAAACGTGGCTATTGGACTTTTGTCTAGTCACACTAGTGCAAAGACATTCGCAGCACCTCTGCCTGCATTGCACACTCCAACTCATTATAAGTAAGCCCTTATACTAGCAAACACTCAGTGTACCTAGTGGCATCCTAAACGTGGCTATTGGACTTTTGTCTAGTGACACTAGTGCAAAGACAATTGCAGCACCTCTGCCTGCATTGCACACTCCAACTCATTATAACTAAGCCATTATACTAGCAAACACTCAGTGTACCTAGTGGCATCCTAAACGTGGCTATTGGACTTTTGTCTAGTCACACTAGTGCAAAGACATTTGCAGCACCTCTGCCTGCATTGCACACTCCAACTCATTATAACTAAGCCATTATACTAGCAAACACTCAGTGTACCTAGTGGCATCCTAAACGTGGCTATTGGACTTTGCTAGAGTCCCACTAGTGCAAAGACATTTGCAGCACCTCTGCCTGCATTGCACACTCCAACTCATTATAAGTAAGCCATTATATTAGCAAACACTCAGTGTACCTAGTGGCATCCTAAACGTGGCTATTGGACTTTGCTATAGTCCCACTAGTGCAAAGACATTTGCAGCACCTCTGCCTGCATTGCACACTCCAACTCATTATAAGTAAGCCATTATACTAGCAAACACTCAGTGTACCTAGTGGCATCCTAAACGTGGCTATTGGACTTTGCTATAGTCCCACTAGTGCAAAGACATTTGCAGCACCTCTGCCTGCATTGCACACTCCAACTCATTATAAGTAAGCCATTATACTAGCAAACACTCAGTCTACCTAGTGGCATCCTAAACGTGGCTATTGGACTTTGCTATAGTCCCACTAGTGCAAAGACATTTGCAGCACCTCTGCCTGCATTGCACACTCCAACTCATTATAAGTAAGCCATTATACTAGCAAACACTCAGTGTACCTAGTGGCATCCTAAACGTGGCTATTGGACTTTGCTATAGTCTCACTAGTGCAAAGACATTTGCAGCACCTCTGCCTGCATTGCACACTCCAACTCATTATAACTAAGCCATTATACTAGCAAACACTCAGTGTACCTAGTGGTATCCTAAACGTGGCTATTGGACTTTTGTCTAGTCACACTAGTGCAAAGACATTTGCAGCACCTCTGCCTGCATTGCACACTCCAACTCATTATAACTAAGCCATTATACTAGCAAACACTCAGTGTACCTAGTGGCATCCTAAACGTGGCTATTGGACTTTTGTCTAGTCACACTAGTGCAAAGACATTCGCAGCACCTCTGCCTGCATTGCACACTCCAACTCATTATAAGTAAGCCCTTATACTAGCAAACACTCAGTGTACCTAGTGGCATCCTAAACGTGGCTATTGGACTTTTGTCTAGTGACACTAGTGCAAAGACAATTGCAGCACCTCTGCCTGCATTGCACACTCCAACTCATTATAACTAAGCCATTATACTAGCAAACACTCAGTGTACCTAGTGGCATCCTAAACGTGGCTATTGGACTTTTGTCTAGTCACACTAGTGCAAAGACATTTGCAGCACCTCTGCCTGCATTGCACACTCCAACTCATTATAACTAAGCCATTATACTAGCAAACACTCAGTGTACCTCGTGGCATCCTAAACGTGGCTATTGGACTTTGCTATAGTCCCACTAGTGCAAAGACATTTGCAGCACCTCTGCCTGCATTGCACACTCCAACTCATTATAACTAAGCCATTATACTAGCAAACACTCAGTGTACCTAGTGGCATCCTAAACGTGGCTATTGGACTTTGCTATAGTCCCACTAGTGCAAAGACATTTGCAGCACCTCTGCCTGCATTGCACACTCCAACTCATTATAACTAAGCCATTATACTAGCAAACACTCAGTGTACCTAGTGGCATCCTAAACGTGGCTATTGGACTTTGCTATAGTCCCACTAGTGCAAAGACATTTGCAGCACCTCTGCCTGCATTGCACACTCCAACTCATTATAAGTAAGCCATTATACTAGCAAACACTCAGTCTACCTAGTGGCATCCTAAACGTGGCTATTGGACTTTGCTATAGTCCCACTAGTGCAAAGACATTTGCAGCACCTCTGCCTGCATTGCACACTCCAACTCATTATAAGTAAGCCATTATACTAGCAAACACTCAGTGTACCTAGTGGCATCCTAAACGTGGCTATTGGACTTTGCTATAGTCCCACTAGTGCAAAGACATTTGCAGCACCTCTGCCTGCATTGCACACTCCAACTCATTATAAGTAAGCCATTATACTAGCAAACACTCAGTGTACCTAGTGGCATCCTAAACGTGGCTATTGGACTTTGCTATAGTCTCACTAGTGCAAAGACATTTGCAGCACCTCTGCCTGCATTGCACACTCCAACTCATTATAACTAAGCCATTATACTAGCAAACACTCAGTGTACCTAGTGGTATCCTAAACGTGGCTATTGGACTTTTGTCTAGTCACACTAGTGCAAAGACATTTGCAGCACCTCTGCCTGCATTGCACACTCCAACTCATTATAACTAAGCCATTATACTAGCAAACACTCAGTGTACCTAGTGGCATCCTAAACGTGGCTATTGGACTTTGCTATAGTCCCACTAGTGCAAAGACATTTGCAGCACCTCTGCCTGCATTGCACACTCCAACTCATTATAACTAAGCCATTATACTAGCAAACACTCAGTGTACCTAGTGGCATCCTAAACGTGGCTATTGGACTTTTGTCTAGTCACACTAGTTCAAAGACATTTGCAGCACCTCTGCCTGCATTGCACACTCCAACTCATTATAACTAAGCCATTATACTAGCAAACACTCAGTGTACCTAGTGGCATCCTAAACGTGGCTATTGGACTTTTGTCTAGTCACACTAGTGCAAAGACATTCGCAGCACCTCTGCCTCAATTGCACACTCCAACTCATTATAAGTAAGCCCTTATACTAGCAAACACTCAGTGTACCTAGTGGCATCCTAAACGTGGCTATTGGACTTTTGTCTAGTGACACTAGTGCAAAGACAATTGCAGCACCTCTGCCTGCATTGCACACTCCAACTCATTATAACTAAGCCATTATACTAGCAAACACTCAGTGTACCTAGTGGCATCCTAAACGTGGCTATTGGACTTTTGTCTAGTCACACTAGTGCAAAGACATTTGCAGCACCTCTGCCTGCATTGCACACTCCAACTCATTATAACTAAGCCATTATACTAGCAAACACTCAGTGTACCTAGTGGCATCCTAAACGTGGCTATTGGACTTTGCTATAGTCCCACTAGTGCAAAGACATTTGCAGCACCTCTGCCTGCATTGCACACTCCAACTCATTATAAGTAAGCCATTATACTAGCAAACACTCAGTGTACCTAGTGGCATCCTAAACGTGGCTATTGGACTTTGCTATAGTCCCACTAGTGCAAAGACATTTGTAGCACCTCTGCCTGCATTGCACACTCCAACTCATTATAAGTAAGCCATTATACTAGCAAACACTCAGTGTACCTAGTGGCATCCTAAACGTGGCTATTGGACTTTGCTATAGTCCCACTAGTGCAAAGACATTTGCAGCACCTCTGCCTGCATTGCACACTCCAACTCATTATAACTAAGCCATTATACTAGCAAACACTCAGTGTACCTAGTGGTATCCTAAACGTGGCTATTGGACTTTTGTCTAGTCACACTAGTGCAAAGACATTTGCAGCACCTCTGCCTGCATTGCACACTCCAACTCATTATAACTAAGCCATTATACTAGCAAACACTCAGTGTACCTAGTGGCATCCTAAACGTGGCTATTGGACTTTGCTATAGTCCCACTAGTGCAAAGACATTTGCAGCACCTCTGCCTGCATTGCACACTCCAACTCATTATAACTAAGCCATTATACTAGCAAACACTCAGTGTACCTAGTGGCATCCTAAACGTGGCTATTGGACTTTTGTCTAGTCACACTAGTGCAAAGACATTTGCAGCACCTCTGCCTGCATTGCACACTCAAACTCATTATAAGTAAGCCATTATACTAGCAAACACTCAGTGTACCTAGTGGCATCCTAAACGTGGCTATTGGACTTTGCTATAGTCCCACTAGTGCAAAGACATTTGCAGCACCTCTGCCTGCATTGCACACTCCAACTCATTATAAGTAAGCCATTATACTAACAAACACTCAGTGTACCTAGTGGCATCCTAAACGTGGCTATTGGACTTTGCTATAGTCCCACTAGTGCAAAGACATTTGCAGCACCTCTGCCTGCATTGCACACTCCAACTCATTATAACTAAGCCATTATACTAGCAAACACTCAGTGTACCTAGTGGCATCCTAAACGTGGCTATTGGACTTTTGTCTAGTCACACTAGTGCAAAGACATTTGCAGCACCTCTGCCTGCATTGCACACTCCAACTCATTATAACTAAGCCATTATACTAGCAAACACTCAGTGTACCTAGTGGCATCCTAAACGTGGCTATTGGACTTTGCTATAGTCCCACTAGTGCAAAGACATTTGCAGCACCTCTGCCTGCATTGCACACTCCAACTCATTATAAGTAAGCCATTATACTAGCAAACACTCAGTGTACCTAGTGGCATCCTAAACGTGGCTATTGGACTTTGCTATAGTCCCACTAGTGCAAAGACATTTGCAGCACCTCTGCCTGCATTGCACACTCCAACTCATTATAACTAAGCCATTATACTAGCAAACACTCAGTGTACCTAGTGGCATCCTAAACGTGGCTATTGGACTTTTGTCTAGTCACACTAGTGCAAAGACATTTGCAGCACCTCTGCCTGCATTGCACACTCCAACTCATTATAACTAAGCCATTATACTAGCAAACACTCAGTGTACCTAGTGGCATCCTAAACGTGGCTATTGGACTTTGCTATAGTCCCACTAGTGCAAAGACATTTGCAGCACCTCTGCCTGCATTGCACACTCCAACTCATTATAACTAAGCCATTATACTAGCAAACACTCAGTGTACCTAGTGGCATCCTAAACGTGGCTATTGGACTTTGCTATAGTCCCACTAGTGCAAAGACATTTGCAGCACCTCTGCCTGCATTGCACACTCAAACTCATTATAAGTAAGCCATTATACTAGCAAACACTCAGTGTACCTAGTGGCATCCTAAACGTGGCTATTGGACTTTGCTATAGTCCCACTAGTGCAAAGACATTTGCAGCACCTCTGCCTGCATTGCACACTCCAACTCATTATAAGTAAGCCATTATACTAACAAACACTCAGTGTACCTAGTGGTATCCTAAACGTGGCTATTGGACTTTGCTATAGTCCCACTAGTGCAAAGACATTTGCAGCACCTCTGCCTGCATTGCACACTCCAACTCATTATAACTAAGCCATTATACTAGCAAACACTCAGTGTACCTAGTGGCATCCTAAAGGTGGCTATTGGACTTTTGTCTAGTCACACTAGTGCAAAGACATTTGCAGCACCTCTGCCTGCATTGCACACTCCAACTCATTATAACTAAGCCATTATACTAGCAAACACTCAGTGTACCTAGTGGCATCCTAAACGTGGCTATTGGACTTTGCTATAGTCCCACTAGTGCAAAGACATTTGCAGCACCTCTGCCTGCATTGCACACTCCAACTCATTATAACTAAGCCATTATACTAGCAAACACTCAGTGTACCTAGTGGCATCCTAAACGTGGCTATTGGACTTTTGTCTAGTCACACTAGTGCAAAGACATTTGCAGCACCTCTGCCTGCATTGCACACTCCAACTCATTATAACTAAGCCATTATACTAGCAAACACTCAGTGTACCTAGTGGCATCCTAAACGTGGCTATTGGACTTTGCTATAGTCCCACTAGTGCAAAGACATTTGCAGCACCTCTGCCTGCATTGCACACTCCAACTCATTATAAGTAAGCCATTATACTAGCAAACACTCAGTCTACCTAGTGGCATCCTAAACGTGGCTATTGGACTTTGCTATAGTCCCACTAGTGCAAAGACATTTGCAGCACCTCTGCCTGCATTGCACACTCCAACTCATTATAAGTAAGCCATTATACTAGCAAACACTCAATGTACCTAGTGGCATCCTAAACGTGGCTATTGGACTTTGCTATAGTCCCACTAGTGCAAAGACATTTGCAGCACCTCTGCCTGCATTGCACACTCCAACTCATTATAAGTAAGCCATTATACTAGCAAACACTCAGTGTACCTAGTGGCATCCTAAACGTGGCTATTGGACTTTGCTATAGTCTCACTAGTGCAGAGACATTTGCAGCACCTCTGCCTGCATTGCACACTCCAACTCATTATAACTAAGCCATTATACTAGCAAACACTCAGTGTACCTAGTGGTATCCTAAACGTGGCTATTGGACTTTTGTCTAGTCACACTAGTGCAAAGACATTTGCAGCACCTCTGCCTGCATTGCACACTCCAACTCATTATAACTAAGCCATTAGACTAGCAAACACTCAGTGTACCTAGTGGCATCCTAAACGTGGCTATTGGACTTTGCTATAGTCCCACTAGTGCAAAGACATTTGCAGCACCTCTGCCTGCATTGCACACTCCAACTCATTATAACTAAGCCATTATACTAGCAAACACTCAGTGTACCTAGTGGCATCCTAAACGTGGCTATTGGACTTTTGTCTAGTCACACTAGTTCAAAGACATTTGCAGCACCTCTGCCTGCATTGCACACTCCAACTCATTATAACTAAGCCATTATACTAGCAAACACTCAGTGTACCTAGTGGCATCCTAAACGTGGCTATTGGACTTTTGTCTAGTCACACTAGTGCAAAGACATTCGCAGCACCTCTGCCTGCATTGCACACTCCAACTCATTATAAGTAAGCCCTTATACTAGCAAACACTCAGTGTACCTAGTGGCATCCTAAACGTGGCTATTGGACTTTTGTCTAGTGACACTAGTGCAAAGACAATTGCAGCACCTCTGCCTGCATTGCACACTCCAACTCATTATAACTAAGCCATTATACTAGCAAACACTCAGTGTACCTAGTGGCATCCTAAACGTGGCTATTGGACTTTTGTCTAGTCACACTAGTGCAAAGACATTTGCAGCACCTCTGCCTGCATTGCACACTCCAACTCATTATAACTAAGCCATTATACTAGCAAACACTCAGTGTACCTAGTGGCATCCTAAACGTGGCTATTGGACTTTGCTATAGTCCCACTAGTGCAAAGACATTTGCAGCACCTCTGCCTGCATTGCACACTCCAACTCATTATAAGTAAGCCATTATACTAGCAAACACTCAGTTTACCTAGTGGCATCCTAAACGTGGCTATTGGACTTTGCTATAGTCCCACTAGTGCAAAGACATTTGCAGCACCTCTGCCTGCATTGCACACTCCAACTCATTATAAGTAAGCCATTATACTAGCAAACACTCAGTGTACCTAGTGGCATCCTAAACGTGGCTATTGGACTTTGCTATAGTCCCACTAGTGCAAAGACATTTGCAGCACCTCTGCCTGCATTGCACACTCCAACTCATTATAACTAAGCCATTATACTAGCAAACACTCAGTGTACCTAGTGGTATCCTAAACGTGGCTATTGGACTTTTGTCTAGTCACACTAGTGCAAAGACATTTGCAGCACCTCTGCCTGCATTGCACACTCCAACTCATTATAACTAAGCCATTATACTAGCAAACACTCAGTGTACCTAGTGGCATCCTAAACGTGGCTATTGGACTTTGCTATAGTCCCACTAGTGCAAAGACATTTGCAGCACCTCTGCCTGCATTGCACACTCCAACTCATTATAACTAAGCCATTATACTAGCAAACACTCAGTGTACCTAGTGGCATCCTAAACGTGGCTATTGGACTTTTGTCTAGTCACACTAGTGCAAAGACATTTGCAGCACCTCTGCCTGCATTGCACACTCCAACTCATTATAAGTAAGCCCTTATACTAGCAAACACTCAGTGTACCTAGTGGCATCCTAAACGTGGCTATTGGACTTTGCTATAGTCCCACTAGTGCAAAGACATTTGCAGCACCTCTGACTGCATTGCACACTCCAACTCATTATAAGTAAGCCATTATACTAGCAAACACTCAGTGTACCTAGTGCCATCCTAAACGTGGCTATTGGACTTTGCTATAGTCCCACTAGTGCAAAGTCATTTGCAGCACCTCTGCCTGCATTGCCCACTCCAACTCATTATAACTAAGCCATTATACTAGCAAACACTCAGTGTACCTTTTGGCATCCTAAACGTGGCTATTGGACTTTTGTCTAGTCACACTAGTGCAAAGACATTTGCAGCACCTCTGCCTGCATTGCACACTCCAACTCATTATAAGTAAGCCATTATACTAGCAAACACTCAGTGTACCTAGTGGCATCCTAAACGTGGCTATTGGACTTTGCTATAGTCCCACTAGTGCAAAGACATTTGCAGCACCTCTGCCTGCATTGCACACTCCAACTCATTATAAGTAAGCCATTATACTAGCAAACACTCAGTGTACCTAGTGGCATCCTAAACGTGGCTATTGGACTTTGCTATCGTCCCACTAGTGCAAAGACATTTGCAGCACCTCGGCCTGCATTGCACACTCCAACTCATTATAACTAAGCCATTATACTAGCAAACACTCAGTGTACCTAGTGGCATCCTAAACGTGGCTATTGGACTTTGCTATAGTCCCACTAGTGCAAAGACATTTGCAGCACCTCTGCCTGCATTGCACACTCCAACTCATTATAACTAAGCCATTATACTAGCAATTTTTGCTGCCAGTTTAAGGGCCGTAGTTGCATTGTCAGGGATATTTATTCTTTATTATTCTGCTGTTAATAAAGCTAGACCACCACTGCAATCTACACCACCTCTCAATTTTTACTACCACATTTTCAGTCCACAATCTTGTCGCAATCAACATGAGTGGCAAAATGACAGATGCTGGTGGAAAGGGGAAGAGGCGTGGTGGAAAAGGCAAAAAAGGTTTTGTCCGTGGGGAAGGTGGCAAAGCTCCATTATCATCTGCTGAAGATAGACCATCTACCAGCAAAAGTAAGATGTCTACTACTTACCGTGGACAATCCGATGTGCTCCCTTTTTTACGGACACGAACAACAGGAACAAAGGTAGATGATGGCCAAAAAAGGAAAATGCTTGAATGTATCTCAAGTGGTCCAACAAGTGCCCTCTCAGCCACTTCAAGTACCGCATCCAAAAAACACCAGTCCTCTGAGTTGTCATCCCAATCAAACTTGATTTCGCCCAGCTCTGAAGTCTCCATCAGCCCTGCACAGTATGGTGGAACTGAGATGGCTGAGTCTGCAGAGCGGTTCAGTCACACTATAGCCTGGGAATCAGAGGTCTGCTCCCAAGCTACAGTGAGTACAGAACAGGAAATGGTCTGCAGTGATGCCCAGAACCTTTGTGACTCTGATTCAGGCCGTGAGGACCAAGTTTCGGAGCATAATGTTGACCCTTTGTCACAAACTGTAACACCTGTGGTTATAGACAATGAGGAACATACTGATGAAGATGAGACTCAGATACCCGATTGGGATGACAACTTAAATATTCGGTCAGGGCAAGAAGAGGCTCGGTCTGAGGGGGAGGGGAGTACAAACACAACAATTGATGATGAAGTTCAAGATCCCACCTACTGTCAACCCACAGTCAGGCACTCGAGGAGGTCAACAGAGGTGGTGGAGGAGGATGCAACTGATGACGAAGTTACCTTGCGCCTTCCTGGACAGAGTCGGAGTACTGGTAGCACGTCTACAACTGCATCCTCAGCCACCACTCTGCCTCTGAGCATTATTCGGGGTGGATCAACAGGTCGTATGGCCTCTAAGCCTTGCCTAGCCTGGTCCTTTTTTGACATAGAAAAAGATCGCCCAAATTATGTGATCTGTAAAATTTGTCATGGTTCTCTTAGTAGAGGTCAAAACCTCAGCAGTTTGACAACTTCTTCCATGAATCGTCACATGAATAAATATCATATGGCCCGGTGGGAAGCTCACCGTGCTGCAATGCGGCCTAGCTGAGCGAACCATCCACCGCCTGCCCCTTCCAGTGCATCCGCGCGCTCGTCATCTTCTAGGACTGTGGGGACAGCTGTCACACCTGTTTTTCCACCCACAACTTCCACCACTGTAACCGAAACAGGCAGTTTGCTTGGTAGGTCGTCAGTTGTTTTGGAAGGGGAAACAAGTGAGTGTGTACAGCTCTCTCAGACATCGATAGCACCAACTTTGGATGAAGGCAACATCATGTCTCCGCCTGCACTTTCCTCACAAACCTGCATTTTTCCAGGGACACCCTACTCAACACCGTCTACACACAGCAGCCAGATCTCTGTCCCTCAGATGTGGACAAATAAAAGGCCATTTCCTGCGACCCATGCCAAAGCTAAGGGGTTGACTCTATCCCTCTGTAAGCTGTTGGCTACCGAAATGCTGCCTTTCCGCCTAGTGGACACACAGGATTTTAGAGACCTTATGTCTGTCGCTGTGCCCCAGTACCAGATGCCTAGTCGCCACTACTTCTCTAAGAAAGGTGTGCCCGCGCTACACCAGCATGTCGCACACAACATCACCGCTTCCTTGAGAAACTCTGTGTGTGAACGGGTGCATTTCACCACCGATACTTGGACCAGTAAGCATGGACAGGGACGTTACATGTCGCTCACTGGGCACTGGGTAACTATGGTGATAGATGGTGAAGGGTCTGCTGCACAAGTCTTGCCGTCCCCACGACTTGTGTGTCAATCCTCTGTCTGTCCAAGTTCCGCCACTGCTTCTGCATCCTCCACCTCATCTGGGTCCTCCACCTCCGCCCCAAGCCTGCCTGGTCAGGCCACCAGCGTTCTCACTGCGCAGAAGGAATCACGCACCCCTCATTACTATGCTGGCAGTAGAGTTGAGCGCGGTTCGTGGTTCGTGGTTCTCCAGTTCGCGGCTCGAGTGATTTTGGGGCATGTTCTAGATCGAACTAGAACTCGAGCTTTTTGCAAAAGCTCGGTAGTTCTAGAAACGTTCGAGAACGGTTCTAGCAGCCAAAAAACAGCTAAATCATAGCTTGGTTTCTGCTGTAATAGTGTAAGTCACTCTGTGAATCAAACTATTATCACATTTCAGTGTATAGTGTGCGTGAACAGCGCCTTCAGATCACTGCTGTTTCTATAATGGCGATCGCCATTTTTTTTTTTTTTTTTTCTTGTCTTCCTTCCCTAAGCGCGCGCGTCTTGTGGGGCGGGCCAGCATGTCAGCCAATCCCAGACACACACACAGCTAAGTGGACTTTGAGCCAGAGAAGCAACGGCATGTGTGATAGGATCTGCATGTCACATGTCCCTGCATTATAAAACCGGACATTTTCTTCACGGACGCCATTATCTGCCTTCTGCGTCTTTGGTGTCAGACATCACTGTCGCAGCTCCGTCTTCCTGAGTCCTATAGCCGATACAGCTGTATGCGCTGCATACACAGCGTTAGACAGCTTAGGGAGAGCACTTTATAGCAGTCCTTTTAAGGGCTCCAACCGGCAGGGTCAGAGAGCCATAGGTGACAGGTCCTGCAAACAGCAACAGCGTCTGTGTAGCCCAGGTCAGGGATTTCCTACCTGCATTTCACCATTAGGAGGGAATAGAAAGGCAGGCTTCCATTCCTCTACCCAGAGCACCACAATCCTGCCACTGTACCCTCTTGTCCTCTGCACACTCCAACTGATAACTAAGCCATTATACTAGCAAACACTCAGTGTACCTAGTGGCATCCTATACGTGGCTATTGGACTTTGCTATAGTCCCACTAGTGCAAAGACATTTGCAGAGCGCGTCTGCCTGCATTGCACACTACAACTCATTCTAACCAAGCCATTATACTAGCAAACACTCAGTGTACCTAGTGGCATCCTATACGTGGCTATTGGACTTTGCTATAGTCCCACTAGTGCAAAGACATTTGCAGAGCGCGTCTGCCTGCATTGCACACTACAACTCATTCTAACCAAGCCATTATACTAGCAAACACTCAGTGTACCTAGTGGCATCCTATACGTGGCTATTGGACTTTGCTATAGTCCCACTAGTGCAAAGACATTTGCAGAGCGCGTCTGCCTGCATTGCACACTCCAACTCATTAAAACCAAGCCATTATACTAGCAAAC
This sequence comes from Anomaloglossus baeobatrachus, assembly GCF_048569485.1. Taxonomy (NCBI): domain Eukaryota; kingdom Metazoa; phylum Chordata; class Amphibia; order Anura; family Aromobatidae; genus Anomaloglossus; species Anomaloglossus baeobatrachus. The sequence goes on from NC_134362.1 coordinate 79,878,628, forward strand.
ACTCAGTGTACCTAGTGGCATCCTATACGTGGCTATTGGACTTTGCTATAGTCCCACTAGTGCAAAGACATTTGCATAGCGCGTCTGCCGGCATTGCACACTCAAACTCATTTTAACTAAGCCATTATACTAGCAAACACTCAGTGTACCTAGTGGCATCCTATACGTGGCTATTGGACTTTGCTATAGTCCCACTAGTGCAAAGACATTAGCAGAGCACATCTGCCTGCATTGCACACTACAACTCATTTTAACCAAGCCATTATACTAGCAAACACTCAGTGTACCTAGTGGCATCCTATACGTGGCTATTGGACTTTGCTATAGTCCCACTAGTGCAAAGACATTTGCATAGCGCGTCTGCCTGCATTGCACACTCAAACTCATTTTAACTAAGCCATTATACTAGCAAACACTCAGTGTACCTAGTGGCATCCTATACGTGGCTATTGGACTTTGCTATAGTCCCACTAGTGCAAAGACATTAGCAGAGCACATCTGCCTGCATTGCACACTACAACTCATTCTAACCAAGCCATTATACTAGCAAACACTCAGTGTACCTAGTGGCATCCTATACGTGGCTATTGGACTTTGCTATAGTCCCACTAGTGCAAAGACATTTGCAGAGCGCGTCTGCCTGCATTGCACACTCCAACTCATTAAAACCAAGCCATTATACTAGCAAACACTCAGTGTACCTAGTGGCATCCTATACGTGGCTATTGGACTTTGCTATAGTCCCACTAGTGCAAAGACATTTGCATAGCGCGTCTGCCTGCATTGCACACTCAAACTCATTTTAACTAAGCCATTATACTAGCAAACACTCAGTGTACCTAGTGGCATCCTATACGTGGCTATTGGACTTTGCTATAGTCCCACTAGTGCAAAGATATTAGCAGAGCACATCTGCCTGCATTGCACACTCCAACTTTTTTAAACTAAGCAATTTTACTAGCAAACACTCAGTGTACCTAGTGGCATCCTAAACGTGGCTATTGGACTTTGCTATAGTCCCACTAGTGCAAAGACATTTGCAGAGCACGTCTGCCTGCATTGCACACTACAACTCATTGTTACTAAGCCATTATACTAGCAAACACTCAGTGTACCTAGTTGTATCCTAAACGTGGCTATTGTACTTTTGTCTATTCACAGTATTGGAACGATATTTGCAGCACGTCTGCCTGCATTGCACACTCTAACTTTTTTAAACTCAGCCATTTATAGTAGCAAACACTCAGTGTACCTAGTTGTATCCTAAACGTGGCTATTGTACTTTTGTCTATTCACAGTATTGGAACGATATTTGCAGCACGTCTGCCTGCATTGCACACTCAAACTTTTTTAAACTCAGCCATTATACTAGCAAACACTCAGTGTACCTAGTTGTATCCTAAACGTGGCTATTTTACTTTTGTCTATTCACAGTATTGGAACGATATTTGCAGCACGTCTGCCTGCATTGCACACTCTAACTTTTTTAAACTCAGCCATTATACTAGCAAACACTCACTGTACCTAGTTGTATCCTAAACGTGGCTATTGTACTTTTGTCAATTCACAGTATTGGAACGTTATTTGCAGCACGTCTGCCTGCATTGCACACTCAAACTTTTTTAAACTCAGCCATTATACTAGCAAACACTCACTGTACCTAGTTGTATCCTAAACGTGGCTATTGTACTTTTGTCAATTCACAGTATTGGAACGTTATTTGCAGCACGTCTGCCTGCATTGCACACTCAAACTTTTTTAAACTCAGCCATTTATAGTAGCAAACACTCAGTGTACCTAGTTGTATCCTAAACGTGGCTATTGTACTTTTGTCTATTCACAGTATTGGAACGATATTTGCAGCACGTCTGCCTGCATTGCACACTCTAACTTTTTTAAACTCAGCCATTATACTAGCAAACACTCACTGTACCTAGTTGTATCCTAAACGTGGCTATTGTACTTTTGTCAATTCACAGTATTGGAACGTTATTTGCAGCACGTCTGCCTGCATTGCACACTCAAACTTTTTTAAACTCAGCCATTTATAGTAGCAAACACTCAGTGTACCTAGTTGTATCCTAAACGTGGCTATTGTACTTTTGTCTATTCACAGTATTGGAACGTTATTTGCAGCACGTCTGCCTGCATTGCACACTCTAACTTTTTTAAACTCAGCCATTATACTAGCAAACACTCACTGTACCTAGTTGTATCCTAAACGTGGCTATTGTACTTTTGTCAATTCACAGTATTGGAACGTTATTTGCAGCACGTCTGCCTGCATTGCACACTCAAACTTTTTTAAACTCAGCCATTATACTAGCAAACACTCACTGTACCTAGTTGTATCCTAAACGTGGCTATTGTACTTTTGTCAATTCACAGTATTGGAACGTTATTTGCAGCACGTCTGCCTGCATTGCACACTCAAACTTTTTTAAACTCAGCCATTATACTAGCAAACACTCAGTGTACCTAGTGGCATCCTATACGTGGCTATTGGACTTTGCTATAGTCCCACTAGTGCAAAGACATTAGCAGAGCACATCTGCCTGCATTGCACACTACAACTCATTCTAACCAAGCCATTATACTAGCAAACACTCAGTGTACCTAGTGGCATCCTATACGTGGCTATTGGACTTTGCTATAGTCCCACTAGTGCAAAGACATTTGCAGAGCGCGTCTGCCTGCATTGCACACTCCAACTCATTAAAACCAAGCCATTATACTAGCAAACACTCAGTGTACCTAGTGGCATCCTATACGTGGCTATTGGACTTTGCTATAGTCCCACTAGTGCAAAGACATTTGCATAGCGCGTCTGCCTGCATTGCACACTCAAACTCATTTTAACTAAGCCATTATACTAGCAAACACTCAGTGTACCTAGTGGCATCCTATACGTGGCTATTGGACTTTGCTATAGTCCCACTAGTGCAAAGATATTAGCAGAGCACATCTGCCTGCATTGCACACTCCAACTTTTTTAAACTAAGCAATTTTACTAGCAAACACTCAGTGTACCTAGTGGCATCCTAAACGTGGCTATTGGACTTTGCTATAGTCCCACTAGTGCAAAGACATTTGCAGAGCACGTCTGCCTGCATTGCACACTACAACTCATTGTTACTAAGCCATTATACTAGCAAACACTCAGTGTACCTAGTTGTATCCTAAACGTGGCTATTGTACTTTTGTCTATTCACAGTATTGGAACGATATTTGCAGCACGTCTGCCTGCATTGCACACTCTAACTTTTTTAAACTCAGCCATTTATAGTAGCAAACACTCAGTGTACCTAGTTGTATCCTAAACGTGGCTATTGTACTTTTGTCTATTCACAGTATTGGAACGATATTTGCAGCACGTCTGCCTGCATTGCACACTCTAACTTTTTTAAACTCAGCCATTATACTAGCAAACACTCAGTGTACCTAGTTGTATCCTAAACGTGGCTATTTTACTTTTGTCTATTCACAGTATTGGAACGATATTTGCAGCACGTCTGCCTGCATTGCACACTCTAACTTTTTTAAACTCAGCCATTATACTAGCAAACACTCACTGTACCTAGTTGTATCCTAAACGTGGCTATTGTACTTTTGTCAATTCACAGTATTGGAACGTTATTTGCAGCACGTCTGCCTGCATTGCACACTCAAACTTTTTTAAACTCAGCCATTATACTAGCAAACACTCACTGTACCTAGTTGTATCCTAAACGTGGCTATTGTACTTTTGTCAATTCACAGTATTGGAACGTTATTTGCAGCACGTCTGCCTGCATTGCACACTCAAACTTTTTTAAACTCAGCCATTATACTAGCAAACACTCACTGTACCTAGTTGTATCCTAAACGTGGCTATTGTACTTTTGTCAATTCACAGTATTGGAACGTTATTTGCAGCACGTCTGCCTGCATTGCACACTCAAACTTTTTTAAACTCAGCCATTTATAGTAGCAAACACTCAGTGTACCTAGTTGTATCCTAAACGTGGCTATTGTACTTTTGTCTATTCACAGTATTGGAACGTTATTTGCAGCACGTCTGCCTGCATTGCACACTCTAACTTTTTTAAACTCAGCCATTATACTAGCAAACACTCAGTGTACCTAGTTGTATCCTAAACGTGGCTATTTTACTTTTGTCTATTCACAGTATTGGAACGATATTTGCAGCACGTCTGCCTGCATTGCACACTCTAACTTTTTTAAACTCAGCCATTATACTAGCAAACACTCACTGTACCTAGTTGTATCCTAAACGTGGCTATTGTACTTTTGTCAATTCACAGTATTGGAACGTTATTTGCAGCACGTCTGCCTGCATTGCACACTCAAACTTTTTTAAACTCAGCCATTTATAGTAGCAAACACTCAGTGTACCTAGTTGTATCCTAAACGTGGCTATTGTACTTTTGTCTATTCACAGTATTGGAACGTTATTTGCAGCACGTCTGCCTGCATTGCACACTCTAACTTTTTTAAACTCAGCCATTATACTAGCAAACACTCACTGTACCTAGTTGTATCCTAAACGTGGCTATTGTACTTTTGTCAATTCACAGTATTGGAACGTTATTTGCAGCACGTCTGCCTGCATTGCACACTCAAACTTTTTTAAACTCAGCCATTATACTAGCAAACACTCACTGTACCTAGTTGTATCCTAAACGTGGCTATTGTACTTTTGTCAATTCACAGTATTGGAACGTTATTTGCAGCACGTCTGCCTGCATTGCACACTCAAACTTTTTTAAACTCAGCCATTATACTAGCAAACACTCACTGTACCTAGTTGTATCCTAAACGTGGCTATTGTACTTTTGTCAATTCACAGTATTGGAACGTTATTTGCAGCACGTCTGCCTGCATTGCACACTCAAACTTTTTTAAACTCAGCCATTATACTAGCAAACACTCAGTGTACCTAGTGGCATCCTATACGTGGCTATTGGACTTTGCTATAGTCCCACTAGTGCAAAGACATTAGCAGAGCACATCTGCCTGCATTGCACACTACAACTCATTCTAACCAAGCCATTATACTAGCAAACACTCAGTGTACCTAGTGGCATCCTATACGTGGCTATTGGACTTTGCTATAGTCCCACTAGTGCAAAGACATTTGCAGAGCGCGTCTGCCTGCATTGCACACTCCAACTCATTAAAACCAAGCCATTATACTAGCAAACACTCAGTGTACCTAGTGGCATCCTATACGTGGCTATTGGACTTTGCTATAGTCCCACTAGTGCAAAGACATTTGCATAGCGCGTCTGCCTGCATTGCACACTCAAACTCATTTTAACTAAGCCATTATACTAGCAAACACTCAGTGTACCTAGTGGCATCCTATACGTGGCTATTGGACTTTGCTATAGTCCCACTAGTGCAAAGATATTAGCAGAGCACATCTGCCTGCATTGCACACTCCAACTTTTTTAAACTAAGCAATTTTACTAGCAAACACTCAGTGTACCTAGTGGCATCCTAAACGTGGCTATTGGACTTTGCTATAGTCCCACTAGTGCAAAGACATTTGCAGAGCACGTCTGCCTGCATTGCACACTACAACTCATTGTTACTAAGCCATTATACTAGCAAACACTCAGTGTACCTAGTTGTATCCTAAACGTGGCTATTGTACTTTTGTCTATTCACAGTATTGGAACGATATTTGCAGCACGTCTGCCTGCATTGCACACTCTAACTTTTTTAAACTCAGCCATTTATAGTAGCAAACACTCAGTGTACCTAGTTGTATCCTAAACGTGGCTATTGTACTTTTGTCTATTCACAGTATTGGAACGATATTTGCAGCACGTCTGCCTGCATTGCACACTCTAACTTTTTTAAACTCAGCCATTATACTAGCAAACACTCAGTGTACCTAGTTGTATCCTAAACGTGGCTATTTTACTTTTGTCTATTCACAGTATTGGAACGATATTTGCAGCACGTCTGCCTGCATTGCACACTCTAACTTTTTTAAACTCAGCCATTATACTAGCAAACACTCACTGTACCTAGTTGTATCCTAAACGTGGCTATTGTACTTTTGTCAATTCACAGTATTGGAACGTTATTTGCAGCACGTCTGCCTGCATTGCACACTCAAACTTTTTTAAACTCAGCCATTATACTAGCAAACACTCACTGTACCTAGTTGTATCCTAAACGTGGCTATTGTACTTTTGTCAATTCACAGTATTGGAACGTTATTTGCAGCACGTCTGCCTGCATTGCACACTCAAACTTTTTTAAACTCAGCCATTATACTAGCAAACACTCACTGTACCTAGTTGTATCCTAAACGTGGCTATTGTACTTTTGTCAATTCACAGTATTGGAACGTTATTTGCAGCACGTCTGCCTGCATTGCACACTCAAACTTTTTTAAACTCAGCCATTATACTAGCAAACACTCAGTGTACCTAGTTGTATCCTAAACGTGGCTATTTTACTTTTGTCTATTCACAGTATTGGAACGATATTTGCAGCACGTCTGCCTGCATTGCACACTCTAACTTTTTTAAACTCAGCCATTATACTAGCAAACACTCACTGTACCTAGTTGTATCCTAAACGTGGCTATTGTACTTTTGTCAATTCACAGTATTGGAACGTTATTTGCAGCACGTCTGCCTGCATTGCACACTCAAACTTTTTTAAACTCAGCCATTTATAGTAGCAAACACTCAGTGTACCTAGTTGTATCCTAAACGTGGCTATTGTACTTTTGTCTATTCACAGTATTGGAACGTTATTTGCAGCACGTCTGCCTGCATTGCACACTCTAACTTTTTTAAACTCAGCCATTATACTAGCAAACACTCACTGTACCTAGTTGTATCCTAAACGTGGCTATTGTACTTTTGTCAATTCACAGTATTGGAACGTTATTTGCAGCACGTCTGCCTGCATTGCACACTCAAACTTTTTTAAACTCAGCCATTATACTAGCAAACACTCACTGTACCTAGTTGTATCCTAAACGTGGCTATTGTACTTTTGTCAATTCACAGTATTGGAACGTTATTTGCAGCACGTCTGCCTGCATTGCACACTCAAACTTTTTTAAACTCAGCCATTATACTAGCAAACACTCACTGTACCTAGTTGTATCCTAAACGTGGCTATTGTACTTTTGTCAATTCACAGTATTGGAACGTTATTTGCAGCACGTCTGCCTGCATTGCACACTCAAACTTTTTTAAACTCAGCCATTATACTAGCAAACACTCACTGTACCTAGTTGTATCCTAAACGTGGCTATTGTACTTTTGTCAATTCACAGTATTGGAACGTTATTTGCAGCACGTCTGCCTGCATTGCACACTCAAACTTTTTTAAACTCAGCCATTTATAGTAGCAAACACTCAGTGTACCTAGTTGTATCCTAAACGTGGCTATTGTACTTTTGTCTATTCACAGTATTGGAACGTTATTTGCAGCACGTCTGCCTGCATTGCACACTCAAACTTTTTTAAACTCAGCCATTATACTAGCAAACACTCACTGTACCTAGTTGTATCCTAAACGTGGCTATTGTACTTTTGTCAATTCACAGTATTGGAACGATATTTGCAGGACATCTGCCTGCATTGCACACTCAAACTTTTTTAAACTCAGCCATTATACTAGCAAACACTCACTGTACCTAGTTGTATCCTAAACGTGGCTATTGTACTTTTGTCTATTCACACTACTGCAAATCTATGTGCAGCACCTCTGCATGACAACCTCGTGCTCTGTTTTTAATAAGCTATAATGATAGCACAAAATACTGCCATTTTGTGGCATCATAGAACTGGCTGTTGTATTCCATTAGTGCCCCACTGGTGACAAGCTATTTCTAGCACCTCTACATCACACCCTCATGCACATTTAGCTACGCTAATGTTATAGCAAACTCATGGAATTCATTGCTGCATTTCATAATTCGGAGGGATAGAAAGTCAGGCTTCCTTTAGCTTTTCCTTCTGTTCATAGACAGCATCTCCAAGACAAATTTCCCCTCCACGTCTAAGTGTGGAGAGGCAGCTAGTGCGCATGCGTGTGCCGATGTACCCCAGCTGCAGCATAATTACAGTGTTTCGCCTAGTGAGTATGCTCAGCCTGACTGTGCCATTCCTGACGCTAAGTCTTCATTTCGGGATACAGCGCATGCTCCCACACTAAGTGTGAAAAGCCTCTTTGCACAGGTGCTTGCATTCTGTGCCGGGTCTAAGTCCTGTTTTGTGCCTAGACACCATGCTAAAGCTGATAGTCTTTTTTCAGAGACTGTATTTCATGCTACTGAGCATGCTCAGGCACTTCCTGCATCAGAGACTAGGTCCGGTAATGAACTCTTTGGCCCTGGCCCTGATGTGGGGGTCCCATATAGACCACAGGGCATCAGGTGTCCTCCCAAATGGCTTGCAGAGGCCCACACCTATGACTTGTCACCGCATTATTGATGGTCAGACGATGACTGGTGAGGTGTTTGGGTCATGGCAGCCATGAGGTCATCATTGAACTTGCGTTTCCAAATAGGACGCTAGTTATGCCACTCATGACGTGTCACTCTGCTTTTGTCTCCAGGAGGTGCATTGTGGTTCACCCTGGTTTGGGGCGGACCCAGGTTATAAAAGGGGCTGGAGCCAACAAGGAGGTGCGCAGTCTTCTATTATGCTCCGAAAGAGCACACCTCCATGTGTTGAACCCATTGCGGCTTTAGGCCAGAGGTAGGCAGGGATAGGGTGGTGGATGCAGGCCACCACCACAGTTGGTAACGCAGAACGGTTAAGACCAGCTCCTGTCCTAACAGTCCTGCTTGTGCAGCCCAGTGGCATTAACAGGCCTGCTGCTGCTGATGCGCCTGCTGTCCACAGGTGTGGCCCCTACGCACACGGTCAGCGTACTCAATGGCCCCTGTGTTGTTAACAGGGAGTTCCTGGGCTGGGTGGGCATGTGGACCCTGTGACGCTAACAGGGCTCACAGTCTCCAGATCCGAATGGCGTCTAACTCGGTTCAGGCTACTATTAGTTTCATAGCCACACAGCTCTGTATCCTCCACCAAACCTTCAAGTTGCCAACCTCTCCTTTTCCAACTGGGAGCACGGTGGACACTGACTGCTGAAGGTGATATATACCTTTCTCTTTCTTTTCTTATTAATTTTTGTTATATAGCGGTCACAGATTATATACCACTTTATCCAAATCTGCCAGTCCCACTGTAACAGATGTTGTTTCTTCAGCAAATGTTACAGTTGTTTAACCACCAAATCCACGGACCAAAATTTTTTTCCCCTTTCCAACACACCTGTTCCCCTTTCCAACAGCATCTGTCCTTTTTCAACTCATTTTGGGATATGACCAAAAGTGCAACTGTGCAGGGACACCGTACTCAACGCCATCTCAGCACAGCAGCCATCCCTCGGTCCCTCCGATGTGGACAAGTAAAAGACCATTTCCTCCTATCCATGACAAAGTGTTGAGATTCACTCTGTGCAGCACTGGTGTTTAGTGGAAAAGTAGATCTAAGATTGCGTACCACATTCTGCAGATACTCCTGTATACGTGCGTCTATTTCTATGGCAGGAATTAGTTCGCCAAATTTTGTCTTGTACCGGGGATCTAACAGTGTGGCAACCCAGTATTCAGGATTACTTCAAATTCATACAATCCGAGGGTCATGTAGGTAGTGCAGCAAGAAGGCGCTCATGTGTCTTGTGCATCCAGGAGGACCAAGTCCTTGGTGTGTTGGTGGCAGAGAGGTGAGAATCGTGCATCCTTCCTCTGCCCTCTACCCACAACCTCGCACAACCGAAATGTGAGCAAGCTCTCACTCATCTGCTGAGTCTTCCATGCCCATCGCCAGTTCGTCCTCCATTTCTTCATGGGCTCCTGCACTTTCATCAACACTTTTTGCTGATACTATGCGCCCTTGTTAATCCCTCTCCCTCACCATGACTGCCGCATAGGTGCCGCTGACCATCTGGACCTCGTAGATCTTGTTATCCCTTCCGCATATGACTCCTCCTGTACTTCCTCCCCTTCCTCTTGTCCCAACACCTGACTCCGAATAATAATTACAGTGTGCTCCATCATGTAGATGACCAGAATTGTCACGCTGAGAATGACATTGCCAGTGCTAAACATCTTCGTCGACATTTCAAAACTGTGTAGCAGGGTGCATAGGTCCTTGATCTGACACCACTCCAGCAGCGTGATCTGCACCACCTCTGGATCAACTTATCCCAGGCTATATGTCTTACCGTATTTCAGCAGGGCTCTGCGGTGCTGCCACACACGCTGCAACATGTGCAGATTCCAATTCCTGCGTGTCGGAACATCGCATTTCCGGCGTTTAACTGCCAGACCCTAAGACTTCCGGAGTGATGAAAGTTGTTGAGCTGCTGTGTGCGCACGATGGAAGTGAGCACATAGCGAGCGTGCCCGCTGCACAAGGCCATGTAGGCCGTGATGGTGTTTTAAAAATTGCTGGAGAATTCGGATCAACACGTGAGCCATAAAAGGCACGTGTGTCACATTGCCCTGAGGATGGCCCGCAGCCAGGTTTGCATCATTGCCGCACACGGCTGTTAAGTCACCAACGGAGTCCGCTCCGTCAATTTGTACTCCGGTCGCCAGGTGACAACGTGTTCCTTTCATGAATAGTGCTGATGATGGGAGAGTAGTCGATGCCAGCGGCGCAGGTGGACGCAGGTTATGCTCACCCACTGGGCTGCATTACCTTGACAGATGCAGAATCTCTGGCTGAATGTAGCTGGTGGGTATCTCACAGATGAAATACCATCATTCAGCTACAACCAATGGGAAGACACCACACCCTTTTTTATGCCCATCCTGTCTGCAGACCACTGCCAGACATAGCTATGAACCTCTGGTTAATTTTACCCCCAGTTCAGTTTTATGATTTTGTGTGCTTGTTACCTGACTACTTTTCCTGCTTGCTGTTTATGTACCTTGTTGGCCGATACGCATTTCACCTCTGCTTGTTTTCTGATTAAGTCCTGGCCGTCCCATTCTGTTCCTGTTCCTCAATTAATGTTTTGACCCTGCCTGACTACTATTCTCTGTAATAGCGGTGTGACTCACATTTCCCATACATTTCAAAGTAAAACTTTGACCGCCTGATGGCATTGAGCTCTGCTGCCAGCATAGTAAGGAGGTGTGTGGTAGTCCTTGTGCGCAGTTGCAAGGAAGGGTGGCCTGACCACACAGGGTTTGCGCAAAGGTAGAGGACCCACACGAGGTTGAAGAGGCAGAAGCAGTGTATTAACTTCTACATACAGAACAAGGATTGAAACAACTCGTGGGGACGGCAAGACTTGTACAGCAGACCCTTCTCCATCTCTCACCATAGTTTGCCAGTGCCCAGTCAGTGACATGTAATGACCCTGTCTATGCTTACTGGTCCAAGTATCTGTGTTGAAATGCACCCTGTCGCACACAGATTTTCTCAAGGAAGTGGTGATGTTGTGTGCGACATGCCGGTGTAGCGCGGGCATGCTTTTCTTGGAGAAGCAGTGGTGATTGGGCATCTCGTACTGGGGCACAGCGACAGACATAAGGTCTGTAAAATCCTGTGTGTCCACTACGCGTAAAGGCAGCATTTCGGTAGCCAACAGCTTACAGAGGGATAGAGTCAACCACTTAGCTTTGTCATGGGTCGCAGTAAGTGGCCTTTTATTTGACCACATCTGAGGGACAGAGATCTGGCTGCTGTCTGTAGACGGTGTTGAGTAGGGTGTCCCTGGAAAAATGCAGGTTTGTGAGAAAAGTGCAGGCGGAGACATGATGTTGGCTTCATCTTGCCTTCAGATCTGTTCATCTTGTATCATTTTTAAAAAACACAGCAAGCAAGGGTTACTCCAAGCGGAGTCTCCCTTTTTTTCCAAAAATTGGGCCCCACACAGACACCTTATCAGTGGCAGCACTTGTGCCCTAGTTGCAAACAGGATGTTTTGATTTGCATCAAGCACATTCCAAATCCACAAGCATTTACTCTCCCCAGGATGACACAGGGGTAGTAAATTCCTTCTGGATCCATGACTTGTTCATTTTGATGAACGTCAGTCTGTCCACATTGTCACTGGACAGACGCGTGCGCTTATCTGTCAGCACACACCCAGCAGCACTGAAGACACGTTCAGAGACAACGCTGGCAGCTGGACACGACAAAATATTCGAGGCGTAACTGGAGAGCTCTTGACATTTTTCTAGATTTGAAGCACAAAAGGAGCAAGGCTCCATTTGCAAAGTCATTGCATCGATGTTCATTTGGAGATACTCCTGTATCATCCTCTCCATCCGTTGACTATGTGTCAGACTTGTTGTCTCTGGTGGCCTTGCAAAGGAGGGTCTAAAAAAATTATGAAAAGATTCCATAAAATTGCTGTTACCAGCACCAGATACGGTCCTACTGGTACGGGTAGACTGTTGAAGATGACGAGGCCGTCCCATGTTTGTCAAGTTACAACTGGGAGAATCACTCCCTTCACCTGCACGGTTGTTTGGTGGAAAAGCCGAGCTAAGATCGAGTAACAGCTTCTGCTGATACTCCTGCATACGTGCGTCCCTTTCTATGGGTGGAATTATGTCACAAAATTTGGACTTGTCCCGGGGATCTAATAGTGTGGCAAGCCAGTAGTCATCATCACTTCTAATTTTGACAATACGAGGGTCATGTTGGAGGTAGTGCAACAAGAAGGCACTCATGTGTCTTGCGCAGCCATGCGCACCAAGTCCACGCTGTGTTTGTGGCATAGAGGTGCTAACCGTTCTTTCTTCCTCTGTCATCTCCCCCCAACCTCTTTCAACTGAAATTTGACCAAGGTCCCCCTCATCTGCTGAGTCTTCCATGTCCATGGACAGTTCGTCCTCCATATCTTCATGTCCTCCTGCACCTTCCTCAACATCTCACCTGCTACCATGCGCCCTTGTTGATCCCTGTCCCCCATGGTCCCATGCCTGCCGCATTGGTGATGATGAACGTCTGGACCTTGGTGATGTTGTTGTGTCTTGCGCATATGAATCCTCCTGTAGTTCCTCCCCTTCCTGTTGTCCCACCCCCTGACTACGAATAGTGTTTAGCGTGTGCTCCAGCATGTAAATGACTGTAATCGTCATGCTGATAATGGCATTGTCAGCGCTAAACATATTCGTCGCCATGTCGAAACTGTGCAGAAGGGTGCATAGGTCCTTGATCTGAGATCACTCCATCAGGGTGATCTGCCCCACTTCTGCATCTCGTTGGCCCAGGCTATACATCATGACGTATTGCACCAGGGCTCGCCGGTGCTGCCACAGTCGCTGTAACATGTGGAGAGTTGAATTCCAGCGTGTCGCCACATCGCATTTCAGGCGATGAACCGGCAGGCCGAAAGACTTCTGGAGCGATGCAAGTCGCTCAGGTGCGGCGGTTGAACGGCGGAAGTGAGCACTGCAGACAGTTTCCGTGCCCTGGTCAGAAGGCCATCTAGGCCGGGATAGTGTGTTAAAAATTGCTGGACAACAAGGTTAAACACGTGAGCCATACAAGGCACGTGTGTCACCTTGCCCAGGCGAAGGGCCGCACCCAGGTTTGCAGCATTGTCGCACACGGCCTTACCAGGCTGCAGGTTGAGTGGAGACAACCATTTATCAAAATCAGTCTCCAGAGCTGCCCACAACTCAGTCGCTGTGTGACTCCTATTTCAAAGACATGTCAAGCTAAAGACCGCCTGATGCCGTTGCGCTCTGCTACCAGCATAGTAATGAGGGGTGCGTGATTCCTTCTGCGCAGTGAGAACGCTGGTGGCCTGACCAGGCAGGCTTGGGGCGGAGGTGGAGGACCCAGATGAGGTGGAGGATGCAGAAGCAGTGGCGGAACTTGGACAGACAGAGGATTGACACACAAGTCGTGGGGACGGCAAGACTTGTGCAGCAGACCCTTCACCATCTATCACCATAGTTACCCAGTGGCCAGTCAGCGACATGTAACGTCCCTGTCCATGCTTACTGGTCCAAGTATCGGTGGTGAAATGCACCCGTTCACACACAGAGTTTCTCAAGGAAGCGGTGATGTTGTGTGCGACATGCTGGTGTAGCGCGGGCACACCTTTCTTAGAGAAGTAGTGGCGACTAGGCATCTGGTACTGGGGCACAGCGACAGACATAAGGTCTCTAAAATCCTGTGTGTCCACTAGGCGGAAAGGCAGCATTTCTGTAGTCAACAGCTTACAGAGGGATAGAGTCAACCTCTTCGCTTTGTCATGGGTCGCAGGAAGTGGCCTTTTATTTGACCACATCTGAGGGACAGGGATCTGGCTGCTGTGTGTAGACGGTGTTGAGTCGGGTGTCCCTGGAAAAATGCAGCTTTGTGAGGAAAGTGCAGGCGGAGACATGATGTTGCCTTCATCCAAAGTTGGTGCTATCGATGTCTGAGAGAGCTGTACACACTCACTTGTTTCCCCTTCCAAACCAACTGACGACCTACCAAGCAAACTGCCTGTTGCGGTTACAGTGGTGGAAGTTGTGGGTGGAAAAACAGGTGTGACAGCTGTCCCCACAGTCCTAGAAGATGACGAGCGCGCGGATGCACTGGAAGGGGCAGGCGGTGGATGGTTCGCTCCGCTAGGCCGCATTGCAGCACGGTGAGCTTCCCATCGGGCCATATGATATTTATTCATGTGACGATTCATGGAAGAAGTTGTCAAACTGCTGAGGTTTTGACCTCTACTAAGAGAACCATGACAAATTTTACAGATCACATAATTTGGGCGATCTTTTTCTATGTCAAAAAAGGACCTGGCTAGGCAAGGCTTAGAGGCCATGCGACCTGTTGATCCACCCCGAATAATGCTCAGAGGCAGAGTGGTGGCTGAGGATGCAGTTGTAGACGTGCTACCAGTGCTCCGACTGTGTCCAGGAAGGCGCCAGGTTACTTCGACGTCGGTTGCATCCTCCTCCACCGCCTCTGTTGACCTCCTCGAGTGTCTGACTGTGGGTTGACAGTAGGTGTGATCTAGAACTTAATCATCAATTGTTGTGTTTGCACTCCCCTACCCCTCAGACCGAGTTTCTTCTTGCCCTGACCGAATATTTAAGTTGTCATCCCAATCGGGTATCTGCGTCTCATCTTCATCAGTATGTTCCTCATTGCCTATAACCACAGTTGTTGGAAAGGCAGCATTTTGGTAGCCAACAGTTTGCATATGATGAAAGTCAACCTCCAAGCCATTTCATGCCCTTCTAAAAGCATGTAAAACACAGCGAGGGGACTCCAACCACAGTCTCCCTCGTTGCCACTAACTGGGCCACACACACCCCACTTGACTGGCATCGGTTGAGCCCCCTTTTGAAAAAGAAAAAGATGCTTTGCATGAAGCACTCTCAAAAATACGCGTGCCTTTCCCGTCCCCTGGCTGACCCAGGGGAAGAAAAGTCCTCTGAGAGCCATGACTTGTTCATCTTGGTTCTTTTAGAGACACAGCGAGGGGACTCCAACCACAGTCTCCCTCGTTGCCACTAACTGGGCCACACACACCCCACTTGACTGGCATCGGTTGAGCCCCCTTTTGAAAAAGAAAAAGATGCTTTGCATGAAGCACTCTCAAAAATACGCGTGCCTTTCCCGTCCCCTGGCTGACCCAGGGGAAGAAAAGTCCTCTGAGAGCCATGACTTGTTCATCTTGGTTCTTTTAGAGACACAGCGAGGGGACTCCAACCACAGTCTCCCTCGTTGCCACTAACTGGGCCACACACACCCCACTTGACTGGCATCGGTTGACCCCCCCTTTTGACAAAGAAAAAGATGCTTTTCATTAAGCACTCTCAAAAATACGCGTGCCTTTCCCGTCCCCTGGCTGACCCAGGGGAAGAAAAGTCCTCTGAGAGCCATGACTTGTTCATCTTGGTTCTTTTAGAGACACAGCGAGGGGACTCCAACCACAGTCTCCCTCGTTGCCACTAACTGGGCCACACACACCCCACTTGACTGGCATCGGTTGACCCCCCCTTTTGACAAAGAAAAAGATGCTTTTCATGAAGCACTCTCAAAAATACGCGTGCCTTTCCCGTCCCCTGGCTGACCCAGGGGAAGAAAAGTCCTCTGAGAGCCATGACTTGTTCATCTTGGTTCTTTTAGAGACACAGCGAGGGGACTCCAACCACAGTCTCCCTCGTTGCCACTAACTGGGCCACACACACCCCACTTGACTGGCATCGGTTGACCCCCCCTTTTGACAAAGAAAAAGATGCTTTTCATGAAGCACTCTCAAAAATACGCGTGCCTTTCCCGTCCCCTGGCTGACCCAGGGGAAGAAAAGTCCTCTGAGAGCCATGACTTGTTCATCTTGGTTCTTTTAGAGACACAGCGAGGGGACTCCAACCACAGTCTCCCTCGTTGCCACTAACTGGGCCACACACACCCCACTTGACTGGCATCGGTTGAGCCCCCTTTTGAAAAAGAAAAAGATGCTTTGCATGAAGCACTCTCAAAAATACGCGTGCCTTTCCCGTCCCCTGGCTGACCCAGGGGAAGAAAAGTCCTCTGAGAGCCATGACTTGTTCATCTTGGTTCTTTTAGAGACACAGCGAGGGGACTCCAACCACAGTCTCCCTCGTTGCCACTAACTGGGCCACACACACCCCACTTGACTGGCATCGGTTGAGCCCCCTTTTGAAAAAGAAAAAGATGCTTTGCATGAAGCACTCTCAAAAATACGCGTGCCTTTCCCGTCCCCTGGCTGACCCAGGGGAAGAAAAGTCCTCTGAGAGCCATGACTTGTTCATCTTGGTTCTTTTAGAGACACAGCGAGGGGACTCCAACCACAGTCTCCCTCGTTGCCACTAACTGGGCCACACACACCCCACTTGACTGGCATCGGTTGAGCCCCCCTTTTGACAAAGAAAAAGATGCTTTGCATGAAGCACTCTCAAAAATACGCGTGCCTTTCCCGTCCCCTGGCTGACCCAGGGGAAGAAAAGTCCTCTGAGAGCCATGACTTGTTCATCTTGGTTCTTTTAGAGACACAGCGAGGGGACTCCAACCACAGTCTCCCTCGTTGCCACTAACTGGGCCACACACACCCCACTTGACTGGCATCGGTTGACCCCCCCTTTTGACAAAGAAAAAGATGCTTTTCATGAAGCACTCTCAAAAATACGCGTGCCTTTCCCGTCCCCTGGCTGACCCAGGGGAAGAAAAGTCCTCTGAGAGCCATGACTTGTTCATCTTGGTTCTTTTAGAGACACAGCGAGGGGACTCCAACCACAGTCTCCCTCGTTGCCACTAACTGGGCCACACACACCCCACTTGACTGGCATCGGTTGAGCCCCCTTTTGAAAAAGAAAAAGATGCTTTGCATGAAGCACTCTCAAAAATACGCGTGCCTTTCCCGTCCCCTGGCTGACCCAGGGGAAGAAAAGTCCTCTGAGAGCCATGACTTGTTCATCTTGGTTCTTTTAGAGACACAGCGAGGGGACTCCAACCACAGTCTCCCTCGTTGCCACTAACTGGGCCACACACACCCCACTTGACTGGCATCGGTTGACCCCCCCTTTTGACAAAGAAAAAGATGCTTTGCATGAAGCACTCTCAAAAATACGCGTGCCTTTCCCGTCCCCTGGCTGACCCAGGGGAAGAAAAGTCCTCTGAGAGCCATGACTTGTTCATCTTGGTTCTTTTAGAGACACAGCGAGGGGACTCCAACCACAGTCTCCCTCGTTGCCACTAACTGGGCCACACACACCCCACTTGACTGGCATCGGTTGACCCCCCCTTTTGACAAAGAAAAAGATGCTTTGCATGAAGCACTCTCAAAAATACGCGTGCCTTTCCCGTCCCCTGGCTGACCCAGGGGAAGAAAAGTCCTCTGAGAGCCATGACTTGTTCATCTTGGTTCTTTTAGAGACACAGCGAGGGGACTCCAACCACAGTCTCCCTCGTTGCCACTAACTGGGCCACACACACCCCACTTGACTGGCATCGGTTGAGCCCCCTTTTGAAAAAGAAAAAGATGCTTTGCATGAAGCACTCTCAAAAATACGCGTGCCTTTACCGTCCCCTGGCTGACCCAGGGGAAGAAAAGTCCTCTGAGAGCCATGACTTGTTCATCTTGGTTCTTTTAGAGACACAGCGAGGGGACTCCAACCACAGTCTCCCTCGTTGCCACTAACTGGGCCACACACACCCCACTTGACTGGCATCGGTTGAGCCCCCCTTTTGACAAAGAAAAAGATGCTTTGCATGAAGCACTCTCAAAAATACGCGTGCCTTTCGCCTCCCCTGGCTGACCCAGGGGAAGAAAAGTCCTCTGAGAGCCAGGTCCACATTGTCAGTGGACAGACACGTGTGCTTATCTGCCAGCAGACCCCCAGCAGCACTGAAGACAGGTTCCGAGAGAACGCTGGCTGCAGGACACGACAAGATCCTCAAGGCGTACGTGGCGAGCTCAGGCAATTTATCCAGATTGGAAGCCTAAAATGAGCAGGGCTCAAGTTGCACAATAATGGAATCGATGTTTCTTTGCATATACTCATATATCTGTGTGTCTCCCTCTTTTTCCTTGTCCAGCTGTTTTGTTTTCACATGAGTATATGTCCTTGTCACTTTCCCATGTGTTTGTGTTATGTTGTGAGTTGTTTGTCACCTTTTGGACACCTTTCAGGGTGTTTTCTAGGTGTTTTACTGTGTTTGTGATTGCCTGCCATTGTTTCCTATGGGCTCGAGTTCGGTTCGTCGAACGTTCGACGAGCCGAACTCGAGCCAGACCCCCCGTTCGGCGAACCGCCTCGAGCCGAACCGGGACCGGTTCGCTCATCTCTAGCTGGCAGAAGAGCGCAACGGCATCAGGCGGTCTTTAGCTTGACATGTCTTGGGAACAAGAGTCACACAGCTGAGGAGTTGTGGTCAGCTCTGCGGTCCGAGTTTAATAAATGGTTGTCTCCACTCAACCTGCAGCCTGGTAAGGCCGTGTGCGACAATGCTGCAAACCTGGGTGCGGCCCTTCGCCTGGGCAAGGTGACACACGTACCTTGTATGGCTCACGTGTTGAACCTTGTCGTGCAGCAATTTTTAACACACTATCCCGGCCTAGATGGCCTTCTGAACAGGGCACGAAAACTGTCTGCTCACTTCCGCCGTTCAAGCGCCGCAGCTGAGCCACTTGCATCGCTTCAGAAGTCTTTCGGCCTGCCGGTTCATCGCCTGAAATGCGATGTGGCGACACGCTGGAATTCAACTCTCCACATGTTACAGCGACTGTGGCAGCACCGCCGTGTCCTGGTGCAATACGTCATGACGTATATCCTGGGCCAACGAAATGCAGAGGTGGGGCAGATCACCCTGATGGAGTGGTCTCAGATCAAGGACCTATGCACCCTTCTGCACAGTTTCGACATGGCGACGAATATGTTTAGCGCTGACAATGCCATTATCAGCATGACGATTCCAGTCATTTACATGCTGGAGCACACGCTAAACACTATTCGGAGTCAGGGGGTGGGACAACAGGAAGGGGATGAACTACAGGAGGATTCATATGCGCAAGACACAACAACATCACCAAGGTCCAGACGTTCATCATCACCAAGGCGCCAGGCATGGGACCATGGGGGACAGGGATCAACAAGGGCGCATGGTAGCAAGCGAGATGTTGAGGAAGGTGCAGGAGGACATGAAGAAATGGAGGACGAACTGTCCATGGACATGGAAGACTCAGCAGATGAGGGAGACCTTGGTCAAATTTCAGTTGAAAGAGGTTGGGGGGAGATGTCAGAGGAAGAAAGAACGGTTAGCACCTCTATGCCACAAACACAGCGTGGACTTGGTCCGCATGGCTGCGCAAGACACATGAGTGCCTTCTTGTTACACTACCTCCAACATGACCCTCGTATTGTCAAAATTAGAAGTGATGATGACTACTGGCTTGCCACACTATTAGATCCCCGGTACAAGTCCAAATTTTGTGACATAATTCCAGCCATAGAAAGGGACGCACGTATGCAGGAGTATCAGCAGAAGCTGTTACTCGATCTTAGATCCGCTTTTCCACCAAACAACCGTGCAGGTGCAGTGAGTGAATCTCCCAGTTGTAACTTGACAAACATGGGACGGTCTCGTCATCTTCAACAGTCTACACGTACCAGTAGGACCGTATCTGGTGCTGGTAACAGCAATTTTATGGAATCTTTTCATAATTTTTTTAGACCCTCCTTTGCAAGGCCACCAGAGACAACAAGTCTGACACATAGTCAACGGCTGGAGAGGATGATACAGGAGTATCTACAAATGAACATCGATGCCATGACTTTGCAAATGGAGCCTTGCTCATTTTGGGCTTCAAATCTAGAAAAATGGCCAGAGCTATCCAGTTACGCCTTGGAGAATTTGTCGTGTCCAGCTGCCAGCGTTGCCTCTGAACGTGTCTTCAGTGCTGCTGGGTGTGTGCTGACAGATAAGCGCACGCGTCTGTCCAGTGACAATGTGGACAGACTGACGTTCATCAAAATGAACAAGTCATGGATCCAGAAGGAATTTACTACCACTGTGTCATCCTGGGGAGAGTAAATGCTTGTGGATTTGGAATGTGCTTGATGCAAATCTAGCTGTGAAGTGTACAACTAGGGCACAAGTGCTGCCACTGAATGGGTGGGTGTGTGTGGGGCACAATTTTTGGAAAAAAGGGAGGCTCCGCTTGGAGTAACCCTTGCTTGATGTGTTTTTAAAAGAAGCCAAAATGAACAGAGCTGGGATCAGGAAAGACTTTGCTACCTACCCCGGTTTCATCCTGGGGACGAATAAGAACGGCGTATTTTGGAATGTGCTTGATGCAAATCTAGCTGTGAAGTGTACAACTAGGGCACAAGTGCTGCCACTGAATGGGTGGGTGTGTGTGGGGCACAATTTTTGGAAAAAAGGGAGGCTCCGCTTGGAGTAACCCTTGCTTGATGTGTTTTTAAAAGAAGCCAAGATGAACAGAGCTGGGATCAGGAAAGACTTTGCTACCTACCCCGGTGTCATCCTGGGGACGGATAAGAACGGCGTATTTTGGAATGTGCTTGATGCAAATCTAGCTGTGAAGTGTACAACTAGGGCACAAGTGCTACACTGAATGGGTGGGTGTGTGTGGGGCACAATTTTTGGAAAAAAGGGAGGCTCCGCTTGGAGTAACCCTTGCTTGATGTGTTTTTAAAAGAAGCCAAAATGAACAGAGCTGGGATCAGGAAAGACTTTGCTACCTACCCCGGTTTCATCCTGGGGACGAATAAGAACGGCGTATTTTGGAATGTGCTTGATGCAAATCTAGCTGTGAAGTGTACAACTAGGGCACAAGTGCTGCCACTGAATGGGTGGGTGTGTGTGGGGCACAATTTTTGGAAAAAAGGGAGGCTCCGCTTGGAGTAACCCTTGCTTGATGTGTTTTTAAAAGAAGCCAAGATGAACAGAGCTGGGATCAGGAAAGACTTTGCTACCTACCCCGGTGTCATCCTGGGGACGGATAAGAACGGCGTATTTTGGAATGTGCTTGATGCAAATCTAGCTGTGAAGTGTACAACTAGGGCACAAGTGCTACACTGAATGGGTGGGTGTGTGTGGGGCACAATTTTTGGAAAAAAGGGAGGCTCCGCTTGGAGTAACCCTTGCTTGATGTGTTTTTAAAAGAAGCCAAAATGAACAGAGCTGGGATCAGGAAAGACTTTGCTACCTACCCCGGTGTCATCCTGGGGACGGATAAGAACGGCGTATTTTGGAATGTGCTTGATGCAAATCTAGCTGTGAAGTGTACAACTAGGGCACAAGTGCTGCCACTGAATGGGTGGGTGTATGTGGGGCACAATTTTTGGAAAAAAGGGAGGCTCCGCTTGGAGTAACCCTTGCTTGATGTGTTTTTAAAAGAAGCCAAGATGAACAGAGCTGGGATCAGGAAAGACTTTGCTACCTACCCCGGTGTCATCCTGGGGATGGATAAGAACGGCGTATTTTGGAATGTGCTTGATGCAAATCTAGCTGTGAAGTGTACAACTAGGGCACAAGTGCTGCCACTGAATGGGTGGGTGTGTGTGGGGCACAATTTTTGGAAAAAAGGGAGGCTCCGCTTGGAGTAACCCTTGTTTGATGTGTTTTTAAAAGAAGCCAAGATGAACAGAGCTGGGATCAGGAAAGACTTTGCTACCTACCCCTGTGTCATCTTGGGGACGGATAAGAACGGCGTATTTTGGAATGTGCTTGATGCAAATCTAGCTGTGAAGTGTACAACTAGGGCACAAGTGCTGCCACTGAATGGGTGGGTGTGTGTGGGGCACAATTTTTGGAAAAAAGGGAGGCTCCGCTTGGAGTAACCCTTGCTTGATGTGTTTTTAAAAGAAGCCAAGATGAACAGAGCTGGGATCAGGAAAGACTTTGCTACCTACCCCGGTGTCATCCTGGGGACGGATAAGAACGGCGTATTTTGGAATGTGCTTGATGCAAATCTAGCTGTGAAGTGTACAACTAGGGCACAAGTGCTGCCACTGAATGGGTAAGTGTGTGTGGGGCACAATTTTTGGAAAAAAGGGAGGCTCCGCTTGGAGTAACCCTTGCTTGATGTGTTTTTAAAAGAAGCCAAGATGAACAGAGCTGGGATCAGGAAAGACTTTGCTACCTACCCCGGTGTCATCCTGGGGACGGATAAGAACGGCGTATTTTGGAATGTGCTTGATGCAAATCTAGCTGTGAAGTGTACAACTAGGGCACAAGTGCTGCCACTGAATGGGTGGGATCAAGTTATTCCTGGCAGGATAAGTACTAGGACCACAGGTCCATCATCTTTTGATCAGACCCTTATTCTCATGTATCTTCCCAGTTTCTTAGCCATATAGGCAATCTGTAAAAACTGTGACTTGAAATCTTTAATTTGCACATGAGATTTGGGTTTATTATTGTAATTGGTATGACTTATGACACATGACTGTTATGCACCACTGCACAATCCACTTGGTGGTGGGTCAGGGTCAGGAGTAGTAACAGGGGCAGTTAGGGCTAGCCGCCGAGGAACGGGGGGCACCCAAAAAATTAAGGTGCTTTTGACCTCCGTGGCTAGGTAGGGAATAACATCAGGGATTATCAGACCCCCTATCCCACCTTTATAAGTATCAGTATATCAATTGAATTTAGTAGGCGGTGCACACCCCTTTTCCCCTGTCCACCTCAAGACCTTGTTATCACTAAGCACGACTTGTTGATGTCTTTACTTCTGGACATTACTCCAGAATTTAGTATTATTTTAGTATTTTAATAGTAATAATAAAAGTGACGTTTTAGAGAGAAAATTTCTGGTGTTCAAGTGATCCTCTAATCTAATATAAATAAAAAATTGGTTTATGGTGGGTGTGTGTGGGGCACAATTTTTGGAAAAAAGGGAGACTCCGCTTGGAGTCACCTTGCGGTGTTTTTCATGATTTTAGAAGGGCGTGCCATGCCTATATCTGTGTGTCCTCCTCTTTTTCCTTGTCCAGCTCTTTTGTTTTCGCATGAGTATATGTCCTTGTCACTTTCCCATGTGTTGTGTTGTGAGTTGTTTGTCACCTTTTGGACACCTTTGAGGGTGTTTTCTAGGTGTTTTTCTGTGTTTGTGATTGCCTGCCATTGTTTCCTATGCAGTTCGAGTTCGGTTCGTCGAACGTTCGACGAGCCGAACTCGAACGGGACCTCCGTTCGGCGAACCGACCTCGAGCCGAACCGGGACCGGTTCGCTCATCTCTAGTGCTCAGCAGTATTGGATAGCTATACAAAGCTGCATGATGCAATGCAGAAACAGGTTTCACAGATATTCACAATGCAAGGCATCATGTACACACACTGTTTTGTTTATTTGACTGGAAGTGGCCCACCAATGCTGCTCAGTCTGTATCCCATGAATCCAAAGCATGTATTTTGAAAAATGATTGGTCAAAGCACAGCAGCTCTGTCTGAATACGACAGCTTTGAATAATGGATAACACTCTGTTCCCATTCTTGGGTTTGATGGTACTGTTGTTGAAGAGGTGACTCGGCCACGCTTCAGTGATGGAAGTTACCACGGCACCTTGATGTAGTAAGTGTCATCCAGCAGGATGGCCACCTAGTAATCAGAACTGGTAACAGTGAGGGGAACTTGGCGGTCACTTGGCAGTTACTTCAACAAGGACCTGCTCACATTAGCCACGCTGCACAGAGGCAACAACAAGCAGTCACCAGCTGAAGGTGTATTACAGCTTACAATTTACAGATTTCCCCCTCCCCCTCCAGAAAACCTATTTTAAAAAGACCCCTAAACATCCTCTCTACCTGTTTGACCCTCACAGCCAAGGTTGACTAAGATCCAACACTCTTGCACAGTGCTGGAATACAGATGGTATTCCGAGCTCCGTAACACTGTGCCTGCTCCAGCACAGTTAAAGGTTTGTGACAGATAAAGTCCACAATACCTGGTACACAGTGACTTTTTTTTTTTCGTTTTTTTCTCCAACTCATTTCACAGACCTGGCTGCAGACAGGCGGTGGCAAGAAGAAGTTTGTTAAAAACGAAGACCACATACCCTGGTGAAAAATGGAGATTGGTGGTTTTTCCAAAACATTAAGATGACATACTCTGGAGAGAAGTGGTGAGAGGTAGTTTTTTACCAAAAATTAAAGGCACAGAACCTGGTGAGAAGTTACTGTATTTTTGTAGTCTCCAAAACACTGGGTATGACAAATAGAGTATATCAATGTCTGTTTGCGGGTGGTCAAGTTGTCTACTAAGCTAAAGGTATGGACAAGTCTGGTATAATCAACGACATTCATTTCAGTCAGTCATCTTGTCCACGTTAGCTGAGGACAGGCAGATGTGCCTATGTGTGATGACCCCCCTGACGCACTGAACACACCTTCAAACAGTATTCTTGTGGCAGGGGAGGCGAACACCTCCAAAGCATACTGTGCAAACTTAGAACATGTATTCAATTTTGCAACCCAGAAATTAAATGGTGTATAACAATCAGATAGCATTGAGATACGTGTGGACCCGTACTCTTATACCATGTTTGCTAAACACTGACTCGTTGAAATACGCACTATAGCAAATGGTCTTGCTGGATGGTGTAGAGGGCTGCACAGGAATTGTTGCCAAAGTACGGACATGATGACCCTCTCTCTGTAGGTGTGGCCACTGCAACTGCTGCGTTGTTCACTTCCTCTGCCTTCTCCTATACTGTCTTGTTTTAACAAGACTTATATTCATGCATTTTTAGATGCTGCTTCAGTGGTGAAAGTAATGATGCTACATGGTCCTTGTTGTGTGCGTCCAGCAAGGCTGTCACCCCACCCAGTAATCACCACTGGTCAGAATCTTTACAACTCTAGGGTCATTGCACAGACACAACATCATTTATTGGCTCAGTGTGCCAGGCTTCCCAGAGTCAATGACGAGCTGTGCTCAATTGCAAGTGTATAGACTGGCTCCTCAGTATCCAACCAGCGATGCTGCAGTGATGCTCCTGACCTAACTTCTCAACCACCCTGGTGTACAGAAGGTTCCTCCTCTTCCTCCTCCTCTGCTGAAACTGTCCCCTGGCTGGAAAGCTGAGGACATGGACGCTTTCGGCCCACAAATCATACCTTGGAGACCTGTGTGCATGACAACCTAGATAAATCCTCTTCCTCTGGTGCTACCACCTCATCCATCATAGCCTCCAGTGTTTTTTCCAGCATGCATAAAATCATTATAGTGACGCGGATTATAGTGTCATCAGAACTAGCTATGTTGGTCGAATATTTAAAGCAGCCAACATGGCACACAGGCCCTACATGGAGGCAAAACTCCACCAATGCCTGCTGCTGCTCGCACAGTCTCTCCACAATATGCAAAGTGGAGTTCCATCTTATTGGTAA
Organism: Anomaloglossus baeobatrachus; assembly: GCF_048569485.1. Classification (NCBI taxonomy): domain Eukaryota; kingdom Metazoa; phylum Chordata; class Amphibia; order Anura; family Aromobatidae; genus Anomaloglossus; species Anomaloglossus baeobatrachus. The sequence goes on from NC_134362.1 coordinate 79,904,523, forward strand.
GTCACATAGAAGGTGTTGAGCGGGAAGGCTGAAGTGGCTTTGAAGCACAGACAGGTGAGCAGCTGTGACGCCCTGTCCTATCAGGTCGTCACAGGGTACTGTGCAATCTGCCCTTCTGCACGGTATTATCCAATCCTCCTTGGTTAAGGATCCTTGTCCTTTGGTGTTGCTAAGATCAGAGCCAGTCAAAACCCTAGGAACACTTTACACCATACCCACCAGACACACCATTTTGGGCCTGAAGGGAATAGGGCAGCTAACTTGGGGGGTTGGAAGGGGAAAGTGAAAAAGTGTGAGGAGTTGTGAAGTGGAGAGTGAAGGCTGAGGAGCTGGGCTCCTAGTAGAATCCTAGGTGTCAGACATTGGTCTGGGCCTGGTAGGAGCTGGAACCCCGCCGGTCAAAGGGGATCGTGTCAAGGGGCACGGAGTTGCCGATGAGGGCAGCCGGCGGCCTTGAGCATCTCCGGGCAGGGGCCAGGGCATGACGGGGTACGTGGACCCTAGGCCGGGAAGTAGCTTCAAGCGTCCTGGCAATTTACCTGACGGGGTGAAGTCTTCAAGATTCATCTCTCACCTGCTCCAAAATCGGGGTACTAGTGCAACGAGGGGATAGGACTTGTCCCAAAGTACAGTCCACCAAATCCCAAGCGTGAACCCTGAGAGCAAGCTCACTCTGTTAGCCACACGGGTGAGCGGGATCCGATTAGTTCCAGACTATAGGGTCCAACAAGTGAGAAGGTGCCACGGAAAAGGCCACAGGCTAACAAGCAACACCAAGGACACGGATCCAAGCGTGCTCCTTCCTTGCTACAGCGGTGCTCAGAACTCTGGTTTACAAGCTGTCGGTGTCAGTATTCTTGGACTGAGTGAGTACGCAGAGACCCTTACTTTTCCCAATGGCACCACCCTGCACAACCACCGGGCCCCGGGGCACAACCTCCCTACCCACGGAGGGGTTAAACACCTTGCTGTCATACCACCGCCATCGGGCTCCCCCACCAACAGCAGCGGTGGTACTCAATCTTACCATGCACCGTGGGGGGCATTACAAACTTCTAACTCCCCTGTTTATACCCCCCTTTTCAAACTCAAGTGACCGCGCGAACCCCCGGGTCTGGAGACCCCTCGAGCCACCGCGGTTCTGGATCCGAGCGGCTCGGCCGCTGACACGGGGCGGTACACAGCATTAGGGTAACAATGGTAAGAATGTTCACATACTGCCCTCACTTTCTGTTTGGTACAGAGTTTGAACTTTACAGTTCGGTTTTGCTCATTCTTAGCGATTATCCATTCATAAAAGGCATCCTCTTTTCAACTTCATCCTTTTTACAGCAACATTTCTGGGAGCACAACTCATAGGATTGCTAGAGTGGAAAATCAGAACTCCTGCTAAAATACAAAAGACGTTCTGGAGTTGTTGTACATTGTTCTACTGTTCAGAGACATCCGCACAAATATGGCCATCTGGAGGAGTCATCAGAAGAAAACATCTCTTGTGTTCTCACCATAAAGATCAGCATCAGAAGAATGCAAAATAATATCTAAACAAGCGAAATGCATTTTGGAAACAAATCCTGTGGATTGATGAGGTTAAAATACAAATCTTTAGCCACAACGATAAAAGGTATGTGTGGAGAAAGAAGGGCATAGGATTTCAGGAAAAGAACATATCGCCAATCATTAAGCATGGGGGTGGATCATTCATGCTTTGGGGTTATGTTGCAGCCAATGGCAAAGGTAACGTTATATGGGTAGAGGTAAGAATAGATTAAATGAAATTTCAACAAATTCTTGATGCAAACATACCATCTGTAAAAAAGCTGAAGTAGAAAAGAGAAGAAAAGAGGATAGCTTCTACAAATGAATATGAATATGAACCCAAACACAAAACTCACAATAGACTATCTCAAATAGGTGTGAGCTGAATGTTTTACCATGACTCTCTCACAGTCCCCTGATCTGAACATGATTGAAAATCTGTGGCTAGACCTCAAAAGAACAGTAAATGCAAGATGAGTCAGGAATCTCACAAAACTGGAAGACGTCTCCAAGGAAGATTGGATGAAAAGCCCTCAAACAAGAATTGAAAGTCTCTTGACTGCTACAAAAAGCGTTTACAAGCTGTGATACTTGTCAAAGGGGGTGCTAGAAGGTACTAACCTCGGAGGGTGCCCAAACTTTTGCATTGGCTAATTTTTCAATTTTGATAATTTAAAAATGTAAAAGATGAAAATGTTTTATTTTGTCTAAAATACAAAGTACATGTGTCATCTTAACTTCATGCCTTTTAGAGAACATTTCATCTTCAATTTGCTTAACTGTTCACAATAACCCGAACTTCTGCATTCCAGTGTATTATTACAAAAAGTTGACTGCACTCCAGATCGAGACAAATGTGGAAAACGAGTTGTGAGAAGCAATATGATCAATATCACCTAAGATCACAGCCGCACCAAAGAGAAGTCACTCTGGCCATCACAGTAGGGGTGAGTTCATTAATTGTTTGACCAAATATAGCAGGTTAATTTTCAAGTTGATAATTTCGTGAGGCTCCATAATGATGGTAGATGTTTTCAAATCTCCCTTGGCAGAAAAAAAGATTCCCCATCCCTGGTTTAGAGGTTTTAGGAATTGAAATCAATGTTGAATATATCCACTTTATACAAGTATAACCTATCAAACAATCCATGGAAGATACTGAACCCTAACAGCAGGTTTACTGTAAAGATAGCTTTGACCTTCCTTTTAGGTTCCCAGGACTGATGTCAGGGTGGACCTCTTACCTTGTGAAGTAAGGGAATTTAAGATATGATGGAAATATCTTTACTTAAGCCACCCTTGTAGACAACACCTCAAGAAGCACAATTTATCTACTTATCCAAACACTTCCATATGCAGTAACTACAAGAGACTTGGAAACATGTAAATAAATGGACATATATAAGTGTGAAACAGAACATAGAAATATTCAATAAAAATACAGTATATACAACTGAATGATAAAAAGTAAAAAAGGAAACAGTAGATAAATTATTTAATTGAAGGATATGAGTCTTCTTATTCATCTGGATACAGAAGTCCTTCTGGGAAATAGTGGATGTGATGTCTATAGGGAAACCTTTAGTCAGATGATGAAAGTATAAATCTAATTAGACTTAGTGGAGTAATAGACCTTCTGTATGTATTATGGTCCAAGATTCAAAAACACAGTCTACATCTCATAGGATATGTTGTTGTTCCACTTTCAAAGTCTTTAAGAACATAATGTATCACAGAATAGTAGAGAAAGAGACGTGATGGCACCTGAGAATTCACAAGAACTTCAATGTTGTGTTCATTACCGCTGTATATCTAACTATAAGATTACACTTTAATAAGCATCCATTCTTAATATCCCTAGCTCCAGATATCATCGAGCTGCACTTAAAATACTACTATTTTCTTAATCCAGCAAATTTAATTTATTTTTTTTAGACAACTTTGTGCAATTGAAGTGTGGACCCGGGTAGTCTGGCCACTTTAACATTTCCTTTCATACAATTAAATTGATGTCCAGGATTAAAGGGAAAGACTGATTTTTTGTAACACAATTGTGCCACCCCCGCACCAGCAGCTGGCGCTGCTCGGATCTGGGTCTACGGTACGGTTCAAGGGGTTCCCCGGACACGGGGTTGCGCGGACACTACGAATGAAAAGGGGACGTATTTGTACAGGATTGATTGTAGAATGTCTGTCATGCCACCTACGGTGTGTGGTGAAGTGGGACATCACCGCTGCTGCTGTGGGACACCTGGGGGAGATGTAATGGCAGCCGGATGTTAACCCCTCCGTGGGTAGGGAGGGTCACATTGTTAGTGACGCACATCCGGCATCATTAACGATATCGCAGCGTGTGATACTTACCAGCGACCTTAAGCGACCTCAAAAATGGTGAAAATCGTTCACCATGGAGAGGTCGTCACAAACTCAAAAATCGGTAAGGGTTGTTTATCAGTGTTGTTCATCGCTCATGCGGCAGCACACATCGCTATGTGTGACACCGCATGAGCGAGGAACGTCTCCTTACCTGCCGCCGGCGGCAATGCGGAAGGAAGGAGGTGGGCGGGATGTTACGTCCCGCTCATCTTTGCCCCTCCGCTTTGATTGGCCGACCGCTTAGTGACGTCGGGGTGACGTCGAACATCCCTCCCCCTTGAGGGAGGGATTGTTCGGCAGTCACAGCGACGACGACGACCAGGTAAGTGCGTGTGACGCTGCCGTAGCGATAATGTTCGCTGCGGCAGCGATCACACGATATAGCATGTGCGACGGGAGAGGGTGCTTACACACTTGCGATATCGCTACCGTGTAAAGCCCCCTTTAGTCTTGGAAAAATAAAAAAACTTTTTTATAATTACCTGAAAGTTTTTTATTTTTTACAAGTACTTTTTTCTTTTTGAATGGTGGGCAAAAATACAAAAATACTGCTTCGACTATCAAAGGAGACATTTTTATTGTGTTGGAGTATGATCGAGTCATTATTATCAATAATTAATGCTCTCAAGAGAATTAAAAATATGAAAATTTGCTGTGTGCAGAATATAAAAAGATACCCTTAAGGGCACTTTACATGCTGTGATCTCGATAGCGAGATCACTAGCGAGCGTACCCACCCCCGTCGGTTGTGCGTCACGGGCAAATTGCTGCCCGTGGCGCACAACATCGCTCAGACCCGTCACACTACTTACCTGCCTAGTGACGTCGCTGTGTCCGGCGAACCGCCTCCTTTCTAAGGGGGCGGTTCGTTCGGCGTCACAGCGACGTCACTAAGCGGCCGCCCAATAGAAGAGGAGGGGGTGGAGATGAGCGGGACGAACATCCCACCCACCTCCTTCCTTCCTCATTGTGGGCGGCCGCAGGTAAGGTGAGGTTCCTCCTTCCTGCGGTGTCACACATAGCGATGTGTGCTGCCGCAGGAACGACGAACAACATGCGTCCTGCAACAGCAACGATATTTTGGAAAGCGTGTCAATGATCAACGTTAATGTGAGTATTTTTGATCGTTAGCGGTCACTTGTATGTGTCACACGCAACAACGCCGCTAATGAGAACGGATGTGAGTCACGAATTCCGTGACCCCAACGACAATCTCATTAGCGATGTCATTCCATGTAAAGCGGCCTTTACTGTTGTAAGAAGAGCAATAGAAAACAGCCCAGACATTTTTGAGAGGAAATTAAAAAAAAAGTTAACTCAATTATAAAAAAAGCAAAAAAGCAATGGTATCAACGAGCCAAAATTATAGAAACAAATGCACAAACAGAAAGCAGTTGTCCCCCTTAACCCCTTAACGATCGCGGGCAGTAAAGTTACGCCCTAGCGGTAATAGTGTTAATCCCTACCGACTGCTGCGGACTGTCGGCGGTGATCTGCACACATGTCAGCTGATTTGTACAGCTGACATGAGTGCCTTGCAGGCACGAGTTGAATCGTTATCCATCCATACCTGTTAACCCCTAAACGGCGCTGTCAAAATGTGACAGCGCCATTTTAGAGGCGATCGTGGTAGATCTGTACTCACCGCCCACCACTGGAAGTCACGTGACGTTACAACATGGATCCGATGGTTATCATGGTAACACAAGGTCATTTGATGACTCCTGTAGCTCACATGACTGAGGTCCTGTAACCAGCAGCCAATTACTGCAAGTTACAAGAGATGATTTCCGATCTGACCGGTGCATACAGCAGTTCACCAGAAGTTCACCAGAAGCTGGATCAGACCAGAATAGTAAAAGTTATTATTGGCATGGAGGAAAAGATTCCACCTTGTTTTAAAGTGTGGAGGCGGCTGTAATAGGTCTACAGAAACCCATGACCCTAGCAGCAATTCACAGGCCAGCAAAAATTAACTCCTGCTAAACCGATCATTAATAAGCACACAAAGGGTCGACGCCCGGCTCTAAGTGAGCAACTCAAAAGCACCAGGTGGCGTGCCAGACTCTGCAGTGTGAACAGGGCCAGAAGGCACCATGACACCTGGTGGGTTTAGAGCTGAATACCGAGTGGCAGGAGTTCCATTCCATTATCCTTAATTAACCGATGAACTTACCATGAAATGCCAGCAGAATTGAATCAGCTTACAAGCTTTGTTGACAAGCTCGGTGGCTCAATTTAATAACTGGGTAAAGTAAGAACTCTAAAAAAATGTCAATTTTATATTCCAGGGATGAGTAAATTATATAGTGTCATACTTTTTTAGAGACTGGCAGCTAATGATGAAGTCATAAAGGTTATTTTAGATGGCAACCAGGTCATTAAGCAATTTTAGAGGTCAATATTTTTTCTTTCAAATTACATTTCACCAAAAATAACAATAACACAATGACTTGCTTTAGCAGACTTGCCATGAGGTTGTCAAAGAAAAGCACCTTCGAGGTTGGAAACCTTCAAGCAATTATTTTTTCTTTTGTATTATTGGAATTGGAAAGGTCAAAGGAGTCATAAGACACAATTCTATGGAGCAGTTCCTCTCTCACACACAATTTTAAGAAATAAATATGATTGACTCTTTTGGAGTATCTATTGCAACTAAGAATCAAAGTTCACATTGGTTCTATTAACTCCCAAATGTGTGTTAATAGTTTTATCAAGTGTAACATTGACTATCCTGAAGGACAAAACAGGACCTTTTAGGCCCAAACTCAAGGTTAGAAAGAATGAAGTTACGATTAGCTGATCCGCTAACATAGGTTGTGTGACTGTACAGTTCATCACTAAATTAGAAAACGTTTCTTAAAGTGAATTTCTTAGCAAATATAACCCCTGTTAGTTAAATGAACATTCTACGGTAATTAAAAAAAAATGTATGTGTACAAGTTTTTTCATTTAACCTCTTCTAAGACAAAATAATCTCAGATATTACTGACCCTCCCCAGGTCTCGCGCAGCCTCTCTGCCGCCGTGCCAGGCTTCGTTGATGGGTTGCAGACATGATGTCTTGACTACAGCACACTTGACTTTTATTGGCAATTTATGGACTCTGATTCTGTTGATGTAGGCAGAATAGTGACAGAGAGGCAGTTTTGGACCTAAGGAGAGATGGTAACAAGAGAGCCTATTATTTTAACCTAGCGGAAACACAGGCAAAAATAATAATCTAAGAATCCAAAAAGAGAACCAATAGCCCACAAAAAACATTCAGTGTTTGTACACCTAAGTGTACCCCCCATTTTTATGACCTTTAGCAGTAGCTATGCATACTACAGTTAGGGTACGTGCCCATGATCAGTGTTCACAGTGTTTTGGATGCAGCATGTTTCAGTTGTGTCCAAACGCTGTGTTGTACAGTGGATGGATTTCTAGAAATCCCATGCCCACGGTGCGTGTACGGCCCACAGCAAAAACTGACCTGTGGTGCGGCTTCCTGAGCTGCAAGCATGTAAATTCTTTGCTATGCAGCTGCAAGCGTCCTTCACAGGGAGAACAGACAGAAAGACAGCAGCTGCCCCAGCCTGTATTGCGGGCACGAGCAGCTGCGGTTTCCTGCGGAGGAAACTTGTGACCCCCCCAGGTCAGGACCCAATGCGTCCGGGACGCACACACCCTTATGCGTAGGATATTACGTTAGTATGGCTGTTTGAATAAATTATGGTTCTTCAAGGTAAGGAATTGTTTAGCAGCACACCCATCGATCTCTTGATGATCATGGAGGAAAAATTCACCTGTTCACAATATCCTAATTCTAGAACTTCGAATTGTAAAATAAAATTATTGTGACAGGATTCATTATACAAAAATATTAAAAATGTTTTATTGACAGGCCATGTTCCAAAAAATGCAATGCTTCCACCCAAAAAGGGTCTTTTGTAAGCACAAGTGTCTTTAAACACAACTATGATATCAATAAGCTACGTAGATATCAATTATTTAAAAAGAACCTTAATTACCACTGGAAAGATCTTATAATTTATCTCAAAACATTTTGATTATTCCAATATGTATACATCATTCAAACTTGTTCCATCAGAATCATAAGGCAGCAGCCCATGAATATCTCATTGATCAGATATAAATGTATATGCATAATTAACGTCTGGGGTACCAATACATGTGAAACAAACAATTCAACTGTGCCTACACTGAGGCTACAACATAGTCATTGCCCATGCACCACAATACCCTTCCTCATAGGGTGTAGACACACAATGTATATAGATGAAAAACACAGTCACCAAAAAGTCCCAAAACTCTAGCCCTCGACTGACTATTCTAGTAACTGTGTTACCTCAATCAGCGACAGTCTGGAACTCACATCTTGGTAAATGCCAACCCAACATGTATAGTGCTCAACATAAAAGAGTACACCCCATTGAAAATTAAGATTTTAATCAATATCTCACTTAACACAAAAACAATTTCCAAAATTTTTACAAGACTGTTTTTCATACAACAATTTTTTAGCCCATAATATGAAACAAAACTTAATAATATACCCGGTAACATTCATTACATAAGATTCCATTTTCCTTAAATTAGTTGATACAAAAACACCCCACATCAAAAACTACCACACCAATTATTTAGCATAAACTCTATGGCTGATAACGCTGATCGTGCAACTCACTTCAGTTGCGGCCTGAACCTCACAGTGGGCAATTATGCTCTATGGCTGCTCTCTGTGATTGTCAAACGTAGCAGTGCCTGGAAGCATCATGGAACCTCGTGTGGATTACATCAGACTAGGAGTCGGAGGGGTGTTTTTGGGGTTAATAAAGTGGTGAAAGAGGGGGGCTTTTTTGTGTTTTATTTCAAATTAAGGATTTCTTTGGATGTTTGTGTTCATTTCTTTTCACTTACAGATTAATGATGGGGGTGTCTCATAGATGCTTGCCATTACTAATCTAGGGCTTAGTGTCAGCTGGGGGCTGATATTAACTCCTTATTACCCCAATTACTATGTACTATTGCAATTGGGATGAGCCTGGTAAAGTGTCGAGACTGTCACATTTAATGGCTGATTTTTTTAGGCTGGGGGGCAGCCTAATACCCATAGGTGTACCCAGTCTGAGAATACCAACCCCCAGCTATGAGGCTTTATCTTGGCTGGGTATCAAAATTGGGGGAATCACATGCCGTTTTTTAAAAATTATTTATTTATTTTACTGTACGATATAGACCCGCCCACTGGCATCTGTGATTGGTTGTTGTTGTTGTTGCTGTCACTCAGCGTGAGGGCGCATGTGATGGCAACCAATCACAGACGTCGTTGAGTGGGGGAAGCAGTGAATATGTATGAGCCTAATGAGCAGCCTTGGAAGGAGAATGAGGGGCAGCAGGTGCAGTGTGACAGCCACCCTGGTGGTTTGGTAAGTATGAAGCGCCTGATTCCAAATGTATTTTTGGAAACGCAGTGTTTGTGGGAAAACCGAACTCAACACAGACTTTTAAGTGTAATGCTCATGTTTACCGAGCCCGAATGAACAAGCTCAGACTCGTACCGAAAGTAAGTTTGGCAAGCCTTTATCGAACAGGTTTGCTGATTCCAGTGATGTGTCACTTACTGAGCTGTTTGCTGTCATTTTGATAAAATCAATGTTTTCTCTGCTGCAGATCTAGCAGTTCTACAGAGCTCCTGAATATGCTGGACTACCTGCAGCACACCAAGTAGTCCTGTAATGATAATCTACTGCTGATTATTCAGTGATTTAATCAAAACTACACTAAGCAGACCAGTAAGTGACACACCGCTGGAATCACGATCTCTGCCCCAACATTATGCTGCTCTCTGATTAGGTGGAAAGACCTGGTGACAGATTCCCTTTAAATCAACTATTTTCTTGAGAAAGTATTAATGCGAGATCCAGTATACACTAATACAGACAAAAGCTTCTCTTGTCTGTAATTGAAGTGTGTACGTGTGAAATCCTAAGCTTTCAGGGTCACATTTAGCAATTTTTGTCTCACCAGAGGAAACATTGCTTGGTCTAATTTGGAAATAGCTTTTACAAACACCTTGACTGAATATCTCAGCAGTTTATCCCCATGTTAGCTCCTTGTCATGAAGGTTTATTTTTAAAGCCATGCACTGCTTTATAAGAAAAAGAAATATTTTGTGGACGGTTCAATGTGTCATTCCTGTGAAAATTCCCATTTTAACGTTGCGATGCTGCTTTATGCTGAGGACGTGGCGCTTCTGAAAGCGAGCAAACAGTAGATACCACAACAAGGCATCTATCTAAGGAATATTTAAGTTCTCCAACTGTGCCTGGCATACGCTGATATGAAAAATAATACACAAGTAAATCTCAGGCAGGAGTGTGACTCACACAGCCATTATTTCACAATGCAGATAATTCTTTTTTTTTGTTATCCTAGTTTTAAAATTATGCGGCATAATGAAAATAATTAAGTGTGAAATATTATTTTCTCTGCCTTCTATTCCAATTAATTTCAAATATTATTAAAACAAACAGAATGAAACAAAGAACAGAATGACAGTGTGTAGAATTCAGATGAATGGCCTTTTGTTCTCTCCTATTGTTGTGGAAGATTTCTGCATAATGCACTTAAGAAAAGCAACAAAAATGAAATAACCCTAAATAATGTAAATGACCTATCCGTTTTATGTGTGTCGAGATGGTAACTGGCTTATTTATAAAAAAAGATAACGACTCATTGGTTTTCTATAATCTTCTATTCATGTAGGATTATCAAATTGCACCATAGTAAAAGGAAGAGTAATAGTGTGAACAGAGAAATAAAGGTATTCCAGAGAAATCTATACAGCAGAAAACAGCAGCATTCCCCTGAGGAGTGACCTGTAGATTGCGGATCCCATGCTATACTTCGTAATTAATCACCAATTTTGTATTATGCTGCCTTGTAATGACAACCTACAGCTAAAGATTTGCATAGTGTTTATAAAGTATAGTGAGTGATTCTTTCCTGAGAGATGATATCAGTTTGCAATTTGTAAAATATTTCTTGCATTTTACATAAGGTGTACCAACCGGGCTTTATTTGGATAGGTGATGAGTGATGAATAAAAGACACTAGGGAAGACATAGAATTCAACATGTTGCATTGTAAGTTTTTACCATAATGGGAATTTGTCCCCAGACTATTTATATGTCACCCAGGGTTATGGGGTACTCGGTCCCGGGCGGTGTATAACTGGGGAATGTCACTTAGTGGCCGTTGCCCGATTCCGTGCCCTGGGGACGCTTTTTAAAAGGGGAATATTTACAGGGAGGTTAAATGAAAGTTCACACATGACGCCACTTGCGGTTTGCGGCTATATGGATGGAGCCGCCGCTGCAGTTTTCACTACTGGGGCTGGTGTTGGTGGCAGCCTGGATGTTAGGCCCTCCGTAAGCAGGGCCAGGCCCCAGAGGATAGGTGATGTAGATGGGTGTTGAAAGAAGGTAGGCCACACAAGGGGTTTCAGTGTAACTAGTTCCTTTACTCACGGCAAGATGTAAACTGGTCAACCGAGGAAGACTGGTGTTGACCGCAGGTCCCCTTAGTCCCAGTGCCAGTTAAGTGACCTGGTGGCTTCTTTCCCCTGCACCTCTCTTTGGTTGGTGAGTCCCCGTGGCTTGGAGCGTCCTCCTGGTAGTCTCTTAATGGCAGTCCGTATGACGGTAGCGTGAACCCTGTTGGGTCGGAGACTCTGGGGTTGTTCCCCAGTTCTCCCATTGCTACTGTGTCCTGAACTTCAAGGTCAGTGAGGTCCTTCATGGTCCCCTCACTGTGCAGATTTTATCAGGTCTACCTGGAGCATTTGCCTGACCTAGGATTCTGTTCCCCTTCGGTGCTGTAGTTAAGGGAGTACTCCACTAGCAACCAACTGCCTGGACCCTCAGGTCCCTGTTTCACTCCTGTCAGTGCATCTATTCGCTTCCTCTCTCTATCACCGACTCCTGCAAACTACTGTCTGACTGTCCACTGTCTGCCCCTCTGTCACGCTCCCCATGTCCCAGCACCGCTCCTTACCCACTGATCCAGTCCATGTGTTCACCAGTCATGGCTGCCGCTCCCGCTCGTGCTCTCCTGTGTCCTGCTCCTGGTCTTATGAGTCTGACTCTGAGTCTTAGCCACATGGTTCTGTATAGGACCAGGCCGCGCCCACTCTCCTGGTCTTATAGGCCCAGCACACCTGCAGCAGGAAATGACATGAGGCTGTGCTGGGTATATAAGACTGACCTTTCCATGAGGGCGGGGCCTGATCAACGTGTCTTGTAGCTAGTCTTATGAGCTAGGTGCTCAGGTCCCCTGGTACCGTGTCCTACTGACTTCTTGTCCTTGCACTCTGGTACCTGTGCCTGTTTACATTATTGTCCTAAAGAACTCTGTGACTCTGGTGACCTGCTTATACTTGTCCCTGCCACGTCAGTGCTCCGGCTGCCGTGTGCCCTGCCCTCCGGTGGGGTGCAAGTTCCAGTGGATCCACCTCCTGGGCCCACCAGTACTCCCGGCCCTGACACCCTCCCAACTGGTCATCTAGTGGACTGGATTGGCTACACCTCTAGGTGGCCATCCATTGGTCCATCCCTAGCCTGGTACTAGTCTATGGGGGAATTGGGGAAAAACAGGGATTAGCTGGAATGTTTTTGCAGTTACCGGCACAGGTTTTCCGGGTTCCTGGGGGTAGGCCCTGCTACATTTATATGCACATGTAGCTCTTTCAAAGACAAGTCCAGTAATATCTTTACATGGCCAGTTCACTCCTCCATCACAGAGAAATCAACATTTAAATTGATATGCAAATGAGGCTATAGAACTATGGTAGCTCTGAAGCCTGTGTCACTCCAGCTTTATTGCCAGTGTGACGCCCTGGCCTATCAGGTCGTCACAAGGGTGCCATGCAATCTGCCCTTCTGCATGGTACCCGCTCATCCTTGGTTACGGTTCCTGTCAATTTAGTGTTGCTACCAACAGGTATACCTAAATTCTGAGGAACACTCTGCACCACACCCACCAAACACCCATTGAGCAGCCTGAGGGGAATAGGGCCACCCAGATGGAGGGATGGAAGAGGGAGGGCAGAGATGTCAGTTGAGTAGTAGTTGAGCAGTGAGACAGCGGTGACAGGACAGGTCATGCTGTGGAGCTGGGCTCCTGTATCCGTCCCAGGTGCCAGACGTTGGCCTGGCCAGAAAGAGCTGGAACCCCAGTCGCAGGGGGTAGTGACAGGGGGCACGGTGCTGCTACAGAGAGCAGGCTGGCTGCCTTGTGCTTCAACCGGGCAGGAGCCAGGGCATGACGGGGTACGCAGACCCTAGGCTGGGAAACAGCTTCACGCAGCCCAGTAATTCACCCAACGGGAACGGAGTCTTCAGGAACCATTCCCCACCCACTCCAGAATCGCGGTACTAGCCCAATGAAGGGGATAGAACTTCCCACAACCGTCAAGAAAATCCCAAGCATGAACCCTGAGAGCAAGCTCAACCTGCTAGCTACGCAGGTGAGCGGGACCCGAGTAGTCTTAGGCGAAAGGGATCCATACGAAGGACACACAGTGCCAAGGAACAAGGCTTCAGACCAACCAGCAACACCAAAGGGGCACGGACCCAGCATGCTCGACCAACGGAGACAGAGCATTCAAGAGTTTGGTTTACCTGGCATTAGCGTCAGTGAGTTTAGACTGTGTGCGTACCCGATATCCCTTCACCCCTGATTGGTTCCCCACTCCGTCCATCACCAAGTCCCGGGACACCACTCTCCCTGCTCAAGGAGGGCTTAACATCTCGAGCTGCCACGCCATCGTCCCCGGGCTCTCCCCCAACCGGCAGCGGTGGTCCCTCATGTTACCACACACCGTGGGTGGCGTGACGAACATTATCCCATTCACCATCCAAAACATTCCCCCTTTTTTTTATTCTGGGTAGCCGCGCGACCACGCCTCGGATCCGGAGACTCCTCGAGCCACTGTGGATCCGGGTCCGAGCAGCCCGTCGGCTGTCGCAGGGGCAGCACACCAGCACAGTACAGCCTCCCTCTCCTTTTGCTTGACTAACAAACTCTATGCTGTGTGACTTTAGGAAAAACTATCATCAGTCAAGCAGTAGTAGGCAGCACTGGGTGGGGAATAGAGTTGGAGTGACAGAGGCTTCAGATGTACAATTAATTCTTCATCTTCTTTTGCATATCAATTCAAAAGCTCATTTCTCAGTGATGGCGGATTGGACTGCCCATGTAAAGTTATTGCTGGACTTTAATTTTAAAAAGTTACAGTACATGCACATAAAAATAGTATAAGAGGTGAAGTCATGCTGATCTTTACAATGTTAAAGCTAGTCTAAAGGCTGCTTTACACCAGACAATCAATCGTGCGATAGATCGTCGGGGGTAACGGTTTTTGTGACGCACATCCGGCATCGCTGGCGATGCCGGCCTGTGTGACACCTCCTAGCGACGCAGTATTGCTCACAAATCGTGAGTTGTGTATTGCTCGCTAGGTTCCATAATATCGTTTAATTTAGTTGTTCATCGTTTCCGGGGTAGCACACGCGGCTCCGTGTGACACCCCGGGAACGATGAACAGCAGCTCACCTGCGTCACGCGGCCGCCGCCGGCTATGTGAAGGAAGGAGGTGGGCGGGATGTTTACGCCCCGCTCATCTCCGCCCCTCCGCTTCCATTGGCCGGCGGCCGTGTGACGCACGAGAGGTAAGTAGGTGTGACGGGGGTTACTGACTTTGTGCGACACGGGCAGCGATTTGCCCGTGACGCAAAAAGGACGGGGGCGGGTACGATCGATTGTGAAATCGCATCGGTCGTACCATGTAAAGCAGCCTTTAGATTTGTGTGATGTGTTTCAGCTAAAAGAACCATCCACCATTAAATGGGTTGGCTACTACTTTTTTATTGATGACCTATTCTTAAGATAGGCCATTAATATGTGATAAGTTGGGGTGTGTCACCCAGCACCCCTATTGATCAGCTGTTACCGGTGTTAGCCAGAAATTCTTACATGCTAACTGAGTATAGCAGCTCTGAATACAGCATTTTGAAATGAATAAGCGGTAGATCTTTAGTACCTGGCCACAGTGGCCATTATGGCTTTGACGGGGCTGCTGTGTTTCGGCAGCATCCAAGAAATTCTGGTTGCCAACAGC
This sequence comes from Anomaloglossus baeobatrachus, assembly GCF_048569485.1. Taxonomy (NCBI): domain Eukaryota; kingdom Metazoa; phylum Chordata; class Amphibia; order Anura; family Aromobatidae; genus Anomaloglossus; species Anomaloglossus baeobatrachus. Next base: position 79,919,622 of record NC_134362.1, read on the forward strand.
TGATCAGCGAGGGTGTCAGGCATCACTCAATTATATAGATTTAATAAGGAAGCAACTTTGCGAATATTAAATGATGAAAACATTTTACCATCTTGATTTGGTCTACAGTATGTGTCTGCGTGGTGCAAGAATACAAGCACACTGTATGTCGTTTTTCTGTACTCCCCATTCTATCTGTCCCCTACCAATTGCATTTAGTTGCTTAGCCAGGAGTAGGGGGTAGATACATGATACCTTAATAATTTCTACTAAGCAATTGTAGTTGTAGAATTAATTTTTTTGGGTGGAATAATTCCCAACACTTTCTTAATTTTTTTAGTGCATTTGTAATTATTTTTTTTTTTAAATCTTTTAGTATTCAGTATCCTTCTTAAAAGCATTGTTGATTAGAGGTTAATAGTTTCCTGAAAACTCCTTCATTCACTAAAACTAAAGGGAGCTTTACACGCAGTGATATTGCTAGCGAGCGTACCCGCCCCCGTCGTTTGTGTCACGGGCAAATCGCTGCCCGTGGCGCACAATATCGTTCGGAGCCGTCACACTCACTTACCTGCCTAGTGATGTCGCTGTGGCCGGCGAACTGCCTACTTTCTAAGGGGGGGGTTCGTGCGGCGTCACAGTGGCGTCACTAAGCGGCCGCCCAATAGAAGCGGAGGGGCGGAGATGAGCGGGACGTAACACCCCGCCCACCTCCTTCCTTCCTCATTGCCGGTGGCCGCAGGTTAGCTGTAGCTCGTCATTCCTGAGGTGTCACACATAGCAATGTGTGCTGCCTCGGGAACAACGAACAACCTGCGTCCTCAACAATCAACAATTTTTTTTAAAATGAACGACGTGTCAACGATATACGATTTGGTGAGTATTTTCCATCGTTAACAGTCGCTCGTTGGTGTCACACGCAGTGATGTCGCTAACGATGCCGGTTGTGAGTCACGGAATCCGTGACCCCGGCGATATATCATTAGATACGTTGCTGCGTGTAACGGGGCCTTAAGGTGCAGAAGTGCTCAGCCTATGCAGAATCAGCCATAGATAGATGTATGGCCCTGATAACAAGTCTGTGGGTCTCTAACCAGTTATATGTGTGGTCTCAGGACTTGGGAACCCCCCTCCCCCATCAATAGTAATTAATGGACTACAACATATTAAAAAATAAAACATTTTTTTAAATTATTACACTTTTAGTCATTTAAAATCAGAAAGGAAATGAACATCCATAGAGGATTGTCTATGTCCTCTTTTTGTCATCATCACTATCATAGACAACATTATGGTTTTATATTGCAGCTTATGGTTTTATATTGTCACAGGTGTGTCTTGAGTGATAGACAGCCATGTGGTTTCTGGCAATAGAGGATCAGAGTGTTTCTAACTTTCTATTGTTCCTGTTGTTAGTATTCAGGTAGCTTTCCTGCTGGGTTTTCATCTTTTCCCCTTTAGAACCCAGGGTAACTTCCATCTTCCCTGGACTTGTGCTGGTGATATTATTCAATTCATTTAACTCTGGATGCAAGCAGGTGGCCTGCACTCATCTGTGGTATTGTTCTTGAAGCTTCTACCTGAGTCATGTGTAGATAAGTAGTTGATGCTTTTTCCCTGTGTGTCCTCCTTGTGTCTTCTCTAGTATTTAGTCAGGTTGACGAAAAGCTCATCCTACCAGTTCCCTATATAGGGACCCCAAGAACCAGCGGTAGGTTTGGTAAGGGGTCACCACCTCCCCTTTCCCTAGACACATGGTTTCCTTTCCATTTTACCTTTCGCTTGGTACTTCCCCGTACATAGCATGACACTAGCGCCTTAAAGGGAATCTGTCACCAGGTTTTTGCCCTCTAATCTGAGAGCAGCATAATGTAGGGGCAGAGATTGTGATTCCAGCAGTGTGTCACTTTCTGGGCTGCTTACTGTAGTTTTGATAAAATCTCTGATTAATCAGCAGGAGATTATCATTACAGGACTACTTGGTGTGTTGCCAGGTAGTCCAGCATATTCAGGAGCTCTGTGTAACTGCTAGATCTGCAGCAGAGAAAACAGTGATTTTATGAAAATGACAGCAAACAACTCAGTAAGTGACACATTGCTGGAATCAGGATCTCTGTCTCTACATTATGCTGCTCTTAGATAAGGGAGCAAAAATCTGCTGACAGATTCCCTTTAAAAAGAGAACTAATGGGTTGTCTAATGAGATTGTTTGATTTTTTCTGCAAGGGCGAAATGCATTGGAATATACAAATAGTGCAATGCATTATAACAAATAAATAGAGAAAAAAATATATAAAATAAAATGTGTTAAAGTTGCTTAGAAGTTATTTTGCAAAGACATCACTAGACGAAATTGAATTTTTACTTATATATTATACATTTACTAAAATTATCGTATGTAATTATATTAGTAATGTAACATAATTGTATAACATAAAATTATACATTTATAATTAACAACCATAACAAATATGCAAATACAATAACATTAGAAATTGCAAGCTTGGTGCAAGTATTTCATTTATTCAGATGCTTTATCATGTTAAAATTTATATGGACCTTAACACCTATCATCTGAAATATTCAATAAAACATTTCAGGAAATTTGATGAAACTGAAAAACAAGATACGTTTTGAAATGAATGTTGAAGAGCTGATTATAGATGTCACCTCGAATGAGAACGCTCATATCTGGTACAAGAATTCTAATCAAGTCTAATACTAAGCTGATAAGCGAACCTTATTTCTGTCCCTTCATAATAAGATGAGAAAATGTAAATTTCTCAAAACTATTTCTGAAATATTCAGCTGAGGATGAAAAAAACTAGAAGTAAATGAGAGTGTAATGAAGCTTATGAACAGAGAAATTGCTCTTGATGTCATCAGTTACAGAGCGTTTACTATGGATAGGAGAGAAAACCAAAATGTACATTCTAGTTTTCACCTGCCGTGTGATGTTAGATTGGACTACAGAAATGATTTTATGACAATATTTTATTATACTCTATTAATATGTTTTCAGATGCTAAAAGAAAAATAGTTCAGTTCATTTGCACTGCCCATATCACAAGTCACATGAATCATAGTATGGGTCCACAATTGCAGCCCGGAGGGTTTTTCTCCAACATTTCAGAGAAAACATAGTTTGAGAGACCATCTCCCTCTTCATCCTTAAGGCTACTTTACACACTGCGATATCGGTCCCGATATCGCTAATGTGGGTAGCCGCCCCCATCTGTTGCGCAACACGGGCAAATTGCTGCCCGTGCCGCACAACATCGCCCAGACCCGTCACACATACTTACCTGCCCGGCGACGTCGCTGTGACCGGCGAACCACCTCCTTTCTAAGGGGGCGGTCCGTGCGGCGTCACAGCGACGTCACTGAGCGGCCGCCCAATAGCAGCGGAGGGGCGGAGATGAGCGGCACGTAACATCCCGCCCACCTCCTTCCTTCCGCATAGCGGCCGGGAGGCAGGTAAGGAGAGCTTCCTCGTTCCTGCGGCGTCACACATACCGATGTGTGCTGCCACAGGAGCGACGAACTACATCGTTGCTGCTGCAGTAACGATAATCGAGAATGGACCACCATGTCACCGATGAGCGATTTTGCACGTTTTTGCAATGATGCAAAATCGCTCATTGGTGTCACACGCAACGGCATCGCTAATGCGGCCGGATGTGCGTCACAAATTCCGTGACCCCAACGACTCCGCATTAGCGATGTCGCAGCGTGTAAAGCCCCCTTTAGTTAGCTTCTACCCACACTAGTCCAGGTGATTGTCAGGTTCCTCCCATGTGTGTCCATCGGAAGAGCCCTCGCAACTAGAACCATGAAAGATTCACATCAGACTCATCATGTCTCTTCTAAAGGCCCTGTCACACACCGAGATAAATCTACGGCTGCAGTGAAATTGTGGTCAATCAGTGCCAGGTTTGTGGCTGTGTACAAATGGAACAATATGTCCATGATTTCACTGCAACCGCAGATCTGCCAAAGATTTATCTCTGTGTGTGACGGGGCCTTTATAGTCCTTAACCAACTTCTCAAACTATGTTTTCTCTAAATATATTTTAAATTCCATAATTTTCATTTTATAAGACGCACTGGATTATAAGATGCACCCTAAATTTAGAGGAAAAAAAAGGTAAAAAAAATAAAAATATGGGTTCTGTCCTATAATCTGGTAGTGTCTTACTGGGGGGTGGCAGTGATGGTGGAGTGGTGCCAGATGAAGCAGGGGCGGTGGTGGAGTAGTGCGATGCTGCAGGCATTGCAGCGGGTGTCCCAGATGCTCCCTGCATCCGCTGTGAGGCAAGAAAATCCAGAAACTGTCGGTGGCGTGGGCTTCAAAGAAATGGTGCCCAGAGCAGGTGCGGTGTGCAGATTGCTCTATCGGCTCAATGACCAACTGAGATCTCATCTCCACATGCAGCACCTCCAGGCGCCATTTCTTTGAAGCCCACACCGCCCATAGTTTCTGGATTTTCCTGCCTGACAGTGCCATTTTCCTTAAGTCTGCTCCTGGGAGATCAAAGGGACAAAGGCAGCACATACGCAGAACAGATCTTGAGCCGAGGAGCTTTATGTCATTAGGATTATAAGACGTACTCCTCCTTTTCCTCCCAAATTTTTGGGAGGAAAGTGCGTCTTATAATTTGAAAATATATGGTGTATATAAATACACTACAGTTCAAAAGTTTGGGGTCACCCAGACAATTTTGTCTTTTCCATGAAAAATCAAACATTTATCAAATATGTTGCATAATAAATAGAAAATATAGTCCAGACATTGACTAGGTTACAAATAATGATTTTTACTTGAAATAATAATTTTCTCCTTCACACTTTGATTTCGGCACAGAATGCTCCTTTGCAGTAATTCCAGTTTTGCAAACCTTTGGCAATCTAGGTGTTACTTTGATGAAATAATCTGGAGATATTTCACCCCATGCTTTCAGAAGCCCCTCCCACAAGTTGGATTTGCTTGATGGGCAATTTTTGCGTACCATACGGTCAAGCTGCTCCCACAACAGCTCTATAGGGTCTAGATCTGGTGACTGAGCTGGCCACTCCATTACAGATAGTCAACAGTATGAAAGAACGGCAATCCTGGATTCAAAGAGAGTTTCTTTGGTGCCTGGATGGGGTTCAACCCCTTGAATGAAAAAACTGTAATCCGGCACACAAAGTTAGCGTCAAAAATGAAGAATTTTTATTTAATAAGCAAAAATGTTGTGTAAAATAAATAAAATAACAATTCAGTCATTTGCCCTTCTTCAAAAAAGTCTGTTTTCATTAAATGATCAATATTTCAGCTTTGCAGCAACTTTTTTTTTTTTTTTTAAATCAGATAAATTTTTATTTTTCACCAAGTATACAAAACATGTGTTATATTTTCAGCAATAACGAGCAGAACTATAAACTTTCCCTCCCCAACATCCCCTCCCCCTCCCCCCTCAGCGTACATATTACCCATATCAATAGCAAAGATCTTACATTTTAACCCTTCAATAGCATATATTGGAATGTATAGAACTATCTCTGCCCCTAGTCCAACATCTCCCAACTGTAATATTTATCCATATTGCAACCACGGATTCCATAATCTATCAAAAAGTGCAAATTGTTTCCTTTTCCCATATATGCTTCTCTTCATTCGAACAATATGATTAACATATGCGACAAATTCCCCTCTAGTCGGTGGGTCCCCTGCATCCAGTGTTTGGCAATTACTTTCCTTGCCGCATACAGCAGTCTGGCTATCACTATTTTAAAATTGTTGTCTACTCTAATTTCCTCCACGTAACCTAGAAGACAGACCAGGGGTTATCTGGGAGGTTTACATCTATAAGCTCCTTCTATCCTATTAAGAACAGTTATCCAAAAGGGTGCCAACCTGGGGCACATCTACATCATATGGAAAATGCCGCCACCTTCTCCATTACATCTAGGACAGTCGGAGTTACTCCTCAATCCCATTTTACACATAATTAGCGGGGATCTATATGCCCTATGCACCACGTAGAGGTGGGATAATCTTGCTGGTTTACTCAGTGATAATTTCGGTATGTATTCCAAAACACTATCCCGTACCTCATCAGTGTTCCCATCTATCACTGCCTCCCATTTAGTCCTAGTGTTTACAGGGTGATCAAGCAAATATGTATGCAGTAGTTCCCTATATATAGTAGATATGATTCCTCTTGTGGGTCCACTACTACACACATATTTCAGTACTAGGTCTGCCTGTACCAGCAATGATTGCTTAACCCCCTGAGCCACCACTGCATGCGCCAACAGTTTGTACTAGTACCTTGCAGCAACTTTATGTTCATAACCTAAACCAAATTTGGGAGGGTTTCAACTTTCAAAAGAGTAATTTATGAAACCAATGGATGAATTTAAAGTCAGGTTAATAATAATAATAATAATTTATTCATTTATATAGCGCTATTAATTCCATAGCACTTTACATACATTGGCAGTTTATAAGCTTTTATTTACATAACATGGATAAGCGACAAAACTTCAGTCAGGAACTGTATAATGCAGCCCTCCGGCCTCCATGTATAATAATACAGCCAGCTTTCCCAGGCCTCCATGTATAATAATACAGCCAGCCTCCCCAGGCCTCCATGTATCTAAATGCATCCAGCCTCCCCAGGCCTCCATGTATAATAATGCAGCCAGCCTCCCTAGGCCTCCATGTATAATAATGCAGCCAGCCTCCCCAGGCCTCCACGTATAATGCAGCCCCCCCTAGGCCTCTGGACACCATGTACTCACTAATTTATATAAAAAACAACAACAAGTACACACCTCTCTCCTCGTTCTCCCACTGCTCTGTCCTCACCTCTGCCCTCATTCCACCGCTGCTCCAGTCAGTGTCCTCCTGTCCTGTACTCTGTGCTCTCAGCACAGCAGTCACACAGGAGTGATGTCACCGCGCAGGCACAGGGGGAGAATGATGATGCATAGAGCGACGCTGGCCATTCTATGCTTCATCATTGCTGTGCACTATGACGGGGAAAGGGGGCCCTGTGCCGCCTCTGCTGACATCGGGCAGGGGGGCCCGGTGTCAGCGGCGGGGGCACCTGGACATATAGCAGCCGCGTGGTCTGTGACAGATCAGCGCAGCTCCTCTCTTACAGAAAGGAGCTGGCTGCTGATCTGCAATCCGGCCGCGGGCCCCTGACCTGCCGGGCCCGGTCGCAATGGCTTGCACAGTGCTTATTGGGATGTTTAAAGTTTTGGAAATCTTTTTGTAGCCAAATCTGGCTTTAAATGTCTCCACAACAGTATCACAGACCTGCCTGTTGTGTTCCTTGGTCTTCATGATGCTCTTTGTGCTTTAAACAGAACACTGAGACTATCACAGAGCAGGTGCATTTATACGGAGTCTTTATTGCACACAGGTGAATTATATTTATCATCATCAGTCATTTAGGACAACATTGAATCATTCAGAGATCCTCAATGAACTTCTGGAGTGAGTTTGCTGCACTGAAAGTAAAGGGGATGAATAATATTGCTCGCCCCCATTTTCAGTTTATTATTGTTTTAAAAAAGTTTAAAATAAGCAATAAGTTTCGTTCAACTTCACAATTGTGTCCCACTTGTTGTTAATTCTTCACCATACAATTACATTTTCTATCTTTATGTTTAAAGCCTGAGATGTGGGAAAAGGTTGAAAAAATCAAGGGGGCCGAATACATTTGCAAGGCACTGTATAATATGTTGGCGTTCCTATGTGAAACCTTGATATAGCTGAGTGTTAGGGGTACTTTGCACACTATGACATCGCAAGCCGATTGTAGCGATGCCGAGCGCGATAGTCCCCGCCCCGGTCGCACATGCAATCTCTTGTGATAGCTGCCGTAGCGAACATTATCGCTGTGGCAGCTTCACATGCACTTACCTGCCCTGCGACGTCGCTCTGGCCGGCGAACCGCCTCCTTCCTAAGGGGGCGGGTCGTGTGGTGTCACAGTGAGATCACACGGCAGACGGCCAATGTAAGCAGAGGGGCGGAGATGAGCAGGACGTAAACATCCTGCCCACCTCCTTCCTTCCTTATTGCAGCCGGGACGCAAGTAAGGAGATGTTCCTTGCTCCTGCGGCTTCATACACAGCGATGTGTGCTGCCACAGGAACGAGGAACAACATCGTACCTGTCGTTGCAGCGACATTATGGAAATGCCCGACACTACACCGATTATACAATTTTGACACTTTTGCGCTCGTTAATCATAGTAAAACGATTCACAGTCTGATGTCGAGAATGACGCCGGATGTGCGTCACTTTCGATTTGACCCCACTGACATCGCAGCTGCGATGTCGTAGTGTGCAAAGTACTCCTTACACTTCACCAGGAAAGTGATGATTTACTTGATAAGTGAAATCTGTGATCTGTATCTGTATACAGACAAGTGTGTTTTTTTACCATCTGTTTCACGCTGTCATGAACTTTTTTTCACGTACATTAGATCTATTTACAAACTATTGAATATGTGTGCTGTTGATGAACAGGGAAAAAACTGTGCACACTCTACCATATGTGGTTGTTGACCTCCTGTGATTTGTCTTCAGGGATGTCTTGCAAAAACCTGATAAATATGAATTGATGCTTTGATGAATTTGTATGTCACTTCTTGCTATATTATCTAATAAATGTTTTGTACTTTTTCAAGAAGTTTGCATTTGACGTGTCTTTGATGTTTCTGGTCATTATTTGACCAGGACTACGTTCTCCCCTAGTTCTCTCATTACAAATATTGCATGTTTAGGGTGTAGTCTATTTACATATTTTTGATATGGTGCCATTTTCTATCCTAACTTGTGTAACTTTATTTTCATAACCTAAACCAAATTTGGGAAGGTTTCAGCTTTCAAAAGAATAATTAATGAAACCAATGGATAAATTTAAAGCCAAGTTATAAGCTTTTATTTACATAACATGGTTAAGCGACAGAACTTCTGTCAGGGACTGTATGAAGGTTTATGTGGGACCCTTTATACTATTTGGAGGGCTATGTGGGGGCCATTATACTATTTGGGATGGGAATGTTTTGTGCTGACAGAAAAAGGCTCTTTCCCTCAGCACCCAGCTTTCCCATGTTTTGCTATACATCTTCTCTCAGCACCCAGCTTTCCCATGCTCTGATATGGGAAAGCTGGGTGCTGAAGGAAAGATGTATAGCAGAGCATGGGAAAGCTGGGTGCCGAGGACAAGATGGATATCAGAACATAGGAAAGCTGGGTACTGATAGAGGGATTTCAGATCATGGGAAACCTGGGTGCTGTGGGTAAGAGCCAAGTGTCAGTGTCATTATCCCGTACCCCAAGTGTCGGTGTACATGGAGAGGGGGGGTTCCAGTTCTGAACTTTGCACTGTGGCCCATCAAACTCTAGTTACACCACTGCCTTGGATCATTGGTGGAGAGCCCCTCTTGTTTTTTGTTCATATGAAATATTAGTCATAGTAGTTTTTGATGGGGGTGTATTCATTTATTTCATCAACAAATTTGAGCAAAATTGAAGATTTCATAATGAATTTGCAAGGTCAATTGTGGGGGGCAGTGCTGTTCTCTGCATGCCAGGTACTCTGACACCCCACTGGCAGTGTGTTCTGCTTTGGGTTGCTGGCTCATTGCTGCTGATCTGAGCCAGCAAAGCAGCACGCAATGTCATTGTGCATATCGCACAGCATAAAAGGACAGAGCAAGAATTAGCCCAGCACTTGAATAAAGTATCACTGATGAGAGCAGAGACTGTGACAGTGACAATAGCCTCTGTCCCCTGATGATGCTTTGTTTGAGTATCCCAGCATGCACTGGGAATTTGTAAATAAAGCATCATTACACAGGAGGGGAAGAAAAATATAGCAGTTAGGTAGTATAGTCAAGGAAGGGTAGGGAATTGTGGCGCCCTGGACAAGCCAGGTCGTCACAGAACTACACCAACACACCCCACACCCCGGTTAGGCACACCGAAGCCAAACACAAAATCCTTGTTGCCTTCCTCCAGGGGCTGATGTCCACACCAGGGGGTGGGCCAGGCGGTTGGTCCCGCCCACCGAGGAGTTCACAGTCCTGGAGGCGGGAAAAGGAGACAGATCAGATTAGAGTTTTGAAGTGAGAGGAAGTAAAGTGGTAGAGGAGCAGTCTGAAGGTGGTCCGGGTGTGTGGCCCGGACGGAACAGCAAGGTTGGCAGACGGTGGTGACCGTTTGCAGGAGAGGCTAATCGGAGCAAACCGTATGGGCCGTGGACAGGCGGTGGCCCGGCGGTACCGGATCGGAGAGTAAAGAGAAGCCAGCACCATCCGGCAGGGCTTACGGACCCCGACAAGGCGCCGTTGAATTTGTCAATTCCGTTAGCGAAGGGAACCTCCGGGGTTTCCCAGCAGTCAAGACCCGATTGAAGGCAACCGCTCAAACTGTAGAGGGAAACACAGTCACCGCCAAGGCTACAGTTCCCAGGGCCAGAGCCTGAGGGCAAAAGTAGCTCCCTCAGCATCCATCCAAGCTGGGGAGCGGGTTACCGGTAGGAAGCCATAGGAACCGTAACACAACACAGGTGCAGGGAAAGGCAGTCACCATCAACCTGCCGGGAGGAGAAACACTGCAGCCGTCTGTGGGACCCGTCCATCCAGCCGTTTGTTTTACCGGAGACTTTGCATTCGTCATTGGCTGAGTGAGTACCACTGTGCCGTGCGGCACAGCCCTGCCCCCGTGACCCTGCACCTCACCAGGCCCCGTAACCCGCCTGCCATCCATCCCTACCTCCCTCACCGGGCCCCGGGACAACCAACCCCCCTACCCACGGAGGGAAGAACAAACATCCAAGCTGCTCCCTGTCATCGCTCCCGGGATCCCCATCCAGAGCAGCGATGGTGTCACCAATCTCACCACAAACCGTGGGTGACATCACGGACAATATCCCTAAACCCAAACCATCCCCTTTCACTCACGGGCGAGGAGCGCCGCTCGAGTCCCCGGGATCCGGCCCACCGCTCGAGCCACCACCGAGCAGCAGCAGCAGCAGCCGGACCCGAGCAGTGGGTGAGCGCAGCGTTCCCTCCTCTGCCCGCGACAACTTGGCATCACGAACAGGATCTTACCACTCTGCCGTCTGGTAGAGGTGCGCCTTGTGACCGCCGGAGGTGTCCGGCTGAAAATTTTGAGAAGCCGCCATTTTGGGCGCGAAAAGTCCCTGCTCGAGCGTCTTTCCGAGTAGTGGAGGCGCGAAAACTGAAACCCCGCCCTTGTAAAGGAGGAGCCGGAAAAAGACTAAGGGGGACGGATGGCGTCTGGCCGCATGTAGCCCGCGGCTATAAAAGCAGGGACGCCAGGACCCTGCGGCCATCTTTTTTTTGGTTCCTGGAAGAGGCCTCCACAGAAATGTACCAGCTGTCCCGCAGCACCGTAGACCCCGCGCATGGAACCGCGGCGTGGGTGGAGGTCCGGACTGCCCAGCTACAGCAAAGACTGCAGATCCACATGCAGCTCCTCCTGGAGGAGTGGGAGGCCGACATGGCGGAGGTGGTAGCGGCTATAAGGAGACGCGAGGAGGAGGATTTGGAAAAGCGGGTAAGAGACCCATGTCCCTGTATTCCGGAAGGATCGGCCATTGCGGCTGAGGGGCCCGGCACGCCCCTGCTCACCATGCCGCCTCCCTCGCTATCCGCGTTAGTCGTTACTGCCCCGCCACTAGGCCCGCTACCCGCCTAACCGGTAGCGGTACCCCGCCTGTCCTCCCAAGCAGACCGATCTGCAGCCGAGGCCCGTGACCGTGCAGCACCGCTCCCATGGAAGACGCCGAAGGCCGAGCCCGTTGGTGAAGTTGTACCGGAGGCACCGCTGATCGTGCCTGACCCCGCATCGGCCCCGGCAGCCCGTCTCGTACAGGAGGAGGCGGAGGTTCAGCGGGAGAGGATCCCTGTGCCCGTTCCCCACACCTAGGCTGAGGTTGCGCTGGGTCGCCGCTGCAAGGCAGCACCTAAGGCAAAGTCACCGCGGGACCTCCCACCCAGATTGCCAGTGGTGGGCAGCGTCCAGGAGGTCTCGCGGGGCCCGACCCGTGCGCAGGGGCTCGCAGCAGCCCCGTATTGGGACAGGGAGCCGACACCGCTGGGCCTGGAGATTGCCAAGAGGGAAAGAAGGAAGGCGGAGCTGGTGGCCCGCACCTTTGAAGAAAAGGAGCGCCTCCGAAGAGCCACCTTCCGGGTGCGGGGCCCGAGATACGAGGGACAGGTCCGGCGATTTGATACCCTAAAGGGGTATGGCTTCATTTATGAACCGGGCCTGGAGGCCGAAGTTTTCGTGGCCCGGAGAGATGTGAATGACCACCTACCGGAAGACCATCCCAGCCGCAATCTGCTCCCCGGTGACCTCGTCAATTACACCCGACATTGTGGGGAGAGGGGATGGTACGCCCTGGGTGTCCGGCTGAGAGTAGGCCAGGGGCTTCAAGCGCCCGCTCAGCCCTCTACCCCAGTCGGTGAGCTGGATCTGAAGTGAAGTCAGCAGTCCTCCGCTGCAAGTTGTCCCCGTTGGCACCATCAGCACCGTGTCGAGAGCACCGTTGTTGTAGAAAGTTTGAATGATAAGTGAAAATGATTAACCGAAAGTTCACCTGATTAACAACCGTGATTGAACCGGCCGTTGCCGGCAACTGTTGTCCCCGTGGGGACTGTCTGTATCCTTGCATAAGGAACTGCTTACGGACAAGCCCGAGAACTAGTAGGGCAACCACAAACTAGTGGAATGTAAAAAAAAATGTTGGGCTTGATACCGTTACCGCCTCCGGAGAGGCTGATTTGGAGGATGGGCCTGGAGGAAAGAGATGGCCCAGGCCCGCCACTACCGTAACCAGTGGCGATCCTCCAGGGGTTCAGGGGTACACATGGACGTGGGGTCCCCTGAAAGGGACAGAACCCACTCGGGCAACTTGGTGCTGGACTGGGGTCAAGGGGTGCTGCCCATTTGCTTAGGGGCAGCATCAGGGCCAGGTTGCTTGGGTGGGAGAAGAGCGGAAGCCGTACCGTTAATAAAGACAACCGTTTAGTAACGTTTAAGAAATGTGCCTCTCGATGTGGGAAGAATGAAAAATGCTTGTGTTTTAAATGTTTTTACCGTTTTATCTTTTACAGTTAAAATAAAACCGGTGATGGACGGGCAGCCCGCGGACGGTTTGCATTTTACTAAGGGGGAATGTGGCACCCTGGACAAGCCAGGTCATCACAGAACTACACCTACACACCCCACACCCCGGTTAGGCACACCGAAGCCAAACACAAAATCCTTGTTGCCTTCCTCCAGGGGCTGATGTCCACACCAGGCGTTGGGCCAGGCGGTTGGTCCCACCCACCGAGGAGTTCACAGTCCTGGAGGCGGGAAAAGGAGGCAGATCAGATTAGAGTTTTGAAGTGAGAGGAAGTAAAGTGGTAGAGGAGCAGTCTGAAGGCGGTCCGGGTGTGTGGCCCGGACGGAACAGCAAGGTTGGCAGACGGTGGTGACCGTCTGCAGGAGAGGCTAATCGGAGCAAACCGTATGGCCCGTGGACGGGCGGTGGCCCGGCAGTACCGGATCGGAGAGTAAAGAGAAGCCAGCACCATCCGGCAGGGCTTACGGACCCCGACAAGGCTAGGAGTCGCCGTTGAATTTGTCAAATCCATTAGCGAAGGGAACCTCCGGGGTTTCCCGGCAGTCAAGACCCGATTGAAGGCAACCGCTCAAACCGTAGAGGGAAACACAGTCACCGCCAAGGCTACAGTTCCCAGGGCCAGAGCCTGCGGGCAAAAGTGGCTCCCTTAGCATCCATCCAAGCTGGGGAGCGGGTTACCGGTGGGAAGCCATTGGAACCGTAACACAACACAGGTGCAGGGAAAGGCAGTCACCATCAACCTGCCGGGAGGAGAAACACTGCAGCCGTCTGTGGGACCCGTCCATCCAGCCGTTTGTTTTACCGGAGACTTTGCATTCGTCATTGGCTGAGTGAGTTCCACCGTGCCGTGCGGCACAGCGCTGCCCCCGCGACCCTGCACCTCACCAGGCCCCGTAACCCGCCTGCCATCCATCCCTACCTCCCTCACCGGGCCCCGGGACAACCAACCCCCCTACCCACGGAGGGAAGAACCAACATCCACGCTGCTCCCTGTCATCGCTCCCGGGATCCAAGTCCAGAGCAGCGATGGTGTCACCAATCTCACCACAAACCGTGGGTGGCGTCACAGACAATATCCCTAAGCCCAAACCACCCCCTTTCACTCACGGGTGAGGAGCGCCGCTCGAGTCCCCGGTATCCGGCCCACTGCTCGAGCCACCACCGAGCAGCAGCAGCAGCAGCCGGACCCGAGCAGTGGGTGAGTGCAGCATCCCCTCCTCCTCCCGCGACAGAATATTTAATGCAAGAATTTAATGCAAGAATATTAGAAATAAAAGAAAGGGTCTTAAATGAAAATTTCTTTGACCCATTTACCATTCCTTTAGGTTAATGTCTGTCTTTAAAGGGGCTGTCTTATCTTCTAAAGTTGGTCAAATTGCAAAGTATTTGGTAAAACAAAAAACTTTGGAGTATAACGCAGATTACAAATTTGAGACAGGAGAGATTTTACATTTTAGAGTTTACTGCTTGTTGCCTGTTTCATCTCCCCTTCTGCAGAGGTGGCTAGTCTCTTAGAAACCCAGTACTTGCACATTCTTTTCTATAAAGCTTGCAATCATTCCTCTTAAGCTTGCTCCATGGATCCATTCCATGCCGCAGTTCCCCTCTGGTAGTGCTGCCTCATATTGCAGCATCGGAGAGGGCACATTTTGGACCAGTGGCTCAACCCCACTGCTGGTCCAAACTGTCAACCATCAGTAGAGCCTCCTAAAGACAAACCTTGAAAAAACTTCTCTAAATTACTTTCCACAAACTGTTTAAAATTCAAGGTTAATTAGTCATCATATGGTATTGCTTATAAGGAGATTACTCAGAGATAATCCCTCTCTGGGTCCCTAAGAATATGCAAATGCAATAAAGATTGATGACTGGCAAGTAGTCCTTAGAGTCCTCAAAATCATTTTAATGGAAAATATATTAGAGGGTTTTTCATTTTGTACATTATATTTTATATTTATCACAGGTTTATGGATAAACTCAGACAATAGTTAATGTAATGGGAATGGGCTGTAATATCTGACAATGGGGCCAATTGTATTTTTTAATTTTACTTTTAGATATCATTTATCAATTAATTCATTTAAAAAAAGGTCAGAAGGTAAACGCATTATATAAAAACGAAGAACGTTTCCCGACTATGGGTGTATAAGAGAGTAGAATATACGATGTCAAACACAACAGTGGTATTCTATTAGAGAGAAATGAATAATTGCTATACCTTTCAAGGAAATATCAACATTATAATAAAACTAAGAAATAAATATCAACTGGTAACAACACATCTTTAGAATGTTATGTTGCATGCACTGAGCTGAGGACTTGATTTATTCACATACGAAACTGGGGAGAATGAAGACGAGTGTGTACAACGTGAAGATTGTAGGTGGAAACCTGGGTGGGCAGAGACCATGAGGTTTGATGTATCCTTTGTGTTGTGTTTCCATTTCTATGAGTTTGTGGCTTCTATCTCATTTGTGTGTATCTGAAAAGAGTGTAACTCTTTCCAAGGATTCTAGACGCATAGGAAACCTTGTTTCTCCAGTCTATATAGCTGATTTTTCCTATGTTGCTTAGCACCAAAGTCTATGAAGAGAAATGTAAGAAGTAAATGTGCTTGTCTATTATATCCCTCAATATGAAAGTACTCTGGTTGTGGTATATCTGAGATGTAGCATATGCATGATGGCAGTGATATTTCTTCTCCCGAGATAAAAGAAAGTGCCCAGTTCCTTTGAGAACCTCCAAAACATTTTTCAGAGACAAAAGGATGCATTTTTTTTACTTTGATGGCAGATTTCCTAATTAATATCTTCTATGAATTATTTTGATTTTTCACACATTGAGAAGGATCAAGAGTAGTGATGGTTGAACTCAAACTGTAAAGTGTGGGGACTATGCCAGTCACCTAGTGTCTGCGCACGGACCCCAAACATGGAATCCTCACTCAGGTAAATCTGCGTTACAGTTTGGCAACCCAGATAAAGGGCTAGGGGGAAGCATAAAAAATGCAAAAAAAATGCATCTCATTTTTTGCTGTGTTTTTCTGACAAGAGATATAAATTTGGTGCAGAGATTTCAGCAACCAAATACTCAAAATGCTCAGATAGCCTAATATAATGTGGCATACAGGTCAATGAGTTCACCTAAGGTGACTTTACTGCCTTCTATAAGGTCACCTCAGGTGAGCTCATCTGAAGTTACATCTAGGATAACGAGGGAACTGACAGCTGTGACGTCAGGTGAACTCACTCTTACAGCTGCGGCTCTGTTAGTTTGTCTCACAGGCTGCAGTGATCAGTCACACTTTCTAATGTGATTGTGTACTGCAATCTCAAAATGTAGCAGAGCAAGGATCACCATGGTAATGGTAATAATCAACATCGTGGTGTGGATTACGTTGGACATGCAGGGTGTTTGGGGGTTAATAAATTGGAGAAAGAGGGTTGGTTTTTTTAAATAAAGGAATTTTCTGTATGCTTTTTGGTTACTTCTTTTTTCTTACACGATTAGTAATGGAGAGGTCTCATAGACACCTACCCATTACTAATCCAGGGCTTAATGGCAGCTGTCATTTTTTAACAGATCACAGCTGTCATTAACCCAATATATTACCCTGATTGCCACCGCTCCAGGGCAATCGGAATCAACTGGGTAAGTGCCAGGATTGGTTCATCCAATGGATGTGCCTATTCTGGGGTGGTTGCGGGCTGCTATTTTTAGCCTGGGGAGGACCCAATAAACTTGGGCCTCCCTAGCCTGAGAATACCAGCCCCCAACTATCTGCTTTATTTTGGATAGGTATTAAAATGGAAGGGGACCCAATGCTGTTTTTTTAAATTATTTAAATATTTTTTAAAAAAGATATGATGAGGACTCTCATATTGTGAAACCCAGCCAAGATAAAGCACACAGCTGGAGGTTGAAGCCTTCAGCTGTCTGCTTTATCTGCATTGGGTATCAGAATACGAGAGACCGCACATAATTTTTTTTCCATTCATTTTACACTCCTCTTCAGGCACTTAAACAGCTAGTGTGAGGGTAACCAATCACAGATGTTGACACAGAAGGAGGGGGAGCAGTCTGACTGCAAGCAACCACAGATGCTGTCACAGAGGGGGAGGGGAAGCAAGTAATATTCATAAGGATTAATGACTGGACCCATAGGCAGTGTAAAACCCATGTGGAAACTTGGTATAATTGTCCTGCTTTTACCCCATTTTGCTTCCTTTTAAAGCCCCCTAGCTCTTATTACCACAATTTTATATTACTTAGGTTTGGCTCCCCATAGGTTTATATGGGATTCATGCTCTGGGGTCAAGTCCCACACCTGACTTTTTTTAAGTACATCCAGACCTTGAGATATCTCAGTGCGGGAGTAGGTAAACCATCTCCAAAGTCCATCCCTTCCATATCGTTGATACTGCAAAAACACCTACTGTTGCTTTGATTTATTAACATATCGGTTACTGTAACTCTCTACTAATTAGTCTCCTTCTATCTAAACTCTCCCCTCTCCAAGCTATTTTGAATATTTATTTAAGTCCAGCTGTTACACTGATGCATCCACTCTTTGCCAGCCATTCCATTGGCTGCCATATGCTAGAGAGTACAAAATGAACTGAATACTTTAACCTACAAAGCACTCCACAGTGCTGCAGCACCATAAATTTCCTCTCTCATCTTTATTTACTAACCTGTCCATACAGTCTGCTCTAACATCTTAAGACTAACAACTTCTATAATCTGGACCTCCAACTCCCATCTCCACAACTTCCTCAAACCACACTAATCCTCTGGACTGCACTACCCCAGACCATTCTGTTCCTTCTCAGTATACACAGTGTTAAACATGCTCTAAAAACACATATCTTTAGACTAGCCTATTACCATCTCACTAATATAAATGTTCCCTGCTTTCGATCCTTAACTGTTTCTCAGAATCTGGTCCCTTCTGTCATTTGTTTCCACAGCCTCCATGAATTCTGTAGTTTACAGATATCATCTGGTATATGGTTCATGCATCGTTATTTGAATACCACATTTATTATATTGATGGCCAGACCATACAATACAACCACTTTTTACCCTTTACCTTTCGTTTCTACCTTATTTCTTCATAGATTGTAAGCTTGTGTAGTGAGTGGGCCCTCACTCCTCTCGTATTTGTTGAATCATGAGTTGCTTTGTAAGATCTGTTAAAGTTTGTGCGTGTCCCCTATAATTGTAATATGTTGCAGAATATTTGCCACTATATAAATAATGAGACCCCAAAGCATAATATATGTAGGATGTAGAAAAATCCCACCACTAATAACCATCACACCACTCACCTCTACTGCCTACTGTTCCTCATACATTCCTTGGAACCTCTTCTTTCTACCACCCCATGGCCAGGAATTCTAGAAATTTGGCAAATGCAGATTTTTATAATAATCGAGTAGACTCAAATTCCACGTAAATAAATGTTCATAATTCTGCCATGTTTTGAGATACACAATTTATTAATTGAATGGACACTATACAATGTATTTTAACTGCTAAATTGCATCAAAAGCTTTGCCACCGATAACCTCCCCAGCACTACTGACTGATTGGATGCGATTCTGCATTACGTTCTATAGTGATCAACTAATATATTGTTACAATCTAAAAATCCAAAATTATTTTCAGTTATTAGAATTTACTCATTTTTTGCTTAAAACTAAATTCAAGTTTATCTCCAACACTCGAGGTTTTAGCACATAAGGCTTTGCTGCCTAATCCTCTCCATTATCACATCTCCACTACAAGTTCCGATAATTTAGCTGCTTGAATGAGCAATTTGTACATAAGCCATTCCTGTGCGCTGAGATGTCTTTAAGGTAATCGGGTTTTACAGATTCACATAGAAGATAATGCAAGGATGCAGCAGACTGGAAACCAAGCCAACAAATAATCTGGTTAAGGCGGTAATAGGGTAATAAGATACATAGAGGCTCGTGGTACGGCGAAGGATTAAATAACTGCAAGATGGATTATGGTTGTAACATTTCGATAATGTAATATAGTTGGGCTGATTTATAGTTGTCGTCAGTAGTTTGAGACCTTTCTAAAGAGCGTAGAAAATTAACTTGGCGTGTTTGTTTTTGTGTTTTTTCCCAAATTGAAGGTTTGCGGCTAAAATAAAATTAGAATGGAAACAAGACTTCTATTGGATTTGACGAAATGCAATTATCACAGGCTGCTGGATAAATGAAAAACAGTATATAGGTGACTGTATTGCAGCCAGGTTTAGTGCCTGACATTATAAATGCTGTTTTCAGCTCCAGTGGTCCCCAAGATAACAGTCTTCTTTATGCACTTTTGAGATAAGAGATAATAGAAATGGGAAGAAGAAATGGAGAGATTCTGAAATATCCAAGCCTGTAGTAGCAATATGGGTGAATTATTATCACAAGTGCCTTTCATTAGGTCAAAATTCTAATACTCCTTTTAGTTTGATTCCATTATATCTGAAAGAATGATGAAATGAGGTTCTATGAATGCAATTGTTCCAGTATTTGAAAAAATTAGGAACACTATATTTATCAAGCCTGTTCCTTTAAAGAGGGGCAGATTTATTTTTTTTAACTGCAACATCAGGCACATATTGTAACAATGCAGATTCTAAGATGCTGGATATAGCATTTGTGAATGGCTGTGTTAGTGTATAGAGTGCTTTACACACTGCGACATCACTAACGATATATCGTCGGGGTCACGGTGTTTGTGATGCACATCCGGCGTCGTTAGTGACATCGCAGCATGAACGATCGCAAAAATGTCAAAAATCGTTGATCGTTCACACGTCGCTCCTTTTCAGAATATCGTTGGTGCTGCATGCCGCTGGTTGTTTGTCGTTCCTGCAGCATCACAGATCGCTATGTATGACACCGCAGGAACGACAAACATCTCCTTACCTGCGTCCACCAGCAATGAGGAAGGAAGGAGGTGGGTGGGATGTTACGTCCCGCTCATCTCTGCCCCTCCGCTTCTATTGGACGGCTGCCGTGTGACGTCGCTGTGATGCTGCACGAACCGCCCCCTTAGAAAGGAGGGGGTTCGCCAGCCACAGCGACGTCGCAGGGAAGGTAAGTCCGTGTGATGGGTGTAAGCGATGTTGTGCACCACGGGCAGCGATTTGCCCGTAACACACAACCGACGGGGGCGGGTTTGCTCGCTAGCGATATCAATAGCGATATCGCAGCGTGTAAAGTGCCCTTATGTCAAGCAATATAGTCAATTAGCCCATTTGTTCCTTCCAAGCATTTCATCTGTGGAGGTTTAATTTTTGACAAGCAGAGAAATCTTTACTTGACTTGAATCAATTACTGTCTTGTCTTATGGGCTTTTATTTTGGAAGGCCATGCTGGTACAGTAGTTTTCAAGCATATTAGCAAACTCATCAATGATGAGTTAAATAATAGATATATTAAACTGAATAGAGTACCTAAAGGCCGCTTTACATGCTGCGATATCGGTACCGATATTGCTAGCATAGGTAGCCGCCCCCATCTGTTGTGCGACATGGGCAAATCGCTGCCCGCGGCGCACAACATCACCCAGACCCGTCACACTACTTACCTGCCTGGCGATGTCGCTGTGACCGGCGAACTGCCTCCTTTCTAAGGGGGCGGTTTGTTCAGCGTCACAGCGACGTCACAGCTGCGTCACTGAACCACCACCCAATAGAAGCGAAGGGGCGGAGATGAGCGGGACGTAACATTCCACCCACCTCCTTCCTTCTGCATAGCGGCCGGGAGGCAGGTAAGGAGAGGTTCCTTGTTCCTGCGGTGTCACACGGAGCGATGTATGCTGCCGCAGGAACGAGGAACAACCTCGTTACTGCTGCAGTAACGATTTTTGAGAATGGACCCCCATGTCACCGATGAGCGATTTTGCACGTTTTTGCAACAATGCAAAATCGCTCACAGGTGTCACATGCAATGGCATCGGTAATGCGGCCGGATGTGCGTCACCAATTCCGTGACCCCATCGAGTTCGCATTAGCGATGTCGTAGCGTGTAAAGCCCCCTTAAGGTATGTTAGGATATCATAATGGGCACATTTATGAAAATGGTTTAAAAAACTTGACTACGTTGCTCATAAGAATGAGTCGTTCATTTTATCTGAGCTTTTATAAATAATGAAACTCCCCTCATCTGTCACGGTCGTCTCCCTGTTTTTAGAAACTAGTGACAGCTTTAGGACAGGAACCTCACAGCTTCATCAGGAAACTCTACATTTAAATGTTTCTTTTGGTGATGAAACAGTTAATGGCAGTTTTGCTGCTAGCAGCTCTCCAGCAGTTCAGGTCAGCTGCAGCTGCTCTGTAACCATATCACTTTGTGTTTAAGTAGCAAGGTTTCCCAGCAGTCTTTGCTGATTATACAAATCCATTTGAATTCTGGTGGAAGGAGCTGCTGTGGATTTGTCCTAAAGTCATATATTCTCCATTTTCATTGTTTTTCCCCTGTTTGTCTCACCTACCCTCTTGTTGTATTAGTGCAGCTGTGGGTTAAAGTCAACCTTACCTTCCCACTCACTAGCCAGGACTATAGTAGGGACTTTTTTAGGGCTTCAGGTATTCCTGCTTGGCAACAGGTGAGAAACTTGTATAGGGTCTGGCCAGGAGTGTAGCGGGCAGTGTCATATAAGGACAGGGGGTATCCCATCTACCCTCTCACTAGTGCCAGGGCCCACCATTATTATAGTATTCCTGGTGTCTGTCCCCCTTGTTTGTGGTGTTGTTAAGGTGTTGTTTATTGTGCGTCAGACATCTGTTGGTCTGAACATGCATCTAATAGCGTGACATCATCTCAAACTAAAGATAGACCACCTTAGCTGATAAGCCCTTTAATTTTCATTATGTTGGGTACCCTGGCACATCTATGGGTGATTCAAAATAATAAATCATTGATTGAACATTCACATTTACATGGATAAGTAACAGCAGCCAAAGGGAAAAAAATAGAATCTAACAAACCGTGAGTTGATGGTGTTTCATAATTTCATAGTGTTGAAGGTTAAAGGTCGACTTAAGTCCATTGAGTTCAACCCATGGCCTAACATATTGATCCAGAGGAAGGCAAAAACCCCATGCTGCAGACAGAAAGCACCACATTAGGGGAAAAAGTTCCTTCCCAACTCCACATACGGCAATCAGACCAGTTCCCTGGATTGACGTCCTTCACAGAATCTAGTGCACATAACCAGTAATATTATATTTTTCAAGAAAGGCATCCAGGTTTTTTTAAATCTTAGTAATGAATCAACCATTACAAGATTATGAAGCAGAGATAGTCTTAAGGCTACTTTACACACTGCGATATCGGTCCCGATATCGCTAGTGTGCGTACCCGCCCCATCTGTTGCGCGACACGGGCATATCGCTGCCCGTGGCGCACAACATCGCCCAGAGCCGTCACATATACTTACCTGTCCGGCGACGTCGCTGTGACCGGCGAACCGCCTCCTTTCTAAGGGGGCGGTCCGTGCGGCGTCACAGCGACGTCACTGAACCGCCGCCCAATCGCAGCGGAGGGGCGGAGATGAGCGGGACGTAACATCCCGCCCACCTCCTTCCTTCCGCATAGCGGCCGGGAGGCAGGTAGGGAGACGTTCCTCGCTCCTGCGGCGTCACACGCAGCGATGTGTGATGCCGCAGGAACGAGGAACAACCTCGTTACTGCTGAAGTAACGATAATTGGGAATGGACCCCCGTGTCGCCGATTAGCGATTTTTCACTGTTTTGCAACGATGCAAAATCGCTAATCGATGTCACACGCAACGGCATCGCTAATGCGGCCGGATGTGCGTCACGAATTCCGTGACCCCAACGACTCCGCATTAGCGATGTCGTAGCGTGTAAAGCCCGCTTTACTGCTCTTTCAGTAAAGAATCTGTGTATGCGATTATAATTAAACCTCCTTTCAACTAACCGTAGTGTACCCATTGCAGGCCTGGGTGTTAAATGTTCATTACATAGGTCTCTGTACTATCCAGTTTTATATTTGCACATTTCAAGAAGATCGTCCCTAAGCCTTCCTTTTTCGAAACTGAATAACCCCAATTTGATAATCTGTCTTGGTATTGCAGACCACTCATTCCTTTAATAACCTTGGTTGCTTTTCTCTGCACCTGCTCTAGCTCAGGGTTGTGCAATTCTAAAATGGAAATTGGTTTATTACGGTGATCAATGCAAGTTCAACTTCAGAGAACATTACAGAGGACATGTAACCCTGCATTTAAGCTTTCTTATTGGTTCTCTGCTCTGGTTTATAATGGGATTCTTGAGAAAGGGACCCCTTTCTATGACTTCAACATGCCATAAAAATCTTGGTTAGGGCCTTGTTTAGCCATCCATTTTACATCTTTGTACTGGATTTTTTCAACCATTTTTTGTTCATGGATGTGTCACGCCCCAGGACTATGGGGTACTCGGTCCCAGGCCTGGTTTCACTGCGAAGTGTCATGGGTGTAATGGCTTGTGATCGATTTTGTGACCCTGGGGGGTCGCTTTTAAAAGGGGAAGTATTTACAAGGATTATTAACAAAGTTTTTATGGTAACGCCACTTGCGGGTTGCGGCTATGTAGATGGAGCCGCTGCTGCACAGTCTCTCACTGCTGGAGCTGATGTTAATGGCAGCCTGGATGTTGTGGCCCTCCGCAAGTAGGCCAAGGCCCCAGGGGATAGATAATGGTGGTTGTGATTTATGTCCGTTGATAATACTGGGGCGCGGAAAGAAGGTAGGCCACACAAGGGATTGCAGTGTAACTGGTTCTTTACTCACTGAGATGTTGCTGGCAACCCGATCGAGGCTGGACCTCACCATTGGCCCCCTTAGTTCCAGAGCCAGTGTGATGACCTGGTGGCTTTCTTCCCCTGCACCTGTCTCTGGTTGGTGGGTCCCCGTGGCTTGGAGTGTCTGGGGGTCCCCTCCTCATCGTCTTTCAGTCTTAGTCCATACGGCAGGTAACTTGAACCCTGTTGGGTCAGATCTCTGTCTCATTCCCAGGTTCTCCCGTCGTTACTGTGCCCCAGACTTTTCGGTTGGTGAGGTCCTGGATGGTCCCCTCACCTTGCAGATTTTATCAGGTCTGCCTGGAGCATTTTCCTGACCTCGGACTCTGCACCCCATCGGTGCTATAGTTCCGAGAGTACGCCGCCGTACTCCCTCGGCAACCACACGCCTGAGCCAGACAGGTCATTGCTACACTCCCCCGTCAGTACCATTACGTCCGTCTCCTTTCACCTCCACTTACTGACTGTCTGGGCCCTCCTCCCTGGCTTTCATCTAGTGGACTGGATCAGTTCCACTCCTAAGTGGCCATCCATTGGGTCCAAACCTAGCCTGTCACCAATTTTGGGGGAGAGGAAAGCAGTAGTTGTATGAGTGTTTTGGTGTTACTGGCACTGGTCTTCTGGGTCCCTGGGGGTAGGCCCTGCATCTGTGACAGGATGCAGTTCCCTGTAGCCCCTGATGGCTCAGGTGTGCTACATTCCCCCTTGGTGAATTCCAGCACATCCTCAGGCTGCAAAGGTGAACACAGGGTAATACTTTAATTAAATTTTTCAAACATAAAAACTTCCTCCCCATATAAGGGATGCACTTTTCTTAAACATTTCATTAACTTTAATACTGGTACATGAGGTACCCTTCCCACCAACCACCACCCAAAGTCCCTGGTCTCCTCTTTGAAAAACTGTGGTACTTAGCGAGGGTCCTCTTTGCAAGTCTGTACTGTAGATTAACTCTGGTAGTGTGCAAACTGGTGCAACTATTTACAATGGAAAGTTTTTACTACTACCAGTCCAGTAGTTTTGGTCCATTTTTATATCAGCATTCCAACATTACCATATCAGCATTAACATTTATGAACTGGAACAGTGCACTGTGCAGATTTTATTAGGTCTGCCTGGAGCGTTTTCCTGACCTAGGGCTCTGCACCCAGTCGGTGCGATGGTTCCGTGAGTACTCCACCGTGCTCCCTCGGCAACCACATGCCTGAGCCAGACAGGTCACTGCTACACTCCCCTGTCAGTACCATTACGTCCGTCTTCTTTCACCTCCACTAACTGACTGTCTGGCCCCTCCTCCCTGGCTGTCATCTAGTGGACTGGATCAGTTCCACCCCTAAGTGACCATCTATTGGGTCCAACCCTAGCCTGTCACCAATTTTGGGGGAGATGAAAACGGGTTGTATGAATGTTTTGGTGTTACTGGCACTGGTCTTCTGGGTCCCTGGGGGTAGCGCCTGCATCTGTGACAAGATGTAGTTCCTTGTAGCCCCTGATGGCTCAGGGGCACTACAGATGCCACTTTTTTTTCCACTGAAATGGTGAGAACCACATGTTAACTCAAATCAGATCAAATGTTAAACACAGTAAAGAGAAAACAGAGCAACTGCGAGTGTGAATGTGAATCTGTGACTGAGCCACACATCCAATAGGTGTGAACAGGTACCAGCTGAAAGCACAATAAATAAGTTCCCTTATTCATTGTTAGCATTCTAGAGTGCAGCTGTATGGATTTTGTAGTTATATTATTTTCCAGCTGACACCTGTTCACACCTATTAGATGTGTGGGTCAGTCTTTTTTTATATATTTTAGTGCATTTCTTTCTGACTGAGCACTCCACCTTATAACCAGGGTGTGTCCATCCTCCTTTATAGCTGGATCCTTTCTGCCTGGAG
This sequence comes from Anomaloglossus baeobatrachus, assembly GCF_048569485.1. Classification (NCBI taxonomy): domain Eukaryota; kingdom Metazoa; phylum Chordata; class Amphibia; order Anura; family Aromobatidae; genus Anomaloglossus; species Anomaloglossus baeobatrachus. The sequence goes on from NC_134362.1 coordinate 79,945,484, forward strand.
ATGTAGGTTTTTAACCCAGATACAGTGCCTTGCGAAAGTATTTGGCCCCCTTGAATTTTTCAACCTTTTCCCACATTTCAGGCTTCAAACATAAAGATAAAAATTTTAATGTTATGGTGAAGAATCATCAACAAGTGGGACACAATTGTGAAGTTTAATGAAATGTATTGCTTATTTTAAACTTTTTAAAAAAATAAATAACTGAAAAGTGGGGCATGCAATATTATTCTCTAGCGGCATTTAAAGCATAAAAGATCATCTTCTCGTGGTTATCAGGCTCACATGCATTGGCCAATACATAAGCTAAATATCTCTTTTTTCAAATATTCCTAAAGAAGTAATGCAATACCAGAGTTCCCTTATTCATTGTTAGCATTCTAGAGTACAGCTGTATCTATCTTTGTAGTTAAACCAATCAGTGAGTGATGATCAAGAACCGCTCACCTGGCGGAGTTTTGTAGGCCAGCATAACTGTGGATAACATGAAGAAAGATGACTGATAGGTCAACAGGTATGGAGGAACAATGCATACCTGTCAAGGAGGACAGGTATAGTATGTCCCAGGTGCTGCCAATGATGGCCGGTGATTGAGTGTGTAAGAAAAATGTTTCATTGAAACAACGCGTTTCAGAGTTGATACAACTGCTTCATCATGTTCAAGGAACAGGATGTTACCCTTGATGTTTATAAGGGCCAGTTGTCATATATTTAAAAAATTAACTCAGATGGAAATTGTGAATTTTTATACATAAATGATGAAGGAGTTGGATCAACTCTGAAATATAAATCTGAAAAAATAAGCTGGTAGACATTGATGAAGGCTTAATCACCGAAACGTGTAGTCCTGTCCGATGAATGCTATTTTCCCTGCCATTTTTTACTGTTTATTGATTTAACCACATGGAATAAAAGTTAATTATTAATGAAGTTTGGAAACATCTGATCTTTGGCTGGACATTTCTTCTCTTCCACTTAATTTCCTGGAGTGCAGTGAGCACCCACCGTTGTCTGTGCGAAAATCCACAGGCCAGAGGCATTTACTCCAGGAACACAATAATTGGTAAGCTGGTTTTCTTTTCTATTTTTGTTATGTAAATTGGTTTACATGCAAAGTATAAGAGCATGTTCACACTGGCCATTATCCAACAAAACCTCAGATAAAAATAAAAAGAGCAAATACCCAAGTGTGAAATATGTTGTTTCATTGGCAGAACTCGGAACATACTGCACTTTTCCTTCTTGACAGTGAATGGGACCTAGGTTTGAACCTCCTCTTCTTTATGTTCTGGCTTCTTAGCCAGGATATAGAAGGGGAAGGCTTAATGTTTGATTCAGGATTTCTTTGAAAGGATAAAAGACCAAATTAAACACTAATTGGGTCTCTTGAGATCAAATTTGACATTTTTCAAGTGTAATAATATTATTTCAAAAGCACCAAGTTTATTAACTTTTTATGTCTGTTTAGGGGTAATTAGTTGAGGTTTCTGATGTCACCCATAATATAAGGATGAAAGGACGAGCATTTTCTCCTGCAGTTAACCCAGTTATTAGGGTCCACAAGGCCAATGTGCTATACAGGGAATAGTTTGGCAGGGTCTTCACACTTCAGAAATGTTGGCAGTCACTGATACTAACTTACTGGTAAGCTTTGTGTAATCTTCCATGACTAGCAAAGTAGTAAATCCATAATGTTACATAATGAAGCTATTGCTACAATATGTCTTTTTATTTTTAACTAAAATGCGGCAAATACCAAAATGATGTAAAATATTAATGAATGTTCAGATGCAGATTTTTAGTGAATTTGCTACACAAGTTTAACAATTTGCAGTGTGATACATACAGGTGATGGTTTTCACATCCGGTCAAAATTCAGGGCTACAGATATTTCAAAATTAGCATTTCACATTCCCTGAATGACACATACTGTACATCTGAATCTTAGTGCAATGTTATATTTCCTTTCTGAATTCTTTATTCTGCTGCTCTGTCTGTCAAGGTCATTCTAACTTATTGGTGGGAATAGGGCCGGCATGTAATGAGTATCCCCAGTTACCAAGCCTCTTCATACTGCTTGGAAGGTGTCTCCATTCAAAGCATGTATAAAGGGAATTCACTTTCACACTGACAAAAGTACACATGGAAATAAGAAACTGCAATATATCTGCTTCCTTCAGAACTAATCAGTCATTTTCATAATTCTTAGTTCATGGGTAAAATCCATGCCAATTGAATAAAGGCTTGTTCATTACTGACATAAGAGATGACAGTTGGTGCTCATAAAGTTCTGTGGAGAACTGCAACTGTCATTTTAGGAGAACTTGCAGCAGAATGTCTGTCTACCTCTAGCTCCTCTCTCTTCCTCTACCTCCTTGCTTTGCCTCCCTCTCTTCCCTCTGCCTCCAGCTGCTCCCTCTGCCTCTAGAGCCTCCCTCTGGCTCCAGCTTCTCCCTCTGTCTCTAGCTCCTCCTTCTGCCTCTAGCTCCTCCCACTGCCTCTAGCTCACCCCTTTGCCTCTAACTTCTCTCTCTTTCTCTAGCTCCTCCTTTTGCATTCATCTGCTCCCTCTGCCTCCAGCTTATCTCTCTGCCTCTAGCTGCTTACTCTGCCTCTAGTTGCTTACTCTGCTGCTAGCTCCCTCCTATACCTTCAGCTCCTCCCTCTATCTCTTCACTCTGTCTCCATTTCCTCCCTCTGCCTCCAGCTTTTCCCTTTGCCTCCATGTCCTCCATCTGCCTCTAACTCCTCTATCTGCCTTTAGCTCCTCCCTCTTCCTCCAGCTCCCCTCTTGGTCTCTAGCTCCTCCCCTACTTTTAGCACTTCCCTTTGACTCTAGCTCCTCCCTCTGCCTCCAGCTCCCCCCTCTAGCTCTAGCTCTTCCCTCTGCCTCCAGCTTCTCCCTCTGTCTCTAGCGCCTCCTTCTGCCTCTAGCTCCTCCCTTTGCCTCTAGCACTTCCCTTTGCTTCTAACTTCTCTTTCTTTCTCTAGCTCCTCCTTTTGCCTTCATCTGCTCCCTCTGCCTCCAGCTGCTCTCTCTGCCTTTAGCTGCTTACGCTGCTTCTAGTTGCTTACTCTGCTGCTAGCTCCCTCCTCTGCCTCTAGCTCCTCCCTCTATCTCCTCACTCTGTCTCCATTTCCTCCCTCTGCCTCCAGCTTTTCCCTTTGCCTCTATGTCCGCCCGCCATCTGCCTCTAACTCCCCCCTCTGCCTCTAGCTCCTCCCTCTGCCTCAAGTTCCTCCCTATGCCTTTAGCTCCTCCCTCTTCCTTCAGCTCTCCTCTCAGTCTCTAGCTCTTCCCCTACCTTTGGCTCTTCCCTCTGCCTCTAGCTCCTGCCTTTTAATCTTGTTCCTCCTTCTGCCTCTAGCTCTTCCTTCTTCCTCCAGCTCCCCTCTTGGTCTCTAGCTCCTCCCCTGCTTTTAGCACTTCCCTTTGACTCTAGCCCCTCCCCCTGCCTCCAGCTCCTCCCTCTTCCTTCAGCTCCTCCCTCTGCCTCCAGCTCCCCCCTCTAGCTCTAGCTCTTCCCTCTGCCTCCAGCTTCTCCCTCTGTCTCTAGCTCCTCCTTCTGCCTCTAGCTCCTCTCTTTGCCTCTAGCACTTCCCTTTGCTTCTAACTTCTCTTTCTTTCTCTAGCTCCTCCTTTTTCCTTCATCTGCTCCCTCTGCCTCCAGCTTCTCTCTCTGCTTTTAGCTGCTTACGCTGCTTCTAGTTGCTTACTCTGCTGCTAGCTCCCTCCTCTGCCTCTAGCTCCTCCCTCTATCTCCTCACTCTGTCTCCATTTCCTCCCTCTGCCTCCAGCTTTTCCCTTTGCCTCTATGTCTGCTATCTACCTCTAACTCCCCCTTCTGCCTCTAGCTCTTTCCTCTGCCTCCAGCTTCTCCCTCTGTCTCTAGCTCCTCCTTCTGCCTCTAGCTCCTTTCTCTGCCTCTATCTTCTCCCTCTGCCTCTAGCTTCTCCCTCTGTCTCTAGCTTCTCCTTCTGCCTCTAGCTCCTCCCTCTGCCTCTAGCTCATCCCTTTGCCTCTAACTTCTCTCTCTTTCTCTAGCTCCTCCTTTTGCCTTCATCTGCTCCCTCTGCCTCCAGCTTCTCTCTCTGCCTCTAGTTGCTTACTCTGCTGCTAGCTCCCTCCTATGCCTCCAGCTCCTCCCTCTATCTCCTCACTCTGTCTCCATTTCTTCCCACTGCCTCCAGCTTTTCCCTTTGCCTCTATGTCCTCTAACTCCCCCTCTGCCTTTAGCTCCTCCCTCTTCCTCCAGCTCCCCTCCCAGTCTATAGCTCCTCCCCTTCCTTTGACTCTTCCCTCTGCCTCTAGCTCCTGCCTTTTAAGCTTATTCCTCCCTCTGCCTCTAAGTCTTCCCTCTTCCTCCAGCTCCCCTCTCGGTCTCTTCCTCCTCCCCTGCTTTTAGCACTTCCCTCTGACTCTAGCTTCTCCCTCTGCCTCCAGCTCCTCCCTCTGCCTCCAGCTCCCCCCTCTAGCTCTAGCTCTTCCCTCTGGCTCCAGCTTCTCCCTCTGCCTCTAGCTCCTCCTTTGGCTTCTAGCTCCTCCTTTTGCCTCTAGCTCTTCCCTTTGCCTCTAACTTCTCTCTCTTTCTCTAGCTCCTCCTTATGCCTTCATCTGCTCCCTCTGCCTCCAGCTTCTCTCTCTGCCTCTAGGTGGTTACTCTGCCTCTAGTTGCTTACTCTGCTGCTAGCTCCCTCCTATGCCTCCAGCTCCTCCCTCTATCCCCTCACTCTGTCTCCATTTCCTCCCTCTGCCTCCAGCTTTTCCCTTTGCCTCTATGTCCTCCATCTGCCTCTAACTCCCCCCTCTGCCTCTAGCTCCTCCCGCTTCCTCCAACTCCTCTCTCAGTCTCTAGCTCTTCCCCTACCTTTGGCTCTTCCCTCTGCCTCTAGCTCCTACCTTTTAATCTTGTTCCTCCTTCTGCCTCTAGCTCTTCCCTCTTCCTCCAGCTCCCCTCTCGGTCTCTAGCTCCTCCCCTGTGTTTGGCACTTCCTCTGACTCTAGCTCCTCCCCCTGACTTCAGCTCCTCCCTCTGCCTCCAGCTCCATCCACTAGCTCTAGCTCTTCACTCTGCCTCCAGCTCCTCCCTCTGCCTCCTGCTCCCTGTTACATCACCGCCGGAGTCTGCTCCAGTGACTTCTGCTCTGATCGCCAGGCGACGCCGTGTTCCTGCCGTGGATGGTGCTGGTGATGGAGAGGAGTCAATGCCAGCGACACCAGTGGGCACAGGCTCCGATCATCCACTGAGCTGGGTTATCTTGGGATCTGCAGTAGTGCTGGCTGACTGTGGGTGGCGTGTGTCTTCCAGCTGACGTTGCCAGCATTCAGCTACAGCCATGGGAATACACCACACCCTTCTTATTCCCTCTCCTGTCACATGACCACTGCCAGAGATAGTTCTGATTTCCTGGCTCCTGGTCCTCCCTATTCTGTTTTGTGATTCCTGTGTGCTGACTTCTGCGTGTTTTCTGACTACCCTTCTGCCTGCTGTTTTTGTACCTCGCTGCCCGATCCAGATTTGACCTCTGCTCCGTTTTCTGATTACGTCCTTGTCTGCCAATTCTGTCTCTGTTCCGCAATTCCTGGTTTGACCCTGCCTGACGACTACTCTCATCAGACTGCAGCCTTCCACAGGTAGTGATCTCCAGGGCCCTGTGTAATTCCAAATCCCTGTATAGGGATTAAAGGGTTTCAGGGTTCTGGGGGTCCTGCTTGGTGAGTCGCTTCCCTCTAGTCTGTCCATTACATCCCCCCCTGAGTCTGTTGATCCAGGCAGGCGTTACATTACCTCTGGCCCATCTAACAAGGAGAGAAAAAAAAATGGATTCTCTCCATGCTGTGCTAAACCAGGTGCACACCCTTTCTGGCTTTGTACATGAACTTACACAGCAGGTGCAGGATCTCAGGTCTGCTCAGGTTCAAGCCCCTGCCGCACCTACCTCATCATGTCCAGAGTCCCGTCGACTGCAAGGGAGCAGATCACGTTGTGGAGCCGAACATGGAGTGCCTGGATCTCAGAGGCAATCGCTTCCAAAGGAGCAGCAGCACCTGAGTGGGCCCCAGGATACTCACTCAGGCGCCCCCAGGTACTTCCTGCAGAACCTATGAGGTTAATGTTACCTGTCCAATTGTCTCACCAGGGAAAATCTGTACGGCTGCAGGCCTTCATTGTTAGTGGATCTGCAGCTAATTTCTTAGACACTATTGTAGCAAAAGAACTGGGTTTGCCTTTGCTAAGATTGAATGCTCCCATTAGAATATCTGCTATCAATAGTACACCTTTCACACAGGGTGTGGTTACTTTTGTAACTCCAGAGAGCTCCATGCTTGTTGGAGCTCTGCATGTAGAAACTGTGTCATTTTTTGTTCTTGAGAATCTGATGTCAGCAGTGGTATTGGGCATGCCATGGCTGCACAAACATAACCCGGTCATAGACTGGCACCAGAGTGAGATTGTGTGCTGGAGCCCTGAGTGTCAGGAGACATGCATGTCTTTATCTGTTAACTTGACTAGAGCTGAACCTATTTTCATACCTCATGCATTCAGGGATTTTCTAATGTGTTTTCGGTATCTGAATCTGAAAAATTACCTCCGCACAGAGATTATGACTGCCCCATACATTTGGTCCCCAATTCTCGACTCCCCAAGGGTAAAATGTATAATCTTTCTGGTCCAGAGCATCACGCCATGAAAGATTATATAGCAGACAGTCTGCAGAGAGGGTTTATCAGACCATCCAGGTCACCAGTCGGCGCTGGATTATTTTTTGTTGATAAAAAAGACGGTGGACTCAGACCTTGTATTGACTATCGTGAACTTAATGCTATTACTGTAAAGAATCAGTACCCTCTGCCACTCATCCCCGATCTGTTTAACCAACTCATAGGAGCCCAGTGGTTCACCAAGCTGGATCTCAGGGGAGCATATAACCTAATCCGCATCAGAGAAGGAGATGAGTGGAAAACAGCATTTAACACTCCAGAGGGAAACTATAAGTACCTGGTAATGCCTTTTGGGTTAAGTAATGCGCCGGCTGTCTTTCAGAACTTTTTCAATGACATTTTCAGGGATATCTGTGGTCTATATGTGGTGGTCTATCTGGATGACATCCTGATTTATTCTCCTGATGCTATGTCACGTGTCCAACATGTCCGCACTGTACTCCAGAGACTCAGGGAGAACTCCCTATTTGCTAAATATGAGAAATGTGGTTTTTTTGAGGCAGAGGTTAATTTCCTGGGTTATATCTTGTCTGCAGAAGGCTTTTGCATGGATCCTTCTAAGCTTCGACCGATTAAGGAGTGGGTGCAACCCAAGTCTCTGAAAGCCTTGCAGTGTTTCCTTGGATTTGCTAATTATTATCGCAAATTCATTAGAGATTTTTCCAAAATTGACAAACCCCACACCGATTTGACTAAAAAGGGGGCTGATGTGGTTAATTGGAAGCCAGAGGCGATCCATGCCTCCTCAAAATTAAAAGACTGTTTTTCCTCAGACCCGATTCTGGTTCAGCCTGACCTTGTGTGTCCGTTTATAGTAGAAGTCAATGCATCGGAGGTCGGAGTGGGAGCGGTGCTATCTCAAGGTACCTCGTCTCTCACTCAGCTTTGTCCTTGTGCCTTCTTTTCTCGCAAGCTTTCTCCTATGGAGAGAAATTATGATATTGGTAATTGAGAGCTGTTGGCAATCAAATGGGCCTTCGAGGAATGGCGCCACTTCCTCAAAGGCGCCAAACATAAGGTTACAGTTCTCACAGACCATAAGAACCTCACTTATCTGGAATCTGCTAAGAGACTCAATCCTAGGCAGGCCAGGTGGGCATTATTCTTCTCCAGAATTGATTTCGTGGTAATGTTTCAGTCCGGTACCAAAAACACCAGAGCTGATGCACTTTCCCGTAGTTTCTGTCCCTCTCAGTTGGAAAACTCTGAACCAGTCCCTATTTTAGCTAAAGGCATTATTATGTCATCTGTTTCCTTAGATTTGATAGAAGAGGTCCAGAATACCCAAGACCAAGCTCCTGAAACCACTCCTGACCGTAAACTGTTTGTTGCTCCCTCACTTCGCCTACGCGTACTTTAGGAATCCCACAATTCTGTGCTGGCAGGTCACCCTGGTATCGGCAATACCCTCCGATTAGTACCCAGGTATTTTTGGTGGCCAACCGTAGCGAAAGATTGTAAGGACTATGTACTGGCTTGTGAAACTTGTGCTCAAGCCAAGGCACCCCGTACCCGCCCTGCCGGATTTCTCCAGTCCCTACCTACTCCAGTAAGCCCTTAGACACATCTCTCCATGGACTTCATCACTGACCTTCCACCCTCAGAAGGGAAGACTTGTATCTGGGTAGTAGTGAATAGATTCAGCACAGTGTCATTTTGTTCCTCTGTCCGGATTACCCAATTCTGAAACTCTTAGCAAGTTGTTTATTAGGCATATTGTGTGGTTATACGGGGTTCCGGAAAATATTGTTTCTGACCAAGGAACACAGTTTGTCTCGAAATTCTGGAGGGTGTTTTGTAAAAAGATCAATATAGAATTATCGTTTTCATCTGCCTACCACCCAGAGACCAATGGTCAGACTGAACGTTCCAATCAAACCCTTGAACAATATCCCCGGTGTTATGTGTCTGACCGTCAGTCTGACTGGGTGGAATATCTGCTGCTAGCTGAGTTCGCCATCAATAATCAGTATCAGGAATCCATCAAGACTACCCCCTTTTTCTGCAATTTAGGGTTGCATCCACGTTTTGGTTCTTTTTCTTCCGCTGTGGTGGATACTCCTGAGGCTGAATCAACTGTGGACATTTGTGGACAAATTGAAGGCTATCTGGTCTGAGGTGAAAGGCAACCTGAAGAAGGCAAAGGTTGGTCAAGCCTCCTCTGCTAATAAGAGACGATCCAAGGGCCCTAGCCTTGGAGTTGGGGACAAGGTATGGTTATCCACACGGAATATTAAACTCAAGGTCCCTTCTGCTAAGCTGGGTCCAAGATTCATTGGACCTTATAAGATAATCGAGGTAATTAATCCCAAAGCTTTCCGCCTGCAACTCCCCCTGTCCTTTCAGATATCGAATGTGTTCCATAAGTCCCTCCTAAAGTTATATCATGTCCCCGTTCACCCAGTCAGTGCCCCCCCTCCTCCTGTTTTGGTTGAAGGTAACTTGGAGTATGAGGTACAGAGAATACTTGATTTCCATATTGTCAGAGTGGCGGTACAGTATTTGGTGCATTGGAGGGGTTACGGACCTGAGGAAAGGTCATGGGTCCCTGCGAGCGATATTCATGCTAAGGGTCTGGTCCGGCGGTTTCACCTCCAATTTCCTGAGAAGCCGGGTTTTGAGGGTCCAGAGGCCCCTCGTGGAGGGGGGGTACTGTTACGTCACTGCCGGAGTCTGCTCCAGCGGCTTCTGCTCCGATCACCAGGCGACGCCATGTTCCTGCCATGGATGGTGCTGGTGATGGGAGAGGAGTCGATGCCAGCGGCACCGGTGGGCGCAGGCTCCGATCATCCACTGGGCTTGGTTATCTTGGGATCTGCAGTACCGCTGGCTGACTGTGGGTGGCGTGTGTCTTCCAGCTGAAGTTGCCAGCGTTCAGCTATAGCCATGGGAAGATACCACACCCTTCTTATTCCTCCTCCTGTCACATGACCACTGCCAGAGATAGTTCTGATTTCCTGTCTCCTGGTCCGCCCTATTCTGTTTTGTGATTCCTGTGTGCTGACTTCTGCGTGTTTTCTGACTACCCTTCTACCTGCTGTTTTTGTACCTCGCTGCCCGATCCGGATTTGACCTCTGCTCCGTTTTCTGATTACGTCCTTGTCTACCGATTCTGTCTCTGTTCCGCAATTCCTGGTTTGACCCTGCCTGACGACTACTCTCATCAGACTGCAGCCTTCCACAGGTAGTGATCTCCAGGGCCCTGTGTAATTCCAAATCCCTGTATAGGGGTTAAAGGGTTTCAGGGTTCTGGTGGTCCTGCTTGGTGAGTGGCTTCCTTCTAGTCTGTCCATTACATCCCACCTGAGTCTGTTGATCCAGGCAGGCATTACACTCCCCCTCTAGCTCTTCCTTCTGCCTCCAGCTCCCCGCTCTAGCTCTTCCCTCTAGCTCTTCCCTCTGCCTCCAGCTCCCCCTTCTAGCTCTAGCACTTCCCTCTAGCTCTACTCTTTTTTTCAAAATATCATCCCCTACCTTAGTAATGTAAATATCCTCTTCACCAAATGTGTAAAGGAGAGACCTATGGTCATTTTCCTTCCCCTGAAGACACCAGTAACATTGTATTGTTAATGTGAATTCTAGTGTAAGATATAGGATTTAGCAGTGCTGATAGTGTAATATGTAAGGTATAGTGGCAATGCATAGTGATTAGTATGATATAAGAAATGTAATGTAGTACTGTGTCATAAGATATAATTTAAGATATAGCAGAGTTGTGTATATGACTGTTCCATAGGAATTTTAGGCAGGAAAATAGCAATGTATAGGATAGGAATCTTTGCATAGAAATGTAGATCAAAAGTTAAAGGGGTGTTCCCATCTCCAAGATTATATCCCAATATGCGACAAAGGAGAAGACGTGTCACATTAAAATCCTTACTTTATTGACAGTGCATAAAAAGTGGGTCCGATTTCCAGATGCCGGTACTCAGGAGGACAACGGCTGTTTTGCGTAGTCGCGCTTCTACGGATCCCTATGGGTTCAGCAGGGACCCGTAGAAGTGCATACTGTACATACATTTCTGAGTTTAAAATCATTTTTTCAGTTGGTCTTACATAACATTATAATTTTCTGAGATAATGACTTTTGGGTTCTCATTGGCTCTAAGCCATAGTGATCAACATTAACAGAAATAAACACTTGAAATAGATCCCTCTGTGTGTAATGACTATATAATATGTGTTTCCTTTTTGTATTGAATTACTGAAATAAATTAACTTTTTGATGATATTCTAATTTATTGAGATGCACTTGTATAACACTTACCTCATATGCAGGGCATGGCAGTAGCTTAAGTATTCATGGTTACGACCACTAGCAACTAACTAACTGTCCCTATATTTGTGGCCGTAACATTGGATACCTAAGCTACTGTAATGCCAAGCACATGAGGTAACTGACATAACAAATCAGGAGAACTATACTACATTTCTAATTTGAGGTATTTGCTAATATTCTTCTTATTACACCTACTACATATAGGATTTAGGAGATGCTTATAAAAATCAGTAACTAAACCTGAGAATGGTAAAGAAGCCCAATGCAACTCTTGTGGGTAGGGTCTAGAGACGGACGCTTAGTAGCAAGCCTTAAGTAGCTCACAGCTGAGAGGTAACAGGCTGTTACACGTGTTTCGCGGTCCGTGATGAAGGTGCGTATGTGTGTGCTCCATGTGCTGTTCTAGTGCTATCCATGTGACCAGGGCCGCCATCAGAGCATTACTACTGTTCCTGGTGTAGAGAGCCCGGTGAAGAGAGGGGGCCCGGAGAGGCCCGGGGTAATTACTTATCTTTATTAAGCCCCCGGCAGGACGGCCCCTCGTCTTCACCAGGACCCAGTCACAGCAGCAGCAGAGGGGCCCAGCGGTGTCGCTTCACTTCCTTACATGACTAATTTGCATGTGACAGGGCGGAGCATGCAAATTAGCCATGTGGTGGAGTGGAACCAGGGTCATTGGAGCGGAGCAGGGCGTCGGCACGTTATCGCTGTGCCTTGCAGCAGTGTGGTGAGGTCATCACTCTGAGACCTCATTACACTCCTGCAAGTAACAGTGGCAGAGGTGGCGAGGACGCGGCAGCCAGCAGGACAGGTAAACACTGTGAACTGAAGACAATCGCCGAGTGGGGGTGGGGTGCCCCCGCCCCCGCCCCACCCCACACGTTGATCTCTGCCCAGGGGTCCCGCTCATTGATCTCAGCCTGGGGGGGCGCTGATCGTAGCCAGGGGTGCCGCTGATCTCAGGGGGGGGCCCGCTGACCTTAGCCCGGGGGGGGCGCTGATGTCAGGGGGGCGCTGATCTCAGCCCAGGGAGGGGGGGAGGGAGTGCGCTGATCTCAGACGGGGGGGGCGAGAGTGACGCTGACCTCAGACTGGGGGGGGGGGGCTGCCGACCACAGCCCCTGCCTTGCCTCAGCTAGATGAGTGGGAGGGCGCTGAAATGCATCACAGGCAGGTGAGTATAATGTGGAATCGTGTGTTATGTGCTGTTTGTATGTGTTATGAGCTGTCTGTATGTGTTATGTATAAGATACAGTATGTGTGTCCTGTATAGTGTCCAATATGTACCTGTCTGTCTATGTATACTATCTGTGTATACTGTCTGTCTATGTATACTGTCTGTATATACTGTCTGTCTGTATATACTGTGTCTGTCTGCGTATACTGTCTTTCTGTGTATACTATCTGTATGTATAAACTGTCTGTCTGTGTATATAGTCTGTCTGTATATACAGTTTGCCTGTCTGTGTATACTATCTATCTGTGTATACAGTCTGTCTTTATATACTGTGTCTATACCGTCTGTCTGTTTGTGTATACAGTCTGTCTGTATGTCTGTGTATACAGTCTGTCTGTGTATACAGTCTAATAAATAAGGAATAACGTTTGGAACTCCATTCTAAGTCTGAACTGGGTGCAAAAAACCTAAATAAACATCACTATGGGGAGATAAGGTATGCACACCAGTGACTATGTAAGGGGAATACATGTAATAGCAGAAACTGCTGTGTGAATACTGACATGAAAAATGCAATAGCTATATGTAAGAATGAAAATATGAAAATGGAATCTGCATTACTGCCAAAAACTTACCGTGTATGGGAAGCTGAAACCCAGGCTATATATACGTATCATGTGGATTACACGGTAAGTTTTTTAACTGCATGAGAGGACACACACAAGCTAGGGACGCCAAGGTAGAGAAATACTTTGGCGTAGTGTTGGGGCTCTATTGCATTGATCAATTCAGTAGCTAAATTTCTCTTGATTCATATGTTCATGGCAGTAATGCAGGTTCCATTTTTCACATTTCATTCTTACATATAGCTATTGAATCTTTCATGTCAGTATTCACACAGCAGTTTCTGCTTTTCATATATTCCCCTTACATAGTCACTGGTGTGCATACCTTATCTCCATATAGTGATGTGTATACAGTCTGTCTGTCTGTGTATACATAAGAAATATCAAAAAACTGACCTGCATATCCAACAAATGTGAACAGGTGCTAACTGAAAAAACATAGTAACTATAAATGCAAACAGTTGCACGTTGAAAAAGCCAAAAATATACTAGGGAAAATATGGCACTGCATTACTGCAAAAGAGATATTTAGTTTATGTATTGGCCAATGCATGTAAGCCCGGAAACCAAATGGCAAGGTATAGCTCTGTAATCCGGGAACCTAACTCAGGCTGTGTCCACGTTGCTTTTTACCTACTTTTTACCTACTTTTTTGCTGCTTTTTCAACTGCAGCGTTTAATGCCAAAATGGATGTGTTCTGCTTTTCAAGCATAGTCTATGGGAATTTGGGTTTCTTGTCCTCACTATGCAGTTCAAAATGCAGCCTTTTTCTGGCAGAAATTTGGGCAAAAACTCAGCTTTTCAAAGAAGCAACATGTCAATTGTTTTTGCCATTTGCGTTTTGAACTGCAAAGCAGATTTTTGCCCAAATTTCTGCCACAAAAAGGCTGCATTTTGAACAGCATAGTGCGGACAAGAAACCCAAATTCCCCTAGACTTTGCTTGAAAAGCAGAACACATCCATTTTGGCATTAAACGCTGCAGTTGAAAAAGCAGCAAAAAAGCAGGTAAAAAGCAACGTGGACACATAGCCTTAAATGCCACTATCTAGGTTAAAAACATCCATATCTGGGAAAAATGCCACTATTTGGACTACAAACCTCCATGTATGGGCAGCTAGGCTCCTGCTACAATGGTTATGAACACAGCCATGTCTTAGGGCAGTGTGCTCAGTCATAAAAAGACTCACTAGAAATATCAAAAAACTGACCCGCACATCCAACAAATGTGAACAGGTGCCAACTGAAAAAACATAGCAACTATAAATGCAAACAGTTTCACACTGAAAAAGCCAAAAATGTACAAGGGAAAATATGGCACTGCATTACTGCAAAAGAGAGATATTTAGTTTATGTATTGGCCAATGCATGTAAGCCCGGAAACCAAACGGCAAGATATATCTCAGTCTGTCTGTCTGTGCAGTATATAGAAATGCCTTACACGTCTTGTGATGCGTTCTTCATCATGATGGAGAATTTTATGCTTTTATGAAGTTTGGAATAAAGGAAAATTGATTTTTAACCAATCTACTGATCTGTATGCTGGATAATTTTCTACACTAAGTCTGTCTGTCTGTGTATACAGTAAAGTATAAAAGCACGGTCTGATAGAGCGCTAAGGAGGCCACAGTATTAGATTAATATTTTTTAGAATGTATTGTTTTCTATCAGCCACAACGCGTTTCGATATACACAATATCTTCATCAGGTGGATATAAAACGGAATGTGGAGAATACTATTTAAAGGGACAGGTGCGATTCCATTGGTCAGCACCAAATTAATTGAAATGTTAACCCTTAATGTTCCACAACCAGCCCTTCAACAATAATATAAAAGCTAATAAAAGATATTTAAAAAGGATTTTTCAAAAAGACTCTTTGCCATAAAAACATTATTTAAAAACACATGTGATAATATAATCATATAAATCATATATTAACTCCTAAAACTTAATACATAAAATCATGAGAACTTTTCAAAAAATGATCTGAGTATGCCTGCACTACTAACATGTAATAATATTGTTATAATGTATGTCAGTGTGGGTAGATCAAGAATTTAAATTTATAAATTAGGGAATGGATATTCTTATTTTTAAAATTGCGTTAAATGTCTATTTAATCTCAAACACTGGGTGCATATGCCAGCACAATAGGTGTTGTGAATCGCTTTTCCAGCACAATAGGTGCTGTGAAATGCTTTTCCAGCACAATAGGTGCTGTGAACTGCTTTTCCAGAACTGACAGAAATAGCTGTTGAATCTCAAAACTGGGTGCATATCCAGCACAATAGGTGCTGTGAATCATTTTTCCAGAATCCGAGCAGTGGAATCATACATGTGCCAGCACAATGAAGGTTCCGATTGCATTATTAAATGTCTATTGAATCTCAACCACTGGGTGCATATGCCAGCACAATAGGTGCTGTGAATCACTTTTCCAGCACAATAGGTGCTGTGAACCGCTTTCCCAGATCTGACAAAAATGTCTATTAAATCTCAACCACTGGGTGCATATGCCAGCACAATAGGTGCTGTGAATAATTTGTTTTTTTTTCCCAGCACAATAGGTGTTGTGAATCACTTTTACAGAATCCGAACACTAGAATCATGCATATGCCAGCACAATAAAGGTTCCGATTCAATTGTGAAATGCTTATTGAGTCTCAACCCCTGGGTGCATATGCCAGCACAATGGGTGCTGTGAATCATTTTTCCAGCACAATAGGTGCTGTGAATCCCCCTTTTTTTTTTTTTTCCTCCCCCAAACCCGAGCAACAGAATTCATTAAATCAATTCATTATTTGGCTACATTCTCAATAGTCATATTAAGACCCTCAGGGTGTAAGGTACCCAATCTGAATATCCAGTAACTCTCTCTTTTAATAAGTCTCTCGAACCGATCGGATCCGGAGTTATCTATGTGATCAATAATTAATAATCTCAATTGTTTGGGATCCTTCTGATGTGCAATTTGAAAATGTCAAGATAGACTGTGTTGTTGGAAGCCATTTTTGATATTGGACCTATGTTTATTCAACCTGGCGTGCATAGTTTGTACTGTACGGCCCACATACTGTAGACCGCACGTGCACTCAAGCAGGTAAATAACATAGGTGCTCTGACAGTTTTGGTGAAATTGAATGGGGAAAAGAGAATTTGTGGTCCGGGATGTAAAGCAAGTGATTTTATCACCAATAACCTCACAGCATTTACACCTAGAGGTGTTGCAGCGATAGTTTCCGTTGTTACTGGAAACAATGGTGGTTTTAGGAGAATCTTTAAGATTAGGATTACTTGGCGCTACTAGATTCTTCAAGTTTATATTCCTCCGGTAGATGATGGAGGGCTTAGGGGGGATCTGATCTCGAAGAAGCGGGTCACCCTGTAATATAAACCAGTATTTCTCTAGAAGTTTGTGAATTTGGATCCTGGATTTGCAAAAAGTAGTTACTAAACTCCATTTTCGTGGATTCAATTTATCTTCACTCTTTGTAATACTATGCTGTTTCTCTTGGATCTTTCGGATACAAAGGTCCTGAGTGAGTTGCTTAGTCTTACTAAAGGCATCCTCCAGAAGTTTAGATGGATAGCCTTTTTGTCTGAACCTTTTTCTCAGGAGATTGGATTCCTGCAGGAAATCATCATCACCGGTGCAGTTTTTTCTGACCATCCAGTATTGCCCGTATGGAATATTGGTTATCCAACTAGGGAGGTGTCCACTGTCGAACCTCAAGTAGCTGTTGACATCTACTTGTTTGAAATGTGTTGAGGTGGAGACCCCCCCATTTTCATCTAACCTCACCATCAGGTCCAAGAACTGGAGGGCACTGGAAGAAACCGCAGCGGTAAAGGTGAGACCCCAGGAATTGACATTGAGTTGAGAAATGAAGTGATTGGCTTGTAATAGAGATCCCCTCCAAATGAGGAGCAGGTCATCTATGAATCCTTTACATCATTGACACACTGAAGTTAACCCTTGCTAGGAATGGACTTTATTAGGATTAACCGGTTAACCCTTAGAGAGCACCTAATAACAGATGCACTGGGTCAAAAAAACTCTAATAATCATTCCCAACTTACCCCAGAATTATTAGATGATACAAATAGGAAGATAATGCTTAAATTATTTTCAACCCTGGAAACCAAGATTAAATCAGAAATTACCAATCACCTTGACACCATGTTCCTAGAAAGGTATTTACTTGATAAATTGGTCCCGAAGGGCCTGCAGTTATCCCAAAAATCCCCTTATCCGCAAGATCTTGTATTTACAAAAATGTGGGATGAATATTCCCTGGAATGTTCATTTGGATTCATGCGATATTTAATTAAGAAAAGACAATCCTTAGCTGGCCTAGCAATAACTGAGGCTGATAACCTCAGTCTAAAATTGGAAACGTACGCACAAACCTTTGAATATAAAGAACATAATTTGAGCCTTAAACTCAAACTGGAAAAATTTGAACAGGATTTAGTAAAAAGAAAAGCAGCTAAATACATGCGTGACTCAAGAGATAACATCTTACCCACTGAACCTATGGATACTAATGCCCCAAACACCAGCAACACAAATCTAAGTTCTACCCAAATCCGAAAGATCCAAGAGAAACAGCATAGTATTACAAAGAGTGAAGATAAATTGAATCCACGAAAATGGAGTTTAGTAACTACTTTTTGCAAATCCAGGATCCAAATTCACAAACTTCTAGAGAAATACTGGTTTATATTACAGGGTGACCCGCTACTTCGAGATCAGATCCCCCCTAAGCCCTCCATCATCTACCGGAGGAATATAAACTTGAAGAATCTAGTAGCGCCAAGTAATCCTAATCTTAAAGATTCTCCTAAAACCACCATTGTTTCCAGTAACAACGGAAACTATCGCTGCAACACCTCTAGGTGTAAATGCTGTGAGGTTATTGGTGATAAAATCACTTGCTTTACATCCCGGACCACAAATGCTCTTTTCCCCATTCAATTTCACCTAAACTGTCAGAGCACCTATGTTATTTACCTGCTTGAGTGCACGTGCGGTCTACATTATGTGGGCCGTACAGTACAAACTATGCACGCCAGGTTGAATAAACATAGGTCCAATATCAAAAATGGCTTCCAACAACACAGTCTATCTCGACATTTTCAAATTGCACATCAGAAGGATCCCAAACAATTGAGATTATTAATTATTGATCACATAGATAACTCCGGATCCGATCGGTTCGAGAGACTTATTAAAAGAGAGAGTTACTGGATATTCAGATTGGGTACCTTACACCCTGAGGGTCTTAATATGACTATTGAGAATGTAGCCAAATAATGAATTGATTTAATGAATTCTGTTGCTCGGGTTTGGGGGCGGAAAAAAAAAAAAAAAAAAAAAAAAGGGGATTCACAGCACCTATTGTGCTGGAAAAATGATTCACAGCACCCATTGTGCTGGCATATGCACCCAGGGGTTGAGACTCAATAAGCATTTCACAATTGAATCGGAACCTTTATTGTGCTGGCATATGCATGATTCTAGTGTTCGGATTCTGTAAAAGTGATTCACAGCACCTATTGTGCTGGGAAAAAAAAAAAAATTATTCACAGCACCTATTGTGCTGGCATATGCACCCAGTGGTTGAGATTTAATAGACATTTTTGTCAGATCTGGGAAAGCGGTTCACAGCACCTATTGTGCTGGAAAAGTGATTCACAGCACCTATTGTGCTGGCATATGCACCCAGTGGTTGAGATTCAATAGACATTTAATAATGCAATCGGAACCTTCATTGTGCTGGCACATGTATGATTCCACTGCTCGGATTCTGGAAAAATGATTCACAGCACCTATTGTGCTGGATATGCACCCAGTTTTGAGATTCAACAGCTATTTCTGTCAGTTCTGGAAAAGCAGTTCACAGCACCTATTGTGCTGGAAAAGCGATTCACAACACCTATTGTGCTGGCATATGCACCCAGTGGTTGAGATTAAATAGACATTTAACGCAATTTTAAAAATAAGAATATCCATTCCCTAATTTATAAATTTAAATTCTTGATCTACCCACACTGACATACATTATAACAATATTATTACATGTTAGTAGTGCAGGCATACTCAGATCATTTTTTGAAAAGTTCTCATGATTTTATGTATTAAGTTTTAGGAGTTAATATATGATTTATATGATTATATTATCACATGTGTTTTTAAATAATGTTTTTATGGCAAAGAGTCTTTTTGAAAAATCCTTTTTAAATATCTTTTATTAGCTTTTATATTATTGTTGAAGGGCTGGTTGTGAAACATTAAGGGTTAACATTTCAATTAATTTGGTGCTGACCAATGGAATCGCACCTGTCCCTTTAAATAGTATTCTCCACATTCCGTTTTATATCCACCTGATGAAGATATTGTGTATATCGAAACGCGTTGTGGCTGATAGGAAACAATAAATTCTAAAAAATATTAATCTAATACTGTGGCCTCCTTAGCGCTCTATCAGACCGTGCTTTTATACTTTACTGCTGATCTTCCCCCCTGTGGGTTCACGGCAAGAGCTGCTTGATACGGAGGTCAGATTACCAGAGACGCCCAGTGATCTGTCATGTGACCAGCTCTTCAGGAAATTGCTTCCCTGGATGGACATCGTGGGCTAACAGGTCAGAAGATCACTGACTCCACACTCCTGCCTTATACCGTGGTTGTGCGAGGGCTGCACAACCACATCAGGTGAGCAGATTCCTTTTCTTCTCCTCACCGCTATCTCCCAGAACCTTCACATGCGCTCCCTTGTTTAATTTTCATCCTGTCTGTGTATACAGTCTCTGTCTCTGTATACAGTCTGTGTATACACTCTGTGTATACAGTCTGCTGTGTATACAGTTTGTCTGTGTATACAGTCTGTCTATCTCTGTGTATGTGTACAGCCACGCGGGCTCGGCTGCGACTGCCGAGCCGCTCGGATCCGTGCTCGTACTGCGGGTGGTGGCTCGAGCCTCTCATGGACCCGAGGGTCAAGTCGCTCTGCAAGGGAGTTGGCGCTACACGCGGGGACTTGGTTGAGCAGTTCCACGGCCGGGGCCGCGTTAGTTTGGTTTGGGATATAAGTTCGTGACGCCACCCACGGGTCATGGTGATTGTAGACACCACCGCTGCGGTGAAGGTATGGGGGCTCCTGGGAGCGTTGTAATGGCGCAGCTAGGTATTAACCCCCTCCGTGGGTAGGGGATGTTGGTCCCGGGGCCCAGTTGGCGAGGGCCGGGGTGCAGAGCAGAGTGTTGCGGTGCGGTGCCTGATGGCACTGGTGTACTCACTCTGACACAACACACTGGAGTCTCTGGTAAACCAAACGGAGTGATGAACGGGGCCCGCAGCCGGCTGCAGCTTCTCCCAGAATAGGTTGGTGGTTTCCGCCTTTCTCCTGCACCCCTGTGTGTAAATGTTTGACTCCTATGCCTAGACACCGGTAGTCCGCTCCCCGACTTGTATATGCCGTAGAAGCCCGTTTGCCCACAGACGCTGGCCCTTTGGGTCTCTATGCCTTGGCGGTGGCTCTACCCTGTATGGTTGGGCTGTTGTCTTCTAACGGGGCTTGTGTGGGATAGGTCCTTAAGTCCAGTCCGCAATCAGTTGATTTAACTCAGCCCTGTTGGTTCAGGGCTTTATACTGGGTCTGAGTACCCCTCCTGGTGCTCTGGTTTCCAATCGGTTCCCCGGTTCAGTACCGGCTGGCCACCGCCCGACCCCAGTCCCTACGGTTCCACCGGCTGTAATCCCAGCTCCTGCAGGCGGCCACCACCATCAGCATCCTTGCCAATGGCAACTGGGCTCCGACCCAGCCAGCTGGTAGTCTCTTGGCAGGCCAAGACACAGGACTGCCCGTGAACTTGACTGCTCTCTACCTCCTCTAGAAGTAGACTCCTGTGTTTTCCCACCTCCAGGCCTGTGAACTCCTCGGTGGGCGGAGCCAACCACCTGGCTCCGCTCCCTGGTGTGGACATCAAACCTGGAGGGTGGTGACAAGGCTTTTAGTTTGACTGATGTCACCTAATCGGGAGGGGGGTGTGGTGTTGTGTGTGACTACTTGGGACGACCTGACTAGTCCAGGGCGTCACATATACAGTCTGTTTATACAGTCTGTCTGTGTATACAGTCTGTATGTCTCTATGTATATAGTCTGTGTATACAGTCTGTGTATATAGTCTGTGTATACAGTCTGTGTATACAGTCTGTGTATACAGTCTGTCTGTCTCTGTGTATACAGTCTGTGAATACAGTCTCTGTCTCTCTGTGTATAGTCTGTCTGTCTCTGTATACAGTCTGTGTATACAGTCTTTCTGTGTATACAGTCTGTCTGTGTATAAAGCCTGTCTGTCTCTGTTTATACAGACTGTGTATACAGTCTGTCTGTCTCTGTGTGTATAGTCTGTCTGTGTCTACAGTCTGTCTGTCTCTGTGTATACAGTCTGTCTGTGTATACATTCTGTCTGTCTGTGTATACCGTCTGTGTGTATACTGTCAGTGTGTATACTATCTGTCTGTGTGTATACTGTCTGTGAGTGTATTATCTGTCTGTGTGTATGCTGTGTGTCTGTGTATATATGTATATCATACATACATGTTTTTGCAAGAGTGGCAGTGAGACTGTAGGAAATTTGAGGGGTGGAGGCAGAGCTTGGGTGGAGCCTGGGAGGAGTCCCAAGGGGGCCCGAAAATTTTGCAAGTATTGGGCCCTGAAATTCCTAGTGGCGGACCCTGCATGTGACATCCGCATAGCACATGGGCAGCATGAGCTAGTATACCTACCTGTCTCCTACGCTGCTGTTACTTTGAAGTCCGTGGTGAGTGCAGTGATTATGCATGAGGGATCATGTGCAGGGACGGAAGTAACAGCAGAGGCAGAGACAGCAATAGGTAAGTATAAAAATTCATTATTTTTATGTGACACATGTTTGCTTTGGTACGTGTCACACGGATCACATCGGGGTGCTTTCCATGTGACATCAGTGCTGATGGCAGAAAATGGACATGTCGCCATGTGGAGCACACCATGGACACACATGCTCCATGTGGACACACAGTTCTGTGAAAACATGGATGTGTACACAGCCGCATTGATTTTAATGGGTCTATGTGTGTCCAATGGAAAATGGTGAAAATGGACGTCACACGTCCCGGAGACACGGATGTGTGAAGGAGGCCTTACATGAGGAAACAGGTTTGCTTTCTTAGGCCCTGTGCGCATTAGAGTCTGAAAGATTACCGCACCCGCGGTAAAAAACCGTTGCAAACCGCACCCGAAAACCGCATGCGGTTTGCCGCGGTTTTACCGCGGTATTGTTTGCGGTATTGCCGCGGTTTTGCCGCATGCGGGTTGGTACATGTGCTTTAGTGCATTCAATGCAATAAAGCACATTGAAAGAAAAAAAAAAAGTAATTTCCTTCTGAGATAGATAGCAGACAGATAAATAGACAGAATAGAAGACAGCTAGAAGAATAGATAGAGAGATAGATAGATAGAGTCCCTGTGAGCACACGCTGCATTTCTCCAGAGCGGTAGTGTGTTGTTCACATTACCAGCCGTGGAAATACCCTGTGGTTACCTCTGCTGTCTCGTTGTGAGGCTGCATTCAGCAGTGTCAGTCGCGGCTGGATGCAAGCATCGCAGGACGTGGATTACGTCGGAGCTGTGTTTTGGGGGGGGATAATAAAATGGTGAACCAGGGGCTTTTTTGTGTTTTATTTAAAATAAAGGTTTTTTCGTGGTGTGTGTTTTTTTGACTTTACTTACGGGTTGATCATGTCAGCTGTCTCATAGACGTTGCCATGATCAAGCCTGGACTTAGTGGCGGCGATCCGCCGCCAATAACTCCTTATATTACCCTGATTTGCCACTGCATCACGGCAACAGGAAGAGCCAGGGACACTCCGGTACTGCTGCATAATGGATGCGACAGTCCCGGGGCAGCTGCGGGCTGATATTCTCGGCTGCAGGAGGAGGGGGGGCATTAACCCTGTTCCTCGCCCTCCCCAGCCTGAAAATACCGGGCCGCCGCTGGGTGCTTACCTCGGCTGGAAGGTAAAAATATGGCGGAGCCCACGTGTTTTTTTTTCTATATGTCCGTTTGATTTGTATGTGCATTCTATATGTCTGTGTGTGTGTGATCTGTGTGTATTCTATGTCGGTGTCTGTAATCTGTGTGTTTACTCTCTGCTCCGCTTCCTCTTCCTGTCATAATGACATCACTTCCCTGCAAACCGCAGGGCAGCGATGAACATTACCGCAGGTAAACCGCAAAATACCGGAGGGAATAACGCAGTAAAACGCAATGAAACGCACAGAATTTGGTGCCTGCGTTATTCCCTGCGGGATTTCATGATTACATTGCAGTCAATGGAGTGAAATCCCGCAGCGACGTGCGGAAAAGAAGTGACATGCAATTGCTTTTGCTGCGAGAATCCCACAGCAAAACATGCAGCTGTCAAAATACGCCTAGTGCGCACAGCATTTTTTTACCCCATAGGTTTTGCTGGTGAATCACTGCAGAGATGTTATGAACATAACATGCAGCGAAACATGCAGCAAAACCGCAGAAAATCTGCAGCAAAAACCGGTAAGTGCGTACAGAGCCTTAGGGCGGCTTTGAACGTGCGACATCGCACATGTGATGTCGGTGGGGTCAAATCGAAAGTGACACACATCCGGCGTCACTTTCAACATCGTAGTGTGTAAATGCTAGATAATGCGATGAACGAGCGCAAAAGCGTCATTATCGTATCATCGGTGCATTCACCGACATTTCCATAATGCCGGTGCCGCGACAGGTACGATGCAGTTCCTCGTTCCTGCGGCAGCACACATCGCTGTGTATGAAGCCGCAGGAGCGAGGAACATCTCCTACCTGCCGCCGGCGGCAATGTGGAAGGAAGGAGGTGGACGGGATGTTTACATCCTGCTCATCTCTGCCCCTCTACCGCTATTGGCCGCCTGCTGTGTGACGTCGCTATGACGCCGCACGACCCGCCCCCTTAGGAAGGAGGCGGGACGCCGGCCAGAGCGACGGTCGCAGGGCAGGTGAGTGCATGTGAAGCTGGCGTAGCGATAATTTTCGCTACGCCAGCTATCACAAGATATTGTACCTGCGACGGGGGCGGGGACTATCGCGTGCGACATCGCAGCATCGGCTTGCGATGTCGCAACGTGCAAAGCCCGCCTTAGAGTTAATAGAGATAACTTTTGCAACAATTTGCTTACATTTGTGCCATTATGATGACACTCTTTACAATTAATTGACAATTGCAACCACCTGATGGCACTTTGTTCAGCAACACCTCAGTCACTTTACAGCTGTCTCTGTGTCACTATCGGTGCAGTGCAGTACACACTCCATGTATTAGTCACAGCCACCCTCATTGTCATCCCTCAAGCAATATTCTGCAATCGCTGACCTAGCCACATTGCAAACAATTGCTATATACCATTCATAGTTACCGCGTCACAGTCCCTCAGAAACTTATATACTTACGCTATGTATCAGCACATTGGGATGAATGTATATATGAACTCAATTATTACTATATACATAAAAATGTGACATGTTTGGTTTACAAGTTTTTTAACAAAAAGCATAAAAGCCATCCCACCACGGCAAGTGTGCATCTTTGATGCACCCTACAGGTTTGAATTTACCTCCATTTGTGTCAATCAAACAGACTGGGAAAGAGTTAGGATCCGGCTCACCTCTAATTTAAACCTAGCTGGGAAAAATGGATAGATACGTGTGCACAGCGCTAGAGTGCACCCCCTTTCTTCCTTTAATCCATAATACAATAAAAACCCACGAAAAAAAGGAAAAACAAAAATATGGTAAGTCCGGCACATCTTTCTTATTAAATTTAAATGCAAGTGCACATGCAATGTAATCTATATTCAAACATATACATACAATGTACATCAGCACACTGCGATAAATGAATATATGACCACAGCCTATTTGTGATGGCCTTACTTTTTTCAGCCCTTTTAGTCCCTCACACACAGGTATGTCTCAGCCATTTCTGGTGTGGGTCTCATCTTTACACATCTTTACTCTTATCTTTACACCAGGCAGCTCCTCAGTAAGTTCTCACCTCTCTCAGGCAGCTATCTCTTTGTCATTGGGATCTTTGCCCTTTTCATGGTGACGATCTCTTATGCATGTGGGTTGGCTCTGCTACGCATCTATTTTGAGGCAAAGCTGGCACACAAAGAGAAGAAATTAGGGACCATACACCTTATCGCAGTAGGAAGTGTGATGCTAGTCTCTACACTACACTACACTACACTACACTACACTACAAGTAGTGAGGCAGGAGAGTAAAACGTTCTGGGGTTAAATACCAGGAGAGCACATCAAGATTAAGAAGAAAGACAGAGGTGTAATCAGGTCATGGTCCGACATCAAAATACCTGGAGAGTAGCAGTAGCAAACGGAAGGTCAGATGAGGTCGGAGGACAGGTATCAGACATCAGACCACCAAGTGCAGATCCACAGGCCAACAAGCACAACTGAGTAGAAGGCTAAGGCTAGTTTCATACATCCATCTTTTCGACGGTTTGCCGGATTCGGCGCACGCCAGTACAGTATATACAGTGCAATGGCAGTGCAGCAACTTCCGGGTTTCATGCTCCAATCACATAACAGCATGCATGTAACCGGTGGTTGTCGCTCTGCCATTGTACTGTATACACTGTACTGGCGTGCGCCGAATCCGGCAATCCGGTGAAAATCCGGATGTGTGAAATTAGCCTAAGACTGTCAGTGTTTTGGGATTTACTGCTCATCTAATTAGCTGGGCAATTACCGGGAACAGGGAACACCTGCAGAAACCAAGCACCTCCTAGTATGAGACTAGACAACGGATCTGTCGCTCAAAACACCAATAGCTCAGCACGCCCCAGCTCTAGGTTGGACAACTGAGCTGTCACTCACCCAACTGACAGCTCAACATGCAATAATCACTGAAGAATCGGGACAGGAAGGCTTTTACACTTTTGTGAATAAAAAAATGTTAACTAAGTACCATATGTTTTTTATATGTGTTACTATTTATTTACCTAATGCAGTCTTTCTATAAACTGTTTGTATTTTAGGTTCAAAAATACCGATAGTGCATAACAGTTTTTGCAGCTGCAAATACGTTGGTAATCAGCCAACAAATGAGCAAAATGCCCATTCATGCAACAAAACTTTATAACAAATCAAAAAAGTCATCCACCAGCACTATAAAAAGTGATGCTTTAGTCCAAATTCTTTAAAACATTCCTTGTATAGGAGTGAAACTATGTTCTTCAACCTCTGTAAATGAGCACAAACCAGCTAAAATATAGTCGGCGATAATTTACCAGCCTTAACTCGCCTTGTGTAAATACACCCTAAATGCTTTTGTTTGATGGTACAATATATTAGCATTTGAGGCACCACTTTTAATTTTTGCCAAGTGCCCCAATTTGAGACCGTCTTATGGTACTGATATTCTTTTAGCACAATTTCATTCTCCACTATCCATGTGTCTGACCCCTACAGGAAGATCCTTCCTTTTATGCCTAATTTATGGACATCTATGGTTTGATTTCTTTGCCTATGTGGATTGGATGGGTTGTTACCGACATCTGGTGAGATGTTTATTTCAACAGCACCTTTAGAAATATATATACTTAGAAAATTGATGATATGTTCAATGCTTATTTCACCGGCTGTATATTGCATGATCATCAGTAACAATGGCTGCATCTGTGACCACGATCTACGGGGCCTCATGGAACAGCTTTTTGTTGCAGCAGATCTTGCAGATGGGATACAATGTTACAGGCGAACAGATTGTGGACGTCTATTAGTTGATATGTTCTGAAGGAAAACATAGTGGGTGAATTATGCTTTCTGGGGTGTGACAGCTGAACAATAACCTTTTTAAGTTCTTTGACCATGAAATTTGTGAACAAATCCTATTTTATCTGCCAGGTATTCCGGTACTGCCAGTGCCTTCGGACCAGCCATGATTGGCAACATTAGCGGAATTACCATCTGTGCCATTCTTCACTTATTTCAGCTTGTAATGAATAAGGAAGTAATTTGCTTAAATATTAAAATCCAAGCTCACAGTAAATGAGTCTAATTCCTCTGCCAAGACAGCTAGTTTCACATGTGATATTCCCTTGACATTATTTACTTTATATTCAATTAAGCTCTATTTAACATGGTCTTTAACCGTACTGCTTTAAACAAATGGTCTAGATAAAGCCATCAACCAGCACAATAGAGAAACGGACACACAGCCAAGCTGTAATGTAACAGGTGCACCGAGTTCTGTTGGAATTCTGACGTGCGGAAGGCAGTGAATGATATCTAGTTATTAGCAACACGGCAGAAGAAACCTCATTAAATAATGGTGTGTGGCTCTACCAAGCAAGTAACCTTCAGCTATTACTGGGCATCCATGTAACAACAAAAAAATATGTTTTATATTTCCAAACAAAATGTAGAAATCCAATGTTATATATCTTTAAAGGGAATAACTGTTAATATGAATGTCTCATATCAGATGTCTTGTTGTAGATAAATCATCTTTTATCACTTTATGTAAATGAGCTCTTCCAGGCTATGGGGCGGACGCTGCCTGGAAGATAACTCCTCTGCCTCCAGAGATTATTTGAAATAAAGGGAGCTCTACCAGTGTGATGTATGACGGCCGCTCTCTGCTCTCACTGCAGAGCTGTGTGTGATTATAACTGACACATCTGCAGGCTCCTCTCAGCTTCAGCCTTCATCTGTAAGGCAGACAGGGTTGCAATATTATTCTACTGATTCAGAGCTCAGGGAGCTGCAAAAAATGTGTTTACAAAAGGTCAAATATAATTTCTCCTGTTGTACAGTTAGGTCCAGAAATATTTGGACACTGACACAATTTTCGCGAGTTGGGCTCTGCATGCCACCACATTGGATTTGAAATGAAACCTCTACAACAGAATTCAAGTGCAGATTGTAACGTTTAATTTGAAGGTTTGAACAAAAATATCTGATAGAAATTGTAGGAATTGTACACATTTCTTTACAAACACTCCACATTTTAGGAGGTCAAAAGTAATTGGACAAATAAACCAAACCCAAACAAAATATTTTTATTTTCAATATTTCGTTGCGAATCCTTTGGAGGCAATCACTGCCTTAAGTCTGGAACCCATGGACATCACCAAACGCTGGGTTTCCTCCTTCTTAATGCTTTGCCAGGCCTTTACAGGCCGCACCCTTCAGGTCTTGCTTGTTTGTGGGTCTTTCCGTCTTAAGTCTGGATTTGAGCAAGTGAAATGCATGCTCAATTGGGTTAAGATCTGGTGATTGACTTGGCCATTGCAGAATGTTCCACTTTTTTGCACTCATGAACTCCTGGGAAGCTTTGGCTGTATGCTTTGGGTCATTGTCCATCTGTACTATGAAGCGCCGTCCGATCAACTTTGCGGCATTTGGCTGAATCTGGGCTGAAAGTATATCCCGGTACACTTCAGAATTCATCCGGCTACTCTTGTCTGCTGTTATGTCATCAATAAACACAAGTGACCCAGTGCCATTGAAAGCCATGCATGCCCATGCCATCACGTTGCCTCCACCATGTTTTACAGAGGATGTGGTGTGCCTTGGATCATATGCCGTTCCTTTTCTTTTCCAAACTTTTTTCTTCCCATCATTCTGGTACAGGTTGATCTTGGTCTCATCTGTCCATAGAATACTTTTCCAGAACTGAGCTGGATTCATGAGGTGTTTTTCAGCAAATTTAACTCTGGCCTGTCTATTTTTGTAATTGATGAATGGTTTGCATCTAGATGTGAACCCTTTGTATTTACTTTAATGGAGTCTTCTCTTTACTGTTGACTTAGAGACAGATACACCTACTTCACTGAGAGTGTTCTGGACTTCAGTTGATGTTGTGAACGGGTTCTTCTTCACCAAAGAAAGTATGCGGCGATCATCCACCACTGTTGTCATCCGTGGACGCCCAGGCCTTTTTGAGTTCCCAAGCTCACCAGTCAATTCCTTTTTTCTCAGAATGTACCCGACTGTTGAATTTGCTACTCCAAGCATGTCTGCTATCTCTCTGATGTATTTTTTCTTTTTTTCAGCCTCAGGATGTTCTGCTTCACCTCAATTGAGAGTTCCTTAGACCGCATGTTGTCTGGTCACAGCAACAGCTTCCAAATGCAAAACCACACACCTGTAATCAACCCCAGACCTTTTAACTACTTCATTGATTACAGGTTAATGAGGGAGACGCCTTCAGAGTTAATTGCAGCCCTTAGAGTCCCTTGTCCAATTACTTTTGGTCCCTTGAAAAAGAGGAGGCTATGCATTACAGAGCTATGATTCCTAAACCCTTTCTCCGATTTGGATGTGAAAACTCTCATATTGCAGCTGGGAGTGTGCACTTTCAGCCCATATTATATATATAATTGTATTTCTGAACATGTTTTTGTAAACAGCTAAAATAACAAAACTTGTGTCACTGTCCAAATATTTCTGGACCTAACTGTATGTCAGTTACTTGTCTCACACTGGTAATGCCCTTTGTTTTTAAAATATGCTCAGGAGGTGGAGTTATCTTCCAGGCAGCATCTGCCCCATAGCCTGGAAGAGCTCATTATATAAAGTGATTATAAATTAGTTATCCCCAACAAGGCATCTGATATGAGTTTTTTTTCAGCATTCTATAACCTGTTTGCCCATATTAACAGTTTATGAAGGTCAAAGTGGTAACAGATTCCTTTTAATAATCTAGTCCGATATACTGTATATAAAGACATCCAGTAGAATAATTATTTGCTTCTCAACTTAAATTTTGTAACATTTCCCTTTGAATAAAAAAGTATGCCAGATTAAAAAGGTAAAAAAAAAGGTATGCCAATGAACACTGGCCAAGATTATGCCACATGGACACTCATTTAGCTTGGAGCCTATTGATTTGTTCAGTGGGGGTATCAGGGTCCAAAGGCTTTCATAGAAATTTTGGGGCTCCTTAGTAAAAAGTCCAATTTAGGGCCTTCTATGGCCCCTGGCTTCGCCAGTGATTGTGTTGTGGGGCCCAATCGGGGTGACAGAAGCCTCCCTTGGATGGTAATTACAACACCATCTGGAGAATTAAACTTTTGCGGTCAGAGCTAGACCTAATCCAATAGTTGCTTGCGGATGTCCGTTGTGTTAAAGGAGGTGTCGACTACTAGGACAACCCCTTTACCCCAGTTAACATAAAAGACCCTGTACTCACCTCCTGTTGTGGCATTGTTCCACTGCTGTCTGTACCTGCGGTTTGGGGCTCACTTGACATTGTGACATCATGAT
The DNA here is from genome assembly GCF_048569485.1 of Anomaloglossus baeobatrachus. Taxonomy (NCBI): domain Eukaryota; kingdom Metazoa; phylum Chordata; class Amphibia; order Anura; family Aromobatidae; genus Anomaloglossus; species Anomaloglossus baeobatrachus. Next base: position 79,975,644 of record NC_134362.1, read on the forward strand.
AGCTGAAAAACTGTGGAAAAGAAGCGCACATAGGGTTTTACCCTATATAGGGTTAATGCAGGGAATGGTACAGGTACTCACCTGCTGCAGTTGTGACAGGTACAACTCCTTAAAGGCACAATGTAAATAGATGGTAAGCAGCAGCCCCGATGCAAGCGGTACATTATAAGCGGTAAATTGCCATTCCTTTGATGTTTGTCCTGATGAAGAAGATGGAGATGTCTTTGAAATGCGTTGACCTGTGAAAATAAAGAAAAAAGAAATCATTATATGTCCTGGATTTGTGGTTTTTAGTGCAGCATTTAACCCGTTTTCTCTAAACCATTTTTTATAATTGTGACATCATGAAAGTCCCTAGTAGAATTACTGTTGGTTCCTTTCTCCCCTCATTTGGACCAAATTAGTTATGCAACAGGAAGTGATGCTGTGGCTGCCAATCACTTCCTGTTGATTGCTCATTTGGTCTGAAGGTGGGGAGATAGGAACCAGTGGTGATTGGACACGGAGCTCCCATGACATCACAATGTCATGTGAGCCTCAAACTATGGTTTCAGATAGCACTGGAACAATGCCACAACAGAAGGTGAGTACTGGGTCTTTTATTTTAACTGGGGGTAACAAGTGGAATCAGATGGGGTTGTCCCAGGAGTGGAAAACCCCTTTAAGTAGCTATGAATGAAGCAGATTTAGCTCATGAATTTGCACCATGTAAACTGCCCAAATTCTCTAAAAATATAAGGTGAATGACTGGAGGAGATGCTGGAAAAGAAGCGGTGGCAGTCAATTCTGGACCCTTAGCTGAAAAGCCCAATAGAGGTTGTTTAGCCTGCTGCCCTTCCGACATTGACGGGAAACCACTGCTCGGAGCTTTCCAGGTACAGTTACCAAAAGTAAATCAATATTGAAAGTTAATAGACTATTTTATGATGTTACCTAGAGAGGGCAATCTTACCATACATCAGCGCTAGGATGGAAGGTAGGCAGTGTCAGCAGCTTAAAGCACATATCAGTTTTGCCTGGAGTGTTCCTCAAGGCATGAATAATCTGATCTAAGTAGAGGAAAGCTGTTTTTCTTCTGATTAAAAATCTTCAGCAACAAACGTAATATACAAATTGTTTGTCACCATGGTATTACCGGTTCTGAAATACTCTAATTCTATAGCCACAAAACAATAATCCATAATCAACCCCCTACTATTCTGCAATCAACAGCAAACTTTCAGCACCCCCACATGTAGGCACAGTCGGAGTCCCCTGGCTTTGTACCTGACTTATTGTGACTTATTTTTAACAGCAAGTGGTGGATTATTCTGTATACTGAACACTTATGTTACATAAATCTATATTATAAAGTGTTTGGCAATGAATAAAAGTCAGTAAGGTTACCTTGTAATTATAACTTGGTATATTGCAAGGAATAATAGACTCTACTGAAAAATAAACAGCAAATGACATGCTTCCTCAGATCCATGTCTTGGGTAGATCGCCTGTGGGTCTATAGATGGTCATTAAGTTAATTTATGCCCTACTTCTTTCACCGAACATTCCAAGACAAAAGGATATGTTTTATAGTAACCATGTTCCCATATATCAAAGCAATTGCTCTCCTTTCTGCTTAGAAACACACAGTAAAGGAAGGTCCAGGGCTGTGTGCGATTTAGCAAATAGGCAAACTAGCATGTACTACACATTCCTGTATAGTTTCTGGTCCTGATAGAGATTTTCAGGAGTTTGCATTGATGGTCATCAGTGTTTAATGATCAGACTCTAATAGCAAAATTCAGGGGCCAATGGGAGGACGTATATAGTTTGGTGACAGTCCATGTAGCTGTTATGAAGCCCCTGAAGAGAAGACGCCAGGCCAGGTTATAACTCCTATTTATTTTTTTTTAGAATCTGTGCAGAGATTAGAAATGAGTGAACCTGAACGGTAAAGTTCATGGTTTATACTTGACACCGGGTGTCTGGGTCTCAGACTCAAACACAAGTTGTAGTGTTTATTCAAATAAACTATTTTTCCTGTGTGTGATTTTATTTAACTCTATCCAACTCTATTCTGCAGTTTTTTAACTCTATACTTACCGAATTAATAATGGGGGTGTCTGATAGGCGCCTCTCTATTACTAACCCCTGGGTTTGATGCTAGCTGTCAATTCATAGCTGACATTAAAACCATTTGCTTGATTTCCACCACACCAGTGCAATTGGAAAGAACCAAGGCAAAGTGACTGAACTGGCAGATCTAATGGATGCTCCACTTCTGGGGCTGCTTTTTTTAGGTTGAGAGGGGCCAATAACCATTGACCTTCCCAGCCTGATATTACCAGCATCCAGCTGTCTGCTTTACCTTGTCTGGTTATTAAAAATTGGGATGAGCCCACACCGTTTTTCTAATTATTTATTTAAATCATTTAAAAATATGCGTGGGCTAACCTCTATTTTTGATAATCAGACATGCGAAAGCTAACAGCTGAGGGATGCTGCACATAGCCGTCTGCTTTACCTGCGCTGGTTATCAAAAATAGGTGGGAACCCACATCATTGTGGTTTTATTTATTCCCTATCCACATGTTTGCAGCCCCCTAGTCCTTACTACAACCATTTTACAGCCATTTTATAGGACAGAAGTTGGAGTCTCCATTAACATTTTAGGGGCTCAGGTTCCAGGGTCAAGCTTGGGTCAAGTCCAAGCCAAACGTTTAACTTAAGTCCGGCCGAGTACAAAGAACCTGAACTCCTACAGGTCCGCTCATCCCCAGCAGGGATAACAGCTCCAAAAGATCATATATGTTAGCAAACTGGTGTTAAAAATGAACTCAGCAACTGTGGAACAGAGTTATGTGGGAAAGCGAACAAGTTCTCTTTTTGCAGGTGATTAGGGTTGCAATCGGGTTAAGCAGGCACCAAAGAGTCCCTTAGTTTTAGTATGTGTTGTAGGCCCCTCACTGCTTGGGTCCTTGTAATAAAGCACCAGAAATAGTGGTATCAGACATAGCTGCATGCGCAGGTTTGGATTTATTTTTCCCTTAACCAAATTACAACAGCCTTATGGAGATAAACGGCGGCAGAATAGATTACTTATTCTGATCCACCGTTTATAAACGTCAGTAAGAAAAAAGTAATAGTGCCCCCCAGCATCTGAAAATCTTCGGAATTTCAGCTGCATGGGGCAGCTGAGACCGTGAAGATCATAATTCGGGTTATTTTTTCCAGTCTCCTGTCATGTGATCATCGGTATACACCATATAACGATGGTCACATTACAGTAAATGGCAACGCCAGTAAAAAAATATTTATCTCCCACCTGCCATGTAAAAGTATGTTAGATGGCAGATAAATCTTCACCTCTGGTCTCCTCCGATCCCTCTGTGTGGCCAGAGTGTCCCCCCAACCCCCAATCTCTTCTCCATAATCCAAGATGGCGGCACTCATGAAAAGCGAGCCGGCCGCATTCATCCTCCTCCTCTGATTTCTGTCACATATTCCATGACTCATGCGACAGAAAACTTCTCCCCAGGTCCAGCTAAGTCACCCCCTATAAACCTCCTGGTGTTCCCCGGTGTCCCATGTACCTTACGCAGCATTGATCCCCCGCGATCCCTCCTCCTCCTTTATAATAGATGGTGGCCGCATGCGCAGACAGCGACTGTCAGGTGGCTTACTGCCATCAGTGATGCTAAGCTTGCTGCACTAACACTACTGTTATGGATGCAGGGAGAGTGGGTACACTCACACTCCTCACACGGAGGGTCTGCACTTCCAGAAAATGGGGGATATGTTCACTGAGCATACCCCCATATTCAGTAAGGTCCAGAATTGTCAAGGGATCTCCAAAATGGATTACGGCAGACTGGATTTTTTTTCTTTTCAATAAATTGGTGAAAGAAGGAATGTGTTGGGGAGTTTTTTTCAAATTAAATTTTTTTTGCCATCTATTTTTTTTAATTACTGACAGTTTGTGATGTCGGGTATCTGATATATGCGTGACATCACTAACCCCAGGGCTTGATGCCAGGTGACTATGCACAGCTGGTAACAACTGCATATATAACCCCGTTTGCTACCACACCAGTGCAATGGGATGGGCTGGGGCGAAGCACCAGGATTGGCGCATCTAATGGATGCACCACTTCTGGGGTGGCTGCGGCCTGCTATTTTTAGGCTGGGAAGAGTCCAATAACCATGATTCTTTCCACCCTGACAATATGATCCCAGCTGTCAGCTTCACGTTGTCTGGCAATCTAATTTGGGGAGGACCCCACTTTTTTTTAATTATTTACTTATAAATAATTTAAAAAAAAAAAAAAGACTGGCGTGCCCTCCATTTTGGATTAGCAGCCAAGGTGAAGCTGCCAGCTGTGGTCTGCAGGCTGCCGCTGTCTGCTTTACCCTAGCTGGCTATCAAAAACGGGGGGGACCCCACATCGTTTATTTTAATTATTTATTTTTTTGTCTAAATACAAGGCTAAACACCCTATAGTGCCACATGAAAGTCACTAAAGTGTGCCAGCTTAGAATATGTAGGTGGATGGGACATTATATATGTGTTTGACATCCATCCATTCTAGCTTTTTAGTGTATGTGCCCACGATCAGGTTTGCAGCGTTTTGGGCGCAGAGTGTTTTCACTGCGTCCATAATGCTGAGTTGTGCAGTACAAGCACAGTGGAAGGATTTTTTGAAATCCTATGCCCACTGTGCTTCTTTTCTTCGCAGCATAAACTGACCTGCGGCATGACTTCCTGAGCCCCAGCATGTCAATTTATGCTGTGGAGACGAGAGTGTTCTCTGCGGGGAGAATAGAGCTAAAGTCTGCAGCAGCCTGATCCCTGATCATGGGCATGGGCAGCTGTGTTCTCCCACGGACAATATTCACCTGTCTACAGGAGGGCTGACACGGCGTTTTAGACGCGATGTCGCCGGATTGTGGGCACATTGCCTAAAAGTGAGAAATTTTGCACTAAAGCAAACATTTTTGTGAAGTACCTGTGGATTCAAAACGCTCACTTTACCCCTCAATAAAATTCTTGAGGGGTCTAGGTTCCAAAATGGGGTCACTTGGGGGGGTTTCTATTCTATAGGTAACCTAGGGGCCCTGCACATGAGACAAGATGCCCGCAATTTATTTCAACTTTTTTCAAAATTCAAATGGTGCTCCTTCCTGTATGGGTCGTGGGTTGGCTGCCTCGCGTTCATCTTCCTCCCTCTCTGCTTCCTTGCAGCGACGTTCTGGTCATCTGTGAAACCCTTGCGAGTGAGGCTAAGTCCTGAAATGGGGCTTCTGCACATGTGCGAGCTTGCAAGTGGGTTTTGCTCTAAAGCGGGCTTTAAACGCTGCGATATCGGTCCCGATATCGCCAGCGTGGGTACCCGCCCCCATCTGTTGTGCGACACGGGCAAATTGCTGCCCGTGCCGCACAACATCGCCCAGACCCGTCACACATACTTACCTGCCCGGCGACGTCGCTGTGACGTCACTGAACCGCCTCCCTTCTAAGGGGGTGGCCCGTGCCGCATCACAGCGACGTCACTGATCGGCCGCCCAATAGCAGCGGAAGGGCGGAGCTGAGCGGGACGTAACATCCTGCCCACCTCCTTCCTTCCGCATAGTGGCCGGGAGGCAGGTAAGGAGAGCTTCCTCGTTCCTGCGGTGTCACACGGAGCGATGTGTGCTGCCGCAGGAATGAGGAACAACCTCGTTACTGCTGCAGTAACGATTTTTGAGAATGGACCCCCATGTCACTGATGAGCGATTTTGCACGTCTTTGCAATGATGCAAAATCGCTCATCGGTGTCACACGCAACGGCATCGCTAATGCAGCCGGATGTGCATCACCAATTCCGTGACCCCAACGAGTTCGCATTAGCGATGTCGTAGCGTGTAAAGCCCCCTTAAGTCCTCTTTTGCTCCTTCTGAGCATGCTCGCCACGTGGCAATCGTCAATTGGTCGTGATCCGAGATCACATGACCATGATGTGTTGCTTCCTGATGGCCGTGGCTGACGTCATCGACGACAATGGATCACATGACCGTGACATTGTGGCTGCTGATTGGTCGCGGCTGACGTCATTCATGACGAACTTGCTGGTGATTGGTGGACTGAGCCAGGAGCGCCTCCATCTTGTGGGAGGTGCTTTGTCTATATAGGACCCTGCAGCATGCTCTTGGTGCTCAGTCCTTCTTGGTGCATGCATGGGGTAGACGCCTCATGTGTAATGTTCAATATTACCCGCATCCTTCCACTTTAGTGGATCGGGATAGGCAGGGACTCTGTACTCACTAGCATAACACCATTACCCGTTTCCTGGCACCTTAGTGGAACGGGTTAGGTAGGGTCTCAGCATCTACTAGTTTAAACGAGTGCTCGCCTCCATCCACCTTAGTGGAGCCGGGTCAGGCAGGGACATCATACGCACCACCCTCAGTGTCTCTGATTCATCTGTGCGGCTAGCATAGAGAGCTCACTGACTCCTTAGGTGTGGTTAGCACAAGGAGTTCAGACAGGGGCTTCACTGAGCGCAGACAATACGGATAGTACTGTCTGTGACTCGCCCACCCCAGGGCTATGGGACACCCGGTGCCGGGCCGGACTAGTCCGGTGGTAGTCAGTGGTGGCTGGGCCCGGCTCCGTGGCCCTGGTGGGTGTCAGAGAATATGTGGCTGATGACTTTAAGTTTGTATTCGTGACGCCACCTGTGGTATGCGGCTATTAAGTCACCGCTGCTGTGTGAGGCCACCGGGATGATGTTATGGCAGCAAAGGTGGTACTGCTCCCCACAGGTGGAGCAATGCCCGGGGCACAGTTGGTGCTTGTGGAAGTCTATGGTGCTGTGTGACTAACACGGTGCAGGGCCGACAAGCAATGAAAGAAACAGGCACAAACAGTAGTCTCTTTACCTTCTCCTCTTTTACTCGGCAGAAACTTAGTCCAGGGAGACCGTCACAGATGGTAAAGATGGTCCGGCCGGCCTGGAAGTGCCTGGGGTGATCTTTGGCCAGTTGAGTACGAGGCCTACTCCTTAATCTTTCTCTGCTGTTTTAGGACACTGCACTTTGGGTTTGCAATTGCCCTCTTGCTGCTGGGACTTGTTGTTCGTCCCCTTTTCTGTGTGGTAGACTGCGCAGGCCCTCTCTGGTGCTGCTCTGCTGGAGTCCACACCGGGCCCTTGGAATGCAGCTTTACCTTCAGATTACTTCTGGGCCAGGGGCTTGCAGCTCTCCTGCCCTCCGGATTCAGCTACCAGGGATGGATTTTATGCCCTGGCAACTACAGACTCCGATGTCCGAGTCTCTGCTGTGCCTCTCTGCACCTCTTGCTTCACTGGGCCAAGCTATCCCAGCTCTAGGCCCCAGTTTCACAAGGCAGCACTACTCTCAGTCTGTCCTCCTTCACTCCTGTCTCCAGACTAACCACTACTTCCTCCTTCCAGCCAGACTTAAGGAATCCTCCCTGAAGTTCCAGGTTCAGAGCTCCCCCTGCTGGCCGGAGGGAGAACTGCGGTTGATGTTACACTTACTGGCCAATAGATCTCCCAATTACCTCCAGGCTCAGCATTAACCCTTTGGGAGGGCAATGCTGTTGTGGCGACCAGGTCCTGGGGCGCCACACTCCCCCTTAGTTAAATTCAGTACTCCCGGACTGTAGAAACAAACATGACATATTAAAACATTTCATCCCATTATGGGAGGCGCATTACTTTAACGTTACAACCTTAAACATTACTATAAGAGTCCAGTGTGGCTCCCTGCCGGGTGTCCATTACACTGCTCCATGGGGGACCCGCCGCGGTCAAACCCCCAACGTAGGCTCTGGGCGTGCGTCAGAGCATTGATGACCCCACTCTATGCACGCCGGACGGGTTTTTCTTCAGGGGTGTTGAGCACACTGGTGCTAACTATGAACAATTTAGGTGTTGACCACCCATAGTCCAGTGGCCCAATTGTCCATTTTCGCAATCAAAGAAAAAGAAAAACATTTTGTACACAACATTACAGACATTTCGCATAACTATTTACATTTTAATAAATACTCTTTCTTTTTCCCTTATACAGTTGACTCTCTATACCTTGGAGGGGGTTGTCCCCGAGTGCTGCGTTGAGACCTGCGTAGCTCTGGTGTTTGCCCCTGACTACTTGGTGTGTCTTCTACCTCAGCACTACCGGTAGGCCTAACCCCGATAGGTAAGCGTGATGATTGCCTATGTGGTCTAAGAGTCGTCAAGGGTATGACAGGTTCACCACTGACAGGGGGTTGATCCTCCTGCTCCACTGCTGGCGTGTCATCTCGTGTTGGAGCGGACGGTTCTTTAGGTGGATTCGGAACCTCTTCTGTTTCTGGCTCGACCAACTGCGGAAACGTCAAAACTGGTACCACTATGGCATTGTTTGTTCGGGTCCAAGTTTTGGGGAATTTTCCAAGGATTGTTTGGATCATTTCCCCCTCTTTCTCTTGACTTTGGGGACTTCCTTGTACTTCTTCCATTTCTCTTTGGATTCTGCACCGTTCAGGGCACGCTTTCAGGCGGTCTCGAGAAATTGCTTGATAGGTCTTGCCTTCATCCTTGCTTATGAGGCATACCTTACTATTGTCAAAGTTGGAGGGGATAATGGTGTAGGGCTCGTTTTCCCACTGATCATCCAATTTATGCGTCCTCCGCTTCTTCTTGAGGACTTGTTCTCCAGGTGCTAAGGGAGTTGCTGGGGCTGTTTGATTGTAATGCTGCTCTTGTCTCGTTCTTGCTTGAGACAGGCTCCTCTCTACGCATTCCTGGACCTTACGGTACCGCTGCTGCCGTTCTGTATCCCAATCCTCTATTTCTTGAACCGCCTCAGGCGACACAGTCCCCATCTCAAAGTCTACAGGCAACTTGCCAGGCCTGGCTCGCATCAGGTAAGCGGGGCTGCAGTTGGTCGAATTTACTGGGATATGATTGTACAGGTCTACCAGATCTGGCAACTTCTCTGGCCATTGGTTCCTTTCTTCCAGAGGTAGGGTCTTCAGCATATCAATAACCACATGGTTCATTTTCTCGCACAGTCCATTGGTTTGGGGGTGGTACGGTGTGGTTCGGATTTTTTTACAGCCGTACATGTTACAGAACTCTTGGAACACTTCGGCCTCGAATGCAGGACCTTGATCAGTCAGTACCCTTTCCGGATAACCGTGAGGCCGACAAAAGGATGCCTGGAATGCTCTAGCTGCTGTTCTGGCTGTCTGGTCCTTCACAGGCACTACTACCAGGAAATGAGAGTAATGGTCCACAATGGTGAGGGCGTACACATAGCCTGACCGGCTTGGTGTTAACTTCACGTGGTCCAGGGCCACCAACTCCAGGGGCTGCTTCGTGACAATTGGCTGTAGGGGAGACCTTTGGCTGGCATCATCCTTCCGCCTCAGGTTACACGGGCCACAGTTTCGGCACCACTTCTCGATCATCTTTCTCATGTGCACCCAATAGAACCGATCACGGAGTAGGGCCTCCAACTTCTTCCACCCGAAGTGTCCTGCGTTATCATGATAAGCTGCTAGGACCATTGGAGCATCCCTCTGTGGAACCACTATCTGCCAGACAAGTTCATTTGTTCGCCAGTTGACATATCTCTTGCAGAGCTTGCCTTGGTAGGTGAACAGTCGTCCCCTCTCTTTCCACAACTGCTGGGCTTCTTCTGGAGCATCTGGGCCAAGATGAGTCTCAGCTTGTGCTAGCTTTTCTTTGACCAATCGCACAGCCGGGTCACCGTTCTGTGTCTCTTCCCAATTATGGTGGAGTAATGGGTTAACCGAGACCTCGTGTTGGCTCGAGCGCTTCACTCCCACAGCATGCTCACACTGGGAAACACCCTGATGATGGAAAGCCGGTAACTCTATCTCTTCGAGTTCATCCAGGTCTTCTCCAGATTCGGATAAGTGAGGCATTCTGGACAGCGCATCAGCATTGTTATTCTTCTTGCCAGCCCGATACTTGATGGTAAAGTCAAAGTTAGACAGCCGGGCCATCCATCGCTGTTCCAACGCACCTAACTTGGCTGTTGCCAGGTGTGTCAACGGATTGTTGTCCGTGAAGATGGTGAACTTGGCCGACGCCAGAGAGTGCTTGAAGCGTTCAGTCACTGCCCAAACAATAGCGAGGAACTCCAGCTTGAAGGAACTGTAGTTTTCTGGATTCCTTTCTGTGGGCCGAAGCTTCCTACTGGCGTAAGCTATCACCTTCTCTCTGCCTCCCTGCACCTGGGACAGAACTGCTCCCAGTCCCACGTTGCTGGCATCCGTGTACAGTACAAACGGCTGGCTGTAGTCAGGGTAGGCCAGAATCTCTTCGCCCGTGAGAGCCCCTTTCAGCCGGACAAAGGATGTTTCTAGTTGGCTGCTCCATTCAAATGGAGGGCTCTGCTTCTTAGCCTGCTTTGGCTGGCCCACCAGGAGATCTTGAAGGGGCGCTGCTACCTTGGTAAAACTATCAATGAACCTTCGGTAGTAGCCCACCAGCCCAAGGAACTGCCGCACCTCCTTTACCGTGGTGGGTCTTGGCCAGTCCTTGATTACGGTGACTTTCTCCGGATCAGGTGCCACACCTTCTGTGCTGACCACATGACCCAGGTACTGTACCTTTGGCTTCAAGAGGTGACATTTGGACGGCTTTATCTTCAGGCCATATTTCGACAAGGACTCAAACACTTCTGCTAAGTGCCTCAGGTGGTCTTCATAAGTCTTGGAGTAGACTATGACGTCATCCAGGTACAATAGCACGGTTTCAAAGTTGTGGTGGCCCAAGCAGCACTCCATCAACCTTTGGAATGTCCCTGGGGCGTTGCAGAGCCCGAATGGCATACAGTTGAACTCACAGAGGCCCATTGGTGTCGTGAATGCAGTCTTCTCCTTGTCCGCCTCTGCCACGGGAACCTGCCAATACCCACTGGTGAGATCCAAGGTGGAGAAATAATTAGCTGACTTTAAGGCTGTTAGTGACTCCTCTATTCTGGGCAGTGGATAAGCATCTTTATGTGTAATGCGGTTAATTTGCCTGTAATCTACGCACATTCTCATTGTACCATCTTTTTTCTTTACGAGCACTAGTGGAGCTGCCCAGGGGCTACAACTATCTCTGATAACCCCAGCCTCCTTCATTTCCCGTAACATTTCTTTGGCACGCTGGTACTGTGCGGGGGGCACAGGGCGGTATCTCTCTTTAATGGGATGATGATCACCCGTGGGGATTTGATGTTTAACCCCTTTCACCTGCCCAAAATCTAGGGGGTGTTTGCTGAAGACCCGCTCGTACTCCTGTACCACCCGGTAAACCCCATGCTTTTGGTGTGAGGGGGTGGAGTCGGTGCCCACATGTAAGTTTTGGCACCAGTCTTCCAGCTGCCCCTTGGAGCCATTGTCTTCCGCCTGGTCGGACGGGATCAAGGGTTCCACTGCTTTGATGGTATTGTTGCTGACAGTGTACAGTTTTGCTACAGTGGCGTACCGGGGCAATTTGGCCTCCTCCTCCCCACAATTCAGGACACGGACGGGCACTCTCCCCTTGCGGACGTCTGCTACCCCTCTGGCTACCAGGACTCCCGGCCTACTGTCTGAATACACCGGTTCTACCAGGGCATGGTAATCCTGACCCTTGAGGCCTATTGCTGCCCGACACCATATCAACATTTCACTTCTTGGGGGTATTACAATGGGGAGGGGGTCACTTACCCTCACACTGCCAATTTCTCCTCCGGCCAGCTCTACCTGCTGCCTCCTCATCAGGGCTCTGATCTCCCTCTGTAGGGCACGCTGCTGCCCGGAGCTGGCGGTTTCAGACGCCTGTTGCAACAAAATTATCACTTCGGCAATACAATTTTCTATCACATTTGTACCAATGGTTAGCAGTGGTTCAGATTCTTTGCGATCAATATCGACAATTATCATCCCCTGACATGGCAATTCTACCCGCCCCACTTTAATGGTTACTTCTTTGTACCCAATTTGGGGTAAGGGCTGACCATTACTGGCAACAATTGTTAAATCATCATCTGGGCCATGATCAATGTCTGAATCAGCCCAATATCTTTTGTACAGTTTGTAGGGGATGGTTGTTACCTGGGACCCCGTATCCAGGAGGGCATTCAAAGGGATCCCATCCAGCACAATAGGAAGGACCGGGCGTCCTCCCACATACTTGCTGCGGCTGGGGGTTGAGCCGGGCTTCCTCACACCTGGGGGTTGGCTCCTGGCCCCAGGCTCGGCCCATTTAAAGGACAGTGTCGTGCAATGTGGCCCGCCTGGCTGCAGCGGCGGCAGATCGGTTGTCCCATTGGATCATACTGGTCTGTGTCTCTGCCTCGGGTCGGCGGAATCCTCCTCTGTCGCATCCAGGGGTCGTCATCTGGGCTGGAGGCCAACTCGAGTCTTGCAGGCGATGGGGTCACTTGTAGAGACTGCATGATCTTGGCCAGGGCAGCTACAGTCTTGGTCAGCTCCTGGACCTGCTGTCTGAGCTCTGCAGTGGGGTCCTTATCCAGGGACTGCGCCTCAGCCCCTGCAGCGGCTCGTGTTGCAGGCACCACCCCGGGGTACGTGATAGCAAGAGGCCGGAGGGATACTGGATCATTCGGTGTAGATTCTCTCAGTACCCGGATGGCCTGGTCCTTAAACTTTGCAAAGTCCAGAGCAGGGTTCTGCAGGACCATGATACGCAGCTGGGTCCTGTGGGCATCTGACAGGAGCCCCTCTATGAACTGCTCAGTTAGGAGTTTGTCTTCTTCACGTACACTCTCTGGGTCCACCTGTTTAACTGCTTTCAGGGCCTCCTGCAAGTTTAAGGCATAGTCCCTTATGCTGTCTGTGGCCCGTTGCTTGCACCCAAAGAATCTCATCTTTATCTCTGCTGCGGTGCGGGTGTCAAAAGTACTCTTTAGCTTGGCCAATATCTGGGTTACTGTCCCTTTATCTGTATCAGACCAGGACTTCACTTCACGCTGGGCTGCGCCGGCTAGCTGTCCCATTAATATGCCCACCTTTTGGCTCTCGGTCAGAGGATACACCCGGAACAAGCTGTGCAGGCTTTCCCTGAAGTCGCTCAAGGTATGGGACTCCCCGGAGTACTGCGGTAGCCATTCTGCTCCCGGGATGTACGGCATTGTGATCGGCATTACCGGCGCTGCAGCGGGGGCTGGGGCGACGGCGACTGGGATTGCTTCGGCTGGTGCTGCGGCGTCTCGGGCTATGGCAGCCACCTGCCCTCCCTCCGAGTCGGACATCTTCTTCCCCCTTAGTGAACCTTACCAGGCTCCGTTCACTTTTCAAATTCCCTTCTGGGTCGCGCGGGGTTAACAGTGCTCTGCTCTGATGGCGCGCTCCCTTCGCGCTCTTTGTCAGGCACGCCCCCCTTCTTTCTGCGCTCAGCGAGGCTAATGGCGGCGGCAGTTTTTCAAACAAGGAAACACGCAGTAACACAGTCTTTTAAGCGCAATTCTTCAGGCGCACAGTACCCGGTGTGACCGGGCACGAAATCCTGTTCGTGACGCCAAAAGTTGACTCGCCCACCCCAGGGCTATGGGACACCCGGTGCCGGGCCGGACTAGTCCGGTGGTAGTCAGTGGTGGCTGGGCCCGGCTCCGTGGCCCTGGTGGGTGTCAGAGAATATGTGGCTGATGACTTTAAGTTTGTATTCGTGACGCCACCTGTGGTATGCGGCTATTAAGTCACCGCTGCTGTGTGAGGCCACCGGGATGATGTTATGGCAGCAAAGGTGGTACTGCTCCCCACAGGTGGAGCAATGCCCGGGGCACAGTTGGTGCTTGTGGAAGTCTATGGTGCTGTGTGACTAACACGGTGCAGGGCCGACAAGCAATGAAAGAAACAGGCACAAACAGTAGTCTCTTTACCTTCTCCTCTTTTACTCGGCAGAAACTTAGTCCAGGGAGACCGTCACAGATGGTAAAGATGGTCCGGCCGGCCTGGAAGTGCCTGGGGTGATCTTTGGCCAGTTGAGTACGAGGCCTACTCCTTAATCTTTCTCTGCTGTTTTAGGACACTGCACTTTGGGTTTGCAATTGCCCTCTTGCTGCTGGGACTTGTTGTTCGTCCCCTTTTCTGTGTGGTAGACTGCGCAGGCCCTCTCTGGTGCTTCTCTGCTGGAGTCCACACCGGGCCCTTGGAATGCAGCTTTACCTTCAGATTACTTCTGGGCCAGGGGCTTGCAGCTCTCCTGCCCTCCGGATTCAGCTACCAGGGATGGATTTTATGCCCTGGCAACTACAGACTCCGATGTCCGAGTCTCTGCTGTGCCTCTCTGCACCTCTTGCTTCACTGGGCCAAGCTATCCCAGCTCTAGGCCCCAGTTTCACAAGGCAGCACTACTCTCAGTCTGTCCTCCTTCACTCCTGTCTCCAGACTAACCACTACTTCCTCCTTCCAGCCAGACTTAAGGAATCCTCCCTGAAGTTCCAGGTTCAGAGCTCCCCCTGCTGGCCGGAGGGAGAACTGCGGTTGATGTTACACTTACTGGCCAATAGATCTCCCAATTACCTCCAGGCTCAGCATTAACCCTTTGGGAGGGCAATGCTGTTGTGGCGACCAGGTCCTGGGGCGCCACATCTGCACCTACACACTCCCTATACGCTGCTATCTCTAAAAACTGTATAGAGACTAGCAATAAGGGATCTCTGTGACCTGTAACGGTTTTTCCATCTGCATTCACAGGGTTTTTACATCTATAATCCTGTGACATTATTAGCTACCTTATCAGTGTGAAGTAACACGTGTTGGTTAGTGTACTGCAGTTGGGGCAACCATCCGCTTATGTTTTGTAGTTCCTGTATTTGGGCAGGCACTTCATGACCACCTACCATATTATTTGCATTAATAAACTAGCTACAATCTTATTCTAGACATTTCTGTGAGGTAACAGAGGTGTTAGTCTGTGGACCACGGTTGGGGTACCCGTCCGCTTACATTTTGTAGTCCCTGTAATTGGGCAGGAGCTACAGGTCCATCCTTGTCTCTCTCTGTTAGCATTTCTCCTTAAGGTTGCCCTAAACCGGTTTCGCTGTGACTTAACAGTGAGCACCACTTTAGATTCTAGTGCCACTGTGAAGCAACAGTGAAAGTACCGCTGAGGTGGTACGATACCCCTTTCCTTTTCTCTCGCCAGCAGCAGAATATTCTGCACGGTGGGCCCTGACTACTAGATAGCTTACTATACTCTATCAGTGGGCAGTCCCGTAACACTTCCATTCCAAACCTTCCCATTTGTCCAAACAGAGGTTTTTGACCACATGTGGGGTATGCCTACACTTGTAAGAAATTGGATAAAAAATTGTGGGTTCCACTTTTTAGTGCTGCCTTTTGAAAAAGTGAGAAATTTGGTGCTAAAGCAACATTTTTGTGAAAAAAAATGAAAATTTTCAATATGGCAACCTAACGCCTGCTTTACACCTTGCAATTAAGCATACAATATCGTATGCGACCGTACCCGCCCCCATCGTATGTGCGACACGTTCAATTTGTTGAACTCGTCGCACAAACGAATAACCCCCCGTCACACGTACTTACCCATCCATACGACCTCGATGTGGGCGGTGAACATCTACTTCCTGGAGTGGGAGGGACGTTCGGCGTCACATCGACGTCACGCGGCAGCCGGCCAATAGAAGCTGAGGGGCGGAGATGAGCGGGATGTAAACATCCCGCCCATCTCCTTCCTTTCACATTGCCGGCGGGAGCCGCAGGACGTAGGTAAGATCTGTTCATCGTTCCCGGGGTGTCACACACTGCAAAGTGTGCTACCCCGGGTACGATGAACAACCTGATGTTCAATATTTAGGAAATGAACGACGTGCATGCGATGAACGTTTTACCGTTCAATCGCAATCGCACGTAGCTGTTACATGCTACAATGTAACTTACGATGCCAGATGTGCGTCACTTACGACTAGAGTTGAGCGCGGTTCTAGGTTCGTGGTTCTCCAGTTCGCGGCTCGAGTGATTTTGGGGCCTGTTCTAGATCGAACTAGAACTCGAGCTTTTTTGCAAAAGCTCGATAGTTCTAGATACGTTCGAGAACGGATCTAGCAGCAAAAAAAACAGCTAATTCATAGCTGGCTTTCCGCTGTAATAGTGTAAGTCACTCTGTGACTCACACTATTATGAAATTTCAGTATATAGTGTGCGGGAACAGCGCCTTCAGATCACTGCTGTATGGATAATGGCGATCGCCATTTTTTTTCTTTTTTCCTTGTCTTCCTTCCCTAAGCGTGCGCATGTAGTGGGGAGGGCCAGCATGTCAGCCAATCCCAGACACACACACAGCTAAGTGGACTTTTAGCCAGAGAAGCAACGGCATGTGTGATAGGATGTCCATGTCACATGTCCCTGCATTATAAAAACGAGTATCTGCCCGTCCGGACGCCATTATCTCTTCTGCGTCCTTGGTGTCAGACATCACTGCCGCAGCTCCGTCCTGAGTCCTATCGCCGATACTGTTGTATGCGCTCCATACACAGCGCTGGACAGCTTAGGGAGAGCACTTTCTATCAGTCCTTTTAAGGGCTCGTACCGGCAGGGTCAGAGCCATAGGTGACAGGTCCTGAAAACAGAGACAGCGTCTGTGTAGCTAAGGTCAGGGATTTCCTCGCTGCATTTCCCCATTAGGAGGGAATAGAAAGGCAGGCTTCTTTTCCTCTACCCAGAGCCCCACAATCCTGGCACTGTACCCTCCTGTCCTCTGCTAGTATAATGGCTTAGTTATAATGAGTTGGAGTGTACCTAGTGGCATACTAAACGTGGCTATTGGACTTCTGTATAGTCCCACTAGTGCAAAGATATTTGCAGCACCTCTGCCTGCATTGCATACTCAAACTCATTATAACTAAGCCATTATACTAGCAAACACTCAGTGTACCTAGTGTCATCCTAAACGTGGCTATTGGACATCTGTATAGTCCCACTAGTGCACAGATATTTGCAGCACCTCTGCCTGCATTGCACACTCAAACTCATTATAACTAAGCCATTATACTAGCAAACACTGAGTGTACCTAGTGGCATCCTAAACGTGGCTGTTGGACTTCTGTATTGTCCCAGTAGTGCAAAGATATTTGCAGCACGTCTGCCTGCATTGCAAACTCCAACTCATTATAACTAAGCCATTATACTAGCAAACACTGAGTGTACCTAGTGGCATCCTAAACGTGGCTGTTGGACTTCTGTATTGTCCCAGTAGTGCAAAGATATTTGCAGCACGTCTGCCTGCATTGCAAACTCCAACTCATTATAACTAAGCCATTATACTAGCAAACACTGAGTGTACCTAGTGGCATCCTAAACGTGGCTGTTGGACTTCTGTATAGTCCCACTAGTGCACAGATATTTGCAGCACCTCTGCCTGCATTGCACACTCAAACTCATTATAACTAAGCCATTATACTAGCAAACACTGAGTGTACCTAGTGGCATCCTAAACGTGGCTGTTGGACTTCTGTATAGTCCCACTAGTGCACAGATATTTGCAGCACGTCTGCCTGCATTGCAAACTCCAACTCATTATAACTAAGCCATTATACTAGCAAACACTGAGTGTACCTAGTGGCATCCTAAACGTGGCTGTTGGACTTCTGTATAGTCCCACTAGTGCAAAGATATTTGCAGCACGTCTGCCTGCATTGCAAACTCCAACTCATTATAACTAAGCCATTATACTAGCAAACACTGAGTGTACCTAGTGGCATCCTAAACGTGGCTGTTGGACTTCTGTATTGTCCCAGTAGTGCAAAGATATTTGCAGCACGTCTGCCTGCATTGCAAACTCCAACTCATTATAACTAAGCCATTATACTAGCAAACACTGAGTGTACCTAGTGTCATCCTAAACGTGGCTGTTGGACTTCTGTATAGTCCCAGTAGTGCACAGATATTTGCAGCACCTCTGCCTGCATTGCACACTCAAACTCATTATAACTAAGCCATTATACTAGCAAATACTGAGTGTACCTAGTGGCATCCTAAACGTGGCTGTTGGACTTCTGTATAGTCCCACTAGTGCACAGATATTTGAAGCACCTCTGCCTGCATTGCACACTCAAACTGATAGTTACTAAGCCATTATACTAGCAAACACTGAGTGTACCTAGTGTCATCCTAAACATGGCTGTTGGACTTCTGTATAGTCCCACTAGTGCAAAGATATTTGCAGCACCTCTGCCTGCATTGCAAACTCCAACTCATTATAACTAAGCCATTATACTAGCAAACACTGAGTGTACCTAGTGGCATCCTAAACGTGGCTGTTGGACTTCTGTATAGTCCCACTAGTGCATAGATATTTGCAGCACCTCTGCCTGCATTGCACACTCCAACTCATTATAACTAAGCCATTATACTAGCAAACACTGAGAGAACTTAGTGTCATCCTAAACGTGGCTATTGGACTTCTGTATAGTCCCAGTAGTGCAAAGATATTTGCAGCACGTCTGGCTGCATTGCACACTCAAACTCATTATAACTAAGCCATTATACTAGCAATTTATGCTGCCAGTTTAAGGGCCGTAGTTGCATTGTCAGGGATATTTATTCTTTATTATTCTGCTGTTAATAAAGCTAGACCACCGCTGCAATCTACACCACCTCTCAATTTTTACTACCACATTTTCAGTGCACAATCTTGTTGCAATCAACATGAGTGGCAAAATGACAGATGCTGGTGGAAAGGGGAAGAGGCGTGCTGGAAAAGGAAAAAAGGGTTTGTCCGTGGGGAAGGTGGCAAAGCTCCATTATCATCTGCTGAAGATAGACCATCTACCAGCAAAAGTAAGATGTCTACTACTTACCGTGGACAATCCGATGTGCTGCCTTTTTTACGGACACGAACAACAGGAACAAAGGTAGATGATGGCCAAAAAAGGAAAATGCTTGAATGGATCTCAAGTGGTCCAACAAGTGCCCTCTCAGCCACTTCAAGTACCGCATCCAAAAAACACCAGTCCTCTGAGTTGTCATCCCAATCAAACTTGCTTTCTCCCAGCTCTGAAGTCTCCATCAGCCCTGCACAGTATGGTGGAACTGAGATGGCTGAGTCTGCAGAGCTGTTCAGTCACACTATAGGCTGGGAATCAGAGGTCTGCTCCCAAGCTACAGTGAGTACAGACCAGGAAATGGTCTGCAGTGATGCCCAGAACCTTTGTGACTCTGATTCAGGCCGTGAGGACCAAGTTTGTGAGCATAATGTTGACCCTTTGTCACAAACTGTAACACCTGTGGTTATAGACAATGAGGAACATACTGATGAAGATGAGACGCAGATACCCGATTGGGATGACAACTTAAATATTCGGTCAGGGCAAGAAGAGGCTCGGTCTGAGGGGGAGGGGAGTGCAAACACAACAATTGATGATGACGTTCTAGATCCCACCTACTGTCAACCCCCAGTCAGGCACTCGAGGAGGTCAACAGAGGCGGTGGAGGAGGATGCAACCGACGACGAAGTTACCTTGCGCCTTCCTGGACAGAGTCGGAGCACTGGTAGCACGTCTACAACTGCATCCTCAGCCACCACTCTGCCTCTGAGCACTAGTCGGGGGGGCTCAGCAGGTCGCATGCCCTCTAAGCCTTGCCTAGCCTGGTCCTTTTTTGACATAGCAAAAGATCGCCCAAATTATGTGATGTGTAAAATTTGTCGTGATTCTGTTAGTAGAGGTCAAAACCTCAGCAGTTTGACAACTTCTTTCATTAATCGTCACATGAATAAATATCATAGGTCCCGGTGGGAAGCTCACTGTGCTGCAATGCGGCCTAGCGGAGCGAACCATCCATGGCCTGCCCCTTCCAGTGCATCCGCGTGCTCTTCATCTTCTAGGACTGTGGGGACAGCTGTCACACCTGGTTTTCCACGCACAACTTCCACCACTGTAACCGCAACAGGCACTTTGCTTGGTAGGTCGTCAGTTGGTTTGGAAGGGGAAAAAAGTGAGTGTGTACAGCTCTCTCAGACATCATAGCACCAACGTTGGATGAAGGCAACATCATGTCTCCGCCTGCACTTTCTTCACAAACCTGCATTTTTCCAGGGACACCCTACTCAACGCCGCCTACACACAGCAGCCAGATCTCTGTCCCTCAGATGTGGTCAAATAAAAGACCCATGTTAAAGCTAAGAGGTTGGCTCTATCCCTCTGTAAGCTCTTGGCTACCGAAATGCTGCCTTTCCGCCTAGTGGACACACAGGATTTTAGAGACCTTATGTCTGTTGCTGTGCCCCAGTACCAGATGCCTAGTCGCCACTACTTCTCTAAGAAAGGTGTGCCCGCGCTACACCAGCATGTCACACACAACATCACCGCTTCCTTGAGAAACTCTGTGTGTGAACGGGTGCATTTAACCACCGATACTTGGACCAGTAAGCATGGACAGGGACGTTACATGTCGCTGACTGGGCACTGGGTAACTATGGTGATAGATGGTGAAGGGTCTGCTGCACAAGTCTTGCCGTCCCCACGACTTGTGTGTCAATCCTCTGTCTGTCCAAGTTCCGCCACTGCTTCTGCCTCCTCCACCTCATCTGGGTCCTCCACCTCCGCCCCAAGCCTGCCTGGTCAGGCCACCAGCGTTCTCACTGCGCAGAATGAATCACGCACCCCTCATTACTATGCTGGCAGCAGAGCGCAATGGCATCAGGCGGTCTTTAGCTTGACATGTCTTGGGAATAGGAGTCACACAGCTGAGGAGTTGTGGTCAGCTCTGCGGTCAGAGTTTAATAAATGGTAGTCTCCACTCAACCTGCAGCCTGGTAAGGCCGTGTGCAACAATGCTGCAAACCTGGGTGCGGCCCTTCGCCTGGGCAAGGTGACACACGTGCCTTGTATGGCTCACGTGTTGAACCTTGTCGTCCAACAATTCTTAACACACTATCCCGGCCTAGATGGCCTTCTGACCAGGGCACGAACACTGTCTGCTCACTTCCGCCATTCAACCGCCGCAGCTGAGCGACTTGCATCTCTCCATAAGTCTTTCGGCCTGCCGGTTCATCGCCTGAAATGCGATGTGCAGATCACCCTGATGGAGTGGTCTCAGATCAAGGACCTATGCACCCTTCTGCACAGTTTCGACATGGTGACGAATATGTTTAGCGCTGACAATGCCATTATCAGCATGACAATTCCAGTCATTTACATGCTGGAGTACACGCTAAACACTATTCGGAGTCAGGGGGTTGGACAAGAGGAAGGGGAGGAACTACAGGAGGATTCATATGCGCAAGGGACAACAACATCACCAAGGTCCAGACGTTCATCATCACCAACGCAGCAGGCATGGGACCATGGGGGATAGAGATCAACAAGGGTGCATAGTAGCAGGCGAAATGTTGAGGAAGGTGCAGGAGAACATGAAGAAATGGAGGACGAACTGTCCATGGACATGGAAGACTCAGCAGATGAGGGAGACCTTGGTCAAATTTCAGTTGAAAGAGGTTGGGGGGAGATGTCAGAGGAAGAAAGAACGGGTAGCACCTCTATGCCACAAACACAGCGTGGACTTGGTCCGCATGGCTGCGCAAGACACATGAGTGCCTTCTTGTTGCACTACCTCCAAGATGACCCTCGTATTGTCAAAATTAGAAGTGATGATGAGTACTGGCTTGCCACACTATTAGATCCCCGGTACAAGACCAAATTTTGTGACATAATTCCAGCCATAGAAAAAGACACACGTATGCAGGAGTATCAGCAGAAGCTGTTACTCGATCTTAGCTCGGCTTTTCCACCAAACAACCGTGCAGGTGCAGGGAGTGATTCTCCCAGTTGTAACTTGACAAACATGGGACGGTCTCGTCATCTTCAACAGTCTACCCGTACCAGTAGGACTGTATCTGGTGCTGGTAACAGCAATTTTATGGAATCTTTTCATAAATTTTTTAGACCCTCCTTTGCAAGGCCACCAGAGACAACAAGTCTGACACATAGTCAACGGCTGGAGAGGATGATACAGGAGTATCTCCAAATGAACATCGATGCCATGACTTTGCAAATGGAGCCTTGCTCCTTTTGGGCTTCAAATCTAGAAAAATGGCCAGAGCTCTCCAGTTACGCCTTGGAGATTTTGTCGTGTCCAGCTGCCAGCGTTGTCTCTGAACGTGTCTTCAGTGCTGCTGGGTGTGTGCTGACAGATAAGCGCACGCGTCTGTCCAGTGACAATGTGGACAGACTAACGTTCATCAAAATGAACAAGTCATGGATCCACCAGGAATTTACTACCCCTGTGTCATCCTGGGGAGAGTAAATGCTTGTGGATTTGGAATGTGCTTCATGCAAATCAAAACATCCTGTTTGCAAGTAGGGCACAAGGGCTGCCACTGATAAGGTGTCTGTGTGGCCCAATTTTTGGAAAAAAAGGGAGACTCCGCTTGGAGTAACCCTTGCTTGCTGTGTTTTTTAAAAATGATCCAAGATGAACAGAGCTGGGATCAGGAAAGACTTTGCTACCTACCCCGGTGTCATCCTGGGGACGGTTAAGTATAGCGTATTTTTGAATGTGCTTGATGCAAATCAAAACATCCTGTTTGCAACTAGGGCACAAGTGCTGCCACTGATAAGGTGTCTGTGTGGCCCAATTTTTGGAAAAAAGGGAGTCTCCGCTTGGAGTAACCCTTGCTTGCTGTGTTTTTTAAAAGGAGCCAAGATGAACAAGTCATGGTTCAGCAAAGACTTTGTTACCTACCCCGGTGTCATGCTGGGGACTGTTAAGTATGGCGTATTTTTGATTGTGCTTGATGCAAATCTAGCTGTGAAGTGTACAACTAGGGCACAAGTGCTGCCACTGAATGCGTGGGTGTGTGTGTGGCCCAATTTTTGGAAAAAAAGGGAGACTCCGCTTGGAGTAACCCTTGCTTGCTGTGTTTCTTAAAAATGATCCAAGATGAACAGAGCTGTGATCAGGAAAGACTTTGCTACCTACCCCGGTGTCATCCTGGGGACGGTTAAGTATGGCGTATTTTTGAATGTGCTTGATGCAAATCAAAACATCCTGTTTGCAACTAGGGCACAAGTGCTGCCACTGATAAGGTGTCTGTGTGGCCCAATTTTTGGAAAAAAGGGAGACTCCGCTTGGAGTCACCTTGCGGTGTTTTACATGATTTTAGAAGGGCATGCCATGCCTATATCTATGTCTCGTCCTCTTTTTCCTCGTAACGCTGTTTCGTTTTCACATGAGAATTTGTCCTTGTCACTTTCCCATGTGTTTGTGTTGTGTTGTGAGTTGTTTGTCACCTTTTGGACACCTTTGAGGGTGTTTTCTAGGTGTTTTTATGTGTTTGTGAATGCCTGCCATTGTTTCCTATGCAGTTCGAGTTCGGTTCGTCAAACGTTCGACTAACCGAACTCGAACGGGACCTCCGTTTGGCGAACCGACCTCAAGCCGAACCGCGACCGGTTCGCTCATCTCTACTTACGACGTGATCCAGCCGACACATCGTAAGATATATTGTAGCGTGTAAAGCGCCCTTAAGGTTATCAAATTCTGTGAATTACTCGTGGATTCAAAATGCTCACTATACCCCTGAATAAAAGCCTTCAGGTGTTTTGTTTCCAGAATGGGGTAACTTGTGGGGGAGCTCCACTGTTTAGGCACTTTAGGGGTTCTCCAAACACAACATGGCGTTTGCTAATGATTCCAGACAATTTTGCAGTCAAATGGCGCTTCTTCCCTTCCGAGTCCTGCCATGCGCCCAAACAGTTGATTTCCTCCACATATGATGTATCATCGTACTCAGGAGAAATTGCACAATACATTTTTTTGGTGCATTTTTTCCTGTTACCCTTGTTTAAAAAAAAAAAAAAAAAAAGCTATCTGATTGAATTAACAATTTAGTGGTAAAAAAAATTTTTTTTATTTTCACAGCTCAACATTATAAACTTTTGTGAAGCACTAAGGGGTTCAAGGTGCTCATCTAGATAAATTCCTTGAGGGGTCTAGTTCAAATTGGTGTCACTCGTGTGGGGTTTCTGTTGTTTAGGTATCTTAGGGGCCCTACAAATGGGACATGATGCCCGCAATCAATTTCAGCCAAATTTGCTTTCCAAAATTCAAATTTTGCTCCTTCTGTACCAGGCCCTCCCATTTGTCCAAACAGAGGTTTCTAACCACATGTGGTATATCAGCGTGCTCAGAAGAAACTGGGTAACAAATTTTGGGGTCCATTTTCTTGTGTTATTTCTTCTAAAGGTGAATAAACTGGGTCTAGAGAAACATTTGTAGGTAAAATTATATATTTTTTTTCATTCCACATCGCTTTAGTTCCTGTGAAGCACCTGAAGGGTTAATCAACTTCTTAGATGTGGTTTTGAGCAGTTTGAGGGGTGCAGTTTTTAGAATGGGTCACTTTTACGTATTTTTTGTCATCTAGGTCTCTCAAAATCTCTTATAACACCATGTGGTCCCTAAAAAAATGATTTTGTAAATTTTGTTGAAAAAATAGGAAATTGCTGATGAACTTTGAACCCTTCTAACTTCCTAACCCCAAAAAATTGTGTTTCAAAAACTGCGCTGATGTAAAGTAGACAAGTGGGAAATGTTATTTATTAACTATTTTGTGTGACATAACTCTCTGGTTTAAGGGCATAAAAAATAAAAGTTTGAAAATTGCGAAATTTTAAAAATTTTCTGATTTCTTTCACAAATGAAAGAATAAAATATCGACCTAAATTTGCTTGGCGATCTGAAAAAATTAAAGGTGACAAACATGCAAAAGAATAAGAACTCAGGCATGGAGGCAAGCACTTTTTCACACCACTGTTTATACAGTATACATATATATATATTATATACACACACCGTAATTTAAAAGGGTCTGAATACTTTCCATACCCTATATATATATATATATATATATATATATATATATATAAAAAAAAAAATATATATATATATATATATATATATATATATATATATATATATATATAATATATATAGGGTATGGAAAGTACTCAGACCCTTTTAAATTTTTCACTGTTTGTTTCATTGCAGCCTTTTGGTAAATTCAAAAAAAGTTCATTTTTTATTTCATTAATGTACACTCTCCACCCAATCTTGACACACAAAACCCTGAAATGTAGAATTTTTTGCAAATTTATTAAACAAGAAAAACTAAAATATCCCATGGTCATAAGTACTCACACCCTTTGGTCAGATAATTCTATTTAAGTCACATATTGTCCATTTTCTTGTGATCCTTGTGATGGTTCTACTCCTTCATTGGAGTCCAGCTGTGTTTAATTAAACTGATAGCACTTGTTTTGGAAAGGTACAAATCTGTCTATATAAGACCTCACAGTGCATGTCAGAACAAATGAGAATCATGAGATCAAAGGAACTGTCCAAGGAGCTCAGAGACAGAATTGTGGCAAGGCACAGATCTGGCCAAGTTTACAAATGAATTTCTGCAGTACTTAAGGTTCTTAAGAGCATAGTGGCCTCCATAATCCTTAAATGGTAGAAGTTTGGGGACCACCAGAACTCTTCATAGACCTGGTTGTCCAGCCAAACTGAGCAATTGTGGGATAAGAGCCTTGGTGATTGAGGTAAAGACAAAGTCAACTATCACTGCAGCCCTCCACGAGTCAGGCCTTTTTTGCAGAGTGGCCAGACAGAAGCCTCTCCTCAGTGCAAGACATATGAAAGCCTGCATTGAGTTAGTGTGGCGCACCTGAGGCTCCCGTCACCACAGGTCATTGCACCCCATCCAGTGGTGTGATGCCCCATTCTGGGAGAGGAAGAGAGTGAACTCCGGTCCCCTGGTAAATCCACACTACACCCATTGCTAGGGACACACTGGGACCAGGGAAAGTGGCAGACAGCCCTCCCATGCTGCATGCTGGGAGTGGTCGTAAGACCCATCCCTGCTCCTATAGGGTAGAACAGGGCAATTGGGGAGGTGGGAGGAGCCATCTGAGAGCAGACACAGAGAGGAAAGTCTAGTGTAGTCAGTCGAAGTTGAGAGAGAGAGTGGGGAGGAGGAGGAGGCCTGCTGGAGGCAGGCAAGGAGGAGAAAAGGAAAGAAAGAAAGAACGAAAGAAAGAAAGCTCCAAGTCAGACAGGAGCAGAGAAACAGAAGGAGACGCTTCCTGGTGAAGATCCTGGGACCCAGAGGTCCAGGTGACACCACGTAGGAAACAGAAGGAGTCGCAGGGCCACGGGTAGTCTGTATAGCTGTCGGGGCAGTTTAGAGCTACGGTGGCCTGTTCCACAATAACATCGGTGGAGGGATCAAGCTGCGACAGGGGACGGTCCCTAGAGACTGGAGGAGTGCAAAATCATCTCCAAACAGTAAAAACCGAGGCCCAGGGAAGGTTGTAAACTTCCAGGGCCAGAACCCATAGCAGACTTCCAGAAAAGGGGTAATCAGCCGACAGGTGACCCCCCAGCCTGGAGGCTGTAGTGGAGGCCAAGCCAGGTTCATCCTAACAAAGGCAAGGCTAAGGAAGACAGCAGGAGAAAGAGACACTAAGAGAAGGGCACCGGCTTTTACTCTTTGAACCACCCAGAAACGGCGGAGGTCCCTGACAGTGGTCCCAGCAGTCCAAGGGTTCCTGCCGGCCGTGACAAGAACTGTGAGTAAAGAACTTGAACTGCACCCTTGAAGTGGTCTCTGTTATTTCAGCTGCATAGACATTCACAAGCACCAACTGTGCCCCGGGCATTGCTCCACCTGTGGGGAGCAGTACCACCATTGCTGCCTTAACACCATCCCGGAGGCCTCACACAGCAGCGGCGGCTTAATAGCCGCATACCACAGGTGGCGTCACGAACACAACCATTATCCAGCAAGCCACATATTTTACTGACACCCACCAGGGCCACGGAGCCGGGCCCAGCCACCACTGACTACCACCGGACTAGTCCGGCCCGGCACCGGGTGTCCCATAGCCCTGGGGTGGGCGAGTCAAGTTTGGCGTCAAGAACAGGATTTCGTGCCCGGTCACACCGGGTACTGTGCGCCTGAAGAATCGTGAAATAGCCTGTGTTATACTGTGAGAAACTGCCGCCATTGAAGCCACTGAGCGCGGGAAGAAGGGGGGCGTGCCAGAAGAAAGGGCGCGAAGAGAAGCCCCGCCCCCTTGTCCAAGAAAAGAGCGCGAAGCAGTGCACGCGATGGAGAGCGGAGGAAGAAAAGATGGCGCGTGAAGAAGCTAAAAGGATGGACGCCGAGCAACGAGCGGCCAGAGGAGGAGTGGCCGAGCCGGGACACGCACCTCAGAACCGGGTTGTGTCCTGCGTCCTGGAGAGCGGAGAAGAGCCAGCAGCCGCTGCAGAGCCGGGTAAAGAGAGTGACACCCCCAGCCGGCGGAGCCCGGATTGCCAGGTGGGGTTCCTGCCCGGTCCTCCTGCAGGCGCGCGTGCCACCACCGCAGCTCCGATACCAGCACCCTGCAGCAAGACAGCGACCACCAGAACACCGGAGATGCTACTGAGGGGTGAGTCATTTAATGCCCCTGCCGGCGCGAGAGCCCCAACCTCCGCTGCCATGCCCGCGGTCCCTGGAGAGACGCCCGGCACGGCGACGCCGATCCGGGCCGCAACTACGCCAGGTGCGGCCCGCCAAGATTTCGCCGCCGGAGCGGCGCCCATCCACACCGCAGCAGCGACGCCAAGCCCGGCCCGTCCAGCTCGGGCCCCAGCAGCGATGCCCCGCTCAGACAAGCAAGATCCCGCCGCAGCGGCGACGTTAATCCACGCCGCAGATGCGGCCCGCCAAGCCCAGGCCGCAGCCACGGCAGGTGCGGCCCGTCAAGAATCGGTCACAGCAGCGACTCCAATACAGGCCGCCGCCATGCCAGGCGCGGCCCGCCAAGACCAGCAGACGCAGACTGTGCTGACCGCTGTCTACCTGCTGCCAGGTGGGGAGCCGGAGAAGAATCCCTACATGTAAAGAAGTAAGAAGCAGCTGAACTGTATATAGCCCCTGTCTGCCCCTCATTCTTTTTGAAGATGTCCCTTGTGTTCTGCCCTGATGTTCTTTTCGAAGATGACACCCTTTCCTGCTGTACTGCCCCTCATACTTTTCGAAGATGTCACCCCCA
The DNA here is from genome assembly GCF_048569485.1 of Anomaloglossus baeobatrachus. Classification (NCBI taxonomy): domain Eukaryota; kingdom Metazoa; phylum Chordata; class Amphibia; order Anura; family Aromobatidae; genus Anomaloglossus; species Anomaloglossus baeobatrachus. The sequence goes on from NC_134362.1 coordinate 80,003,697, forward strand.
TGTGTATGTGTACCGGGCCACGGAACTGGAATGTGGGCCCCGGTGAATGTGATGTCTTATGTGTCCTGTGTAACCAGGCCACTGGACTTAGTGGCTGGTTGAGTATTTGTCCCACTGTTGTTGTTTGAAAGGAAATGAACTGCCAGGCTACTGGACTTGTTGTAGCCAAGAATGTATATAGTTGCACCTGTTGTGCCCCCTACCAGAATTATGGGGGAAGTGCCCGAACCGTGCAATGAACTGGAAGTGCACACATAGTTTTCTTTATAAGAAGTTTGTAACGTTCAAGAATATGTGCCTCCCATAAAGGGAAGAAATGTTTTACTGTTGTTCATAACAAAAATGTTTTGCAGTTCTTCCACATGTTTTTGTTGTTTTTCAGCCCGAGGACGTGCTGGGATTTGCTGTGGGGGAGTGTGGCGCCCCTGAGGCTTCCGTCGTCACAGGTCATTGCACCCCATCCAGTGGTGTGATGCCCCATTCTGGGAGAGGAAGGGAGTGAACTCCGGTCCCCTGGTAAATCCACACTACACCCATTGCTAGGGACACACTGGGACCAGGGAAAGTGGCAGACAGCCCTCCCATGCTGCATGCTGGGAGGGGTCGTAAGACCCATCCCTGCTCCTATAGGGTAGAACAGGGCAATTGGGGAGGTGGGAGGAGCCATCTGAGAGCAGACACAGAGAGGAAAGTCTAGTGTAGTCAGTCGAAGTTGAGAGAGAGAGTGGGGAGGAGGAGGAGGCCTGCTGGAGGCAGGCAAGGAGGAGAAAAGGAAAGAAAGAAAGAACGAAAGAAAGCTCCAAGTCAGACAGGAGCAGAGAAACAGAAGGAGACGCTTCCTGGTGAAGATCCTGGGACCCAGAGGTCCAGGTGACACCACGTAGGAAACAGAAGGAGTCGCAGGGCCACGGGTAGTCTGTATAGCTGTCGGGGCAGTTTAGAGCTACGGTGGCCTGTTCCACAATAACATCGGTGGAGGGATCAAGCTGCGACAGGGGACGGTCCCTAGAGACTGGAGGAGTGCAAAATCATCTCCAAACAGTAAAAACCGAGGCCCAGGGAAGGTTGTAAACTCCCAGGGCCAGAACCCATAGCAGACTTCCAGAAAAGGGGTAATCAGCCGACAGGTGACCCCCCAGCCTGGAGGCTGTAGTGGAGGCCAAGCCAGGTTCATCCTAACAAAGGCAAGGCTAAGGAAGACAGCAGGAGAAAGAGACACTAAGAGAAGGGCACCGGCTTTTACTCTCTGAACCACCCAGAAACGGCGGAGGTCCCTGACAGTGGTCCCAGCAGTCCAAGGGTTCCTGCCGGCCGTGACAAGAACTGTGAGTAAAGAACTTGAACTGCATCCTTGAAGTGGTCTCTGTTATTTCAGCTGCATAGACATTCACAAGCACCAACTGTGCCCCGGGCATTGCTCCACCTGTGGGGAGCAGTACCACCATTGCTGCCTTAACACCATCCCGGAGGCCTCACACAGCAGCGGCGGCTTAATAGCCGCATACCACAGGTGGCGTCACGAACACAACCATTATCCAGCAAGCCACATATTTTACTGACACCCACCAGGGCCACGGAGCCGGGCCCAGCCACCACTGACTACCACCGGACTAGTCCGGCCCGGCACCGGGTGTCCCATAGCCCTGGGGTGGGCGAGTCATTAGCAAAAAAACACATGAACGACTCCCAGACTATGAGAAAGAAGATTCTCTGATCTGATGAGATGAAGATAGAACTTTTTGGTGATAATTCTAAGTGGTATGTGTGCAGAAAACCAGGCACTGCTTATCACCTGCCCAATATAAAACCAACAGTGAAACATGGTGGTGGCAGAATCATGCTATGGGGGTGTTTTTCAGCTGCAAGGACAAGACAGCTGGTTGCAATTGAAGGAAAGATGAATGCGGCCAAGTACAGAGATATCCTGGAAGAAAACCTTTTTCAAGTGCTCTGGACCTCAGACTTGGCAGAAGGTTCACCTCCCAACAAGACAATGACCCTAACCACACAGATAAAATAATGAAGTAGTGGCTTCAGAACAACTCTGTGACCATTCTTGACTGGCCCAGCCAGAGCCCTTACCTAAGCCCAATTGAGCATCTCTGGAGAGATCTGAAAATGGCTGTCCACCAATGTTCACCATCCAACCTGACGGAACTGGAGATGATCTGCAAGGAAGAATGGCAGAGGATCCCCAAAACCAGGTGTGAAGAACTTGTTGCATCACTCCCAAGATGACCCATAGCTGTACTAGCTCAAAAGGGTCAATACTCAATACTGAGCAAAGGGTCTGAAAACTTATGACCATGATAAATTGGCAAAAATTTCTACATTTCTGGGGGGGGGGGGGTCTTGCAAGATAGGGTGCAGAGTGTACATTAATGAGAAAAAAAAATTGAGCTTTTTTGAATTTACCAAATGGCTGCAATGAAACAAAGAGTGAAGAATTTAAAGGGGTCTGAATACTTTCCATATCCACTATATATATTATATATATATATATATATATATATATATATACACATACATACACAGTATATATACACGCACACATATTAATATATATATAATATAATAATATACTATGTGTGCGTATATCTAAATATATATTTTGCATAGTGCTCTCTCTTGTTATGTACAATAACTTCCCTTACATATTGAATTCTCTTGTTATTTTTGCTATTTATTGTGCTCTGTCTTTATTTCATAGCATCCTATCTTTTTAGTTATAAAATGAAATGGATGCTGATGGAATATGTTAAGGCTTCTTTTCTAATAGAGGTTGATGAACTGGTCTTCTGGTCAGATAAAGCTCCATCAATAGTTATTTAATATCTATCAAAAGGGAATTATATAATAAAGAGAGAGCACTGAACAGCAAAAATAACGAGAATACGCTATATAAGAGACGGTGCTATACATAACTAGAGAGTACATGTTAATAGACGGCGCCATACAAAACTAATGAGGATGCTAATAAAGAACAATTTTATAGACAATAGGAGTAAAGTATGTAATTAAAGGCTGCTTTACATGCACCAACATCGCTAGCGATGTCGCTAGCGATAGCACCCGCCCCCGTCAATCGTGCGTCACGGGCAAATCGCTGCCCGTGGCGAACAATATTACAGGTACGCGTCACACGAACTTACCTTCCTAACGACGTCGCTGTGGCCGGCGAACAACCTCTTTTTTAAGGGGGTTGTTCGTGCGGCGTCACAGCGATGTCACACAAAAGGCCATCAATAGAAGCGGAGGGGCGGAGAGCAGCTGCATGAATGTCACTTCCACCTCGTTGCCAGAGGACGCAGATACACTGTTGTTAGTCATTCCCGGGGTGTCACACGTAGCGATGTGTGCTGCCTCAGGAACGACGAACAACCTGCGTCCAGACCGAGCAACGATATTTGGAAAATGAATGACGTGTCAACGATCAACAATTTGGTTAATATTTAGGATCGTTAGTGGTCGCTCGTAAGTGTCACATGCAACGACGTCGCTAACTAGGCCAAATGTGCGTCATAAAATTCCTGACCCCAGCAATATCTCGTTAGTAGAGATGAGCGAACTGGTCGCGGTTCGGCTCGAGGTCGGTTCGCCGAACAAAGCTCCCGTTCGAGTTCGGTTCGCCGAACGGAGCTCCCGTTCGAGTTCGGTTCGTCGAACGTTCGACGAACCAAACTTGAACTGCATAGGAAACAATGGCAGGCAATCACAAACACATAAAAACACCTAGAAAACACCCACAAAGGTGTCCAAAAGGTGATAAACAACTCACAACACAACACAAACACATGGGAAAGTGACAAGGACAAATTCTCATGCGAAAACAAAACAGCGTTACGAGGAAAAAGAGGACGAGACACAGATATAGGCATGGCATGCCCTTCTAAAATCATGTAAAACACCGCAAGGTGACTCCAAGCGGAGTCTCCCTTTTTTCCAAAAATTGGGCACACAGACACACCTTCAGTGGCAGCACTTGTGCCCCAGTTGTACACCTCACAGCTAGATTTGCATCAAGCACATTAAAAAATACGCCATACTTAACCGTCCCCAGGATGACACCGGGGTAGGTAGCAAAGTCTTTCCTTATCCCAGCTCTGTTCATCTTGGATCATTTTTAAAAAACACAGCAAGCAAGGGTTACTCCAAGCGGAGTCTCCCTTTTTTTCCAAAAATTGTGCCCCACGCACACCCACCCATTCAGTGGCAGCACTTGTGCCCTAGTTGTACACTTCACAGCTAGATTTGCATCAAGCACATTCAAAAATACGCCATACTTAACCGTCCCCAGGATGACACCAGGGTAGGTAGCAAAGTCTTTCCTTATCCCAGCTCTGTTCATCTTGGATCATTTTTAAAAAACACAGCAAGCAAGGGTTACTCCAAGCGGAGTCTCCCTTTTTTTCCAAAAATTGTGCCCCACACACACCCACCCATTCAGTGGCAGCACTTGTGCCCTAGTTGTACACTTCACAGCTAGATTTGCATCAAGCATATTCCAAATCCACAAGCATTTACTCTCCCCAGGATGACACAGGGGTAGTAAATTCCTGGTGGATCCATGACTTGTTCATTTTGATGAACGTTAGTCTGTCCACATTGTCACTGGACAGACGCGTGCGCTTATCTGTCAGCACACACCCAGCAGCACTGAAGACACGTTCAGAGACAACGCTGGCAGCTGGACACTACAAAATCTCCAAGGCGTAACTGGAGAGCTCTGGACATTTTTCTAGATTTGAAGCCCAAAATGAGCAAGGCTCCATTTGCAAAGTCATGGCATCGATGTTCATTTGGAGATACTCCTGTATCATCCTCTCCAGCCGTTGACTATGTGTCAGACTTGTTGTCTCTGGTGGCCTTGCAAAGGAGAGTCTAAAAGAATTATGAAAAGATTCCATAAAATTGCTGTTACCAGCACCAGATACAGTCCTACTGGTACGGGTAGACTGTTGAAGATGACGAGACCGTCCCATGTTTGTCAAGCTAGAACTGGGAGATTCACTCCCTGCACCTGCACGGTTGTTTGGTGGAAAAGCCGAGCTAAGATCGAGTAACAGCTTCTGCTGATACTCCTGCATACGTGCGTCCCTTTCTATGGCTGGAATTATGTCACAAAATTTGGACTTGGATCTAATAGTGTGGCAAGCCAGTAGTCATCATCACTTCTAATTTTGACAATACGAGGGTCATCTTGGAGGTAGTGCAACAAGAAGGCACTCATGTGTCTTGCGTAGCCATGCGGACCAAGTCCACGCTGTGTTTGTGGCATAGAGGTGCTACCCGTTCTTTCTTCCTCTGACATCTCCCCCCAACCTCTTTCAACTGAAATTTGACCAAGGTCTCCCTCATCCGCTGAGTCTTCCATGTCCATGGACAGTTCGTCCTCCATTTCTTCATGTTCTCCTGCACCTTCCTCAACATTTCGCCTGCTACTATGCGCCCTTTTTGATCCCTGTCCCCCATGGTCCTATGCCTGCCGCATTGGTAATGATGAACGTCTGGACCTTGGTGATGTTGTTGTCCCTTGCGCATATGAATCCTCCTGTAGTTCCTCCCCTTCCTGTTGTCCCAGGCATTGTCAGCGCTAAACATATTCGTCGCCATGTCGAAACTGTGCAGAAGGGTGCATAGGTCCTTGATCTGAGACCACTCCATCAGGGCGATCTGCCCCACCTCTGCATCTCGTTGGCCCAGGCTATACGTCATGACGTATTGCACCAGGGCTCGGCGGTGCTGCCACAGTCGCTGTAACATGTGGAGAGTCGAATTCCAGCGTGACGCCACATCGCATTTCAGGCGATGAACCGGCAGGCCGAAAGACTTCTGGAGCGATGCAAGTCGCTCAGCTGCGGCGGTTGAACGGCGGAAGTGAGCAGACAGTTTTCGTGCCCTGGTCAGAAGGCCATCTAGGCCGGGATAGTGTGTTAAAAATTGCTGGACAACAAGGTTCAACACATGAGCCATACAAGGCACGTGTGTCACCTTGCCCAGGCGAAGGGCCGCACCCAGGTTTGCAGCATTGTCGCACACGGCCTTACCAGGCTGCAGGTTGAGTGGAGACAACCATTTATTAAACTCGGACCGCAGAGCTGACCACAACTCCTCAGCTGTGTGACTCTTATTCCCAAGACATGTCAAGCTAAAGACCGCCTGATGCCGTTGCGCTCTGCTGCCAGCATAGTAATGAGGGGTGCGTGATTCCTTCTGCGCAGTGAGAACGCTGGTGGCCTGACCAGGCAGACTTGCGGCGGAGGTGGAGAACACAGATGAGGTGGAGGAGGCAGAAGCAGTGGCGGAACTTGGACAGACAGAGGATTGACACACAAGTCGTGGGGATGGCAAGATTTGTGCAGCAGACCCTTCACCATCTATCACCATAGTTACCTAGTGCCCAGTCAGCGACATGTAACGTCCCTGTCCATGCTTACTGGTCCAAGTATCGGTGGTGAAATGCACCCGTTCACACACAGAGTTTCTCAAGGAAGTAGTGATGCTGTGTGCGACATGCTGGTGTAGCGCGGGCACACCTTTCTTAGAGAAGTAGTGGCGACTAGGCATCTGGTACTGGGGCACAGCGACAGACATAAGGTCTCAAAAATCCTGTGTGTCCACTAGGCGGAAAGGCAGCATTTCGGTAGCCAAGAGCTTACAGAGGGATAGAGTCAACCTCTTAGCTTTGTCATGGGTCGCAGGAAATGGCCTTTTATTTGACCACATCTGAGGGACAGAGATCTGGCTGCTGTGTGTAGACGGTGTTGAGTAGGGTGTCCCTGGAAAAATGCAGGTTTGTGAGGAAAGTGCAGGCGGAGACATGATGTTGCCTTCATCCAACGTTGGTGCTATCGATGTATGAGAGAGCTGTACACACTCACTTGTTTCCCCTTCCAAACCAACTGACGACCTACCAAGCAAACTGCCTGTTGCGGTTACAGTGGTGGAAGTTGTGCGTGGAAAACCAGGTGTGACAGCTGTCCCCACAGTCCTAGAAGATGAAGAGCACGCAGATGCACTGGAAGGGGCAGGCCGTGGATGGTTCGCTCCGCTAGGCCGCATTGCAGCACGGTGAACTTCCCACTGGGACCTATGATATTTATTCATGTGACGATTCATGGAAGAAGTTGTCAAACTGCTGAGGTTTTGACTTCTGCTAACAGAATCACGACAAATTTTACACATCACATAATTTGGGCGATCTTTTTCTATGTCAAAAAAGGACCAGGCTAGGCAAGGCTTAGAGGGCATGCGACCTGCTGAGCCCCCCCGACTAGTGCTCAGAGGCATAGTGGTGGCTGATGATGCAGTTGTAGATGTGCTACCAGTGCTCCGACTCTGTCCAGGAAGGCGCAAGGTAACTTCGTCGTCGGTTGCATCCTCCTCCACCGCCTCGGTTGACCTCCTCGAGTGCCTGACTGGGGGTTGACAGTAGGTGGGATCTAGAACTTCATCATCAATTGTTGTGTTTGCACTCCCCTCCCCCTCAGACCGATCCTCTTCTTGCCCTGACCGAATATTTAAGTTGTCATCCCAATCTGGTACCTGCGTCTCATCATCATCAGTATGTTCCTCATTGTCTATAACCACAGGTGTTACAGTTTGTGACAAAGGGTCAACATTATGCTCAGAAACTTGGTTCTCACAGCCTGAATCAGAGTCACAAAGGTTCTGGGCATCACTGCAGACCATTTCCTGGTCTGTACTCACTGTAGCTTGGGAGCAGACCTCTGATTCCCAGGCTATAGTGTGACTGAACAGCTCTGCAGACTCAGCCATCTCAGTTCCACCATACTGTGCAGGGCTGATGGAGACTTCAGAGCTGGGAGAAAGCAAGTGTGATTGGGATGACAACTCAGAGGACTGGTGTTTTTTGGATGCGGTACTTGAAGTGGCTGAGAGGGCACTTGTTGGACCACTTGAGATCCATTTAAGCATTTTCCTTTTTTGGCCATCATCTACCTTTGTTCCTGTTGTTTGTGTCCGTAAAAAATGGAGCACATCGGATTGTCCACGGTAAGTAGTAGACATCTTACTTTTGCTGGTAGATGGTCTATCTTCAGCAGATGATAATGGAGCTTTGCCACCTTCCCCACGGACAAACCCTTTTTTTCCTTTTCCACCACGCCTCTTCCCCTTTCCACCAGCATCTGTCATTTTGCCACTCATGTTGATTGCGACAAGATTGTGCACTGAAAATGTGGTAGTAAAAATTGAGAGGTGGTGTAGATTGCAGCAGTGGTCTAGCTTTATTAACAGCAGAATATTAAAGAATAAATATCCCTGACAATGCAACTATGGCCCTTAAACTGGCAGCATAAATTGCTAGTATAATGGCTTAGCTACAATGAGTTTGAGTGTGCAATGCAGGCAGACGTGCTGCAAATATCTGTGCACTACTGGGACTATACAGAAGTCCAATAGCCACGTTTAGGATGCCACTAGGTTCACTCAGTGTTTTCTAGTATAATGGCTTAGCTACAATGAGTTTGAGTGTGCAATGCAGGCAGACGTGCTGCAAATATCTTTGCACTAGTGGGACTATACAGAAGTCCAATAGCCACGTTTAGGATGCCACTAAGTTCACTGACTGTTTGCTAGTATAATGGCTTAGTAATAATGAGTTTGAGTGTGCAATACAGGCAGACGTGCTGCAAATATCTTTGCACTACTGGGACTATACAGAAGTCCAATAGCCACGTTTAGGATGCCACTAGGTTCACTCAGTGTTTGCTAGTATAATGGCTTAGCTACAATGAGTTTGAGTGTGCAATGCAGGCAGACGTGCTGCAAATATCTGTGCACTACTGGGACTATACAGAAGTCCAATAGCCACGTTTAGGATGCCACTAGGTTCACTCAGTGTTTGCTAGTATAATGGCTTAGCTACAATGAGTTTGAGTGTGCAATGCAGGCAGACGTGCTGCAAATATCTGTGCACTACTGGGACTATACAGAAGTCCAACAGCCACTTTTATGATGCCACTAAGTTCACTCAGTGTTTGCTAGTATAGTGGCTTAGTAACAATGAGTTTGCGTGTGCAATGCAGGCAGACGTGCTGCAAATATCTTTGCACTTGTGGGACGATACAGAAGTCCAACAGCCACGTTTAGGATGCCACTAAGTTCATTCAGTGTTTGCTAGTATAATGGCTTAGTAACAATGAGTTTGAGTGTGCAATGCAGGCAGACGTGCTGCAAATATCTTTGCACTAGTAGGACTATACAGAAGTCCAATAGCCACGTTTAGGATGCCGCTAGGTTCACTGAGTGTTTGCTAGTATAATGGCTTAGTAACAATGAGTTTGAGTGTGCAATGCAGGCAGACGTGCTGCAAATATCTGTGCACTACTGGGACTATACAGAAGTCCAATAGCCACGTTTAGGATGCCACTAGGTTCACTCAGTGTTTGCTAGTATAATGGCTTAGCTACAATGAGTTTGAGTGTGCAATGCAGGCTGACGTGCTGCAAATATCTTTGCACTTGTGGGACGATACAGAAGTCCAACAGCCACGTTTAGGATGCCACTAAGTTCACTCAGTGTTTGCTAGTATAATGGCTTAGTAACAATGAGTTTGAGTGTGCAATGCAGGCAGACGTGCTGCAAATATCTTTGCACTAGTGGGACTATACAGAAGTCCAATAGCCACGTTTAGGATGCCACTAGGTTCACTCAGTGTTTGCTAGTATAATGGCTTAGTAACAATGAGTTTGAGTGTGCAATGCAGGCAGACGTGCTGCAAATATTTTTGCACTAGTGGGACTATACAGAAGTCCAATAGCCACGTTTAGGATGCCGCTAAGTTCACTGAATGTTTGCTTGTATAATGGCTTAGTAACAATGAGTTTGAGTGTGCAATGCAGGCAGACGTGCTGCAAATATCTGTGCACTACTGGGACTATACAGAAGTCCAATAGCCACGTTTAGGATGCCACTAAGTTCACTCAGTGTTTGCTAGTATAATGGCTTAGTAACAATGAGTTTGAGTGTGCAATGCAGGCAGACGTGCTGCAAATATCTTTGCACTAGTGGGACTATACAGAAGTCCAATAGCCACGTTTAGGATGCCACTAGGTTCACTCAGTGTTTGCTAGTATAATGGCTTAGTAACAATGAGTTGGAGTGTGCAAAGGGCAGGAGGGTACAGTGGCAGGTTTGTGGGTCTCTGGGTAGAGGAAAGGAAGCCTGCCTTTCTATCCCTCCTAATGGGGAAATGCAGTGAGGAAATCCCTGACCTTAGCTACACAGACGCTGTCATCTTGTGTAGCTGTTAAACTCTGTTTTCAGGACCTGTCACCTATGGCTCTGACCCTGCCGGTATGAGCCCTTAAAAGGACTGATAGAAAGTGCTATCCCTATGCTGTCCAGCGCTGTGTATGGAGCGTATACAGCTGTATCGGCGATAGGAGCTGCGCCAGTGATGTCTGACACCAAGGACGCAGAAGAGATAATGGCGTCCGGACGGGCAGATACTCGTTTTTATAATGCAGGGACATGTGACATGGACATCCTATCACACATGCCGTTGCTTCTCTGGCTACAAGTCCACTTAGCTGTGTGTGTGTCTGGGATTGGCTGACATGCTGGCCCTCCCCACTATACGCGTGCGCTTAGGGAAGGAAGACAAGGAAAAGAAAAAAAAATGGCAATCGCCATTATCCAAACAGCAGTGATCTGAATGCGCTGTTCCCGCACACTATACACTGAAATGTCATAATAGTGTGAGTCACAGAGTGACTTACACTATTACAGCGGAAAGCCAGCTAGGAATTAGCTGGGTTTTTTGCTGCTAGAACCGTTTTCGAACGTATCTAGAACTATCGAGTTTTGCAAAAAAGCTCGAGTTCTAGTTCGATCTAGAACAGCCCCCAAAATCACTCGAGCCGTGAACTGGAGAACCACGAACCGCGAACCGCGCTCAACTCTACTTGTAGTGATGTCGTTGTGTGTAACGGGGCCTTAAGGACAGCACTGTATATAGTGTCTTGCGAAGGTATTCGACCCCCTTGAATTTTTCAACCTTTTTCCTTCAAACATAAAGATAAAAATGTTAATGTTCTAGTGAAGAATCAACAAGTGGGACACAATTGTGAAGTTGAATGAAATTTATTGCTTATTTTAAACTTTTTAAAAAAATAAATAACTAAAAAGTGGAGTGTGCAATAATATTCATCACCTTTAAGTTAATACTTTTTAACGCCACTGTGGCGCCCTGGACAAGCCAGGTCATCACAGATACTACAACAACACACCCCACACCCCGGCTAGGCACATCGAAGTCAAACACAAATCCTTGTTGCCTCCCTCCAGGGGCTGATGTCCACACCAGGGGGTGGGCCAAGCGGTTGGCCCCACCCACCGAGGAGTTCACAGTCCTGGAGGTGGGAAAAGGAGTCAGATAGATAGAGTTTGAAGTTTGAGAAGTGAGGAGTGAAGTGAAGTGGTAAAGAAGACTGAACCTGTCCGGGTGTGTGGCCCGGATGGAACAGCAAGGTTGGCAGACGGTGGTGACCGTCTGCAGGAGAGGCTGATTGGAGCGAACCGTAAGGACCGGGGACGGGCGGTGGCCCGACGGTACCGGATCGGGGAGCAAAGAGAAGCCAGCACCATTCGGCAGGGCTTACGGACCCCGACCAGGCTAGGAGTCGCCGTAAAACTGGTCAAATCCGTTAGCGAAGGGAACCTCCGGGGTTTTCCAGCAGTCAAGACCCGATTGAAGGCAACAGCTCACACCGTAAAGGGAAACACAGTCACCGCCAAGGCTACAGTTCCCAGGGCCAGAGCCTGCAGGCAAAAGGGGCTCTCTCAGCATCCATCCAAGCTGGGGAGTGGGTTACCGGTGGGAAGCCATCAGTACCACAAACAAACCAAGGGTGCAGGGAAAGACAGTCCCCATCAACCTACCGGGAGCAGAAACCACCGCAACAGTCAGTGGGCCCCGTCCATCCAGCCGTGTGTTTTTCCAAGGACTTTGCATTCGTCATTGGCTGAGTGAGTACCACCGTGCCATGCGGCACAGCACTGCCTCCGCGACCCTGCACCTCACCAGGCCCCTTAACCCGCCTGCCATCCATCCATACCCCTCACCGGGCCCGGGACTACCAACCCCCCTACCCACGAAGGGGAGAACCAACATCCAAGCTGCTCCCTGTCATCGCTCCCGGGATCCCCGTCCAGACCAGCGGTGGTGTCACAACCTCACCACATCCGTGGGTGTCGTCACGGACAATTTCCCTAAACCAAACCACCCCCTTTCACTCACGGGCGAGGAACGCCGCTCGAGTCCCCGGGATCCGGCCCACCGCTCGAGCCACCGAGCAGCAGCAGCCGGACCCGAGCAGTGGGTGAGCGCAGCATCCCCTCCTCCGCCCACGACACCACCTTTTGCTGCGATTTCAGCTGCAAGTCACTTGGGGTATGTCTCTATCAGTTTTGCACATCGAGAGACTGAAATTCATGCCCATTCTTCCTTTGCAAACAACTGGAGCTGAGTGAGGTTGGATGGAGAGCGTTTGTGAACAGCAGTTTTCAGCTCTTTCCACAGATTCTCGATTGGATTCAGGTCTGAACTTGACTTGCCCATTATTACAGAGGATATATTTATTTGTGAACCATTCCATTGTAGATTTTGCTTTATGTTTGGGATCATTGTCTTTTTGGAAGACAAATCTCCGTCCCAGCTTCAGGTCTTTTGCAGACTCCAACAGGTTTTCTTTAAGAATGGTCCTGTATTTGGCTCCATCCATCTTCCCATCAATTTTAACCATCTTCTCTATCCCTGCTGAAGAAAAGCAGGCCCAAACCATGATGCTGCCACCACCATGTTTGACAGTGGGGATGGTGTGTTCAGGGTGATGAACTGTGTTGCTTTTACGCCAAACATATCGTTTGGCATTGTGCCCAAATAGTTAGATTTTGGTTTGATCTGACCAGAGCCCCTTCTTCCACATGTTTGGTGTGTCTCCCAGGTGGCTTGTGGAAAACTTTAAACAACACTTTTTATGGATATCTTTGAAATGGCTTTCTTCTTGCCACTCTTCCATAAGGGTCAGATTTGTGCAGTGTATGACTGATTGTTGTCCTATGGACAGACTCTCCCACCTCAGCTGTAGATCTCTGCAGTTCATCCAGAGTGATCATGGGCCTCTTGGCTGCATCTCTGATTAATCTTCTCCTTGTTTGACATGAAATTTTTGAGGGATGGCTGGGTCTTGGTAGATTTGCAGTGGTAGGATACTCCTTCCATTTCAATATGATTGCTTATATATATCACATTTTCAACCCCTATCTCTAAGCTGTGACATGTGGGAGAAGCAAAAAAGCTACATTGAAAGAAATTTGTCTTAACTGAATGAAACCTCAAAAATCAGATTGAGTCTTGGGCGATGACTGTGTCAATCTAATTTTCATAATTCTATACCTTTTCCTTCTTTGTGTTGCAATTTCAATGTTTAGTAGTTTTTTTCAATGTTTTTTTTCCCTATGATGACATTGAAAAACCTTTGATCCAATCCAAAATACAGTTGGCTGCTCTCCCAGAAAAGAGACCCCATGTGATCAGGGGACCCTTATTCAAAAAATTTATTGTCCAAAGTAGACAACACCGTTCTGTTTGAATATTTAGTATATAAAAAATTAGTATACAGTGTTTGGAAAGGAAAGTAATTTCACGTCTTCCAATCTCATGGTAATTAGTTATTTACCCAACAATTCCTTTCCAACTTTTGGATTTACACTGACAGAACTGACCTTTAGGATTTACCGTGTTTCATAAAAGGTAACAACAGAGAGAGCTGACATTTGTAATAATTACAAACTGAATAATTGACTTTATTGATGACTTTTGTGTTACTGCCTGGTGATAAAGTCACGTTGTTCTGCATTTGAACTTAGAAAGCCAAGTGCACAGATTAAAGGGTCTTTGTCATAATAAGAAAAAAAAAGATACTTTGCAATTTACCTTTTATTAAAAATCCTATACTTTCTAAAGGACAGAGGAATTTTTAATTTTATAGCTCACTACTAGTGATTGACAAGCACTAAAATGTTCGAATGTTGGTTACTCAATTTGAGATGGTCAGATGCTTGGACGAGTAACAAGCATCATGGAAAGTCACTGATTGACCTGTTCGGGTCTTCGCCAACATACAGTCAGCCATAAACAGAGCATTTCCAGTGGCAGAGAGAGCGAAAATTTTTCTGCGGGGTCACACTACATCCGAGAACCTTGTTTTATCCCCCAAGAGAGAGATTCAGAGACTGTGATGGCTCTCCCAGAGGTGCCTGTGCATTGATGTTGCTGTTTCAATGATGTAAGATCTGAGCAAGCTCCACAAGTATCTGAGCACCCTGATGCTCAGTCAAGTAATGAGCAATGCCGAGCATGCCCACCAATCACTATCACAGCCTTGTGACCGATCTCTCCAATCACCTTGGAACTGGGGCCAGTGACCTGTAGGTGACCACTCCCCTCAGCTTCACTTCATCCGTGAAAGCTGAGGAGAGTGATCCCTGCAAGTGCCATTTGGTAAGTGCCCCTGATCCACCACTACCCTCGATCAGCCCCCAATCCATTGCTGCCCCGCCACTGCCTCCTTTCAGCCGCGCCGCCGGCGCAGCAGTAGTCACCGCCCCCGATCCACCGCCGCAACTTCCTCCGATCTGCCACCGCCCTAATGCAATTGCTGCCCCCCCTCCATCCACCACCACTCTCCCCATCAGCCGCTGCCCCTCTCCATCCATAAACACCCGATACCCAAGAAACCCAAGTTATATATATTCTGGATTATCGATGGCCAACGGAAGGGGGCGGCAAATTTGACGACCGCCCTGGGCGGCAAAAGCAGTTGCTACACCACTGATTAGGAGTATCTCTGAGGTCAGACGTAGCATAGGGCTCCCTAACATGAGGGGAAGCTTAGGGACCCCCATCCCTTATTATCCAACAGTCACATCATAACAGGTGCATGTTCACACTATGGCCATGAGTAACTACCCTGTAGTAAGTAAATAAATAGTAATAATACATGTAAGTAACGTAGGGTACCAGCGGCTGGTCATAATGAGAAAGGCTGGGGACAAACCATGTATTATTTTATCAGTGCTATTCATTTAATTAACATCAAAAGTTCATGGTCTGCATATGCACTTTCGAGTAAAAGGACACTTATTCCAAATATTTCTTAACTAACTTCAGTTTGAAAACTAATTGGATAACTATGATCCTTTCTTACTGTCAGCCTTGTTTGATATATTCCTAAGAACTTGTTTTTAAAAAGCGAGGTTCTGAGCAGGCTGGATTAACAAGAGCACGGCTCAGTAGACTGGAACAGTGAGCGAAAGCCTCAAAGGACAAATTACGCTATGGCTGATGGTTAGTTGGACAGGTGATAAAGGTGCAATTTAATCAAGTGCTCAGTCAGTGCAAGTGTAATGGTAACATTGTACCTGTTACATTTCCTGAGAGGAGCCAAGGAACAAAGACAAAGAGGACATGTAAGAATATTATTTACTTATTACTAGTGATGAGCGAGCATGCTTGTCACTACTCGGTACTCGCACGAGTATCACTGTACTCGGGCTGCTCGGCGGGGACCGAGTAATCTCGCGATACTCGTGCTTTACTCGTGGTCTTCATTTCTGCATGTTGGCGCTCTTTTGAGAGCCAGCCCTCATGCAGGGATTGGCTGGCAGACCACTGCAATGCCACAGCCCTGTTAGTTGTGGAATTGCAGTGATTGGCCGGCCTGCACAGCGTCACCGAGCCTTTATATCGGCCGGCGCGCTGTGCTCTGCTCACAGCTATTCTGACAGTGAGTGTAGGGAGAGTGTCGCTGATTCAGGGAAAGCTTTGCGGCCCTTTATAGCTTTTTCAGTTGCAGGGCTGCAAACAGTGTGACCAAAAGTCCTTCTCAGGACTATTCTAGTTGTATACAGGCAGGCAGGGTATAGCCAGGTCGGAGTACAGTAGCAGAGTCCTTCTCAGGACTATTGTTGCTATATACAGGCAGGGTATAGCCAGGTCTGAATACAGGCTAGTGACCAAAAGAGTCCTTGTCAGGACTATTGTAGCAGTATACAGGCAGGCAGGCAGGCAGGGTAGTGGTGACCGTATACCAGCCTTCATATCTGGGGCTGGTGTACACAGTGTAAAACAGTCCAGATAGTGTCTGACTTGTCTGTACTGTAATTGTCGCTCCCCAAAAAAACCTGTTAGTAGGTTATTATTGCGTCCGTGCTTGGTTTTTAAAACCGCACGTGTGTGCCTGTTGGTGGCAGCGTACAGGTGCACTGGTGTGCGTTTACCAAACTATTATATAACGCACAAGTGTAGTGTATAATACACGTCAGTCAGCAGTGGCTGATAGTGTCAGAGTTCTTAATTTTTGCTCCTAAAACCTGTGTTAGGTTATTATTGCGTCCGTGCTTGGTTTTTAAAACCGCACGTGTGTGCCTGTTGGTGGCAGCGTACAGGTGCACTGGTGTGCGTTTACCAAACTATTATATAACGCACAAGTGTAGTGTATAATACACGTCAGTCAGCAGTG
The DNA here is from genome assembly GCF_048569485.1 of Anomaloglossus baeobatrachus. Lineage (NCBI taxonomy): Eukaryota > Metazoa > Chordata > Amphibia > Anura > Aromobatidae > Anomaloglossus > Anomaloglossus baeobatrachus. The sequence continues at coordinate 80,020,247 of NC_134362.1, forward strand.
GCTGATAGTGTCAGAGTTCTTAATTTTTGCTCCTAAAACCTGTGTTAGGTTATTATTGCGTCCGTGCTTGGTTTTTAAAACCGCACGTGTGTGCCTGTTGGTGGCAGCGTACAGGTGCACTGGTGTGCGTTTACCAAACTATTATATAACGCACAAGTGTAGTGTATAATACACGTCAGTCAGCAGTGGCTGATAGTGTCAGAGTTCTTAATTTTTGCTCCTAAAACCTGTGTTAGGTTATTATTGCGTCCGTGCTTGGTTTTTAAAACCGCACGTGTGTGCCTGTTGGTGGCAGCGTACAGGTGCACTGGTGTGCGTTTACCAAACTATTATATAACGCACAAGTGTAGTGTATAATACACGTCAGTCAGCAGTGGCTGATAGTGTCAGAGTTCTTAATTTTTGCTCCTAAAACCTGTGTTAGGTTATTATTGCGTCCGTGCTTGGTTTTTAAAACCGCACGTGTGTGCCTGTTGGTGGCAGCGTACAGGTGCACTGGTGTGCGTTTACCAAACTATTATATAACGCACAAGTGTAGTGTATAATACACGTCAGTCAGCAGTGGCTGATAGTGTCAGAGTTCTTAATTTTTGCTCCTAAAACCTGTGTTAGGTTATTATTGCGTCCGTGCTTGGTTTTTAAAACCGCACGTGTGTGCCTGTTGGTGGCAGCGTACAGGTGCACTGGTGTGCGTTTACCAAACTATTATATAACGCACAAGTGTAGTGTATAATACACGTCAGTCAGCAGTGGCTGATAGTGTCAGAGTTCTTAATTTTTGCTCCTAAAACCTGTGTTAGGTTATTATTGCGTCCGTGCTTGGTTTTTAAAACCGCACGTGTGTGCCTGTTGGTGGCAGCGTACAGGTGCACTGGTGTGCGTTTACCAAACTATTATATAACGCACAAGTGTAGTGTATAATACACGTCAGTCAGCAGTGGCTGATAGTGTCAGAGTTCTTAATTTTTGCTCCTAAAACCTGTGTTAGGTTATTATTGCGTCCGTGCTTGGTTTTTAAAACCGCACGTGTGTGCCTGTTGGTGGCAGCGTACAGGTGCACTGGTGTGCGTTTACCAAACTATTATATAACGCACAAGTGTAGTGTATAATACACGTCAGTCAGCAGTGGCTGATAGTGTCAGAGTTCTTAATTTTTGCTCCTAAAACCTGTGTTAGGTTATTATTGCGTCCGTGCTTGGTTTTTAAAACCGCACGTGTGTGCCTGTCGGTGGCAGCGTACAGGTGCACTTGTGTGCAATTTCCAGAAACTTTGATATAACGCACAAGTAGTGAATATACACGTCAGCAGTGCACAGCATTGCAAAATGCGCAAGGGCATTGGCAAGGAACAAGGAAGTGGACGTGATGGTGGTGCAGGCAGAGGCCGAGGTCGTGGGCAAGCTCTAATTTCGCCACAACAAAGGGCCACATCTAGTCGCTCGCACGTCCTGTCCCAAATTCTTGGGGACCGCAGCAGTACACCGCTCTTGAACCAAGACCAGTGTCAACAGGTTGTTAGTTGGATAGCGGATAATGCTTCCAGTCAGATTGGCACCACCACAAACACTCTGTCTTCCACACGGTCAAGTGTCAGTAGCCGTGATACTGCACCGCACATTTCTGAACCTGATCCTCCTTCCTACCACCAGGCTGAGTACACGTCCTCCTCGGACATTAATGATCCCACACTTGGACACTCGGAAGAGCTGTTCACGTTTCCATTCACACATTCTGGCCTCTCGCCAGCTCATATTGAAGTGGGTCATGAGGAGATCGTCTGTACAGATGGCCAAATATTTGAGCAGCCACGTTCTCACGAAGTTGGCAACGTGTCTCAACAAGTGGTGGACGATGATGAGACACAATTGTCAGCAAGTCAGGAGGAGGAGCAGGGTGCGGAAGAGGAAGACGACGTGGTGGATGATCCAGTAACTGACCCAACCTGGCAGGAGGATATGCAGAGCGAGGACAGCAGTGCACAGGGGGAGGGAGGCGTAGCATCACAACAGGCAGTAAGAAGCAGGGTGGTGGCCCCAGGCAGAAGTCAGGCAACCGTTCCCCGGAACAACACGACGACACAAGGTGCCTGTCCAAATGTTAGGTCTTCACGAGTCTGGCAGTTTTTTAAGTTGGATCCAGATGATTCAAAAAAGGCCATTTGCAACACCTGCCGTGCCAGCATCAGCAGGGGTACCAAAACTAGCAGCCTGACCACCACCAGCATGATCAGGCACATGTCAGCCAAGCACCCGACTTTGTGGGAAGTACAACAGAGTCGAGGAGCAGTGCTTGCTGATGTCACTGCTACGTCTTCGCTGGTTGTGCATGCGAGCCAATCCTCTGTCCATGCTGCCTGCGAACAAGCCTCCTCCACTCCTGCACCTACAGTTGCCTACGCAGAAAGAACACCATCATCAAGCACGTCCTTGTCCCAGCGCAGCGTTCAGTTATCCATTCAGCAAACCTTTGAACGCAGGCGCAAATACACTGCCAACACCCCACATGCCACAGTTCTAAATGCTAACATTTCGCGACTGCTTGCGCTGGAAATGTTGCCTTTTAGGCTGGTGGAGACAGAAGCATTCCGTGACCTGATGGCGGCAGCTGTCCCACGTTACTCGGTCCCCAGCCGCCACTATTTCTCCCGGTGTGCCGTCCCCGCGTTGCATAACCACGTGTCACAAAACATCACACGTGCCCTGAACAACGCTGTTTCACCCAAGGTCCACCTAACCACAGACACGTGGACAAGTGCTTGTGGGCAAGGCCGCTACATCTCGTTGACGGCACACTGGGTTAATATTGTGGAAGCTGGGACCCAGTCTGAGCGAGGGACGCAACACGTCCTTCCCACACCAAGGTTTGCAGGCCCTACCTCAGTCAGTGTTTCACCCACACTCTACAGCTCCGGAATGTCATGCTCTTCAGCCTCCTCCTCCTCCTGCGCATCCTCATCCACTGTGCCCTCCACACCAGTCACAAGCTGGAAGCACTGCAGCACTGCCTCGGCGAAGCGGCAACAGGCTGTGCTGAAGCTAATCTGCATAGGTGACAAACCCCACAATGCAGAAGAGCTGTGGACAGCTCTGAAACAGCAGGCAGATCACTGGCTCACACCTCTGAACCTAAAGCCAGGAAAGGTCGTTTGTGACAATGGCCGGAACCTGGTGGCGGCTTTGAGGCGAGGCCAGCTGACACATGTTCCATGCGTGGCCCATGTGCTCAACCTCGTGGTTCAGCGGTTTATAAAGTCATACCCAGAGCTGTCTGATCTGCTGGTAAAAGTTCGCCGCCTGTCTGCACATTTTCGAAAGTCACCTACTGCTTCAGCCGGCCTTGCCGGCTTTCAGCGCCGTTTGCATCTTCCGGCTCACAGACTGGTGTGTGATGTCCCCACGCGTTGGAATTCAACTCTGCACATGTTGGTCAGGATATGTGAGCAGAAGAGGGCAGTTGTTGAGTACCTGCATCACCTAAGCCGTCGGGAAATGGGTCAAACTCCACACATAACACCTGAGGAGTGGAGATGGATGTCAGACCTATGTACCATCCTCCAAAACTTTGAGGACTCCACCAAGATGGTGAGTGGTGATGACGCCATTATTAGCGTCACCATACCGCTACTCTGCCTTCTAAAACGGTCCCTGCTGAAAAACAAACATGATGCATTGCAGGCGGAGCGCGATGAGTTGCAGCAAGAAACAGTAGTGGGTGTGGGTGATAACACACAGCCCAGCCTCGTCTCATCACAACGTGCAGTGGAGGACTATGACGAGGAGGAGGATGAAGACATGGAGCAACTCTCCGGCCAAATTGAGGATATGACATGCACACCAGTCATATCCTCGATTCAGCGTGGCTGGCCAGAGGACAGGGTAGATGAGGAGGAGGAGGAGGAGGAGGAGGAGGAGGAGGACAGCATGTTCAGTCATCTTGTTGGTCAGGCTACTGAAGTCCTGGCTGTTAAGAGTCTGGCGCACATGGCTGACTTTATGGTAAGCTGCCTGTCTCGTGACCCTCGCGTTAAGAACATCTTGGCCGACAATCATTACTGGTTGGTAACACTGTTAGACCCACGCTACAAGGAGAACTTTTTGTCTCTTATTCCCGTGGAGGAGAGGTCAACCAAAATGCAGCAGTTTCGGAAGGCCATACTCACGGAAGTAGGCAAAGCATTCCCCTCACAAAACGCTAGCGGCATAGGTCAGGAATCAGTGGACAACCGAGGCGTACAGCCGAGAGAGGCACAAGTCCAATCCGCCAGAGGTAGGGGAACAGTCTTTAAGATGTGGGACAGTTTTCTCAGCCCCTCACGTACCACAGCCCCTGAGGTGCGGGGTAGTGCCACAAGAAATCCTAAGTTTGCCCAGATGCTGAAGGAGTACCTTGCAGATCGAACAACTGTACTCCGACATTCCTCTGTGCCTTACAATTATTGGGTATCCAAGCTGGACACGTGGCATGAATTGGCTCTCTACGCCTTGGAAGTCCTGGCCTGCCCTGCTGCTAGCGTTTTGTCAGAGCGTGTTTTTAGTGCCGCAGGTGGAATCATTACAGATAAACGCACCCGCCTGTCAACTGAAAATGCTGACAGGCTGACTCTGATAAAGATGAACAAGGGTTGGATTGGGCCAGACTTCACCACACCACCAGCAAATGAGAGCGGAATTTAAAGTTTGCCATGTACCTCCACTCACCCATGGGTACACTTCTCGACTTTGGATAATCGCTGGACTGCTCCTCCTTCTCCTCATGCGCCATCATGATGACCGTTACAATAGTTAGGTCTTTGTTTCAGGTATACCCCCAGTGGTAAATTTTTTCGCCCATTCTTTGCAGAATGGACATTACAACGACAGGAGACCCGCTCCTTTGCAATGGGAACAATGTTTTGAGGCCCTCATGCACGTCTCTACCCAGGGACAACGTGTAGCCTCCCAATTTTTGGCTGCCCTGCCTAAGGGCTATACTATAATACACCCACTTCCTTAAAATGGACACTTAATGTTTTGAGGCCCTCATGCACGTCTCTACCCAGGGACAATGTGGAGCCTCCCAATTTTTGGCTGCCCTGCCTAAGGGCTATACTATAATACACCCACTTCCTTAAAATGGACACTTAATGTTTTGAGGCCCTCATGCACGTCTCTACCCAGGGACAATGTGGAGCCTCCCAATTTTTGGCTGCCCTGGCAAAGGGCTATACTGAAATAGACCCACTTCCTTACAATGGGCACTTCAGGTTTAAAGGCCATCATGCACGTCTCTACCCAGGGACAATGTGGAGCCTCCCAATTTTTGGCTGCCCTGGCAAAGGGCTATACTGAAATAGACCCACTTCCTTACAATGGGCACTTCAGGTTTAAAGGCCATCATGCACGTCTCTATCCAGGGACAATGTGGAGCCTCCCAATTTTTGGCTGCCCTGCCTAAGGGCTATACTGAAATACACCCACTTCCTTAAAATGGACACTTAATGTTTTGAGGCCCTCATGCACGTCTCTACCCAGGGACAATGTGGAGCCTCCCAATTTTTGGCTGCCCTGGCAAAGGGCTATACTGAAATAGACCCACTTCCTTACAATGGGCACTTCAGGTTTAAAGGCCATCATGCACGTCTCTATCCAGGGACAATGTGGAGCCTCCCAATTTTTGGCTGCCCTGCCTAAGGGCTATACTGAAATACACCCACTTCCTTAAAATGGACACTTAATGTTTTGAGGCCCTCATGCACGTCTCTACCCAGGGACAATGTGGAGCCTCCCAATTTTTGGCTGCCCTGCCTAAGGGCTATACTATAATACACCCACTTCCTGACAATGGACACTTAATGTTTTGAGGCCCTCATGCACGTCTGTATGCAGGGGCATTGGTGAACCTCACAATTTAGGACTGCCCTGGCAAAGGAAAATACTACAAAGACTCACTTCCTCAAAATGGGCACATTAGACTCAAGAGGCCTTCATGTACGTCTCTTCTCAGGGACATCGGAGTGCCACACAATGTTTTCACGTAAAATCTTTCATGTATTGATCTCAAAAAGTAACATACACCAGCTCTATCTCACTATTGGGTATGTGCCCTTAACATTTCCGCCATGAAAAATCATTTTGGGGTCATTTTGGAAGGTTTTCTGGTGAGTCCGTAAAAATGGCGTAAAACGCGGACAAAATTGTTCACAGCTGTGACTTTTGAGTGATAAATGCTTCAAGGGGTCTTCCCCATGCTGTTGCCATGTCATTTGAGCACTCTTCTGAGACTTTTGTGACATTTTTAGGGTTTCTCCATGCTGCCGGGAGGTCATTTCACAAAAATACTCGGGTCTCCCATAGGATAACATTGGGCTCGTTGCTCGGGCCGAGTACACGAGTATCTTGGGAGGCTCGGCCCGAGCTTCGAGCACCCGAGCTTTTTAGTACTCGCTCATCACTACTTATTACCTGCAAGCGACATGTGCATGATGGAAGCAACAAATTGGATTTTGGTTGCTCTGTCCTATCACAACTGAAAGGACTATTAACCAGAAAGTTTTTAGTGTTTCCATTTTGCTTATTTTTTGGTAGAAGTGTAATATAATGAAAAGAGTAGCGAGCACAGTGTATGTTTTACTCATAAATGTAATCAGTTTACTGTAGATTTTCCATCTGAACTTAACGACTAGTATCCATTAATGAGATAAAATTTCAAAGCACTGCAAAGATGAAACAGGAATATTATCTGATGGTCATCTTAAAGACTTTCCATTGAGAAGTACGCCCACAATCTGTCTTAAACGCAATAAAGTTAGGGAAAGTCTGTAACAGTTATGCACAAACTTTTAATAGGCGACCTCAAGGTCGGAGCAAAGTGTTCTATATCATCAAACGTGAGTATAGTAAGAGTGGTGATTTCAACATGGAGAAATTATATTGAATTTGCCACTTAAAGGGGCTGGTCTGCAATGAAATTCCGATTCTCTAACTTAGATCATACTTGTTGTGGTGCGTCAGTGTTTTATTTTTTCCTTTTTAGAAGGCTATCGTACTGTTTTGTGTGAAAAAAAACACTTCTAGTGAGCAGATTTTTATTAACGTTATGAACAATAGTAGAAATTACTCCATCATCGTTGTGCAAAAAGATCCAGGCAGAGCTACAGAGCATGTGAGACCACTGACACTGACAACATTAGGTGGACGTTCTGAAAAAGTAACACAAGAAGACCAGGGACAGGTCAACAAATATGTAATGTGAATATCTAAGCAAAGGAACATTTATTTTGTTTCAATCAATCTAGAATTAATGATAATGTTTAAGGTTTAACAGTCAAAAAATACACCAGCTTTAAATTGTAAGTTCTATAACTTATTCTTATAGTTTTATTAAGCCAGGTGCCCTGATCCTCTGGTAATTTCTGGGTTTAAAGGGAATCTGTCAGCAGGTTTTTGCTACCTCATCTGAGAGCAGCATGATGTAGGCAAAGAGATCCTGAATCCAATGATTCTATCACTTAGATTATTGGCTGCAGCCATTCTGACACAATCAGAATGTTTAGATTTAGGGGTACTTTGCACGCTGCGACATCGCTACTGTGATATCGTCGGGGTCAAATCGAAATTGACGCACATCCGGCACCAGTAACGATGTTGCAACGTGTTAAGCCTAGATGAGCCGATAAACGATCGCAAAAGCGTCGTAAATCGGTGATCTGTGTAGCGTCGGACATTTTCATAATGTTGCACCAATAGGAGATACGATGTTGTTCCTCGTTCTTGCGGCAGCATAGCATCATAGCATAGCTGTGTGTGAAGCCGCAGGAGCGAGGAACATCTCCTTACCTGCCTCCACCGGCTGTGCAGAAGAAAGGAGGTGGGCGGGATGTTTACGGCCGGCTCATCTCCGCCCCTCCGCTTCTATTGGCCGCCTGCTGTGTGACGTCCCTGTGACACAGCACGACCCGCCCCCTTAGGAAGGAGGCGTGTCGCCGGCCAGAGCAACGTCGCAGGGCAGGTAAGTGCGTGTTCGCTACGGCAGCTATCACAAGATATCACATGTGTGACGGGGCAGGTACTATCACGCTTGGCATCGCAAGCATCGGCTAGCGATGTCGCAGCGTGCAAAGTACCCTTTAGTCATGTAGAAGGGCTTTGAGACTTGAACTCGCCCACACCAGGCTCTCTATAGAGATCGTACATTGACAGTGGGGTGTCAATCACAGCAGGGCACAGGCCAGACTATGAACAAAAGAAGGGAGGATCCAGCTTCCAGATTGTCCTTAAATAAATTGGACAAAGAACACAGACTAGGTTTATGTTCGAAATGCATTGCCATTTCCCTTGTCTCTCTGGCTTCATTGTAAAATATTTTTCGATATATGTCCATTTCCCTTTTTGAATTTCATATAAATAAAGATTTGGAAGTTTTTTAAAATCTGGAAGCTGGATCCTCACTATTTTTTTCATGGTTACCTGCGACTCAGAGCGCTGACCCTTGTATGCCGATTATCCTCCACTGTTGAACTGGAATAACCCTTTACGTCACAAGCTGGACTGCCAGCAAGTTCTACCAATGATAAGGGTCTTACAGGTTATATAAACATAGCAAATAAACCACTAAATTGGACCTTGCCAAGACAGGCATCCCTGAATTCTATGTTTTAGCCCTTACAGCATGCTGTCTTCAGATTACATAGAAAAACCTTCTGACAGACTCAACCCCTTCACGACCATGGACGGATATATCCATCATGGAGCGTGTCCCGTTAAGCCCCGCCCCCTGCCACGGGCAGGCGGCGGCGGTCGGCACACATATCAGCTGTTTTCAACAGCTGACATGTATGCCTCCTAGCCGCTGGTGGAATCGCTTCCACCCGCGGCCATTAACCCCTTAAATCTTGCTGCCAAAGTCTGGCAGCAAGATCTAAATGCGCGTGGCCATGTTTTTTACTTACCGCCGCCCCCTCCGGAAGTCACGTGCGTGATCACGTGACTATCGGTGGTTGCCATCGTAGCACAGGGTCATGTCATGACGCCTGCAGCTATGATGTTTCACTTTCGTTTTCCTTCGGCACGGAACAGAGGGAAAAAGAAAGTGACTGTATCTGCTGTTTACAGCTGTATAGCTGTGATCAGCAGATAGATAATAGTGATCGGATTGCTGATCGCTATAGCCCCCTAGGGGGACTAGTAAAAAAAAAAACAAAAGTAAAAAAAAAGTTTAAAAAAAAAACCAAAAAAAAAAAAAAACCTAAAAGTTCAAATCACCCCCCTTTCCCCCCATTGAAAATTAAAGGGTTAAAAAATAAATAAATATACACATATTTGGTATCGCCGCGTTCAGAAATGCCCGATCTATCAAAATATAAAATCAATTAATCTGATTGGTAAACAGTGTAGTGGCAAAAAAATTCCAAACGCCAAAATTACGTTTTTTAGTCGCCGCAAGTTTTACACAAAATGCAATAACAGGCGATAAAAACGTAGCATCTGCGCAAAAATGGTACCATTAGAAAAGTCAGCTCGAGACGCAAAAAATAAGCCATCACTGAGAACGCTATGTGTTTCGGAAAATGGCGCAAAACGTGCGCCACTTTTATTGGACACACTTGTGAATTTTTTTAACCCCTTAGATAGAAGTAAACCTATACATGTTTGGTGTCTACAAACTCGCACCGACCTCAGGCATCATACTCACATATCAGTTTTACCATATAGTAAACACCGTGAATAAAACATCCCAAAAACTATTGTGCCATCACACTTTTTTGCAATTTTTCCGCATTTGGAATTTTTTTGCTGTTTTCCAGTACACCATATGGTAAAACTTATGGTTTCATTTTAAAGTACAACTTGTCCTGCAAAAAACAAGCCCTTATATGGCAAGATTGACGGAAAAATAAAGTTACGGCTCTCGGAAGAAGGGGAGCAAAAAACAAAAACGCAAAAACGGAAAGTGCCCCGGGGCTGAAGGGGCTAAGCTGCTATTTTCTGATACTGTTGTCAACACAGGACAATGTATTCACTGCCACAGGTGATCCAGGGAAGGAGGCTGGCTAAGCTCTTGTACGAAGTAGTTAGTCAGTCCCCTTTACACAGTGCTGCAGTCAGGTGCCAATAGAGGAAACAATGTTTTTGAGTATGGGACCAGAAATAAAATGTCTGCAACTCAGAGTGGAGCAGGTACCTGAGGTTGAGGGCACCAGGCTCAAGCTATATTAGTAAATGGAGATGAGCAGATGTTTTAAAATTCAAATTCACAACATCCCCAAATTTTCATACCAAATTTGGTTTGGGATGAATCAATTTGAACACATCTTGTTATTGGTAAGCTAGTAATTTGTCTGAAAATACATATGGAGGAGAGAGAACGAGAATCCCGGAAACCATAACAGCTTACACTTCATAATAAAAAGCAAGAGACAGGACCTTGCTGATCATAAAAGGTTACACTCTACAGTAAAATGAAACAGAGTGTCCCATTGTTTATAAGAGAATACATGTAGGGAAAGAGAGAGAAAAACCCAGCTGACCATAAGAGCTTACACTCTACAGGAGAGAGAGTGAGAGAGAACCACGCTGACCATAACAGCTTACACTACAGGAGAAAGAAAGACAGAAACCCGCTGACCATAAGAGCTTACACTCTACAGGAGAGAGAGACTTACCCAGTGACTCCTGAGATGAAAAATGGCACAGTCGTGCCATACAAATTGTGTCATTTCTGTTGGCCCCGGTACTGATCACCACTAGGGATGAGCGAACATGCTCGCTGCTACTCGGTTCTCGCCTGAGCATCTCAGTGCTCGGTATACTTGTCGAGCTCAGAGTACCAGTGAGATGCTCGGGCAGATGCTCGACTCCCCCTCCCTGCATGTGGGTGCTGTTTAGAGTCAGCCCACATTTAGGGATTGCCTGTCACACACTGTAATGCTACAACCAACATGGCTGTGGCATTACAGTGATTGGCTGGCCGCACAGCATCATCAGCTCTATATGACAGCTGACAGCACTGTGCTCGGCAGTGTGATCCCCAATCAGCTAGTGTAGGGGGAGGTGATGCTGAGCTAAGGACAGATTTATTGTGTAGGTAGTGTAGGTACTAGGAGACGTAACGTCACCACTGCTACCGTTGCCATAGCAACCTACCAAGCGGATTACTATAGCATCGGTGATCTCTGATCACCTGATTACCGGGGCCGCTATGCTCTGGCTCCTGCAGGAGCTGCAGGAGTTAACTCGCTGTTTATCGGCTCCGCTTATGCAGGAGCCGTTTAACAGCTGCGCCAGGAATCAGCTGATCGGAGATTACCGTTGTTATAGTAACCCGCTTAGTAGGTTACTATGACACTGGTGGCAGCGGTGATGTCACTGCCTACCAACCTGCCTTAGCCTCTGCTCGATTACACAGCACGGGAAGGAGGAGAGTTCTTCCTACTTGTGCTGTGTGATATAGCAGAGCTGGATGGGTAGAATAAAACAGAAGACCAGGATAGTGGAGGAGTGAGAGGGAGTAATAAAGATGGAATCCCTAATGTGAGTCTGTGTATTTATCTATAATAAAGTATTTTTCTCTGCGTGGTGTCTTTTTTTTAACCCTTTATTGGAGATTCTTAATGGCCGGGTCAAACTTGGCCTGACATTAAGAATCTCAAGCTTAATACCAGCTGGTAAAACAAAGCTGGTATTAACCCCTTAGTACCCAGCGTGCCACCCGTCACCAGGGCCGCTGGAGGAGTTGGATACAGCACCAGAAGATGGCGCTTCTATGACAGCGCCATTTTCTGGGGCGGCTGCGGATTACAATTCGCAGCGGGGGGGCAGAAAGCTTGGGCCAACCTGTGTTGTGGATTCCAATTCCCAGCTGCCTAGTTGTACCTGGCTGGATACAAAAAAATTAGCGAACCTCACGTAATTTTTTTTAAAATTATTTCATGAAATTCATGAAATAATTAAAAAAAGGGCTTCCCTATATTTTTGGTTCCCACCTGGGTACAAATAGGCATCTGGGGGTTGGGGGCAGCCCGTTCCTGCCTGCTGTACCTGGCTAAGATACAAAAATATGTTGAAGTCCACATCATTTTTTTTTTTTTAGTTTTTTGGAAAAAAACTTAAAAAAAAGGTTTCCCTGGATTTTCCATTACCAGTGAACATAACACCAAGCAGTGAGGGCTAACAGCCAGTAGCTGCTTAGGTTACGCTTAGTTAGCAATAGAAAATGCAGTGGTAGCCCACACTTTAATTTTGTGTCCAGACAGGCACAACTAGGCAGCTGGGGATTAGAATCTGCAACTCTGGTTGGCCCAACCTTTCTGCCCCCCCCTGCAGTCACCCCAAAAAGGGCGCGTTCATAGAAGCGCCATCTTCTGGCGCTGTATCAACTCTTCCAGTGGCCCTAGTGTCAGTTGGCTTGCTGGGTAATAATGGGGTTAAGGCTAGAGTTGAGCGCGGTTCGCGGTTTGAGGTTCTCCAGTTCTAGGCTCGAGTGATTTTGGGGCCTGTTCTTGATCGAACTAGAACTCGAGCTTTTTGCAAAAGCTCGATAGTTCTAGAAACGTTCGAGAACGGTTCTAGCAGCAAAAAAACAGCTAATTCCTAGCTGGCTTTCCGCTGTAATAGTGTAAGTCACTCTGTGACTCACACTATCATGACATTTCAGTGTATAGTGTGCGTGAACAGCGCCTTCAGATCACTGCTGTTTGTATAATGGCGATCGCCATTTTTTTTTTTTTTTCCTTGTCTTCCTTCCCTAAGCGCGCGCGTCTTGTGGGGCGGGCCAGCATGTCAGCCAATCCCAGACTCACACACAGCTAAGTGGACGTTTAGCCAGAGAAGCAACGGCATGTGTGATAGGATGTCCATGTCACATGTCCCTGCATTATAAAACCGGACATTTTCCTCCAGGACGCCATTATCTCTTCTGCGTCCTTGGTGTCAGACATCACTGGCGCAGCTCCGTCCTGAGTACTATCGCTGATACAGCTGTATGCGCTCCATACACAGCGCTGGACAGCATAGGGATAGCACTTTCCATCAGTCCTTTTAAGGGCTCGTACGGGCAGGGTCAGAGTTAAGGTGACAGGTCCTGAAAACAGCGACAGCGTCTGTGTAGCAAAGGTCAGGGATTTCGTCGCTGCATTTCCCCATTAGGAGGGAATAGAAAGGCAGGCTTCCTTTCCTCTACCCAGAGCCCCACAATCCTGGCACTGTACCCTCCTGTCCTCTGCACACTCCAACTCATTATAACTAAGCCATTATACTAGCAAACACTCAGTGTACCTAGTGGCATCCTAAACGTGGCTATTGTACTTTGCTATAGTCCCACTAGTGCAAAGACATTTGCAGCACCTCTGCCTGCATTGCACACTCCAACTCATTATAACTAAGCCATTATACTAGCAAACACTCAGTGTACCTAGTGGCATCCTAAACGTGGCTATTGTACTTTGCTATAGTCCCACTAGTGCAAAGACATTTGCAGCACCTCTGCCTGCATTGCACACTCCAACTCATTATAACTAAGCCATTATACTAGCAAACAGTCAGTGTACCTAGTGGCATCCTAAACGTGGCTATTGTACGTTTGTGTAGTCACACTAGTGGAAAGATATTTGCAGCACGTCTGCCTGCATTGCACACTCAAACTCTTTTTAACTAAGCCATTATACTAGCAAGCAGTCAGTGTACCTAGTGGCATACAAGAAGTGGCTGTTGTACTCCATTAGTGCCCCACTGGTGCAAATCTATGTGCAGCACCTCTGCATGACACCCTCCTGCTCTGTTTTTAATAAGCTTTAGGCTTGAAACACACATCCATGAAACACGTGCGTGTTTTGTCCGTTTCCGTGTATACTGGAGACACGGCCAAACGTGCACCAATGTTACTATATCTCAGCGGTTACAATTGCGTTTTTGGTTATGTCCGTTAGTCCGTCTCCGTGATGCGTTTTGTGGGCCGTGTCTCACGCCAGCATGTCCGTTTTCTGCACGCAACACGCAGCACGGACCCAATGAAAGTCAATGGGTCTGTGCGCACGTCCGAGTGACACGGACGCATCTCTGTTTGCTCCCTGTACGTTTTGTGCTTTTTTCATGTGATGTCGGTCTTTTTTCTTTTTCTGTTTCGTTCTCTCCCTCAGCCTGTCGGTCGGTCTCTATGTCTGTCGGTCGGTCTCTCTGTCTTATCTGTCCCTCTAGCTGTCTGTCGGTCAGTTCCCCCCCCCTCTCTCATACTTACCGCTCCCCGATCCCCGGCGCGGCGCTGCACTGCTGTTATAAAGACTTCGGCGGCTTTTACTATTTTGAAAAAGCCGGCCGCCCATTAATCAATCTCGTATTCCCTGCTTTACCCGCCCACCGGCGCCTGTGATTGGTTGCAGTCACACACACCCACCACGCTGAGTGACAGCTGTCTCACTGCACCCAATCACAGCAGCCGGTGGGCGTGTCTATACTGTGCAGTGAAAAAAATAAATAAATAATTAAAAAAAACGGCGTGCGGTCCCCCCCCATTTTAATACCAGCCAGATAAAGCCATACGGCTGAAGGCTGGTATTCTCAGGATGGGGAGCTCCACGTTATGGGGAGCCCCCCACCCTAACAATATCAGTCAGCAGCCGCCCAGAATTGCCGCATACATTATATGCGACAGTTCTGGGGCTGTACCCGGCTCTTCCCGATTTACCCTGGTGCGTTGGCAAATCAGGGTAATAAGGAGTTATTGGCAGCCCATAGCTGCCAATAAGTCCTAGATTAATCATGTCAGGCGTCTATGAGACACCTTCCATGATTAATCTGTAAGTGACAGTAAAAAAACACACACACACGAAAAAAATCCTTTATTAGAAATAAAAAACACAAACAAATTCCCTCATTACCAATTTATTAACCCCGACAAACCCTCCATGTCCGGCGTAATCCACGGACCTCCAGCGTCGCTTCCAGCTCTGCTGCATGGAGCTGACAGGAGCAGCAGAAGACACCGCCGCTCCGGTCACCTCCACGCAGCTAATGAGATGAGTAGCGCGATCAGCTGCTGTCAGTCAGGTAACTCGCGGCCACCGCTGGATCCAGCGGTGGCCGCGGGTAACCTCAGTGACAGCAGCTGATCGCGCTACTCATCTCATTAGCTGCGTGGAGGTGACCGGAGCGGCGGTGTCTTCTGCTGCTCCTGTCAGCTCCATGCAGCAGAGCTGGAAGCGACGCTGGAGGTCCGTGGATTACGCCGGACATGGAGGGTTTGTCGGGGTTAATAAATTGGTAATGAGGGAATTTGTTTGTGTTTTTTATTTCTAATAAAGGATTTTTTTCGGGTGTGTGTGTTTTTTTACTGTCACTTACAGATTAATCATGGAGGGTGTCTCATAGACGCCTGACATGATTAATCTAGGACTTATTGGCAGCTATGGGCTGCCAATAACTCCTTATTACCCGGTTTTGCCAACGCACCAGGGTAAATCGGGAAGAGCCGGGTACAGCCCCAGAACTGTCGCATATAATGTATGCGGCAATTCTGGGCGGCTGCTGACTGATATTGTTAGGGTGGGGGGCTCCACATAACGTGGAGCTCCCCATCCTGAGAATACCAGCCTTCAGCCGTATGGCTTTATCTGGCTGGTATTAAAATGGGGGGGGACCGCACGCCATTTTTTTTAATTATTTATTTATTTTTTTCACTGCACAGTATAGACACGCCCACCGGCTGCTGTGATTGGGTGCAGTGAGACAGCTGTCACTCAGCGTGGTGGGCGTGTGTGACTGCAACCAATCACAGGCACCGGTGGGGGGAGAAAGCAGGGAATACGAGATTGTTTAATGAGCGGCCGGCTTTTTCAAATTAGAAAAAGCCGCCGAAGCAGTGTGAACGCCGTGCAGCGCCGGTGATCGGGGAACGGTGAGTATGAGAGAGGGGGAGACACTTCAGTCACTCGGGGGATTAGCGGTCACCGGTGAATCCTTCACAGGTGACCGCTAATCAGTACACGGCACACAGACAGAGCCGCAGCATGACTATGAAGTCGGGTGAAGTTCACCCGAGTTCATTCTCATCCCGCTACTCTGTCTTCCGACATGTAGTAACGACATTTTGCATCACACACGTACATTTCACACGGACAACACATACACATGTCAGTTATTTCACTCACGCACACACGGACATTCCACACGCACATACGGCTAGCATACGGGATACACACGCAGGCCACACATACCATAAAAACGGACCTAAAAAACGGAAAACGGACCCGAAAAACGGCCCGTTTTACACGGACGTGGTGTTCACGGATGTGTGGCGGAGCCCTTAATGATAGCAAAAAATACTGCCATTTAGTGGCATCATAGAACTGGCTGTTGTATTCCATTAGTGCCCCACTGGTGCCAAGCTATTTCTAGCACCTCTGCATGACACCCTCCTGCTCTGTTTTCAATAAGCTATAATGATAGCAAAAAATACTGAAACTTAGTGGTATACAAAAAATGCCTGTAGGACTCCTTTATTGTGCCACTTGTGCCAAGCAATTTGTAGCACCTCTGCATTCTACCCTCATGCACATTTTGCTATGCTAATTTTATAGCAAACTCAGGGAATTCCTTGCTGCATTTGATCATTAGGAGGGATGGAAAGTGAAGCTTCTTTTACTGTCCTGGTACCCACAGAACACGGCCACTGTACCCATCTGTCCACTTTTGCCACTCTATTTAATTTGCACAAAGAGCTGACTCTTTTTCTGCCTTCCTAAAATTGTCTGGAATACTAAGTTAGTGTTCCTTTGCTGCCAAGCAAGGTACAACACATGTGCATTCTACACTCCTTTCCATTTCTGGAATGCAATTATTAACTGCAGGTAGTCCAGGCAATCTGTGACGAAGGTGCAGGCGTGGATATAATGTAGCCTGCATCCAATGATGGTTCTCTCAATGCCTGACAGCTCAACAATACCTTCTGTTTCCACTTCCAAAACAAGTGATGACCTGCCAATCACACTCCCTGTTGCGGGTTAAGGAGTGGAAGTTCAGTGTGAAAAACCATGTGTGACTGCTGTCCCCACAGTCACAGAGGATGAAGAGCACGCAGATGCACTTGATGGGGCAGGCGGTGGTTGCACAGGCACGCTAGGCCGCATTGTAGCACAGTGAAATTCACATTGCGACTTATGCTTCATTTTAAGTCGTGTACAGGGTGGGCTCCCCAGTATGCAGCAAAACCAGGCAAAAGGAAAAGGACTCTAGGCAGTTGGGTTGATAAATGATTGTTTAACTTTACCAAAACAAACAATAAGAACCATGCATACAATTAAAATAATTGAACAATCTATTCTGTTGCCTACTACCTGCTAATCCCTCTGTGTAGCAGTAATTGTGTGTTTGTGCGTGTGTGTGTGTGTGTGTGTGTGTGTGTGTGTGTGCGAACACGACCTACCAGTGGCGCATCACAAGAGCTTCCAAGTTATCTACCTAAACATAGACAAAACACATGACCCCCCCTGAATACCCTTGTTAGCTGAAGCCTCACAGATAATGCAGATGATAACAGTGTGAATGCAAACCACACAGCTCTGCAACATAGTCATGGAAATCTTGAAAAGCAACATTCAATGCAAACATGTGTTGCTGTCCCTCTATGATTTAAACTGTACGTGACAATTTGACAGTGCAGAGGCAGCAAGTCTTATTGTCTATATAGTCGACCTACCCAGAACAGATATGTGTTTTGCTAATAAAACAAAGTGTTGCGTGCCCGCATTATTGTCTGGGCATAGTCTACCGTACCCGGGTACTGTGATGTCCAGTTGCCAGAAATACAGACTTTACGCTCCTCTCACGGTAAACAGTATAGACAGCACCGTAAGAATGTTGGTCTGTGGCACAGGATGCTGCTCACTGACGTTACAGTGCTCATCATCAAAGTACAACACAACTCCCCTCACAATTGAACGAAGTGTTTCCGCGGTGGCTCCTTGCTGTAACACACACCTTTAGCTTTTCCTTCTGTTCATAGACAGCATCTCCAAGTCCACCCCCGAAGAGCAATTTTCTATTGCTATAGTGACTAGAGATGAGCGAACTGGTCCCGGTTCGGCTCGAGGCCGGTTCGCCGAACGGGGGTCCCGTTCGAGTTCGGTTCGTCGAACGTTCGACGAACCGAACTCGAACGTATAGGCTAGAATGGGAGGCAATCACAAACACCTAAAAATGCATTATAAATGTACACAAAGAGTTAATAAACATTGCCATAACACTTACCGGTCCTCGCGATCCCTTCTGCACTCTGTCTCCTGCCGCTATTCCATCCGATGATCACTGAATCCTCCCGGTGACCTGCACTGCCAGCAGAGATGCAGGACCTATCGTGACGTCAAAATAACCATGTGACCAGTCACGTGGCTATTATCTCATTGGCTACAGACTGGTCACATGACTATGACACGTCATGTAGGACCTGCGAGTGCATCTCTCCGGTACACGGTGCACATATGTGTATCGCCGTGTACCGGCGACATGCTCTAGCACACGGTCGACTCCCCGTTCCGTTAGGGACCGGCTGACACAGCCGGTCATTAACGGAGATCACCGTTGCCATAGCAACGCAGTTAGCGGTGACGTCACCGCTAACCGCGGCTCCGAGAGCACCGTTGCTATGGTAACGCGTCTGTCAGCGTTACCGCTAGCAGCCAGCACTGATCACTCACGGAGTGAAGGCTGCACGCTGCTTCCCGATTGTAGTGATGATTGTAGTGAGGATGGAGGTTCCCCAGCCCCAAGTGATGAGCTGGTGAACCTCATCCTTCCTCACTACAATCGTCACTACTACTACACTAGTGATGATTGTAGTGAGGATGGATGTTCCCCAGCCCCAAGTGATGAGCTGGTGAACCTCATCCTCACTACAATCGTCACTACTACTACACTAGTGATGATTGTAGTGAGGATGGAGGTTCCCCAGCCCCAAGTGATGAGCTGGTGAATCTCATCCTTCCTCACTACAATCGTCACTACTACTACACTAGTGATGATTGTAGTGAGGATGGAGGTTCCCCAGCCCCAAGTGATGAGCTGGTGAATCTCATCCTTCCTCACTACAATCGTCTCTACTACTACACTAGTGATGATTGTAGTGAGGATGGAGGTTCCCCAGCCCCAAGTGATGAGCTGGTGAATCTCATCCTTTCTCACTACAATCGTCACTACTACTACACTAGAAAGAAAGAAGACAGAAGAGCAGGATCGTGGAGGGCTGACAGGGGGTAATAAAGATGGAGTCTCTAATGTGTCTGTGTATTTATTTCTATTAAAGTATTTTTTCTCTGTGTGGTGTCTTTTTTTTAACCCTTTATTGGAGATTCTTAATGGCCGGGTCAAACGTGCCTGACATTAAGAATCTCTGGCTTAATACTGGCTGGTAAAACAAAGCCAGTATTAACTCATGATTACCCAACAAGCCACCCGGCTCCAGGGCTGTTGGAAGAGTTGGATACAGCGCCAGATGATGGTGCTTCTATGAGAGCGCCATTTTCTGGGACGGCTGCGGACTGAAATCCGCAGTAGAGGCGCCCAGAAACCTCGGGCTAACCTGTGCTGCGGATTCCAATCCCCAGCTGCCTAGTTGTACCCGGCTGGACACAAAAATAGGGCGAAGCCCACGTCATTTGTTTTTTAATTATTTCATGAAATAAGTGAAATAATTAAAAAAAAACGGGCTTCCCTATATTTTTGGTTCCCAGCCGGGTACAAATAGGCAACTGGGGGTTGGAGGCAGCCCGTGGCTGCCAGCTGTACCTGGCTAGCATACAAAAATATGGCGAAGCCCACGTCATTTTTTTGGTGGGCAAAAAAATTCTGCATACAGTCCTGGATGGAGTATGCTGAGCCTTGTAGTTCTGCAGCTGCTGTCTGCTCTTCTCCATACAGACAGACAGCAGCTGCAGAACTACAAGGCTCAGCATACTCCATCCAGGACTGTATGCAGAAGTTTTTTGCCCCCTGAAAAAATTATGTGGGCTTCGCCATATTTTTGTATGCTAGCCAGGTACAGCAGGCAGGTATGGCTGCCCCCAACCCCCAGTTGCCTATTTGTACCCGGCTGGGAACCAAAAATAAAGGGAAGCCCTTTTTTTATTATTTCATGAATTTCATGAAATAATAAGAAAACAAATGACGTAGGCTTCGCCCCATTTTTGTGTCCAGCCAGGTACAACTAGGCAGCTGGGGATTGGAATCCGCAGCACAGGTTGGCCTGAGCTTTCTGGGCCCCACTGCTGCGAATTGCAGTCTGCAGTCACCTCAGAAAATGGCATTTTCATAGAAGCGCCATATTCTGGCGCTGTATCCAACTCTTCCAGCACCTGCCTGCTATACCTGGCTAGCATACAAAAATATGGCGAAGCTCACGTCCTTTTTTTGTAGTTTTTTGGCAAAAAAAATAAAAAATGCTTCCCTGGATTTTCCATTGCCAGTGAAGGTAACACCAAGCAGTGGGGGTTAGCAGCCAGTAGCTGCTTGGATTACCCTTAGCTAGCAATACAAAAAATGCAACGGGAGCCCATATTTATTTTTTTTAATTATTTATATAAATAACTAAAAATAAAATGGGCTTCCCTGTATTTTGATTGCTGGACATCACAGTGCTGTAAAAATAAATCTTTAAAAAAATGACGTAGCGCTCCGCGGTATTTTTGATTCTCAGCGCAGATAAAGCAGACAGCTATGGGTTGCCACCCCCATCTGCCTGCCGTTACCTTGGTTGGCAATCAAAATACAGGGAAGCCCATTAATTTTTTCTATTTAAAAAATAGTTAAAAAAAAAAATGACGTTGGGTCCCCCCATTTTTGATAGCCAGCTAGCGTAAAGCAAACGGCTGTAGCCTGAAAACCACAGCTGGCAGCTTTACCGTGGTTGGGGATCCAATGTGGAGGTCCCCTCAGGCTCTTTTTTATAATTATTTTATAAATATTAATAATTACACAAAAAAAGTAGGGTCCCCTCCAAATTGGATCACCAGCCAAGGTAAAGCGGACAGCTGTGGTCTGGTATTCTCAGGGTGGGAAGGTCCATAGTTATTGGGCCTTCATAGCCTAAAAATAGCAGGCCGCAGGCACTCCAGACGTGGCGCATCCACTAGATGCGCCAATCCTGGCGCTTCACCCCAGCTCATCCCGTGCCCTGGTGCAGTGGCAAACGGGGTAATAAATCGGGTTGATACTAGCTGTAAAGTCACCTGAGATCAAGCCCAGCAGTTTGTGATGTCATGGCGTCTATTAGATACCCAACACCATAAACTGTCAGTACTAACAAAAACAAAAAATCGACAAAAGAAATTTATTTGAAAAAACAGTCCCCAAAACATTTCCTCTTTCACCAATTTATTGTAAGAAAAAAAATAAAGGGGTCCCACGACGACTCTGGACCGTCTAGAATATGGGGGGGAGACACTCAGGGAACGTATCCCCCATTTTCTAGGAGTGCGGACCCTTCATGTGAGGAGTGTGGGTGCAATGAATCTGCACTCACTCTCCCCGGGTCCACAGCAGCAGAGTCCATGTCGTAATGGTTGCTACCAAAGCTGCAATGCCCTGCTCATGAGGTAAGGGCATGCCTAATCAGGAGAACTACTGTAGAGGAAGCTCTGCTCACTGGTATATAGGTGCTCAGAGGTAATAATAGATAAAATTAGTGAGTAACCTCGGCACTCTAAATCTCCCAGACTAAGTCAGTAAGTCCCAATGGATAGTAATGCAAAATCACTCTTTATTGGTCCGTATTAAGAACATTTTCTTTTTCATAAGCATATATGTTTTTGTCCAAAACAAGTTACAATTGACGTTTCGGCCTGAGTCTTCGTCAGATTGGACTTATCTGCATGTAATCATGAAAAATGACAATAATCAGTATCACATAAGAGTGAGAGAACAATAAACAATAAATAACATAAACTCGAACAATGTAGAGGTACAATTGGCATGCAGCAAAAAAATTGCAACACAGCAAGAAATGAAACACATGATACAAATGTCATAATACAGTACAAGGACAATATAGTAATGACAAATATGGGGTCAGAGTAGACTTAGACAGCTCTGGTACGAAAGAGATGTCAATCATAAAGTAACATGTGCAGTAGGTGTAGAGCTACAGTATGCATGGCAGAGCTAATGGGTAGACCGACCATAGAAAAAGAACGGAGAAAAAGAACGGAGAAAAAGTGGAGAAAAAGTGGAGAAAAAGTGGAGAATAAATGGAGAAAAAGTGGAGAATAAATGGAGAAAAAGTGGAGAAAAAGTGGAGAAAAAGTGGAGAAAAAGTGGAGAATAAATGGAGAATAAATGGAGAAAAAGTGGAGAAAAAGTGGAGAAAAAGTGGAGAAAAAGTGGAGCACCCCTTGGTGACTTTCATGTGGCACTAAGGGGTGCTTAGCTTTGTATTTAGCCAAAAAAATGAAAAAAAAAAAAATGACGTAGGGTTCCCTCTAGTTTTGTAGCCAGCTAGGGTAAAGCAGACGGCTGCAGCCTGCAGACCACAGCTGGCAACCTCACCTTGGCTGGTAATCCAAAACTGAGGGCACCCCACGCTGTTATTTTAAATTAAATAAATAATTAAAAAAAAAAAAAAACACGTAGGGGTCCCCCAAAATTGGATCACCAGCCAAGGTAAAGCAGACAGCTGGGGCCTGATATTCTCAGACTAGGGAGGTCCATGGTTATTGGACTCTCCCAAGCCTAAAAATAGCAGGCCGCAGCCGCCCCAGAAGTGGCGCATCCATTAGATGCGCCAATCCTGGTGCTTCGCCCCAGCTCATCCCGCGCCCTGGTGCGGTGGCAAACGGGGTAATATATGGGGTTATTACCAGATGTGTAATGTCACCTGGCATCAAGCCCTGGGGTTGGTGAGGTCAGGCGTCTATCAGATACCCGACATCACCAACCCAGTCAGTAATAAAAAAAAATAGACGACAAACACATTTTTATTTGAAAAAAACACTCCCCAAAACATTCCCTCTTTAACCAATTTATTAGAAAGAAAAACAAATCCAGGTCTGGTGTAATCCAAGGGGTTGCCATGACGATCCACACTGTCCCAGTCAATGAAGAGCAGGATGTTCCCCATTGGCTGGGAGAGCAGTGCAGTGACCTGAGCTAACATCAATGGGTCAGCCCAGGTTACTGCAGGGCATGAGAAGTGCTGCTGTCAGCGAGGTACATTACCTGCGCTGATCTCCAGCACTGCCGACAGCCCCTGTCACTGAGGTCAATGACCAGCGCCTTCACATCAAGTATCGCGAGAGGTCAGTCTCGGGTCGGAAGCGATAAGTGATGTGACAAGCGGCGGCCATGGAGGACAGTGACAGCGCTGAGGTCGGGATGGCGGGACTTCATCACCGCAGGTAAGCCGAGCGGGGGGGGGGGGATGGGGGGGGGGGTGTGTGAGAGTGTGTGTGTGTGTGCGTGTGTGTATATGTATGTATACATGCCGCGGGCAGGAGGGGGCGGAGTGAGCTGAGCGGGAAGTGTGGGCTTCCTGCACGTAACTAAGATAAACATCGGGTTACTAACCAAAGCGCTTTGCTTGGATACCCGATGTTTATCTTGGTTACCAGCTTCTGGCAGGCTGCCAGTGATGGCTCCTGCACACTGTAGCTGGGAGGGGGGGGGGGGTGCGTGAGTGAGAGTGTGTGTGTGTGTGTGTGTGTGTGTGTGTATATATGTATGTATACATGCCTCGGGCAGGAGGGGGCGGAGTGAGCTGAGCGGGAAGTGTGGGCTTCCTGCACGTAGCTAAGATAAACATCGGGTTACTAACCAAAGCGCTTTGCTTGGATACCCGATGTTTATCTTGGTTACCAGCTTCTGGCAGGCTGCCAGCGATGGCTCCTGCACACTGTAGCTGTAAAAAGCCCTGCTTTTTGCTGCTAGAACCGTTCTCGAACGTATCTAGAACTATCGAGCTTTTGCAAAAAGCTCGAGTTCTAGTTCGATCTCGAACAGCCCCAAAAATCACTCGAGCCTAGAACTGGAGAACCTCGAACCACGAACCGCGCTCAACTCTAATAGTGACCAAAGGCAGATCCAAAAAAACAGCAGCCCCTTGTGTGTAGTCTGCAACAATGCATGCAATGAACAGCAAATAAGCATATTGTGTTGACAGTTGCTAAAGCTGAGCAATACACCTTCACGCTGTCATTTTATATTTATGTGATACTTCATGGAGGAAGTACTCAAAAGTGTGAGTTTTTGCCTTCTACTTACAGATTGTTGACAAACCTTACAGATTCCATGACTTTTGTGATCCTTTGCGATGTCCAAAAATTCACAGGCTAGGAAAGGCTTACAGCCCATGCGACCTGCATAGCCAACACGACATCTGCTCAGAGTCAAAGTTGTGGTCCAGGATTCAGTTGTTGACGTGCTCCAGTACTTTGTCTCTGGCCAGGAAGACGCAAGGTAACCTCGTCGTCAGTAGCATCCTCCTCCACCTCCTCTGCTGACCTCATCGACTGGCTGACTTTGGTTTGACACTAAGGGGCACTTTGCACACTGCGACATCGCAGGTGCGATGTCGGTGGGGTCAAATTGAAAATGACGCACTTCCGGCATCGCATGCGACATCGCAGTGTGTAAAGGCTGGATGATACGATTAACGAGCGCAAAAGCGTCGTAATCGTATCATCGGTGCAGCGTCGGCGTAATCCATAATTACGCTGACGCGACGGTCCGATGTTGTTCCTCGCTCCTGCGGCAGCACACATCGCTGTGTGTGAAGTCGCAGGAGCGAGGAACGTCTCCTACCGGCCTCACTGCGGCTTCCGTAGGATATGCGGAAGGAAGGAGGTGGGCAGGATGTTTACATCCTGCTCATCTCCGCCCCTCCGCTCTGATTGGCCGCCTGCCGTGTGACATCGCAGTGACGCCGCACGACCCGCCCCCTTAACAAGGAGGCGGGTCGCCGGCCACAGGGACGTCGCACGGCAGGTGAGTGTGTGTGTGAAGCTGGCGTAGCGATAACTTTCGCTACGCCAGCTATCACCACATATCGCTGCTGCGACGGGGGCGGGCACTATCGCACTCGGCATCGCAGCATCGGGCTGCGATGTCGTAGTGTGCAAAGCCCGCCTAAGTGTTGTCTCCAACCTCATCAATAACCCTGTGTGTTTTCATTCCCCTCGTCCTGAGTCCTCCGAGACAACCTCTTCCTGCCCTGACCGAATAGTAAAGTTGTCCTTCCAATCAGGTATCTGTGCTCCTCATCATGTTCCCCATTGTCTCCACCAGGAGGATTTACTTTTTGGAAATGAGGGTGTAGATTAGGCTCAGCAGTGCACCTTCTTCATCGGGGCCTGGATCCCAGTCACAAAGCTTCAGGCTATCTGCGCAGATCATTTCCCCTGTCTCATGGAACTCGCTACCTCAACACGTTAGATTATCTGCTACACACGCAAGCTTTAAACTGAATCTTAAAACTCATCTGTTCAGAAATGACTATAACCTTCAATGACACCACCACCATACGTACTTGACGCTCAACCTAAACAACTCCTACTGTCTCCTCACAAAAATCCTTTAGAATGTAATCCCGCAAGGGCAGGGCCCTCTTCCCTCTGTACCAGTCTGTCTATAGTTACTTGTATATGTATTCTGTATGTAACCCCCTTCTCATGTACAGCACCATGGAATCAATGGTGCTCTATAAATCAATAATAATAAAAATAATAATAACTTCCTTGTCTGTACTCATTGCAGCTTTGGAGCAGACCTCTGATTCCCAGGCTATAGTGCGACTGAACAGCTATGCAAACTCAACCATCTCTGTCACCCCATACTCAGCAGGGCTGGTGGAAACTTGAGAGCTGTTAGGAAGCAAGTGCGATTGGATTGACACCACAGAGGAATGGATTATTTGGGATCTTGAAATTGGGGTGGAGGAGAGGCCACTTTATGGAGCAATTCAGATCCATTGAAGCAGCTGCTGATTTGGCCTCATCTACATTTGTTAGCGATGGTCGTGTCCAGGAAAAAAGGGATCATATCAGATTATCCATGGGAAGAAGTACACCTGTTCTTTTTGATGTTATTTGTTGTTACAAAACGGTGACGCCTTAAACGCAAGCAGCCTGCTGTGGTTTCAGTTGCGCCCAGGCATCAGCTGCCATTTAGGCCTGTGCCTCGGGTTGTCCAGCTGGCTGCTTTCTCCTCCACGTCTAAGTGTGGAGAGGCAGCTAGTGCGCATGCGTGTGCCAATTTACCCCAGCCGCAGGCTAACTCCAGTGTTTCGCCTAGTGAGTATGCTCAGCCTGACTGTGCCATTCCTGAGGCTAAGTCTTCATTTCGGGCTACAGCGCATGCTCCCACACTTAGTGCGAAAAGCAGGTAAGTCCTGTGTTGTGCATAGACACCATGCTAAAGCTGATAGTCTTTTTTCAGAGACTGTATTTCATGCAACTGACCATGGTCAGGCACTTACTGCATCAGAAACTAGGTCCGGTAATGAACTCTTTGGCCCTGCCCCTGATGTGGGGGGCCCATTTAGACCACAGGGCATCAGGTGTTCTGACGATGTGGCCAGGCCACTGCCAAATGGCTTGCAGAGGCCCGCCCCTATGACTTGTCACCTCATTATTGATGGTCAGACGATGACTGGTGAGGTGTTTGTGTCATGACAGCCATGAGGTCATCATTGAAGTTGCGGTTCCAAATAGGACGCTAGTTATGCCACTCATGACGTATCACTCTGCTTTTGTCTCCAGGAGGTGCATTGTGGTCCACCCTGGTTTGGGGCGGACCCAGGTTATAGAAGGGGCTGGAGACAACAAGGAGGTTCGCAGTCTTCTATTATGCTCCGAAAGAGCACACCTCCATGTGTTGAACCCATTGCGGCTTTAGGCCAGAGGTAGGCAGGGATAGGGCGTCGATGCAGGCCACCACCACAGTTGGTAACGCAGAACGGTTAAGACCAGCTCCTGTCCTACAAGTCCTGCTTGTGCAGCCCAGTGGCATTAACAGGCCTGCTGCTGCTGATGCGCCTGCTGTTCACAGGTGTGGCCCCAATGCACACGGTCAGCGTACTGAATGGCCCCTGTGATGTTAACAGGGAGTTCCTGGGCTGGGTGGGCGTGTGGACCCTGTGACGCTAACAGGGCTCCCAGTCTCAAGATCAGAGTGGCGTCTAACTTGGTTCAGGCTACTATTAGTTTCATAGCCACACAGCTCTGTATCCTCCACCTAACCTTCCAGTTGCCAACCTCTCCTTTTCCATCTGGGAGCACGGTGGACACTGACTGCTGATGGGGATATATACCTTTCTCTTTCTTTTCTTATTAATTTTCGTTATATAGCGGTAACATAGTATATACCACCTTATCCAAATCTGCCAGTCCCACCGTAACAGATGGTGTTTCCTCATCAAATGTTACTTTTGCTTAACCACCAAACCCACGGACCAAAACTTTTTTCCCCTTTCCAACACACTTGTTCCCCTTTTCACCCGCATCTGTCCTTTTTCAACTCATTTTGTATATGACCAAAAGTGCAACTCTGCAGGGACACCGTACTCAATGGCATCTCAGCACAACAGCCAGCCCACGGTCCCTCAGATGTGGACAAGTAAAAGACCATTTCCTCCTATCCATGACAAACCGTTGAGATTCACTCTGTGCAGCACTGGTGTTTAGTGGAAAAGCAGATCGAAGATTGCGTAACACCTTCTGAAGATACTCCTGTACACGTGTGTCCCTTTATATGGCATGAATTTTTTCGCCAAATTTTGTCTTGTACCGGGGATCTAACAGTGTGGCAACCCAGTAGTTAGCATTACTTCGAATTCGTACAATCCGAGGGTCATGTTGTAGGTAGTGCAGCAAGAAGACGCTCATGTGTCTTGTGCATCCAGGAGGACCAAGTCCTTGGTGTGTTGGTGGCAGAGAGGTGAGAATCGGGCCTCCTTCCTCTGCCCTCTCCCCCCAACCTCGCACAACCGAAATGTGAGCAAGCTCTCACTCATCTGCTGAGTCTTCCATGCCCATCGCAAGTTCGTCCTCCATTTCTTCATGGCTCCTGCACCTTCCTCAACAATTTTTGCTGATACTATGCGCAATTGTTAATCGCTATCCCCCACCATAACTGCTGCCTAGGTGCCGCTTACCGTATGGACCTTGTAGATATTATTATGCCTTCTGCATATGACTCCTCCTGTACTTCCTCACCTTCCTCTTGGACCAATACCTGACTCCGAATAATGCTTACAGTGTGCTTCATCATGTAGATGACCAGAATTGTCACGCTGAGAATGGCATTGCCAGTGCTAAACATCTTCGTCGACATTTGGAAACTGTGTAGAAGGGTGCATAGGTCCTTGATCTGACACCACTCCAGCAGCGTGATCTGCACCACCTCTGGATCAAGTTAGCCCAGGGTATACGTCATACCGTATTTCAGCAGGGCTCTGCGGTGCTGCCACACATGCTGCAACATGTGCAGATTCCAATTCCTGCGTGTCGGAACATCGCATTTCCGGCGTTTAACCGCCAGACCCTAAGACTTCCGGAGCGATGAAAGTTGTTGAGCTGCTGGGTGCGAAGGATGAAAGTGAGCACATAGCAGCGTGCCCGCTGCACAAGGCCATGTAGGCCGGGATGGTATTTTAAAAATTGCTGGAGAATCAGATTCAACACGTGAGCCATACAAGGCCCGTGTCTCACATTGCCCTGACGAAGGGCTGCAGACAGGTTTGCATCATTGCCGCACACGGCTGTTAAGTCACCAACGTAGTCCACTCAATCAATTTGTACTCTGGTCCCAATGGGAAGACACCACACCCTTTTTTAGGCCCCTCCTGTCTGCAGACCACTGCCAGACAAAGCTATGAACCTCTTGTTACTGTTACCCCCAGTTCAGTTTTATGAGTTTGTGTGCTTGTTACCTGACTACGTTTCCTGCTTGCTGTTTATGTACCTCGTTGGCCGATCCGCACTTCACCTCTGCTTGTTTTCTGATTAAGTCCTGGCCATCCCATTCTGTTCCTCTTCCTCAATTAATGTTTTTGACCCTGCATGACTACTATTCTCTGGAACTGCAGCCTTCCACAGGTATTGATCAACTTGGGCCCTGTGTAATTCCAAATCACTGTATAGGGGTTAAAGGGTTTCAGGGTTCTGGGTGTCCAGCTTGGTGAGTGGCTTGCCTCTAGCCTATCCTTTACAGCCCATCTGAGTGTGTCGATCCAGGCAGGCGTTACACCGTGCCCTCTGCAGAAGGCCATGTAGGCAGGGATAGTGTTTTAAAAATTGCTGGACAACCAGGTTCAACACGTGAGCCATACAAGGCACGTGTGTCACATTGCCCTGAAGAAGGGTCGCAGACTGGTTTTCATCACTATGGGGAGATAAGGTATGCACACCAGTGACTATGTAAGGGGAATACATGGAATAGCAGAAACTGCTGTGTGAATACTGACTTGAAAAATCCAATAGCTACATGTAAGAGTGAAAATGTGAAAAATGGAATCTGCATTACTGCCATGAATATATGAATCAAGAGAAATTTAGCTACTGAATTGATCAATGCAATAGAGCCCCAACACTACGCCAAAGTATTTCTCTACGTTGGGGTCCCTAGCTTGTGTGTGTCCTCTCATGCAGTTAAAAAACTTACCGTGTATGGGAAGCTGAGACCCAGGCTATTTATGCGTATTATATGGATTGGCAATAGGTGTGGTGGGGAGGGTTCACAAACGAAAAACTACTAACAATAACGAATAACGTTTGGAACACCATTCTAAGTCCGAACTGGGTGCAAAAAACCTAAAAAAACATCACTATGGGGAGATAAGGTATGCACACCAGTGACTATGTAAGGGGAATACATGGAATAGCAGAAACTGCTGTGTGAATACTGACTTGAAAAATCCAATAGCTACATGTAAGAGTGAAAATGTGAAAAATGGAATCTGCATTACTGCCATGAATATATGAATCAAGAGAAATTTAGCTACTGAATTGATCAATGCAATAGAGCCCCAACACTACGCCAAAGTATTTCTCTACGTTGGGGTCCCTAGCTTGTGTGTGTCCTCTCATGCAGTTAAAAAACTTACCGTGTATGGGAAGCTGAGACCCAGGCTATTTATGCGTATTATATGGATTGGCAATAGGTGTGGTGGGGAGGGTTCACAAACGAAAAACTACTAACAATAACGAATAACGTTTGGAACACCATTCTAAGTCCGAACTGGGTACAAAAAACCTAAAAAAACATCACTATGGGGATGGTTTGCATCATTGTCGCACCCGACCTTCCCTGACTGCTGGTTGACTGTAGACAACCATTGATGAAACTCGGTCTCACTCTCCAGAGCTAACCGTCCACAATTCCTCAGCGGTGTCTCACATTTCCCCTACATTTCAAAGTAAACATTTGACCGCCTGATGGCCTTGAGCTCTGCTGCCAGCATAGTAAGGAGGTGTGTGGGATTCCTTGGGCGCAGTTACAAGGAAGGGTGGCCTGACCACACAGGGTTTGGGCCGAGGTGGAGGACCCACACGAGGTTGAGGAGGCAGAAGCAGTGGAGGAACTTGTACATACAGAGGAAGGATTGACACACAAGTCGTGGGGACGGCAAGACTTGTACAGCAAACCCTTCTCCATCCCTCACCATAATTACCCAGTGCCCAGTCAGCAACATGTAACTCCCCTGTCCATGCTTACTGGTCCAAGTATCTGTGTTGAAATGCACCTTGTCACACACAGAGTTTCTCAAGGAATCAGTGAGGTTGTGTGCGACCTACTGTGGTAGCGCGGGCACGCCTTTCTTGGAGAAGGAGTGACGACTGGCCATCGGCTCTTGGGGCACTGCTATGGGCATAAGGTCTCGAAAATCCTCGGTCTCAAAAGGGTGTAAAGGCAGCCTTTCTGTTGCCAACAAGTGGCAGATGATGAAACTCAACCTCTTAGGCATGTCATGCCCTTCGAAAATCATGTAAAACATAGCGAGGGGCTCCAACCACAGTCTCCCTCGTTGCCACTAACTGGGCCACACACACCCCACTTGACTGGCATCGGTTGACCCCCCCTTTTGAAAAAGAAAAAGATGCTTTGCATGAAGCACTCTCAAAAATACGCGTGCCTTTCCCGTCCCCTGGCTGACCCAGGGGAAGAAAAGTCCTCTGAGAGCCATGACTTGTTCATCTTGGTTCTTTTAGAAACACAGCGAGGGGACTCCAACCACAGTCTCCCTCATTGCCACTAACTGGGCCACACACACCCCACTTGACTGGCATCGGTTGACCCCCCCTTTTGAAAAAGAAAAAGACGCTTTGCATGAAGCACTCTCAAAAATACGCGTGCCTTTCCCGTCCCCTGGCTGACCCAGGGGAAGAAAAGTCCTCTGAGAGCCATGACTTGTTCATCTTGGTTCTTTTAGAAACACAGCGAGGGGACTCCAACCACAGTCTCCCTCGTGGCCACTAACTGGGCCACACACACCCCACTTGACTGGCATCGGTTGACCCCCCCTTTTGAAAAACAAAAAGATGCTTTGCATGAAGCACTCTCAAAAATACGCGTGCCTTTCCCGTCCCCTGGCTGACCCAGGGGAAGAAAAGTCCTCTGAGAGCCATGACTTGTTCATCTTGGTTCTTTTTTCAAAAGCGAGGGGACTCCAACCACAGTCTCCCTCGTTTCCACTAATTGGGCCACACACACCCCACTTGACTGGCATCACTTGATCCCCTTTTTCAAAATGAAACAGATGCTTTGGATGAAGCACTCTGAAAAATACGCGTGCCTTTCGCCTCCCCTGGATGACCCAGGGGAAGAAAAGTCCTCTGAGAGCCATGACTTGTTCATCTTGGTTCTTTTTTCAAAAGCGAGGGACTCCAACCACAGTCTCCCTCGTTTCCACTAATTGGGCCACACACACCCCACTTGACTGGCATCACTTGATCCCCCTTTTCAAAATGAAACAGATGCTTTGCATGAAGCACTCTCAAAAATACGCGTGCCTTTCGCCTCACCTGGCTGACCCAGGGGAAGAAAAGTCCTCTGAGAGCCATGTCCACATTGTCAGTGGACAGACACGTGTGCTTATCTGCCAGCAGACCCCCAGCAGCACTGAAGACAGGTTCCGAGAGAACGCTGGCTGCAGGACACGACAAGATCCCCAAGGCGTACGTGGCGAGCTCAGGCAATTTATCCAGATTGGAAGCCTAAAATGAGCAGGGCTCAAGTTGCACAATAATGGAATCGATGTTTCCTTGCATATACTCATATATCTGTGTGTCCTCCTCTTTTTCCTTGTCCAGCTCTTTTGTTTTCGCATGAGTATATGTCCTTGTCACTTTCCCATGTGTTTGAGTTGTTTGTCACCTTTTGGACACCTTTGAGGGTGTTTTCTAGGTGTTTTTCTGTGTTTGTGATTGCCTGCCATTGTTTCCTATGCAGTTCGAGTTCGGTTCGTCGAACGTTCGACGAGCCGAACTCGAACGGGACCTCCGTTCGGCGAACCGACCTCGAGCCGAACCGGGACCGGTTCGCTCATCTCTAGTTAAGGCTAACTGTG
This sequence comes from Anomaloglossus baeobatrachus, assembly GCF_048569485.1. Taxonomy (NCBI): domain Eukaryota; kingdom Metazoa; phylum Chordata; class Amphibia; order Anura; family Aromobatidae; genus Anomaloglossus; species Anomaloglossus baeobatrachus. Next base: position 80,052,761 of record NC_134362.1, read on the forward strand.
TATTATCAGCTGGCCCTAAGGCCGAAATTCATGGTGTCACGCCAATATTAGGCATAGCCACTATGAATTTCTGGTAAAGTTAAAAAAAAACACAACACAGAGTAAAATATTTTTGTTAGAAATGAAACACAACACAATTAGTGACTCCATCTTTATTAAACTAAAGAACCCCCCTACGTAGTCCTGGGTTGAGGGTCCCGCGATGTCCAATGCAGATCCAATGTCATATGATCAGTTTACTGGAAGGCAAACCGATCAGATGATGTGTCAGGTTCAAGGACCTGAATCACATGACACATCAGCTGATTGTATAAACAGCTTTTAAACAATCAGCTGATGCATCAGTAAAAAAAAAAAACTATATTCCTCTGTGCAGATTCCGTCCGATCGCTGCAGGAGCTGCCGGTAATCAGCTGATGCGGTCACCTGAAAGCATCAGCTGATCGTTTAAACCGGCCAGGCGGTAAAAAGCCGGCCTCACCGCTGGACTTATACGATCAGCTGATGCCATCAGGTGACCGCATCAGGTGATCACTGGCAAGTCTTGGAGCAATTAAACGTGTCCCAGGAGTCTGCAGACCGGTGAATATGATTTTTTTTTTTCTACTGTTCACTTTTGGTTTCGCTTAGCAGCAAATGTACAGGCAGAGAGAAGCTGCCGCACATATACTACTAAGCAAATGTGTATGTCACGCAGGGTTCTTCCTCCCCCTAATACTCAGACAACATTGCTAACAACAGTGAAATGGGAGTCAGAAATACTTATAGGGCTCTACCAAATGCTGCTCTCATGTCATTTGAGCACTGTTGTTATCCATTTGTGAAATTTTTGAGCTTTCTCCAGACGGCCGGGGGTGCCGCCGGAAAAATGCTTGGTTATCCCTTAGGCTAACATTGGGCTCGATTTCAAAATGCTCGACCCGAGCATCAAGCAACCAAGCATTTTACTTCTCACTCATCTCTAATCACCACTCTACAAGATATTATAATCCGTAATATCTCAAAGCTACAGGGTGCTAAGAAGTTAAGAACTTTATAATAAATCCCCTTTCTCATATCCCTTTAAATAGCTTAGTCATAACTTAAAAGAAATACAGATAATTTAGCTTAGAAAGCCACATATTCCATGGTTTGATTTAAGACGAGCAATGATTAATGATTAAGTAGAGATGTAAAATTTCTAGAAACAAATTATCTTGGTTACCACCACCTCTAGGGCAGGGGTCCCCAACTCCAGACCTCAAGGGCCACCAACAGTGAATGTTTTCAGGGTCTCCTTAGTATTGCACAGGTGATGATGATTCCAATACCTCTGCAATGCTAAGGAAATCCTGAAACCATGATCTGTTGTTGGCCCTTGAGGACTAGAGTTGGGGACCCCTGCTCTAGGGCCGCAGTGGCTTCAGGTAAAACCTTGGACTATGGATCATGTAGCATCCTCTAATAATTGCAATGAGATGTAACCATGATTGTATGTAACTGCATGTTTAATAATAAATGGATGTTAAATGACGCTGAATTGAGAATGGCTATGTAATAACCTTACTATGTCCCTCCTCGTATGTCCTACGGTAATTTTACTGTAAGAATCTGTCCCAACATAAAAGAGGCAGTTCTGCTCCATCAATAATCAGAGCTCTTGTAGCTTCAAACGTTCTTTAAAAGGAACCTGCCAGGTCCAATATGTACCCAGAACCATGAGCAGTTCTGGGTACATATTTCTAATCCTTGCATAACCCTCACAGCATCTAGTAGCATATACTGTATAAAGAGATCTTTAGAAAAAGTATTTCTAAAGATCCTTTATGATATGCAAATGAGCGCAGGAACTGGTCCACCCTCTTAGCATGTTAGCACACCCACAGGGGTATTCAATGCCCATTGCCCAGCTTCATCGGCGGTGACGTGTGCACTTGTGTCTGTTTTCAGCACCTCAGACACCAGGTTTAGGGTCCATGTGCGTGATCAGAAGTCCTGGCACTTCCGGTCATGTGCACTAGACCTATCTGAAGATGGGACAAATACACCCAGCTTCATAGTGCGCATGACCGGAAGTGCTGGGACTTCTCATCATGCGCACTGACCCTAAACCCGGCATCTGAGATAGTGACAGTGGACACAGGTATGTGCATCAGCGCCGATGACGCTGGGCATTGAATAGCATGTTAGCATGCCCCTGATGGAGTGCAATAATGCTAAAAGGGCTGAATAGTCGGGGGAAATAACGCCCTTGCGACTAGTCTTTCCAATAATTAGCATATCATAAAGGATCTTTAGTAATAGTTTTTCTAAAGATCTCTTTATGAATGCTACTGTATGCTGGGACAGTTAGTCAGGGATTAGAAATATGCACCCTTGTGGTACATAGGGGACCTGACATGTTCCCTTTAATTTATAGAGTTGTTACTTTATGCTTGGAATACTGAGAAGTTATTCCATAACACTTGACATGGTGGAGAGCCCCACATGTCAACATAAAATGATGTTTCGCTATTCTTTGATGCTTCAGCAGTGGGAGAAATAGTGCTGGGAATTTGTTTTGTTTTTTTTTTTTTTGCAAACCATCAATCAAGTTTCATAATGTTCAATTTGCAAATTTCAGGAAATCTGACATGACTTTCTGTGCTCCAGAGATCAATCTGCTCATCTTTATTAGTAAATTATATAACTTACAATTTAAAGCTCATGTACGTGTATTTTTTTTCTGGGAAACTCATTTTAACAATGTGCGGGAGATTAAATAATTTGTAGGAAAAAATGTAATAGCAGATTAGATTTCAACTTTCTTGTTTCAGAGTCAATTTGAAAAAGCTTATTTTTTACCAGACAGTACATAATTAACAATAGCCGTGTTAATTCACACCAATTGTTTACTTCATACCTGAGCAAAAAAAAAGGCTGAATATTTTGATTGTGCAGTATGAAGTTCATTTATTGCAAAATAATAGTTTTTTAATATTTAATAGAATTATTGATCTTTTCTCAAAAAAACAAAAACAAAAACCTTTTGTACAATACAATATGTACAAAATTATCTCTGGGGTTCTACTAGTTTAGCAGGTGATGTATGAGTTATCCCAAACTTCATTTAAATTAGATAGGGCCACTATGAAATGATAACTGAGCATTTCATCTAAAGCAAATCCCTCATATAATATTTATATGATTAGAATGAGCGGACATTATCTTGTGCAATCTGTGTATAATAAAATGTTTGCTGATAAATTTTTATGATTGAAACTTTTTCGGGGCAAAATCTGAACTAGCAATGCAGCGCAAATGAATGCATTACATTCTCCATAAGGAGAATAGTGTTCCCCCATGGTCCCCACAAAGCTTCTCATGAGCCAGATCAGACACCCCATACTTTGCACTGATGAGGGCAAGCACCCCGAAACACCGTGTCTGCAAATTGGGATTCTGATCTGGCATATATATCCTAAGTTATATGTAAAGGATTGTTAAAAATCCACGTTTAACTTTTAGGATCGCTACTTCCAATAGGTGGCACTGCGCTAGAGTTTGTCTCCTGTCCTGAAGAGAATATTTGAATATTTTGCAGAAGGGCATGGCAGCTATAAATCCCCTTACTTACTGGCAGCCAGACTGGCTTGCAAAGTCTCCATAAGGAGAATAGTGTTCCCCCGTGGTCTCCACAAAGCTTCTCATGAGCCAGATCAGACACCCCATACTTTGCACTGACGAGGGGCAAGCACCCCGAAACACCGTGTCTGCAAATTGGGATTCTGATCTGGAATAAAATTCTAAGTTATATGTAAAGGATTGTTAAAAATCCACATTTAACTTTTAGGATCGCTACTTCAAATAGGTGGCGCTGCGCTAGAGTTTGTCTCCTGTCCTGGAGAGATAATTTGCATTACTTTTGTGATTCTTTTTTGTTCCTAGGTGTTTTTCAAATATTAGCAGATCTCTGCGTAAAGAAGATGGTTGGTTATCACAATTTTAAGGCCACTTTACATGCAGCGACATCACTTGCGATGTCGCTGCCGATCGCATCCGCCCCGTCGTTTGTGCGTCACGGGCAAATCGCTGCCCGTGGCGCACAATATTATTAGTCCCCGTCACACAGACTTACCTGCCTACCGACGTCGCTGTGGCCGGCGAACTGCCTCTTTTCTAAGGGGGCGTCACAGCGACGTCACACGGCAGCCGTCCAATTGAAGCGGAGGGGCGGAGAGCAGCCGAAAGAAAGTGACGCCCACCTCGTTGCTGGAGGACGCAGGTAAGGTGTTGTTCGTCATTCCTGGGGTGTCACACGTAGCAATGTGTGCTGCCTCAGGAATGACGAACAACCTGCATCCAGCACCATCAACGATATTTGGGAAGGATATCTGGCTATCTTCTGTGTCGAGACTCCCAACAGAGGCTCCACGTACCTTTTTTGATTTGAGTACCATGATCCAGGCAAAGGAGAGTGTTGGTGGATTAACCAGGTCCTACGCACATGCCTTGGAGAAAGGAATAGGCTTAAACTTTGGAATTTTCTGTTGAGTTCTTCAATTTAGGGGAACCTTGGGACATACAATACATACAAATGCTGTCAACTTGTAATTTAGTCATAAAATTAAGTAATCTATTTATTTACAAAAAAATATGTTTTTCCATTACCATACTGGTGAGCACACTGACCACATTCAAACACCTTGATGTAGCGTTTAAAGAATATTGCTTTACACACAGGTATCACAAATCATTTATATTCCCTTATTACCCATCCTTCCTTGGAAGCAGGATATTCCTGTAGGAAAAGATAAGGCTACTGACTGCATTATTTAACTAGTCTTGGTGACTAGTAGATATAATAGTATAATGTAATAAATATGATATATTATACAGCGTGGTTAAAAAGTAGGTTGGTAGTATGTGTAATAGGGTTATGAAGGGGGAGATTTATCAAACATGGTGTAAAGTGAAACTGACAACACAGACTCTTTGGAAAATGAAAGGTGGAATCTGATTGGTTGCTAAGGGCAACTGAGTCAGTTTCATAGATCCAGTTTTCACAGATAAATCTCCCCCAAATCTGTTTTCTATTCAGATAATTCAGATAACCAATAATAGCAAATCATTTAAATACAGATCAAAGAAAATGGATTTTAAAAGAGTATTGGAAATCTCAAAATGTTGAAACCGTTAGAACAAATTGGGTTGAAACATTTGGTACTCAAGCCCCAAAGAGACAAACCATTTACCACATTTGTGACAAATTCAATGCCACTGGCTCAATCCTTGATGCTCCAAAAGCTGGTTGACCCAAAACAGCCTGTTCAGAAAATAAGAAACAACTTGTCACTGAAACATTTGTTCAGAGTCCAAAAATATCCACCAGAAGAGTCTCTTTAAAATTGGGAATTTCGTCCCAATTTAGTCCGTGAGTATCTTGATGAAACATTTCCTAATAAATGGATTGGCCGAAGAGGCCCACTTGATTGGCCGGCACGTTCACCAGACTTGACCCCAATGGATTTTTTCTTTTGGGGAGTACTCAAGGACAAAGTTTATAGTCGAAAACCAAAAAGTGTCAGTGATTTGAAAAATCACATAAGAGATGCATTTCAAGAAATTAATACCCAAAGAGACTTGAGCAAAAATGTTTGTCGAACCGTAAGAGGCAAACTTCAAAGCTGTGCAAATTGTAATGGAAAACAGTTTGAGCACCTAAGTTGATAAAAATTTAGGGCTTTTGTATTATTGTTCAGAATAAACTTTAATTGTCAATGTTATGCTTGTGTTAGTAAATATAATTTTATATATAAATCAAAATAAATGTGATTATTTTCTGTCTCTCTTTCTCTATCTGTGGGTCTGTCTCTTTCCCTCTCTGTCTCTCTCGCTTTGTCTGTCTGTCTTTTTCCCTGTCAGTCTCTTTCGCTGTTTGTTTGTTTCTCTCTCTATCTATATCTCTTTCCCGGTTTGTCTCTATCGCTTTCCCTGTCTGTCTGTCTGTCTCTCTCTCTATCTCTTTCCTTGTCTGTCTCATTCTCTGTGTCTGTCTCTTTGTCTGTGTCTACCTGTGTTTGTCTGGCTCTTTGTCTGTCTCTTTGTCTGTCTGTCTCTGCTTGTCTGTATCTTTCCCTGTCTGTTTCTCTTTCCCTGTCTGTCTCTTTGTCTGTCTCTTTCCCTGGCTGCATTGTGACGCAACAACATTCTTCTGAGGTTCTGGCTGCATTGTGGCTCCCAGCTGTATTGACTTTAAAGGGGTGGTTCACCCATTTTTTTTATTTTCTCTATGAGTGTACCTTACCATTATAGGCATTTTCTGCATTGGCTTCTATTTGCACTTCTGGCACTGAGCGGCACTATCCTGCACGCTCAGTGCCGGTCACATGACCCCCTGGTGCTGCGGCCGCTAGTATCCTCTTACGTCCCGTCAAGTTCCGGGCTCTCAAACTTGATGGGTACGTCAGAGGATGCTGGCACCACTCACAGTGATTGACAGGGCTGTGGGCGGTGACTACCGCACATCACAGCCCTGCATCGAGGAGAGGATCCAGAGGGCGCCAGTGTGGAGCGGTGAAGAGTGCTGAGCGTCCGGCAGATTTTGAGGAACAGGGCGCCAGTGTGGAGTACAGGGGGGTTTCTTCAGCTGAAACCCCCCCTGTCACGTAAGTATCTGATCTCACTCTTCACCCGCCCGTTCCGCTCCAATGTCAGGAGAATGGGCAGCGTCGGGCAGTGTGATAATGTGATCCTCCCACCAGCACTACAGGACGCAGCAAGACACTGACATGCTGGTGACATGCAACACCGCATGTGTCAGAGCAGAGCATGTCACCGCTCTGCTCTGTCACCTGTCCTGCTGCATCGGACCAACTGTCTCCACTCTGTCACCTGCCCCACAAGTCACGGAGTGGAGCAAGTTGGTGACAGAGCACCTCTCTCCCCCTCCCCCCCTCTCTTCCTCCCCCCTCTCTTCTTCCCCCCTCTCTTCTATCCCCCCACTCTCTTCTCCCCCCCTCTTTTCTCCCCCTTCCCTCTCTTCTCTCCCCCTCTTATCCCTCTCTACTGGCCCCCCTATTTTCCCTCCCTCTCTCTTTTCCCTCCCTCTCTTTTCCCTCCCCCTCTCTCTCTCTTTCCCTCCCTCTCTCTTTCCCTCTCTCTCTCTTTTCCCTCCCTCACTCTCTTTTCCCTCCCTCCCTCTCTTTTCCCTCCCTCTCTCTTTTCCCTCCCCCTATCTCTCTTTTCCCTCCCCCTCTCTCTCTTTTCCCTCCCCCTATCTCTCTTTTCCCTCCCTCTCTCTCTCTTTTCCCTCCCTCTCTCTCTCTTTTCCCTCCCCCTCTCTCTCTTTTCCCTCCCTCTCTCTCTCTTTTCCCTCCCTCTCTCTCTGTTTTCCCTCCCTCACTCTCTTTTCCCTCCCTCCCTCTCTTTTCCCTCCCTCTCTCTTTTCCCTCCCCCTATCTCTCTTTTCCCTCCCCCTCTCTCTCTTTTCCCTCCCCCTATCTCTCTTTTCCCTCCCTCTCTCTCTCTTTTCCCTCCCCCTCTCTCTCTTTTCCCTCCCTCTCTCTCTCTTTTCCCTCCCTCTCTCTCTCTTTTCCCTCCCTCTCTCTCTCTTTTCCCTCCCTCTCTCTCTCTTTTCCCTCCCTCTCTCTCTTTTCCCTCCCTCTCTCTCTCTTTTCCCTCCCTCTCTCTCTCTTTTCCCTCCCTCTCTCTCTCTTTTCCCTCCCTCTCTCTCTCTTTTCCCTCCCTCTCTCTCTCTTTTCCCTCCCTCTCTCTCTCTTTTCCCTCCCTCTCTCTCTCTTTTCCTTCCCTCTCTCTCTCTTTTCCCTCCCTCTCTATCTCTTTTCCCTCCCTCACTCTCTTTTCCCTCCCTCACTCTCTTTTCCCTCCCTCTCTCTCTTTTCCCTCCCCCTCTCTCTCTTTTCCCTCACCCTCTCTCTCTTTTCCCTCCCCCTCTCTCTCTTTTCCCTCCCTCTCTCTCTCTTTTCCCTCCCTCTCTCTCTCTCTTTTCCCTCCCTCTCTCTCTCTCTTTTCCCTCCCTCTCTCTCTTTTCCCTCCCTCTCTCTCTTTTCCCTCCCTCTCTCTCTCTTTTCCCTCCCTCTCTCTCTCTCTTTTCCCTCCCTCTCTCTCTCTCTTTTCCCTCCCTCTCTCTCTCTCTTTTCCCTCCCTCTCTCTCTCTCTTTTCCTTCCCTCTCTCTCTTTTCCCTCCCTCTCTCTCCAGGCATGGTCAGTACAGAAATCTCTTGATTGTGGAGGGATGACAAGGAGTAATAAACATGGAGTCCCTACTGTGTCTGTGTATTTATTTCTAATAAAGTATATTTCTCTGTGTGAGGTCTTTTTTTTTAACCCTTTATTGGAGATTCTTAATGGCCAGGTCAAACTTGGTCTGACATTAAGAATCTCGAGCTTTATACCAGCTGGTAAAACATAGCTGGTATTAACCCCGTATTACTCAGCGTGCCACCTGCCACCAGGGCCATTAGAAAAGTTGGATACAGCGCCAGAAGATGGCGCTTCTGTGGACTGCAATTCGCAGCGAGGGACTCAGAAAGCTTGGGCCACCCTGCGCTGCGGATTCCAATCCCCAGCTGCCTAGTTGTACCTGGCTGAACACAAAAAAATTAGCGAAGCTCACGTCATTTTTTTTTTAAAATTATTTCATGAAATTCATGAAATAATTTTAAAAAAAGGGCTTCCCTATATTTTGGGTTCCCAGCCGGATACAAATAGGCAGCTGGGGGTTGGGGGCAGCCTGTAGCTGCCTGCTGTACCTGGCTAGCGTACAAAAAATATGGCGAAGCCCACGTCATTTTTTTAAAAAGGTTTTTAGGCAAAAACCTTTATATAAAAAAAAAAAAAAAAGCTTCCCTGGATTTTCCATTGACAGTGAAGGTAACACCAAGCAGAGGGGGTTAGCAGCCAGTAGATGCTTGGGTTACCCTTAGCAATAGAAAATGCAGCAGGAGCCCACACTTTTTTTTTTACCCCTAACCCTAGGGTTAGGGTTATATGATTGTTTCTTGGGGGGTCTTTTTGTTTTTTTTTTATTTTTCATAAATTTAAAAAAAAAATCGACATGGGCTTCGCCCATCGAGCACCAGAGCAATTTACTGCTCACTCATGCCTACTCCTGACCACAGCGCCAGCAGAACAAGTAATCAGATGACTCCAGTGTCGGCCGATTACTTGTTCTGTGTCCCCCTGCACCCATCGCAGCGTGTGCGGGCTGTAAGGTCAGTTGAGTTCAATCCAGCACTGGAGTCAGCTGATCTGAACTCAGCTGAACTCCAGCCCACACACGCTGCTATGGATGCAGGGGGACACAGAACAAGTAAGGCCTAACCCACACGGCGAGAAAAACGGTGTGAGTGCAGTGCGATAACATTGCATTCTATTCGGACCAATATTAGCCTGTGTATCAGCGCACATGAGCAATTATTTTCTCAGCCCTAATCAGACCGAGAAAACAATCGCAGCATGCTGCAATTGTAATGCAAGACTCTTTCTCTTTTACCCATTCAAGTGTATGGGGTGAGAGAAAAATCGCACTGCACTTGCGGTACATCGGTGTACCGCGAGTGCAGAGCGAGAATCGCAATAGCCGACTGCAGAGGAGAGAGGAAGAGAAATCCCTCCCCCCCTCCTGAGGTCTGCTCGCACAGTCGGACCTCAGTCGCAGGGACATACGCATGGCACTCTGCTGTACTGAGCGTGAGCCGAGTGTAATGCAAGGGGATCGCAGTAATCCCTGTGTGGCCCCAGCCTAATCGTCCGACACTGGAGTCAGCTGATCTGAACTCAGCTGAACTCCTGTACACACAGCCCGCACACGGTCACATGTGATCGGCAGTTAAGGCTACATTCACATGACCGTTCCGTTTTTGCGGGCCACAAAAAACGGTCCTTTTTTCGCGGATGCATCCGTGTGGCATCCGAGTGACATCTGTGTGCCATCCGTTTTTTTTGCGGACCTCAAAAAACAGAAGCAGCAAGAAAGATAAATAGATGAGTAGATATAGAGATAGATAGTGTGAGACTCATGTGGGATTAGTGGATGAGGGCAGGTATATCTCACCCCGGTATCGGTCCTATGTGACTTAGCCTGGCCAGGATCACCTGGCTACTAATGGATTAATGGGAGGTGAAGGACGGAGGTAAAAGGAATCTGGGAAGTTGGGGGAGGGTCTCCATCTGGGAACACAGTAAGCCTGTCTGTGTAGGAGACACTTGTGAGGAGCAGTGCCTGATGTTTGTATGGTTTAGCTGGAAGGGAGAAGCCCTCCAGTTGGTAGTTAGGATAACACCGTGTATAGTTAGTGCCGGACAGGCAAGGATTTATTTTGTTGGTGTTTTTTTTCTTTTTGTTTATGCTTCACTGCAATAAACCTGACCAAGCGTCAGTTACACCTTGAATTCGGCTGTCTGCCTGAGGTGAATACGTGCCCTTTGAACCCAGCAAAGGCGATCCCGGAGCGTGTTATCACAATAGATATAGAGACAGAGAGATAGAGGGATGAATAGAGGGATAGAGGGATAGATAGATAGATAGATAGATAGATAGATAGATAGATAGATAGACATATATAATGTCTCACCCCCCTGCATATTCTTAGCTGGCACCCTTTTGTGACTTTCATGTGGCACTAAGGTGCTTAGCCTTGTATTTAGCCAAATAATAAATAAATAATAAAAAAAAATGACATGCGGTTCCCCCTATCTTTTGTAGCCAGCTAGGGTAAAGCAAATGGCTGCAGTCTGCAAACCCCAGCTGGCAGCTTCACCTTGGCTGGTAATCCAAAACTGAGGGCAGCCCACACTGTTATTTTAAATTAAATAAATAATTTAAAACAAAAAACACGGGGTCCCCCCCAAATTAGATCACCAGGAAGACCAGCGGACAGCTATGGTCTAGTATTCTCAGACTAGGGAGGTCCACCGTTATTGGACACTCCCCAAAAAAATAGTAGGCTACAGCTGTCTCAGAAGTGGCGCATCCATTAAATGCGCCAATCCTGGTGCTTCGCTCCAGCTCATCCCGTTGCCCTGGTGCGGTTGCAAACGGGGTAATATATGGGGTTGATACCAGATGTGTAATGTCACCTGGCATCAAGCCCTGGGGTTAGTGATGCCAGGCATCTATCAGATACCCGACATCACCAAACCAGTCAGTAATAAAAAAAAATTAGACAACAAAAAAAGTTTTATTTGAAAAAACACTCCCCAACATATTCTCTCTTTCACCAATTTATTAGAAAGAAAAACAAATCCAGGTCTGGTGTAATCCAAAGGGGTCCCACGACGATCCATACCATAGTCAATGTCCCAGTCAATGAAGAACAGAATGTTCCATATTGGCTGCGAGAGCCGTGCATTGACCTGAGCTAACATCAATAGGTCAACCCAGGTCACTGCAGGGCATGACGAGTGCTGCTGTCAGGAGGTTAGCGAGGTACATTACCTGCGGTGATCGCTGAACTCCTGACAGCAGCGCTCTCACTGAGTTCAATGAACGCTGCCTTCACAAACCAAGTATCACGAGCGGCCCGTGATGTCACCGCTAGTCACAGTCTCGGGTCGACATCGAGAGGTGATGTGACAAGCGGCGGGCATGGAAGACCGTGACGAGCGCTGACGTCAGGAGGGCAGGACTTAATCATCGCAGGTAAGGAACTTTACTAACCTCCTGACGGCAGCGCTTGTCATCTCCGCGACTGCTGACACTGCTGTGCGGGCATATGCTGACACTGCCGTGCGGGCAGCCGCAGGCTGGGGCTGGAGCGGGACACAAACTGCACGGGCACCCGACAGAAGTCACACGGAAGTGCTTCCGTGTGGCTTTTGGGAATTTTGCAGACCCATTGACTTGTATTGAGTCACAGTCCGTTATTACAAAACAGAATAGGACATGTTCCATAATAACAGAACGGACATACGGCATCCGATGTGTTTTTTTGTAAGATCAGATGCACATGGAAGTGCTACCGTGTGCCATCCGATCCTACACAAAATACATTGAAAAGATGGTTCTGTCCGTAGGTCCGCAAAAAAACAGGAACTGACCCTGGTCAGTGGAACGGTCATGTGAATGAACCCACCTGCAGCTATTGCAGCGTGTGCGGGCTGTGAGATCAGGAGATCAGCTGACTCCAGTGCCGGCCGATAAATTCTGTGTCCCGCTGCAGAAGGATCTGGTAAAATAACAGTTGCATGCGTTGCACATTTAATCCACAGGATCCGGTCATATGCAGCTTGCGGTTGTTTGCCTACAGGCAAAGAAATGCTGATGTGAAAGTAGCCTGAAAAATGCATACACACGAATGATACGGACAACACACAGATTTAGGCAAGAGGGAAAAAAAGCAATCTCATGACCCCTTCATTTTTTTTTCCCCCAATTATTTTTTTCACATGTTGCGCCGGCTAATAATCATAATTTCTGTACACACACACACACACACACACACACACACACACACTATGAACTATATGAGAACAAGCAGAAGATCGCCTCTTTCTTCCCCTGGTTATGCAGAGCTGGGAGCTTCGGCTGCCGCTGCTGTGATTGCTCTCAGTGATTCCACACTGGGAAGAGGCAGGAAGGAATCTTTGGTCTTGGGGTGGAGAGGAGAGCTGAGTGGGTGTGTTAGATACAGTGGGTGTGTTAAGCCTGCTTTACACCTTACGATCCAGCATACGATATCGTATGCGATCGTAACTGCCCCCATCATATGTGTGGCACGTTCAATTTGTTGAATGTGCCACACATACGAGTAACCCCCCCGTCACACGTACTTACCCGTCCATACGACCTCGATGTGGGCGGCGAAGTCCACTTCCTGGAGTGGGAGGAACGTTTGGCGTCACAGCGACGTTACGCGGCAGCCGGACAATAGAAGCGGAGGGGCGGATCTGAGCGGGACGTAAACATCCCGCCCACCTCCTTCCTTCCGCATTACCGGCCGGGAGCCGCAGGACGCAGGTAAGATCTGTTCATCGTTCCCGGGGTGTCACACACTGCGATGTGTGCTACCCCAGGTACGATGAACAATCTCACGTTCAATTCATGAGGAATGAACGACGTGCGTGCGATGAACGTTTTACCGTTCAATCGCAATCGCACATAGCTGTTACACACTACAATGTACCTTACGATGCAGGTTGTGTGTAACTTACGACGTGACCCCGCCGACACATCGTAAGATACATTGCAGCGTGTAAAGCGGGCTTAAGATACAGCCCTAGAGCCACAAAGAATTATAGGAGTTGTAGGAACTGAACCCAGGAAGTCAGAAGAGAGATTAACCCCATCAGAGCTGGAGCCAGCAATGAGGATGTGCTGCTAGAGCACGATAAAAAGTAATATTGCTAAAACAACATAATAGATGTGTGGAGAGTAGAGTTGAGCACGGTTCGTGGTTCTCCAGTTCGCGGTTTGAGTGATTTTGTTGGGTGTTCTAGATCGAACTAGAACTCAAGCTTTTTGCTAAAAGTTCGTTAGCTCGAGTTACGTTCGAGAACTGTTCTATCAACAAAAAGCCAAGCTAATTCCTAGCTGGCTTTTCACTGTAATAGTGTAAGTCACTCTGTGACTCACACTATTATGAAATTTCAGCGTATAGTGTGCGGGGACTGCGCGTTCAGATCACTGCTGCTGGGATAATGGCCATTTTTTTTTTCTTTCTTTTTTTCCTTCCCTAAGCGCACGTGTAGTGGGGAGGGCCAGCATGCCAGCCAATCCCAGACACACACACAGCTAAGTGGACTTTTTGCCAGACAAGCAAGGGCATGTGTCATAGGTGTCCATGTCACATGTCCTTGCATTATAAATACGGCAATGTTCCCATCTGGACGTCATTATCTGCCTTCCGCGTCTGGGTGACAGTCACCGCTGACGCAGCTCCTTCCGCCGATCCTGCTGTGTACGCTCTACACACAGCGCTCTACAGATTAGGGATAGAAGTTTAATTCAGCCCTTTTCAAGGATAATTTCATCTGGCTCAGAGCCATAGGTGACAGTCAGGTCCGTGAAAACAGTTTTTAACAGCTACAGGTAACAGCGTCTGTGTAGCTAAGCTCAGGGACTTCCTTACTGCATTTCACCATTAGGAGGGATAGAAAGTGAGGCTTCCTTTCCTCTACACTGACGCACAACCCTGCCACTGTACCCTCCTGCCCTTTTTAGCAAAGCCATTTTAATTGCAGAGTGCTGCCAGTTAGTGCCATCCAAAGAGTGGCTGCTGTACTCTATTATTTTGGCACTTGTGCCAAGCAAGTCCCACCACCTCTGCATTCTCCCCTCCTGCACATTTTTGCAAAGCCATTTTAATTGAAAAGAGTGCTGCCAGTTAGTGGCATCCTAAAAGTGGCTGTTGGACTTCATTAGTGTCCCACTGGTGCCAAGCTATTTCCAGCACCTCTGCATTGCACCCTCAAGCTCATTTTTACTAAGCCATTATAATAGCAAACACTGAGGAAACATAGTTGTGGAGACACGGGGCTCAGTGGGTGCTCTCGTCCACTAAAACCCGCCACCTTTAGAAAGACAGCGTGGCTCAGGGCTCATCCCAACTGAATGCCGGCCTCCTTAACCGTGGGCGTAACACTACTCAGACAATACAGGGTGAGGGAACCACAATAATTAGACTTTATTGGATCCCCAAACAATTAACGGCACATAACACATAACCAGCAAAACACACAAATGTAACAGGCAACAGAGTCTCACCCTTCCGCTGGCTCACCAGGGATTTAGAATGTCCATGCCTCAGAGGTTCCAGGGCTATTTACTCCAATCCAGCAGCACCCCGATTTTGGCGGGCACCCACTGAGAAAGGAATAATGCCAGGAAGCTGTCTGAGGTCTGCAAAGTCTGTAACAGGTGACTGAACTGTCCCAACCTGAGTGTGCTCCTTAGGTAGTCCTGGTATGATGTTACAATCCTGGCAGCCGGAGTCGAAATCCCTAGGCTGTGGATATGGTCTCCAACCGGAACCGGAGTCCCTAAATTGAAGCCATAAGATATCCTGATCCTCTAGTCAGCTCCTTAGAGCTTAGACTGGATCCATCAGCATCCATCAACAACCTGGTGGCTTAAAGAAATCCCTTTTATAGCCACAGCCTTCCACTTAGATACACAGCGTCCTCATCGATTGGTTGGACAAGATTGCCTTTCCCATTGGATGAATCTCAAGCTTCATGGACAATGTTCATCCAAATGATGTCTACAGAAAGACTGAGGATATTTACATGAAGTCTGCAAGTCACAGACTCGACAATGGCTACTAAGGTAATCACATTAGCAATACACAACTACGTTACAATGGTTACTGAAAGAGTCTGGAGAAACAATACGTCTGGCTTTCAGTGGCCAACACAATTACATGAGTCAACAAGACTCTTGTAGAAACAAGGAGGGACTTATCCCCCGTCTATAAACAATCTATCATACTGTCTGGCTGAATTTTAAGAAACTTTAACCCATGAGAGTCCATGTTGTCACAATAGTGGCATCCTAAAAGTGGCTGTTGGACTTCATTAGTGTCCCACTGGTGCTAAGCTATTTCCAGCACCTCTGCATTGCACCTCATGCTTACTAAGCCATTATAATAGCAAACACTGAGAAATCTTAGTGGCATCCTAAAAGTGGCTGTTGGACTTCATTGATGTCCCACTGGTGCCAAGCTATTTCCAGCACCTCTGCATTGCACCCTCAAGCTCATTTTTACTAAGCCATTATAATAGCAAACTTAGTGGCATCCTAAAAGTGGCTGTTGGACTTCATTAGTGTCCCACTGGTGCCAAGCTATTTCCAGCACCTCTGCATTGCACCCTCAAGCTCATTTTTACTAAGCTATTATATTTGCAAACTGTGCTGCCAGTTTAAGGGCCATAGTTGCATTGTCAGGGATAGTCTGTGTTGTTTATTCTGCTGTCAATAAAGCTAGACCACCGCTGCAATCTACACCACCTCAAAAAAAGAACATGCTTGAATGGATCTCAAGTGGTCCAACAAGTGTCCTCTCCTCCACCTCAACTACCGCATCCATAAAAACCAGTCCTCTGAGTTGTCATCCCAATCACACTTGCTTTCTCCCAGCTCTCAAGTCTCCATCCGCCCTGCACAGTATGGTGGAACAGAGATGGCTGAGTCTGCAGAGCTGTTCACTCACACTATAGCCTGGGAATCAGAGGTCTGCTCCCAAGCTACAGTGAGTACAGACCAGGAAATGGTCTGCAGTGATGCCCAGAACCTTTGTGACTCAGATTCAGGAAGTGATGACCAAGTTTCTGAGCATAATGTTGACCCTTATTCACAAACTGTAACACCTGTTGTTATAGACAATGAGGAACATACTGATGATGATGAGACGCAGATACCAGATTCGGATGACAACTTAAATATTCATTCAGGGCAGGAAGAGGCTCGGTCTGAGGTTGAGGGGAGTGCAAACACCACGCTTGATGAGGAAGTTCTAAATCCCACATACTGTCAACCCACAGTCAGGCACTCGAGGAGGTCAACAGAGGCGGTGGAGGAGGATGCAACTGACGTCGAAGTTACCTTGCGCCTTCCTGGACAGAGGAGGAGTACTGGTAGCACGTCTACAACTGCATCCTCAGCCACCACTCTGCCTCTGAGCACTAGTCGGGGTGGCTCAGCAGGTCGCATGTTCTTTAAGCCTTGCCTAGTCTGGTCCTTTTTTGACCTTGCAAAGGATCGCCCAAATCATATGATCTGTAAAATTTGTCGGGAATCTGTTAGTAGAGGCAAAAACCTCAGCAGTTTGACAACTTCTTCCATGAATCGTCACAAGAATAAATATCATATGTCCCAGTGGGAAGCTCACCGTGCTGCAATGCGGCCTAGAGGAGCGGACCATCCACCGCCTGCCCCTTCTAGTGCATCCGCGCGCTCTTCATCTTCTAGGACTGTGATGACAGCTGTCACACTTGGTTTTACACGCACAACTTCCACCACTGTAACTGCAACAGGCAGTTTGCTTGGTAGGTCATCAGTTGGTTTGGAAGGGTAAACAAGTGCGTGTGTACAGCTCTCTCAGACATCGATAGCATAACCGTTGGATGAAGGCAACATCATTTATATGCCTGCACTTTCCTCACAAACCTCCATTTTTTCAGGGACACCCTACTCACCACCGTCTACACACAGCAGCAAGATCTCAGTCCCTCCGATGTGGACAAATAAAAGGCCATTTCCTGCGACTCATGACAAAGCTAAGAGGTTGACTTTATCCCTCTCTAAGCTCTTGGCTACTGAAATGTTGCCTTTCCGCCTGGTGGACACACAGGTTTTTCTAGAGACCTTATGTCTGTCGCTGTGCCCCAGTACCAGATGCCCAGTCGCCACTACTTCTCTAAGAAAGGTGTGCCTGCGCTACACCAGGATGTCGCACGCAACATCATTGCTTCCTTAAGAAACTCTGTGTGTGAACGGGTGCAATTCACCACTGATACTTGGACCAGTAAGCATGGACAGGGACGTTACATGTCGCTTACTGGGCACTGGGTAACTATGGTGATAGATGGTGAAGGGTCTGCTGCACAAGTCTTGCCGTCCCCACGACTTGTGTGTCAATCCTCTGTCTGTCCAAGTTCCTCCACTGCTTCTGCCTCCTCTACCTCGTCTGGGTCCTCCACGTCCGCCCAAGCCTGCCTGGTCAGGCCACCAGCGTTGTAACTGCACAGAAGGAATTATGCACCCCTCAATACTATGCTGGCAGCAGAGCGCAACGGCATCAGGCGGTCTTTATCTTGAAATGTCTTGAAAATAAGACTAGTATAGATGAAGAGATGGATGTTTGAAAACCGCGCCAAAGACCACTAGTGCAGGAGATGGATTTAACGTGACTTTATTCCATATTCAGGTCTACGCGTTTCAGGAGCGTCCGCTCCCTTCCTCAGGACAATACAGGCACAAGCAACATCAAAATCAGCAATCAAAGAATGAACCGAAAACTTTATACCTTCCGGTGTGACGTCAATGATACGCCCACTTCAACCAGAAAAGAAAAAAATCGGCGGGAATTACATACATTCATTGAATAAAACAGTGACATGATTTCAATGCAAAAACCGCTTTTCCTTGTCATAAACATGTCTATTAAAATTGTTATAAAAACTCCAGATAAAATAAAAAAAAAAAAAAAGAGGAAAGGAAAGTTGGAGTCCCGTGTATTTGTGACAGTGAAAACATTATATATATATATATACAAAGAAAAATTGTGTGTGGAGAATAGACCAAGCAATGAATCAGAATAGAACCTGCAGGACATCAGATTCATATGTGTAAGGAATGTGACGGGAGATTAGACCATTAAACCATACCGAACAGGTAGCGGTATATATGAGAACCCGCTCCTGCAACACCAAACGTCAAATGTGAGTGCTATATACATCCTTCATAGAGCACAGAAAACTGAGAACTACACTTCCCAGAGCAGGTAAGGTCGTGAAAGTTCAGACCGTGGGAAAAAACTTATACGCATGCGGGAAAAAGGTAAGAAGCAAGATAGAATTGTAAGGTCGAGAAAGTTCAAAGCGTGAGAAAAAACACAACTGCGCATGCGGAAAAAAGTGAAAAGCTTTACCCGTGATAAATATATATGGGAGATGTTACTATGTATATTTATCACGGGTAAAGCTTTTCACTTTTTTCCGCATGCGCAGTTGTGTTTTTTCTCACGCTTTGAACTTTCTCGACCTTACAATTCTATCTTGCTTCTTACCTTTTTCCCGCATGCGTATAAGTTTTTTCCCACGGTCTGAACTTTCACGACCTTACCTGCTCTGGGAAGTGTAGTTCTCAGTTTTCTGTGCTCTATGAAGGATGTATATAGCACTCACATTTGACGTTTGGTGTTGCAGGAGCGGGTTCTCATATATACCGCTACCTGTTCGGTATGGTTTAATGGTCTAATCTCCCGTCACATTCCTTACACATATGAATCTGATGTCCTGCAGGTTCTATTCTGATTCATTGCTTGGTCTATTCTCCACACATAATTTTTCTTTGTATATATATATATATATATAATGTTTTCACTGTCACAAATACACGGGACTCCAACTTTCCTTTCCTCTTTTTTTTTTTTTTATTTTATCTGGAGTTTTTATGACAATTTTAATAGACATGTTTATGACAAGGAAAAGCGGTTTTTGCATTGAAATCATGTCACTGTTTTATTCAATGAATGTATGTAATTCCCGCCGATTTTTTTCTTTTCTGGTTGAAGTGGGCGTATCATTGACGTCACACCGGAAGGTATAAAGTTTTCGGTTCATTCTTTGATTGCTGATTTTGATGTTGCTTGTGCCTGTATTGTCCTGAGGAAGGGAGCGGACGCTCCTGAAACGCGTAGACCTGAATATGGAATAAAGTCACGTTAAATCCATCTCCTGCACTAGTGGTCTTTGGCGCGGTTTTCAAACATCCATCTCTTCATCTATACTATCCATTACAGGGATGACTGCTGCCTTTGACCTATTTCATATGCCTGCATAGTGGTTGTGACTGTCACATCCACACTTGGTGAGTAACCTCTGTGAATCATACCCCATTTGTTTGTCGGGTAAGACCCTATTGCGCTCCTTTTCCACAGTGTTTTGCACTTGAAAATAAGACTCACACAGCGGCTGAGTTGTGGGCAGCTCTGGAGACTGAGTTTGGTAAATGGTTGTCTCCACTCAACCTGCAGCCTGGTAAGGCCATGTGCGACAATGCTGGAAACCTGGGTGCGGCCCTTCGCCTGGGCAAGGTGACACACGTACCTTGTATAGCTCACGTGTTGAACCTTGTTGTCCAGCACAATTTTTAACACACTTTCCCGGCCTAGATGGCCTTCTGAACAGGGCACAAAAACTGTCTGCTCACTTCCGCCATTCAACTGCCGCAGCTGAGCGACTTGTATCGCTCCAGAAGTCTTTCGGCCTGCCGGTTCATCGCCTGAAATGCGATGTGCCGACATGCTGGAATTCGACTCTCCACATGTTACTGTGACTGTGGCAGCACCGCCGAGCCCTGGTGCAATACGTCATGACGTATAGCCTGGGCCAACGAGATGCTGAGGTGGGGCAGATCACCCTGATGGAGTGGACCCAGATCAAGGACCTATGCACTCTTTTGCACAGTTTCGACATGGCGACAAATATGTTTAGCGCTGACAATGCCATTATCAGCATGACAATTCCAGTCATTTACATGCTGGAGGAGACACTAAACACTATTCGGAGTCAGGGGGTGGGACAACAGGAAGGGGAGGAACTACAGGAGGATTCATATGTGCAAGGGACAACAACATCACCAAGGTCCAGACGTTCATCACCAAGGCGGCAGGCATGGGACCATGGGGGACAGGGATCAACAAGGGAGCATGGTAGCAGGCGAAATGTTGAGGAAGGTGCAGGAAAACATGAAGAAATGGAGGACGAACTGTCCATGGACATGGAAGACTCAGCGGATGAGGGAGACCTTGGTCAAATTTCAGTTGAAAGAGGTCGGGGGGAGATGTCAGAGGAAGAAAGAACGGTTAGCACCTCTATGCCACAAACACAGCGTGGACTTGGTCCGCATGGCTGTGCAAGACACATGAGTGCCTTCTTGCTGCACTACCTCCAACATGACCCTTGAATTGTCAAAATTAGAAGTGATGATGAGTACTGGCTTGCCACAGTATTAGATCCCCGGTACAAGTCCAAATTTTGTGACATAATTCCAGCCATAGAAAGGGACGCACGTATGCAGGAGTATGAGCAAAAGCTGTTATTCGATCTTAGCTCCACTTTTCCACCAAACAACCGTGATGCATGGAGTGAATCTCCCAGGAGTATCTCCAAATGATCATCGATGCCATGACTTTACAAATGGAGCCCTGCTCATTTTGGGCTTCAAATCTTGAAAAACGGCCAGAGCTCTTCACTTACGCCTTGGAGATCTTGTCGTGTCCAGCTGCCAGCGTTGTCTCTGAACGTGTTTTCAGTGCTGCTGGGTGTGTGCTGACAGATAAGCGCACGCATCTGTCCAGTGACAATGTGGACAGACTAACGTTCATCAAAATGAACAAGTCATGGATCCACAAGGAATTTACTACCCCTGTGTCATTCTGGGGAGAGTAAATGCTTGTGGATTTGGAATGTGCTTGATGCAAATCTACCTGTGAAGTGTACAACTGGGGCACAAGTGCTGCCACTGAAGGGGTGTCTGTGTGGCCCAATTTTTGGAAAAAAGGGAGACTCCGCTTGGAGTAACCCTTGCTTGCAGTGTTTCTAAAAATGATCCAAGATGAACAGATCTGGGATCAGCAAAGACTTTGCTACCTACCCCGGTGTCATCCTGGGGATGGATAAGTATGGCGTATTTTTGAATATGCTTGATGCAAATCTTCCTGTGAAGTGTGCAACTGGGGCACAAGTGCTGCCACTGAAGATGTGTCTGTGTGGCCCAATTTTTGGAAACAAGGGAGACTCCGCTTTGAGTCCCTTTGCGGTGTTTTACATGATTTTAGAAGGGCATGCCATGCCCATATCTGTTTCTCGTCCTCTTTTTCCTCGTCAAGCTGTTTTGTTTTCGCATTTGACAAGAATTTGTTCTTGTCACTTTCCCATGTGTTTGTGTTGTGTTGTGAGTTGTTTGTCACCTTTTGGACATCTTTTGGACACCTTTTGAGGGTGTTTTCTAGGTGTTTTTATGTGTTTGTGATTGCCTCCCATTGTTTCCTATGATGTTTGAGTGGTTCGCCAAACCGAACTCGAACTAGACCTCCGTTCAACGAACCAAGCTCGAGCCGAATCGCGACCGGTTCGCTCATCTCTAGTGGAGAGGCACATATTAGCAAGATTTATCAGAAAAAAAAAATCAGTTTTGGTAACTGGACAATTTCTTTAATGAAGGCAGGTTTTTTGGCGAAAAACTGTAAAGCACAGGGTTAAAATTTACCCTCAAAACATAGTCTATGACATTCCCTTAGTCAATTGGGGTGTCTGTGCAAAATTTTGTGACTGTACATGCGACGGTTCGGATTCCTTTAGCGGACATACATACACACACATACATACATACACATACACACATAGACACACACTTACATCATACATACATACACTTAGCTTTATATATATTAGATAATAGTATAATAGTAGTAATAGTAGATTAGTCTTAGGCTCCGTTCACACTTTTTGATATAACCTGACTGATAGCCCTAATTTAATTCCATTTAATTCCAACATATCTATTATTTGTTTAAAAAAGTGGAGGAAATATGGGGTAGAGGGAATCGCTCACCAGTCCTAATTCCACTTATTCCACATGGAAATGAAGTGCACGGAGCCATCCAGGTCAAGGCCTCAATGAAGAAAAAGAGATAAAAAACAGATCTCCAGCATCCAGAATCCATGTTCATTCAACATACCATGAATAAGACTTTGTAAATCGAAATGCGGCGTTTTTTGGCATATCTCTCTCTCTTGCACTTATAAATAATCTTGATTGAACATGGGTTCTGGATGCTGGAGATTTGGATTTTTTAACAGCCTTAAAGGGAATCTGTCACCAAGTTTTTGCTACCCCATTTGAGAGTATCACGATGTACGGGAAGAGACTCTGATTCCAGAGATATGTCACTTACTTTATTAAATTCTGCAGTTTTGATTAAAAACTTTTTTCTCTACTGCAGATCTACCAGTTTTTCTAAAAGTTGTGTATGGTATTGCCCCGCCCCCATCACTGATTGGCAGTCTAATCCTAGGCAGAAAGCTGCCAATCAGTGATGGGGGCGTCGTTGGACTTTATGGCAGCATGTTCAAAAGTCCTCCAGTGATAATCTCCTGCTGATAAAACAAAGATTTTTTCAAAATTAGGTTGGAATCAGGGCCTCTGCCCCTACATTGTACTGCTCTCAAATTAGGTAGAAAAAACATAGTAAAAGATTCCCTTTAATTATAATATTTTGCTTTTTCTTGTATGCAGCTTCCAATATTCTTCCAACTAACTTCTTCTTCTTTGGCCAAATCTCTACCTGTATTTTTTAGCAGACAAGACATTTTCAGACAGCCGAAGTATTTCCAGGCCACTAAACGTTCAAGTATTATACCAATGTCAATGTACAAATATCACTGTCTGACAGCTCAGCATTATATTTTTGTGCTGAGCTCCGGAAATTACTGAGATAGAACTTCCAGCATGATATCACAAAGCTCTCCTGACTGGTCAAGTGGACCCCATAGAACTGCAGGAAGATTGTAAACTGTCTTTCTCTATATAAATGACTAGTTTCCAGTAAACTAAAAAAAAAACAAATTCTATAACTTTTTTTATACTTCATCAGCAAAAATGATAATAAAAAATACTGTAAATAACCAAACAGTATATATAGGGGCTGCATGAGATAGTAGAAGAGACAGCCATGTTTTTCCTAACAAAGCCACTTTCATGCATTAGCTGCATTTGGCGTCTGTCCCATTTATGTGATTGCGGTTTGTATAACAGAGCGGTGTACTGAACCACATGATGCATGACAGCTTATATCAGTAGAACGCTATTTTTCCCTTTAGAAATTAAGTTTAAAAATTTGAAGATGGTATATAGAATAGTATAAAAGGCGAAAGCAGTGAAAACAAAATTAAAAAAGCACACCGTAACACAAACTTTCACCTGGTCTAAGCCCATATCGTATTCCAAAATGCTTAAAATAAAATATTGGCTTTTTTGCCTGAACCTGGAAAATTAAAGATAAAATAAATGTTCATTTACAAATATTTTTTTTAAATATTTGCATATTTTAGCTTTTAGGGAACCTGTCAGGTGCAATATACGCCCAGAACCACGAGCAGTTTTGGGTGCATATTTCAGGTCCCCCCCTTACGGTTCCAGTATCTAGTAGCATAGATAAAGAGATCTATAGAAAAAGTATTTCTAAAGATAATTTATGATATGCTAAAGAGCACAGGGACTTGTCACAAGGGAGTTAGTTCCTTCGCTCATTCTGCCCTCTTAGAATGTAAGCATGCCAACAGGGGCGTGCTAACATGGTATACAATGCCCATTGCCCAGCATCATTGGTGGTGATGTGTGTACCTGTGTCCATTATCACCACCTTTCAGACGCCGGGCTTAGGGCCATACTTCAGAGAGGTCTAGTGCACATGACTGGAAGTGCAGAGACTTCTGATCAACTGACTCTAAAGCGGGCAATAGCACCCGCCCACATCGGTGGCGCGTCATGGCTTGATCGCTGCCGTTGCGAACAATATCGCTACGGCAGCGTCACACGCAATTACCTGTTCACCGACGTCACTGTTGCCGCCGAACAATCTCTCCTTTAAGGGGGAGGTTTGTGCGGCGTCACTAAGCGGCTGCCCAATGGAAGCGGAGGGGCGGAGATGAGTGGTTGGAACAGCCCGCCCACCTCCTTCATTTCTCATTGCCGGCGGCCGCAGGTACGATGTTGTTCCTCGTTCCTGCGGTGACACACATAGCAAGGAGCGACAAACAACCTGCGTTTTAAACGAGGAACGATTTTTTAAAAATGAACGACGAACGATTTGACACCTTTTTGTGATCGTTACTGATTGCAAAAAGGTGTCACACAAAACGACATCGCTAACAAGGCCGGATGTGCGTCACCAACACCGTGACCCCGACGATATCTTGTTAGCGATATCATTGTGTCTGAATGGGCCTTAAGCCCAGCATCTAAGAGGTAATGATAACGAACACAGGTACGCGTATCAGCACTAATGATGTTGGGCAATGGGTATTGACTAGCATGTTGGCACGCCTCTGTGGGCGTGCTAACATGCTAAGAGGGTGGAATGAGAGCAGGAACTAACAACCTTGCAACTAGTCACTGGCCTCATTAGCATCTCATAAAGGATCTTTATTTTGAAGATCTCTTTATGTATGCTACTAGATACAGGGATGGTGAGCCAGGGATTAGCAATATGCACCCAGAACTGTTCATGGTTCACTTTAATAAAACTTAGTAATAAAAAAAATAATGCTAAGCGGAGATGGGCGAATCATTTAGCTGACCTCCAGTCCATTGGCCCAGTCAGTACTCCTTGGCTGATGGACGTGAGGTTTATTGTGGTTTTGTGGAAGAATTTATTGTGGTTTTGCAGTGTGCGACTGTTCCTTTTTTTTCTCACATATTTTGCATCATGTACAGATACGTACCTGGTCACATTGTAAAGGTGCTTCCAGTCCAGTTTGAAGTCAGGTTAGTACCAGCATGGGAAACCGCAAGGGAATCCCTGTATTCATTCTGTTTTCATTATATATTGCATGTAACAGGGAGTGGTGCTCTGTTTGCTGGATTTGCACCCCAGCTCCTGGCTGCTTCATTAGCCTCTTTTGTGTTCACCTGCTGATCTTGTAGGTTTTTACAGCCCAGAAAAGATGCAGTTTAGAGTAGGACCCAGCAAAGGAGGGTGCCATGAAGGGGCGCTGGGCTTATATTACAATGGCCATTTTAATATTCTAAATACCTCCATTAATATTGTATTAGGTAGAATTTATTGTGGTTTTCAGTGTGCGACTGTTACTTTTTTTCTCATATATTTCACATCACGTACAGATACGCACCTGTTCACATTTGTATAGGTGTTGCCAGTCCAGTTTGACGTCAGGCCAGTAGCAGCATGGGAAACCGCAAGGGAACTCCTGTATTCACTCTGTATTATATAATATAATTATATATATATATATATATATATATATATAAAGTAGCGCCCCTGAATCCATCAGGGCACTACAAGGTACTGCATCCTGCCAAAGGACCTGGAAGACCAGTGTCAGTAACAGCTAAACACATTATAATCCCAGTTTTCCCCCATCCCCACAAACTGTTGACAGACTAGAATTGGACCCAATGGATGGCCACCCAGGGGTGGAGCCGATCCAGTCCACTAGACAATGGACCAGGTGGGAGGGGAGGAACAGACAGTTGGAGTTAGTATGTGGAAGTGAGAGGAGACGGACGTAAGTGCACTGACACGGGGGTGTGACGGTGTCCTGATGGCCCAGGCGTGTGGTTGCCGGTGGAGTACGGCGAAGTTCTCCTGGAACCATAGCACCGATGGGGTACAGAGCCCTAGGTCAGGCAAAAGCTCCAGGCAGACCTGATAAAATCTGCACAGTGAGGGGACCATCCAGGACCTCACTGACCTTAGAAGTCCGGGGGCACCAGCAGTAACGGGAGAACCAGGGACCAGAATGGAATACCGACCCTACAGGGTTCACACTGCCCACCGTATAGACCAGGGACTGGGAGACAAACAGGAGGGGACCCCCAGAAGCTCCAAGCCACGGGGACCCACCAACTTCAGAAAGGTGCAGGGGAAAGAAGCCACCAGGTCATCAACCGCCACTGGGACTAAGGGAACCAGAAGTTAATACCAGCTTCCTCCAGGTACCAGTTACCATCTACTATGAGTAAAGAGAACCAGTTACACAGCAACCTCTCGCGTGACCTACCTTCCTTTCCATGCCTAACTCTTATCACCTACCCCCTGGGGCCCCGGCCCTACTTGCGGAGGGCCCAACATCCAGGCTGCCATCACATCAGCCCCACAGAAAGACTGTGCAGCTTCGGTTCCATCACCATAACCGCAACCCGCAAGTGGCGTCATGACATAAACTTTGTTAACTATTCCCGTGTATATACCTCTTTATAAAAGCGTCCCCAGGGTCACGGAACCGGGCAACGGCCACCCAGTGGCACATCCCAGTAGTACACTGCCCAGGACCGAGTACCCCATAGTCCTGGGCGGCACAATAATATATATATATATATATATATATATATATATATATATATATATATATATATATATATATATATATATATGTACACATATACAGTTAGGTCCAGAAATATTTGGACAGTGACACAATTTTCGCGAGTTGGGCTCTGCATGCCACCACATTGGATTTGAAATGAAACCTCTACAACAGAATTCAAGTGCAGATTGTAACGTTTAATTTGAAGGTTTGAACAAAAATATCTGATAGAAATTGTAGGAATTGTACACATTTATTGACAAACACTCCACATTTTAGGAGGTCAAAAGTAATTGGACAAATAAACCAAACCCAAACAAAATATTTTTATTTTCAATATTTTGTTGCGAATCCTTTGGAGGCAATCACTGCCTTAAGTCTGGAACCCATGGACATCACCAAACGCTGGGTTTCTTCCTTCTTAATGCTTTGCCAGGCCTTTATAGCCGCAGCCTTCAGGTCTTGCTTGTTTGTGGGTCTTTCCGTCTTAAGTCTGGATTTGAGCAAGTGAAATGCATGCTCAATTGGGTTAAGATCTGGTGATTGACTTGGCCATTGCAGAATGTTCCACTTTTTTGCACTCATGAACTCCTGGGTAGCTTTGGCTGTATGCTTGGGGTCATTGTCCATCTGTACTATGAAGCGCCGTCCGATCAACTTTGCGGCATTTGGCTGAATCTGGGCTGAAAGTATATCCCGGTACACTTCAGAATTCATCCAGCTACTCTTGTCTGCTGTTATGTCATCAATAAACACAAGTGACCCAGTGCCATTGAAAGCCATGCATGCCCATGCCATCATGTTGCCTCCACCATGTTTTACAGAGGATGTGGTGTGCCTTGAATCATGTGTCGTTCCCTTTCTTCTCCAAACTTTTTTCTTCCCATCATTCTGGTACAGGTTGATCTTTGTCTCATCTGTCCATAGAATACTTTTCCAGAACTGAGCTGGATTCATGAGGTGTTTTTCAGCAAATTTAACTCTGGCCTGTCTATTTTTGGAATTGATGAATGGTTTGCATCTAGATGTGAACCCTTTGTATTTACTTTCATGGAGTCTTCTCTTTACTGTTGACTTAAAGACAGATACACCTACTTCACTGAGAGTGTTCTGGACTTCAGTTGATGTTGTGAACGGGTTCTTCTTCACCAAAGAAAGTATGCGGCGATCATCCACCACTGTTGTCATCCGTGGACGCCCAGGCCTTTTTGAGTTCCCAAGCTCACCAGTCAATTCCTTTTTTCTCAGAATGTACCCGACTGTTGATTTTGCTACTCCAAGCATGTCTGCTATCTCTCTGATAGATTGTTTATTTTTTTTCAGCCTCAGGATGTTCTGCTTCACCTCAATTGAGAGTTCCTTAGACCGCATGTTGTCTGGTCACAGCAACAGCTTCCAAATGCAAAACCACACACCTGTAATCAACCCCAGACCTTTTAACTACTTCCTTGATTACAGGTTAACGAGGGAGATGCCTTCAGAGTTAATTGCAGCCCTTAGAGTCCCTTGTCCAATTACTTTTGGTCCCTTGAAAAAGAGGAGGCTATGCATTACAGAGCTATGATTCCTAAACCCTTTCTCCGATTTGGATGTGAAAACTCTCATATTGCAGCTGGGATTGTGCACTTTCAGCCCATATTATATATATAATTGTATTTCTGAACATGTTTTTGTAAACAGCTAAAATAACAAAACTTGTGTCACTGTCCAAATATTTCTGGACCTAACTGTATATACATATACAGTTAGGTCCAGAAATATTTGGACAGTGACACAATTTTCGCGAGTTGGGCTCTGCATGCCACCACATTGGATTTGAAATGAAACCTCTACAACAGAATTCAAGTGCAGATTGTAACGTTTAATTTGAAGGTTTGAACAAAAATATCTGATAGAAATTGTAGGAATTGTACACATTTCCTTACAAACACTGCACATTTTAGGAGGTCAAAAGTAATTGGACAAATAAACCAAACCCAAACAAAATATTTTTATTTTCAATATTTTGTTGCGAATCTTTTGGAGGCAATCACTGCCTTAAGTCTGGAACCCATGGACATCACCAAACGCTGGGTTTCCTCCTTCTTAATGCTTTGCCAGGCCTTTACAGCCGCAGCCTTCAGGTCTTGCTTGTTTGTGGGTCTTTCCGTCTTAAGTCTGGATTTGAGCAAGTGAAATGCATTCTCAATTGGGTTAAGATCTGGTGATTGACTTGGCCATTGCAGAATGTTCCACTTTTTTGCACTCATGAACTCCTGGGTAGCTTTGGCTGTATGTTTGGGGTCATTGTCCATCTGTACTATGAAGCGCCGTCCGATCAACTTTGCGGCATTTGGCTGAATCTGGGCTGAAAGTATATCCCGGTACACTTCAGAATTCATCCGGCTACTCTTGTCTGCTGTTATGTCATCAATAAACACAAGTGACCCAGTGCCATTGAAATCCATGCATGCCCATGCCATCACGTTGCCTCCACCATGTTTTACAGAGGATGTGGTGTGCCTTGGATCATGTGCCGTTCCTTTTCTTCTCCAAACTTTTTTCTTCCCATCATTCTGATACAGGTTGATCTTTGTCTCATCTGTCCATAGAATACTTTTCCAGAACTGAGCTGGCATCATGAGGTGTTTTTCAGCAAATTTAACTCTGGCCTGTCTATTTTTGGAATTGATGAATGGTTTGCATCTAGATGTGAACCCTTTGTATTTACTTTCATGGAGTCTTCTCTTTACTGTTGACTTAGAGACAGATACACCTACTTCACTGAGAGTGTTCTGGACGTCAGTTGATGTTGTGAATGGGTTCTTCTTCACCAAAGAAAGTATGCGGCGATCATCCACCACTGTTGTCATCCGTGGACGCCCAGGCCTTTTTGAGTTCCTAAGCTCACCAGTCAATTCCTTTTTTCTCAGAAGGTACCCGACTGTTGATTTTGCTACTCCAAGCATGTCTGCTATCTCTCTGATGGAATTTTTCTTTTTTTTCAGCCTCAGGATGTTCTGCTTCACCTCAATTGAGAGTTCCTTAGACCGCATGTTGTCTGGTCACAGCAACAGCTTCCAAATGCAAAACCACACACCTGTAATCAACCCCAGACCTTTTAACTACTTCATTGATTACAGGTTAACGAGGGAGACGCCTTCAGAGTTAATTGCAGCCCTTAGAGTCCCTTGTCCAATTACTTTTGGTCCCTTGAAAAAGAGGAGGCTATGCATTACAGAGCTATGATTCCTAAACCCTTTCTCCGATTTGGATGTGAAAACTCTCATATTGCAGCTGGGAGTGTGCACTTTCAGCCCATATTATATATATAATTGTATTTCTGAACATGTTTTTGTAAACAGCTAAAATAACAAAACTTGTGTCACTGTCCAAATATTTCTGGACCTAACTGTATATACACAGTGCCTACAAGTAGTATTCAACCCCCTGCAGATTTAGCAGGTTTACACATTCGGAATTAACTTGGCATTGTGACATTTGGACTGTAGATCAGCCTGGAAGTGTGAAATGCACTGCAGCAAAAAATAATGTTATTTCTTTTTTTATTTTTTTTTTAAATTGTGAAAAGGTTATTCAGAGGGTCATTTATTATTCAACCCCTCAAACCACCAGAATTCTGTTTGGTTCTCCTAAAGTATTAAGAAGTATTTCAGGTACAAAGAACATTGAGCTTTACATGTTTGGATTAATTATCTCTTTTTCCAGCCTTTTCTGACTAATTAAGACCCTCCCCAAACTTGTGAACAGCACTCATACTTGGTCAACATGGGAAAGACAAAGGAGCATTCCAAGGCCATCAGAGACAAGATCGTGGAGGGTCACAAGGCTGGCAAGGGGTACAAAACCCTTTCCAAGGAGTTGGGCCTACCTGTCTCCACTGTTGGGAGCATCATCCGGAAGTGGAAGGCTTATGGAACTACTGTTAGCCTTCCACGGCCTGGACAGCCTTTGAAAGTTTCCTCCCGTGCCGAGGCCAGGCTTGTCCGAAGAGTCAAGGCTAACCCAAGGACAATAAGGAAGGAGCTCCGGAAAGATCTCATGGCAGTGGGGACATTGGTTTCAGTCAATACCATAAGTAATGTACTCCACCGCAATGGTCTCCGTTCCAGACGAGCCCGTAAGGTAACTTTACTTTCAAAGCGTCATGTCAAGGCTCATCTACAGTTTGTTCATGATCACTTGGAGGACTCTGAGACAGACTGGTTCAAGGTTCTCTGGTCTGATGAGACCATGATCGAGATCTTTTGTGCCAACCACACACGTGACGTTTGGAGACTGGATGGCACTGCATACGACCCCAAGAATACCATCCCTACAGTCAAGCATGGTGGTGGCAGCATCATGCTGTGGGGCTGTTTCTCAACCAAGGGGCCTGGCCATCTGGTCCGCATCCATGGGAAGATGGATAGCACGGCCTACCTGGAGATTTTGGCCAAGAACCTCCGCTCCTCCATCAAGGATCTTAAGATGGGTCGTCATTTCATCTTCCAACAAGACAACGACCCAAAGCACACAGCCAAGAAAACCAAGGCCTGGTTCAAGAGGGAAAAAAATCAAGGTGTTGCAGTGGCCTAGTCAGTCTCCTGACCTTAACCCAATTAAAACTTGTGGAAGGAGCTCAAGATTAAAGTCCACATGAGACACCCAAAGAACCTAGATACCTTGGAGATGATCTGCATGGAGGAGTGGGCCAAGATAACTCCAGAGACCTGTGCCGGCCTGATCAGGTCTTATAAAAGACGATTATTAGCTGTAATTGCAAACAAGGGTTATTCCACAAAATATTAAACCTAGGGGTTGAATAATAATTGACCTACACTTTTATGTTAAAAATTTATTAAAACTTAACTGAGCAACATAACTTGTTGGTTTGTAAGATTTATGCATCTGGTAATAAATCTTGCTCTTGTTTGAAGTTTGCAGGCTCTAACTTATTTGCATCTTATCAAACCTGTGAAATCTGCAGGGGGTTGAATACTACTTGTAGGTACTGTATATGTATATATATATATATATATATATATATATATATATATATATATATATATATATATATATATATATATATATATATATATATATATATATATATAGGAGATTTACTAATAGATAAAATCTCAAAACCAGCGCTGACAATGGGTTAATTTATTGTTTTATTAAGGTTATCCTTGTTTCAAACAAACAACCAACTAACATAACATATAACATATGACAAATACAATTGACCACAATAGATTTGAAGCAGTTGTTTAACAGATTAAATGATCGTAATGCCCTGGCCGGTGGCAGTATACGATCATATACTTGTAGCAAAAAAGGATTATAAACCATTCAAAGTGCACAATCCAGTAGCACTACATAAGCAATGAGACCAGGAGATTGGAGACAGGCTGAAGAAAAAATAGGTATAGGAGCCTATAGGAGTTAATAATATAAGCCAAATCTTCCACCGTTCTGGGTACTTGTAATTAATTTAGCAGCGATGTAGGAGCGCACCGGCTCAAGAAGGTTCCAAATAGACATTACCTGAGTCCAGTCCCCAGCACCAAGCTCCCGTAGGATTATTCCTGCACGGTGCTTCTAGATGCCTGGAAACAATTAGTGCAGGGCTTCCCCTAGATCTAATGCACTAGATATACCTATAATTTTCCAATATACTGCACAAGTAATTATTATTAAGGATTTAATTACCTGTCAAACAAAGGGAGTTATATACTGCATTCAGTGCCCCTGTCAAAAAAGATATGTTGGGAGAACGATAAGACCCCTATGTAAGAGGGTGGGGGAACATATTACAAGCATTAATAACAAATGTACCAAACACCCATTGTCTAAGCACTATTTGTTAAAACATGGAGGATCTTTTAAGGGGTCCCAAGTTTGGGGTATTCAAAAGGTAATAAGGGACTAGAGGGGGGGTGATTTCATTAAGAAGATGTCTCGAATTGAAAGTAAATGGATCTTTGAATTAAATACCTTAAAGCCGAATGGACTCAATAGTGATATTGAATTGTTTGCTTTCAATTAAATTTAATAATTCTTTACTTTTACATAATTCTTGATGTATGGAGGGGGCGATGAGATGTAATGATGAGGTTATGTGTGTGCATGTATGTGTGTATATGCATGCATATATGTACATATACATAGATATGATAATATATCAACCTAAGGATAAAAATAAAAATAAAAATAAAAATGGAAATACAATTCATTGGAAGTTTACATTTATTCACCCCTTAAGTTTTATATATAATTTTAATGTTCGAAGAATTGTTGAAAATATTATTGCATAATTTTATCATATCTTTTATATACTTTTTCAAAGGGATTTTTTTATTAAAAAGAATTTTTTTGTCAAGGGAATTTTTTATAAAGAAAAACTTTTTATCGTGCTTCTAAATATTTATTTATTTTAAATTTTTGTATGGAAATATATACGCATATTGATATGCATGTCTGCAAGTTTTTATTCTAAAATTAATTTAACATTAGGGTTGTTGAATGATGTTGCAGTATTCAATTATTCCGGGATACCTCTGCACTAATTTATATTCTATTATATTATTTTTTTAGATTATGTTACAATATATTACATGCGGTTCTTATTTTAAGCATTTTTTACTTTGTGATGATGCCTTGCAGCAATTAACTTTTACTGGACTGGTGTATAAATAGCACCAAAATTAACAGCTGAGCTATCCTTGAGGAAGGGGACCGGTAACGCCCCCAAAACGCGCGTCGGATTTGGACTTCGCTCAGCTTACCCTGTGTGGTAAAGATCTTCCTGGCGGCTTCCTCCCTCCTGTGGAATCAACCAGCCGTGCATGCGGTATACGCCCGGGCTGCCACCGGAGAAGTTGGAGAAGCCATACGCCTGATTGAAATTACTCCTTCTTGGAAGCCGGCACTATACAGTGCATGTCGGCTTTGGTCCTCCTGCACTGGGAGCATACACAGGGAAGCCCTGCGCTGAACTGAATTGTTTCCAGGCATCTAGAAGCACCGTGCAGGAATAATCCTACGGGAGCTTGGTGCCGGGGACTGGACTCAGGTAATCTCTATTTGGAACCTTCTTGAGCCGGTGCGCTCCTACATCGCTGCTAAATTAATTACAAGTACCCAGAACGGTGGAAGATTTGGCTTATATTATTAACTCTTATAGGCTCCTATACCTATTTTTTCTTCAGCCTGTCTCCAATCTCCTGGTCTCATTGCTTATGTAGTGCTACTGGATTGTGCCCTTTGAATGGTTTATAATCCTTTTTTGCTACAAGTATATGATCGTATACTGCCACCGGCCGGGGCATTACGATCATTTAATCTGTTAAACAACTGCTTCAAATCTATTGTGGCCAATTGTATTTGTCATATGTTATATGTTATGTTAGTTGGTTGTTTGTTTGAAACAAGGATAACCTTAATAAAACAATAAATTAACCCATTGTCAGCACTGGTTTTGAGATTTTATCTATTAGTAAATCTCCTATACAAATTCTTTTTGATTCTAGGCAAATAAAAAAGGGGGATATTTGTCTAACCTAGCTGCAGGCAGTGGGCATTGGGTTAAGCGCTGATTATTGTCTTTGGACATTTTTTATACACTATATATATATATATATATATATATTAAAATAAACATATAGCGGTAAAATTGTAATAACAAGCAACCTGGCAATTTAACTCTTTCTTCTCCAGTACAGAGAGATTCCTAGTTCAATAATTTACTGCTCATTGTCAAGCTTACTAGTCGCCTCAAAGGTGGCTGGATTCCTAGTCATAGCATGTGAGCTTGCAAGCATTTTGCTATACATCGTTCAAACTCTTCCAGAAATTTGCCCAGCTTCAGTTCCCCTGCGCTCCTTCACGGCTACAAGAGGCAAAGTTGCCCAAGTTTGCAGCGCTGGTGAGCGGGCAGTTCATGCCAGTGACTCAGCCATATTGCATTCCCTAGCTGTCAATTTTCATGAAGTCACAATAAATACAGTAGGATTTACTCTAGACACCCCGACACTCTACGTAGAAGATATGGTCCTGACTGGATGTGTGGACTTTGCTTTTGTGGACCTTTTTGAAGGAGCAGACTGCATGCTGCTACTGTTCTCGGCTGCCTAGGACCAACAATCTGAAAGACAAACAGTTCATTTTCTGCTACAGTTCTTTACTAGACAGTTTCAATACTTCTTCAGCTATGTTACTCAGGAGATAGTGGGCATCACACTTCCATTACTTTTCAGTTTCAGCATAATGGCAGACATGTGTGAAACTTCCACTGAGTTTTCTTCATTGTTCCTGTTCCCAAAAGTCCTAGTGTAACCCAGTCCAACACACCAGTACAGCAGTAATGGTCCACTTCCCTACAGCGGTTCCATACTCAGTCTCTAAACTGGTTCTATTATTTTCAGAGTAAAGGCTGCTTTACACGAGTCAATCCATCGTGCGATTTATTTGGCAAAGTCTTTTTTTTTGTTTGTATCGCTGATAGGTAGTTGTCCATGTGTCACACGTTGAGTGTTGTCAAACGACCACAAAGCGCTCATCGATATATTGATTGGCCATGGCAGACGTCCAAAAGGCTTCACACATGTTTTCCTTTGGTCAATCTGTCTTTTGTATGGGCGTAATTAGGCAAACTATACAGCCCTCCGTGACGTTGTCTGGATTGTTGCACGTCCTGAATTCTTCTGACCTGCTCAATCCAGTTCTGCTAATGTGGTTGATTGGTTAGATCCCATATATATTGTTTCTCTTCTGCGTCTGTCTTTGTTGCCTCGTGTCACGTGTCCTTAGCATCAATCTTGTTTGTTGTTTGTGGTCTGGTTAATGTCGATTTTGATCCAAAAAGGAAAGATTGGCATATAACAACTTACCACAAAAAAGGGATAACAAGGAGTGAGGGCGGAAAATCCAGCGAACAAACAAACGTAAGAAAAATTAGGAATAATGCACTATAAAACAAACACTGTGCATGACGCCAAGGCTGAATGTTCACACATCATGACTACAGCTCTGTATTTTATAACAGTAATAACCAATCAAAACGCATCTGCTACAACCAATCCGATTAGATTAGGCGTGATTATTTAAAACCACAAATACGCCCTGAACGTTTACTGACGTCACAAACAACTACGAGGATGGCCGATTACACGGTGTCACACTTTGCAATGTGTCGTTCATTAAGACTAAACTGACCGATTTTATGGAATTAAACGATGAGTAAACGATGGCCGAATTTCAAACGATTAGGCATCGGTTGGACTCGCAAGGAGCTGTCACATGAGGAGATGTCGTTACGAATGACGGAAGTGCGTCACAAAATCCGTGACCCCAACGATGCATCGCACAATAGATCGACTCGTGTAAAGCAGCTTTAAGGCCTTAAGCTCCAGGTCGTATCTATTGATATAGGTTATGGTAGCAGCACTTACTGTGGCAATATCACTGTACTCCCTAAAATTTGTCAGTATTTGGCAATCTGTTAAGTATTTGAGTACATATTTTGGTGAAACCTACTTTTAAAACAATAGTAGGCTTATTTTTATCTCTACTTGCTGAACACGTGTGTAGCACCGGTGTCCCTGCAGGTACGCCAACTTACTCACTGCACCAGTCAGGTTGTTTCCTGCTCTGTTGCCCTGTGGCTGCTCATGTGTGCTCCTGGTTTTTCCTCCTCCAAGGGCCTTTGCATGCAGCTCTGCTCTCCTGGGAGTGTGTTTAGGGCTGGTGCGCTATTACCAAGAGATGCCTCTTAGCCTATTGTTGAGAGGCACAATGTAGTTAAGGCACCCTCCCATTAGGGGAGGTGCCTGAGCAATGTAATGAGTTAGTTTGGCTACTAGTCTGCTAGCTAGGTGTCAGGGCCTATTATTCCTGTGTCAGTCACTTGTACTGGCCTTCCCAGCCCTCTCTGTCCCGGAAGTACTCACAATACATGTCCATACCTACCTGCCTGTCTGCTTCAGGCAACCCGCCAGTACCTGCTTGCACCTGTGCCTATACCTGAGTCCATCTCTTGTCCTGAGGATCAGCTGCCACAGTCCTAGTCACTAACTTGGGAGAGGTACAGGGCATCCACCTCGCAGTAGACACTTAGTTAAGCCCCTTCCACTAAAGGGTAAGCCCAAGTGGCTACTTTTGAATACCCAGCTTTTAAAAGACATTTGCAAATGTCGCGGGCGGGGAAGGACGCCGCTGCGCTCGCTAACGCTCAGGTCCGGCGCTGCTGCGATGGCGGCTCGGTGGCTCGAGTGGTGGGCCGGATCCGGGGACTCGAGAGGCGCTCCTCGCCCGTGAGTGAAAGGGGGTAGTTTGGTTTGGGGATTTGGTCCGTGATGCCACCCATGGGTTGTGGTGAGGTTGGGCACCACCGCTGCTGGTGATGGGGATCCTGGGAGCGATGGCAGGGAGCAGCTGGGATGTTGTTTTCCCCCTCCGTGGGTAGGGGTTGCTAGTCCCGGGGCCCGGTGAGATGACGGGGAGGCAGGGTTGGATGGGTGCAGGTTCGCCTGGACTGCGCAGCGCGGTGCCGGATGGCACGGTTGTACTCACTCAGCCACAAAGGTACGCAAAGTCTCTGGTAAACCAAACGGCTAGATGGACGGGTCCTGCAGCCGGCTGCTGTAGTCTCTCCCGGACGGTTAGTGGTGGCTGCCTTTCCCTGCACCTTTGTGTATGTTCGGTCCCGATGGATTCCCACTGGTAATCCGCTTCCCAGCGTGTATATGTGCTGAAGGAGCCCTTTTGCCCGCAGGCTCTGGCCCTTGGAACTCTAGCTGTGGCGGTAGCTGTATTTCCTTTTGCTGGTCGGACGGTTGCCTTCAATCGGGTCTTGGCTGTTAGGAAACCCCTGGGGTTCCGGTCACTAACGGATTTGACCTCTAATGGTGACTCCAAGCCTGGTCGGGGTCCGCAGGCCCTGCCTGAGTGTGCTGGCTTCACTTCGCTCCCCAGTTCGGTACCGGTGGGCCACCGCCCGTCCCCGGTCCTACGGTTCCGCGTTGATCTGCCTCTCCTGCAGACGGCCACCGCCGTATGCCAACCTTGCTCTAAGTGCCCGGGCCATACACACGGACAAGGTCAGTTTGCTCCTCCATTTCCACTTCACTCCTCACTCCTCTTCCCTAACCGTTCTCTACTCTCACTCACTTCTTTCTCCCGCCTCCAGGACTGTGAACTCCTCAGTGAGTGGGGCCAACTGCCTGGCTCCACCCCACCTGGTGTGGACATCAGCCCCTGGAGGGAGGCAACAAGGATTTTGTGTCTGGCAAATGTGCCTGTCTCGGGGTGGGGGGGTGTGTTGCAGTACCTGTGACGACCTGGCTAGTCCAGGGCGCCACACAAACACTTTAATCAATGGAAAGTGATTACGTCATAGTCAGCTCAAAAAGACTTTGACGCCTATTCAAGAAATTGATTACACTAGAAAATTGAAAATTTGAAAACCTGCAGAATTTGTCCACAATGTGCAGTTTTGGGCACTGTGAAACAATTGGAGGAGGCCGAGGCAATGTAATGCCCACTCGTAAAAATTATTTTTTTTTTTACTCCAGAAATGTTACTCCAGTCCCCTAATGAGTTCGGCAATTTGTATTAGAACTGAAATTCTGACCCTGGTGAGCCAGTCTGCTCATATTTAGTATAAAAAGGCACTAAGGGATTAAAAAACTTGTTCTACAGATATGGACAAATGTAAAAGCTTTACATGTATAGCGATGATCAGCACGACGTAACTACAGAGGAACAGGGCACTGAGTATTTCAGGTGAAGCCAGTAATATTAAAGGTCAGTATAATGGCTTCATAATGGCTTTATGTTAGGCTATTCCGGTACAAAGTAAAAAGTCTTCCTGCTGAAAAATAGAAAGCACAGAAAGCTTTTGGAAGCCGCTCGCACATAGACACAAATCACTATATGACAAACATGTAGGAGTAATTCACCTCTATTTCAGCAATCAACCAAATATTGTTGCACTCACAGGTAGCTTTAAGCAACAATTACTCTACAGTGGCTGATTGCTAAAATTGTCATAAATCACTGGAACATTCTGTGCATATAGCCATTTGTATTTGTGTATGTTTATGGTAATCACGTTTTTTGTACGAGAATGAAAATAACACGTTGTAAATTTTTGCACACAAAATGTGGCACTTTCTACTGGTAAGATTGTGGTGGACAGTGCCAATGCCATAATATTACTAATATTACTTTCACGGAATATCTGAATACTCTTAATGGATTTCTAATTCAATTATAGGAAGTCGTCTAAACAAAACAGACAACTTTATTATAGTTACACTTATCGATATTGCAGCAAAAGGAAGGAAAAAGGAATTATGGAAATCTCCGGATGGCTAGACATAGTAATGATATACAAATGATGGAAAAATGAAAAAAAAAGTTTTCAAAACACCTCGATTCATTCAATCTTAAGTATTATTTGTAGAAATACCTGTACTCACATTGGCCACTATCATTGAGGTTTTTTATTTAGTTGTATGGTGAATGTTCTAGCTAGAGATGAGCGAACCGGTCGCGGTTCGGCTCGAGCTTGGTTCGTCGAACGGAGGTCTACTTCGAGTTCGGTTCGGCGAACCACTCGAACCCATAGGAAACAATGGCAGGCATTCACAAACACATAAAAACACCTAGAAAACACCCTCAAAAGGTGTCCAAAAGGTGACAAACAACTCACAACACAACACAAACACATGGGAAAGTGACAAGGACAAATTCTCATGCGAAAACAGAAGAGCTGGACAAGGAAAAAGAGGAGGAGACACAGATATAGGCATGGCATGCCCTTCTAAAATGATGTAAAACACCGCAAGGTGACTCAAAGCGGAGTCTCCCTTTTTTCCAAAAATTGGGCCACACAGACACCCCTTCAGTGGCAGCACTTGTGCCCCAGTTGTACACTTCACAGGTAAATTTGCATCAAGCACATTCAAAAATACGCCATCCTTAACCGTCCTCAGGATGACACCCGGGTAGGTAGCAAAGTCTTTGCTGAACTATGACTTGTTCATTTTGGATCATTTTTAGAAACACTGCAAGCAAGGGTTACTCCAAGCAGAGTCTCCCTTTTTTTCCAAAAACTGGGCCACACAGACACCTCTTCAGTGGTAGCAATTATGCCCCAGTTGTACACTTCACAGGTAAATTTGCATCAAGCACATTCAAAATACACAAGCATTTACTCTCCCCAGGATGACACAGGGGTAGTAATTCCTTGTGGATCCATGACTTGTTCATTTTGATGAACGTTAGTCTGGCCACATTGTCACTGGACAGACGCGTGCGCTTATCTGTCAGCACACACCCAGCAGCACTGAAGACACGTTAAGAGACAATGCTGGCAGCTGGACATGACAAGATCTCCAAGACGTAAGTGGAGAGCTCTGGCCATTTTTCAAGATTTGAAGCCCAAAATGAGCAAGGCTCCATTTGCAAAGTCATGGCATCGATGTTCATTTGGAGATACTCCTGTATCATCCTCTCCAGCCGTTGACTGTGTCAGACTTGTTGTGTCTGGTGGCCTTGCAAAGGATGGTCTAAAAAAATTATGAAAAGATTCAATAAATTTGCTGTTACCAGCACCAGATATGGTGCTGCTGGTAAGGGTAGACTGTTGAAGATGACGAGACCGTCCCATGTTTGTCAAGTTACAACTGGGAGATTCACTCCATGCACCACGGTTGTTTGGTGGAAAAGCTGAGCTAAGATCGAGTAACAGCTTTTGCTGATACTCCTGCATACATGCGTCCCCTTCTATGGCTGGAATTATGTCACAAAATTTTGACTTGTACCGGGGATCTAATAGTGTGGCAAGCCAATACTCATCATCACTTCTAATTTTGCCAATACGAAAGTCATGTTGGAGGTAGTGCAGGAAGAAGGCGCTCATGTGTCTTGCGCAGCCATGCGGACCAAGTCCACGCTCTGTTTGTGGCATAGAGGTGCTAACCGTTCTTTCTTCCTCTGACATCTCCCCCCAACCTCTTTCAACTGAAATTTGACCAAGGACTCCCTCATCCGCTGAATCTTCAATGTCCATGGACAGTTCGTTCACCATTTCTTCATGTTCTCCTGCACCTTCCTCAACATTTTGCCTGCTACCATGCGCCCTTGTTTATCCCTGTCCCCCATGGTCCCATGCCTGCCGCCTTGGTGATGATGAACGTCTGGACCTTGGTGATGTTGTTGTCCCTTGTGCATATGAATCCTCCTGTACTTCCTCCTCTTCCTGTTGTCCCACCCCCTGACTCTGAATAGTGTTTAGCATGTGCTCCAGCATGTAAATGACTGGAATTGTCATGCTGATAATGGCATTGTCAGCGCTAAACATATTCATCGCCATGTCAAAACTGTGCAGAAGGGTGCATAGGTCCTTAATCTGAGACCACTCCATTAGGGTGATCTGCCCCACCTCTGTATCTCGTTGGCCCAGGCTATATGTCATGACGTATTGCACCAGGGCTCGGCAGTGCTGCCACAGTCGCTGTAACATGTGGAGAGTCCAATTCCAGGCATTTCAGGCGATGAACCGGCAGGCCGAAAGACTTCTGGAGCTATGCAAGTCGCTCAGCTGCGGCGGTTGAACGGCGGAAGTGAGCAGACAATTTTCGTGCCCTGTTCAGAAGGCCATCTAGGCCGGGATAGTGTGTTAAAAATTGCTGGACAAAAAGGTTCAACACGTGAGCCATACAAGGCACGTGTGTCACCTTGCCCAGGCGAAGGGCCGCACCCATGTTTGTAGCATTGCCGCACACAGCCTTACCAGGCTACAGGTTGACTGTAGGCAAGCATTTACCAAACTCAGTCTCCAGAGCTGCCCACAACTCAGCCGCTGTGTGACTCTTAGTTTCAAGACATTTCAAGATAAAGACTGCCTGATGCCATTGCGCTCTGCTGCCAGCATAATAATGAGGGGTGCATGATTCCTTCTGCGCAGTTACAACGCTGGTGGCCTGACCAGGCAGGCTTGGGGCGGAGGTGGAGGACCCAGACGAGGTTGAGGAGGCAGAAGCAGTGGAGGAACTTGGACAGACAGAGGATTGACATACAAGTCGTGGGGACGGCAAGACTTGTGCAGCAGACCCTTCGCCATCTATCACCATAGTTACACAGTGCCCAGTCAGCAACATGTAACGTCCCTGTCCATGCTTACTGGTCCAAGTATCGGTGGTGAAATGCACCTGTTCACACACAGTGTTTCTCAAGGAAGCGGTGATGTTGTGTGCGACATGCTGGTGTAGCGCAGGCACACCTTTCTTAGAGAAGCAGTGGCGACTGGGCATCTGGTACTGGGGCACAGCAACGGACATAAGGTCTCGAAAATCCTGTGTGTCGACCACAGCATCATCTCCCTTTGTTCCAGTTGTTCATGTCCGTAAAAAAGGGAGCACATCGGTTTGTCCACGGAAAGTAGTAGACATCTTACTTTTGCTGGAAGATGGCCTATCTTCAGCAGATGTTAATGGAGCTTTGCCATCTTCCCCACGGACACAAACGTTTTTTCCTTTTCCAATATGCCTGTTCCCCTTTCCACCAGCATCTGTCATTTTGCCACTCATTTTGATTGCGACAAGATTGTACACTTAAAATGTGGTAGTAAAAATTGAGAGGTGGTGTACATTGCAGAGGTGGTCTAGCTTTATTGACAGCAGAATAAACAACACAGACTATCCCTGACAATGCAACTACGGCCCTTAAACTAGCAGCACAGTTTGCAATTATAATAGCTTAGTAAAAATGAGCTTGAGGGTGCAATGCAGAGGTGCTGGAAATTGCTTGGCACCAGTGGGACACTAATGAAGTCCAACAGCCACTTTTAGGATGTCACTAAGTTTCCTCAGTGTTTGCTATTATAATGGCTTAGTAAAAATGAGCTTGAGGGTGCAATGCAGAGGTGCTGGAAATAGCTTGGCACCAGTGGGACACTACCGAAGTCCAACAGCCACTTTTAGGATGCTACTAAGTTTCCTCAGTGTTTGCTATTATAATGGCTTAGTAAAAAATTAACTTGAGGGTGCAATGCAGAGGTGCTGGAAATTGCTTGGCACCAGTGGGACACTACAGAAGTCCAACAGCCACTTTTAGGATGCTACTAAGTTTCCTCAGTGTTTGCTATTATAATGGCTTAGTAAAAAATGAGCTTGAGGGTGCAATGCAGAGGTGCTGGAAATAGCTTGGCACCAGTGGGACACTAATGGAGTCCAAGAGCCATTTTTAGGATGCCACTAACTGCCAGCACTCTTTTCAATTAAAATGGCTTTGCAAAAATGTGCAGGAGGGGAGAATGCAGAGGTGGTGGGACTTGCTTGGCACAAGTGCCACAATAATGGAGGACAGCAGCCACTCTTTGGATGGCACTAACTGGCCCCACTCTGCAATTAAAATGGCTTTGCTAAAAAGGGCAGGAGGGTACAGTGGCCGGGTTGTGGGTCAGTGTAGAGGAAAGGAAGCCTCACTTTTTATCCCTCCTAATGGTGAAATGCAGCAAGGAAGTCCCCTAGCTTAGCTACACAGACGCTGTTATCTGTAGCTGTTAAAAACTGTTTCCACAGACCTGACTGTCGCCTATGGCTCGAGTCAGCTATAATTAGCCCTTAAAAAGAGCTGAAATAAAATTCTGTCCCTAATCTATAGAACGCTGTGTGTATAGCGTACACAGCAGGATCGGCGGCAGGAGCTGCGTTAGAGGTGACTGACACCCAGACGCAGAAGGCAGATAATGCCATGCTGGAACAAAATGTCCATTTTTATAATGCAAGGACATGTGACATGGACAGCCTATGACACATGCCCTTGCTTCTCAGGCAAAAAGTCCACTTAGCTGTGTGTGTGTCTGCGATTGGCTGACATGCTGGCCCGCCCCACTACACGCGCACTTAGGGAAGGAAGAAAAGAAAAAAAATTGGCAATCGCCATTATCCCAGCAGCAGTGATCTGAACGCGCAGTCCCCGCACACTATACGCTGAAATTTCATAATAGTTTGAGTCACAGAGTGACTTACACTATTACAGTGAAAAGCCAGCTAGTAATTAGCTTGGCTTTTTGCTGATAGCTTGAGTTACGTTCGAGAACGGTTCTAACAATCTTTTAGCAAAAAGCTCGAGTTCTAGTTCGATTTAGAACACCCCCCAAAATCACTCGAACCGCGAACTGGAGAACCACGAACCGCGCTCAACTCTAGTTAACACGCTTTTTTGTTTCACTTCCGGGTCAAAATGGCTATGAACCAATGTATCTTTTAAATTTTTTGACCTTCTTGCTGTGACCAGAAGTTTGGGGGGGTAAAATATTCTTCAGAATTGTGTCAGAACATAAAATTCCCCAATACTTTCGCAGAATACCTTTCATCTCTGACCAACGGTTATGATGATATGTGGTGATAAATCGTATTTGCCCCGTTTTCTCTTCCTTTGCTTTATTATTCCTGTTTTATCCAGAATCACTGGAAAAAAAGTAACACACTTCTGGAAGAGTGTATGGCTTGGTGGTAACCTTTCCGTATAACTTTCTTATTATAGCCTCTTTCCAAAAATCTGTGCCAACTCACTAGATTGTTTTTCAAACATATCTTGATCGGAACAAATCCTTTTTGTTCTTAAAAACTGTCCTACTGGGATACCAGAGAACACTGCCTTGGGATGTGAAGATGAAGCATGTAGAAGGCTATTAGTAGCCGTGCTTT
The DNA here is from genome assembly GCF_048569485.1 of Anomaloglossus baeobatrachus. Lineage (NCBI taxonomy): Eukaryota > Metazoa > Chordata > Amphibia > Anura > Aromobatidae > Anomaloglossus > Anomaloglossus baeobatrachus. Next base: position 80,097,217 of record NC_134362.1, read on the forward strand.
TTCTGAAAATGGAAGTTGACAAAAAGCCATTATCTTCAGTTTTAATGAGGATATCGAGAAATTCAAGTTCTCTACCCTGTTTGAATGTTAATTTGATATTTTGTTGATTATTATTCAGGGCTTGTATCACCTCATTCAACTCCAGAGGGGTGCCATCCCAGATAAACAGGATGTCATCAATGTAGCGCATCCATTATGGATGCGACTACAACCTGGGATGGCATCACCCAGAAAAATGTCTAACTCCCATGCTCCTAAAAAAAGATTGGCATATGAGGGGGCACATGCCGCCCCCATTGCCGTACCCTGTTTCTGCAAGAAAATGTTCCCATCGAAGGTGAAAGCATTATGGGTTAATATGAACTCCAACAAGATTAAAAGTAATTCTACTATCGATTTATCGATCATACTATTCCTCAAAAAGAGCGAGACTGCTCGCAACCCATCCATATGTTTAATAGATATATATAAGGACTCGTCATCGGCTGTAACTAAAACCATACTTGAATTTAACTGAATACTATCCAGTCTACATAAAGCCGATGTTGTGTCCTTAATATATAATGGTAGTTCAGCCACCAACTGTTTGAGGTAATGATCAATAATGTCCCAAATGATTTCACATAACCCTCCATTACCTGCCACTATCGGTCTTCCGGCAGGGTCTGTGACATTTTGTGCACCTTTGGAATCAAATAAAAAGGTTGCCAATTGAGGATGTAAGTTCTTGACATAATCAAGTAGTAGCTTCTTTGGTATTATCCCTTGATCAAAAACGTGAGATAAGATCTCAATTTTTCAGGACGAATTACTCTCGAGGGGATTAGACACTAGTTTTTTTATAGCACTGTCTCACATTCAGTAATTTGTAGGCCTGTCGTTCGTACATAGCAATGGGCCATACAACTATGTTTCCGCCTTTGTCGGCGGATTTAAAAACAACATTAGTCCAAGATTGCAAATCTTTCAATGCCTCCCTTTCTTTTTTGGACAAGTTAGAAGAACCAGAATGTATGGAAAAACTTTGTTCAAATTCTTGTGAAACCATTCTCGTGAAAATTTCAATTGCAGGGCACATATTGAAGGCAGGAAATTTATTGGATTTTTTCAAGAGATCATGGGGCAAAGTACTTACTACCTGTGGTGCGCTTTCATCCTCTAATGATTGGAGTGTAGCCAACGCCTCCTTTTTTTCTTTAGTAAATGAATCTTCCGGCTGATGAGATTTGTTATACAGCCTTTTGAAAAATAATTTCCTCGAAAAAAAGTGCAAGTCCTTTACGGATGTGAACACGTCTGCAGCACACGAAGGAGAAAAAGATAAACGTTTCCTAACAACGAGGTATGTGATTCAGTTAAAGTATGATCAGAGAGGTTAATTACCTTTGGTTGTTGATGTTCACTGTCATTATCTTTATTAAAAATGTCATAGGGTCGTATATTGAATTTTTACTTTGTCTTAGATTGCGTATTAAACGCATGCCCATGATCCAGTGAGATACTGCCACTTGCCACACTAGATGACGGAGACTGTATAGATGAGCTCCTTGATCGATTAGGGGCGGGTTCAAACTTCCTACTTTGCCATTGAAAAATTTTATTATTTTTGTAGTCTCCTACATCACATACATATATTTTCTGTTTTGTCTGCAGTTATTTCCCTCTCAAAATCTGGTTTCTCTCCTGGATAAATATTTTAAAAAATGGGAAAGGATTCATTATTCATCTCCTTTTGCAAGGCTAATTGAGTGGATTCAATCTCCTTCTCAATTTTGCTCATGGTCATTGAGGTTTTTTCTATAATGATCCGTATAAACTCTATTGAGCAGGTGGTCGCAGCCGCAATCCACCTCTGATTCAAACCCTCATTTTCCAAATCAAAAGAGGGATAAATTTGCACCCTCAATCCTCTGGGTATTATTTTTTGGTCATTAAAATTTTCCAAAGGCGTACGGATCCACCACAGTTTCATTTTCTTATACAGCATATTTTTATATCTTTTTGTCAATTCTTATGTACCACACCATTATCCAAATTAGCTGTAACATCTCGCTTAAAAATCCCTGAGGCTTTGGACTGCCAGGCTGTAAGCTTGGCTTCAAAGTCCATACTTGAATGACCAATCTATAACAAAAACAGAAGTAAATGGATTAACACAAAAAGCGGTCTCTCTATAGGTGGACACTCCCATTTCATAGCATTAGTAACATTGTGAAAAAATGTTTATGTAACATTTTTTCAAAAAAGGAGCAAACAGGTCCCAAGTAATTATTTGTAATCTTTATTAAATATATAAAAAAAATGTGAACACACAATTAAAAGAGATGTATACAACAAAAGAAAAAGAACCTAGCAGCATTATAATATTGCACATAGAGAAAATCCCCAATGGAAAAAAGTAACATGTGCTATGCAATATTGCAAGGTACTTCCTACTTATACCAATAAATATAGGGCTATATAATTATAATATTTTCGTGCATCAAATAAATAGCATAAAGCTCTTATGGAGTCTGATAAGGAACAGAGGGTAGTATATTGCTAAATTATTGCAAAATAGATAGAGATTATATTTAGTCACTTGGATTACATTGACATATAAAACTCTGTGCAGTATAACCCAGTCTCAGGTGGATGATGGATCTATTACACGGTTGCGTCCACAGATGGCGCTAAATCCCACATATAAGCGGGATCAGTATCATGTTAATACCTAACATAAAGTTATATCAGTTGTCAGCTATAGACAACCCCAACCAAGGGGAGATAATACATTGCCGTATAGGTGCCACACCGACCAATCACCAGAACTTGATCCACCAACAACGAGCTCAAAGGTTACCTGGGTATATTGTAGCAGAATGCCACCAGTCTCTTACCCCGACGTACATTTCGCTACCCGGCTTCAACGGGGGGCATGCCGGGCAGGAGGAAGCGCTGGGATTAAATACAGGCACTTTACCAATCGGAAGCATTAGCGGCACTTACAACTCCAACAAGATTAAAAGTAATTCTACCATCGATTTAACGATCGTACTATTCCTCAAAAAGAGCGAGACTGCTCGCAACCCATCCGTATGTTTAATAGATATATATAAGGACTTGACATCGGCTGTAACTAAAACCATTCTTTAATTTAACTGAATACTATCCAGCCTACATAATGCCAATGTTGTGTCCTTCATATATTATGGTAGTTCAGCCACCAACGGTTTGAGGTAATGATCAATAATGTCACAAATTATTTCACATGACCCTCCATTACCTGCCACTATCGGTCTTCTGGGAGGGTCTGTGACACTTTTGTGCACCTTTGGAATCAAATAAAAAGGTTGCCAATCGAGGATGTAAGTTCTTGACATAATCAAGTAGCTTCTTTGGTATTATCCCTTGATCAAAAGCTTGAGATAAGATTGAGAGTAATTCGTCCTGAAAAAATCGAGAGGGGATTAGACATTAGTTTTTTATAGCACTGTCTCACATTCAATAATTTGTAGGCCTGTCGTTCGTACATAGCAATGGGCCATACAGCTTTTTTGTGAATTCCAATGACGGTGTCCAGAATAGTACTAAATATTTTTAATATTTGGATCTTTTTGTCTATTCCTTTTTTTAAGGATTCGTTTTTAACTTGTGTTGGGAGTGGGTGGAAGTGGGGTGATGTTTTTAAAGTCACTAATTTTGGTGTTTTATTAATATATTTATTCTTTCTCCATTATAGATGTTGATATCTTATCTTTATGTCCTAGAAACATCGTGATCTACTATCAACGCCCTGAGCATATATTTATTATTTTTAATATTTGTGATAATGTATTTGGGGAGGGTGTTATCATTGGTGGGGTGGTGTGACCCGCTATTTATTGGTAATGCGGACTACATTTCCCAGCCAATAATGGATTTAAACATGTAATTCTTCTGGTAATTTTTCTGGTGTTTTCAATAAAAATAATTTAGATGGGAATCCATGGTATATACCATTGCAATATAACTGATTTAGCGGTTAATTTAGAGTAAATTTTGGTGTGGTATATAGTCATGTATCATTATTTGAGATGTATAATATGATATCATTCTATATTTTGCTATGTAATGGAGAAGTTTTTATATCATTAGTATGCAATAATATAAAGCGGTTTTTCCGTCATGGCACTGTGGCGAACTTACCTATCGGGGCAGAGCGCTTATACGGTCCAAAGCTTCCCAGAACTGAAATGCTGGGCGCAATAAGTGGAGTGGTTCATGTTGTCGGACACTTCCGAGTGCCTGACACGCAAGCTGCGTTCCACGGTCGCCCGGCTGGAAGTTACGTTACACTGAGGGAGGAACACAACTGTTGTAAGCGCCGCTAATGCTTCCGATTGATAAAGTGCCTGTATTTAATCCCAGCGCTTCCTCTGTAACATTATTAATGTGACATTATTGATCATTACCTCAAACCGTTGGTGGCTGAACTACCATCATATATTAAGGACACAACATCAGCATTATGTAGGCTGGTTAGTATTCAGTTAAGTTCACGTGTGGTTTTAGTTACAGCCGATGTCGAGTCCTTATATACATTTATTAACCCCTTAACGACCGCGGGCAGTAAAATTACGTCCTAGCGGTCATAACGTTACTGCCCGCGGTCTGCCGGCAGCAGCATGTCGCGATCGGCGCACATCTCTGCTGATTTGCATAGCTGAGATGTGTGCCTGCTAGGCACGAGCAGAATCGTTATCTGCTCGTGCCGTTTAACCCCTTAAATGGCGCTGTCAATATGTGACAGCGCCATTATAAGCGCGATCGCGGTAAACGTTTACTTACCGCCCGATACCGGAAGTCACGTGACGCGATCACGTGACTTCCGGTAGTTGTCATGGTAGCACACGGTCGTGTGATGACTCCTGTACTACACATGAATTGCTTTCACTTTCACTGTGCCCACGGCCCATTGAAAAAGAATGTGAGCATCTCTGCTGTTTACAGCCTTGTAGCTGTGATCAGCAGATAGTGCAGAGCGATCGGATTGCTGATCGCTTTAGCCCCCTAGGGGGACTAGTAAAATAAAAAAAAAAAAAAAGATAAAAAAAAGTTTTAAAAAATTAAAAAAAAAACAAAAAACCTAAAAGTTCAAATCACCCCTCATTCGCCCCATTGAAAATTAAAGGGTTAAAACATAAAAAATATACACACATTTGGCATCACCGCGTTCAGAAACGCCCGATCTATCAAAATAAAAAATCAATTAATCTGATCAGTATACGGCGTAGCGGCAAAAAAAATTCAAAACGACGTTTTTTGTCGCCACAACTTATGCGCAAAATGCAATAAGAGGCGATCAAAACATAGCATCTGCGCAAAAATGGTACCGTTAAAAACGTCAGCTCGAGACACAAAAAATAAGCCGTCACTGAGCCTTAGATCCCGAAAAATAAGAATGCTACGGGTCACGGAATATGGCGTAAAACGTGCGTCCGTTTTTTTAACCCCTTATATAAAAGTAAACCTACACATATTTGTGTCTACGAACTCGCACTGACCTGAGGCATCACACCCACACATCAGTTTTACCATATAGTGAACACAGTGAATAAAATATCTCAAAAACAATAGTGCTATCGCACTTTTTTTGCAATTTTTCTGCATTTGGAATTTTTTTGCCGTTTTCCAGTACACTATATGGTAAAACTTATGGTTTCATTTAAAAGTACAGCTCGTTCCGCAAAAAAATGAGCGCTCACATGGCCATATTGACTGAAAAATAAAAAAGTTACGTCTCTCAGAAAAAGAATGGCGAAAAAAAACGGAAAGTGAAAAATCGGCCGGTCGTGAAGGGGTTATTAAACATATGGATGGGTTGCGAGCAGTCTCGCTCTTTTTGAGGAATAGTACGATCGATATATCGATGGTAGAATTACTTTTCAATTCAAGTTCTGGTGATTGGTCGGTGTGGCACCTATACGGCAATGTATTATCTCCCCTTGGTTGGGGTTGTCTATAGCTGCCAACTGATTTAACTTTATATTAAGTATTAACATGATACTGATCCCGCTTATATGTGGGATTTAGCGCCATTTATGGACGCAACCGTGTAATAGATCCATCATCCACCTGCGACTGGGTTATACTGCACAGAGTTTTATATGTCAATGTAATCCAAGTGACTAAATATAATCTCTATTTATTTTGCAATAATTTAGCAATATACTACCCTCTGTTCCTTATCAGACTCCATAAGAGCTTTATGCTATTTATTTGATGCACGAAAATATTATAATTATATAGCCCTATATTTATTGGTATAAGGAGGAAGTACCTTGCAATATTGCACAGCACATGTCACTTTTTTCCATTGGGGATTTTCTCTATGTGCAATATTATAATGCTGCTAGGTTCTTTTTCTTTTGTTGTATACATCTCTTTTAATTGTGTGTTCACATTTTTTTTATACATTTAATAAAGATTACTATTAATTACTTGGGACCTGTTTGCTCCTTCTTTGAAAAAATGTTACATAATTTTTTTTTCATAATGTTACTAATGCTATGAAATGGGAGTGTCCACCTACAGAGAGACCGGTTTGGCGTTACTCAATTTAAAATAACACCTTTAATGACAAGTTATTTTATTTTTTTGGTTTTGCCTCCCTGCATTTCAGTAGCCATCTTTCTCTCCTTTTTTCTGTTTTGTTTTTTAATTTTCTTTTTTTATGTTCCACCTTTTCCGAAGAACATTTAAATTTCAGTGCAATTTATATACAATTATTTTCATTGCTAACATGGAAATAAAGGATTTTTTTAGCATGCTGTTTTTCACCGTTGATGTATTATTTTTTACTGCTAATGTTTCACACTATATAACCTGTTGAATTATTATTTTGAGGTCACTACAGTCATGCAGATATTTAATATGTGAGTAAGATATTTGCTATTTTTACCTAGAACGTGTGGAATAAATTTTTTTTTTACTGAATATTGTTTGCTGACTATTCTTTAAATATTGCAAGCAATAATTAACCTGGGAAAAAAGAAGACAGAAACAGTGAAAAAACATTTCTGTCTTCTCCTCAGAGTACCTAGGCCCGGCATCGCCTACCGTTAAAAAAACACAGGGCGATTAGGAAGGGGTTAATTAACATTGGTGTGCAACTATGTCTTTTTAGTCATGGTTATAATATGAGCAATGCACAGTGCCTCAGTGATATACCATCCTGGTTTGTGAAATCCTCTGTGCAAACAATGTAAAGGTTAATTAATAAATACAGACTGTCAGGAGGATTCATAGATCTGCAGATTCTGGTATTTAGTCTTTGCCGCACTTACCATAAATCATAAAATGTTTATTAACACTGATATAATTAATTCTCTGTTATTCAATATCATTTCTTATATGGTCAATATTTCTTAGACTATTTAATGGTTTACTATTCTTTTTAAATGTCAATTATCCAATACTTTCATAAGAAAATGATACTAAATCCCCAGAAATGGTGCAAAGATGTTCTTCCTTTTAATTTGAAGGTAATGTCAGCAACATTATTAGAGCTTTTTTGCAATCAGATCACAGTAATGAGTCATTGAGCTTCTTTTTACAGTTAGTAATTCAGGCCTGCTCATTGCAAAGTAGATAAAATTCACAGCTAAATAAAATGATACAGACTACAATTTGCTACAAGAATATTGCCATATATTGTTGGATAATGATAAATATGGAGAGAAAGAAAGAAGGAGGGATTAGCAACAAAAATAAGCAGTATGTTTTAGTCAAATTCAAGTCATGTCAAATTTTGCAAAAAAAAAAAAAAATTGGATTCTCCTGAATAGAGATGAGCGAATCTGAGGTTTGGTTTTCGAACTGAACACCAAATTAAAAATCAAGGTTCGGGTTTGTGGATCAGATGGTGCTCAGGTTCTCTTTGTGCGCAGCCTTGTGCGAGCCTCCTTTAGCGTTTGAATGGCGTACACTGGAGATAACAACAGCATGATCACATGTAGTGTGCAACCACAAAAAAGCCCGCTCACCCTCATCCAGAAATGATCTGCTTATGGCTGGCTGTATGTGGGCGGAGACTCAAACTACCAATCAGTGACATGATCAGGGGTTCAGTTCAAGCTTGAGCCTGAAGCACTAGGCTCGTTTGCTGCTGGTGAACCAAGCCTTCATGGAACTGCTCATCTCTACTCCTGAATACAATTTTTGCGTTTCGCTTTTTAAGAGTTTAGCAAAATGTCAACCAGCCATCTACCATTTGGATGAAGATTGCCATGACTGAGTGGTCCTCCTCTGATATCACTGACAACATAATGCGCGTTTTCCAAGTCATTGCCTATGGTAATGTGCGTCATGACGTTAAGGTGCAAAACACAACGTAACAACCAGTCAATGCTCGATGTCACGATCTTCGTCGTCTTAGGGTTTTACTCCTTGGACAAATCCTCCATCTGAGTGTTTACCCTTTAAAATAACAACACTTTTACTCACCTCCAAGTGCCGGTGCCATTCCAGATGTATTGACACTCGCTCTCCCAGGACTCACATGACACCCAATCAGTGCCAGCTTCACTCTCTCCACATTTGGATGTATCAAACATCAATAAGTAAAGAGAGAGTAGCCTCGGCTCTGACTGCCTCCTGATGTTCAATTCATGCTAATACAGGGAAAGTGAAGCTGGTGCTGATTGGGTGTCATGTGATCCCTGGGAGAGCGAGTGCTAATAACTATAGCATGCCACCAACACTGGAGGTGAGTGTAAGGTTTTTTATTTTAAGGGGCAAACATACAGATTGAGAAGGGGTTGTCCAAGTAGGGGACACCCCCTTTATTTGTTACATAGAGACAAAAACGGAGCAAAGAAAATGAGATGATTAGGGAAGGAAAATATGTATAGTGTTTCTTTTCCTGTATGAGAAAGTTTAGCCTATGGTTGGTCATAGAGGTATACATTTTCTTAATAGTCAAATATATGTAACAGTTTCATGTTTGGTGCACACCCCATGAGATTTTCCCACCACGTGCACAAACACATTATCATTATGCATAAATACATCTAATTACTGAAAACAAAATTACATTGAACATTTCATTTCATTATTAAAGAGCTTCTCTTTTTTTTTTCAAGCAGATTGAATAATAAATGATCTCTAATTACCAAAAGGTACTTTTTATTTTTCTTTGTTTTGATATTTTTTTATTTGATCCACATGCCATGTGTTTACCAGTTCTTATATTAAACTAAAGGGAAAAAAAATCATTCAAACTACTGTATATTCTTTGTAACAAACTTTCACAAAATCCCAGCAAGAGGCGAGCTCTCCTTTTATTAGTTTATTGAACTCGGTGGAAGACGAGGAATACTCCAGGTATTACAATGCATAAACTTTCCTTGAATTAAGTTACCATTATACTTCCAAAATCCATTGTTATCTCGCTACAGTCATCCACATGTTTAACATTTTCTATCATTTCAATTTTGATTGCATTATATTTTCTTTTTCTCATTTTTTGCAGTCCCATCTGGAGTTTCAAGCTGAGTTACTGTGCTTTTTTATAGACTGTGGATGAACTAGAAACTGAATTGTTGAATGTTACTGTTTTGGCTTTATAGAACATTACTATGTCACATACTATAAAAAATATCCCATTTGCCACAATTGTAGGGATCATTCATCCCATATGAAAGTCAAAGACTGGGGTCATCTACTTTGACCTCCGTTATGAGTGAAAGAGCAGAGCTGCTCTGTTGCTGTTGTGAAATTGAGCCATTCATGTACTGTAGATATAAAAAGTCCACAAATACCTGTTAAAATATCATTTTTTTCTCATGTAAAGAAATAAAACCATGGAGAATGATTTCAGAATTTATGTCAGCCATGATCTGTACATATCCATTGGGACACAAACTGAAATATCTTTTTCTAGTGGGGGGGTGGGGGCGGGAATAAAAATTACGTGGTTGCAGAAGTGTGAATGTGATGCCCTAGGGCTATGGGGTACTCGGTCCCAGGCGATTTATTGCTGGGGAGATGCCACTGGGTGGCTGTTGCCCGGTTCCGTGACCCTGGGGTCACTTAAAAGGGGTATATTTACAGGGGATTTGAAATAAAAGTTTTTGTCGTGACGCCACTTGCGGGTTGCGGCTATTTAGTGGAGCCACCGTTGCACAGCTCTCACTACTGGGGCTGGTGTTAGTGGCGGCATGGATGTTGGACCCTCCACAAGTAGAGCCAGGCCCCAGGGGATTGATGTTGTTGGGCGCGGAAAGAAGGTAGGCCACACAAGGGGTTGCAGTGTAACTGGTTCCTTTACTCACAGTATGGTGGAAGCTGCTAACCCGAGGAAGGCTGGCCTTGACCACTGGTCCCCTTAGTCCCAGTGCCGGTGTGGTGACCTGGTGACTTCTTTTTTCTGCACCTGTCTCTGGTTGGTGGGTCCCCATGGCTTGGTGTGTCTGGGGGCCCCTCCTGGTAGTCTCTCAGTCTCAGTCCATATAACAGGTAGCTCGAACCCTGTGGGGTCAGTTTCTCTGATCCTGTTTCACGGTTTTCCCGTTGCTATTGTGTCCAAAATTTATGGTCAGTGAGGTCCTGGATGGTCCACTCCACTCACTGTGCAGATTTTATCAGGTCTGCCTGGAGTGTTTGCCTGAGCTAGAATTCTGTACCCTGTTGGTGCTATGGTTCCCGAAGTACTCCACCAGTAACCACACGCCTGGGCCCTCAGGTCGCCGTTACACACTCCTGTCAGTGCTTACGTCCAACTCCTCTTTCTCCGACTTACTGACTTCAACTGACTGACTGTCTTGCCCCTCCCACCTGGTTGTCGTCTAGTGGACTGGATCAGCTCCACCCCTAGGTGGCCATCCACTGGGTCCAACCCTAGTCTGTCACCAGTCTTTGGTAATGGGAGAAAAACAGGGATTATAATGTATTTTGCTGTTACTGACACTGGTCTTCTGGGTCCCTGGGGGTAGGCCCTGCATCCTGGACAGGATGCAGTATCTTGTAACTCCTGATGACTTCAGGGGCGCTACATTCCCCCTTGGTAAATTCCAGCATGTCCTCAGGCTGCAAAGTGGCACAGGGTAACACTTTTAATGCATGTTTTTAAACATTAATGATCTTCCCATGCAGGGGAGGAATTTTTCTTAAACATTACTAACTGGAGTACCCTTCCCGTCACCTACGACCCAAAGGTCCTGGTCCCAAAACCCCTAGAAGTAATGTCACCGGTTTCCATGGTGAGCAGATCTTGCCCGACTCTGCCAAAGACCCTTCCTGTGACTGTTTCCTATGGTCCCCTCGCTGTGCAGATTTTATCAGGTCTGCCTGAAGTGTTTGCCTGACCTAGGATTCTGTACTCCGTTGGTGCTGTGGTTCCGGGAGTACTCCACTGGCAACCACACGCCTGGGCCCTCAGGTCGCCGTTACACTCTCCTGTCAGTGATCCCGTCCAACTCCTCTCTCTCTGACTTACTGACTCTAACTGACTGACTGTCTTGCCCCTCCCACCTGGTTGTCGTCTAGTGGACTGGATCGGCTCCACCCCTAGGTGGCCATCCACTGGGTCGAACCCTAATCTGTCTCTTTGGTAATGGGAGAAAAAAAGGGATTATAATGTGTTTTGCTGTTACCGGCACTGGTCTTCTGGTCCCTTGGGGCAGGCCCTGCATCCTGGACAGGATGATGTACCTTGTAGCTCCTGATGGCTTCAGGGACGCTACAGGAACATTCTCTTATTATTGTGGATGGGGCTGTGTTCAGAATTAGCCACCACATTTAGGGCCTATTCATATGAGTGCATACATCGGACAAGTGATATCTGATGTTTTATCGGATCACTGTTATACTATGAGGCAGTGCTGACCGGCGCTTTTTTCTCATACAGATAAAGTATGAAAAATATTGCAGCGTGCTGCCAGTGGACATCACTAACAATCACGATAACGATCACGATATATCATCGGGGTCACAGTGTTTGTGACGCACATCCGGCTACGTTAGCGACGTCGTAGCGTGTGACAGGCTGGAGCGACCTAAAACAATCGCAAAAAGACAAAAATCGTTAGTTTTGGAGAGGTCGTTTAATTACAAAAAATCGTTGTCAGGCAAGTAGCGATGTTGTTCCTCGTTCCTGCGGCATCACACATCGCTATGTGTAACTCCGCAGGAACGACGAACATCTCCTTACCTCCGTCCCGCTGGCAATGAGGAAGGAAGGAGGTGGGCGGGATGTTCGGCCTGCTCATCTCCGCCCCTCCGCTTCTATTGGCCGGCCGCTTAGTGATGCTGCAGTGACGTCGCTATGACGCTGAACGCACCTTCCCCCTTGAAGGAGGGATTGTTCGGCAGTCACAGCGACGTCACTGATAAGGTATGTGATGTGCGTGTGACGCTGCCTAGCGATAATGTTCACTACGGCAGCGATCACCACATATCGCACGTACAACGGGGGCGGTTAATATTGCGCACAACATCGCTAGCTATAGCTAGCGATGTCGTAGCGTGTAAAGCACCCTTGAAACTCAAATAGTAGTCAGTACACAGCTAATATCATTTACTGTTGTTCTGTTTAACTCCACATAAAGTTATCTGTTTTAGCAAAGCAAAAGCCATCACCTAGAAAAAGCTTACAACACAGCAAAGGCATCTCATTGTTTAATGTTATCAATCAGGAGAAGAGTGCAACAAATTTCCCAAGGCATCAGATATTCCATGGAATAATGTGGAAATGGTGATCAAGAAGTGGCTTATATTTGGCACAGTGACATTACCTAGAACTGGATGTCCCTGAAAAATGGCTGAAAAGGTAAGAAGAAAATTGGTGCAGGAGGAAGCCAAAAGGCCAATAGCAAAATAAAAGAGCTGCAGGAATTTGCTGGCTAATACTGGTTGTGTACTGCATGTGACAACTGCATAGTGCTTTCGAATTAATGGCACTGTATAAGTGTTATGATAGTTTCCCGTCATTAGAAGACTTGTGACAGATTTGGTGCCGTAGTCTCACTTTGCCTTTTGAGCTACTCAAATTTAAATGTTTTTCTTTCTTTTGGTGCATCAAGAGATAATGTCAGTTTTCCTTGCTAGCATCTTCTGATTAATTCTCCTCATGTGCATTTGGTTTGTAACCACGCCAATCACCTTTAAATAGTCACATGTTTCATCACATGACGCTGGTTATATACAAGAACCTACTTAATGTAAACTACTGTAATTGTACATCACAGTTATGGTGTGTGCAGAGTAGATGTGTAGGAGCCATCTTTATTTTATAGTCGAAACTCCACTATAATGGGGTATTTGCATATAACTACCCTTATAATCTGACAGATTGGAGCTACTGCAAGGAACAGTGAACAAAGATTGCCACTTCTAGATGTAGAATGTTGATTAATTACTGCCCAAAAGACTGATTGCTGTCAAACATTCAAACGGTACTGCAACAAAAGTATAAGCTTAAGGGTGTGCATATTTATGCAAATACATTTATGTAGTTATTTATCTTTCTTTTCACACTCCAAAGGACTGCAGCTTATTTTTCATTTGAATTATATACATTATAGGTGACAATAAATGTGGAAATAGTTCACCAATTATTCTTCTTGGTATGATTTTCTTTTTTTTTTTTTTTACAAGGGGTGTGTAAACGTTTATATCCACTGTATTAGCACAGATAAATTTATCTAGGATACAATCATATAATACTACATTTTCTTTGAATTTTTTACTTTATCCCTATCGGTTGCATGTCATATTAGACCACCACTGCTCAACTTCTTGCAATCTCTCTAAACAGCTGATTATAACACATGTACTGGTGTCCCCATGCTTTTCTGCCCCCTCCAACAGCGAGGACGCCAGCGATCTCACCTTCCCTGCTGCCCAGCAGTGACTGCTCCATTCACGGTTCCTGCTGGTATCTCCCGGAGCCTACGCATGTCGCATATGCCTCCTGGGAATGCTGATAGGGGGGGCACGGACTAACCCCTTTCCTTAATGGGCTACTACGCCCTTACCCAGAAGTGCTTTAGGTACTTAAGCCACCTTTCCCTTAAGGGAGGTACCTGGGTAACGAGTTCTATATGTTACTCGTTCTCAGGTCCCTCGGGTCTGGCGCTGCTGCGGCTCCTGTTACTCGGTGGCTCGAGCGGTGGGCCGGATCCTGGGACTCGAGCGGCTCTCTTCGCCCGTGAGTGAAAGGGGTGGTTGGTTTGGGGGATTTAGTCCGTGACGCCACCCACGAGTCGTGGTGAAGATGGGCACCACCGCTGCTGGTGACGGGGATCCTGGGAGCGATGGTAGGGAGCAGCTGGGATGTTGTTTTCGCCCTCCGTGGGTAGGGGTCGGTGGTCACGGAGTTCGGTGATGTGACGGGGAGGCTGAGTTGGTGAGGTGCAGGGTTGCAGGGACAGCGCGGCGCAGTGCCGGATGCCTCAGGTGTACTCATTCAGTAAGAGATGCACAAAGTCCTTGGTAAACCAAACGGCTGGATGGACGGGTCCTGCAGCCGGCTGCAGTGTCTCTCCCCGGACAGGTGATGGTGGCTGTCTTTCCCTGTACCTTGATGTACTTGATTGACTACTATGGATCCCCAACGGTAGTCCGCTCCCCAGTGGATGGATGCCGGAGGAGCCCGTTTGCCCGCAGGCGCTGGCCCTTGGGTCACAAGCCTTAGGCGGTAGCTGTATACCCTCACGGTGTGGGTTGTTGCCTTCTATCGGGTCTTTGGTTGTTAGGAAACCCCTGGGGTTCTGGTCACATTCGGATTTGACTATTGTCAGCGGCTTCAAGCCTGGTCGGGGTCCGATGGCCCTGCCTGTGTGTACTGGCTTCACTTCACTCCCCGGTCGGTACCGGCGGGCCAACGCCCGACCCCGATCCTACGGTTCCACGTTGCTTCACCACTCCTGCAGACGGCCACCACCATCTGCCAACCTTGCTGTCACTGCCTGGGCCACAAACCCAGACACCAAAGTGTTTACTCCTTCCACTTCCACCTTCTGGACTAAACTGTTCTTTTCTCGCCTCCAGGCCTGTGAACTCCTCGGTGGGTGGGGCCAACCGCTTGGTTCCGCTACACCTGGTGTGGACATCAGACACTGGAGGGAGGCAACAAGGGTTTTGTGTTTGGCTGGTGTCCCTGTCTAATGGGGGGTGGGGGTGTTTGTGTGTTATCTGTGACGACCTGGCTAGTCCAGGGCGCCACACTACAAAACTATTTTTCACAGCATGGATATCAGAGCACACTAAGAGTTGTAGCTTTAATATATAAAAACTGGTGAAGCAGAGGTTGTAAATCTGCCAAACAGCATAAAAGATGTCAATGAATAATGACTTGAACTGTATTTTTCACATTATTTTTACCGTATGAAGTTGTTATGGACAACTTTAGTCAGTTGTAATCTGTGGGGGAACCAGGCAACAAGCGATCAATTTCCTTACAATGCCACCCACCACAGGGAAAATGTGGCTTTACATAGTTCAAATAAGATGATAGCAGGGCATCCTCATTATATGCATAGACTATCTAGTGCAGGAGAAGCCTTCTTTTTCATTTATTTGATGTAGATCCAACCTTAGTCCCACCAATATGTTAAATCAAAGCTCGCTAACAAATTCTATCACAATAGACCTAAATTTTTATTTTTTTTCTGCATTCTTGGTCTCCTTGAAGGTCATGTTCTCACAACTTTCCTATTTATTTGCTGGCAAAAGAGGTGATAAATGATTATAGAAACTTAAGCAATTGCTGCGAAAATTGCATCAGATTTTTCATCTGGCCTTATATTTACTTCCATAAATGAAAATACTTATATTTTCCATCATAGAAGTTAATGGGATTTTTTTTACATTGAGATTAATAAAACATCAGACAGGAAAAATTCAGAATATATATACCGGTATATATATATATATATATATATACACACACACACATATACATACACACTGCATATTAGTCAAAATGTTATATATACACATATATATATAGTACAGACAATAAGTTTGGACACACCTCATCTCTAGAGCAACTATTAAGAGGAGACTTTGTCCAGCAGGCCTACATGGTAAAATAGCTGCTAGGAAACCACTGCTAAGGACAGGCAGCAACAGAAGAGACTTGCATGGGCTAAAGAACACAAGGAATGGACATTAGATCAGTTGAAATCTGTGCTTTGGTTGGATGAGTCCAAATTTAAAATCTTTGGATCCAACCAACGTGTCTTTGTAGAAAAGGTGAACGGATGGACTCTACATGCCTGATTCCCACCGTGAAGCATGGAGGAGGAGGTGTGATGGTGTGGGGGTGCTTTGCTGGTGACACTGTTGGGGATTTATTCAAAATTGAAGGCATACTGAACCAGCATGGCTACCACAGCATCTTGCAGCAGTGTACTATTCCATCCGGTTTACATTTAGTTGGACCATCATTTATTTTTCAACAGGACAATGACCCCAAACACACCTCCAGGCTGTGTAAGGGCTATTTGGCCAAGAAGGAGAGTTATGGGGTGCTACGCCAGATGACCTGGCCTCCACAGTCACCAGACCTGAACCCAATCGAGATGGTTTGGGGTGATCTGGACCGCAGAATGAAGGCAAAAGTGCCAACAAAGGCTAAGCATTCTGGGAACTCCTTCAAGACTGTTGGAAAACCATTTCCGGTGACTACCTCTTGAAGCTCATCAAGAGAATGCCAAGAGTGTGCAAAGTAGTAATGAAAGCAAAAGGTGGCTTCTTTGAAGAACCTAGAATATAAGACATATTTTCAGTTGTTTCACACTTTTTTGTTAAGTATTTCATTCCACATGTTTTAATTCATAGTTTTGATGCCTTCAATGTGAATCTACAATTTTCAGAGTCCTGAAAATAAAGAAAACTCTTTGAATGAGAAGGTGTGTCCAAACTTTTGGTCTGTACTGTATATACATATATAATTTCGATAATCCATTGATTTTGATATTAAAAACATTGATTACATGATGAATTGGACATCAGATATATGCATCCATCCATGTCATACAATTAATTTGTTTTGTAAACAAAAGGGGAATCCTATGAAGTCAGAAAGATGAATTTTATTATTTTCTGATGTATAAGGTTAATGGGGATGGTTAAAAAATTTGGATTACTGTAAACATCATTTAGTTCTCTCATTTGTCTATTCTTGTTTTATTTCTTGCTTTTAATTTTTACTCAATAGTAATCCCTATTACAATTCCCTATTACATTATAGAATGGAAAGCGTCCATAGAGTCTCAGCCTCATATAGTGAAGCATCTAGGAAGTTTATCATTATGAAGTTTTATTTTTGGCAGATAGGTTACAATGAGTTAAAAAGAAACATAGTCATGGCATTGAGTCCTCCTGCATTGAAGATGATCGGAAAATCTATTATCCATTAGATCCCTTTCAGATGACTGTTTAGGGTGCTTTACATGCTGCGACATCACTAACGATATATCGTCGGGGTCACGTCATTAGTGACGCACATCTGGCGCCATTAGCGACATCGCTGCGTGTGACACCAAGGAGCAACGATCGCAAAAACATGAAAAATCGTTGCTCATTGACATGTCGCTCCTTTTCTAAATATCGTTGCTTTACTGCTGCAGGTATGATGTTGTTCCTCATTCCTGCGGCATCACACATCGCTATGTGTGACACCGCGGAGCGACGAACATCTACTTACCTGCGTCCACCGGCAATGAGGAAGGAAAGAGGTGGGCGGCATGTTCCGGCCGCTCATCTCCGCCCCTCCTCTACTATTGAACGGCTGCCGTGTAACGTCGCTGTGACGCTTAAAAAGGAGGCGTATCGCCGGCCCCAGCAACGTCGCAGGGAAGGTAAGTCTGTGTGATGGGTGTTAGCCATGTTGTGCACCACGGGCAGCGATTTGCCCGTGACGCACAACCGACAGGGGCAGGTACGCTCGCTAGCGATATCGGTACCGATATCGCAGTGTGTAAAGTACCCTTTAGTATTGAGCGAATAGTTGACTATTCGTACTCACTATGCTGTTAGCGAGTACTGTCTGCAACTTGCATATTTGTTACGAGTAGTGGGCAAAATGTAAGTCAATGGGAAATACTAAGTAGTGAGTAACCTGAAAACCGTACTATTCACTACTCGCACGAAATTACGAGTTTCGGGTTACTCGCTACTTAGCCAGTATTTCCCATTGACTTACATTGTGCCCGCTACCTATAACGAATATGTGAGTAGCGGACAGTACTCGCTAACAGCATAGTGAGTACGAATAGCTAACTACTCACTCAACACTAATGACTGTTTTTTCAATACAAGAAAAGCAGACCGATTTTGTTGGGATGAGTTTCATCCAAGGATCAACAGAGTTTGGTCCGAGGAGTCATCACTTTTTCTCGTAGCAGTAATGAGAAAGAAAAAAATTATAATAATAATAACATTAATCATTAATCTTTTTCAATTTAGGATCTGAGTGCTTTTCATGGACCCGTAGACTTACAGTACAGTGCTGATTTAAATTCAAACTTTGGATCAAATATAGACGTGTCTTGGCAATGTTGCCTGGACCTCTCAGTCCCCAGAAAATCACAGCCATGTGAATAACCCCATTCATTACTACAATTGCTATTTCAGAAACCCACAGAAGCCTTGCTATACAAAAAAAAAAAAAAGACATCAGAATGAGGCCTAAACAGAAAGGAGTGTTAGGCTATGTGCACATATTGCTTTTGTATGTGCTTCTTTTCTGCGCATAAGAATCATGTTGTGGCCAGAGAAAAGCAGCTGAGAAAAATGCACATTTATTATTGAGTTTGTGCGTTTCTTCATGCTTTTTTTGAGTTTTTGAGCCTATTCTAAAAAACAAGTGTTGACTAATTGAGACAGAGACAGAGACAGAGACACACATATATATATATATATATATATATATATATATATATATATATAATAAATAAATAAATAATCAGAAAATCTGTGTGATGGCTGATTGAATACAAAACCATAGTTTTCATCCAATTTGAGTGAAATTTTGCATAGCCAGTTTTTAACACCAGACTAAAAGTACTGCGAACATTATACCTTGAAATCTCCGCCCAAAAATGTAGGCTCTCTACACCTAAAAGAGAAAATAGGTGACTGTGTGTCGGATGCAAAAGCCCAGTTTTTGCTCAAAAGATCTTAAAGGATGAAAGCGACACTGCCCAAAGAGTCGCTCTTAAAGGGGCAGCGACTATATAGTCACTAAACCTTTAAAGTCTGTAACTAAAGCAAGGCTGTAAACAACCAGTGCACAAGGTACCAGGGCCTCATTTATGAAAATTGCCTAACAGTAAGAACGATCTGGTTACCTTTCAGCATTGAAGCTGCTGACACAGTTTTTTGCCCAAAGTGACTTAATGAATTAAAGCCAAGGTTCCAAAAGAGTTAATCTTAAAGGGGCAGAATCCATTTAGTTGCTCTAAAGTCTGTAATTAAAGCAATGGCTATCAATAACCAGTGCAGAAGTAACTGGGGCCTCATTCATGAGAATTGCTTAACAATAAGATCCATTCTGGTTGCATATAGTCACTGCAAAAGTAACTGGGCCATCATTTATGAGAATCGCCTCACAGATCGTTCTGGCTGCCTATAGGAACCAGAGTGCAGCTTTCCGCATTGAAGCTGCTGAGGTAAAGTGAAAGCAGAGCTGTGATTTGTTGCTATGGACAACTAGAACAATCTGACTATGAGGCAGTTTTCATAATTGAGATATGAGATCCTTCAGGACACACATTTTCTGCTTTATATGTATATGGATTCACCTATTAGAACTCTGGTCAGTATGAGGTGATTACTAAAGGTCATAATACTAAGGACTGTTTTTTAAAATGCCGCCCAAAAATGACCATCTATTGGGCAAGTTATTCCAAAAGCTAAGCAAGAAAAACTGTCTGAAACGGGTGAGATGTGAACAACACGAGTACTGACTTGAAAGGAAATGGATGAAACACGTTGAATCAAAAAGAGCTGAAACATCTAAATACTGGCAATGTCGTCTTCAGGACAAACAAATGAGACAGGCTGAATCAAGGAATTCAGAAACATCTGAACCACGGGAACGTCATCTTCAGGACAAACAGATGAGACAGGCTGAATCAAGGAATTCGGAAACATCTGAACAATGGGAATATCGTCTTCAGGAGAATCGGGATGAGACAGGCTGAGTCAAAGTCAGCTGAAACATCTGAACACCAGGGGGGGGTGTCTTCAGGAGAATCGGATGAGACAGGTTGAATCAAGGGATTTGGAAACATTTGAACAATAGGAACATCATTTTCGGGAGAATCAGATGTGACAGGCTGAGTCAAGGGATATAGAAAAATCTCAAGAAAAAAGGATAAACTTTGTTTAGATAATCGTAGAAGACATAGGCTGGCTGACTTGAGTTTGGAAGCTTTTCACTACTACCCAGTTCAGGACTATAGGTCACATCTCAAAGTCATAATAGGTAAAATTGGCATAATATGAAAACATTCTCAAGCAGATACATTTCTTTGGAATCGACTGGTATGTGCTGCTCAAATAGCAAAAATCAGTTTGCCACCTTTAAGTCTACTTCCCGAACCACTTCCTTCATACATGTTAGGAAGAACTCCTGAGTACAAGCTTTTTCTGCAAGGTAGCAGGATTTATGACAACTTTTAAGGTCAAGGGCCAACTATATCACACAAAATAGGGTTGATGCTTCCTGTAGCAAATGAAGACGCGACATTTTTACAAATTTTCTTTTTGGGAGAAGAGCAGATGCAAACTGATCGACATTGTGAAGATATACCGGAGTAAAAAAATACATTGTTTTGACTTTGCAAAGAGTTGGTGAGTACAAAAGGCAATTTTATCCTCCCAGGGTTAATGAAGTTCAAATAGTCAACTTTACATTGCTTGCTTTAGGGTAAGTAATCCCAAAAATATAAGGTAAAACAAAAAATGTTGTTAAACAAAAATCTCTACAATATATGGCTGTGTATCTGTAAATTAGTCTTATTCCTTTGTCCACTAACCACTCATAGTTTACATTATTTGAGGGGGTGAAGGGCTGCATTATACTGTACCATTCTTCATTTTTTTATGTGTTTGTAAAAGGAGTGTAAATTATAATGTTTTACAAAAATCTGTTTAAAAACTAGTTGTTGTTGTTCACATCAGTTTTATGGCAAATTTGTAAAAACAATCAACTGTTAACACCAAACTAACAGAAAAGAAGAGTGGAAAAAAAATAATATTAAAAGTTGAAGATGTCAACATTAGGGTGAAACTGAAAATGTAACCTTAGCAAATGCAACCAACAGTTTAACATATCATTTTCCGAGAGCGAAGCCAGGGGTATTTTGCTATTGTTCATATAAAGGGGTCTGGTGACTGAATTAAACTTCTTTAAAAAAATAGCATGAGATTTAAGCTACCGTCCTGCAAAAATTTCTTACAGGTCTACACTGTGTGCAGAATTATTAGGCAAGTTGTATTTTAGAGGATTTTTTTTATTATTGAACAACAACTATGTTCTCAATCAAACCAAAAGACTCATAAATATCAAAGCTTAATATTTTTGGAAGTTGGAGTGTTTTTTTTTTAGATTTGACTATCTTAGGAGGATATCTGTTTGTGCAGGTAATTATTACTGTACAGAATTATTAGGCAACTTAATAAAAAACAAATATATTCTCATCTCACTTGTTTATATTCACCAGGTAAACCAATATAACTGCACAAAATTTAGAAATAAACATTTCTGACATGCAAAAACAAAACCCAAAAAAATTAGTGACCAATATAGCCACCTTTATTTATGATGACTCAACAGCCTACCATCCATAGATTCTGTCCATTGCTGGATCTGTTTCCGATCAACATTGCGTGCAGCAGCCACCACAGCCTCCCAGACACTGTTCTGAGAGGTGTACTGTTTTCCCTCTCTGTAGATCTTACATTTTATGAGGGACCACAGGGTCTCTATGGGGTTCAGATCAGGTGAACAAGGAGGCCATGTAATTATTTTTTCATCTTTTAGACCTTTACCGGCCAGCCACGCTGTGGAGTAGTTGGATGCATGTAATGGAGCATTGTCCTGCATGAAAATCATGTTTTTCTTGAACGATACTGACTTCTTCCTGTACCACTGCTTGAAGAAGTTGTCTTCCAGAAACTGGCAGTAGGTCTGGCAGTTGAGCTTCACTCAATCCTCAACCTGAAAAGGTCCCACAAGTTCATTTTTGATAATACCAGCACATACCAGTACCCCACCTCCACCTTGCTGGCCTCTGAGTCGGAGTGAAGCTCTCTGCCCTTTACTGATCCAGCCCCTGGCCGATTCATCTGGCCCATCAAGAGTCCCTCTAATTTCATCAGCCCATAAAACCTTTGAAAAATCAGTCTTAAGATATTTCTTGGCCCAGTCTAGATGTTTTATCTTATGTTACTTGTTCAAAGGTGGTTGTTTTTCAGCCTTCCTTACCTTGGCCTTGTCCCTGAGTATGGCCCATCTTGTGCTTTGATACTCCAGTAACGTTGCAGCTCTAAAATATGGCCAAACTGATGGCAAATGGCATCTTGGCAGCTTCACGCTTGATTTTCCTCAATTCATGGGCAGTTAGTTTGTGCCTTTTTTGCCAAACATGCTTCTTGCGACCCTGTTGGCCATTTGCCATGAAACGCTTGATTGTTCGGTGATCACGCTTCAAAAGTTTGGCAATTTCAAGACTGCTGCATCCCTCTGCAAGACATCTCACAATTTTGGACTTTTCAGAGCCTGTCAAATCTGTCTTCTGACCCCTTTTGCCAAAGGAAAGGAAGTTACCTAATAATTAAGCACACCTTATATAGGGTGTTGATGACATTACACCACGCCCCTCCTCATTACAGAGATGCACATCACCTGGTTCACTTAATTGGTAGTTGGCTCTCAAGCCTATACTGCTTGGAGTAGGACAACATGTATAAAAAGTATCATGTGATCAAAATACACATTTGCCTAACAATTTTGCACGCAGTATAGAAGTTCATAAAGCGGTTTCTATCCTCCATACTAGGTTGCAATGATTTTTCTGTCAAATATTTGACAATGTGTTGCCTCTATTGTCTTGGTAAAATGTTTAACATGATGAAAACAATTTCAGATGAGCTCCAAATATTTGGTTTGCACATGAGTTTGAATGGTTGAGTGGAAAATTAAGCTTATTACTGCAGTTAAGGAGAAGATTCACAGGACTCTGTTAAAGCGGTCAAGTCTATAGTACGTGACCACTGAACCAGAGCCCTGAAGAACCTCCTTCTACCTTACGGCATCCCCCGCCTCATCTAATTAATTGACCTGGTGAAATATCATAATTTCAGTGCGACAGTTGTGACGTTGAGTTGGGCTTACTAATCAAAAGAGTTTCTGAGGATGCTGAAAGGTAAGAGGAGATTTGCAGGGTTCTGATCTGGTAGCCACAAACTACTGACAGATGATTTCACAGGAGAGGAGATGGCAAGTTATCTGGGAGATAAGCCAAAACCAAAGAATTTTAGAAGCTGCATTAAGAATAGTAGAATGCTTGGCTGACGCAAGCATTTCTGCATATGGTGAAGATACTGGACAGTGGCATAACAATAATAAAAGCAGGGTTGCAATTGACCCAGCTCTGGAGCCTAGGGGGCCCAAAAGTACCTTTTGTTTATATAGAAAGACCAATACTATCAAAGACTTGCAATAATTGTGGGCCCTGTTGGAGCTTCTATATTTCAAGTTACACCACTGGTGGGGGAGATGGTCAAATGAACATTATCCAACAGCTATCCAGTGTTTTTAAAGGTACTTAACATTAATCAAATCTTAATGTTTTGGTTTGACTTCAAATATTCTTTAATTTTGACAAAACAATCTCATGAAGATATTAGTAACTGCATACTGTATTTTATGATGTACTGCCACATATATATGCAAACTGATTGGGAAAATCTCTCAATATTTAGTAAACGCCACGACACACCAGGATCCTATGGCCTCAACTTTGTTGAAAAGTGCAGGTAACTAGAGAAGAGCATACCTGAGGTTCACTTTTCAAACCGAACACCAACTTAAAAAAAAACAAGGCTTGGGGCTCAGATGCTTTATGTGCAAACTTCACTCTTGTAAGCAACGCTGTGCTCAGGTACACTTGGTGCTCAGCCCTGCTAAGCCATTTGCTTTGTTTGAACAGCGCACACAGGGGGTAACATCCCCACCATTACATGTAGTGTGCAACCCAAAAATTTTGCTTATGGCTGGCAGTATGTGGGCGGAGACTCAAACTGCCAAGAACTTACTTGCTCTGGGGCACAGGTCAAGGTCAAACCAATGGAGGCTTGGCTCATTTGCTACCGGCGAATTGAACCTCCACGGAACCGCTAATCTCCACAGGTAACTGTTCTCTTCAATAGAAAAAAATATTACCATGTGGTATCATTTTAATGCCAGTCATTTGCAATTGTGTAGGCAAATATTTACATACCGTATTTTCCAGTGTATAAGATGACTTTTAAACCCCTGAAAATCTTCTCAAAAGTCGGGGGTCGTCTTATACGGCGGTACACAGTGCCATCATGGCTTTACTGCAGTTGTTTACACACAATAAAATATATTCTCACCTGTCCTCCATTCCCGCGGTGCCTCCAGATGTTTCTTGCAGTCCGCAGGCACATAGACCCCTCCGTGATAGCGTCTGGTGTACGGAGCGGCCGCTACGGTGCCACAATGCATTCAACTGCAGTAAAGCGCTGACAGCAGCCGTAGCCCTGTGTCTTTGACGCTATCACGGAGGGGTCTGTGGGCCTGCAATCCACAAGAAGCACTCCTCCATGATCACGTCCAATACACAGGGCCGCCGAGGCTGTCAGCGCTGTAGTGCAGTTAAATGCTTTGTAGCGCTGTAAAGCATTCAATTGCAGTAAAGCCATGACGACATCCTGCAGTGGCCGCTCCATTCACGCTATCACGGAGGGGTCTGTGTGCCTGTAAACTGCAAGAAGCAGCTGGAGGCAGCGCGGGAATTGAGGACAGGTGAGAATATTTTTTATATTGTGTAAACAATGGCATGATAGGGGACAGAAGGGAACCAGCAGGAGGACATTATTAAACAATGCGCTCATTACTAGAGTTGAGCGCGGTTCGTGGTTCGAGGTTCTCCAGTTCTAAGCTCGAGTGATTTTTGGGGCTGTTCGAGATCGAACTAGAACTCGAGCTTTTTGCTAAAGCTCGATAGTTCTAGATACAATCGAGAACGGTTCTAGCAGCAAAAAGCAGGGCTTTTTACAGCTACAGTGTGCAGGAGCCATCGCTGGCAGCCTGCCAGAAGCTGGTAACCAAGATAAACATCGGGTATCCAAGCAAAGCGCTTTGGTTAGTAACCCGATGTTTATCTTAGTTACGTGCAGGAAGCCCACACTTCCCCGCTCAGCTCACTCCGCCCCCTCCTGCCCGCGGCATGTATACATACATATACACACACACACACACACACACACACACACACACTCTCACTCACGCACACACCCCCCCCCCTCCCAGCTACAGTGTACAGGAGCCATCGCTGGCAGCCTGCCACAAGCTGGTAACCAAGATAAACATCGGGTATCCAAGCAAAGCGCTTTGGTTAGTAACCCGATGTTTATCTTAGTTACGTGCAGGAAGCCCACACTTCCCGCTCAGCTCACTCTGCCCCCTCCTGCCCGCGGCATGTATACATACATATACACACACGCACACACACACACACACACACACACATCCCCCACCCCCCCCGCTCGGCTTACCTGCAGTGATGAAGTCCCGCCATCCCGACCTCAGCGCTGTCACTGTCCTCCATGGCCGCCGCTTGTCACATCACCTATCGCTTCCAACCCGAGACTGACACTGGCGGTGACGTCACAGACCTCTCGCGATACTTGATGTGAAGGCGCCGGTCATTGACCTCAGTGACAGGGGCTGTCAGTGTGCTGGAGATCAGCGCAGGTAATGTACCTCGCTGACAGCAGCACTTGTCATCCCCTGCAGTGACCTGGGCTGACCCATTGATGTTAGCTCAGGTCACTGCACTGCTCTCCCAGCCAATGGGGAACATCCTGCTCTTCATTGACTGGGACAGTGTGGATCGTCATGGCAACCCCTTGGATTACAGCAGACCTGGATTTGTTTTTCATTCTAATAAATTGGTTAAAGAGGGAATGTTTTGGGGAGTGTTTTTTCAAATAAAAATGTGTTTGTCGTCTATTTTTTTTTATTACTGACTGGGTTGGTGATGTCGGGTATCTGATAGACGCCTGACCTCACCAACCCCAGGGCTTGATGCCAGGTGACATTACACATCTGGTATTATCCCCATATATTACCCCGTTTGCCACCGCACCAGGGCGCGGGATGAGCTGGGGCGAAGCACCAGGATTGGCGCATCTAATGGATGCGCCACTTCTGGGGCGGCTGCGGCCTGCTATTTTTAGGCTTGGGAGAGTCCAATAACCATGGACCTCCCTAGTCTGAGAATATCAGGCCCCAGCTGTCTGCTTTACCTTGGCTGGTGATCCAATTTTGGGGGACCCCTACGTGTTTTTTTTTTTTTAAATTATTTATTTAATTTAAAATAACAGCGTGGGGTGCCCTCAGTTTTGGATTACCAGCCAAGGTGAGGTTGCCAGCTGTGGTCTGCAGGCTGCAGCCGTCTGCTTTACCCTAGCTGGCTACAAAACTAGGGGGAACCCTACGTCATTTTTTTTTTCATTTTTTTGGCTAAATACAAAGCTAAGCACCCCTTAGTGCCACATGAAAGGCACCAAAGGGTGCTCCACTTTTTCTCCACTTTTTCTCCACTTTTACTCCACTTTTTCGCCACTTTTTCGCCACTTTTTCGCCACTTTTTCTCCATTTTTTTCTCCACTTTTCCTCCACTTTTTTCTCCACTTTTTCTCCATTTATTCTCCACTTTTTCTCCACTTTTTCTCCACTTTTTTCTCCACTTTTTCTCCATTTATTCTCCACTTATTCTCCACTTTTTCTCCACTTTTTCTCCATTTTTTTCTCCACTTTTTCTCCACTTTTTCTCCATTTATTCTCCACTTTTTCTCCACTTTTTCTCCACTTTTTCTCCATTTTTTTCTCCACTTTTTCTCCACTTTTTCTCCACTTTTTCTCCACTTTTTCTCCACTTTTTCTCCACTTTTTCTCCACTTTTTCTCCACTTTTTCTCAATTTATTCTCCATTTATTCTCCACTTTTTCTCCACTTTTTCTCCACTTTTTCTCCACTTTTTCTCCACTTTTTCTCCACTTTTTCTCCACTTTTTCTCCGTTCTTTTTCTATGGTCGGTCTACCCATTAGCTCTGCCATGCATACTGTAGCTCTACACCTACTGCACATGTTACTTTATGATTGACATCTCTTTCGTACCAGAGCTGTCTAAGTCTACTCTGACCCCATATTTGTCATTACTATATTGTCCTTGTACTGTATTATGACATTTGTATCATGTGTTTCATTTCTTGCTGTGTTGCAATTTTTTTGCTGCATGCCAATTGTACCTCTACATTGTTCGAGTTTATGTTATTGTTCTCTCACTCTTATGTGATACTGATTATTGTCATTTTTCATGATTACATGCAGATAAGTCCAATCTGACGAAGGCTCAGGCCGAAACGTCAATTGTAACTTGTTTTGGACAAAAACATATATGCTTATGAAAAAAAAAATGTTATTAATACGGACCAATAAAGAGTGATTTTGCATTACTATCCATTGGGACTTACTGACTTAGTCTGGGAGATTTAGAGTGCCGAGGTTGCTCACTAATTTTATCTATTATTACCTCTGAGCACCTATATACCAGTGAGCAGAGCTTCCTCTACAGTAGTTCTCCTGATTAGGCATGCCCTTACCTCATGAGCAGGGCATTGCAGCTTTGGTAGCAACCATTACGACATGGACTCTGCTGCTGTGGACCCGGGGAGAGTGAGTGCAGATTCATTGCACCCACACTCCTCACATGAAGGGTCCGCACTCCTAGAAAATGGGGGATACGTTCCCTGAGTGTCTCCCCCCCATATTCTAGACGGTCCAGAGTCGTCGTGGGACCCCTTTATTTTTTTTCTTACAATAAATTGGTGAAAGAGGAAATGTTTTGGGGACTGTTATTTCAAATAAATTTCTTTTGTCGATTTTTTGTTTTTGTTAGTACTGACAGTTTATGATGTTGGGTATCTAATAGACGCCATGACATCAAAAACTGCTGGGCTTAATCTCAGGTGACTTTACAGCTAGTATCAACCCGATTTATTACCCCGTTTGCCACTGCACCAGGGCACGGGATGAGCTGGGGTGAAGCGCCAGGATTGGCGCATCTAGTGGATGCGCCACGTCTGGGGTGCCTGCGGCCTGCTATTTTTAGGCTGTGAAGGCCCAATAACTATGGACCTTCCCACCCTGAGAATACCAGACCACAGCTGTCCGCTTTACCTTGGCTGGTGATCCAATTTGGAGGGGACCCTACTTTTTTTGTGTAATTATTAATATTTATAAAATAATTATAAAAAAGAGCCTGAGGGGACCTCCACATTGGATCCCCAACCACGGTAAAGCTGCCAGCTGTGGTTTTCAGGCTACAGCCGTCTGCTTTACCCTAGCTGGCTATCAAAAATGGGGGGACCCAACGTCATTTTTTTTTTTTAACTATTTTTTAAATAGAAAAAATTAATGGGCTTCCCTGTATTTTGATTGCCAACCAAGGTAACGGCAGGCAGATGGGGGTGGCAACCCATAGCTGTCTGCTTTATCTGCGCTGAGAATCAAAAATACCGCGGAGCGCTACGTCATTTTTTTAAAGATTTATTTTTACAGCACTGTGATGTCCAGCAATCAAAATACAGGGAAGCCCATTTTATTTTTAGTTATTTATATAAATAATTAAAAAAAAAAATATGGGCTCCCGCTGCATTTTTTGTATTGCTAGCTAAGGGTAATCCAAGCAGCTACTGGCTGCTAACCCCACTGCTTGGTGTTACCTTCACTGGCAATGGAAAATCCAGGGAAGCATTTTTTATTTTTTTGCCAAAAAACTACAAAAAAGGACGTGAGCTTCGCCATATTTTTGTATGCTAGCCAGGTATAGCAGGCAGGTGCTGGAAGAGTTGGATACAGCGCCAGAATATGGCGCTTCTATGAAAATGCCATTTTCTGAGGCGGCTGCAGACTGCAATTCGCAGCAGTGGGGCCCAGAAAGCTCAGGCCAACCTGTGCTGAGGATTCCAATCCCCAGCTGCCTAGTTGTACCTGGCTGGACACAAAAATGGGGCGAAGCCTACGTCATTTGTTTTCTAATTATTTCATGAAATTCATGAAATAATAAAAAAGGGCTTCCCTTTATTTTTGGTTCCCAGCCGGGTACAAATAGGCAACTGTGGGTTGGGGGCAGCCGTACCTGCCTGCTGTACCTGGCTAGCATACAAAAATATGGCGAAGCCCACATAATTTTTTCAGGGGGCAAAAAACTTCTGCATACAGTCCTGGATGGAGTATGCTGAGCCTTGTAGTTCTGCAGCTGCTGTCTGTCTGTATGGAGAAGAGCAGACAGCAGCTGCAGAACTACAAGGCTCAGCATACTCCATCCAGGACTGTATGCAGAATTTTTTTGCCCACCAAAAAAATGACGTGGGCTTCGCCATATTTTTGTATGCTAGCCAGGTACAGCTGGCAGCCACGGGCTGCCTCCAACCCCCAGTTGCCTATTTGTTCCCGGCTGGGAACCAAAAATATAGGGAAGCCCGTTTTTTTTAATTATTTCACTTATTTCATGAAATAATTAAAAAAACAAATGACGTGGGCTTCGCCCTATTTTTGTGTCCAGCCGGGTACAACTAGGCAGCTGGGGATTGGAATCCGCAGCACAGGTTAGCCCGAGGTTTGTGGGCGCCTCTGCTGCGGATTTCAGTCCGCAGCCGTCCCAGAAAATGGCGCTCTCATAGAAGCGCCATCATCTGGCGCTGTATCCAACTCTTCCAACAGCCCTGGAGCCGGGTGGCTTGTTGGGTAATCATGAGTTAATACTGGCTTTGTTTTACTACCCAGTATTAAGCCAGAGATTCTTAATGTCAGGCACGTTTGACCCGGCCATTAAGAATCTCCAATAAAGGGTTAAAAAAAAGACACCACACAGAGAAAAAATACTTTAATAGAAATAAATACACAGACACATTAGAGACTCCATCTTTATTACCCCCTGTCAGCCCTCCACGATCCTGCTCTTCTGTCTTCTTTCTTTCTAGTGTAGTAGTAGTGACGATTGTAGTGAGGATGAGGTTCACCAGCTCATCACTTGGGGCTGGGGAACCTCCATCCTCACTACAATCATCACTAGTGTAGTAGTAGTGACGATTGTAGTGAGGAAGGATGAGATTCACCAGCCCATCACTTGGGGTTGGGGAACCTCCATCCTCACTACAATCATCACTACAATCGGGAAGCAGCGTGCAGCCTTCACTCCGTGAGTGATCAGTGCTGGCTGCTAGCGGTAACGCTGACAGATGCGTTACCATAGCAACGGTGCTCTCGGAGCCGCGGTTAGCGGTGACGTCACCGCTAACTGCGTTGCTATGGCAATGGTGATCTCCGTTAATGACCGGCTGTGTCAGCCGGTCCCTAACGGAACGGGGAGTCGACCGTGTGCTAGAGCATGTCGCCGGTACACGGCGATACACATATGTGCACTGTGTAGCGGAGAGATGCACTCGCAGGTCCTACATGACGTGTCATAGTCATGTGACCAGTCTGTAGCCAATGAGATAATAGCCACGTGACTGGTCACATGGCTATTTTGACGTCACGATAGGTCCTGCATCTCTGCTGGCAGTGCAGGTCACCGGGAGGATTCAGCGATCATCGGATGGAATAGCGGCAGGAGACAGAGTGCAGAAGGGATCGCGAGGACCGGTAAGTGTTATGGCAATGTTTATTAACTGTTTGTGTACATTTACAATGCATTTTTATGTGTTTGTGATTGCCTCCCATTATAGCCTATACGTTCGAGTTCGGTTCGTCGAACGTTCGACGAACCGAACTCGAACGGGACCCTCGTTCGGCGAACCGGCCTCGAGCCGAACCGCGACCAGTTCGCTCATCTCTACTCATTACTGCATGGGACATTACAGCAGGGAACATTCCTAAACAGTGGGGACGTTACAGCAGAGCACATTATTAAACAATGGGCACATTACTGCAGGGGATATTACTAAAAAATTGGGACATTACAGCAGGGGACATACTAAACAATGGAGATACAGTGCCTACAAGTAGTATTCAACCCCCTGCAGATTTAGCAGGTTTACACATTCGGAATTAACTTGGCATTGTGACATTTGGACTGTAGATCAGCCTGGAAGTGTGAAATGCACTGCAGCAAAAAAGAATGTTATTTATTTTTTTATTTTTTTTTTTAAATTGTGAAAGGTTTATTCAGAGTGTCATTTATTATTCAACCCCTCAAACCACAAGAATTCTGTTTGGTTCCCCTAAAGTATTAAGAAGTATTTCAGGCACAAAGAACAAAGAGCTTCACATGTTTGGATTAAAGGGAACCTGTCAGCAGAAATTTCGCCCAAAACCTAAAAGATTCCCCCTCTGCAGCTCCTGGGCTGCATTCTAGAAAGGTCCCTGTTATTATTGTGCCCCATGTGAGATCAAAATAAAGACTTTATAAAGTTGTACCTTTTTTGTATTCAGATTCTGTAAATGTGACACGGGGGCGGGCTCTCTGGCATCCGTTATTCTGCCCCCTGGTCCTGTATGCCGCCCCCATCGCTCCTTTCCATAGCTGATGCACCGCCCACTGCTCCAGCCATCCCCGCGTATGCCCAGTGCCAGTCTCACGGGACTGAGCAGTGTGACCGCTGGTGACGTGTGCGCAGGCAAGTGATTATGGGCGGGGCTGTGATTGTTATCAGCAAGTACCCGCCCATAATCTCGTGAGCGCGCAAACCTCACCAGCGGTCACTGTGCTCAGGGTAGTGCTAGACTGTATGGGCTGCTTCCAGGGATGACGTCCCTTTTGTCACGTGATAGTATTTTGAACACGCCCCTATCACGTGACAAAAGGGACGTCAGCCCTGGAAGCAGCCCATACAGTCTAGCACTACCCTGAGCACAGTGACCACTGGTGAGGTTTGCGCGCTCACGAGATTATGGGCGGGTACTTGCTGATAACAATCACAGCCCCGCCCATAATCACTTGCCTGCGCACACGTCACCAGCGGTCACACTGCTCAGTCCCGTGAGACTGGCACTGGGCATACGCAGGGATGGCTGGAGCAGTGGGCGGTGCATCAGCTATGGAAAGGAGCGATGGGGGCGGCATACAGGACCAGGGGGCAGAATAACGGACGCCAGAGAGCCCGCCCCTGTGTCACATTTACAGAATCTGAATGCAAAAAAGGTACAACTTTATAAAGTCTTTATTTTGGTCTCACATGGGGCACAATAATAACAGGGACCTTTCTAGAATGCAGCCCAGGAGCTGCAGAGGGGGAATCTTTTAGGTTTTGGGTGAAATTTCTGCTGACAGGTTCCCTTTAATTATCTCTTTTTCCAGCCTTTTCTGACTAATTAAGACCCTCCCCAAACTTGTGAATAGCACTCATACTTGGTCAACATGGGAAAGACAAAGGAGCATTCCAAGGCCATCAGAGACAAGATCGTGGAGGGTCACAAGGCTGGCAAGGGGTACAAAACCCTTTCCAAGGAGTTGGGCCTACCTGTCTCCACTGTTGGGATCATCATCCGGAAGTGGAAGGCTTATGGAACTACTGTTAGCCTTCCACGGCCTGGACAGCCTTTGAAAGTTTCCACCCGTGCCGAGGCCAGGCTTGTCCGAAGAGTCAAGGCTAACCCAAGGACAACAAGGAAGGAGCTCCAGGAAGATCTCATGGCAGTGGGGACATTGGTTTCAGTCAATACCATAAGTAACGTACTCCACCACAATGGTCTCCGCTCCAGACGAGCCCGTCAGGTACCTTTACTTTCAAAGCGTCATGTCAAGGCTCCTCTACAGTTTGCTCATGATCACTTGGAGGACTCTGAGACAGACTGGTTCAAGGTTCTCTGGTCTGATGAGACCAAGATCGAGATCTTTGGTGCCAACCACACATGTGACGTTTGGAGACTGGATGGCACTGCATACGACCCCAAGAATACCATCCCTACAGTCAAGCATGGTGGTGGCAGCATCATGCTGTGGGGCTGTTTCTCAGCCAAGGGGCCTGGCCATCTGGTCCGCATCCATGGGAAGATGGATAGCACGGCCTACCTGGAGATTTTGGCCAAGAACCTCCGCTCTTCCATCAAGGATCTTAAGATGGGTCGTCATTTCATCTTCCAACAAGACAACGACCCAAAGCACACAGCCAAGAAAACCAAGGCCTGGTTCAAGAGGGAAAAACTCAAGGTGTTGTAGTGGCCTAGTCAGTCTCCTGACCTTAACCCAATTGAAAACTTGTGGTAGGAGCTCAAGATTAAAGTCCACATGAGACACCCAAAGAACCTAGATAACTTGGAGAAGATCTGCATGGAGGAGTGGGCCAAGATAACTCCAGAGACCTGTGCCGGCCTGATCAGGTCTTATAAAAGACGATTATTAGCTGTAATTGCAAACAAGGGTTATTCCACAAAATATTAAACCAAGGGGTTGAATAATAATTGACCCACACTTTTATGTTGAAAATGTATTAAAATTTAACTGAGCAACATAACTTGTTGGTTTGTAAGATTTATGCATCTGTTAATAAATCCTGCTCTTGTTTGAAGTTTGCAGGCTCTAACTTATTTGCATCTTATCAAACCTGCTAAATCTGCAGGGGGTTGAATACTACTTGTAGGCACTGTATTACTCGGGTCCGCTTAGGCTAAGTTCACACATCCTGTGTTTTCAATCCGTCAGGTCCGTCAGCAACGGATCAGTCATTTTCAAGATGTCAACTGATGCAACTGATGTGTTTTTCACAGGATTCCTTTCACAGGAATCCTGTGAAAAAACGGATCAGTTGCGTCCGTTACATCCGCTGTGCGTCCGTTTTTTGACGGATCAGTCATGATCCGTCTGTGTTTGGGACAGCCCAGTGGGCGTGCCAAGCATGCTGGGCATGCTCAGTAGAGCATGACGGAATCCTGCGCTGGATTCCGTTGTAAGACGGATTACGACGGAATCCAGCACCATAGACATGCATTACAAGCTTGACGGATGGCGACGGATTCCTGCGCGGCGCGTTAATTTTGACGGCCCGAAAAACGTTACATTCTGCGTTGCTCCCCGCTCGGCGGTCAGTCAAAAACGACGGACCGCGACGCAGCGGATGCAACGCAGGGTCATCAGTCGCAATCCGTCACTAATAGAAGTCTATCGGGAAATACAGGATTCCTGCAAAATATTTTGCAGGATTCCGTAATTCCTCAAGGCTACGGATTGTGACTGATGCAAAACACAGGATGTGTGAACTTAGCCTTACACTTGAGTCTATACGATATATCCCAAACTCTATATTTTAAGTGGAAAAGTTGGGGGTCGTCTTATACGCCCAGTCGTCTTATACGCTGGAAAATACGCTATGTCTTCATCACCCTATTTATGTAAAGCATGTCATGTAGTTTTCGCTGGGCTGAATCTTGCACTCTATGTCTCATGCCCAGAAAGTTCCAACTAACTGATGATGAAGAATACTTGCTTCCGAGTAGCTGACTCAGCTGTATTTGGGGAAAATTCGCCAATATACTTTACTCCCTACAGACAGCCAGTGACATTAGATATTTAAAATAAATTGCTAACATTTTCTTAAAATAGTTGATATATGAAACCTAATTTAAAGCTCCCATTCAACGTTGTCATATTACAAAACGCAGTTACAATTTCAATTTTAAGATCGTCACTCTTCGTGATATAGTGTTACAGTATTTTCAGGAGAAAAAAAATAATTTACCTTTAACTCGTCTCACTGTTGCCATGGTTCATTTTACTCACTATTGCGAGATATTTTTTCCTGCAAGCTTCACTCTTGTTCTATAATGTCATTCATGATGGGAGCTGGCTGAACTGCCAAGAAAAAATACAGCAAGATAAATGAATCATTTCTTTAATGCTAGACAGCTGTGTAACATCTCTGTTCCATCTCTGCTCTCCATATACAGCCACAATTATAGAAGAGCCCCATAAGAAAAACACAAACTTGGAACCAATCCTTTATATCAGGAGTGGGGAACCTCCGGCCCGCGGGCCACATACGGCCCGCGAACACCTTTTCTACGGCCCCCGGGAATCAGCCGGCAGCCGCGTCTTGTCGGTTGCCGGCACTTTAAATTCCCATGTGCGCTGCAAAGACGCGCATTCAGCGTTCACTACTGAACCCTGGTCAGTGCCTGTGTGCTCAGGACTTATTTTGTG
This sequence comes from Anomaloglossus baeobatrachus, assembly GCF_048569485.1. NCBI lineage: Eukaryota > Metazoa > Chordata > Amphibia > Anura > Aromobatidae > Anomaloglossus > Anomaloglossus baeobatrachus. The sequence goes on from NC_134362.1 coordinate 80,132,646, forward strand.
GGCAGGGTTAGCACTTTCGCCCCGTCCCACAGAAGCCCAGCAGCAGTTTGACGGCTTCAACTACCCACTCCCACTGTGATATCTGAGCGCTTCCCCCTGCTGCGTGCCAGCTCCCCTGTGCTCGATCCTCTGTGCGCGCTCCCCCGTGCCAGCTCCTCCGTGCTCGCTTCTCCATGCCAGCTCCCCCGTGTGCGCTCCCACTGTGCTGTGTGCCCGTTCCCACTGTGCTATGTGCCCGTTTCCCAGCTGCTGTGTGCCTGCTCCCTCTGTGCCCGCTCCACCAGGGTTGTGTGCTTCTTTTCCCCCAGGGCTGTGTGCCCCCTCTCCCCTAGGTCTGTGTGCCCCCCCTCTCCACTAGGTCTGTGTGCCCCCCCTCTCCACTAGGTCTGTGTGCCCCCCCTCTCCACTAGGTCTGTGTGCCCCCCCCTCTCCACTAGGTCTGTGTGCCCCCCCCTCTCCACTAGGTCTGTGTGCCCCCCCTCTCCACTAGGTCTGTGTGCCCCCCCCTCTCCACTAGGTTTGTGTGCCCCCCCCTCTCCACTAGGTTTGTGTGCCCCCCCCTCTCCACTAGGTCTGTGTGCCCCCCCTCTCCACTAGGTCTGTGTGCCCCCCCTCTCCACTAGGTCTGTGTGCCCCCCCTCTCCACTAGGTCTGTGTGCCCCCCCTCTCCACTAGGTCTGTGTGCTCCCCCTCTCCACTAGGTCTGTGTGCCCCCCCTCTCCACTAGGTCTGTGTGCCCACCCCTCCCCCAGGTCTGCGTGTCCACCCCTCCCCCAGAGCTGTGTGACCCCCCCCCAGTGCTGTGCCCCCAGTGATGTCCATGCTCCCCCATGCTGTCTGCACCCCGTAGCAATGTCTGTGCTCTGCATGTGTTGTCAGTTTCCCCCTTACCACCCTAGTGCTGTCCGTGCCCCCCTAGTGCTGTCCGTGCCCTCCTAGTGCTGTCTGCACTCCAAAGCCATATCTATGCCTCCCAGTGATGTATATGCCCTCAGCCTTTTTTGTGACGTATATATTCTCCCAGCACCACCTGTGATGTATATGCTCCCAGCCCCTCCTGTGATGTATATGCCCCATTGTCTCCTGTAATGTATATATTACAGGTGGGGCTGGAGCATACACATCACAGGAGACACTGGTGGCATATACATCACAAGAGGGGCCGGGGCATATACATCACAAGAGGGGCCGGGGCATATACATCACAAGAGGGGCCGGGGCATATACATCACAAGAGGGGCCGGGGCATATACATCACAAGAGGGGCCGGGGCATATACATCACAAGAGGGGCCGGGGCATATACATCACAAGAGGGGCCGGGGCATATACATCACAAGAGGGGCCGGGGCATAGACATCACAAGAGGGGCCGGGGCATATACATCACAAGAGGGGCCGGGGCATATACATCACAAGAGGGGCCGGGGCATATACATCACATTGGAGATGCTGGGGCATATACATCACATTGGAGATGCTGGGGCATCTCCTTTAATATATATATATATATATATATACACACACAGCAGTCCCAGCGTCTCCTATGTGATGTATATACAGTAGTTCCAGCATCTCCTATGTGATGTATATGCCCCCAGCCCCTCCTGTGATGTATATACAGCAGTCCCAGTGTCAGTTGTGATGTATATGATTTACCAATCTTATTATCACAAAGAGTTGACTGCTCCAGACCGAGACAATCCTGGGAAAGCAGCTGTGAGAAGCAACATGATCAATATCACCAAAAATTCACCGCTGCGACAAAGAGAAGCAGCTCTGCCACCACAATAGGGGTGAGTTAATTAATTGCTTGACCAAATGTAGCAGGGTCATTTTCACATTGATAATTTTGTGCAGTCCCCGATGGTTCGTAGAAATTTCCAGATGGCCCCTGGCAGTAAAAAGGTTCCCCACCCCTGCTTTATATTAACCCCCTACCCAGGGAAGGTGGGCGGCCATGTCATTCCTGGTGAAAGACAAGTTTTACAAGAGTCTTCAATGAGTTTTTAGAACTCAATGCTATCTTCTACATGCCTAAACCTATCAGTTGTAATTTTCAATATGTGACCCTATTAGAATGTAAAATAAGAGGTATTTTTCATTCACACAAATGCAAATTACTTTCTGGTAGTCATGAAGGAGGAGCGATTAACATGAATAGTCACAATGCCTTTACTCAAGGTTAAAAGGTACCTGTCAACTGATAAATGCTGCCCAATAAATATATCAGGCACCGGCAATGTTATTTGAACCAGGTTTGTTTGACTTTGAAACTATATGCTGGGGTTACAATTTATAACCTGCATTCCTACGATATGCGGGCCTCCTGAAAAAGCATTTCCTGAGGGGAAACATGTAGAGGCGGTGGGTGTAAATGGATAAGTACCCACTTTGTAACATGCTGATCATGATGTACTGCCTCTATTATCTCTCCATTGGTATTATGTCAATTAAGATTTATCTATAAACATTGTTCCACTTTGTCACTATACAACAGGGACTCACAGGACAGTTTAGGGTAAACCATTGGTGAGCAGGGCCACCATATTCGCCCATTGTCTAGGGTGCCAACTAGAGTTGAACGCGGTTCGCGGTTCTCCAGTTCGCGGTTCGAGTGATTTTGGGGGCTGTTCTAGATCGAACTAGAACTCGAGCTTTTTGCTAAAAGCTCGACAGTTCAAGTTACGTTCGAGAATGGTTCTATCAGCAAAAGCAGGGCTTTTCACAGCTACAGTGTGCAGGGAACCATCGCTGGCAGCCTGCGGTAAGCTGGTAACCAAGATAAACATCGGGTATCCAAGCAAAGTGCTTTGGTTAGTAACCCGATATTTATCCTAGTTACGTGTGCAGGGAGACATGTGCAGGGAGTGGACACTGCCCCGCTCCACCCCCCTCCTGCACGCGGCATGTACACACACACACACACACACACACACACACCTGTCCCTAGCCATGCAGTCCACAACACTGACGTCCTCAGCGCCACATGACCCGCTAGGCTCCACCCACTTTGCACTCCGCCGCCGGCACACATGGCCCCGCTAGGCTCCGCCCACCTGGCACTCGGCACACATGGCCCCGATGGGCTCCGCCCACCTGGCACTCGGCACACATGGCCCCGCTGGGCTCCGCCCACCTGGCACTCGGCACACATGGCCCCGCTGGGCTTACCTGCGGTGATGAAGTCCCGCCCTCCCAACCTCAGCGCTGGCACTGTCCTCCATGGCCGCCACTTGGCACATCACCTTCTCTCACTTCCGACCCGACACTGTGACTAGCGGTGACTTCACGGGCCGCTCGCGATACTTGGCTGTGAAGGTCATTGAAGTCAGTGACAGGTGCTGTCAGCAGTGCAGGAGATCAGCGCAGGTAATGTACCTCGCTCCTGACAGCAGCACTTGTCATCCCCTGCCATGACCTGGGCTATTGATGTTAGCTCAGGTCACTGCATTGCTCTTCCAGCCAATGGGGAACATCCTGCTCTTCATTGACTGGGACTGTGTGGATCGTCATGGGAACCCCCTTGGATTACAGCAGACCTGGATTTGTTTTTCTTTCTAATAAATTAATGAAAGAGGGAATGTGTTGGGCAGTGTTTTTTCAAATAAAAATGTGTTTGTCGTCTATTTTTTTTTTTTATTACTGACTGGGTTGGTGATGTCGGGTATCTAATATACGCGTGACATCACTAACCCCAGGGCTTGATGCCAGGTGACATTACACATCTGGTATTAACCCCATATATTACCCCATTTGCCACCGCACCAGGGCACGGGATGAGCTGGGGCGAAGCACCAGGATTCCTGCATCTACTGGATGCGCCACTTCTGGGGCGGCTGCAGCCTGCTATTTTTAGGCTGGGGAGAGTCCAATAACCATGAACCTCCCTAGTCTGAGAATATCAGACCCCAGCTGTCTGCTTTACCTTGGCTGGTGATCCCATTTTGGGGGTACCCCTACATTATTTATTTAATTTAAAATAACAGCGTGGGGTGCCCTCAGTTTTGGATTACCAGACAAGGTGAAGCTACCAGCTGTGGTCTGCAGGCTGCAGCCGTCTGCTTTACCCTAGCTGGCTACAAAAATAGGGGGAACCCCACGTCATTTTTTTTCATTTTTTTGGCTACATACAACGCTAAGCACCCCTTAGTGCCACATGAAAGGCACCAAAGGGTGCAAAATTACAAAATGCAGGAGAGTGGGACATTATGTGTCTTTCTGCCATTATAATGACAGAAAAGACTGATATGAAGTGTACAAGCACAAGAAAATCACCAGAGCGCTCTACGCTATGAAAAGCAGTAGAAAATGGCACTGGAGTGAACATGTAACCGCCTCATGTAGATTGAAGCTATGGATCTGCACCGCCCTGGGGGCTCGGCTGCTCTCCACCGAGCCGCTTAGATCCGGGCTCGGGTTGTCGGTGGCTTGAGCGCCTCCGGACCGGGGGCCACGTCGCTCTGCTGGAAAGGGGGGGGGGGTTTGGTTGTTTGGTTTGGGGTGGACCGGTTTCGCGGCCGGAGCCGCGGTGACCGGTAAGAGTTCGTGAGGCCACCCACGAGTCGTGGTGAGGTGATGGGCACCACCGCTGCGGTGAGGGTGTGGGGGCTCGTCCGGGATCAGTGGTTGGTCGCAGCTAGGTGTTGACCCCTCCGTGGGTAGGGGGTTTGTTGGTCCTGGGGCCAGGTGGCAGGAGCGGGGGGTTGCAGCGTGGTGCCTGATGACACTGGTGTACTCACGACTAAACCACACAGAGTCAATGGTAAACCAAGTTCGGTGTAGATCGGTGCCCGCAGCCGGCATGCGTGTGTCCCCAGTGAGGTTAGTGATGTCGCCTTTCTCCTGCACCTTTAAATTTGCTATAGTGACTCCTATGCTTCAGCAACGGTAGTCCACTCCCCGGCTTTTGGGTACCGGAGGAGCCTTTTTGCTCAAAGGCGCTGGCCCTTTGGATCTCTGGCCCTTGGCGGTGGCTCTTATCAGGAATCGGTGGGCTGTTACCGTCTATCGGGACTTTGGGTGGGAATGAACCCCTGAGGTCCAGACCGCAAGCAGTAGATTTGTCTGAGCCCGGTTGCTTCTGGGCTAGAACGGGGTCTGAGTACCCTGCCTGGTGCTCCAGTTGACTTGTTAGCTCCCCGGTTCGGGTCCGAAGGGTCACCACCCTCTTCTCGATCCCTACGGTTCTGCAATTCAGTCCCTGACCGGACTCCCGCAGACGTCCACCACCGTCTGCCTGCTCCGTCCTAGGCCCCTGACTCTCAGCTCGCCACTTTTACTCCTCTCACTACTCCTCTCCCCACTCGACTCACTTGTCCTTTCCCTGCCTCAGGCCAGCAGACTCCTTGGAGGGCGTGCCTATCCGCCTGGCTCCGCCCACCTGGTGTGCCTTGCTAGACCTGAGGGAGGCGGTCAGGACTTGTTGGCTGCTGGTGCCTCACTGGGGTGGGTGTGTGTGTGGTGTTGTGTGTTGTTACCTGTGACCCCTGGGGGTCCAGGGCATCACAGATCCTGGGTAAATGTATGTATTTTCCCTCCTTCTGTTTGTTTGTTTACTGCAAAAAAACTGAAGGGAACAGAAACGGATGCCACACGGATGCACCTGTAAAAAAAAAAAAAAAAAAGAATCGTTTTTTTGCGAACCGCAAAAACGGATCGGTCATGTGAATGTAGCCTTATTCTGATCTGCCGTTTATAAACAGCAGGCAGAAATAAGTGAATAGCGCCCTCCAGCATCAAAAAATCTCCGGGGTTTCAGGGGGCAGCTGAGATCCTGGAGATCATGATTTAGGCCGTTTTTTCTGGTCCCCGCTCACATAATCACCGGTATACACCGTATACCGATGATCACGTTACAGTAAATGACAGCGTCGGTAAAAAATTATTTATCTCCCATCTGGCATGAACAAACATGATAAATCTCCTCCCTGGTCCCCTCCGGTCCCCCGGTGTCGCCAAAGTGCCTCCACTGACCCCCTCCCGGAAATCCAAGATGGCCGCGCGCACAGCAGCGCACCGGCCGCATTCACCCTACTCCTCTGATTTCTGTCGCATGTGCCATGACACATGCGACAGAAAACTCCTCCCCAGGCCCTGCCAGGTCACACCCTATAACCCCACAGGTGTTCCCCGGTGTCCCACGGTACCTGTGCAGCGTTGATCCCCTGCGGCCCTCTCCTTCACAATAGACGCTGCCGCATGCACAGAGAGGCTGTCAGCTCAGCTTCCTGTGTTCAGACACAGTGAGTGGTGGTTATGCATCTGTAAGCTAAATGGGCGGCATGGTGGCTCAGTGGTTAGCACTGCAGTCTTGCAGCATTGAAGTCCTGGGTTCAATTCTCACCAAGGGCACCATCTGCAAGGAGTTTGTATGTTCTCCCCGTGTTTGCGTGGGTTTCCTCCCACACTCCAAAGACATACAGATAGGGAATTTAGATTGTGAGCCCCAATGGGGAGAGTGTTCCCAATGTATGCAAAGTGCTATGGAATTAATAGCGCTATATAAATGAATAAATTATTATTATTACTGCAATGCCCTGCTCATGAGGTAAGAAACATAGTTGATCAGGAGAGCTATAAACTACATTTCCAAATGGAGGTATTTGATTTTATAGTTACCCTGCTGAACGACTACCAAACATGAGAGTCCGTTATACGCCACAAGAAAACACATCTAAATAGCGAGCTCTGTTTAGTATCCATTCAGCTGGATAACTGGACTTAAAGGGGTATTCCATCTCCAAAATCCTATCCCCAATATATAGTAGGTGGAATAGCAATAATATCAGCAAATACCAATATTTGGAAATGTAGAATAGTTCTCCTGATTAGGTGTCGCGGGCGGAGGAGGGGACGCTGCGCTCTCCCACTGCTCGGGTCCGGCCGCTGCTGCTGCTCGGTGGTGGCTCGAGTGTTGGGCCGGATCCCGGGGACTCGAGCGGCGTTCCTCGCCCGTGAGTGAAAAGGGGGGATTGATTGTGGGGATTTGGTTATTGTCCGTGACGCCACCCACGATTGTGGTGATATTGGTGACACCACCGCTGCTCTGGATGGGGATCCCGGGAGCGATGACAGGGAGCAACTTTGTTGTTAGTTCTCCCCTCCGTGGGTAGGGGGTTGGTTGTCTCGGGGCCCGGTGATGGGGTAGGGATGGATGACAGGCAGGTTACAGGGCCTGGTGAGGTGCAGGGTCGCGGGGGCAGCGCTGCACGGCACGGTGGTACTCACTCAGCCAATGATGAGGACACAGTTCTCGGTAAAACACACGGCTGGATGGACGGGTCCCACAGACGGCTGCGGTGTTGTTTCTCCCGGCAGGTTGATGGTGACTGCCTTTCCCTGCACCTATGTACTGTAAATGGTTCCAATGGGTTCCCACCGGTAACCCGCTCCCCAGCTTGGATATGGGCTAGAGGAGCCCCTTTTGCCCGCAGGCTCTGGCCCTGGGAACTTTAGCCTTGGCGGTGACTGTTTCCCTCTCTCGGTTGGACTGTTGCCTTCTGTCGGGTCTTGGCTGCTGGGAAACCCCAGGAGGTTCCTTTCGCTAACAAATTTGGCAAATTCACGGCGACTCCTAGCCTTGCCGGGGTCCGCAAGCCCCTGCCAGATGGTGCTGGCTTCTCTTTGCGTACCGGTCCGGTACCGCCGGGCCACTGCCCGTCCACAGTCTTTACAGTAAGCTCCAATAGGCCACTCCTGCAGACGGTCACCACCGTCTGCCAACCTTGCTGATCCGTCCGGGCCACACACCCGGACCAACTTCTGTTTGCTCAGCTACCACTTTCCTTCCTTCCACTTTCCACTCCCTAGCTGATCTCTCTGCTTTTCCCGCCTCCAGGACTGTGAACTCCTCGATGGGCGGGACCAACCGCCTGGCCCGCCCCCTGGTGTGAACATCAGCCCCTGGAGGAAGGCAACAAGGGTTTTGTGTCTGACTTCGGTGTGCCTGACCGGGAGTGTGGGGTGTGTTGGTGTTGTTCTCTGTGGCCCCTGGCTTGTCCAGGGCGCCACATTGGCATGCCCTTACCTCATGAGCAGGGCATTGCAGCTTTGGTAGCAACCGTTACGACATGGACTCTGCTGCTGTGGACCCGGGGAGAGTGGGTGCAGATTCATAGCACCCACACTCCTCACATGGAGGGTCTGCACTCCTAGAAAATGGGGGATATGTTCCCTGAGCGTGTCTCCCCCCATATTCTAGATGGTCCAGAGTCATCGTGGGACCCCCTAATTTTTTTTCTTACAATAAATTGGTGAAAGAGGAAATGTTTTGTGGAGTGTTTTTTCAAATGAATTTTTTTTGTCGATTTTTTTGTTAGTATTGACAGTTTGTGATGTCGGGTATCTGATAGACGCCATGACATCACAAACTGCTGGGCTTGATGTCAGGTGACCTTACAGCTAGTATCAACGCCATTTATTACCCCGTTTGCCACTGCACCAGGGCACGGGATAAGCTGGGGTGAAGCTCCAGGATTGGCGCATCTAGTGTATGCGCCACATGTGGGGTGCCTGTGGCCTGCTATTTTTAGGCTGTGAAGGCCCAATAACTATGGACCTTCCCACCCTGAGAATACCAGACCACAGCTGTCCGCTTTACCTTGGCTGGTGATCCAATTTGGGGGGGACCCTACTTTTTTTTTTGTAATTATTAATATTTATAAAATAATTATAAAAAAAAAGAGCCTGGGGTGACCTCCACATTGGATTCCCAACCACGGTAAAGCTGCCAGCTGTGGTTTTCAGGCTACAGCCATCTGCTTTACCCTAGCTGGCTATCAAAAATGGGGGGACCCAACGTCATTTTTTTTTAAATAGAAAAAAATTAATGGGCTTCCCTGTATTTTGATTGCCAGCCATGGTAACACCAGGCAGATGGGGGTGGCAACCCGTAGCTGTCTGCTTTATCTGCACTGAGAATCAAAAATACCGCGAAGCGCTACGTCTTTTTTTTAAAGATATATTTTTACAGCACTGTCATGTCAGGCAATCAAAATACAGGGAAGCCCTTTTTGTTTTTAGTTATTTAAATAAATAATTAAAAAAATATATATGGGCTCCCGCGGCATATTTTGTATTGCTAGCTAAGGGTAATCCAAGCAGCTACTGGCTGCTAACCCCCACTGCTTGGTGTTACCTTCACTGGTAATGGAAAATCCAGGGAAGCATTTTTTTTTTGCCAAAAAACTACAAAAAAATGACGTGCGCTTTGCCATATTTTTGTATGCTAGCCAGGTACAGCAGGCAGGTACGGCTGCCCCCAACCCCTGGCTGCCTATTTGTACTCAACTGGGAACTAAAAACATGGGGAAGCCCTTTTTTTACTTAATTCATGAATTTTAATAATAATAAAAAAAAGAAAAAAACCACGATGTAGGCTTCGCCCCATTTTTGTGTCCAGCCGGGTACAACTAGGCAGCTGGGGATTGGAATCCACAGCACAGGTTAGCCCGAGGTTTCTGGGCTCCTCTGCTGCAAATTGCAGTCCGCAGCCGCCCCAGAAAATGGCGCTCTCATAGAAGCGCCATCATCTGGCGCTGTATCCAACTCTTCCAACAGCCCTAAAGCCGGGTGGTTTGTTGGGTAATCATGAGTTAATACTGGCTTTGTTTTACCAGCTAGTATTAAGTCAGAGATTCTTAATGTCAGGCACGTTTGACCCAGCCATTAAGAATCTCCAATAAAGGGTTAAAAAAAAACACCACACAGAAAAAAAATACTTTAATAGAAATAAATACACAGACACATTAGAGACTCCATCTTTATTACCCCCTGTCACCCCTCCATGATCCTGCTCTTCTGTCTTCTTTCCCCTTCAACACATGCAGCTCTGTCTACTCCATCAGACAGTATAGTTGCATGGGGGAAGACGCTGTGCTCCGTGCAGAAATCACTCTGTGAGAGTGACCACAGGCTCCCGGCTGTAAGCGGTGGCATGGGTTGCCATAGCAACGCTGCTCTGATTACGTGATTCCGGTGCCGCTGCGTGCTGGTAGCGGGACGTCCCCATCACCGCTACCAAGCACGTTGCTATGGCAACGGTGATCTCTGTTATTGACCGGCTGTGTCAGCCGGTCAGGAGCCGGCTTCTACGGATGCTGGTAACTACGGTAAACATCAGGTAACCAAGAAGCCCTTTCCTTGGTTACCCGATATTTACCTTCGTTACCAGCGTCCGCTTCTCTCACGCTGTCAGTGCCGGCTCCCTGCTCACATAGCCAGACTGCACATCGGGTTAAATTAACCCGATGTGTACTCTGGCTAGGAGTGCAGGGAGCCAGCGCTAAGCGGTGTGCGCTGGTAACCAAGGTAAATATCGGGTTGGTTACCCGATATTTACCTTAGTTGCCAAGCGCAGCATCGCTTCCATGCGTCGCTGCTGGCTGGGGGCTGGTCACTGGTTGCTGGAGAGATCTGCCTGTGTGACAGCTCACCAGCAACCCGTGTAGCGACGCTCCAGCGTTCCCTGCCAGGTCAGTTTGCTGGTGGGATCGCTAGAGCATCGCTTAGTCTGACGGTACCTTAAGGGAACGGGGAAGCAGAGCGGGGAGTTTACCGTGTGCTAAAGTATGTCGCCGGTACACGGCGATACACAAACCGTGTAACAAAGAGATGCAATGACAGGTCCTACATGACGCGTCATAGTCATGTGACCAGTCTGTAGCCAATGAGATAATAGACACGTGATTGGTTACATGGCTATTTTGACGTCACGATAGGTCCTGCATCACTGCTGGTGTTCCCGGAGGACGCAGCAATTACCGATGGAAAAGCTGCTTGAGACAGAGTGCAGGACGCATCCCGGGGACAGGTAAGTGTTATGGCAATGTTTATTAACTGTATATGTACATTTATAATGCGTTTTTATGATTGCCTCCCATTGTTTCCTATTGGTTCGAGTGGTTCGCCGAACCGAACTAGAACCAGACCTCAGTTCGGCGGACCGAGCTCGAGCCGAACCGCGACCGGTTCGCTCATCTCTAGTGCCAACACTTAGTATTACTCATAGGTTGAGATAGATAAATAGATAGATAGAGATATATAATTAGAGATAGATAGATAGATATATACACACACATTTTATATATTGTGAGGTAGCAGCATTGCTTGGGCAAAAACGTGAGGCAGCAGCGTGTTCACACCACAGTCTATTTATTGTTGCAGCATAAATAGATCCAATTTCCCACAGTCAAATAAAGTCTCTTCCGGATCACAGTCAAAACCTTTGTATCAAATCCTTTGTATCAAAAGTCTTGTTACCTTAAGACCCCCATTAACCACAGGGATCTGTTTAGGTTCTCCTAGGCTAACACTCCTGGCCAGCGTTCACTCCAAACAGAGCCAGCTCACACAGCATGTGTTTGCTTCCACAAACCTGGCTCTCAACTGAGACACACCCTGATGTGCCCTGCAAGATTTAAACGAAAATGCTGGACATGAGGATTGCTACAAAACCTGGACTGGGAGGAGGGATCTGTCTCCCTGCTACCCTTTGTGCTATACTCCCCGTAATAGCTATAGCAAACTCAGAGGGTTTCCAGACACATTCTGGGGGACACATAGCAGTCTTCGAATATTACCTCTGTCACTGCCTCACAATATATACTGCCCAAAAAGTAAAGGGAACACCAAAGTACAAAATCCTTGTTTAAGGACATATATATATATATATATATATATATATATATATGAAAAAAATCCAGCCGCACACTGTGAAAAACCAAAATAAATTCTACCTTATACATAAATGGAGGTATTTAGAATATTATAATGTCCATTGTAATACCAGCCCAGCGCCCCTGGCATCAAAACTATGAATTAAAACATGTGGAATGAAATACTTAAAAAAGTGTGAAACAACTGAAAATATGCCTTATATTCTAGGTTCTTCAAAGTAGCCACCTTTTGCTTTGATTACTGCTTTGCACACGCTTGGCATTCTCTTGAAGAGCTTCAAGAGGTAGTCACCGGAAATGGTCTTCCAATAGTCTTGAAGGAGTTCCCAGAGATGCTTAGCACTTGTTGGCCCTTTTGCCTTCACTCTGTAGTTCAGCTCACCCCAAACCATGTCGATTGAGTTCAGGTCTGGTGACTGTGGAGACCAGGTCATCTGGTGTAGCACCCCATCACTCTCCTTCTTAGTCAAATAGCCCTTATAAAGTCTGGAGGTGTGTTTGGGGTCATTATCCTGTTGAAAAATAAATTATGGTCCAACTAAATGCAAACCGGATGGAATAGCATGCCGCTGCAAGATGCTGTGGTAGCCATGCTGGTTCTGTATGCCTTCAATTTTGACTAAAGCGGGCTTTACACGCTGCGACATCGCTAATGCGGAGTCGTTGGGGTCACGGAATTCGTGACGCACATCCGGCCGCATTAGCGATGCCGTTGCGTGTGACACCGATAAGCGATTTTGCATCGTTGCAAAAACGTGCAAAATCGCTAATCGGCGACACGGGGGTCCATTCTCAAATCTCGTTACTGCAGCAGTAACGATGTAGTTCGTCGCTCCTGCGGCAGCACACATCGCTGCGTGTGACGCCGCAGGAACGAGGAAGCTCCCCTTACCTGCCTCCCGGCCGCTATGCGGAAGGAAGGAGGTGGGCGGGATGTTACGTCCCGCTCAGCTCCGCCCCTCCGCTTCTATTGGGCGGCGGTTCAGTGACGTCGCAGTGACGCCGCACGGACCGCCCCCTTAGAAAGGAGGCGGTTCGCCCGTCACAGCGACGTCGCCGGACAGGTATGTATGTGTGACGGCTGTTGTGCGACACAGGCAGCGATTTGCCCGTGTCGCGCAACAGATGGGGGCGGGTACCCACACTAGCGATATCGGGACCGATATCGCAGTGTGTAAAGTAGCCTTAAGTCCCCAACAGTGTTACCAGCAAAGCACCCCCACAACATCACACCTCCTCCTCCATGCTTCACGGTGGGCACTAGGCATGTAGAGTCCATCCGTTCACCTTTTCTACAAAGACACAGTGGTTGGATCCAAAGATCTCAAATTTGGATTCATCAGACCAAAACACAGATTTCCACTGGTCTAATGTCCATTCCTTGTGTTCTTTAGCCCAAACAAGTCTCTTCTGCTTGTTGCCTGACCTTAGCAGTGGTTTCCTAGCAGCTATTTTACCATGAAGGCCTGCTGCACAAAGTCTCCTCTTAATAGTTGTTCTAGAGATGAGACGTTATGTCCAAACTTTTGGTCTGTACTGTATATACTGTGTGTATATATATTGTCATGCTCCCCGGCTCCCCTGCCTTGCTCACCGGCTCCATGCCCCATCACCTGCGGTCCCCAGGCAGCCCGGTCCCCGCTCCCGGCGCCCGTCGGCAACTCTGATCCAGCCCGGCACTCCAGCCTCCTGTGCACCGCTCCCTGCTCTGGCTTCTGGCACCCGGGCTTCGCGCATGCGCATTAGGGCGCGCGCGCGCGGTCATTGACCCTCTCTTAAAGGGCCAGTGTCCTCCAACAGGATATTGAAGTATCAGGTACAGGGTATATAGGGGGATCCTTTCCAAGTGGGCGTGGCCTGTTCTTGGTGTTTGCTAAGCTAGGAGTCAGGTCTCCTTGTGTCTTGTGCCATACTTACCTATCTCTCTCGTAGAGTCGCTCCTGCCACGCCAACCGGTCCTGACGATACCCGAACCACGAACGGTGACTGTCTGCCATCCCATCAGTTCCTACCATCTCCGATCCCTGTGGTGACCCACCATCTCGCTCCGTTGGTTCCGGATTCTGCCTAACGTCATCTCGGCCTCCGAACCTGAGCTCCGTCACCCGGACTACCTTCAGAGACCCCGTGGTCCCAGGGACTTCTTCACTCCACTCCTCTGCACGGACTGTCCTGCTACCCGTAGTGCTCCGGCTACCGGGCACCTTGCCCTCGGTGAGGTGTTCAGCCCAGTGGATCCACCTCCTGGGTCTTCCCGTCCACCTGGTCCTAACAGTAAGAACAGGCCATGGATCCCACCGAAGCACTAGCGGCCCAGCTGGGCACCTTGCAGCAAGAACTCGTACGACAGCGCGAGACCCAGTCCCGCATGCTGGCCTTCATGTCCTCGGTGGATACCCGCCTGAACACGCTGCAAGCAACTGCCACGTCCCTGGCATCTCAGGCTTCTACTGCACAGTCCACGGCCACGGTTCCCGTGGTGGCTACCTCGGAAGCTTCTAAACTTCGCTTGGCCTCTCCACCCCGTTATGCCGGAGATCCCAAGACCTGCAGAGGATTCTTAAATCAGTGCTCTCTCCACTTTAAGCTGCTTCCGCACCTGTTTGCCTCCGACCAAGCCAAGGTGGCATTTGTGATGTCCCATCTAGAGGGTGAGGCACTGGCCTGGATGAACCCCTTGTGGGAACAGGAGGACCCTGAAACCGCTAACATCCAGGACTTCCTGCAGGCGTTTAGAACCACCTTTGACGAACCCGGGCGTGCCGCCGCATCCGCCTCATCACTCCTCAGGCTACGTCAGGGGACCATGACGGTGGGGCAGTATGCCATCCGCTTCCGCACCTTGGCCTCAGAATTGGGGTGGAACAATGAAGCCCTCACCGCCGCCTTCTGGGAAGGACTCTCCGGTCGTATTAAGGACGAGCTGGCGGGCCGCGATGTTCCTTCCACACTGGATGCCCTAATTGCACTAGCCACCCGCGTGGACCTCAGATTCCAGGAACGATCCAAAGAGGTGTCCCGCGAGAGACGTCCAATACGGCATTCCTCTCCTCCGCAGAAGCCCGTCGTACCTCAGTCGGCATCGTCTGGCGTCTCTGTCCACGAGCCCATGCAGATTGATTGTCTGAGGCAGTCCGACCAACGCCGAGCAGAACGGCTCACTAATGGTCTCTGCTTCTACTGCGGAGAGGGCACACACCTGCTACGTTCCTGTCCAGAGAGGCCGGGAAACTCCAAAGCCTAGGGTTGGTAGGAGAGGCCACCCTAGGTGCTGGGACTCTCTCAGACCCGGTTACGTGGTCTGTTCAAGTGACAACGGAAGAGACGCGGTTCACGGCCGAGGCGTACCTCGATTCCGGGGCAGCAGGCAATTTCATCCAGCAGGCCACGGTGGACAAGTACCAGGTGCCTGTTACTCCACTCGACAAACCCCTCGTGATTGCCTCTGTGGATGGGAGACCCCTCTCTGACACCATCTCGTGGATCACCAAGTCGGTAGAACTACGTATCGGTGCCCTGCACACCGAGAACATCACTCTCTACGTCCTCCCACACATGTCTCATCAAATCCTGCTGGGACTTCCCTGGTTACAGACACACGAACCGTCGGTCAGCTGGCGTACTGGTGAAATTACCCGATGGGGCTCCTCTTGCCACGAGAACTGCCTGAAGACCATACAGCCCATCCGACGACCTCCGGTTCCGGAGTCCCTCCCAGGACTGCCCTCGGCCTATTGGTCCTTCGCGGACGTCTTTGATAAAAAGGAGTCAGAGGTACTGCCGCCACATCGTCCTTACGACTGTGCCATCGACCTACTCCCGGGAACTAGACCACCTCGAGGACGGATATATCCGCTGTCCCCTGCTGAAACAAGGGCCATGTCTGCCTACATCACTGAGAACCTGGCAAGGGGATTCACCGGAGATCCTCCTCTCCTGCTGGAGCAGGCTTCTTCTTCGTTAAGAAGAAAGAGGGCGACCTGCGCCCATGCATTGACTACCGGGGATTGAACCAAATCACCGTGAAAAATAAATACCCCCTGCCGCTCATCCCTGAATTGTTTGATCGGCTTAGAGGAGCTCGTGTGTTTACCAAGTTGGATCTTCGGGGTGCCTACAACCTGGTCCGCATCCGCTCTGGGGACGAATGGAAGACCGCATTCAATACTCGCGATGGGCACTATTAATACTGTGTGATGCCCTTCGGCCTGTGTAACGCACCAGCAGTCTTCCAAGAATTGGTGAACGACGTGTTCCGGGACCTTCTCTACGTCTGTGTGGTGGTATATCTGGATGACATCCTGGTCTTCTCTCCGGACCTCCAGACCCACAGAGAGAACGTGCAGCTGGTACTACAAAGACTGAGAGAGAATCGTCTGTATGCCAAGTACGAGAAGTGTGTCTTCGAGCAGTCTTCTCTTCCCTTCCTGGGTTACGTAATCTCCGATACCGGTCTGCAGATGGACCCAGAGAAGGTATCTTCCATTCTCAACTGGCCCCCTCCTTCCGGACTGAAGGCAATCCAACGGTTTCTTGGATTTGCAAACTATTACCGTCAGTTTATCCCTCACTTCTCTGCCCTGACTGCGCCTCTCTCCGCCTTGACCAAGAAGGGGGCTAATCCGAAGGACTGGTCACCTGCTGCAGACGCCGCGTTTGGCTCCCTGAAACAGGAATTTGCTTCCTCTCCTGTGCTCCACCGTCCTGAGTTAAACCGACAGTTCACCTTGGAGGTGGATGCCTCCTCCTCGGGAGCCGGAGCAGTGCTCATGCAGAAGTCCTCCTCCAGGAAGATGGTGTCACGCTCCCGATGCCTCAGCACCGCTCCTTACCCACTGATCCGGTTGCACCATCCCGGCACCACTCCGTACCCACTGATCCGGCCTCACCGTCATTGCACTGTTCCTTAACCACTGATCCAGTCCACGTGTCCACCGGTCATGGCTGCCGCTCCCGCTCGTGCTCTCCTGTGTCCTGCTCCTGGTCTTATGAGTCTGACTCTGAGTCTTAGTCACATGGTTCTGTATAGGACCAGGCCGCGCCCACTCTCCTAGTCTTATAGGCCCAGCACACCTGCAGCAGGAAATGACATGAGGCTGTGCTGGGTATATAAGACTGGCCTTTCCATGTGTGCGGCGCCTGATCAACGTGTCTTGAAGCTTAGTCTTATGAGCTAGGTGCTCTGGTCCCCTTGTGCTGTGTCCTGTTACCTGGAGTACTGTTTGTCTTTGCTACCTGGTACCTGTGCCTGTTTCCTGTATTGTCCTAAAGAACTCCGTGACCCTGGTGACCTGGTTATACCTGTCCCTGCCACGCCAGTGCTCCGGCTGCCGTGTACCCTGGCCTCCGGTGGGGTGCATGGTCCAGTGGATCCACCTCCTGGGCCCACCAGTCCTCCCGGCCCTGACAGATTGATCAGGCCATGGATCCCGCTGGAGCACAAGCGTCTCAGCTGGCTGAGCTACGCCAGGAACTGGTGCAACAGCGTGACACCTTACACCGCATACTGAAGTTCCTGACGTCTGTGGACCACCGGTTGTACACGTTACAGACCGCCGCCTCGTCTCCGTCGACACAGCAGACAGCGTCTAAGTCCGAACCTGTTGTCCCCTCGGCTTCGCAACTCCGCCTCGCTGCTCTGCCTCGCTATGCGGGGGATCCCAAGACCTGCAGAAGTTTCTTGAACCAGTGCTCCCTGCATTTCAAGTTGCTTCCCCATTTGTTTGTTTCAGACCAAGCTAAGGTGGCCTTTCAAATGTCCCATCTGGAAGGCGAAGCATTGGCCTCGATGAATCCTTTGTGGGAGAATGAGGACCCAGTGACCATCGACCTCCTGGAATTCCTGCAGGCCTTCTGTGATACCTTTGATGAACCGGGACGCACCACCGTGGTTACCTCCTCGCTCCTCCGGCTACGCCAAGGAACCCTGACGGTGGGCCAGTACGCCATCCAGTTCCGCACGCTTGCCTCCGAGCTAGGCTGGAACAATGAGGCATTGACGGCAGCCTTTTGGGAGGGCCTGTCGGGCCGCATTAAGGACGAATTAGCCGGTCGTGACGTTCCCCGTACTTTGGACGCTCTGATATCCCTAGCCACCCGGATTGACCTCCGTTTCCAAGAGCGAACCAAGGAAGTATCCCGGGAGAAGCGCCAATCCGTCACATCTCCGTTCCGCAGAGGTCTACCGTTCCCCCGCCACTGCCGTTCTGCGATTCTACTCCTGAACCAATGCAAATTGACCGACTGAGCCAAGCTGAGCAACGCCGTGCAGAGCGACTCGCCCAGGGCCTGTGTTTCTATTGTGGAAGCGGTTCACATCTGCTCCGCTCATGCCCTGAGAGACCAGGAAGACCCCGAGTCCAAGGGATGGTGGGAACCGCCACCCTTGGTCCTGGAATCCCTTCAGTCCCGGTTACTCAGACTGTCCAGATAACGACTGAGAAGACCCGGTTCACGGCAGAGGCTCACATTGATTCGGGGGCAGCGGGTAATTTCATTCACCAATCTACAGTGTCCCGATACCAGATACCTGTGACCCCGCTTGCCAAACCCCTCTGGTTCGCCTCCATGGACGGAAAACCGTTATACGAACCCGTCATATATACAACCGAACCCGTGAGACTCTGTGTTGGTGCTCTGCACACAGAGACTATTACTTTCTATGTCATCCCGAGAATGGCTCCCGCGCTTCTGCTGGGTCTGCCCTGGCTACAACTCCATGATCCTGACATCAGTTGGCGCTCTGGCGCAATCACTCGTTGGAGTCCGTTGTGCCAGGATACCTGTCTACAGCCTGTTCCTCGGTCCCTGTCACCTGGGCCTGTCATGTCACAACAGGAGGAAGAAGTGACGACGCAGTCCAGCGTCGTACCACAACTCCTGTCTCTTGTACCTGTGGTGCCACCAGAACAAGAAGAGGAGACGACGCAGTCCAGCGTCGTACCACAACTCCTGTCGCCTGAGTCCTTGGTGCCACCGGGCTCTGATGAAGAAACGACGCAGTCTAGCGTCGCTCCACCGTCCCTGGCTATTGAGACTTCGATGTCCCCGGCTACTGAGGATGAGACAATGTCCTGTACCCGGTCCGAGACGCCCGATCCGGTCGTCCACGACCCCGGTCCTACTTCTGTCTGTCCTCCGCTTCCTGTTGCCCCCGTTGCCACTACTGCTAGATCGTCGGCTAAGCGTCGTGCAGCCAAGAAGGCGGCACGGGGTCAGCGGTCCTTCCCAGCCTTTGCCTTGGTTCCTAGTCCGGTGACTCGATCCGGGGTGCCCCTGGGGTACTGTGCACGGAGGGGGGGGGGCATAGAGGGGGGGTACTGTCACGCTCCCGATGCCTCAGCACCGCTCCGTACCCGCTGATCCGGTCGCACCATCCCGGCACCGCTCCGTACCCACTGATCCGGCCTCACCGTCATTGCACTGCTCCTTAACCACTGATCCAGTCCACGTGTCCACCGGTCATGGCTGCCGCTCCCGCTCGTGCTCTCCTGTGTCCTGCTCCTGGTCTTATGAGTCTGACTCTGAGTCTTAGTCACATGGTTCTGTATAGGACCAGGCCGCGCCCACTCTCCTAGTCTTATAGGCCCAGCACACCTGCAGCAGGAAATGACATGAGGCTGTGCTGGGTATATAAGACTGGCCTTTCCATGTGGGCGGCGCCTGATCAACGTGTCTTGAAGCTTAGTCTTATGAGCTAGGTGCTCAGGTCCCCTTGTGCTGTGTCCTGTTACCTGGAGTACTGTTTGTCTTTGCTACCTGGTTCCTGTGCCTGTTTCCTGTATTGTCCTAAAGAACTCCGTGACCCTGGTGACCTGGTTATACCTGTCCCTGCCACGCCAGTGCTCCGGCTGCCGTGTACCCTGCCCTCCGGTGGGGTGCATGGTCCAGTGGATCCACCTCCTGGGCCCACCAGTCCTCCCGGCCCTGACAGATGGTTACTTGCGATTTCTACTCCAAGAGCTTCTCAGCGCCTGAACGCAACTACACCATCGGTGACCGAGAGCTATTAGCAGTCAAACTGGCTCTGGAGGAGTGGTGCTACCTTCTGGAGGGAGCAGTGTACCCCGTGATCATTTACACGGACCACAAGAACCTGGAATACCTGTGGTCCGCTCAGCGACTGAACCCACGCCAAGCCAGGTGGTCCTTGTTCTTTGCCAGGTTCGATTTTCAGCTCCATTTTCGGCCCGCGGACAAGAATGTGCGAGCAGATGCCTTGTCCAGGTCATTCATGCCCATGGAACAGGAGGAGGAGACGTCTCAGCCCATCATCTGCCCAAGTAAAATCATTCCGGTGGCCCCTGTCACCCTGACCCAGATACCGCCCGGGAAGACCTATGTCTCTGAGACTGACAGACAAAAAGTGTTGCACTGGGGCCATGCCTCGAAAAAAGCCGGCCATGCTGGTCAGAAGAGAACATGGAGTACAATTGTACGTCACTACTGGTGGCCATCCCTTCGCACGGACGTCGCGTCTTTTGTCTCAGCCTGCTCCTCTTGTGCCAGGAACAAGACGCCCAAACACCTGCCATATGGTCGCCTTCTGTCTCTGCCTATTCCCTCCGTTCCGTGGCAACACATTGCAATGGACTTTATTACTGACTTGCCCTTGTCCGCCGGACACACAGTCATATGGGTCGTGGTGGATCGGTTCTCCAAAATGGCTCATTTCGTCCCTATGGCTGGACTGCCCTCTGCCCAGGAACTCGCTGACGCCTACATCCAGCACATCTTCCGGTTGCATGGCTTTCCATCACACATTGTGTCCGACAGAGAAACTCAGTTTACCTCCCGCTTCTGGAGGGCTCTCTGCAAACATCTGGGAGTGGCTCTGGACTTTTCTTCAGCCTACCATCCTCAGTCGAATGGCCAAGTGGAACGAGTCAATCAGATCCTGACCTCCTTCTTACGTCACTACGTTAACGCCCATCACGATGACTGGTCCACGCTTCTTCCTTGGGCTGAATTCTCCCATAACCACCACATCAGTGAGTCCTCCTCCAGCTCTCCCTTCCATGTCATTTACGGACTTCAGCCTTCCGTCCCATTACCTGTATCCTCTTCCTCGGATGTCCCTGCTGCTGATACTGTAGTCCGTGACTTTACAACAATTTGGGACTCTGTCAAGATGTCCCTTGGACGTGCTTCCCTGCGGATGAGGAGACACGCAGACAAGAGGCGTCTGGACCCTCCGTGTTTCTCTCCAGGAGATCTGGTCTGGCTTGCTTCCAAGTACGTCCGATTTAAGCTACCATCATACAAACTGGGCCCTCGCTACATCGGGCCGTTTAAGGTCATCAGCAAGATTAATGAGGTCTCCTACAAGCTGCAGCTCCCGGCCACGATGAGAATCCCCAACTCCTTCCATGTCTCCCTGCTCAAGCCGGTTGTCCTTGGTCCCTTCTCCGCTGCTGCCAGTTCTGCTCCTCCTCCTATTGCTGATGATGACATCTATGCGGTAAGGGATATCGTGGCCATGAAAACCGTGCGGAGCCGACAGTTCTTCCTGGTGGACTGGGCTGGGTATGGTCCTGAGGATAGGTCCTGGGAACCCCGGGAGAATGTGGGCACTCCCCAGATACGTGCCTTCCTGTCCCGGCTGCGGGGAGGGAGGCGTAGGGGAGGGGGTACTGTCATGCTCCCCGGCTCCCCTGCCTTGCTCACCGGCTCCCCTGCCACGCGTCCCCCGCTCCACAGCCTCCATGCCCCATCACCTGCGGTCCCCAGGCAGCCCGGTCCCCGCTCCCGGCGCCCGTCGGCAACTCTGATCCAGCCCGGCACTCCAGCCTCCTGTGCACCGCTCCCTGCTCTGGCTTCTGGCACCCGGGCCTCGCGCATGCGCATTAGGGCGCGCGCGCGGTCATTGACCCTCTCTTAAAGGGCCAGTGTCCTCCAACAGGATATTGAAGTATCAGGTACAGGGTATATAGGGGGATCCTTTCCAAGTGGGCGGGGCCTGTTCTTCGTGTTTGCTAAGCTAGGAGTCAGGTCTCCTTGTGTCTTGTGCCATACTTACCTATCTCTCTCGTAGAGTCGCTCCTGCCACGCCAACCGGTCCTGACGATACCCGAACCACGAACGGTGACTGTCTGCCATCCCGTCAGTTCCTACCATCTCTGATCCCTGTGGTGACCCACCATCTCGCTCCGTTGGTTCCGGATTCTGCCTGACGTCATCTCAGCCTCCGAACCTGAGCTCCGTCACCCGGACTACCTTCAGAGACCCCGTGGTCCCAGGGACTTCTTCACTCCACTCCTCTGCACAGACTGTCCTGCTACCCGTAGTGCTCCGGCTACCGGGCACCTTGCCCTCGGTGAGGTGTTCAGCCCAGTGGATCCACCTCCTGGGTCTGCCCGTCCACCTGGTCCTAACATATATACAGTGCCTACAAGTAGTATTCAACCCCCTGCAGATTTAGCAGGTTTGATAAGATGCAAATAAGTTAGAGCCTGCAAGCTTCAAACAAGAGCAGGATTTATTAACAGATGCATAAATCTTACAAACCAACAAGTTATGTTGCTCAGTTAAATTTTAATACATTTTCAACATAAAAGTGTGGGTCAATTATTATTCAACCCCTAGGTTTAATATTTTGTGGAATAACTCTTGTTTGCAATTACAGCTAATAATCGTCTTTTATAAGACCTGATCAGGCCGGCACAGGTCTCTGGAGTTATCTTGGCCCACTCCTCCATTCAGATCTTCTCCAAGTTATCTAGGTTCTTTGGGTGTCTCATGTGGACTTTAATCTTGAGCTCCATCCACAAGTTTTCAATTGGGTTAAGGTCAGGAGACTGACTAGGCCACTGCAACACCTTGATTTTTTCCCTCTTGAACCAGGCCTTGGTTTTCTTGGCTGTGTGCTTTGGGTCGTTGTCTTGTTGGAAGATGAAATGACGACCCATCTTAAGATCCTTGATGGAGGAGCGGAGGTTCTTGGCCAAAATCTCCAGGTAGGCCGTGCTATCCATCTTCCCATGGATGCGGACCAGATGGCCAGGCCCCTTGGCTGAGAAACAGCCCCACAGCATGATGCTGCCAACACCATGCTTGACTGTAGGGATGGTATTCTTGGGGTCGTATGCAGTGCCATCCAGTCTCCAAACGTCCCGTGTGTGGTTGGCACCAAAGATCTCGATCTTGGTCTCATCAGACCAGAGAACCTTCAACCAGTCTGTCTCAGAGTCCTCCAAGTGATCATGAGCAAACTGTAGACGAGCCTTGACATGACGCTTTGAAAGTAAAGGTACCTTACGGGCTCGTCTGGAACGGAGACCATTGCGGTGGAGTATGTTACTTATGGTGTTGACTGAAACCAATGTCCCCACTGGCATGAGATCTTCCCGGAGCTCCTTCCTTGTTGTCCTTGGGTTAGCCTTGACTCTTCGGACAAGCCTGGCCTCGGCACGGGTGGAAACTTTCAAAGGCTGTCCAGGCCGTGGAAGGCTAACAGTAGTCCATAAGCCTTCCACTTCCGGATGATGCTCCCAACAGTGGAGACAGGTAGGCCCCACTCCTTGGAAAGGGTTTTGTACCCCTTGCCAGCCTTGTGACCCTCCACGATCTTGTCTCTGATGGCCTTGGAATGCTCCTTTGTCTTTCCCATGTTGACCAAGTATGAGTGCTGTTCACAAGTTTGGGGAGGGTCTTAATTAGTCAGAAAAGGCTGAAAAAGAGATAATTAATCCAAACATGTGAAGCTCATTGTTCTTTGTGCCTGAAATACTTCTTAATACTTTAGCGGAACCAAACCGAATTCTTGTGGTTTGAGGGGTTGAATAATAAATGACCCTCTGAATAAACTTTTCACAATTTAAAAAAAAAAATAAAAAAAGAGATAACATTATTTTTTGCTGCAGTGCATTTCACACTTCCAGGCTGATCTACAGTCCAAATGTCACAATGCTAAGTTAATTCTGAATGTGTAAACCTGCTAAATCTGCAGGGGGTTGAATACTACTTGTAGGCACTGTATATATATATAATATATATATGTATATAAAACATTTTGAATAATATGCAGTATATATGGACTGAGTGTATATGTATGGACTGAGTAATATTTTTTGAGTATATTGAGTAATACGGTATATATACTTGTTGTGCAAATTTTTAGGTCTTATTCCTGGGAGTAATTCCCATTGGTGTTATTGTAACATACACAGAATTTCGTAGCCTTGCAACATTGTTTACTGGTGGCTCAATATTCACAAATCTAACTAATTTGTAGGACAAGTGCATCTCAATAAATTAGAATATCATCAAAAAGTTAATTTATTTCAGTAATTGAATACAAAAAAGGGAAGCACATATTATATGGAGTCATTACACAGAGAGTCATCTATTTCTATACATTATATAGAGTCATTAAACACAGAGGGATCTATTTCAAGTGTTTATTTTTGTTAATGTTGATCATTATGTAGCACCCCTGCGGTACCAGGTGCCACAAATGTAACCAGTGGAAACTCAAACCTCAGAATATCCGTGCAAGTAAGTTCACCAGCACCTTCAGGCCACATACACAACCCCAACACTAACCTGGGAGACTGCCTAGTAACAGGTAAAAAGGGAGGGCACTGATTGGATGTAGCCACCCATCCTGTAGGGAGAGACCCAGTAAGGGAGAGGGGCCAGTGGTCAGTTGGGAAGCTGGCAGGAAGTAGTGAGCAGTCAGAGAAGGAGAGGAGGAGAGGAGTAGTAGTAGAAAAAGTAAAGTACAGAAAGAGACCTGTAGAGACAACGGAGAGCTGTAAAAGGAGTGAGAACTGTGGAGAACGGAACCAGGACTCTAGGCACTGTGGGTTACCTGTGGAAGCGTCAGACTCCAGGAACCACGGAGGGCCTGTGGAAGTTCGGAACCAAGGCTCACAGGACTCAGCACAAGGCGGGGTGCAGACCCTAGGACAGTGTGACACTTTATGGTCAGCTGTTAACTCTGTCGGGTGAGAAGATCTCCAGGGTCAATCGCCAACCTAGAAAGCCTGAAGCACAAGCAGCAAAGAAGGGACCTGGGACTAAACCCCTTAAATAGTCCAGGCTGCCTGCATTAGGGCCCAGACTGAAGAGAAGGGACTTATAAGTAGCTCCAGTACATGGGAGTCCAATCACAACAAGTGTGCACGGAGGACAGCCATCCCAGATCCAGCTTGCATGGAGAACAAGGGGAACGGGTACACCTGGAACGGAGCCATCACCCATGGTTCCATTACCAAAAGGCAAGGCAAGTTAAACTGCAACACTGGTGTGGACTGTGTCCTTGATGGTGTGCACTCACATAGAATGCTTCCCACTAAAACCGCCATCATCCACTGTCACGTGAGCCTCTAACCATGATTACCGACAATGCTAGAATGGCGCCAGAATGGAAGGTGAGTACAGGGTCTTTTATTTTAACTGGGGGAATCAAGTTAAATTAGAAGGGGGTTGTCCTAGTAGTGGAAAACCCCTATAAGTGATCAAATTCTGTTCCTTAAGATTAGAAATGAGCGAGCCTCTAGAGGCTCAAGTTCGGTTTGGTTTGTCGAATGGACACCACGTTTGAGTTTGGTTCGGTGAGCCGTTCAACGAACCTCTCGAACCCCATTGAAAACAATGGGAGGCAATCACAAACATATAAAAACACATTATAAATGTACACATACAGTTAATAAACATTGCCATAACACTTACCGGTCCCCGCAATGTGTCCTGCACTCTGTCTCCTGCCGCTATTCCTTCCGATGATCGCTGCGTCCTCCCGGTAACCAGCACTGATGATAGGACCTATCATGACGTCAAAATAGCATGTGACCAGTCACGTGTCTGTTATCTCATTGGCTACAGACTGGTCACATGGCTTTGACGTCATGCTAGAACCTGTCAGTGCATCTCTCCAGTATGCGGTGATCTTTTGTGTATCTCCATGTACCGGCGACATGCTCTGGCACACGGTCGGGTTCCCTGTCTGCTTCCCCGTTCCGTTATTCAAGAGCTGCCACAGCCGGTCAATAATGGAGATCACCGTTGCTATAGCAATGCGCCTGTCAGTGGTGATGTCACCGCTAACAGCATGCAGCCTCTGAACACTCACGGAGTGAAAAGACTGCACAGGAAGCAACACCGTCTTCTTCCAATGCAGCGCTGCTGATGTAGCAGAGCTGCATGTGTTGAAGGAGAAAGAAGACAGAAGAGCAGGATCGTGGAGGGATGAGAGGGAGTAATAAACATGAAGTCTCTAATGTGTCTGTGTATTTATTTCTATTAAAGTATTTTTTCTCTGTGTGGTCTTTTTTTAAACCTTTATTTGAGATTCTTAAAGGTCAAACTTGCCTGACATTAAGAATCTCTGGCTTAATACTAGCTAGTAAAACAAAGCTAGTATTAACTCATGATTACCCAGCAAGCCACCCTGCTCCAGGGCTGTTGGAAAAGTTGGATACAGCGCCAGATGATGGAGCTTCTAAGAAAGTGCTATTTTTTGGGGTGGCTGCGGATTGCAATTCGCAGCAGAAGCTCCCAGAAACCTCGGGCTAACCTGTGCTGCAATCCCCAGCTTCCTAGTTGTACCTGGCTGGGAACAAAAATATGGCGAAGCCCACGTCATTTGTTTTTTAATTATTTCTTGAAATAAGTGAAATAATTAAAAAAAATGGGCTTCCCTATATTTTTGGTTCCCAGCCGGGTCCAAATAGGCAGCTGGGGGTTGGGGGCAGCCCGTAGGTGACTGCTGTACCTGGCTAGCAAACAAAAATATGGCGAAGCCCACGTCACTTTTTTGGTGGGCAAAAAACTCCTGCATACAGTCCTGGATGGAGTATGCTGAGCCTTGTAGTTCTGCAGCTGCTGTCTGCTCTCCTGCATACACTAGTGAATGGAGCATGCTGAGCCTTGTCGTTCTGCAGCTGCTGTCTGCTCTCCTCCATACAGACAGGCAGCAGCTGCAGAACTACAAGGATCAGCATACTACATCCAGGACTCGAAAAAAGAGGGGAGCCAGCACTGCTTGTGAATGGCTTGCAACAATGAAGAAATAAAAAGTGTAATATTCACAAATTCGTTCCTACTGTAAAATTCAATGAGATTTTTTGCAAATGATTGATCAATGATTTGAGCCCCCCTGCCCCGTCACGGCAAATCTCTATAGGGGGGTCCCTAACGCTATATTATAAATTATTATGTACCAAAAGGTCTCATATAATGAGCAGGACCATATGAAGACACCACTTACCTGAGACATGTCTGAACCGCTCCCATGCTGCTAGGACTGACAACCGCGAATAAAGGCAGCCCAGGTGCCAGTGTGTGAGGCAGAACCACACACACCAGCACAATGTCAGGACTGGCCCTCACAGTGCCAGACCAGCAAGCATGGATGAGGGCGGAACAAGGTTCAGGCAGGTGGTGTTTAAATAATGATGCCTTGGAGCAGGAGGCGGTGGCTGTGTGTGAACAAGCACCAGACTGAATTTTGATGGCTACAGAAGGAATTTGCAAACCACACTGGGCGTGCACGGCATGGTGGCGGTTGACCACCTGACCAGAAAACGCGGTTGTCAGTCCTAGCAGCATGGGAGCGGTTCAGACATGTCTCAGGTAAGTGGTGTCTTCATATGGTCCTGCTCATTATATGAGACCTTTTGGTACATAATAATTTATAATATAGCGTTAGGGACCCCCCTATAGAGATTTGCCGTGACGGGGCAGGGGGGCTCAAATCATTGATCAATCATTTGCAAAAAATCTCATTGAATTTTACAGTAGGAACGAATTTGTGAATATTACACTTTTTATTTCTTCATTGTTGCAAGCCATTCACAAGCAGTGCTGGCTCCCCTCCTTTTCTCGTTTACTGGTCAGGTGGTCGACCGCCACCATGCCGTGCACGCCCAGTGCGGTTTGCAAATTCTTTCTGTAGCCATCAAAATTCAGTCTGGTGCTTGTTCACACACAGCCACCGCCTCCTGCTCCAAGGCATCATTATTTAAACACCACCTGCCTGAACCTTGTTCCGCCCTCATCCATGCTTGCTGGTCTGGCACTGTGAGGGCCAGTCCTGACATTGTGCTGGTGTGTGTGGTTCTGCCACACACACTGGCACCTGGGCTGCCTTTATTCGCGGTTGTCAGTCCTAGCAGCATGGGAGCGGTTCAGAAATGTCTCAGGTAAGTGGTGTCTTCATATGGTCCTGCTCATTATATGAGACCTTTTGGTACATAATAATTTAATAATATAGCATTAGGGACCCCCCTATAGAGATTTGCCGTGACGGGGCAGGGGGGCTCAAATCATTGATCAATCATTTGCAAAAAATCTCATTAAATTTTACAGTAGGAACGAATTTGTGAATATTACACTTTTTATTTCTTCATTGTTGCAAGCCATTCACAAGCAGTGCTGGCTCCCCTCCTTTTCTCGTTTACTGGTCAGGTGGTCGACCGCCACCATGCCGTGCACGCCCAGTGTGGTTTGCAAATTCCTTCTGTAGCCATCAAAATTCAGTCTGGTGCTTGTTCACACACAGCCACCGCCTCCTGCTCCAAGGCATCATTATTTAAACACCACCTGCCTGAACCTTGTTCCGCCCTCATCCATGCTTGCTGGTCTGGCACTGTGAGGGCCAGTCCTGACATTGTGTGTGTGTGGTTCTGCCACACACACTGGCACCTGGGCTGCCTTTATTCGCGGTTGTCAGTCCTAGCAGCATGGGAGCGGTTCAGACATGTCTCAGGTAAGTGGTGTCTTCATATGGTCCTGCTCATTATATGAGACCTTTTGGTACATAATAATTTATAATATAGTGTTAGGGACCCCCCTATAGAGATTTGCCGTGACGGGGCAGGGGGGCTCAAATCATTGATCAATCATTTGCAAAAAATCTCATTGAATTTTACAGTAGGAACGAATTTGTGAATATTACACTTTTTATTTCTTCATTGTTGCAAGCCATTCACAAGCAGTGCTGGCTCCCCTCCTTTTTTCCATCCAGGACTGTATGCAGGAGTTTTTTGCCCCCCAAAAAACTTATGTGGGCTTCGCCATGTTTTTGTATGCTAGCCAGGTACAGCAGGCAGCTACGGGCTGCCCCCAACCCCCAGCTGCCTATTTGTACCCGGCTGGGAACCAAAAATATAGGGAAGCCCTTTTTTTTATTAATTATTTCATGAATTTCATGAAATAATTCAAAAACAAATGACGTGGGCTTTGCCATATTTTTGTATGCTAGCCAGGTACAGCAGGCACCTACGAGCTGCCCCCAACCCCCAGCTGCCTATTTGTACCCGGCTGGGAACCAAAAATATAGGAAAGCCCTTTTTTTATTATTTCATGAATTTCATGAAAATCGAAAAAGTCTGTGGAGCCTCTGTTAGGAGTCTCAACACAGAAACTAGCCAGATATCGCTCCGGGAACAGACTTTTTTGATTTGCATATTTCCCAGGGGGCAATGCACCTAGGATGTCACTGTATTGAGCGCCCTTGTTGGCTGCCAGCAGTGTTTTCTCTGGCTGGTCTCCCCGAGATCAGTGATTGTTTTGTCTTGTTGGTCTACTAGGCATTGCTCCCACCTGGCCAGAATCCTACTCCACACTGATGAGGGGAAATACCCCGAAACAGCTGTCTGTGGATGGATACTTGGCCTTGGCATTTCCCTTGTCATATCTTTAAACTAGTCAAAGAGTTGGATATTGACTAAAAGGGCCACTTCATATGGTGGTTATGGTGATTTCCTTAAAAGAGCCACTCCTTGGCTAGGTCCTTCCCGGAGCGATATCTGGCTAGTTTCTGTGTTGAGACTCCTAACAGAGGCTCCACAGACTTTTTTGATTTGCATATTTCCCAGGGGGCAATGCACCTAGGATTTCACTGTATTGAGCGCCCTCGTTGGCTGCCGGCAGTGTTTTCTCTGGCTGGTCTACCCGAGATCAGTGATTGTTTTGTCTTGTTGGTCTACTAGGCATTGCTCCCACCTGGCCAGAATCCTATTCCACACTGATGAGTGGAGATGAGCGAACTGGTCGCGGTTTGGCTCAGATCGGTTTGCCGAACCGAGGTCTGGTTCGCGTTCGGTTCGGCGAACCGCTCGAACCACATAGGAAACAATGGGAGGCAATCACAAACACATAAAAACACCTAGAAAACACCCTCAAAGGTGTCCAAAAGGTGACAAACAACTCACTATACAACACAAACACATGGGAAAGTGACAAGAACAAAATCTCATGCGAAAACAAAACAGGGTAACAAGGAAAAAGAGGACGAGACACAGATATAGGCATGGCATGCCCTTCAAAAATCATGTAAAACACCGCAAGGTGACTCCAAGCGGAGTCTCCCTTTTTTCCAAAAATTGGGCCACACAGACACCCACCCCTTTAGTGGCAGCACTTGTGCCCCAGTTGTACACTTCACAGGTAAATTTGCATCAAGCACATTCAAAAATACGCCATCCTTAACCGTCCCCAGGATGACACTGGGGTAGGTAGCTAAGTCTTTGCTGATCCCAGATCTGTTCATCTTGGATCATTTTTAGAAATACTGCAAGCAAGGGTTACTCCAAGCGGAGTCTCCCTTTTTTCCAAAAATTGGGCCACACAGACACCCACCCCTTCAGTGGCAGCACTTGTGCCCCAGTTGTACACTTCACAGGTAGATTTGCATCAAGCACATTCAAAATCCACAAGCTTTTGCTCTCCCCAGGATGACACCGGGGTAGTAAAGTCCTTGTGAATCCATGACTTGTTCATTTTGATAAACGTTAGTCTGTCCACATTGTCACTGGACAGAGGCGTGCGCTTATCTGTCAGCACACACCCAGCAGCACTGAAGACACGTTCAGAGACAACGCTGGCAGCTGGACATGACAAGATCTCCAAGGCGTAAGTGGAGAGCTCTGGCCATTTTTCAAGATTTGAAGCCCAAAATGAGCATGGCTCCATTTGCAAAGTCATGGCATCGATGTTCATTTGGAGATACTCCTGTATCATCCCCTCCAGCCGTTGACTATGTGTCAGACTTCTTGTCTCTGGTGGCCTTGCAAAGGAGGGTCTAAAAAAATTATGAAAAGAATCAAAAAAATTCCTGTTACCAGCACCAGATACAGTGCTGCTGGTACGGGTAGACTGTTGAAGATAACGAGACCGTCCCATGTTTGTCAAGTTAAAACTGGGAGATTCACTCCGTGCACCACGGTTGTTTGGTGGAAAAGCCAAGTTAAGATCGAGTAACAGCTTTTGCTGATACTCCTGCATACGTGTGTTTCTTTCTATGGATGGAATTATGTCACAAAATTTGAACTTGTACCGGGGATCTAATAGTGTGGCAAGCCAGTACTCATCATCACTTCTAATTGTGACAATACGAGGGTCATCTTGGAGGTAGTGCAGCAAGAAGGCGCTCATGTGTCTGGTGCAGCCATGCGGAGCAAGTCCACGCTGTGTTTGTGGCATAGAGGTGCTAACCGTTCTTTCTTCCTCTGACATCTCCCCCCAACCTCTTTCAACTGAAATTTGACCAAGGTCTCCCTCATCCGCTGAGTCTTCCATGTCCATGGACAGTTCGTCCTCCATTTCTTCATGTTCTCCTGTACCTTCCTCAACATTTCGCCTGCTACCATGCGCCCTTGTTGATCCCTGTCCCCCATGGTCCCATGCCTGCCGCCTTGGTGATGATGAACGTCTGGACCTTGGTGATGTTGTTGTCCCTTGCGCATATGAATCCTCCTGTAGTTCCTCCCCTTCCTGTTGTCCCACCCCCTGACTCCAAATAGTGTTTAGCGTGTGCTCCAGCATGTAAATGACTGGAATTTTCATGCTGATAATGGCATTGTCAGCGCTAAACATATTCGTCGCCTTGTCGAAACTGTGCAGAAGGGTGCATAGGTCCTTGATCTGAGACCACTCCATCAGCATGATCTGCCCCACCTCTGCATCTCGTTGGCCCAGGCTATACGTCATGACGTATTGCAGCAGGGCTCGGCGGTGCTGCCACAGTCGCTGTAACATATGGAGATGGAGAGTCGAATTCCAGCGTGTCAGCACATCGCATTTCAGGTGATGAATCGGCAGGCCGAAAGACTTCTGGAGCGATACAAGTCGCTCAGCTGCGGCGGTTGAACGGCAGAAGTGAGCAGACAGTTTTCGTGCCCTGTTCAGAAGGCCATCTAGGCCGGGATAGTGTGTTAAAAATTGCTGGACAACAAGGTTCAACACGTGAGCCATAAAAGGCATGTGTGTCACCTTTCCCAGGCGAAGGGCCACACCCAGGTTTGCAGCATTGTCGCACACTTCCTTACCAGGCTGCAGGTTGAGTGGAGACAACCATTTACCAAACTCAGTCTCCAGAGCTGCCCACAACTCAGCCGCTGTGTGTCTCTTATTTCCAAGACATTTCAAGACAAAGACCGCCTGATGCCATTGCGCTCTGCTGCCAGCATAGTAATGAGGGGTGCGTGATTCCTTCTGCGCAGTTCCAATGCTGGTGGCCTGACCAGGCAGGCTTGGGGCTGAGGTGGAGGACCCAGACGAGGTTGAGGAGGCAGAAGCAGTGGATGAACTTGGACAGACAGAGGATTGACGCCCAAGTCGTGGGGACGGCAAGACTTGGGCAGTAGACCCTTCACCATCTATCACCACAGTTACCCAGTGCCCAGTCAGCGACATGTAACGTCCCTATCCTTGCTTACTGGTCCAAGTATCGGTGGTGAAATGCATCCATTCACACACAGAGTTTCTCAAGGAAGCGGTGATGTTGTGTGCGACATGCTGGTGTAGCACAGGCACACCTTTCTTAGAGAAGTAGTGGCGACTGGGCATCTGGTACTGGGGCACAGCGACAGACATAAGGTCTCTAAAATCCTGTGTGTCCACCAGGCGGAAAGGCAGCATTTCGGTAGCTAAGAGCTTACAGAGGGATAAAGTCAGCCTCTTAGCTTTGTCATGGGTCGCAGGAAATGGCCTTTTATTTGTCCACATCTGAGGGACAGAGATCTGGCTGTTGTGTGTAGACGGTGGTGAGTAGGGTGTCCCTGAAAAAATGCAGGTTTGTGAGGAAAGTGCAGGCGTAGACATGATGTTGCCTTCATCCAAAGTTGATGCTATCGATGTCTGAGAGAGCTGTACACACGCACTTGTTTCACCTTCCAAACCAACTGACGACCTACCAAGCAAACTGCCTGTTGCGGTTACACTGGTGGAAGTTGTGCATGGAAAACCAGGTGTGACAGCTGTCCCCACAGTCCTAGAAGATGAAGAGCGCGCGGATGCACTGGAAGGGGCAGGCGGTGGATGGTTCGCTCCGCTAGGCCGCATTGCAGCACGGTGAGCTTCCCACTGGGACATATGATATTTATTCATGTGACGATTCATGGAAGAAGTTGTCAAACTGCTGAGGTTTTGCCCTCTACTAACAGATTCCCGACAAATTTTACAGATCACATGATTTGGGCGATCCTTTGCAAGGTCAAAAAAGGACCAGGCTAGGCAAGGCTTAGAGGGCATGCGACCTGCTGGGCCCCCCCGACTAGTGCTCAGAGGCAGAGTGGGGGCTGAGGATACAGTTGTAGACGTGCTACCAGTACTCCTCCTCTGTCCTCTGCACCTGCAAGGTAACTTCGTCGTCAGTAGCATCCTCCTCCACCGCCTCTGTTGACCTCCTCGAGTGCCTGACTGTGGGTTGACAGTAGGTGGGATCTAGAAGTTCCTCATCAAGCGTTGTGTTTGCACTCCCTAACCCCTCAGACCGAGCCTCTTCCTGCGCTGAATGAATATTTAAGTTGTCATCCCAATCTGGTATCTGCGTCTCATCGTCATCAGTATGTTCCTCATTGTCTATTACAACAGGTGTTTCAGTTTGTGAATAAGGGTCAACATTATGGTCAGAAACTTGTTCATCACGGCCTGAATCTGAGTCACAAAGGTTCTGGGCATCACTGCAGACCATTTCCTGGTCTGTACTCACTGTAGCTTGGGAGCAGACCTCTGATTCCCAGGCTATAGTGTGACTGAACAGCTCTGCAGACTCAGCCATCTCTGTTCCACCATACTGTGCAGGGCGGATGGAGTTTTGAGAGCTGGGAGAAAGCAAGTGTGATTGGGATGACAACTCCGAGGACTGGTGTATTTTGGATGCGGTAGTTGAGGTGGCGGAGAGGGCACTTGTTGGACCACTTGAGATCCATTCAAGCATTTTCTTTTTTTGGCCATCATCTACCTTTGTTCCAGTTGTTCGTGTTCGTAAAAAAGGGAGCACATCTGATTGTCCATGGAAAGTAGTAGACATCTTACTTTTGCTGGAAGATGGCCTATCTTCAGCAGATGTTAATGGAGCTTTGCCACCTTCCCCACGGACACAATTTTTTTTTCCTTTTCCAACACGCCTGTTCCCCTTTCCACCAGCATCTGTCATTTTGCCACTCATTTTGATTGCGACAAGATTGTCCACTTAAAATGTGGTAGTAAAAATTGAGAGGTGGTGTAGATTGCAGAGGTGGCCTACCTTTATTGACAGCAGAATAAACAACAATAACTATCCCGGACAATGCAACTATGGCCCTTAAACTGGCAGCACAGTTTGCTAGTATAATAGATTAGTAAAAATGAGTTTGAGTGTGCAATGCAGAGGTGCTGCAAATATCTTAGCACCAGTGTGTCACGGGCGGCGGGACGCTGTGCTCGCTAACGCTCGGGTCCGGCGCTGCTGCTGCTCGGTGGCTCGAGCGGTGGGCCGGATCTGGAGACTCGAGCGGCGCTCCTCACCCGTGAGTGAAAAGGGGGGTGGCTTGTTTGGGGATTTAGTCCGTGATGCCACCCACAGGTTGTGGTGAAGATGGGCACCACCGCTGCTGGTGACGGGGATCCAGGGAGTGATGGTAAGGAGCAGCTGGGATGTTGTTTTTCCCCTCCGTGGGTAGGGGTTGGTGGTCCCGGGGCCCGGTGGTGTGACGGGGAGGCAGGGTCGGTGAGGTGCGCGGTGCAGTGCCGGATGGCACGGGTGTACTCACTCAGCAATAGATGCACAAAGTCTCCGGTAAACCAAACGGCTGGATGGTTGGGTCCCGCAGCCGGCTGCAGTGTCTCTCCCCGGACAGGTGATGGTGGCTGTCTTTCCTGCACCTTTGTGTACTGTGTTGACTCCAATGGCTTCCCAACGGTAGTCCACTCTCCGGTGTATAGATACCGGAGGAGCCCGTTTTGCCCGCAGGAGCTGGCCCTCGGATTTCTAGCCGGTGGCGGTGGCTGTATATCCTCATGGTGTGAGCGGTTGCCTTCAATCCGGACTTGGTTGTTAGGGAACCCCGGGGGTTCCTGTCACATTCGGATTTGACTATTGACGGCGGCTCCAAGCCTGGTCGGGGTCCGATGGTCCTGCCTGTGTGCTTAGCTTCACTCCGTTCCCCGGTCCGGTACCGGTGGGCCACCACCCAGCCCTGGTCCGTACGGCTCTGCGAGTTCCACCAACTCCTGCAGACGGCCACCACCGTCTGCCAACTTTGCTCTCAGTGCCTGGGCTCCAACCCAGACAATTGCAGTACGTGACCTCTCACTTTCACCTCCAAACTCTATCTACTCCACACTCTAACTCTCACTGACTGCTTTTCCCGCCTCCAGGCCTGTGAACTCCTTGGTGAGTGGGGCCAACTGCCTGGCTCCGCCCCACCTGGTGTGAACATCAGACCCTGGAGGGAGGCAACAAGGGTTTTGTGTCTGACTAATGTAACTGTCCGGGGGTGGGGGTGTGTGTGTGTTTTCTCTGTGGCTACCTGGCTAGTCCAGGGCGCCACATTCCCCCTTGGTAAAAAGCAGACCGTCCGCGGGCTGCCCGTCCATCACCGGTTTTATTTTTCAAACTGCAAAAATATAAATAACATGGTAAACGGTAAAACATAAGCATACTTTAGGTCTTCTTAAACGTTACAACACATATCTACATTTTTAATAACAGACTGACGGATGTCTACCACTCTCCCACCCAAGCAACCTAGCCCTGATGCTGCCCCTAAGAAGTGGGAGCACCCCTTTACCCCAGTCTAGGTTCAGACTGCCAGGGCGGGAACGGGTACGGTAACTCGCACCCGACTGTCACTTCAGGGGACCCCACGTCCAGGGGTACCCCTGACTCCCGGAGGATGACCACCGGTCCAGGTGGTGGCCAGGCCCCAGCCTGCTCTGCTGCGGGCCCTTCCTCCAATCTGCCTCTCCGGAGGCGGCAACGGTATCAATCCCACAACATTATTTACAGGCCCACAAGTTCGTGGGTGGCCTGCTAGTTCTCGGCCATGTCCATGAGGAGTTTCTCATGTGGGTATGGGGAGTAACCAAAAGGGGCTACTCCAGTCCCAACAGGGACGGTTCTCTTCTCAGAAGGTAATCTGGTGATTTTTCGGTTTGATTAATTTTCATTCATTGGGAAAACAAAGTGCTGAGGGTCCCAACGGGGACAACTTGGTTGCAACGGTCGACCGCTGCCGATTCAACTCTTTTCAGAATAAACGCGGGCATTCACATCCGCTCTCCTGCCCAGGAGCCAGGACCACTTGGGTGCCCACAGCGCCGGCTATGACCGGCCTCTCATACTGCCGTGGGCCCCACCGATCAGTGGCCTGCTCTGGATCAGCCGGTGTGGGGGACGGGCCCAGCTGGAGTCCCTCCGTGCCGGCTACGACCGGTACCTTCGATAATGAGGGACCCCACTGTGACGTGGCCTGCTCTGCCTCCTGGCAGCTGCATCCCCGCCATGCCTCAGCCGAGGTCCGGGGTCTGGGAGCAGTTGACGGGACTTACGGTGCTGGCTTCTGGTCGAGGATCACCTCAGCTGCAGCCGGGCGGACTGCCGGGGCCGTCGTCATCTCCGTCGCAGTTGGAAAGTAAGCCGGGACGGGTGCCAGGGCGATGACAAAGGTAAGGCCCAGGGGCCCCAGGTCTGGGCCCTCTCCCACAGACGCTGCGGGCTCCGCTACCGGTGGCAGGGGTAACGGGTCGGTCGGGGCGTTGGCCGCGGGCATGGGCAGTGAGGGAGGTAGCGTGGTGGACGGCAGCAGGCCGGGACCCTCAGCCATATCGACTGATCCCTCGGGGACATAGGGGCGTGGGTCGCTTACCCACTCCTCTGAGACCACCTCCACTTCGGATGCCCAAACGGTTGCGGCCAGGCCCTTCATCTCCAACGTCCACTTCGCCAGCATGAAGTAGACTTGGGCCTGGAGCTCCTGGCACATCTTGCGGCTGGATCCAGGAACATGTTTCAGCAGAGTCCTGGCGTCCTTGCATGCGGCAGCGCTAGTTACATGCCGCCGCGGCTGCGACCGCCGCTCCTCCAACGGCTCCGTCAGGCGCAGACATCTTTTTCCTGTCTCCCCTTGGTTCTTTCTAGCACTTCCGCTTTGGGGGCGGGGCCTCGCTTTTCGCGCCTTCCCTGCTCGGGGAAAACGCTCGAGCAGGAAATCTTGGAGCGATTTTGGATCGTTGCAAAAATGTCCTAAATCGCTCCTCGCTGACATGGGGGTCCATTCTCAAATATCGCTGCTGTCGCTTGGGCGAAGTTGATCCTCTTCCCTGCAGCAGCACACATCGCTACGTGTGACGCCTCAGGAACGAGGAACCTCTCCTTACCTGCCACATGCCAGCAATGAGGAAGGAAGGAGGTGGGCGGGATGTTCGTCCCGCTCATCTCCGCCCCTCCGCTTTGATTGGCCGGCCGCTTAGTGACGTCGCGGTGACATCGCTGTGATGCCGAACATCCCTCCCCCTTGAGGGAGGGATTGTTCGGCAGTCACAGCAACGCCACTGACCAGGTAAGTGCGTGTGACGCTGTCGTAGCGATAATGTTCGCTGCGGCAGCGATCACCAAATATCGGCATAACGATAGGGGCAGGTGCTATCACGCTCGCCATCGCTAGCATCGGCTAGCGATGTTGCAGTGTGTAAAGCCCGCTAT
Organism: Anomaloglossus baeobatrachus; assembly: GCF_048569485.1. NCBI lineage: Eukaryota > Metazoa > Chordata > Amphibia > Anura > Aromobatidae > Anomaloglossus > Anomaloglossus baeobatrachus. The sequence goes on from NC_134362.1 coordinate 80,170,234, forward strand.
AGTAACAATGAGCTTGATTCTGCAATGCAGAGGTGCTGCAAATATCTTGGCACCAGTGGGACACCAATGAAGTCCAACAGCCACTTTTAGGATGCCACTAAGTTTCCTCAGTGTTTGCTAATATAATGGCTTAGTAAAAATGAGCTTGAGTGTGCAATGCAGAGGTGCTGCAAATATCTTGGCACCAGTGGGATACTAATGAAGTCCAACAGCCACTTTTAGGATGCCACTAAGTTTCCTCAGTGTTTGCTAGTATAATAAATAAGGAATAAAGTTTGGAACTCCATTCTATGTCTGAACTGGGGGCAAAAACCTAAAAAAACATCACTATATGGAGATAAGGTATGCACACCAGTGACTATGCAAGGGGAATACATGAAATAGCAGAAACTGCTGTGTGAATACTGACATGAAAAATTCAATAGCTATATGTAAGAATGAATTGTGAAAAATGGAACCTGCATTACTGCCATGAATATATGAATAAAGAGAAATTTAGCTACTGAATTGATCAATGCAATAGAGCCCCAACACTACGCCAAAGTATTTCTCTACGTTGGGGTCCCTAGCTTGTGTGTGTCCTCTCATTCAGTTAAAAAACTTACCGTGTATGGGAAGCTGAGACCCAGGCTATATATACGTATCATGTGGATTGGCAATAGGTGTGAGTGGGGTGGGTTCTCAAACGAAAAACTACTAACAAATAAGGAATAACGTTTGGAACTCCATTCTATGTCTGAACTGGGTGCAAAAACCTAAAAAAAATCTCTATATGGAGATAAGGTATGCACACCAGTGACTATGCAAGGGGAATACATGTAATAGCAGAATGCAATGCAGAGGTGCTGCAAATATCTTGGCACCAGTGGGACACCAATGAAGTCCAACAGCCACTTTTAGGATGCCACTAAGTTTCCTCAGTGTTTGCTAGTATAATGGCTTAGTGAAAATGACTTTGAGTGTGCAATGCAGAGGTGCTGCAAATTGCTTTGCACCAGTGGGACACTAATGAAGTCCAACAGCCACTTTTAGGATGCCACTAAGTTTCCTCAGTGTTTGCTAGTATAATGGCTTAGTAACTATGAGCTTGAGTGTGCAAAGGGCAGGAGGGTACAGTGGCCGGGTTGTGGGTCAGTGTAGAGGAAAGGAAGCCTCACTTTCTATCCTTCCTAATGGTGAAATGCAGCAAGGAACTTCATGACCTTAGCTACACAGACGCTCTTATCTGTAGCTGTTAAAAACTCTTTCCACGGACCTGACTGTCACCTATGGCTATGAGCCTGCTGTAATTAGCCCTTACAAGGGCTGAAAGAAACTTCTATCCCTATTCTGCATAGCGCTGTGTGTAGAGCATACACAGCAGTATCGGAGACAGGAGCTGCGCCAGCGGTGATTGACACCCAGGCGCAAAAGGCAGATAATGGCGTCCAGACGGGCAGATACCCGTTTTTATAATGCAGGGACATGTGACATGGACAGCCTATGACACATGCCCTTGCTTCTCTGGCAAAAAGTCCACTTAACTGTGTGCGTGTCTGGGATTGGCTGACATGCTGGCCCGCCCCACTACACGCGCGCTTAGGGAAGGAAGACAAGGAAGAAAAAAAATGGCGATCACCATTATCCCAGCAACAGTGATCTGAATGCGCAGTCCCCGCACACTATACGCTGAAATTTCATAACAGTATGAGTCACAGAGTGACTTACACTATTACAGCGAAAAGCCAGCTAGTAATTAGCTTTGCTCTTTGCTGCTAAAACCGTTCTCGAATGTAACTAGAACTATCGAGCTTTTAGCAAAAACCTCGAGTTCTAGTTCAACCTAGAACAGCCCCCAAAATCACTCGAACCGCGAACTGGAGAACCATGAACCGCGCTCAACTCTACTGATGAGGGGCAATACCCCGAAACAGCTGTCTGTAGATGGATACCTGGCCTTGGTATTTCCCTTGTCATATCTTTAAACTTGTCAAAGAGTTGGATAATGACTAAAAGGGCCACTTCATATGGTGGTTATGGTGGTTTCCTAAAAAGAGCCATTCTTTGGCTAGGTCTTTACCGGAACGATATCTGGTTAGTTTCTGTGTTGAGACTCCTAACAGAGGCTCCACAGACTTTTTTGATTTGCATATTTCTCAGGGGGGCAATGCACCTAGGATTTCACTGTATTGAGTGCCCTTGTTGGCTCCCGGCAGTGTTTTCTCTGGCTGGTCTCCCCGAGATCTGTGATTGTTTTGTCATGAATTTTATGAAATAATTAAAAAACAAATGACGTGGGCTTCACCTATATTTGTGTCCAGACAGGTACAACTAGGCAGCTGGGGATTGGAATCCACAGCACAGGTTGGCCTGAGCTTTCTGGGCCCCTCTACTGCGAATTGCAGTCCGCAGCCACCCCAGAAAATGGCGCTTTCATAGAAGCGCCATCTTCTGGCGCTGTATCCAACTCTTCCAGCTGCCCTGGTGACGGGTGGCTCGCTGGGTAATAATGGGGTTAGGGCTAGCTGTATATTATCAACTGGCCCTCAGCCCGAAATTCATGGTGTCATGCCAATATTAGACATGGCCACCATGAATTTCTAGTACCGATAAAAAGAACCACAACACACAGAAAAATATTTTTATTATAAATAAAACACAACACAATTAGTGACTCCATCTTTATTGAAATAAAGAACCTCCCTCCGCAGTAATCCTGGGTCAAGGGTCCCACGCCGTCTAATCCGGATCCAATATCATCTGATTGGTTTGCTGGTAGGCAAAGTGATCAGATGATGTATCAGGTTCAAGGGCCTGAATCCCATGACACAGCAGCTGATTGTATAAATGGCTTTTATACAATCAGCTGATGCATCAGTGCAAAAACAAAAAACAAAACTACACACTTCAGTGCAGACTCCTGTCCGACAGCATCAGCTGATAGTTTAGCCGGCCGGGCGGTAAAAAGCCGGCCTCACCGCTCGACTTATAGTGTCACCTGATTCCGTCAGGTGACAACATCAGCTGATCATCGCCAGGTCTGAGAAAGAAGAGAGAGAGAGAGAAAGAAGAGAGAGAGAAAGAGAGAAAGAAGAGAGAGAAAGAAGAGAGAGAGAAAGAAACGAAAGTGGACAAAGTAGAGAAAGAGAGAAGGAAGAGAGAGAGAAATAGAGAAAGAAGGGAGAGAAAGATGAGAGAGAGAAAGAGAGAAAGAAGAGAAAGAGAAAGGAGAGAAAGAAAGGAGAGAGAGAAAGCAGAGAGAGAAAGAAGAGAGAGAAAGGAGAGAGAAAGGAGAGAGAGAAAGGAGAGAGAGACAGGAGAGAGAGAAAGGAGAGAGAGAAAGGAGAGAGAGAAAGGAGAGAAAGAGAGAGAAAGAGAGAAAAAGAGAGAGAAAGAGAGAAGGAAAGAGAGAGAGCGCGAAAGGAGAGAGCGAAAGGAGAGAGCGAAAGGAAAGAGAGAAAGGAGAGAGCGAAAGGAGAGAAAGAAAGGAGAGAAAGAAAGGAAAGAGAGAAAGGAGAGAAAGAAAGGAAAGAGAGAAAGGAGAGAAAGAAAGGAGAGAGAGAAAGGAGAGAAAGGAGAGAGAGAAAGGAGAGAAAAAAGCATAGAGAGAAAGGAGAGAGAGAAAGGAGAGAAAGAAAGGAGAGAGAGAAAGGAGTGAGAAAAAGAGAGAAAAAGAGAGAGAGAAAGAGAGAGAGAAAGAAAGGAGAAAAAGGACGTCACCGCTAACAGCATGCAGCCTCTGATCACTCACGGAGTTAAAAGACTGCACAGGAAGCAACACCGTCTTCTTCCAATGCAGCGCTGCTGATGTAGCAGAGCTGCATGTGTTGAAGGAGAAAGAAGACAGAAGAGCAGGATCGTGGAGGGATGAGAGGGAGTAATAAACATGAAGTCTCTAATGTGTCTGTGTATTTATTTCTATTAAAGTATTTTTTCTCTGTGTGGTGTCTTTTTTTAAACCTTTATTTGAGATTCTTAAAGGTCAAACTTGCCTGACATTAAGAATCTCTGGCTTAATACTAGCTAGTAAAACAAAGCTAGTATAAACTCATGATTACCCAGCAAGCCACCCTGCTCCAGTGCTGTTGGAGAAGTTGGATACAGCGCCAGATGATGGTGCTTCTAAGAAAGTGCTATTTTTTGGGGCGGCTGCGGATTGCAATTCGCAGCAGAAGCTCCCAGAAACCTCGGGCTAACCTGTGCTGCAATCCCCAGCTGCCTAGTTGTACCTGGCTGGGAACAAAAATATGGCGAAGCCCACGTCATTTGTTTTTTAATTATTTCTTGAAATAAGTGAAATAATTAAAAAAAATGGGCTTCCCTATTATTTTTGGTTCCCAGCCGGGTCCAAATAGGCAGCTGGGGGTTGGGGGCAGCCCGTAGGTGACTGTTGTACCTGGCTAGCAAACAAAAATATGGCGAAGCTTACGTCACTTTTTTGGTGGGCAAAAAAACTCCTGCATACAGTCCTGGATGGAGTATGCTGAGCCTTGTAGTTCTGCAGCTGCTGTCTGCTCTCCTGCATACACTAGTGAATGGAGCATGCTGAGCCTTGTCGTTCTGCAGCTGCTGTCTGCTCTCCTCCATACAGACAGGCAGCAGCTGCAGAACTACAAGGATCAGCATACTCCATCCAGGACTGTATGCAGGAGTTTTTTGCCCCCCAAAAAACTTATGTGGGCTTCGCCATGCTTTTGTATGCTAGCCAGGTACAGCAGGCAGCTACGGGCTGCCCCCAACCCCCAGCTGCCTATTTGTACCCGGCTGGGAACCAAAAATATAGGGAAGCCCTTTTTTTTATTAATTATTTCATGAATTTCATGAAATAATTCAAAAACAAATGACGTGGGCTTTGCCATATTTTTGTATGCTAGCCAGGTACAGCAGGCACCTACGATCTGCCCCCAACCCCCAGCTGCCTATTTGTACCCGGCTGGGAACCAAAAATATAGGAAAGCCCTTTTTTTATTATTTCATGAATTTCATGAAAATCGAAAAAGTCTGTGGAGCCTCTGTTAGGAGTCTCAACACAGAAACTAGCCAGATATCGCTCCGGGAACAGACTTTTTTGATTTGCATATTTCCCAGTGGGCAATGCACCTAGGATGTCACTGTATTGAGCGCCCTTGTTGGCTGCCAGCAGTGTTTTCTCTGGCTGGTCTCCCCGAGATCAGTGATTGTTTTGTCTTGTTGGTCTACTAGGCATTGCTCCCACCTGGCCAGAATCCTACTCCACACTGATGAGGGGAAATACCCCAAAACAGCTGTCTGTGGATGGATACCTGGCCTTTGCATTTCCCTTGTCATATCTTTAAAATATCTTTAAACTAGTCAAAGAGTTGGATATTGACTAAAAGGGCCACTTCATATGGTGGTTATGGTGGTTTCCTAAAACGAGCCACTCCTTGGCTAGGTCCTTCCCGGAGCGATATCTGGCTAGTTTCTGTGTTGAGACTCCTAACAGAGGCTCCACAGACTTTTTTGATTTGCATATTTCCCAGGGGGCAAGGCACCTAGGATTTCACTGTATTGAGCGCCCTCGTTGGCTGCCGGCAGTGTTTTCTCTGGCTGGTCTCCCCGAGATCAGTGATTGTTTTGTCTTGTTGGTCTACTAGGCATTGCTCCCACCTGGCCAGAATCCTATTCCACACTGATGAGTGGAGATGAGCGAACTGGTCGCGGTTTGGCTCAGATCGGTTTGCCGAACCGAGGTCTGGTTCGCGTTCGGTTCGGCGAACCGCTCGAACCACATAGGAAACAATGGGAGGCAATCACAAACACATAAAAACACCTAGAAAACACCCTCAAAGGTGTCCAAAAGGTGACAAACAACTCACTATAAAACACAAAGCAAGAAGGCCTGCGGTATGCTTGCTTTGAATATTTCCCAGGGGGCATTGCTCTAGAATCACTGCGTTGAGAAACACATGATGGTGTCTCCGCAGTGGTGGATGTTGATCTCCCTAAGGTCAACCATCCTTGCTCACATAGTCTTTTACTAGCCAATGTCCCACTAGCCAGATTCCTACTCCACACTGATGAGGGGCAAATACCCCGAAACGGCTGTCTGTGGATGGATACCATGTTTGGCATAGGTGGTCTCCTTGACTGGAGACTGCCCTTCCCGTGGTTGTTCCTTCCCGGTGAAAGACCTGGCTAGTTTCCTGCCAGCGTTGAGAAACATGTGATGGTGTCTCCGCAGGCCTCCTTGCTTTGAATATTTCCCAGGGGGCATTGCTCTAGAATCACTGCGTTGAGAAACACGTGATGGTGTCTCCGCAGTGGTGGATGTTGATCTCCCTAAGGTCAACCATCCTTGCTCATATAAAACACAAACACATGGGAAAGTGACAAGAACAAAATCTCATGCGAAAACAAAACAGGGTAACAAGGAAAAATAGGACGAGACACAGATATAGGCATGGCATGCCCTTCAAAAATCATGTAAAACACCGCAAGGTGACTCCAAGCGGAGTCTCCCTTTTTTCCAAAAATTGGGCCACACAGACACCCACCCCTTCAGTGGCAGCACTTGTGCCCCAGTTGTACACTTCACAGGTAGATTTGCATTAAGCACATTCAAAATACACAAGCATTTGCTCTCCCCAGGATGACACCGGGGTAGTAAAGTCCTTGTGGATCCATGACTTGTTCATTTTGATGAACGTTAGTCTGTCCACATTGTCACTGGACAGAGGCGTGCGCTTATCTGTCAGCACACACCCAGCAGAACTGAAGACACGTTCAGAGACAACGCTGGCAGCTGGACACGACAAGATCTCCAAGGCGTAAGTGGAGAGCTCTGGCCATTTTTCAAGATTTGAAGCCCAAAATGAGCATGGCTCCATTTGCAAAGTCATGGCATCGATGTTCATTTGGAGATACTCCTGTATCATCCCCTCCAGCCGTTGACTATGTGTCAGACTTCTTGTCTCTGGTGGCCTTGCAAAGGAGGGTCTAAAAAAATTATGAAAAGAATCAAAAAAATTCCTGTTACCAGCACCAGATACGGTGCTGCTGGTACGGGTAGACTGTTGAAGATGACGAGACCGTCCCATGTTGTCAAGTTAAAACTAGGAGATTCACTCCGTGCACCATGGTTGTTTGGTGGAAAAGCCAAGTTAAGATCGAGTAACAGCTTTTGCTGATACTCCTGCATACGTGTGTCCCTTTCTATGGATGGAATTATGTCACAAAATTTGGACTTGTACCGGGGATCTAATAGTGTGGCAAGCCAGTACTCATCATCACTTCTAATTGTGACAATACGAGGGTCATGTTGGAGGTAGTGCAGCAAGAAGGCGCTCATGTGTCTGGTGTAGCCATGCGGAGCAAGTCCACGCTGTGTTTGTGGCATAGAGGTGCTAACCGTTCTTTCTTCCTCTGACATCTCCCCCCAACCTCTTTCAACTGAAATTTGACCAAGGTCTCCCTCATCCGCTGAGTCTTCCATGTCCATGGACAGTTCGTCCTCCATTTCTTCATGTTCTCCTGCACCTTCCTCAACATTTCGCCTGCTACCATGCGCCCTTGTTGATCCCTGTCCCCCATGGTCCCATGCCTGCCGCCTTGGTGATGATGAACGTCTGGACCTTGGTGATGTTGTTGTCCCTTGCGCATATGAATCCTCCTGTAGTTCCTCCCCTTCCTGTTGTCCCACCCCCTGACTCCAAATAGTGTTTAGCGTGTGCTCCAGCATGTAAATGACTGGAATTTTCATGCTGATAATGGCATTGTCAGCGCTAAACATATTTGTCGCCTTGTCGAAACTGTGCAGAAGGGTGCATAGGTCCTTGATCTGAGACCACTCCATCAGCATGATCTGCCCCACCTCTGCATCTCGTTGGCCCAGGCTATACGTCATGACGTATTGCAGCAGGGCTCGGCGGTGCTGCCACAGTCGCTGTAACATATGGAGATGGAGAGTCGAATTCCAGCGTGTCAGCACATCGCATTTCAGGTGATGAATCGGCAGGCCGAAAGACTTCTGGAGCGATACAAGTCGCTCAGCTGCGGCGGTTGAACGGCAGAAGTGAGCAGACAGTTTTCGTGCCCTGTTCAGAAGGCCATCTAGGCCGGGATAGTGTGTTAAAAATTGCTGGACAACAAGGTTCAACACGTGAGCCATAAAAGGCATGTGTGTCACCTTTCCCAGGTGAAGGGCCACACCCAGGTTTGCAGCATTGTCGCACACTTCCTTACCAGGCTGCAGGTTGAGTGGAGACAACCATTTACCAAACTCAGTCTCCAGAGCTGCCCACAACTCAGCCGCTGTGTGTCTCTTATTTCCAAGACATTTCAAGACAAAGACCGCCTGATGCCGTTGCGCTCTGCTGCCAGCATAGTAATGAGGGGTGCGTGATTCCTTCTGCGCAGTTCCAACGCTGGTGGCCTGACCAGGCAGGCTTGGGGCTGAGGTGGAGGACCCAGACGAGGTTGAGGAGGCAGAATCAGTGGATGAACTTGGACAGACAGAGGATTGACGCCCAAGTCGTGGGGACGGCAAGACTTGGGCAGCAGACCCTTCACCATCTATCACCACAGTTACCCAGTGCCCAGTCAGCGACATGTAACGTCCCTATCCTTGCTTACTGGTCCAAGTATCGGTGGTGAAATGCATCCATTCACACACAGAGTTTCTCAAGGAAGCGGTGATGTTGTGTGCGACATGCTGGTGTAGCACAGGCACACCTTTCTTAGAGAAGTAGTGGCGACTGGGCATCTGGTACTGGGGCACAGCGACAGACATAAGGTCTCTAAAATCCTGTGTGTCCACCAGGCGGAAAGGCAGCATTTCGGTAGCTAAGAGCTTACAGAGGGATAAAGTCAGCCTCTTAGCTTTGTCATGGGTCGCAGAAAATGGCCTTTTATTTGTCCACATCTGAGGGACAGAGATCTGGCTGTTGTGTGTAGACGGTGGTGAGTAGGGTGTCCCTGAAAAAATGCAGGTTTGTGAGGAAAGTGCAGGCGTAGACATGATGTTGCCTTCATCCAACGTTGATGCTATCGATGTCTGAGAGAGCTGTACACACGCACTTGTTTCACCTTCCAAACCAACTGACGACCTACCAAGCAAACTGCCTGTTGCGGTTACACTGGTGGAAGTTGTGCGTGGAAAACCAGGTGTGACAGCTGTCCCCACAGTCCTAGAAGATGAAGAGCGCGCGGATGCACTGGAAGGGGCAGGCGGTGGATGGTTCGCTCCGCTAGGCCGCATTGCAGCTGGGAGAAAGCAAGTGTGATTGGGATGACAACTCCGAGGACTGGTGTTTTTTGGATGCGGTAGTTGAGGTGGCGGAGAGGGCACTTGTTGGACCACTTGAGATCCATTCAAGCATTTTCTTTTTTTGGCCATCATCTACCTTTGTTGCAGTTGTTGGTGTTCGTAAAAAAGGGAGCACATCTGATTGTCCATGGAAAGTAGTAGACATCTTACTTTTGCTGGAAGATGGCCTATCTTCAGCAGATGTTAATGGAGCTTTGCCACCTTCCCCAAGGACACAATATTTTTTTCCTTTTCCAACACGCCTGTTCCCCTTTCCACCAGCATCTGTCATTTTGCCACTCATTTTGATTGCGACAAGATTGTCCACTTAAAATGTGGTAGTAAAAATTGAGAGGTGGTGTAGATTGCAGAGGTGGTCTACCTTTATTGACAGCAGAATAAACAACAATAACTATCCCGGACAATGCAACTATGGCCCTTAAACTGGCAGCACAGTTTGCTAGTATAATAGCTTAGTAAAAATGAGTTTGAGTGTGCAATGCAGAGGTGCTGCAAATATCTTAGCACCAGTGTGTCACGGGCGGCGGGGGGCTGTGCTCGCTAACACTCGGGTCCGGCGCTGCTGCTGCTGCTCGGTGGCTCGAGCGGTGGGCCGGATCCGGAGACTCGAGCGGCGCTCCTCACCCGTGAGTGAAAAGGGGGGTGGCTTGTTTGGGGATTTAGTCCGTGATGCCACCCACAGGTTGTGGTGAAGATGGGCACCACCGCTGCTGGTGACGGGGATCCCGGGAGTGATGGTAAGGAGCAGCTGGGATGTTGTTTTCCCCCTCCGTGGGTAGGGGTTGGTGGTCCCGGGGCCCGGTGGTGTGACGGGGAGGCAGGGTCGGTGAGGTGCGTGGTGCAGTGCCGGATGGCACGGGTGTACTCACTCAGCAATAGATGCACAAAGTCTCCGGTAAACCAAACGGCTGGATGGACGGGTCCCGCAGCCGGCTGCAGTGTCTCTCCCCGGACAGGTGATGGTGGCTGTCTTTCCTGCACCTTTGTGTACTGTGTTGACTCCAATGGCTTCCCAACGGTAGTCCACTCTCCGGTGTATAGATACCGGAGGAGCCCGTTTTGCCCGCAGGAGCTGGCCCTCGGATTTCTAGCCAGTGGCGGTGGCTGTATATCCTCATGGTGTGAGCGGTTGCCTTCAATCCGGACTTGGTTGTTAGGGAACCCCGGGGTTCCTGTCACATTCGGATTTGACTATTGACGGCGGCTCCAAGCCTGGTCGGGGTCCGATGGTCCTGCCTGTGTGCTTAGCTTCACTCCGTTCCCCGGTCCGGTACCGGTGGGCCACCACCCAGCCCTGGTCCGTACGGCTCTGCGAGTTCCACCAACTCCTGCAGACGGCCACCACCGTCTGCCAACCTTGCTCTCAGTGCCTGGGCTCCAACCCAGACAATTGCAGAACGTGATCTCTAACTTTCACCTCCAAACTCTATCTACTCCACACTCTAACTCTCACTGACTGCTTTTCCCGCCTCCAGGCCTGTGAACTCCTTGGTGGGTGGGGCCAACTTCCTGGCTCCGCCCCACCTGGTGTGAACATCAGACCCTGGAGGGAGGCAACAAGGGTTTTGTGTCTGACTAATGTAACTAGAAGATGTAAAGAATCCGGCACACTAAATAAAATGATTTCCAAAGATGATATTTCGTTTGAATATATTTTATTGTTCTTGTGAGGATATAAAAAAAATTGTATGTGTACAAGTCCAACGTTTCGACCAAAACTTATGGTCTGTTTCAAGGACTGTGAGACAAAAACAATATGTCAAAGAAGGCAATCACATAAGGTAAAATAAAAACATACAGTTACATTAGGCACTATTTCAAATTTGTAGAAAGAAAAATAAAAAATAAAAATAAGTAAATAAATGACCCAATGGGGAAAGGAAAAACAGGGATTACAATAAGATTCTCCACAAGAACTCGCAATTTTTGTGAAGATAAGTACAGTATTTCATTACAATAGTACTCATACATCATATTCTCAATGAAAAGAAAAACAAAAGAAAGATAACAGAGGAAGTTGCTGAATAACACAAACCTCAAAGGGTTATGGTATGATGCATATCACATGGGATATTCACTCGCATGGATTTTATATGTATCACTCTTATAGCCTAAGACCAAAAGAGGGATAAGTCAGTAATCGCATGAGTATAGTTAAATGTACAGACGAAGATGAAGTCATGTGAGTCATCAAGGGACAATATTACTATAGGGGATAAGTGTAATTACCTTAATACCCTCACATAGATGGTAGGATGACTAACGTCCTCTTATTAGATTAGATTTGCTTAAGAAGCTGTGTAACCAATGACATGGATGTTAGGCATAGGATATACGTATTTATAAGCAACATGGGTAATAAACTGAATGTTGTCATATGAAATTCAGAAATGTACGTACATGGTCGTCTAACCATCCAAGACGGGAGAAAGCAATGTTCCTCACGTCTTTATAATATGTGCAAAAAATGCAATCATGAGCAAAAACAGCAACTAAATTGGATTAAATCCATAGGTTAACACCCCTGTAGCTCATGATCTAGAACGTGTATAAAGAGAGATTACAGAGTAAGTAGCTGTCATATTACCAAAAAACACATCAATATGATAAAGATGTCTGCATGAATAGCAGGGATAAAAGAGTTGACATGATCACCTGTGAATGGCTTGTCTATATGGCACCTAATAGAGCCTGAGAAAGGTTCAATATGGTAGGTACAGTAAGGCACCTAAATATAGATAAAATACGTTGTTATGACATGAACTAGTCAACATATCAAAAAGCGGAGGTGGTATGGTGCTTACCCACAGTGTGAAATAAATGGGAGTGAATATCCCATGTGATATGCATCATACCATAACCCTTTGAGGTTTGTGTTATTCAGCAACTTCCTCTGTTATCTTTCTTTTGTTTTTCTTTTTCATTGAGAATATGATGTATGAGTACTATTGTAATGAAATTGACATATTGTTTTTGTCTCACAGTACTTGAAACAGACCAAAAGTTTTGGTCGAAACGTTGGACTTGTACACATACGATTTTTTTGATATCCTCACAAGAACAATAAAATATATTCAAACGAAAAATCATCTTTGGAAATCATTTTATTTAGTGTGCCGGATTCTTTACATCTACTGGACTTATTTTTTCCGAGCACCTTAAGCTTCTTTTTCTTAGTGAGCCAGGCATCTCTATTACACTTGACTAATGTAACTGTCCGGGGGTGGGGGTGTGTGTGTGTTTTCTCTGTGGCTACCTGGCTAGTCCAGGGCGCCACATTCCCCCTTGGTAAAAAGCAGACCGTCCGCGGGCTGCCCGTCCATCACCGGTTTTATTTTTCAAACTGCAAAAATATAAATAACATGGTAAACGGTAAAACATAAGAATACTTTAGGTCTTCTTAAACGTTACAACACATATCTACATTTTTAATAACAGACGGACGGATGTCTACCACTCTCCCACCCAAGCAACCTAGCCCTGATGCTGCCCCTAAGAAGTGGGCAGCACCCCTTTACCCCAGTCCAGGTTCAGACTGCCAGGGCGGGAACGGGTACGGTAACTCGCACCCGACTGTCACTTCAGGGGACCCCACGTCCAGGGGGACCCCTGACCCCCGGAGGATGGCCACCGGTCCAGGTGGTGGCCAGGCCCCGGCCTGCTCTGCTGCGGGCCCTTCCTCCAATCTGCCTCTCCGGAGGCGGCGACGGTATCAATCCCACAACATTATTTACAGGCCCACAAGTTCGTGGGTGGCCTGCTAGTTCTCGGCCATGTCCATGAGGAGTTTCTCATGTGGGTATGGGGAGTTAACAAAAGGGGCTACTCCAGTCCCAACAGGGACGGTTCTCTTCTCAGAAGGTAATCTGGTGATTTTTCGGTTTGATTAATTTTCATTCATTGGAAAAACAAAGTGCTGAGGGTCCCAACGGGGACAACTTGGTTGCAACGGTGGACCGCTGCCGATTCAACTCTTTTCAGAATAAACGCGGGCATTCACATCCGCTCTCCTGCCCAGGAGCCAGGACCACTTGGGTGCCCACAGCGCCGGCTATGACCGGCCTCTCATACTGCCGTGGGCCCCACCGATCAGTGGCCTGCTCTGGATCAGCCGGTGTGGGGGACGGGCCCAGCTGGAGTCCCTCCGTGCCGGCTACGACCGGTACCTTCGATAATGAGGGACCCCACTGTGACGTGGCCTGCTCTGCCTTCTGGCAGCTGCATCCCCGCCATGCCTCAGCCGAGGTCCGGGGTCTGGGAGCAGTTGACGGGACTTACGGTGCTGGCCTCTGGTCGAGGATTACCTCAGCTGCAGCCGGGCGGACTGCCGGGGCCGTCGTCATCTCCGTCGCAGTTGGAATGTAAGCCGGGACGGGTGCCAGGGCGATGACAAAGGTAAGGCCCGGGGGCCCCAGGTCTGGGCCCTCTCCCACAGACGCTGCGGGCTCCGCTACCGGTGGCAGGGGTAACGGGTCGGTCGGGGCGTTGGCCGCGGGCATGGGCAGTGAGGGAGGTAGCGTGGTGGATGGCAGCAGGCCGGGACCCTCAGCCATATCGACTGATCCCTCGGGGACATAGGGGCGTGGGTCGCTTACCCACTCCTCTGAGACCACCTCCACTTCGGATGCCCAAACGGTTGCGGCCAGGCCCTTCATCTCCAACTTTCACTTCGCCAGCATGAAGTGGACTTGGGCCTGGAGCTCCTGGCACATCTTGCGGCTGGATCCAGGAACATGTTTCAGCAGAGTCCTGGCGTCCTTGCATGCGGCAGCGCTAGTTACATGCCGCCGCGGCTGCGACCGCCGCTCCTCCAACGGCTCCGTCAGGCGCAGACATCTTTTTCCTGTCTCCCCTTGGTTCTTTCTAGCACTTCCGCTTTGGGGGCGGGGCCTCGCTTTTCGCGCCTTCCCTGCTCGGGGAAAACGCTCGAGCAGGAAATCTTGGAGCGATTTTGGATCGTTGCAAAAATGTCCTAAATCGCTCCTCGTTGACATGGGGGTCCATTCTCAAATATCGCTGCTGTCACTTGGGCGAAGTTGATCCTCGTCCCTGCAGCAGCACACATCGCTACGTGTGACGCCTCAGGAACGAGGAACCTCTCCTTACCTGCCACATGCCAGCAATGAGGAAGGAAGGAGGTGGGCGGGATGTTCGTCCCGCTCATCTCCGCCCCTCCGCTTTGATTGGCCGGCCGCTTAGTGACGTCGCGGTGACGTCGCTGTGATGCCGAACGGCCCTCCCCCTTGAGGGAGGGATTGTTCGGCAGTCACAGCGACGCCACCGACCAGGTAAGTGCGTGTGACGCTGTCGTAGCGATAATGTTCGCTGCGGCAGCGATCACCAAATATCGGCATAACGATAGGGGCAGGTGCTATCACGCTCGCCATCGCTAGCATCGGCTAGCGATGTTGCAGCGTGTAAAGCCCGCTATAGTAACAATGAGCTTGATTCTGCAAGGCAGAGGTGCTGCAAATATCTTGGCACCAGTGGGACACCAATGAAGTCCAACAGCCACTTTTAGGATGCCACTAAGTTTCCTCAGTGTTTGCTAGTATAATGGCTTAGTAAAAATGAGCTTGAGTGTGCAATGCAGAGGTGCTGCAAATATCTTGGCACCAGTGGGATACTAATGAAGTCCAACAGCCACTTTTAGGATGCCACTTAGTTTCCTCAGTGTTTGCTAGTATAATAAATAAGGAATAAAGTTTGGAACTCCATTCTATGTCTGAACTGGGTGCAAAAACCTAAAAAAACATCACTATATGGAGATAAGGTATGCACACCAGTGACTATGCAAGGGGAATACATGAAATAGCAGAAACTGCTGTGTGAATACTGACATAAAAAATTCAATAGCTATATGTAAGAATGAATTGTGAAAAATGGAACCTGCATTACTGCCATGAATATATGAATAAAGAGAAATTTAGCTACTGAATTGATCACAATGCAATAGAGCCCCAACACTACGCCAAAGTATTTCTCTACGTTGGGGTCCCTAGCTTGTGTGTGTCCTCTCATGCAGTTAAAAAACTTACCGTGAATGGGAAGCTGAGACCCAGGCTATATATACGTATCATGTGGATTGGAAATAGGTGTGAGTGGGGTGGGTTCTCAAACGAAAAACTACTAACAAATAAGGAATAACGTTTGGAACTCCATTCTATGTCTGAACTGGGTGCAAAAACCTAAAAAAAATCTCTATATGGAGATAAGGTATGCACACCAGTGACTATGCAAGGGGAATACATGTAATAGCAGAATGCAATGCAGAGGTGCTGCAAATATCTTGGCACCAGTGGGACACCAATGAAGTCCAACAGCCACTTTTAGGATGCCACTAAGTTTCCTCAGTGTTTGCTAGTATAATGGCTTAGTGAAAATGACTTTGAGTGTGCAATGCAGAGGTGCTGCAAATTGCTTTGCACCAGTGGGACACTAATGAAGTCCAACAGCCACTTTTAGGATGCCACTAAGTTTCCTCAGTGTTTGCTAGTATAATGGCTTAGTAACTATGAGCTTGAGTGTGCAAAGGGCAGGAGGGTACAGTGGCCGGGTTGTGGGTCAGTGTAGAGGAAAGGAAAGGAAACACAACACAATTAGTGACTCCATCTTTATTGAAATAAAGAACCTCCCTCCGCAGTAATCCTGGGTCAAGGGTCCCACGCCGTCTAATCCGGATCCAATATCATCTGATTGGTTTGCTGGTAGGCAAAGTGATCAGATGATGTATCAGGTTCAAGGGCCTGAATCCCATGACACAGCAGCTGATTGTATAAATGGCTTTTATACAATCAGCTGATGCATCAGTGCAAAAACAAAAAACAAAACTACACACTTCAGTGCAGACTCCTGTCCGACAGCATCAGCTGATAGTTTAGGCGGCCGGGCGGTAAAAAGCTGGCCTCACCGCTCGACTTATAGTGTCACCTGATTCCGTCAGGTGACAACATCAGCTGATCATCGCCAGATATGAGAAAGAAGAGAGAGAGAGAAAGAAGAGAGAGAGAAAGAGAGAAAGAAGAGAGAGAAAGAAGAGAGAGAAAGAAACGAAAGTGGACAAAGTAGAGAAAGAGAGAAGGAAGAGAGAGAGAAATAGAGAAAGAAGGGAGAGAAAGATGAGAGAGAGAAAGAGAAGAAAGAAGAGAAAGAAGAGAAAGAAAGGAGAGAAAGGAGAGAGAGAGAAAGGAGAGAGAGAGAGAAAGGATAGAGAGAGAGAAAGGAGAGAAAGAAAGGAAAGAGAAAGGAGAGAAAGAGAGAGAGAAAGAGAGAGAGAAAGAGAGAGAGAAAGAAAGGAGAGAGCGAAAGGAGAGAGAGAGAGAAAGGGGAGAAAGAAAGGAGAGAGAGAAAGGAGAGAAAGAAAGGAAAGAGAAAGGAGAGAAAGAAAGGAGAGAGAGAAAGGAGAGAGAGAAAGGAGAGAGAGAAAGAAGAGAGAGAAAGTAGAGAGAAAGGAGAGAGAGAAAGGAGAGAGAGAAAGGAGAGAAAGAGAGAGAGAGAAAGAGAGAAAAAGAGAGAGAAAGAGAGAGGGAAAGAGAGAGAGAGCGAAAGGAGAGAGCGAAAGGAGAGAGCGAAAGGAAAGAGAGAAAGGAGAGAGCGAAAGTAGAGAAAGAAAGGAGAGAAAGAAAGGAAAGAGAAAGGAGAGAAAGAAAGGAAAGAGAGAAAGGAGAGAAAGAAAGGAGAGAGAGAAAGGAGAGAGAGAAAGGAGAGAAAAAAGGAGAGAGAGAAAGGAGAGAGAGAAAGGAGAGAAAGAAAGGAGAGAGAAAGGAGTGAGAAAAAGGAGAGAAAGAGAGAGAGAGAAAGAGAGAGAGAGAAAGAAAGGAGAAAAAGGAGAGAGAGAGAAAGGAGAGAGAAAGAAAGGAGAGAGAGAAAGGAGAGAGAGAAAGAAAGGAGAGAGATAGAGAGAGAGAGCTCACAGCTGATGTCCGGCTCCTCCCCCTCAGTGCATAATTAAATTATAATTATAAATATATTATAAATATAATTTAAAATTAAAAAAAAAAATTCTTTACCAGGTCTAGAACTCTCGACCATATACTTCTTAGGTGAGCGCTCTATCCACTCAGCTATTGCCTCTAACGTGAAAGATAGGCAGATTTGGTAATATTGAAGTCTGGATTGCTGAAGTCTCAGCTGACCACGTGATTCACTTGATTGCTACGTGGAGCTCATACAGCACACTCATGTTCTGTAGCAGAGATGACAGTGTCGTGTGGATTACGTCGGACCTGGTGGGGTATTGGAGGATTTTAATAAAATGGTGAAACTGTGTTTTTTTTGTCTTTTATTCCAAATAAAGGATTTTTCTCGGTGCGTGTTTATTTACTTTCACTTTATAAATAGATACTAATTATAATTTAAAATTAAAAATAAAAAAAATTAAAAAAAATTAAAATCTTTACCAGGACCAGGACCAGAACTCCCGATGTTATGTTTCTCATGCGGGCGCTTTATCCACTAGTCAAGTGCCTCTAATGATATAGATAGGCACTAGACTTCATTGCTACGGTGCCACTACATCTTCAGGGAGCAGAGCTGACAGTGTCGTGTGGATTACTTCGGACCTGGAGGGGTATTTTTGGGATTGATAAAGGGGTGAACCAGGGTGTTTTTTTGTCTTTTACTCCAAATAAAGGATTTTTCGCGGTGTGTGTTTCTTTACTTTAACTTTCAGTTTAATCATGAAAGGTATCTCGGGGAGACGCCTGTCATGATTAAACTCATTATTACCCCGATTGCCACCGCACCAGGGCAATTCGGGATGAGCTGGGTGGAGTCCCCCGGGACTGTCGCACCTAATGGATGCGGCTATTCCGGGCAGCTGCTGGGTGATATTGTTAGAGTAGTGGGCTCCTGATAACGTGGAGCTCTCCATCCTGACAATACCAGCCTCCAGCCGTGTGTCTTTATCCTGGCTGGTATCAAATATGGGGGAAACCGCATATTTTTTTTTATTTATTTATTTTACTGCACGATATAGACCTGCCCACCGGCGGCTGTGATTGGTTGCAGTGAGACAGCTGTCACTCAGCTTGGGGACGTGTCTGACTGCAACCAATCATAAGCGGGTAAAGCACGGAATAACTAATTGACTAATGAAGCAGCAGCCATTTTCTAAAGAGGAAAAGACGCCGCAGATTTGTGACAGACGTGGAGCGAGACGCACGTGATCGGTGAGTAGGAAAGGGAGAGGGACTGTGCTGGGGACGCAGGACGCATGCAGATAGCAACGTGTGCACATAGCCTTACTGTGAAAAGCCACTTTTTTGGTGATCGAACCGTTCTCGAACGTAACTCGAGCTGTCGAGCTTTTAGCAAAAAGCTTGAGTTCGATCTCGAGCACCCCCCAAAATTACTCGAACATGAAATTGGCAAACCTCGAACATCGCTCATCTCTACTTAAGATATATTGTGAATATACTATGCACAGCATTTTTACCATATATAAGTGTAAACTATACATATAATCTGTACCCAAATACAGTACACTTCAGTATATCACATATTTAACTACATGGAAATTCTCTACACTTTGCCATGTATCTTTTATTCTTGTTTGGCTTTCTAAACGACATCCATTGAAGTCTCTAGTCAGCCAGAAAATCAAGCTGTCAGCGCTGCTACTTATTGTAGTCTTCAGGTGAAAAGTACAAATTGTGAGAATTAGGGGGATCGCATCTATACGAACACCAAATGGAAACTTACTGACAAGTGAAAAGTTGGTCTATTTACGAGTTTAATTGTTTTTTGGGTTAGTTCCCTGAACTACCTTTTTCACTGTATGTCTTCCTTACTCTGACATATGTGTTTTTTTATGTGGTGAAACTGCAAAAAAAATATCAAAAATAGATTTTTGGACACCAGATGTCAATCACCAAAACAGTTCAGAAGTTATAAAAATATGAAATAATTAAGTTGTAAAATGTATGTAGTGTCTGCACAGCTGCCTTCTAGACCTGTGTTATCTAGGCCTGTTTTATGATGGTCGTTGTCTGCTGTGGGTCCATACTGGGCCTATAAGCCTGTAATAAGGACCTATAGTGATTTATATGGGATATACTCACATTTTCTGATGACCCATAAGGTGAAAGTAAATCAGACTCCCTTGTCTCACTTTCAAGAGACTGATTAGGTGTAAGGAGATTATTGCAAGCCTACAGTTTTATATTAAAGAGTCAGGGTGATACTGATGGGAATCTGTAAACAGGGTTTTACACCCCAAACTATATACATGTGAATGTTGCTGTCGCGGGCGGAAGAGGGGACGCTGCGCTCTCCCACTGCTCGGGTCCGGCTGCCGCTGCTGCTGCGGCCTCTGCTGCTCGGTGGCTCGAGCGATGGGCCGGATCTCGGGGACTCGAGCGGCACTCCTCGCCCGTGAGTGAAAAGGGGGGAATGGTTTTGGGGATTTATTGTCCGTGACGCCACCCACGGTTGTGGTGATTTTTGGTGACACCACCGCTGCTTTGTATGGGGATCCCGGGAGCGGTGACAGGGAGCAGCAGAGTTGTTAGTTCTCCCCTCCGTGGGTAGGGGTTGGTTGTCCCGGGGCCCAGTGATGGGGTGGAGGATGAGGGATGGCAGGCCAGGTGCGGGGCATTGTGAGGTGCAGGGTCGCGGGGGCAGCGCTGACGCTCACTTACCCCCTCAAACTCAGCAGTGGGACCGGGGCCGGGGCCGGAGTCATCATCAATTATTCCTGCGTCAGGCGGGTTGCCGCCAGCTGCCGCAGCCTCCTGGCCTCCAGCATTTAGCACATCAGATCCTTCTGCAGTAGCACGGGGCAGCAGGTCAGGCGAGTCTACACTGAGGCGCCCCATGAGTAACGGCAAGGATGATGCATAGGTCGAGACTAGGCCGGGCCCCTCAGCCGCAGCGGCCGGTCCTGGTAGGACATAGGGACGTGGGTCACCAGTCGACTCTGTTACATCCGTTCCCCTCCCCTACATCGGGGCAGTTGCAATCAGCATCTCTACCTCGTTGGTCCACTGCTCCATCATCCGGAAGATCTGATCCTGTTGGCGTTGGTGGAACGCAATCACCCGGGCCTTCATCCATGCTACGGTCTCGGGCTCGGGGTCGGGCGCAATCACTGCCGGGACTTCTGGCACATTTTTGTTAAGGGGCCGCGGTCCTAGCGGTTCCCCCGGGAGTGATTCAGGGACGTCCTGAGCGTCTGCAGCCGGTTGGTCCGCCGGGGCAGATTGGCAGGGTATCGCTACCGGTTGGGCAGGTAGCGGGCCTAGTGGCGAAGCGGCAGCAGCTAACACGGGTAGCGGGGAGAATGGCAGGGTGAGCGGATGCAGGCCAGGCTCCTCAGCCTCAGCGGCCGATCCCTCGGGAATACAGGGGCGTGGGTCTCTTACCCGCTCCTCCAAATCCTCTTCCACCTCGCGTCTCCGCATAGCAGCCACTACGTCCGCCATGTCAGTCTCCCACTCCTCTAGGAGGAGCTGCATATGGGCTTACAGACGGTTATTTAACGGGGCAGTCCGGTCTCTCAGCCACATCGCCGTGCCGGGTGTGGGAGCGTCCTCGTTGGCGGTCGGACTGTACATCTTGGCAATCGTGCCTTCCAGGAACCCAGTATTCCTGCAGAGTCCTTGCGTCCCTGCCTCTATAGCCGTGGCTACATGCAACCAGTCGCCATTTCGTCCCCCTTAGCCTCTTTCCGGCCCCTCCTCTATCGGGGAGGGGTTTTTGCCTTCGCGCCTCCACTACTCGAGGAGACGCTCGAGTGGGAACTCTTCGCGCCAAAGATGGCGGCTTCTGAAATTTTGCGGCCGGACACCTCCGGCGGTAACAAGGTGCACCTCTACCAGACGGCAGAGCGGTAAGATCCTGTTTGTGACGCCAAGTTGTCACTGGCGGAGGAGGGGACGCTGCGCTCTCCCACTGCTCGGGTCCAGCTGCCGCTGCTGCTGCGGCCTCTGCTGCTCGGTGGCTCAAGCGATGGGCCGGATCCCGGGGACTCGAGCGGCGCTCCTCGCCCGTGAGTTAAAAGGGGGGGAATGGTTTTGGGGATTTATTGTCCGTGACGCCACCCACGGTTGTGGTGATTTTTGGTGACACCACCGCTGCTCTGTATGGGGATCCCGGGAGTGGTGACAGGGAGCAGCAGAGTTGTTAGTTCTCCCCTCCGTGGGTAGGGGTTGGTTGTCCCAGGGCCCAGTGATGGAATGGAGGATGAGGGATGGCAGGCCAGGTGCGGGGCCTGGTGAGGTGCAGGGTCACGGGGGCAACGCTGTGCCGTACGGCACGGTGGTACTCACTCAGCCTGAGACGTTGACACAGTTCTCGGTAAAACACACGGCTGGAAAGACGGTTCCAACGGACGGCTGCTGTTGCTTTTCCCCGGTAGTTAACGGTGACTGTCTCTTTCCCTGCACCTGAGTTCAATGTTGGTAGCGATGGGTTCCCACTGGTAACCCGCTCCCCGACTTGGATATGGGCCGGAGGAGCCCCTCTTTGCCCGCAGGCGCTGGCCCTGAGAAACTGGTGCCTTGGCGGTGGCGGTGTCTCTCTCATACGGTTGGACTGTTGCCTTCAATCGGGACTTGGTTGTTTGGAGACCCGGAGGTCCCCTTCACTGACGGATTTGGCAAATTCACGGTGACTCCTAGCCTTGCCTGGATCCGAAAGGCCCCTGCCAATGGTGCTGGCTTCTCCTTGTGTACCGGTCTGATACCGCCGGGAAACCACCCGTCCATGGTCCTTATGGCACCTCCGATAGGCCACTCCTGCAGACGGTCACCGCCGTCTGCTAACCTTGCTGTCTCTGTCCGGGGCACACACCCGGATGCTCTCAGGCTCTTTAGCTGTCACTTTACTCCTCTCACTTGCTCCTCTAACACTCAACTCCTCTCACTTCCTCCTCCAAACTCTAACTTCAACTGCCTGGTTTTCCCGCCTCCAGGACTGTGAACTCCTCGGTGGGCGGAGCCAACCGCATGGCCCACCCCCTGGTGTGGACATCAGCCCCTGGAGGAAGGCAACAAGGATTTCTGGTCTAGCTTAGGTGTACCTAACCAGGGTGTAGGGTGTGGTGTTGTCATTACCTGTGACCCCTGGCTTGCCCAGGGCGTCACATTGCTCTTTGAAAAACAAGTCCAACAATACCTTTACATGACCAGTCTGTTCCTCTGTTATTAAGAAATCAGCGTTTAAATTGATATTCAGATGAGGCTAACTATCTGAAGCCTTGGTCACTCCAGCTCTATTCCCCATCAAGCATTGCCTTCCTTCACCTGAATGATGGCTTTTTTACCTGATATCACATAGAATAGAGGCTGTCAGTCCAGCAGGAGGAGCTAGCACTGGGTGGTGATTAGATTTGAAGTGACAGAGGCTTCAGACCTACACATAGTTCTTCATCCACATTTGCAGATCAATTCAAATGCTGATTTCTCAGTGACAGAGGAACAGACTGGCCATGTAAAGATATTGCTGGACTTGTCTTTGAAAGAGCTGCATGCATATATAAATAGTTTCAGGTATGAAATCCATCAGAAGAATGAAGAAAGGGAAGAGAACATGTCCAGCTACAGTTTGTGCGTGGCTGCACACATGTTGGCAGCATTCAGACAGAGCTTGCTTGGTAATGAGCACTGCCAGTCAGAGCCCCAATATGCAAATCAGCAGGCATAATGGTGCAGCGCAAAATCTTAGCCAAGGGTGCACCAAATGCTTCTTATTTCCATATGAATAGTTAAGTCCCACTCAACACTGTATAGCCCGTTTAAAATCCATTTTGAGGGTGATGGGCTCACTTTAAATATTGTTCTGGAATGGTGTGTTGCAATGACTCCATATACTGTAGTTCTAATGTAAGATTTCAATGTTTTACTGTTAAAAAAGCATCTGTGTGGGCCCTCTACCATATGCTCTGTGGGATGCTTTGTGAGGCTGTAAGTCGTGTACAGAGTGGGCTCCCCAGTATACAGCAAAACCACGCACCAGGAAAAGGATTCTATACTGTTGGTTGATAAATGATTGTTTTACTTTACCAAAAAAAAAAAAAACATGCAAAAAACAAAAAGAACAGAACGATATATTCACAAGGTCAAAAGCCTACACCCCTGTGCTGCGCCACTCGTAATGGAGATTTATACCGCCTTCTCACCAACCTTTGCTAACCAAGGGGTTGTCTAAACAGTCGCCTAATAGCTGTAATCCCTCTGGGTAGCAGGTGTGTGTGTGTGTGTGTGTGTGTGTGTGTGTGTGTCAAAGTCTACAGGTAACTTGCCAGGTCTTGCTCGTATCAAGTAAGCAGGGCTGCAGTTGGTGAAAATTACTGGTATATGATTGTACAAGTCCACTAGATCTGGCAACTTCTCTGGCCATTGGTTTCTTTCTTCTGGAGGTAGAGTCTTGAGCAAATCAATAACCACATGGTTCATCTTCTCGCAAAATCTATTGGTTTAAGGGTGGTACGGTGTTGTTCGTATTTTCTTACAGCCAAACATGTTACAGAACTCTTGAAATACTTCTGCCTCAAATGCAGCCCCTTGATCAGTCAATACTCTTTCAGGATAACCGTGGGGTCGACAAAAGTATGCTTGAAATGCCTTAGCTGCTGTTCTGGCTGTTTGGTCTTTCACAGCCACTACTACCAGGAAATGAGAGTAATGGTCCACTATGGTAAGGGCGTAGACATGGCCTGACCGGCTTGGTGTTAGTTTCACGTGGTCCATGGCCACTAATTCAAGGGGCTGCTTCGTGATAATTGGCTGCAGGGGCGACCTCTGGCTAGTATCATCTTTTCGCCTCAGGTTACACGGACCACAGTCTCGGCACCACTTCTCGATGGCCTTTCTCATGTGTACCCAATAGAACCGATCGCGGAGTAGGACCTCCAACTTCTTCCACCCGAAGTGTCCTGCTTTATCGTGGTAAGTGGCTAGGACTATAGGGGCATCCCTCTGTGGAACCACTATTTGCCAGACGAGTTAGTTGGTTCTCCAGTTAACATATCTCTTGCATAAATTGCCTTTGTAGAGAAACAGTTGTCCCCTCTCCTTCCACAGCTGTTGGGCTTCTTGTGGAGCATCTGGACCAAGATGGGATTCAGCTTGTGCTAGCTTTTCTTTGACTAATCGGACGGCAGGGTCACTGTTCTGTGTTTCTTCCCATTTATGGTGGAGTAATAGGTTGACCGAGACCCTGTGCTGGCTCGAGCGCTTCCCTGGAGGACTCTGCTTCTAAAGGCCACTTTACACACATAGATAAATCTTTGGTAGATCTGTGATTGCAGTGAAATCATGGACATATTGTTCCATTTGTACACAGCCACAAACCTGGCACTGATTGTCCACCATTTCACTGCAACCACAGATCTGCCACAGATTTATCTCTGTGTGTAAAGTGGCCATTAGCCTTCTTTGGCTGTCCCACCAGGAGATCTTGAAGAGGCGCTGCTATTTTTGTGAAACCGTCGTTGAACCTTCGGTAGTAGCCCACCAGCCCAAGGAACTGCCGAACCTCCTTTATCGTGGTGGGTTTTGGCCAGTCCTTGATTACTGTGACTTTATCTGGATCAGGTGCCACACCTTCTGTGCTGACTACATTACCCAGGTATTGTACCTTTGGCTTCAAGAGGTGACGTTTTGGAGGCTTTATCTTCAGGCCATACTCGGACAAGGACTCAAACACTTCTGCCAAGTGCCTCATGTGATCTTCATAGGTCTTCGAGTAGACTATGACGTCATCTAGGTACAATGACACGGTTTCAAAGTTGTAATGGCCCAAGCAGCACTCCATCAATCTTTGAAATGTCCCTGGGGCATTGTGTGACACCCTGGACTAGTCAGGTAGTCACAAACATAACATCACACACACCACCTCCCCTGGATAGTCTACATCAGTCAAACAAAACCCTTGTTGCCTCCCTCCAGGGTCTGATGTCCACACCAGGTGGGGCGGAGCAAGGTGGTTGGCCCCACCCACCGAGGAAATCACAGGCCTGGAGGCGGAAAAGTGACAGATTTGTTGGAGAGTTGAAAGTGAGAGAACAGAAACTGTTGGTGTCTGGGTTGGAGCCCAGGCACTGTCAGCAAGGTTGGCAGACGGTGGTGGCCGTCTGCAGGAGGTGGTGCAAGTCCGCGGAACCGTAGGACCAGGGACAGGCGGTGGCCCACTGGTACCGAGTTGGGGAGCAGATTTGTACCAAGCACAAAGGCAGGGCCATTGGACCCTGACTAAGCTAAGAGCCGCCGACAATGGTCAAATCCGAGAGTGACCGGAACCCCAGGGGTTTCCTAACACCCAAGACCCGACAGAAGGCAACCATCCACACAGTGAGGATAAAAAGCCACCGCCATAGGCTAGAGATCCAAGGGCCAGTGCCTGCAGGCAAAACAGGCTCCTTCGGTACATATATGCCGGGGAGCGGACTACCGTTGGGCAACCATCGGAGTCAATACACACAACGGTGCAGGGAAAGACAGCCACCATCAACGTGTCCGGGGAGAGCAAAGACACTGCAGCCGGCTGCGGGACCCGTCCATCCGTCCGTTTGGTTTACCAGAGACTCTGTGAATTTGTGTCTGAGGGAGTACCACAGTGCCATCCGGCACCACGCCGCGCTGCCCCTGCAACCCTGCACCCCAGCTACCCTGCCTCCCCGTATCACCGCCGGGCCCTGGGATCACCAACCCCTACCCACGGAGGGGGAACCAACATCCTAGCTGCTCCCTGCCATTGCTCCCTGGATCCTCGTCACCAGCAGCGGTGGTGCCCATTATCACCACGACCCGTGGGTGGCGTCACGGACTATCTCCCCAAACAAACCACCCCCTTTTCACTCGTGGGCGAGGAGCGCTGCTCGAGTCCCCCGGGTCCGGCCCACCGCTCGAGCCACCAAGCAGCAGCAGCCGTGGACCCGAGCGTAGCGAGCGTGGCCCCTCCGCCCGCGACAATTGCAGAGCCGAAAGGCATACAGTTGAACTCGCAGAGGCCCATTGGTGACGTGAATGCAGTCTTCTCTTTGTCCGCCTCTGCCATGGGAACCTGCCAATACCCACTGGTGAGATCCAAGGTGGAGAAATAGTTAGCTGATTTTAAAGCTGCTAATGACTCTTCTATTCTGGGCAGTGATTAAGCCTCTTTATGTGTAAGGCGGTTAATTTGCCTGTAATCAACGCACATTTTCATTGTGCCATCTTTTTTCTTTACGAGCACTAGTGGAGCTGCCCAGGGGCTACAACTATCTCTGATCATCCCAGCCTCCTTCATTTCCCGTAATATCTCTTTGGCACGCTGATATTGAGCTGGGGGTACAGGGAGGTATCTCTGTTTAATGGGATGATGGTTACTAGTGGGGATTTGATGTTTAACGCCTTTTACCTGCCAAAAGTCTAGAGGATGTTTGCTGAAGACCCACTCGTATTCCTGCACCACCCGGTAAACTCCATGCTTTTAGTGTGAAGGGGTGGAGTCGGTGCCCACATGTAATCTTTGGCACCAATCCTCCAACTGTCCCTTGGAGCCATTGTCTTCCGCCTGGTCGGATGGAATCAAGGGTTCCATGGTTCTTATGGTATTATTACTGACAGTGTACAGCTTAGCTACCATGGCGTACCGGGGCAATTTGGCTTCCTCCTCCCCACAATTCAGGACGCGGACGGGAACTCATCCCTTGCGGACGTCTGCTACGCCCCTGGCTATCAGGACTCTAGGCCTACTCTCTGAATACACAGGTTCTACCAGGGCCTGGTAATCTTGGCCCTTGAGGCCTATTGCTGCCCGACACCATATCAACATTTCACTTCTTGGGGTATTGCAATGGGGAGGGGGTCACTTACCCTCACACTGCCAATTTCTCCTTCGGCCAGCTCTACCTGCTGCCTCCTCATCAGGGCTCTGATCTCCCTCTGTAGGGCACACTGCTGCCCGGAATTGGCAGTTTCAGCCGCCTGCTGCAACAAAATTATCACCTCGGCAAGACAATTTTCCATGATATTTGTACCGATTGTTAGCAGTGGGTTAGATTCTTTGCGATCAATATCCACAATTATCATATATACCTGAGATGGCAATTCTACCCGCGCCACTTTAATGGTTACTTCTTTATACCCAATTTGAGGCATGGGCTGGCTATTACTGGCTACAATTGCTAAATCATCATCTGGGCCCCACGCAATGTCTGAATCCACCCAGTATCTTTTGTACAGTATATAAGGTATGGTTGTTACCTGGGACCCCGTATCCAGGAGGGCAGTCAAAGGGATCCCATCCAGCACAATAGGAAGGAACGGTCGACCTCCCACATACTTGTTGCGCCAGGAAGTCGAGCCGGGCTGTCTTACACCTGGGGGTTGGCTCCTGGCCCCAGGTTCGGCCCGTTTAAAGGACATTACCTTGCGTAGTGGCCCGCCTGGCTGCAGCAGCGGCAGATCGGTTGTCCAGCTGAATCATACCGGTCTGTGTCTTTTCCTCGGGTCGGCGGAATCCTCCTCTGTCGCATCCATGGGACGTCATCTGGACTGGAGGCCAACTCAATTCTTGCAGGCGATGGGGTCACTTGTAGAGACTGCACGGATTTGGCAAGGGCAGCCACAGTCTTGGTCAGGTCTTGAACCTGTTGTCTGAGCTCTGCAGCGGGATCCTTATCCAGGGTCTGCGCCTCACCCCCTGCAGTGGCTCGGGTTGCAGGCACTTCCTCTGGGTATGTGATGGCAAGAGGCCGGAGGGGTACTGTGTCATTTGGTGTAGATTCTCTCAGTACCCGGATGGCCTGGTCCTTAAACTTTGCAAAGTCCAGGGCAGGATTCTGCAGAACCATGATACGCAGCCAGGGCTGTATTTTGCCTTCATGCTGCCCTAGGCACTTTAAGTGGTCGCGTCCCCTAGTGACAACGTAAAACTGAGTCTTTGCACACAACATCTGTTTAAGGCAGATCTACTCTGTAAAACACTTTAAAAAGTATCAATGAGAAACGAAGGGCACTAACCCCCCCAATGGGGATCACCACAGGCACATCAAAACATAGCATGAGTATAAAATATTCCCACCACACTGTCCCCACTTATATACTGTGACACTGACCCTAATAAACTACACACTACCCTCCCTTATAAATTAAATCCACCACACCTTCCTCGAAATATGATCTGCACATTGTCCTCACATCATGCTGCCCCCTCCTCACATTGTCCTCACATCATGCTGCCCCCTCCTCACAATGTCCCATGCATGCTGCCCCCCTCCTCACAATGTCCCATGCATGCTGCCCCCTCCTCACAGTGTCCCATGCATGCTGCGCCCTCCTCACACTGCCCCATGCATGCTGCCCCCTCCTCACAGTGTCCCATGCATGCTGCCCCCTCCTCACAGTGTCCCATGCATGCTGCCCCTCCTCACAGTGTCCCATGCATGCTGCCCCCTCCTCACAGTGTCCCATGCATGCTGCCCCCTCCCCACAGTGTCCCATGCATGCTGTCCCCTCCTCACAGTGTCCCATGCATGCTGCCCCCTCCTCACAGTGTCCCATGCATGCTCCCCCCTCCTCACAGTGTCCCATGAATTCTTCCCCCTCCTCACAGTGTCCCATGCATGCTGCTCCCTCCTCACAGTGTCCCATGCATGCTGCCATCTCCTCACAGTGTCCCATGCATGCTGCCCCCTCCTTACAGTGTCCCATGCATGCTGCCCCCTCCTCACAGTGTCCCATGCATGCTGCCCCCTCCTCACAGTGTCCCATGCCTGCTGCCCCCTCCTCACAGTGTCCCATGCCTGCTGCCCCCTCCTCACAGTGTCCCATGCCTGATGCCCCCTCCTCAGTGTCCCATGCATGCTGCCCCCTCCTCACAGTGTCCCATGCATGCTGCCCCCTCCTCACAGTGTCCCATGCATGCTGCCCCCTCCTCACAGTGTCCCATGCATGCTGCCCCTTCCTCAGTGTCCCATGCATGCTGCTCCCTCCTCAGTGTCCCATGCATGCTGCCCCCTCCTCACAGTGTCCCATGCATGCTGCCCCCTCCTCACAATGTCCCATGCATGCTGCCCCCTCCTCACAGTGTCCCATGCATGCTGCCCACTCCTCACAGTGTCCCATGCATGCTGCCCCCTCCTCACAGTGTCCCATGCATGCTGCCCCTTCCTCACAGTGTCCCATGCATGCTGCCCCCTCCTCACAGTGTCCCATGCATGCTGCCCCCTCCTCAGTGTCCCATGCATGCTGCTCCCTCCTCACAGTGTCCCATGCATGATGCCCCCTCTTCACAATGTCTCATGCATGCTGTCCAGTCCTCACAGTGTCCCATGCATGCTGCCCCTCTCCATGAGCTCCTAATGCTGCCTTCCTCTTTTCCATAATGACACCTACATTTTGCCCCACTCATGCTAAGACCACCACACTAGAGCTTATGCTGAGACATCCCCCACACACACACACTACCCCACTCTTGATATTGACTCCCCTACATTGCTCCACTCCATACTGAGCCCACACATGCTGCCCCTTCTCGATAATGAGCTCCCAGTACTGCCACCCTCTAATTATGAGTCCTTACACTCCCCCCTCCCAATCGATTTTGTCATTGCACTATCCCTCAACCCTTGTCCCCTGTCTCTAGCATTAGCCCCTCTCTCCCACTCCACCAACAGCAGCCTCTCCCCCAGCATCAGCCCCTCTACCCCCGCCTCCAGCAGCAGCCTCTCCCCCAGCATCAGCCTCTCTCCCACCAGCCTTCCCCAGCCTCAGCCTCTCTTCCCTCAGCATCAGCCTCTCTCCCCCAGCTTCAGCCTCTCTCCCCCTAGCCTCCCCCAGCATCAGCCTCACTCCCCAGTCTCCGCCAGCATCAGCCTCACCCCCCCCATCCTCCGCCAGCATCAGCCTCTCTCCATCCAGCCTCCTCCAGCACCAGCCTCTCTCCAGCCAGCCTCCCCCAGCATCAGCCTCTCTCTCCCCCAGCCTCCGCCAGCATCAGCCTCTGCCTCCCTCCAGCCTCCCCCCAGTCTCAGCCTCTGCCTCCCTCCAGCCTCCCCCCAGTCTCAGCCTCTGCCTCCCTCAAGCTTCCCCCCAGTCTCAGCCTCTGCCTCCCTCCAGCCTCCCTCCAGTCTCAGCCTCTGCCTCCCTCCAGCCTCCCCCCCAGTCTCAGCCTCTGCCTCCCCCTCCCCCCAGTCTTAGCCTCTGCCTCCCTCCAGCCTCTCCCCAGTCTCAGCCTCTGCCTCCCTCCAGCCTCCCCCCAGTCTCAGCCTCTGCCTCCCTCCAGCTTCCCCCCAGTCTCAGCCTCTGCCTCCCTCCAGCCTCCCCCCAGTCTCAGCCTCTGCCTCCCTCCAGCCTCCCCCCCAGTCTCAGCCTCTGCCTTCCTCCAGCCTCCCCCCAGTCTCAGCATCTGCGTGCCCCTCGTTCACTATCCTCATATTGCAGCCTCTGCCTGTCCCTCGTCCACTATCCTCACATTGCAGCCTCTGCCTGCCCCTCGTCCACTATCCTCACATTGCAGCCTCTGCCTCTGCCTGTCCCTCGTCCACTATACTGACATTGCAGCCTCTGCCTGTCCCTCGTCCACTATACTCACATTGTAGCCTGCCTGCCCCTCCCCCAGAATCCTCACTTCACAGCACTGGAACTCTGCCAGCGGTTACCCGCTCTTGTGCCTCCTGCCTCCTCTTGCTGCTGCCGCTCCTCCTACGGTGTCCGTCATTCTCCTGCTGCTGCTGGCTCCGGTGAGTGTTCTTCTGTCCTCCGCGGCATCTGCAGCATTGGATGCCACAGCACGGAGCTGATTGGCGCGCCTCTGACCCCGCAAGTGCAGGCACTTCCAGGGTCAATCAGTCCTCTGTGCCCGGCGGCGCCCACAGTTTATCTGTATTCGCGTCTTAAAGATGCAGATACAGATAAATGGAAGTGCGAATCTCACCCCCGCCCTCCTCGGCCCCCTTCCCCTCCCCCTCCGAAAACACAGCGGATTTAATAGACTGTCCGGAGGGGGAAAAGATGTAAAAAAAAAAATATATATATTTTTTTTTTTTGCAGCCAGAAAGTGACGCCCCCCCTGCAATGTGGCGCCCCAGGCACGGGACCACGGGTGCCTAATGGTAAATACGGCCCTATACGCAGCTGTGTCCTGTGAGTGTCTGACAGGAGTCCTTCTATAAACTGCTCAGTCAGTAGTTTGTCTTCATCATGTACACTCACTGGGTCCACTTGTTTAACTGCTTTCAGTGCCTCCTGCAGGTTTAAGTTATAGTCTTATGCTGTCTTTAGCCCTTTGTTTGCACCCAAAGAATTTCATTTTTATTTCTGCTGCAGTGCGGGTGTCAAAAGTACTCTTCAACTTGGCCAGTATCTGGGTTACTGTCCCTTTATCTATATCAGGCCAGGACTTTACTTCACGCTGGGCTGCGCCAGTTAACTGTCCTATTATTATGCCCACTTTCTGTATCTCAGTTAGAGGATACACTTTAAACAAGCTGTGCAGCCTTTCTCTGAAGTCGCTTAGGGTATGTGACTCCCCAGAGTACTGCGGTAGCCAGTCCGCTCCCGGGAGGTATGGTATTGTGAGCGGCATTACGGGCGCTGCAGCGGGAGCTGGGGCGACGGTGACTGGGATTACATTTGCCGGTGCTTCTGCGTCTTGGGCTATAGCAGCCACCTGTTCCCCTTCTGAGTCAGACATCTTCCTTCCCCCTTAGTGGACCTTACCAGGCTCTGCTCTCTTTTTCTTTTCAGAGTCACGCGAGGTTAACGAACCTCCGCTCTGATGGCGCGCTCTGCTCGCGCTCTTTTTTGGGCACGCCCCCCTTCTTCTTGCGCTCAGCGAGGCTAATGGCGGCGGCAGTTTTTACACACAAGTGAAAGTCTATAAAGCACAGTTCTGTAAGGCGTACAGTACCCGGTGGGACCGGGCACGAAATCCTGTTCGTGACGCCAAAATTGACTCGCCCACCCCAGGGCTTTGGGACACCCGGTGTCGGGCCGGACTAGTCCGGGGGTAGTCAGTGGTGGCGGGGTCCGACTCAGTGACCCTGGCGGGGTCAACTAATATGGCAGTTGTGGGGGTGGTAACTTTACTTAAAGTTTGTGGAAATATTCGTGATACCACCTGTGGATTGCGACTATGGAGCCGCCACTGCTGGATGAGACCTCCGGGGCTGATGGATTAGCAGCTAGGATGGTTCTGCTCCCCACAGGTGGAGCGGTACCCCGGGGCAGCCGTTGGTGCTTATTAAAAGTCTATGGTGCTTTGGAAATGGTGCAGGGCTAATCAGGACAGTGAAAAGAACCGACACAAACAACAGTCTCTTTACCTTCTTTTCTTTTACTTTTTAACAGTCCAGTCCTGGGACACCGTCACAGGTGGTGAAGGGGATCCGGTTGGCCTGGAAGTACCTGGGGTGATCTCCTTGGCCAGTCGAGTATTGAGGCCTATTCCCTGTTCTTCCTTTGCTTCTACAGGACCCTGCACTCTGGGTTTAGCAATGGCCCTCTTGCTGCTGGGACTGGTGGTAAGTCCCTCTCTCGTAGGGTAGGCTGTGCAGGCCCTCTCTGATGCTTTCCTGCTGGGGTTCACACCGGGCCCTATACCTTCAGGTTGTTTTGGGGGCCAGGAGACCTACAGTCCTCCTGCCCTTCGGATTCGGTTACTGGGGGATCTAACACCCTGGCAACCACAGACTCCGATGTCTAATTTTTAGTGTGTTCTTCTGAGGTGAACAGGTTCTAATCAGCTCTCCCCTAGAATCTTCTCTTTGCCTCGCTACAGCTCCTGATTTTCTGGGTTGAGCTAACCTAGCTCCAAACCCCAGCTCACAAGACCATCTACTCAGCTCCTCTCTCCTTGAACTTCCCTCACAGACTACCTAACTCCTCCCTCAGGTCAGGGCTTAAGGAAGTGTTCCCTGGAACTCCAGGTTTAGAGCTCCCTCTGCTAGCCTGAGGGAGAACGGTGTTGAATGTTGGTATTTACTGGCCAATAGACTTCCCCAATTACCTCCAGGCTCAGCATTAACCCTTTGGAGGGGGCAACACTGTTGTGGCAACCAGCTCTTGGGGCGCCACACATGACTACACTACTGTCATGGGATAACTCGAGTAATATTCCCGCAGTGTCAGTGGCCCTGTCAGTAAACACCGACTCCGCCGACTGTCTGCACTGTTTTATTATAGCCCACTTGAGGAGGGGGCGCTTCCTGATCCCTCATCTTACCCCACTGGAGCCTTGCTGGTGCAACTGTATCTCTGGTCACTTTGTTTCTTCCTCCTGCACAGTCTTTTGCCTCTTTCTACCTCTCTATACCACAATATCCACTCAGCTACATCTACTTCATCACTCTTTACTGACTCTTTCCTACCTCACTAAAACCAGAAAATGCTTTCCACTACATTCTGTTCACTATGGGCCTACTTGGCTAACACTTTCTGTTCTGCCACTATACCTCATACCTGAGCCTTCCCTTCCAGCTAGGGAGCTCAGGACCAGTGACACCTAGTGGTAGCTGACAGTGCTGAAATATAACTACACAAACAGGACATTTTAGCATTACCATACATATCAATACCCAGATATAAACAATGACACCTTCTCAGGGTCACAGGCCACTGCCCACTCCATTACAGGGGTTCATTAAAAAAAGACTTTGTGGGGGCACTCTGCTTACAGGCAGTGTATTAATCAGCTGAGCACTCTCTCTCTGTGCAAAAAGTGAGGAGAGCATCAAATAGGGGGCATGGCTGTGGTGGTACTGCAGGGAGAGACCGTGGTTGATCTGTACCTGCTATGTACATGAATGAAACACCTTCCCTTGATGCACATGGAGCACCCCACAGGGCCTTGGGGAATACTCATGGCCAGGCTGGTGAAGGGTCAGGGGGATGGCCTGCCCTGTTTCGTGACCTCAAGGTGTCCACAGAAGGGGGGGTCGATGGATAAGAATGATTTTGTGACGCCACCTGCGGTACGCAGCCAGGGATTAACCACCGCTGCTGTCGCTGTCCTCCGGTGTGGATGGTAATAGCAGCAAAGATGGTTTCACACTCCACAGGTGGAGCAGGTCCCGGGGAGGATGATGAGGGGAGTTGTACTTAGCCTTTGACACCGATACGCGGGGCGCCAGTGCTGGCAATAACAGGCTCACAGAGTCTCTGTGGTTCCGGTTAGCTTTACTCACTGTTATGCCGTTCACCCAGGAAGTACCAGTCACCCGCTGTGATTGTGATGGGTCCCGACGAACCCAAATTGTTTGGAGGTCATTCTGGTGCAGTGGTCGATGGGCCCTTTCTCTCAGCGCCTTGAAAGATGGATTTCTGTGGCTTAAAGCTACTTGGGGACCCCAGTCCGTGTTGAGTGAAACGCCCGTCCCATTTGCAAGTGCCGCGGTTCTGCAACGGGGCCTGACTCAGATCTAGGCCCTGGATCCTATGTGGCACTGTGCTCCGGGCACTGTGTTGGCCAGAGGGACGTGCAATCCCCCTGTCCGGCAGATTCTAGAAAACCAACTTGAAGTGTGATCTCCCCTAGGGTTCTGCACCCTGTTCTGCGCTGGTCCCAAGGGAACAATCAAGCTCTTCCTCAGCGACCGTGTAAACTTCTGTGTTCCACCAGAGCCACTGGTAAAACCGTCTGCTCTCTTCCTCTCCTGCTGGAGATCTCCTAACTGTTGTGTTGGCTCCTAAAATCCCCTGGTGGCTGCTCCTCCCCCGGTTCCCTGTCACTACTGGGTGGCTGCCCCCCATGTTTGGTGACTGCATAAAGACCCGACCCTAGCCCGGTCCCCATTGGGGAGGGCAACCTAGTTGTGTGTATGATTTGTGAGTGGTGAAACTGGTACCGACCTCCTCTGGATACAGGTTGAGCACTGCACCTTATGTGAGGTGCAGTACCCTGTGGAGACTGAAGCCTCAGGGGCACCGCACACACATCCGAAATGACGTTCTGGGTAATTTCTTAGGTCTGATTACTGCTGCATGAATTACAGAATAAGGAAAGATAGTATTAGATTGAATGGCTGAGAGTGCCTCCAATTCCTTTGCTTTGTCTTGCACCCAGTTCCCTGCTGCTAAAATCGCAAAGTTTGCATCTGTGACCCATGGGCATCTGTCTTCCACCTCACCCCCTAGAAATTCAGGCAAACAATTTGGGTCCGAGGTTATGCAGCAATCACTTCTACTTTTAGATGACCCCACTGGCTGATGTTCCATGGGCCATCTACCTGCCTCTGCCCCAGTAGTGGCAGAGATTGAGTATACTCATGCCCAACCACCTATTCAGTTTGAGGATGAAGACGTGGGAGGGCTAGTGCCCAAATAAAAAAAAAAACAACCACATAGTTGGCTACTTCCACCGCCATGTCTATTCTACCTCCTCCCCATACTCCTCTTCCATTTGGACTTCCACCTCCTGGTTCAAGATTATTATTTTTGTGTTTATTCTATGTTATTGTAAAGGGGTTCTGTGTGGTCTTGGGGGGAACTCTGAAAACTGCTCTGTGGGGGCACTCTTAAAATCTTGTCTCTGTGGGGGCTGTCTTCAAATTGTTATTTTATTAATTTACTTCCTATTTAACCTTGATTGCTATGGTGACAGAACTCCTTTAAGCAATTTCCCTATCTAAGTTTGTTAGCAGAGCAGTTATCCTGCTTTTACCCCCATTTTGCTTCTTATTGTAGCCCCCAAGCCACACTATGGCTATTTTACAGCTAATTTACAGCATAACAGTTCTGGTCCCCATTGACTTCTTTGGGGTTTGGGGTCAAGTTCTGGTTGAGTTCAGGTCCCAAATCGAACTTTTAACTACAGTTTGGCTGAAGCTGGCGAACCCGAACATCCATTGGTCCGAAATGTGACCTAAGGCCTAAGCCACACGGCATGAAAATCAGGACCGAGTGGAATGCGATAAAACATCGCATTCCACTTGGACTAATATTAAGCTATATGTCAGCACCCATGAGCAATTATTTTCTCGGCCCAAATCGGACCAAGAAAACAATCGCAGCATGCTGCGAGTGTAATGCGAGTCTCTTTCTCTCGCACCCATTCAAGTCTATGGGGTGAGAGAAAGATTGCACTGCACTCGCAGTACACCGGTGTACTGTGAGTGCAGGGCGAGAATCGCAATAGCCAGCTACGGAGGAGAGAGGGAGATAAATCCCTCCCTCTCCTCCTCCGTGCAGGCTATCCCCTCCTCCATGCCGGCCCGCCCTCCGCAGCTGAGATCATGCGATCGGACCTCAGTCGTAGGGACACTTGCATGACACTCGGCTCCCGCTGTGCTGCCAGCGTGAGCCGAGTGTCATGCGAGGATCGCACTAGTGCCCCGTGTGGCCCCGGCCTAATAGTTGCAACCTCATAGTGACCTCATAGTTTTGCTATACTGTTTCAATGATTACTATAAATATTTTGCTATAGTAACATATCAGAATATCAATATGAAATGAGAGGAGCTGCTGTTTCCTGGACCTCAATTCTCTAAAACATAGTAATAAAAGAGATGGCAGCAAGAAATATATGTAAAAATGTAACATTTCTAAGATACCATATAATGAGGCAGCACATTTTATATAAAAAAAGGTAATTTCCACTCATTGCTGTAACATTTATTGTGCACTAGAATGGAAATATATGGTAATATAATCTTTTCATGTAAAAAAAATATGACCTATGCCTTTATATTTAACACATTGTACATGTTGTAAGGAGAAGAGTAGAGGGGTGCTTGACACTGAGTGAAGAAGGTCCCTCTCTCTCAAAGTGCTTTTCATGATTTCAACAAAAACAACTCCCATGAATGAATCCGCATGTTACAAGGGTTTTTTTTATCCATTAAATATGTTTATTTTTTTACTAGAGTATTGTTGAAGCATAGTAAACAAGCTGTAATTTCTACGAGCATTTTAAAAAGGCCACCTGCGTCCTTATTGTTGTGCGTGAAGCACTGTTTGTTCATTACCTTTATGGGTGACAGCTGCTTTACTTAAAAAAACAAAGAAACAACAAAAAAAAAACCATAAAAAAAACAAATACAAATCTTCTATGTAAGTATATTTTGAAAAGTACCATCTGTAACTATCAAGCAGCCCCCGCGGGTGTGTGTGACGCTCAGTAATATTCAGTCTTACAGTTCTGTGCATCTCAGCAAGGACCAGCAATTAGAGAGGAGAATATCGATTTTATGCAAATAGTTTGTGTTGTAGTTTAGTTATTCAATTGCCTCTTAAGAGTGGAGTGGGTCTTGTACTCCTAAAGTTTAGGAATTTCAGTGCAGCAGATGAATTCAAACAACTTGGGATTTTATTTGTACAAATCTGAAAAATACCCCCTTCTCTATGCCCTTTTACACAAAATAGAAGTTTACTTCAGCCATAGAAAAGCCGAGGCAGGGAGTGCAGCAGTCATTTTGCATTGATTTCTAGTTTATCTTTACAAACAATAGTATATTTCTAGCGAGAAATACAGTTTTTATAATTATAATATTTATTCACTTTTATAGCGCTATTGATTCTACAGCACTTTACATACATATGTTGGCAACACTGTCCCCATTGGGGCTCAGAATCTAAATTCCCTGTTTGTATGTCTTTGGAGTGTGGGAGGAAACCAAAGTACCTGGAGGAAACTCACGCAAACACGAGGAGAACATATAAACTAATTGCAGATGTTGTCTTTGGTGGGGTTTGAAGCCAGGACCCCAGTGCTGCAAGGCTGGAGTGCTAACCACTGAGCCACCATGCCGATTTCTAAATTATTAATATTTCTCTTTTTCTTCTTAAATGCAAACATTATAGATTATGGCAGATTTTTCAAAAGTAATGACACCAGAATTCTAGTACAAAACAATTTGAAAAGTTACAAATGTAGTGCAAATATTTAGCGATTTTTGTTATTTTCCCCCATTTTTGGCCAGGTCTGCCAAAGTGAGCAGGGCTGTGGAGCTGTCGGGGTGGAAGACGGTGTGACATTTCATACCTCTTAAAGGGAACCAACAAGCAGGATTTTACATATATAAAGTAAAGCCAGTGCTATACTGACTCTAGGATGCTGAATCCATGCATACCTTTTGTTCGAAGACAGAGAGGGGTGGGAATAGATAGCAAGACCTGACCCACATATCCCCTTCCTGTTGCACCTGTCAATCAAATATCAGTGCATTGCTGCAACTTTACTTGAACATCTTTCTGAAATACAACATCCAATCTCTGAACAAAAGCTATGCTTACATTCAGCATCCTAGCGCCAGTATAGCACTGACTTTACTTTATATATTGAAATCCTGATGTTTGGTTCCCTTTAAAGTCATTGCATTTCTTACACCAGAAATGTTACTTCAGCCTCCGAGTGGAGAAACATTTCTTTTGAGGAGGCACATGGAGGCGCACACTCGTGATACCATGCACCAAATTCATTAACTGGCATGCACCTTTAATTAATTTGGCATCTTATTCTTGCTTGTCCTTCATTAAAACTGGTGTATAAAACTCCAGTATTAATCTGGACCCATGTTTTAGATTAATATTGTGTTTTCTTACTTCCCTGCAGATACACATCAGTGTCAATTTGGTTTCCTGTATTTCCTACTCAGTTTTTCTTTCATCTGTGACATTAGTAGAGGCCACTGCTAAGTAAAAAAATAAACACAGTACTTTATGCACTCAGCATTCGAGGTATTTTTCTGTCTGCCATATTGACAGACTATGACTACAGTATAATAACAGATACATAATGATATTTATGTTTTTTCTATTTGCAACATTGCAATATTTTTTCAACTATGACATATATGACCAGATTGCTAAATTAATAACTTATCATTACTGTAGAGATAAGCAAACTGTTCAGTGCTCGGGTCCTCGGTATGCGTAAGGAACATTTTGATGCTCGGTTGCTTGAAACTCGTTTACAGACTACAATGGAAGTCAATAGGAAACTCAAGCATTTTTTCGGAAGATTTTTCAGAAAAATGCTAGAGTTCCTCTTTGACTTCCAGTGTACTTGGCAAACGAGTACCGAGCACCTAAGCATCAAAATGCTTATTAAGCATACCAAGGACCTGAGCACCGAATAGTTCACTCATCACTACTTATCATTAGTGATGAGTGACCATACTTGCCACTGTTCATTACTCGATCAAGCACCATAGTGCTTGGGTACTTCCAGTACTTGTCAGAGTATCGCGGGTGCTTGAATGTGTCGTCCGTGAAACAATGACCACAATGCACAGGCTTGTGTCACTGCATGATTTCTGCAGGCACCCCAGGGAGAGCCATTTGTAGTCTCTGAATGGCTCTCACTGGGGTTGAAACAATATTTTTCAATGTAGTGTGTAAACCCCCCCCCCTGCCCTCTGTCCCCCTAGAAATGCTCTGTTTATGGCTGGCTGTATGTGGGCGGAGAACCAAACTGACTTGTCATTGACTTCCATAATATTTGTGTTACTCAAGTTGAGCCCTTTCAGAGCGTCTGACCTACTTGACTCGAGGACCAAGTATCTGTGCATTTTAGTGCTTAGTTCTTGTCTGTTATGTAAATAGATGTCCTTCCCTTCCCAAATAAAAAGTAGAGTTTCTGTTAGGCTCCTTTCATATTGCGTTTTGCCTTACGTTCACAGGTCCCGTCGGAGCATCCGTCCGAACCGCCCCTCCCCCACTCCACAAAGTGTCTTCCGGACGCATGCGCCGGCAGGGCCATTCACTGTAATTGAGCACACTACGTTAGCTTGTGCTCTGTTTTGTGCCATTTTTGCACATATACATTTTCTGCAGACGGACACCCGAACGTAGTCGACTACGTTCGTGTGTCCGACTGCAGAAAACATGTATGTGCAAAAATGGCACAAAACAGAGCACACGCTAACGTAGTGTGCTCAACTACAGTGAATTGCCCTGCTGGGCGCATGCGTCCAGAACACACTTTGCGGGATGGGGAGGGGCGGTTCGGACGGATACCCGGACGGGACCTGTGAACGTAAGGCAAAACGCAATGTGAAAGGAGACTTAGTCTAGTTTTATGCATTTGGGTTTTTTTTCTTCTATCTGTGACATGGATATAACTTACTTCAATTAAAAACAAAATATTTATAAATAATTTAATTCTGAAAATACAGCATTCTAGACATGTTATATGGACAGATGAATTTATATAATTAGGTTATGATTTGGTTTTCATCTTACCTGTTAATATACTATAAAAAATGTTTCCTTATTGCGTGCCTTTAAACATGAAAAAATCTTTTGTTAGCAGTTGCCTCAATACTGCAGCCAGCCTTGAAGCTACAGGTGCATCTCAATAAATCAGAATATCATCAAAAAGGTAATTAATTTCAGTAAATCAATACAAAAATGGAAAACACATGTTATATAGAGTCATTACACACAGAGGGATCTATTTCACATGTTTATTATATGCAGTATTATATAGAGTCATTACTAGAGATGAGCGAACCGGCCGTGGTTCGGCTCGAGTTCGGTTCGTCGAACGGAGGTCTCGTTCGAGTTCAGTTCGGCGAACGTTCGACGAACCCAACTCGAACCAATAGGATATAGTGGGAGGCAATCACAAACACATAAAAACGCATTATAAATGTCACATACAGTTAATAAACATTGCCATAACACTTACCGGTCCCCGCGATCCCTCCTGCACTCTGTCTCCTGCCGCTATTCCATCCGATGATCGCTGAATACTCCCGGTGACCAGCACTGCCAGCAGTGATGCAGGACCTATCGTGACGTCAAAATAGCCATGTGACCAGTCACGTGGCTATTATCTCATTGGCTACAGACTGGTCACATCGCTTTGACGTCATGTCCTGTCCTAGGTCCTGTCATTGCACTCTCCGGTACACGGTGCACATTTGTGTATCGCAATGTACCGGCGACATGCTCTAGCACACGGTCGACTCCCCGTTCCGTTAGGGACCGGCTGACACAGCCGGTCATTAACGGAGATCACCGTTGCCATAGCAACGCAGTTAGCGGTGACGTCACCGCTAACCGCGGCTCCGGGAATTACATGATCGGAGCACCGTTGCTATGGTAATGCGTCTGTCAGCGTTACCGCTGTTGCCGCTAACAGCCAGCAGCACTGATCACTCACGGAGTGAAGGCTGCACGGGAAGCAGTGTCTTCCCCCATGCAGCAGTGATGGAGCAGAGCTGCATTTGTTGAACGAGAAAGACAGAAGACCATGGATCGTGGAGGGCTGACAGGGGGTAATAAAGATGGAGTCTCTAATGTGTCTGTGTATTTATTTCTATTAAAGTATTTTTTTTTGTGGTGTCTTTTTTTTAACCCTTTATTGGAGATTCTTAATGGCCGGGTCAAAAGTGCCTGACATTAAGAATCTCTGGCTTAACACTAGCTAGTAAAACAAAGCTAGTATTAACTCATTATTACCCAACAAGCCACCCGGCTCCAGGTCTGTTGGAAGAGTTGGATACAGCGCCAGATGATGGCGCTTCTATGAAAGCGCCATTTTCTAGGGCGGCTGTGGACTGCAATTCGCAGCAGAGGCGCCCAGAAACTTCGGGCTAACCTGTGCTACGGATTCAAATCCCCAGCTGCCTAGTTGTACCTGGCTGGATACAAAAATGGGGCGAAGCCCACGTCATTTGTTTTTTAGTTATTTCATGAAATAAGTGAAATAATTAAAAAAAACGGGCTTCCCTATATTTTTGGTTCCCAGCCGGGTACAAATAGGCAACTGGGGGTTGGAGGCAGCCCATGGCTGCCTGCTGTACCTGGCTAGCATACAAAAATATGGCGAAGCCCACGTCATTTTTTTGGTGGGCAAAAAACTTCTGCATACAGTCCTGGATGGAGTATGCTGAGCCTTTTAGTTCTGCAGCTGCTGTCTGCTCTTCTCCATACAGACAGACAGCAGCTGCAGAACTACAAGGCTCAGCATACTCCATCCAGGACTGTATGCAGAAGTTTTTTGCCCCCTGAAAAAATGATGTGGGCTTTGCCATATTTTTGTATGCTAGCCAGGTACTGCAGGCAGGTACGGCTGCCCCCAACCCCCAGTTGCCTTTTTGTACCCGGCTGGGAACCAAAAATAAAGGGAAGCCCTTTTTTTATTATTTCATGAATTTCATGAAATAATTAGAAAACAAATGACGTAGGCTTAGCCCCATTTTTGTGTCCAGCCAGGTACAACAAGGCAGCTGGAGATTGGAATCTGCAGCACAGGTTGGCCTGAGCTTTCTGGGCCCCACTGCTGCGAATTGCAGTGTGCAGCCGCCTCAGAAAATGGCACTTTCATAGAAGCGCCATCTTCTGGCGCTGTATCCAACTCTTCCAGCACCTGCCTGCTATACCTGGCTAGCATACAAAAATATGGCGAAGCTCACGTCCTTTTTTTGTAGTTTTTTGGCAAAAAAAATAAAAAATGCTTCCCTGGATTTTCCATTGCCAGTGAAGGTAACACCAAGCAGTGGGGGTTAGCAGCCAGTAGCTGCTTGGATTACCCTTCGCTAGCAATACAAAAAATGCACCGGGAGCCCATATATATTTTTTTTAATTATTTATTTAAATAACTAAAAACAAAATGGGCTTCCCTGTATTTTGATTGCTGGACATCACAGTGCTGTAAAAATAAATCTTTAAAAAAAATGACATAGTGCTCCGCGGTATTTTTGATTCTCAGCGCAGATAATGCAGACAGCTATGGGTTGCCACCCCCATCTGCCTGCCGTTATCTTGGTTGGCAATCAAAATACAGGGAAGCCCATTAATTTTTTCTATTTAAAAAATAGTTAAAAAAAAAAATGACGTTGGGTCCCCCCATTTTTGATAGCCAGCTAGGGTAAAGCAGACGGCTGTAGCCTGAAAACCACAGCTGGCAGCTTTACCGTGGTTGGGGATCCAATGTGGAGGTCCCCCCCAGGCTCGTTTTTTATAATTATTTTATAAATATTAATAATTACACAAATAAAGTAGGGTCCCCCCCAAATTGGATCACCAGCCAAGGTAAAGCGGACAGCTGTGGTCTGGTATTCTCAGGGTGGGAAGGTCCATAGTTATTGGGCCTTCACAGCCTAAAAATAGCAGGCCGCAGGCACCCCAGACGTGGCCACTAGATGCGCCAATCCTGGCGCTTCACCCCAGCTCATCCCGTGCTCTGGTGCAGTGGCAAACGGGGTAATAAATCGGGTTGATACTAGCTGTAAAGTCACCTGAGATCAAGCCCAGCAGTTTGTGATGTCATGGCGTCTATTAGATACCCAACATCATAAACTGTCTGTGCTAACAAAAAAAAAAATCGACAAAAGAAATTTATTTGAAAAAACAGTCCCCAAAACATTTCCTCTTTCACCAATTTATTGTAAGAAAAAAAATAAAGGGGTCCCACGACGACTCTGGACCGTCTAGAATATGGGGTGGAGACACTCAGGGAACGTATCCCCCATTTTCTAAGAGTGCAGACCCTTCATGTCCATGTCGTAATGGTTGCTACCAAAGCTGCAATGCCCTGCTCATAAGGTAAGGGCATGCCTAATCAGGAGAACTATTCTACATTTCCAAATATTGGTATTTGCTGATATTATTGCTATTCCACCTACTATATATTGAGGATAGGATCTTGGAGATGGAATACCCCTTTAAGTCCAGTTATCCAGCTGAATGAATACTTAACAACAGAGCTCGCTATTTAGATGTGTTTTCTTGTGGCGTATAACAGACTCTCATGTTTGGTAGTCGTTCAGCAGGGAAACTATAAAAGCAAATCCCTCCATTTGGAAATGTAGTATATAGCTCTCCTGATCAATTATGTTCCTTACCTCATGAGCAGGGCATTGCAGTAATAATAATAATTTATTCATTTATATAGCGTTATTAATTCCATA
The DNA here is from genome assembly GCF_048569485.1 of Anomaloglossus baeobatrachus. NCBI lineage: Eukaryota > Metazoa > Chordata > Amphibia > Anura > Aromobatidae > Anomaloglossus > Anomaloglossus baeobatrachus. The sequence continues at coordinate 80,214,282 of NC_134362.1, forward strand.
GCGCTGTATGTCTTTGGAGTGTGGGAGGAAACCAGAGTACCCGGAGGAAACCCACACAAACACAGTGAGAACATACAAACTTCTTGCAGATGGTGTCCTTGGTGAGAATTGAACCCAGGACCTCAGCGCTGCAAGACTGCAGTGCTAACCACTGAGCCACCGTGCCACCCATTGAGCTTACAGATGCATAACCACCACTCACTGTGTCTGAACACAGGAAGCTGAGCTGACAGCCGCTCTGTGCATGCGGCAGCGTCTATTGTGAAGGAGAGGGCCGTGGGGGGATCAACGCTGCACAGGTACCGTGGGACACCGGGGAACACCGGTCGGGTTATAGGGGGTGACCTGGCAGGGCCTGGGGAGGAGTTTTCTGTCGCATGTGTCATGGCACATGCGACAGAAATCAGAGGAGTAGGGTGAATGCGGTCGGCGCGCTGCTGTGCGCGCGGCCATCTTGGATTTCTGGGAGGGCATCAGGGGGGGCACTTTGGCGACACCGGGGGACTGGAGGGGACCGGGGAGGAGATTTATCATGTTTGTTCATGCCAGATGGGAGATAAATAATTTTTTACCGACGCTGTCATTTACTGTTACGTGATCATCGGTGTACGGTGTATACCTGTGATCACATAAGCGGGGACCGGAAAAACCGTCCTGAATCATGATCTCCAGGGTCTCAGCTAGCCCTGAAACCCCGGAGATTTTCTGACGCTGGGGGGACGCTATTCACTTATTTCTGCCTGCTGTTTATAAACGGCAGATCAGAATAAGGCTACATTGACACGACCGATCCATTTTTGCGGTCTGCAAAAAACAGTCCGATTTTTTTCACGGGTGCATCCGTGTGGCATCCTTTTCCGTTCCATAGACGGTCCGTATGTCATCTGTTTGTCATCCGTGTGCCTTCCGTTTTTTTTGTGTACTGCAAAAAACCTGAAGGAGGGAAAATACATAAATTTACCCAGGATCCATAGCTTCATCCTACATGAGGCGGTCACATGTTGACTCCAGTGCCATTTTCTACTGCTTTTCACAGCGTAGAGCGCTCTGGTGATTTTCTTGTGCTTGTGCACTTCATATCAGTCTTTTCTGTCATTATAATGGCAGAAAGATACATAATGTCCCACTCTCCTGCATTTTGTAATTTTGCACCCTTTGGTGCCTTTCATGTGGCACTAAGGGGTGCTTAGCTTTGTATTTAGCCAAAAAAAATGAAAAAAAAGTGACGTAAAGTTCCCCCTATTTTTGTAGCCAGCTAGGGTAAAGCAGACAGCTGCAGCCTGCAGACCACAGCTGGCAGCCTCACCTTGGCTGGTAATCCAAAACTGAGGGCACCCCACGCAGTTATTTTAAATTAAATAAATAATTAAAAAAAAAAACACGTAGGGGTCCTCCCAAAATAGGATCACCAGCCAAGGTAAAGCAGACAGCTGGGGTCTGATATTCTCAGACTAGGGAGGTCCATGGTTATTGGACTCTCCCCAGCCTAAAAATAGCAGGCCGCAGCCACCCCAAAAGTGGTGCATCCAATAGATGTGCCAATCCTGGTGCTTCGCCCCAGCTCATCCCGTGCCCTGGTGCGGTGGCAATCGGGGTATTATATGGGGTTAATACCAGATGTGTAATGTCACCTGGCATCAAGCCCTGGGGTTGGTGAGGTCAGGCGTCTATCAGATACCCGACATCACCAACCCAGTCAGTAATAAAAAAAAATAGACGACAAACACATTTTTATTTGAAAAAACACTCCCCAATACATTCCCTCTTTAACTAATTTATTAGAAAGAAAAACAAATCCAGGTCTGGTGTAATCCAAGGGGTTGCCATGACGATCCACACTGTCCCAGTCAATGAAGAGCAGGATGTTCCCCATTGGCTGGGAGAGCAGTGCAGTGACCTGAGCTAACATCAATGGGTCAGCCCAGGTCACTGCAGGGGATGACAAGTGCTGCTGTCAGCGAGGTACATTACCTGCGCTGATCTCCTGCACTGCTGACAGCACCTGTCACTGAGTTCAATGACCGCCGCCTTCACAGCCAAGTATCGCGAGTGGCCCGTGACATCACCGCTAGTCAGTCTCGGGTCGGAAGCGAGAGAAGGTGATGTGACAAGCGGCGGCCATGGAGGATAGTGACAGTGCTGAGGTCGGGACTTCATCACCGCAGATATAAGCCAAGTGGGACCATGTGTGCAGAGTGCAGGTGGGCGGAGCCATGTGTGCTGGCGGCGGAGTGCGAAGTGGGTGGCGCTGAGGATGTCAGTGTCGTGGACTGCTTGGCTGGGGACAGGTGAGTGTGAGTGTGTGTGTGTGTGTGTACATGCTGCGTGCAGGAGGGGGCGGAGTGAGCTGAGCGGGGAAGTGTGGGCTTCCTGCACGTAACTAGGATAAACATCGGGTTACTAACCAAAGCGCTTTGCTTGGATACCCGATGTTTATCTTGGTTACCAGCTTCTGGCAGGCTGCCAGCGATGGCTCCTGCACACTGTAGCTGTAAAAAGCCCTGCTTTTTGCTGCTAGAACCGTTCTCGAACATATCTAGAACTATCGAGCTTCAGCAAAAAGCTCGAGTTCTAGTTCGATCTAGAACAGCAACCAAAATCACTCGAGCCGCAAACTGGAGAACCTCGAACCGCGAACCGCGCTTAACTCTAGTCATTACACACAGAGGGATCTATTTCACGTTTATTTCTGTTAATGTTGATGATTATGGCTTACAGCCAACAAAAACACAAAAGTCATTATCTCAGAAAATTAGAATATTATATAAGGCCAACTGAAAAAAAGGATTTTTAGTTCAGAAATGTTGGCGCCTACTGAAAAGTCTGTATGGTAAATGCCTCAATACTTGGTCGGGGCTCCTTTTGCATGAATTACTGCATCAATGTGGCGTGGCATGGAGGCGATCATCCTGTGCCACTGCTGAGGTGTTATGGAAGCCCAGGTTGCTTTGATAGCAGCCTTCAGCTCATCTGCATTGTAGGGTCCGGTGTCTCTCATCTTCTTCTTGACAGTACACCATAGATTCTCTATGGGGTTTAGGTCAGGTGAGTTTGCTGCCAATCAAGCACAGTGATATTGTGGTTATTATACCAGGTATTGGTACTTTTGGCAGTGTGGACAGGTGCCAAGTCCTGTTGTAAAATGAAATGTTCATCTCCAAAAATCTTGTTGGCAGAGGGAAGCATGAAGTGCTCTAAAATTTCCTGGTAGACGGCTGCACTGGTTTTGGTCTTGATAAAACACAGTGCACCTACACCAGCAGATGACATGGCTCCCCAAACCATCACTGATTGTGGAAACTTCACACTAGACTTTAAGCAGCTTGGATTGTGGCCTCTCCACTCTTTCTCCAGACTCTGGGACCGCGATTTCCAAATGAAATGCAACATTTACTTTCATCTGAAAACAACACCTTCTACCATTGAGCAACAGTCCAGTTCTTCTCCTTGGCCCAGATAAGACACTTCTGTCATTGTCTATTTCTCATGAGTGGCTTGACACAAGGAACGCGACACTTGTAGCCCATGTCCTGGATACGTCTGTGTATTGTGGCTCTTGAAGCACTGACTAGCAGCAGTCCATTCTTTGTGAATCTCCCGAAAATTTTGAATAGCCTTTTTCTTAACAATCCTATCAAGGCTGCAGTTATCCTGTTTGCTTGTGCACCTTTTTCTACCACAATTTTTCCTTCCACTCAACCTTCCATTAATATGCTTAGGTACAGCACTCTGTGAACAGCCAGCTTCTGTAGCATTGATCTTTTGTGGCTTACCCTTGTTGTGGAGTGTGTCAATGATTGCCTTCTGGACCTCTGTCAAGTCAGCAGTCTTTCCCATGATTGTGTAGCCTACTGAACCAGACTAAGGGACCTTTCTAAATGCTTAGGAAGCCTTTGCAGGTGTTTTGTGGTAATTATTCTAGTTTTCTGAGATAATGACTTTTGGGTTTTCATTGGCTGTAAGCCATAATGATCAACATCAACAGAAATAAACACTTGAAATACATCACTCTGTAATGACTATATAATTATGTGATTCCCTTTTGTATTGAATTACTGAAACAAATTAACTTTTTGATGATATTCTAATTTATTGAGATGCACTTGTATATGTTTTCATAGTATGTCTTCTCCTTTCTTAAAAATAAATGAAGATTTATAAATTAAAAAAAATAAATACAAAAAATAATAATTGTGTAATGGTTAAATAGGAGTGGGATCTGTGAGGCATATCTCCCTTTCCAATGCATCATCCCTCTTAGAATGTTGCTCAAAGAATAGTTGGAACAAATCATAGTTGTAGCAATGATATCGATTATTATAAGACATTTCTGAAAAAGTCTTTCCCGCATCTGAGCTGAAATGCTTCTTTTGAGATAACTTCCTTATTAACAATCATACAAAAATTCTCAACAAAATAGATTCTGTAGCTTTGAGACTTTGCTTAGTATCAAAAGATAAACAACAAGGACAAAATGGAAAAATTGTTAACAAAATTTTGTCTAGAATTTATCAAATCTACGCATCAGTTTTGAAGTTAGAATCACAGAGAGGCATTTAATCCTTTTTTTGCTACTGTTCTGCTTAAAACATGTCCAGATGAATAAGGCCTCAAAACGTCTGGGTCTTTTTTATCTGAACTTTGCAGGGCTCGCCCTTTGGGTCACACGGATGTGTTGCTTTTTCCAATGCTTTCATTGAAGATAAAGCCGGAAGCATACTCTGTGCTTAAGTAATCTTTTCACAAGGAAAGCACATATGAATTTGTCCTGCTTTTAGGATGGTTCTTGTGTAATTTTGCCTTTTTTCTTCTGTTGCATTTGTTATTATGGTTTGTAAAAACCTCTTTGGTATAAAAGAGCACAAGGCTTTCTGCACATGAATGCAGAGAACATGTATTGTGCTTACAGAAGTGCAGGGGAAGAAAAAGAAAAACAAATATTTTTTTTGCTACAATGCATTTCAGCCTTGATAGGCCATTACAGAAAAAAACTTCTTTTTTTCCTGCACGATGAGATTAGAAATATCCATTTAACTCTCTATTCAGTTATAACTATTTACTAGATATTAGAGAATATATCTGAGGAAACTGAATTCTCTTTGAATATCGCAAAGATCTGCATCCACCACAAATTATATATTGCGTTTGTGGCACCCAGGGGGAAGGGGAGGTCGATCTCATACCTGTTACTCGTCGCCGGGCCGATGCTGGTCATGTAGTCGCTGCGGCTTGTCTGGTTTCGTGCCCCGAGGTGTAAACAATAAAAGGGAGGTAAGAGGTGGATGTTGGAAGTGACTACGCCACCTGTGGTATGCGGCCAGCAATTAGTCGCCGCTGCGGATGATGTCCTCTAGGGCGGATGGTGATGCCGCAGCTGAAATGGTTCTGCTCCCCACAGGGAGATGAGGATGGCTGGTGGTGCCAAAGCGTGGGGTGGCGGCACCGGCAATGACAAGTACAACACCGGGGCTGCGGTTCAAAGTTCTTTTTACTCACAGATTGCAAGATGCCCCAGAGGTGCCACTCTCCGCCGCAATGGGCACCAGCCGATCCCAAGTAAATCAGAAGCAACCACTAGTGTCTGTGGAGTGTGAGACCTTCCTTCCTTGCGCTTGTAGTGTGGATCCCCGTGGCGTGGATCTACTTGGGGACCCCAGTATCCTTGGGTTTAGCTCCTGTCCCATTCGCAGGTAGCGTGAAACTTGTTATGCACCCGACCGTGGCTGTGGCTCCTGTCTCTATATGCTGCAGGTGCCCCAGGATTTTTGTGGTGGGCAATGGGACGTGAAATCCCCCTTCCCTGCAGATTCTGGTGGTGCATCATGGAGTTTATGCCACGATAGGGCTCCGTACCCTGACTGTGCCGGTCCCAAAGGGGCTTTTGGGGCTCACGCTCCGGCTACCGTGTTGCTCCTCTGTCTCACAGCTCTACTCGGTCGTCTCCTACCTCTTACAGTCTGACTGGTCTTAACTTTGGAAGCTCTGGAGCACTCTCCACAGCCGCAGTGGTCCCATGAGTACCTGATATTCTAGCACTCTCTCAATCATTACTGGGAGAACTCTGAAGCACTCCTCCTGGTCAGTCCCTCTGAGGGGAGCTTTTGCAGCACACTCCTCAGCGACCCTACTTCTTCTGTGTCTCAGACTGTTCTAAAGTGAAACTGTTTGTGTGTTCCTTACTCCCTCAGTACAGCCCCCACCTTTCTGATGACTCACTAGTGGTTGTCCCAGCAACCAGGAATTTCCCAGGCAGTCTGGCTTCCTGAGTTGTGTAACTGGCTAACTCTCTGGCTGAATATTGTGTAAGTGAAAAACACCAGTGATTAACCTCTTCTTACCCGGAATAAGCATTTCACCTTAAGTCAGATGCAATACCCTATGGCGTCTGAGCCTCAGGGGCGCCACACATTCACCGGCCTCAAAAAATTATCTTTTTTGGAAGCAGCTCAGATTTATTACTGTAAAGTAAAGAAGCAATGGCTTTTTATTAAGACGTCCAAAAATTATCCTTTATTTGGAAGCATTTTCTTATTTTTACCCTGTGCAGGATAAGGTTCTCAGCAGCAGTATATAATATAGATATAAAACATTATGGACAGTCAGCAGATATGTGACTGTATATTGGCACTGGCAGTAGCAGCAAGAACTCCTTAAACATTAAGACGTATGGACAGGAGGTGGCTGGCTGTATACAACTAGCTTTGGCAACAGCATTACAGTAAAGATATTTAATTTAATCGACAGGTAAGAGATCTCTGGCTGTCTATGGGCAATGGCAGTGGCAGAAACACAAGTGGCAGACATATAATCTGGACAACCGATGCAGCACACAGGGACCTTCACAAGTCAGATATCACTGATGATACATGCAAAAAATAGACCAGTAGAGCAGTACATAACTCTGATATTATTATTTTTACTTACCATAAGTCTTTTGGGATAGACAAAATTAAACCACCTTATGAAAGGGGTACACATAAACAATAATTGCACACAGGTCCTTTTACTCTCAGTGTTTGCCTTAGAGCAAAATGACAATATACCACACGATTGAGAGGCAGGATATGAACAGCTGTTTAGGGCCAGCACAGAAAACCCTAGCAGGAGTAGCATCAAAGTATAGATACAACATGGTGGACTGGTAGGATATTACTGGCTGTGTAGGAGCATTAGCACTTGCAGCAGCAGAACAGTATAAAATATTGCAAGTGTGTCCTACAGTATAATTATGAGAGGGATGACATTGCTAATGCCAAAGTTGTCCCTAATGAAAAATGTAGAAACTAGTAATACACATCCCTCATTACACTGGTGAACACAAAGAAATCATCCGCAAAGGTAATATATCTGTTTTATGCAGTTTGATGTGCTGAGTAGAGATGAGCGAGGTTCGAGGTTCGCTAATTTCATGTTCGAGTGATTTTGGGGGGTGCTCGAGATCGAACTCGAACGCAAGCTTTTTGCTAAAAGCTTGACAGCTCGAGTTACGTTTGATAACGATTCGATCAGCAAAAAGCCTAGCTAGTTACTAGATGACTTTTCACTGTAATAGTGTGAGTCACTCTGTGATTCACAATATTATCAAATTTCAGCGTATAGTGTGCGGGGGGGACGCATTTAGATCTGTGCTGCTGGGAGAATGGCGATCGCCATTTTTTTTTTTTCCCTAAGCGCGCGTGCAGTGGGGCGGGCCAGCATGTCAGCCAATCCCAGACACACACACAACTAAGTGTACTTTTTGCCAGACAAGCAAGGGCTTGTGTCATAGGCTGTGAATGTCACATGTCCTTGTATTATAAATACAGCCATTTTCCCTCACAGCGCCATTATCTGCCTTCTGCGTGTAGGTGATAGTCACCGCTCACGCAGCTCCTGTCGCCGCTCCTGCTGTGTACGCTACACACACAGCGCTGTACAGATTAGGGACAGAAGTTTATTTCAGCCCTTTTCAGGGCTGATTTCCTGGGGCTCAGAGCCATAGCTGACAGGCAGGTCCGTGGAAACGCTGTATACAGCTTTAGATAGCGTCTGTGTACCTAAGCTCAGGGAATTCCTTGCTGCATTTCATCATTAGGAGGGATAGAAAGTGAGGCTTCCTTTCCTGTCCACTGACCTACAGAACCAGGCCACAGTACCCACCTGCCAACTTTTGCCACGCTATTTTTATAGCAAATAGTGCTGAAACTTAGTGGCATCCACAAAGTGTCTCCTATACTCCATTAGTGTCCCACTGGTGCCAAGCAAGTTCCTGCACCTCTGCATTCTACCCTCCTGCCCATGTTTGCTATGCTATTTTAACAGAAAACAGTGCTGATAGTAAGTGGCATACAAAAAGTGGCTGCTATACTCCATTAATGTACCACTGGTGCCAAACAAGTTCCAGCACCTCTGCATTCTACCCTCCTGCCCATGTTTTCTACACTATTTTTATAGCAAAAAGTGCTGAAACTTAGTGGCATCCACAAAGTGTCTGCTATACTAATTTAGTGTCGCACTTGTGCCAAGCAAGTCCCACCACCTCTGCATTCTACCCTTATGCACATTTTGCTACGCTATTTTTATAGCAAAAAGTGCTGAAACTTAAGCGGGCTTTACACGCTGCGACATCGCTACAGCGATCTCGTTGGGGTCACGGATTTTGTGACGCACATCCGGCCGCTGTAGCTATGCCGTTGCGTGTGACACCTATGAGCGATTTTGCAGCGTCGCAAAAACGTGCAAAATCGCTCATCGGTGACATGGGGGTCCATTCTCAAATATCATTACTGCAGCAGTAACGAAGTTGTTCCTCGTTCCTGTGGAAGCACACATCGCTCCGTGTGACACCGCAGGAACGAGAAAGCTCTCCTTACTTGCCTCCCAGCCACAATGTGGAAGGAAGGAGGTGAGCGGGATGTTCGTCCCGCTCATCTCCGCCCCTCCGCTTCTATTGGGCGGCGGTTCAGTGACGCTGCTGTGATGTCGCTGTGACGCTGAAGGAACCGCCCCCTTAGAAAGGAGGCGGTTCGCCGGTCACAGCCACATCGCAGGAAAGGTAAGTCCGCGTGACTGGTCCGGGCGATGTTGTGCGACACGGGCAGAGATTTGCCAGTGTCGCACAACCGATGGGGGCGGGTATGCACGCTGGCGATATCGGTACCGATATCGCAGTGTGTAAAGTGGCCTTTAGTGGCATCCACAAAGTGTCTGCTATACTAATTTAGTGTCGCACTTGTGCCAAGCAAGTCCCAGCACTAGAGTTGAGCGCGGTTCGCGGTTCGAGGTTCTCCAGTTCTAGGCTTGAGTGATTTTGGGGCCTGTTCTAGATCGAACTAGAACTCGAGCTTTTTGCAAAAGCTCGATAGTTCTAGAAACGTTCGAGAACGGTTCTAGCAGCAAAAAAACAGCTAATTCCTAGCTGGCTTTCCGCTGTAATAGTGTATGTCACTCTGTGACTCACACTATTATGACATTTCAGTGTATAGTGTGCGGGAACAGCGCCTTCAGATCACTGCTGTTTGTATAATGGCGATCGCCATTTTTTGTTTTTTTTCCTTGTCTTCCTTCCCTAAGCGCGCGCGTGTAGTGGGGCGGGCCAGCATGTCAGCCAATCCCAGACACACACACAGCTAAGTGGACTTTTAGCCAGAGAAGCAACGGCATGTGTGATAGGATGTCCATGTCACATGTCCCTGCATTATAAAAACGAGTATCTGCCCGTCCGGACGCCATTATCTCTTCTGCGTCATGCGTGTCAGACATCACTGTCGCAGCTCCGTCCTTTGTCCTATCGCCGATACAGCTGTATGCGTTCCATACACAGCGCTGGACAGCTTAGGGAGAGCACTTTCTATCAGTCCTTTTAAGGACTCAAACCGGCAGGGTCAGAGCCATAGGTGACAGGTCCTGAAAACAGAGACAGCGACTGTGTAGCCAAGGTCAGGGATTTTGTCGCTGCATTTCCCCATTAGGAGGGAATAGAAAGGCAGGCTTCCATTCCTCTACCCAGAGCCCCACAATCCTGGCATTGTACCCTCCTGTCCTCTGCACACTCCAACTCTTTTTAACTAAGCCATTATACTAGCAAACAGTCAGTGTACCTAGTGGCATCCTAAACGTGGCTATTGGACTTTTGTGTAGTCACACTAGTGCAAAGATATTTGCAGCATGTCTGCCTGCATTGCACACTCCAACTCTTTTTAACTAAGCCATTATACTAGCAAACAGTCAGTGTACCTAGTGGCATCCTAAACGTGGCTATTGGACTTTTGTGTAGTCACACAAGTGCAAAGAAATTTGCAGCACGTCTGCCTGCATTGCACACTCAAACTTTTTTTAACTAAGCCATTACACTAGAAAACAGTCAGTGTACCTAGTGGCATCCTAAACGTGACTATTGTACTTTTGTGTGGTCACACTAGTGGAAAGATATTTGCAGCATGTCTGCCTGCATTGCACACTCCAACTCTTTTTAACTAAGCCATTATACTAGCAAACAGTCAGTGTACCTAGTGGCATCCTAAACGTGGCTATTGTACTTTTGTGTAGTCACACTAGTGGAAAGATATTTGCAGCATGTCTGCCTGCATTGCACACTCCAACTCTTTTTAACTAAGCCATTATACTAGCAAACAGTCAGTGTACCTAGTGGCATCCTAAACGTGACTATTGTACTTTTGTGTAGTCACACTAGTGGAAAGATATTTGCAGCACGTCTGCCTGCATTGCACACTCAAACTCTTTTTAACTAAGCCATTATACTAGCAAACACTCAGTGTACCTAGTGGCATCCTAAACGTGGATATTGTACTTTTGTGTAGTCAAACTAGTGGAAAGATATTTGCAGCACGTCTGCCTGCATTGCACACTCCAACTCTTTTTAACTAAGCCATTATACTAGCAAACAGTCAGTGTACCTAGTGGCATCCTAAACGTGGCTATTGTACTTTTGTGTAGTCACACTAGTGGAAAGATATTTGCAGCACGTCTGCCTGCATTGCACACTCCAACTCTTTTTAACTAAGCCATTACACTAGCAAACAGTCAGTGTACCTAGTGGCATCCTAAACGTGGCTATTGTACTTTTGTGTAGTCACACTGGTGGAAAGATATTTGCAGCACGTCTGCCTGCATTGCACACTCCAACTCTTTTTAACTAAGCCATTATACTAGCAAACAGTCAGTGTACCTAGTGGCATCCTAAACATGGCTATTGTACTTTTGTGTAGTCACACTAGTGGAAAGATATTTTCAGCACCTCTGCCTGCATTGCACACTCCAACTCTTTTTAACTAAGCCATTATACTAGCAAACAGTCAGTGTACCTAGTGGCATCCTAAACGTGACTATTGTACTTTTGTGTAGTCACACTAGTGGAAAGATATTTGCAGCACGTCTGCCTGCATTGCACACTCCAACTCTTTTTAACTAAGCCATTATACTAGCAAACAGTCAGTGTACCTAGTGGCATCCTAAACGTGGCTATTGTACTTTTGTGTAGTCAAACTAGTGGAAAGATATTTGCAGCATGTCTGCCTGCATTGCACACTCCAACTCTTTTTAACTAAGCCATTATACTAGCAAACAGTCAGTGTACCTAGTGGCATCCTAAACGTGACTATTGTACTTTTGTGTAGTCAAACTAGTGGAAAGATATTTGCAGCATGTCTGCCTGCATTCCACACACCAACTCTTTTTAACTAAGCCATTATACTAGCAAACAGTCAGTGAACCTAGTGGCATCCTAAACGTGGCTATTGGACTTTTGTCTAGTCACACTAGTGCAAATCTATGTGCAGCACCTGTGCATGACACCCTCCTGCTCTGTTTTTAATAAGCTATAATGATAGCAAAAAATACTGCCATTTAGTGGCATCATAGAACTGGCTGTTGTATTCCATTAGTGCCCCACTGGTGCCAAGCTATTTCTAGCACCTGTGCATGACACCCTCCTGCTCTGTTTTTAATAAGCTATAATGATAGCAAAAAATACTGCCTTTTAGTGGCATCATAGAACTGGCTGTTGTATTCCATTAGTGCCCCACTGGTGCCAAGCTATTTCTAGCACCTGTGCAGGACACCCTCGTGCTCTGTTTTTAATAAGCTATATTGATAGCAAAAAATACTGCCATTTAGTGGCATCATAGAACTGGCTGTTGTATTCCATTAGTGCCCCACTGGTGCCAAGCTATTTCTAGCACCTGTGCATGACACCCTCCTGCTCTGTTTTTAATAAGCTATAATGATAGCAAAAAATACTGCCATTTAGTGGCATCATAGAACTGGCTGTTGTATTCCATTAGTGCCCCACTGGTGCCAAGCTATTTCTAGCACCTGTGCATGACACCCTCCTGCTCTGTTTTTAATAAGCTATAATGATAGCAAAAAATAAAAAAATACTGCCATTTAGTGGCATCATAGAACTGGCTGTTGTATTCCATTAGTGCCCCACTGGTGCCAAGCTATTTCTAGCACCTGTGCAGGACACCCTCCTGCTCTGTTTTTAATAAGCTATAATGATAGCAAAAAATACTGCCATTTAGTGGCATCATAGAACTGGCTGTTGTATTCCATTAGTGCCCCACTGGTGCCAAGCTATTTCTAGCACCTGTGCATGACACCTTCCTGCTCTGTTTTTAATAAGCTATAATGATAGCAAAAAATACTGCCATTTAGTGGCATCATAGAACTGGCTGTTGTATTCCATTAGTGCCCCACTGGTGCCAAGCTATTTCTAGCACCTGTGCAGGACACCCTCCTGCTCTGTTTTTAATAAGCTATAATGATAGCAAAAAATACTGCCATTTAGTGGCATCATAGAACTGGCTGTTGTATTCCATTAGTGCCCCACTGGTGCCAAGCTATTTCTAGCACCTCTACATGACACCCTCATGCACATTTTGCTACGCTAATGTTATAGCAAACTCAGGGAATTCATTGCTGCATTTGATAATTCGGAGGGATAGAAAGTGAGGCTTCCTTTAGCTTTTCCTTCTGTTCATAGACAGCATCTCCAAGTTCACACCCGAAGAGCAATTTCTCCTCCACGTCTAAGTGTGGAGAGGCAGCTAGTGCGCATGCGTGTGCCGATTTACCCCAGCTGCAGCCTAACTACAGTGTTTCGCCTAGTGAGTATGCTCAGCCTGACTGTGCCATTCCTGACGCTAAGTCTTCATTTCGGGATACAGCGCATGCTCCCACACTAAGTGTCAAAAGCCTCTTTGCACAGGTACTTGCATTCCGTGCCGGGTCTAAGTCCTGTTTTGTGCCTAGACACCATGCTAAAGCTGATAGTCTTTTTTCAGAGACTGTATTTCATGCTACTGAGCATGCTCAGGCACTTACTGCATCAGAGACTAGGTCCGGTAATGAACTCTTTGGCCCTGCCCCTGATGTGGGGGTCCCATATAGACCACAGGGCATCAGGTGTCCTCCCAAATGGCTTGCAGAGGCCCACCCCTATGACTTGTCACCGCATTATTGATGGTCAGACGATGACTGGTGAGGTGTTTGGGTCATGGCAGCCATGAGGTCATCATTGAAGTTGCGGTTCCAAATAGGACGCTAGTTATGCCACTCATGACGTGTCACTCTACTTTTGTCTCCAGGAGGTTCATTGTGGTTCACCCTGGTTTGGGCCGGACCCAGGTTATAAAAGGGGCTGGAGCCAACAAGGAGGTGCGCATTCTTCTATTATGCTCCGAAAGAGCACACCTCCATGTGTTGAACCCATTGCGGCTTTAGGCCAGAGGTAGGCAGGAATAGGGTGTCGATGCAGGCCACCACCACAGTTGGTAACGCAGAACGGTTAAGACCAGCTCCTGTCCTACCAGTCCTGCTTGTGCAGCCCAGTGGCATTAACAGGCCTGCTGCTGCTGATGCGCCTGCTGTCCACAGGTGTGGCCCCTACGCACACGGTCAGCGTACTCAATGGCTCCTGTGTTGTTAACAGAGAGTTCCTGGGCTGGGTGGGCATGTGGACCCTGTGACGCTAACAGGGCTCCCAGTCTCCAGATCCGAATGGCGTCTAACTCGGTTCAGGCTACTATTAGTTTCATAGCCACACAGCTCTGTATCCTCCACCAAACCTTCCAGTTGCCAACCTCTCCTTTTCCATCTGGGAGCACGGTGGACACTGACTGCTGATGGGGATATATACCTTTCTCTTTCTTTTCTTATTAATTTTCGTTATATAGTGGTAACATAGTATATACCACTTTATCCAAATCTGCCAGTCCCACTGTAACAGATGGTGTTTCTTCAGCAAATGTTACTTTTGCTTAACCACCAAATCCACGGACCAAAACTTTTTTCCCCTTTCCAATACACCTGTTCCCCTTTCCACCAGCATCTGTCCTTTTTCAACTCATTTTGGTATATGACCAAAAGTGCAACTCTGCAGGGACACCGTACTCAACGCCATCTCAGCACAGCAGCCATCCCTCGGTCCCTCCGATGTGGACAAGGAAAAGACCATTTCCTCCTATCCATGACAAAGCGTTGAGATTCACTCTGTGCAGCACTGGTGTTTAGTGGAAAAGCAGATCTAAGATTGCGTACCACATTCTGCAGATACTCCTGTATACGTGCGTCCATTTCTATGGCAGGAATTATTTCGCCAAATTTTGTCTTGTACCGGGGATCTAACAGTGTGGCAACCCAGTATTCAGGATTACTTCGAATTCGTACAATCCGAGGGTCATGTAGGTAGTGCAGCAAGAAGGCGCTCATGTGTCTTGTGCATCCAGGAGGACCAAGTCCTTGGTGTGTTGGTGGCAGAGAGGTGAGAATCGTGCCTCCTTCCTCTGCCCTCTCCCCACAACCTCGCACAACCGAAATGTGAGCAAGCTCTCACTCATCTGCTGAGTCTTCCATGCCCATCGCCAGTTCGTCCTCCATTTCTTCATCGGCTCCTGCACTTTCCTCAACACTTTTTGCTGATACTATGCGCCCTTGTTAATCCCTCTCCCTCACCATGACTGCCGCATAGGTGCCGCTGACCATCTGGACCTCGTAGATCTTGTTATCACTTCCGCATATGACTCCTCCTGTACTTCCTCCCCTTCCTCTTGTCCCAACACCTGACTCCGAATAATAATTACAGTGTGCTCCATCATGTAGATGCATAGGTCCTTGATCTGACACCACTCCAGCAGCGTGATCTGCACCACCTCTGGATCAAGTTATCCCAGGCTATATGTCATACCGTATTTCAGCAGGGCTCTGCGGTGCTGCCACACACGCTGCAACATGTGCAGATTCCAATTCCTGCGTGTCGGAACATCGCATTTCCGGAGTTTAACTGCCAGACCCTAAGACTTCCGGAGTGATGAAAGTTGTTGAGCTGCTGTGTGCGCACGATGGAAGTGAGCACATGGCGAGCGTGCCCGCTGCACAAGGCCATGTAGGCCGGGATGGTGTTTTAAAAATTGCTGGAGAATTAGGTTCAACACGTGAGCCATACAAGGCACGTGTGTCACATTGCCCTGACGATGGCCCGCAGCCAGGTTTGCATCATTGCCGCACACGGCTGTTAAGTCACCAACGGAGTACGCTCCGTCAATTTGTACTCCGGTCACCAGGTGACAACGTGTTCCTTTCATGCATAGTGCTGATGATGGGAGAGGAGTCGATGCCAGCGGCGCAGGTGGACGCAGGTTATGCTCACCCACTGGGCTGCATTACCTTGACAGATGCAGAATCTCTGGCTGAATGTAGCTGGTGGGTATCTCACAGATGAAATACCATCATTCAGCTACAACCAATGGGAAGACACCACACCCTTTTTTATGCCCATCCTGTCTGCAGACCACTGCCAGACATAGCTATGAACCTCTGGTTAATTTTACCCCCAGTTCAGTTTTATGATTTTGTGTGCTTGTTACCTGACTACATTTCCTGCTTGCTGTTTATGTACCTTGTTGGCCGATCCGCATTTCACCTCTGCTTGTTTTCTGATTAAGTCCTGGCCGTCCCATTCTGTTCCTGTTCCTCAATTAATGTTTTGACTCTGCCTGACTACTATTCTCTGGAACTGCAGCCTTCCACAGGTATTAATCACCTTGGGCCCTGTGTAATTCCTAATCCCTGTATAGGGGTTAAAGGGTTTCAGGGTTCTAGGGGTCCTTCTTGGTGAGTGGCTTCCCTCTAGCCTATCATTTACAGCCCATCTGAGTGTGTGGATCAAGGAAGGCGTTACACCGTGCTCTCTGCAGAAGGCCATGTGGGCCAGGATAGTGCTTTAAAAATTGCTGGACAACCAGGTTCAACACGTGAACCACACAAGGCACGTGTGTCACATTGTCACAGCGAAGGGCCGCACCCATGTTTGCATCATTGTCGCACCCGGCCTTCCCTGGCTGCTGGTTGAGTGGAGACAACCATTGATGAAACTCGGTCTCCAGAGCTAACCGTCCACAACTTCTCAGCGGTGTGACTCACATTTCCCATACATTTCAAAGTAAACCTTTGACTGCCTGATGGCATTGAGCTCTGCTGCCAGCATAGTAAGGAGGTGTGTGGTAGTCCTTGTGCGCAGTTACAAGGAAGGGTGGCCTGACCACACAGGGTTTGCGCCAAGGTGGAGGACCCACACGAGGTTGAAGAGGCAGAAGCAGTGTATTAACTTCTACATACAGAAGAAGGATTGACACAACTCGTGGGGACGGCAAGACTTGTACAGCAGACCCTTCGCCATCTCTCCCCACAGTAACCCATTGCCCAGTCAGCGACATGTAACGCCCCTGTCCATGCTTACTGGGCCAATTATCTGTGGTGAAATGCACCCTGTCACACAGAGTTTCTCAAGGAATCAGTGATGTTTAGTGCGACATGCTGGTGTAGCGCGTGCACGCCTTTGTTGGAGAAGGAGTGGCGCCTGGGCATCGGCTCTTGGGGCACTGCGATGGGCATAAGGTCTCGAAAATCCTCAGTTAAAAAGGTTGGAAAGGCAGCATTTTGGTAGCTAACAGTTTCCAGATGCTGAAAGTCAACCTCTAAGCCATGTCATGCCCTTCTAAAAGCATGTAAAACACAGTAAGGGGACTCCAACCACAGTCTCCCTCGTTGCCACTAACTGGGCCACACACACCCCACTTGACTGGCATCGGTTGACCCAATTTTCAAGATGAAAAAGATGCTTTGCATGAAGCACTCTCAAAAATACGTGTGCCTTTCCCGTCCCCTGGCTGACCCAGGGGAAGAAACGTCCTCTGAGAGCCATGACTTGTTCATCTTTTTTGTCTTTTAGAAACACAGCGAGGGGACTCCAACCACAGTCTCCCTCGTTGCCACTAACTGGGCCACACACACCCCACTTGACTGGCATCGGTTGACCCAATTTTCAAGATGAAAAAGATGCTTTGCATGAAGCACTCTCAAAAATACGTGTGCCTTTCCCGTCCCCTGGCTGACCTAGGGGAAGAAAAGTCCTCTGAGAGCCATGACTTGTTCATCTTGGTTCTTTTCGGAAACACAGCGAGGGGACTCCAACCACAGTCTCCCTCATTGCCACTAATTGGGCCACACACACCCCACTTGACTGGCATCGGTTGACCCAATTTTCAAGATGAAAAAGATGCTTTGCATGAAGCACTCTCAAAAATACGTGTGCCTTTCCCGTCCCCTGGCTGACCCAGGGGAAGAAACGTCCTCTGAGACCCATGACTTGTTCATCTTTTTTGTCTTTTAGAAACACAGCGAGGGGACTCCAACCACAGTCTCCCTCGTTGCCACTAACTGGGCCACATACACCCCACTTGACTGGCATCGGTTGACCCAATTTTCAAGATGAAAAAGATGCTTTGCATGAAGCACTCTCAAAAATACGTGTGCCTTTCCCGTCCCCTGGCTGACCCAGGGGAAGATACGTCCTCTGAGAGCCATGACTTGTTCATCTTTTTTGTCTTTTAGAAACACAGCGAGGGGACTCCAACCACAGTCTCCCTCGTTGCCACTAACTGGGCCACACACACCCCACTTGACTGGCATCGGTTGACCCAATTTTCAAGATAAAAAAGATGCTTTGCATGAAGCACTCTCAAAAATACGTGTGCCTTTCCCGTCCCCTGGCTGACCCAGGGGAAGAAAAGTCCTCTGAGAGCCATGACTTGTTCATCTTGGTTCTTTTCGGAAACACAGCGAGGGGACTCCAACCACAGTCTCCCTCATTGCCACTAATTGGGCCACACACACCCCACTTGACTGGCATCAGTTGACCCCCCTTTTGAAAAAGAAAAAGATGCTTTGCATGAAGCACTCTCAAAAATACGCGTGCCTTTCCCGTCCCCTGGCTGACCCAGGGGAAGAAAAGTCCTCTGAGAGCCATGTCCACATTGTCAGTGGACAGACACGTGTGCTTATCTGCCAGCAGACCCCCAGCAGCACTGAAGACAGGTTCCGAGAGAACGCTGGCTGCAGGACACGACAAGATCCCCAAGGCGTACGTGGCGAGCTCAGGCAATTTATCAAGATTGGAAGCCTAAAATGAGCAGGGCTCAAGTTGCACAATAATGGAATCGATGTTTCCTTGCATATACTCATATATCTGTGTGTCCTCCTCTTTTTCCTTGTCCAGCTGTTTTGTTTTCGCATGAGTATATGTCCTTGTCACTTTCCCATGTGTTTGTGTTGTGTTGTGAGTTGTTTGTCACCTTTTGGACACCTTTGAGGGTGTTTTCTAGGT
Source organism: Anomaloglossus baeobatrachus (assembly GCF_048569485.1). Taxonomy (NCBI): domain Eukaryota; kingdom Metazoa; phylum Chordata; class Amphibia; order Anura; family Aromobatidae; genus Anomaloglossus; species Anomaloglossus baeobatrachus. Next base: position 80,232,943 of record NC_134362.1, read on the forward strand.
GTTTTTATGTGTTTGTGATTGCCTGCCATTGTTTCCTATGCAGTTTGACGAACCGAACTCGATCGGGACCTCCGTTCGGCGAACCGACCTCTAGCCGAACCGGGACCGGTTCGCTCATCTCTACCCAGCACCTCTGCATTCTACCCTCATGCACATTTTGCTACGCTATTTTTATAGCAAAAAGTGCTGACACTTAGTGGCATCCACAAAGTGTCTGCTATACTAATTTAGTGTCCCACTTGTGCTAAGCAAGTCCCACCACCTCTGCATTCTACCCTCAATCACATTTTGCTACACTATTTTAACAGCAAACAGTGCTGAAACTTAGTGGCATTCACAACGTGTCTCCTATACTCCATTAGTGTCCCACTGGGGCCAAGCAAGTTCCAGCACCTCTGCATTCTACCCTCCTGCTCATGTTTGCTATGCTATTTTAATAGCAAACAGTGCTGAAAGTTAGTTGCATCCAAACAGTGTCTGCTATACTAAATTAGTGTCCCACTGGTGCCAAGCAAGTTCCATCACCTCTGCATTCTACCCTCATGCACATTTTGCTACGCTATTTTAATAGCAAACAGTGCTGCTAGTTTTAGGGCCATAGTTGCATTGTCAGGGCTAGTCAGTGTTGTTTCTTCAGCTGTCAATAAAGCTAGACCACCTCTGCAAGCTACACCACCTCTCAATTTTTGCTACCACATTTTAAGTGGCTAATCTTGTCGCTAACAAAATGAGTGGCAAAAGGACAGATGCTGGTGGAAAGGGGAACAGGCATGTTGGAAAAGGAAAAAAGTTTGTGTCCGTAGGGAAGGTGGCAAAGCTACATTAACATCTGCTGAAGATAGGCCATCTTCCAGCAAAAGTAAGATGTGTACTACTTTCCGTGGAAAATCCGATGTGCTCCCTTTTTTACGGACCCGAACAACTGTAAGAAAAGTAGATGGTGCACAAAAGAACATGCTTGGATGGATCTCAATTGCTCCAAAAAGTGCCCTCTCCTTTACCTCAACTACCACATCAAAAAAAAAAAAACAGTCCTCTGAGTTGACATCCCAATCACACTTGCTTTCTCCCAGGTCTCAAGTCTCCACCCGCCCTGCACAGTATGGTGTAACAGAGATAGCTGAGTCTGCAGAGCTGTTCAGTCACACTATAGCCTGGGAATCAGAGGTCTGCTCCCAAGCTACAGTGAGTACAGACCAGGAAATAGTCTGCAGTGATGCCCAGAAGCTTTGTGACTCAGATTCAGTCCCTGATGACCAGGTTTCTGAGCATAATGTAGACCCTCATTCACAAACTGTAACACCTGTTGGTGGAGACAATGAGGAACATACTGATGATGATGGGACGCAGATACCAGATTGTGATGACAACTTAAATATTCGGTCAGGGCAGGAAGAGGCTAGGTCTGAGGGCAAACACAACGCTTGATGATGAAGTTCTAGATCTCACTTACTGATTTTTTGTTAAGGAGATGGATGTTTGGACACCGCGCCAAAGACCACTGATGCAGGAGATGAATTTAACGTGACTTTATTCCATGTTCAGGTCTACGCGTTTCAGGAGCGTCCGCTCCCTTCCTCAGGACAATACAGGCACAAGCAACATCAAAATCAGCAATCAAGGAATGAGCCGAAAACTATATACCTTCCGGTGTGACGTCATTAATTAATATTAATGATGTCACACCGGAAGGCATATAGTTTTCGGCTCATTCCTTGATTGCTGATTTTGATGTTGCTTGTGCCTGTATTGTCCTGAGGAAGGGAGCGGACGCTCCTGAAACGCGTAGACCTGAACATGGAATAAAGTCACGTTAAATTCATCTCCTGCATCAGTGGTCTTTGGCGCGGTGTCCAAACATCCATCTCCTTAACAAAAAATCATTATCACAGGGATGACTGCTGCCGTTGACCCAGTATATATGCCTGCATAGTGGTTGTGACTTTCACAACCATACTTGGTGAGTAACCTCTGTGAATCATACCCTTTCTGTTTTGTGGGGTAAGACCCTATTGCGCTCTCTTTCCACAGTGTTTTTCAGATCTCACTTACTGTCAACCCACAGTCAGGCACTTGAGGAGGTCAACAGAGGTGGTGGAGGAGGATGCAACTGACGACGAAGTTACCTTGCGCCTTCCTGGACAGAGTCGGAGCACTGGTAGCACGTCTACAACTACATCCTCAGCCACCACTCTGCCTCTGAGCACAAGTCGGGGTGGCTCTGCAGGTTGCATATCCTCTAAGCCTTGCCTAGCCTGGTCCTTTTTGACCTTGCAAAGGATCTCCCAAATCATGTGATCTGTAAAATTTGTAAGGAATCTATAAGTAGAGGCAAAAAGCTCACTAGTTTGACAACTTCTTCCATGAATCGTCACATGAATACCAAGCATAATTCCCAGTGGGAAGCTCACTGTGCTGCAATGTGGCCTAGCGTAGCGGGCCAACCACCGCCTGCCCCTTCCAGTGCATCCGTGCACTCTTCATCTTCTATGACTGTGGGGACAGCGGTCACACCTGGTTTTCCACGCACAACTTCCACCACTGTAACCCCAACAGGCAGTTTGCTTGGTACGTTGTCAGTTGGTTTGGAAGGGGAAACAAGTGAGGGTGAACAGCTCTCTCAGACATCGATAGCACCAACTTTGGATGAAGGCAACATCATGTCTCCGCCTGCACTTTCCTCACAAACCTGCATTTTTTCAGGGACACACTACTCACCACTGTCTACATAAAGCAGCCAGATCTCTGTCCCTCAGATGTGGACAAATAAAAGGCTATTTCCTGCGACCCATGACAAAGCTAAGAGCTGTAAGCTCTTGGCTACCGAAATGCTGCCTTTCCGCCTGGTGGACACACAGGATTTTCGAGACCCTATGTCCGTCGCTGTGCCCCAGTACCAGATGCTCAGTCGCCACTACTTCTCTAAGAAAGGTGTGCCTGCGCTACACCAGCATGTCGCACACAACCTCACCGCTTCCTTGAGAAACTCTGTGTGTGAACAGGTGAATTTCACCACCGATACGTGGACCAGTAAGCATGGACAGGGGCATTACATGTCGCTGACTGGGCACTGGGTAACTATGGTGATAGATGGAGAAGGGTCTGCTGCACAAGTCTTGCCGTCCCCACGACTTGTGCGTCAATCCTCTGTATGTAGAAGTTCCTCCAACGCTTCTGCCTTCTCAGTCTCGTCTGGGTCCTCCACCTCCGCCCCAAGCCTGCCTGGTCAGGCCACCAGCGTTGTAACTGCGCAGAAGGAATCACACACCTCCTTACTATGCTGGCAGCAGAGCGCAATGGCATCAGGCGGTCTTTAGCTTGAAATGTCTTGGAAATAAGAGTCACACAGCGGCTGAGTTGTGGGCAGCTCTGCGGTCTGTGTTTTGTAAATGGTTGTCTCTACTCAACTTGCAGCCTGGTAAGGCCGTGTGCGACAATGCTGCAAACCAGGGTGCGGCCCTTCGCCTGGGAAAGGTGACACACGTGCCTTGTATGGCTCACGTGTTGAACCTTGTTGTCCAGCAATTTTTAACACACTATCCCGGCTTAGATGGCCATCTGCACAAGGCACGAAAACTGTCTGCTCAGTTCCGCCATTCAACCGCCGCAGCTGACCGACTTGCATCGCTCCAGAAGTCTTTCGGCCTGCCGGGTCATCGCCTGAAATGCGATGTGCTGACACACTGGAATTAGACTCTCCACATGTTACAGCGAGTGTGGCAGCACTGCCGAGCACTGGTGCAATACGTCATGACGTATAGCCTGGGCCAACGAGATGCAGAGGTGGGGCAGATCACCCTTATGTAGTGGTCTCAGATCAAGGACCTATGCACCTTTCTGCACAGTTTCGACATGGCGACGAATATGTTTAGCGCTGACAATGCCATTATCAGCATGACAATTCCAGTCATTTTCATGCTGGAGCACTTGCTAAACACTATTCTGAGTCAGGGGGTTAGACAACAGGAAGGGGAGGAAGTACAGGAGGATTCATATGCGCAAGGGATAACAACATCACCAAGGTCCAGACATTCATCATCATCAAGGCGGCAGGCATGGGACGATGAGGGAGAGGGATTAACAAGGGAGCATGGTAGCAGGCAAAATGTTGAAGAAGGTGCAGGAGAAGATGAAGAAATGGAGGACGAACTGTTTATGGACATGGAAGACTCAGCAAATGAGGAAGACCTTGGTCAAATTTCAGTTGAAAGAGGTTGGGGGGAGATGTCAGAGGAAGAAAGAACGGTTAGCACCTCTATGCCACAAACACAGCAAGGACTTGGTCCGCAGGGATGCGCAAGACACATGAGCGCCTTCTTGCTGCACTACCTACAACATGACCCTCGTATTGTCAAAATTAGAAGTGATGATGACTACTGGGTTGTCACACTATTAGATGCCCGGTACAAGTTCAAATTTTGTGAAATAATTCCAACCATAGAAAGGGACGCACATATGCAGGAGCTGTTACTCAATCTTAGCTCGGCTTTTCCACCAAACACCACTGTTGCACGGAGTGAATCTCCCAGCTGTAACTTGACAAACATGGGACTGTCTCGTCATCAACAGTCTAACCGTACCAGCAGCACCGTATCTGGTGCTGGTAACAGCAATTTTATGCAATTGTTTCATAATATTTTTAGACCATCCTTTGCAAGGCCAACAGAGACAAGAAGTCTGACACAGTCAACAGCTGCAGAGGATGATACAGGAGTATCTCCAAATGAACATCGATGCCATGACTTTGCAACTGGAGCCTTGCTTATTTTGGGCTTCAAATCTTGAAAAATGGCCTGAGCTTTCCACTTACGCCTTGGAGATCTTGTCGTGTACAGCTGCCAGTGTTGTCTCAGAACGTATCTTCAGTGCTGCTGGGTGTGTGCTGACAGATAAGCGCACGCGTCTGTTCAGTGACAATGTGGACAGTCATGGATCCGCAAGGACTTTACTACCCCTGTGTCATCCTGGGGAGAGTAAAGGCTTGTGGATTTGGAATGCGCTTGATGAAAATGTACCTGTCAAGTTTGCAACTGGGGCACAAGTGATGCCACTGAAGGGGTGTCTGTGTGGCTCAATTTTTGGAAAAAAGTGCGACTCTGCTTAGAGTCCCCCTGCTGTGTTTTTAAAAATGAGCCAAGATGAACAAGTCATGGTTCATCAAAGAGTTTGCTACCTACCCCGGTGTCATCCTGGGGACAGTTAAGGCTGGCGTATTTTGGAAAGTGCTTGATGCAAATCTACCTGTGAAGTGTACAACAGGGGCACAAGTGATGCCACTGAAGTAGTGTCTATGGGGCCCAATTTTTGGAAAAAAGGGCGACTCTCCTTGGAGTCCCCCTGCTGTGTTTTTAAAAATGAGCCAAGATGAACAAGTCATGGTTCAGCACAGACTTTGCTACCTAGGTTGGTGTCATCCTGGGGACAGCTAAGGCTGGCGTATTTTTGAATGCGCTTGATACAAATCTACCTGACAAGTTTGCAAATGGGGCACAAGAGATGGCACTGAAGGGGTGTCTGTGTGGCCCAATTCTTGGAAAAAAGGGAGACTCTGCTTGGAGTTACACTTGCTGTGTTTTTAAAAATGATCCAAGATTAACAGATCTGGGATCAGCAAAGACTTTGCTACCTACCCCGGTGTCATCCCAGGGACAGTTAAAGCCGGCGTATTTTGGAATGTGCTTGATGCAAATCTACCTGTCAAGTTTGCAAATGGGGCACAAGTGATGCCACTGAAGTGGTGTCTGTGGGGCCCAATATTTGGAAATAAAGTAAACTGTGCTTGGAGTCCGCTTGCTTGCATTGCTTTTAAAAATGATCCAAGATGAACAGATCTGGGATCAGCAAAGACTTAGCTACCTACCCCGGTGTCATCCTGGGAATAGTTAACGATGGCATATTTTGGAATGTGCTTGATGCAAATCTACCTGTGAAGTGTACAACAAGGGCACAAGTGATGCCACTGAAGTGGTGTCTGTGGGGCCCAATTTTTGGAAAAAAGGGAGACTCCGCTTGGAGTAACTCTTGCTGTGTTTTTAAAAACGAGCCAACATGAACAAGTCATGGCTCAGCAAAGACTTTGCTACCTACCCCGGTGTCATCCTGGGGACAGCTAAGGCTGGCATATTTTTGAATGTGCTTGATGCAAATCTACCTGTGAAGTGTACAACAGGTGGATAATAATTCTGGCACACTATTATCCATTTGATTGACTTATTTTTTCTGGGCACCTAGTTTATACACAGTGAGCCAGACATATTCTCTTACTACAAGTGTACAACAGGGGCACAAGGGCTGCCACTGAAGGGGTGTCTGTGTGGCCCAATTTTTGGAATAAAAAGGGAGACTCTGCTTGGAGTCCGCTTGCTGTGTTTTACATGATTTTAGAAGGGCATGCCATGCCTATATCTGTGCCTCGTCCTTTTTTTCCTCATCCAGCTGTTTTATTTTCGCAGGAGTGTATGTCCTTGTCACTTTCCCATGTGTTTGTGTTGTCTTGGGAGTTGTTTGTCACCTTTTGGACACCTTAGAGGGTGTTTTCCAGGTGTTTTTAGGTGTTTGTCATTGCCTCTTATTGTTTCCTATGAGTTTGAGAGGTTCGTTGAACGGTTCGTCGAACGGTTCGTCAAACGGGGCACCGTTCGACGAACCGAACTCGAACTCTAGGGGGGGTGGCTCATCTCTAGTGCTGAGTCCAAAAATATGCTTAGTTTTGCTTTATCACATAAAGTTTCTGAGAAGAAGTATTTTTGTTATTACGTTATTTCTGCATTTTCAATGTATGCTGGGCCCCTCATGTGATATGCTCAAGTTGTTCAAATGGTCTTCATGAGTGGTTGAATATGAGGAAAGTGGCTATGCCATTTGTTGTTCCCATGATTTGGAGAGAACCCAAAAATCATAGTGATGACTCCTACTTTTGTTTTGTCAAACTGAAGGGCATTTCTACGAAGGACAAACATAAGATTAACTACCCTGAACTTGAATCTGCGATTAGGCCAGCTCCACGTGATGGTACCTTGCCAATTCCTCTACTACCATTGTCTGGATTGGATGAAAATAAAGTAAAATGGATCCAGTGACAGCGGGTAACCTCTGTGACAGCTCAGCTGATCGCACGGCTGTCTTCATTAGCTGCGTGGAGGTGACCGGAGCAGCGGTGTCTTCTGCAGCTCCTGTCACCTCCATGCAGCAGCGCTGGATGCGACGCTGGACCATCCTGGAGTACGCCGGACATGGAGGGCTTTTTGGGGCTGATTAAAGTGGTGAACCAGGGTATATGTGTGTGTTTTTTATTTCTAATAAAGGATTTTTTCTGGTGTGTGTGTGTTTATTTACTGTAATTTACAGATTAATCATGGAGGGTGTCTCATAGACGCCTGACATGATTAATCTAGGACTTATTGGCAGCTATGGGGTGCCAATAACTCCTTATTACCCCGATTTGCCAAAGCACCAGGGCAAATCGGGAAGAGCCGGGTACAGCCCCAGAACTGTCGCATATAATGTATGCGGCAATTCTGGGCGGCTGCTGACTGATATTGTTAGGGTGGGGGGCTCCCCATAACGTGGAGCTCCCCATCCTGAGAATACCAGCCTTCAGCCGTATGGCTTTATCTGGCTGGCATTAAAATTGGGGGGAACCGCACGCCGTTTTTTTTTAATTATTTATTTATTTATTTTACTGCACAGTATAGACACGCCCACCGGCTGCTGTGATTGGGTGCAGTGTGACACCTGTCACTCAGCGTGGGGGCGTGTCTCACTGCAACCAATCATAGGCGCCGGTGGGCGGGGAAAGCAGGGAATAGGAGATTGTTTAATGAGCGGCCGGCTTTTTCAAAATAGTAAAAGCCGCCGCAGCAGTGTGAATGCCGTGCAGCGCTGCGCCGGAGATCGGGGAACGGTGAGTATGAGAGAGGGGGGAAACTTCAGTCACTCGGGGGATTAGCGGTCACCGGTGAATCCTTCACAGGTGACCGCTAATCAGTACTCGACACAGACAGAGCCGCGGTATGAGGATGAAGTCGGGTGAAGTTCACCCGAGTTCATTCTCATCGCGCAACTCTGTCTGCTGTCAGCCGACATTTATAAACGACATTGTGCATCACACACACGGACATTCCACACGGACATTCCACGTACACATACACGTTAATTCCACACGCACACACGGACGTTCTGTACACAAACACGGCTAGCATACACAATTCACACAGGTGCCACACGGACCATAAAAACGGACACAAAAACGGGACACGGACCCGAAAAACGGCCCGTAACACACGTGCGTGTTTTTCACGGACGTGTGAAGGGGGCCTTATAATAATTATGCTGCTCCATGGAAACAATACATACATGCTACAGAAAAACTATATACATTCTTTAAATCATCAGGACAAAAAGATGATTCATAAAAGTACAAAGTCACCTGCGATAATTGCAAAAAATAATTTTTTTGTAGACCTTTGTTAGCTGACAATAGTGGTTTTCTAAGTAACCCTAGCTCCGATTTAACTGCAGCATCTGGAAAGGATTCTCCTGGGTAGTCATACAGTCAACAAATACTTCACTGTGGAGGGATAATATCATATATGCCACTTTATACACTCATATTCCCTCATTGCTCTTTTCTAGCACGGGTCTAAAAGCATGACTATCTAATAGTCATCCTTTTATTTAATGCTAACAATACACCTGTTTTTCCACAAGCATTCCATTATACAGCTTTCCATATTCATCTCAACTAGCATGAGCAAAGGGTCTATTGCTTCCCTTTCTGTAACCTGCTGCAATAATTCATGGTGATGGCCATCATTGTCATAGTAATACTTCAACTGTTAGTCTCCTAGCGCTGCGGAATATGTTGGCGCTATAGAATTAAAGATTTTATTATTATTATTATTATTATTATTATTATTATTCCCCCGCTTTTGCTTTGAAAAACATAATGTCCACCTTCACATCCATATGCTGCTCCTCCCTATCCCCTCTCTCCTCATCTCGCTGAATGCTTTATGGATCATATATTTGCACCAGTACTGCAATCAGGTACCACTGTTGGTTCTGTATTCCTTTACTGATGTATGTTTTGGTGCCTTATTCCTGTACTGACGTTTGTTCTGTTGCATGATTCATCTACTGATGTTGGCTCTATAGTCTATAATCATATATTGTTTTTATTTCTGTTGCTATATTACTGTACTGAAGTCAGTCTTAGTGCTGTACTGATGTTGGCTCTATAGTCTAAAGCCATATATTGTTTTTATTTCAGACACTGCACTTCACTTATTTACTGATGCTGGTTCTGGTGCTGTATTCATTTACTGATGTTGGTTCTGGTGCTGTATTCACTCATAGATGTCGGTTTCATGATGTATTCATGACTATTTATATTTCTGCTTCTTTATTCATGCACTAATGTTCTCTCTGGTTTATATCCTGCCAGATGTAGCAATCCTTATTTTGTCAGATGACATATTACATGGCTATATTAATAAAGTTGTGTGGTGTCTGACACGTTATGGATTGCTCCATCCGTATTTATGCTAATGTCCTTAAATATATGTATTTGCTGGGGTAGCATTAAAATGGGAGTCCTGCAATGATGTTGTGCACGCTTTTCTTTATAGAGTGCACAATCTAACACAAACCTATAATGAGTGTGCACTCCTAAGTGTACAAATATAATGGTTTGGGGTCTGTGATTGGCTAGCCAAGTTCCTAGCAGCACCATCATCAGAGAAATATCTGTTGACACATTTTTCTAATTACCTGAGCACTGCAGCAAATCACATGCTGCAGCCATCCTTTCAATTTGTTGGATATTACGTCTATATATTTATAAATAGAAAAAAACATCAGTGGTTGTATAGATATTGTAGAGAAAACATATCTTTTGAGTAAATGTAGTTGTTTTTTAAAGGAAACAAATTTTGCTTAGAGGCCACGATAAAGAGGAATAAGCACTAAATATTTTCATTTGAATTAATGTATTTATGAGCAGTAAGTGACCGTCATTCTCTTTGTTCAGTGCATTAACTCATTAGCAGCATCTACACTGTGCATATACTGTACATAGACTTAATAGAAAGTGTGAAAGCTTCATCCCAGGCAAATTCAAGTGGATATCCACTGTGGAATGATAGGAAAGTAATTTTCACAACATTTGGTCTTTATATAGATCATATGAGAAAAGAAGGTGCCATTTATGCAAATTATATACACAGTAATTTAAGAAATAAAATTCCTACTTTAGGCCCCAAGGCAAGATAGTTCTATGCTTTTGGTAATTAGCAAGTGACAGTAATTGGCAGCAACTAATTATCATGGAAAAATATTGAATTCTAGTGTAGTCTAGTGTTAAGAGAAGAGGTGTGTAGCTTTTGTTTCAAAGCCTTGTACGTTTTCAGGATTCTGAATTGGCAAAAACACCTAGGTATATTACGGTAGCTCTCCACAGAACTTTCTGCAGAATTAATAGGGTGAAGGAAAAGTAGTGTCCATCTTCTGCACACATAGCGGCATTTAGATATCAGGCAGGATAATTCTTCTTAAATAAAAAAATTTCTTAATTTGAAGAAATTAAAAAATTAACAGCATCAGCCAACGCATTTTGAACTTAAAACTGCTCTTAGTCATAGCACCATGTTATGATTAAAGAGGTGGTTCACCACTCTGTAATAGTGGTCTGGTCATATCTCTGTAAAATTGATAGGGAAATGACTCGCCCACCCCAGGGCCTTAGGTGACTCGGTGTCGGGCCGGACAAGTCCGGGGTAGTCAGCGGTGTCAGGGCCCGATTCCGTGACCCCGGTTGGGTCAGTTAATGTGGCAATATTGGAGGAGATGGTGATAATGTTTATATAAGATTCGTGACGCCACCTGTGGTAATTTGCAGCTATGCAGCCACAACTGCTGGAAGGGACCTCCGGGGCTAATGTTATGGCAGCTGAGGTGTTTCTTGCTCTCCACAGGTAGAACGAATACCCCGGGGCAACCTTTGGGTGTTTGGTAAAGTCTATGGTGTTTGTGGACGAGGTGCAGGGCCGACAGGGCAGCAGAAAGGAACAGACACAGACAGTAATTTCCTTTTACCTTCTCCTTTACTTGTCCAACCAGGGAGCCTGTTACAGGTGGTAATGGCGATCCAGTGGCCTGGAAGCAGTCGGGGGTCTCACACTGGCCAGGTGAGTAATGAGGCCTGCTCCCTACGCTCTGTATGTGTAAACGGGGTCCCACTGTTTCAATATACTGAGACCCGTTCTGCTGCTCTCTGAAGTAATTTGTTACCTCTCCCGTATGGAGGGCTGCGTGGACTGTCAAAGGTGCCGTTCTTTCTATCTGGGCTCCTAGCCCTGGCTTTGCAGCTGCACCTCCGGGTGCGGATGGACAGAGACCTGCAGTCCTCTTGTCCTCCAGATGCGACCACCGGTACTCGAGTACTTGAGTGGCCCTGAACTCCAATATTCAATTTCTTTAGCTATGACGTCGGAGTGAGCTTGCTGCGCTCCACTCCCAATGTTCTCCTCCTTTTTGCCTCTCTGTGGATGTGTTTTCCTGGCCGAGCAATCTGGCTCAACTCTCAGCTCACACACCACACTACTCGAGTCCTTGTCTCTCTGAACTCTCCTCACAGACTGACCAACTCCTCCCCCAGGTCAGGGCTTAAGGAAGGCTCCCTGGAATCCAGGTTTAGAGCTCCATCTGCTGGCCTGGGAGAGAAACTGTGTTGAATGATGGTACCTACTGGCCAATGGATTTCTCCAGCTACATCCAGGCTCAGTATTAACCCTTTTGAGGAGGGCAACACTGCTGTGGCAACCAGACCGCTGGGGCACCACAGAAGGCTTTTTCTAAATACCTTGTTCAGCCAATTCTGCCTCTGAGCGGTGCTATCGTGGTCCACTCATCCCCATAAAGTGACCCCCCCGGGCTCTGTAACCTCTGTGATCCAGTGATGTCACGTCAACTTCCAGTTGACGTGACATCACCGTGGCCGGCCCCAGTCTCCGTGAGTCACTGGGCTGTGGGCAAAGTTTCACGCTCGTCAAAGCCCAGCATTGCTCCTGCTTGCAGGGGTCTGCAGTGAAGGAGACCACATGCAAGATGCTGGGCTGTGATATATGTCACGCTCCCTGGTGCCCGTGCTGCGCTCCCCGGTCCCCGTGCTGCGCCCCCCGGTTCCCGTGGCATGCTCCCCGGTTCCCGACGGCGCGCTCCGCTCACCACTCCCGCTCCCGGTCCTTCTGCTCCCTCTCCATCGCCGGTATCCTCCAGGCATTCCCGCTCCAGGCGCCCCTCTGCATCGCAGGACAATCTGCCTGGCACTTCTGCTTCCTCGGCGCCACTTCCTTCCCTGGTCTCAGCCACTCAGGCCTCGCGCATGCGCATTAGGTTGCGCGCACGGTCATTGGCCCTTTCTTAAAGGGCCAGAGTCCAGAAACAGGATATTGGCTTGCAGGTACAGGGTATAAGAGGATTCTTCTTCCAGGTGGGCGGGGCCTGTTCTACGTGTTTAGTAAGGTAGGAGTTCAGGTCCCCCTTTGCCTGGTCCAATATTAACCCTTGTCTGTCTCGCAGAGCCCGCCCTGCCACACCATCCGGTCCTAACCACGACTGCTGCGTAATTCCTGTCGGGGATTGTCGGCTGAGGACTCCACCATCTTCTTCAGTCTGGACCCAGCTCCGATCCCCAACGCCACGTGGTGACCTCCGTCCTCTCGTCCAGCTGGATCCGGTTCCACCTGTCATCTCCACCCGGCACCGGAACCAGAGCCTTGTTGTTGGGACTAGCATCTGGACCCTTGTGACCTCAGGGACATCTTCCTTCCTCCTTCTGGAACGGACTGTGCCCACACAGCTAGTGCTTCGGCTACCGTGCTTCAAGGCCCTCTGACGGGGTGCCCGGACAGTCCCTATATAGGGGTTAGCTCCGGGTTGCTCCGTTGGAGGAGTCCGGTGCGCGGCCCAGCGTTTCCACCACCAGGACCTTACAATATGCGGTAACACGCCACCCATAGCCCAGTCACTCAGGAAGACTGGGGCTGGGCTTGGTGATGTTGAGTCAACTGGAAGTTGATGTGATATCACCAAATCTCAGAGGTCATGGAGCCCAGGGGGAGATCACTTCATGGGGATGAGCAGACCGCAAGTGCGCCACCAAGAGGCAGAATTGGCTGAACAAGGTATTTAGAAAAAGCCTTCTGTGATGCCCCAGGGCTGTGGAGTACTCGGTCCCGGGCGCGTGATGCGCAGGGTTGGGGACAGTCATGGTCACTCACACCTGAAAAATGGCTGAAAAATGGCAAATGAGGTTTAACACAGATAAGTGTAAGGTTATGCACATGGGAAGGAGAAACAGATGCTACGATTACTTACTAAATGGGAAACTGCTGGGGAAATCAGACATGGAAAAAGACTTAGGCATCTTAGTCAATAAGAATCTAAATTGGAGTGCCCAGTGTCAGGCAGCAGCCACCAAAGCAAATAGGGTGATGGGATGCATTAGAAGAGGTCTGGGGGCACGAGATGAAAACATCATTCTCCCTCTGTACAAATCACTTGTCAGACCACACTTGGAGTATTGTGTGCAATTTTGGGCGCCGGTGCTCAAGAAAGACATTACTGAACTTGAAAGAGTTCAGAGGCGGGCTACTAAAATAATAAATGGAGTGGGTGCATTACAATACACGGAAAGGTTATCAAAATTAGGTCTATTTACTCTAGAAAAGAGAAGACTTAGGGGAGACCTAATAAATACGTACAAATATATCAGAGGGCCATATAGAGATCTCTCCCATGATCTGCTTGTACTAAGGACTATGACAAGAACAAGGGGGCATTCTCTTCGATTGGAGGAAAGAAAATTCCTACATCAGCATAGAAGAGGGTTCTTCACGGTAAGAGCAGTGAGGCTCTGGCCAACTCACTGAATGAATTTAAGAGAGGAATGGATGCTTTTCTTGATAGCAAAAGTATAGAAGGTTATAAATAGCATAATCTTACAGGTAGAGAGAAGAGCGACCAAGATTATTAGAGGAATGGGTGGGCTGCAACACCAAGACAGGTTATTAAATTTGGGGTTATTTAGTTTGGAAAAACAAAGGCTTAGGGGGGATCTAATCACAATGTATAAACATATGAGGGGACAGTACAGAGACCTTTCCAAAGATCTCTTTACACCTAGGCCTGCGACTGGGACACGGGAGCATCCGCTACGTCTTGAGGAAAGAAGTTTTAATCATAATCACAGATGAGGATTCTTTACTGTACGAGCAGTGAGACTATGGAACTCTCTGCCGCATGATGTTGTAATGAGTGATTCACTACTAACATTTAAGCAGAGCCTGGACGCCTTTCTTGAAAAATATAATATTACCAGTTATGTATATTAGGTTTTATGACAGGGTGTTGATCCAGGGAACTAGTCTGATTGCCGTATGTGGAGTCAGGAAGGAATTTTTTTCCCCATTGGAGCTTATTTGACACATTGGGTTTTTTTTGCCTTCCTCTGGATCAACATGTTAGGCTACGGGTTGAACTAGATGGACTTATAGTCTCCCTTCAACCTTAAAAACTATGAAACTATGAAACTATGAAACTATGATGCCCTGTTCCTTGACCCTGGGGGTCGGTCCGATAAAAAGGGATTGAAAAATGGGATAAAAATAAAATAAAAGAGTTATACAACAACACCACTTGTGGTGTGCAGCCAGGTTATTGAAGCCGCTGCTGCAGGGTCCTGCTGGGGCTGGTGAAGTAATGCAGCTTAAGTGTTTTGGCCCCCCCCGCAAGCAGAGCTAGGCCCCGGCAGGTGATGATGGGGGTTATAGTAAGGGACAGTCAGTGTATGCGCACAGAGGTGGAAAGGAAACAGTTCACATTGGTATTGCAGTTTCAACTTGACTTTTTTACTTCTGGCTTGGTACCTGGACCCGCTGGTGCCGGTTTCAGGTGTTCCCGCTCCCCTTGTTCTCCATCCCAGCTGTGATCTGCGGTAGCTGTCCTCCATGCACATTCGTTTGTATTGGGCTCCCGTAGCTTACAGCTTCTGAGGGAACCCCTCTGTTTCTGTGTGGGTCCTATTGCAGGCAGCCTGGACTCTTTAAGAGGTTCAGTCTCCGGTCCCCTCTTTGCTGATGATGCTTCAGACTCTTTGGGTTGTGAGGAACCCTGGAGATCCCCTCACCTGGCAGATTTAACAGTTGACCATAAAGTGTCCCGCTGTCCTAGTGTTTGCACCCCGCCTTGTGCTGAGTCCTGTGAGCCTTGGTTCCAGACTTCCACAGAGGTCCCGCGGTTCCTGGAGTATTCCACTTCCACAGGTAACCCACTGTCCCTGGAGTCCTGGTTCCTTACTTCACAGTCCCTCCTGTTACAGCTTTCCGTTGTTACTTCAGGTCTTTTCCTTTCTTTCTGTACTTTCACTCTTCACTCCTCTTTCTTTCACCTTCAACTCTCAACTCACTACTTCCTTCGCCAACTTTCCAACTGACCACTGGCCCCGCCCCTTGCTGGGTCTCTCCCTACAGATTGGGTGGCAACTATCCAATCAGTGCCCATCCCTTTTGCCTGTTGCTAGGCAGTCTCCCAGTCTGGAATTAGGGTTGTCTATGTGGCCTGAGGGTGCTGGTGTGTTGACTGGCATGGATATTCCGGGATTTGGATTTTCACATTCACATTTTGTGGCACCTGATACCTCAGGGGTGCTACAGTTCCCTATCAGTTTTACAGGGATGTGGCCACTATTGCAAAGTAGTGAACCAACCCTTTAAGAGCAGTTTTATGCTTGAAATGGTATTTTTTTAATTTGTTCTAATAAAGTAATGTTTTTATTCAAGAAGAATTATCCTGCCTGTTATCTAAATACCTCAAGATGGATACTACCTTTCCTTCAGTCTGTTTAGCACTTAAGAACCTGCCCAGGATCTGTCCATGCACCGCAACCTTGGCTGAAAGATATTTGCATTATGTGAATTGGTGAACTGATATACAAACTTTCTTTCTTTATGAGAACTAACAGGGCAGCAATATAAATGTGGGGGGGCCCAATGTGCTTCAATATTCAAACACCCTATAACACAACACTGGCATAATGATTTCCTATTGCATTGTGATATGGAGCGACACATCCCGTTACCTTGTTTCAGGTCACAGAAGATTAGAGACCTGACTGGTCGGCAGTCAGAAGTTACATCACAAGCTCTCAATATAAATATATGATAGCCAGAAGAAAGCTCTTATAGACTTGTATTGAAGATTGACCTCCAGCGCGCTCCATGAAACACAGCCAGCAGGTCACAAACTTTAGGATACTGATAGCAGCAGCAGCGATAAAAGGTGAAGATGGCAAAGGGTGAGTGTAAGACTAAGGGCAGGAGACTAAAGGCCCTGTTACACGCAACGACATCGCTAACGAGATATCGCTGGGGTCACAGAATTCGTAACGCACTTCTGGCGTTGTTAGTGATGTTGTTGCGTGTGACACCTACGAGCAACCGCTAACAATCCCAAAAATGCCACAAATCGTTGATTGTTGACACATCGTTCCTTTCCAAAAAATCGTTAATCTTTTAGGACGCAGGTTGTTTGTCGTTCCTGAGGCAGCACACATCGCTACGTTTGACACCCCGGGAACAATGAACAACAGCACTCCTGCGTCCTCCGGCAACGAGGTGGGAGTGATGTTAATGCGGCTGCTCTCCACCCCTCCGCTTCTATTGGTGGCCCGCTGTTTGACGTCGCTGTGATGCCGCATGAACCTCCTCCTTAACAAAGAGTTTGTTAGCTGGCCACAGCGACGTTATTAGGAAAGGTATGTTCGTGTGACACGTACTAACGATATTATTCGCCACGGGCAGCGATTTGCCTGTGACGCACGCACGACGGGGGCGGGTGCGATCGCTAGTGATGTCGCTGCGTGTAAAGTGGCCTTTAGATTAGAATAAGAGGAAAATGCTGCAATTACAATCATGTACATCACCTATGACATCATTGCTGATATATTGTAACAGTGGTATGCAGGTCTTGAAAGATAGAACTTCAGGGCTCCTCTAAATTGGAGAATGACCAAACTACCCACACTCTATGTAACCCTAAACAATAAAATACAGGGGGTTAACACAAGCAGTACTGATCACCTGCTGATTTTGTGTTAGACACCAGAAATACATAATAGGAATCCAAGAGAAGAAAGTTCCAGTCTCAATAAAACTCGCGTTAATTTTAACTGTACTATATCTTAAAGCGAATCTACGAGAGGATCAACGCTCCTAAGCCGTCTATGTGGGCATGTAGATCATAGGAAGCCGAATAAAATGATACCTTGATATCTGCGATCCGATAGCTTATTCGAGAGAAATCCACGTTTTTCTTAATTTATAAATTAGCTGTAAAGATCTATTGGCCAAACACGGGTCTCAATTCTGCCTCTAGAGTTTTTAAAAATAAAAGGGGATATTACCAGTTTGAGACTCTGCCTCCAAAGCTTTATTTTACATGAAAGGGGCTGTTACCAGTGTGAGACATGTAATGACTGACAGTGTGCTTTCCTGATCTACATGTCTCGCATTGGTAACTCTCCACTTAATTTCAAATATAGCTCTGTTGTGATAGGTCATCCCATCATCTGCTGGCCTGCTTTGCCACCTCCAATAATAGGGTTACACCCAGGTGGTCCTTACATTACATGAGCTAATGCTACACTATTCTATGTAATCTTGGGCTGTATCCTTTTTATTATCTAAATTAGAAACTAAAATATGTTTTAGCAAATTCATGAATGTGTTTCTCTATATAATTTTTCTCTTACATTTATCAGCTGAATGATTTAAAAATTTACTTTCATTGTTGCATAAATCCTTGGGAATACTTGGTAGAAAGTTCCTAGACTAGAAGGTATTGTCATTGTTACCCTCGGCTTTGTGGTTGCAGATACTGCAGGCAACTGTCAGCAACACTGCAAAAGAATTTTTATGGCCACAGCACATACACTGATGAGTTAAAAACAATCCTTTACTTTAAAGACACTCAAATCATTTATATATATATGTCAGTATGACTAATATAATTAAAGGGATCTAGAATCAGATTATTTCACCCTTTATAAAGGCAACATTGTATAGGGACAGGCCCCCCAAATAATTAGAGCTATGAAAGAACACATTAGACACATAAGCCCTCTTCATTAAAAAGAACCAACCAGCAGGAATTTGCTATGTGAGGTGCAGGCAGGACCATACTGGCACTAGGATGCTGAATCCAGGCATACCTGTTATAGAAAGATCCGATGCTTAGTTGATGAAATATCTTTAATCAAAGTTGCAGAAATGCCCCGCACTTTGATGGATGCAACGAGGGCAGGCTTTTGTGAGTTGGGTCCTCGGCGTTTGTTCCTCCTCCGGCGTCCTCCTGGCTTGCCCCCTTTTCTTTATTTGAATAGTGTGCCGCCACTGTTGTTGTCAGCATGTTCGCAGTGCCACAGTAATTCTGCCTTCATTAAAATGGCACTGGAGTCACACATATGCGTACCGTGATCTCCGGCGCCATTTTATTGAGGACACTGCAGTGAAAACTAGGAGCGGCAGGGGCACGTGTGTAGATGTAAAAAAAAAATCTGTGCATGCCCTGATGTGTATCATAGTCTTCACCGCAGTATTTTCAATAAAATGGTGCCAGAGATGCACGGACTCTGATGCCATTTTAATGAAGACAGAATCATTATGTCAATTCGAACACACCGCCAACAACAGCAGTGGTGGCACAGTGAGATATTGAAATAAAGAAAAGGAGCCGAACCACGAAGGCCCGCAAAATTGTTTGGAATAGATAGCGAACGCCTTGTCGCGTTTGGAGAGCCCCTGATGTGCCTAAACAGTGGAGCTCCCCCACAGTTAACCTTATTTTGGAAATTAGACCCCTGACTGAAATAATCTAGACATTTCAGTGAGCACCTTGAACTTCCAGGTGCTTCACAGAATTTTATAATATTGAGCTGTGAAAATAAAAAATACATTTTTACCACAAAAATGTTGCTTTATCACCAAATCTTTTATTTTCACAAAGAAAACAGGAGAAAATGAAATATACTATTTATTGTTGTGTAATTTCTCCTGAGTATGCTACCTCATACATGGTGAAAATCAACTGTTTGAGTGCACAGCAAGGCACGGAAGGGAAGGAACACCATTTGACTTTTTGAATGCAAAATTGGCTGGAATAGATAGTAGAAGCAATGTTGTGTTTGGAGAGCCCTTGAGCTCCCCCCACAAATTGGGATGTTTGGTGAACATCTTGAACCTCCAGTGGGTTCACAGAATTTTATAACATTGAGCCATGGAAATAAAAAATACATTTTTACCACAAAACTGTTGCTTTATCAACAAATCTTTTATTTTCACAAGGAAAACAGGAAAAAAATGCACCATTCAATGTGTTGTGCAATTTCTCCTGAGTACACTGATACCTTATATGTGGTGGAAATCAACTGTTTGGTTGCACAGCAGGGCCCAGAAGAGAAGGAGCACCATTTAACTTTTTGAAAGCAAAATTAAATGGAATCATTAGCAGATGGCAGGTTGAGTTTGGAGACCCCCTGAGGTGCTTAAACAGTGGAGCTCCCTCACAAGTGATCCCATTTTGGAAGCTAGACCCCTCAAGGAATTGTTCTAGATATTTGGGGACCACCTTCAACCCTCAGGTGCATTTTAACATTTTATAACGTTGAGCCGTGAAAATGAAAGGATCAGGGGCGTTGATTGTGTGTAGGAAAAACGAATCCAGCAGCTACATAGGGAAGGATTTTTTTTACAGTTAGAGCAGTCGAACTGTCGATGCCCGAACACAAGAGGTAGCAATGGCAGATATTAAACAACATGGATACTTTCTAATTAAACAGTGGCATTTTGGGTTGAAGTTCATGGACCTGAGTCTTATTTTAAGTTTTCAACCTGTGTAGCTGTGTGAAAGATATATTATCTCCACTTTACTATGCCTATAGAATACTATGAAAGTGGGCCCATAGTGGTGTAGGCACAGTAATAATTTACCACAAGTCTTATATCATTCATATTAAGCAAGCCTCATGAGGTTCCTCTTATTTTGATACACAGCCAAGGTGAGCGCACGGCTGGGGGCTGCAGACTGTAGCCATATGTTTTATCATAATATGGTGGGAACCCTACACCAAACATTTTATTTACTTATTTTTACAACACAATAGACGCATGTAGCACCTGTCATTGGAAGCAGTCAGCTGACACGCTGTCACTCAATGTGATGGCGTATCTCACTGCAACCAATCAAAGGTGCCGTGGGCTGGGAAAGCAGTGCATATGCGAAGAGCCTAATGTGCGGCACCGGAAGTGAATGCGCGGCCTGGAAGCAGTGTTCAACCATGCTTCAGCCTCGGTAAGTACAGCGCGCCTATCCCTTCTACCACCATTTTTTAATGGCCGGAATCTGGTCCCCATAAACTTCTACGGGGCCCGGAATCCATCCCGGAACCGGATTTTATAAACTGAATTACCGGGATCGGCTGAGCCCTGTTATGTGTGGTTCTGTCCATCTCTAATTATAAACACAAAGCTGGGTCCATTCTGCTTTTGTTATTTCACCTTTTCCAATTAGTAATTATTATTTTGTACTTTATTTTTATGTCCATCCTATTTGAGGATGAGGGGGCTAGTAGGACAGCTAGGCCTAGATTGATAATACTTTTTGAATACTCTTACTGCAATAGTAGAGTAGGACTAGTTCACATAAATGTACTCGTTGCCTTTCATGGCTCCAAACAACATCTTGGATTATACAGAACTGTGTTTGATGATGCAGAAAAAAGCAAAATCAGCCAAACTACCTTGATAAATGGCATCTACTGCAGAATCCTCTAAGGGTCCTTAATGCCTCCGGTCCGGTTGCTAAGTGATTGTGTAAATGAACAGTCACAGTACATGAATGGGGTAGAGTGAAAGAATGATTTATCCGGCTGGCATGTAATGTTGCCACTGCGATGTCTCACTTACTGGAATGTCTTCTTTATCACATCCTTGTCTTTTTTAATCATTGTTTGGAGTAAGAAGGCTGAATGCACTATAAACCACATCGAAAAGCAGGCAATGTTGACAACGATGGAAAAAATGGAAAGACACTAACACCTTTCAGAATGGTCCTGGCACAATGGAGAGTTGACAGCTGTGCCGATTCCTGCTCCGAACCATCACTTCAAACAGGAGCCTGTGCCGTGATTGAGATTCCTGTTTGTATTTTTCACCTGATCTTTTATTAATGTTCATCTCGTATGCAAGGTGCAGTTTCAGATGTAATTGTAAAATATTTATGAGCAGCGTTTAGGGAACGGCTTATCCTTAGTCTGTGTATTACAAGAGGGAGAACATTAAATACTGCACTAATTAAATCGATGTATATGGATATTTACTGTATGGCTTCCTAAACAGCATTGCCCTAGTCTTGATATCTACATGTGTCCACAGCAGTGGGAAAAACATCTGGTACCATAAAAAATAGATACACGTAGATTTAGCAGATACATAGCTATACATGTTGTGAATGTGGTAACCAATTAACAATTTGCCCCTGGGCATCTCAATGGCGATACAGGAGGAGCGGCAAACCCCGCTTATACATATTCAATGGGGGCTGTAATGTCAGTGGAGCGTGGGCTCAGACATCTGCATCTCTCAGTGGGATGAATTTGCAATTTGGATGTAATATGCTTCTTTTGTTATTTAGTTAAAATGCTTTTGTCCTTTGTTAAAGGGAATCTGTCAGCAGGTTTTTGCTATGCAATCAGAGAGCAGCCTAATATAAGGGCTGAGACCCTGATTTCAGTGATGTATCACTTACTGAGCTGCTCACTGTAATTTTGATATAATCACAGTTTTTCTCTCATACAGATGTAGCAGTGCTCAGAATGCTGAGCTCTGTATCGCTCCACCCACACCACTGACTGGCAGCTTTATGTGTACACTGTACATCCAATAATCTATTGTTTTTTTTACTTAATAAAGAAGTTGGTTCAACGTTCATACATGTTGTCTTCATTAAAGGACCTCCTCCCATTTTCTTCCATCAAGGCAGCCTATTTGTGCCAGTGTTTTTTTTTTAAATTTTTTATGGACTATTTACCTTGGAACCTTCCCCAGCCACAAGACCCATGCCTTAAGTGACCCTTATGCTTTTTTGCCTTTTTTGTTTCTCCTCCTTAAATAGGGTCACCCTACTGTGTGCACTTTCCCCTCAGCTTATACTACCTTATACATTGCTACTACTTTATACATTGACAGAAACAGCTGATCAGTGGTGGGGGTGGGGATATACCGAGCAGTTAACTGGAAAATGCCTAGTTGTGTAATGATAATCTCCAGATGATAAAACAGTGATGTTATTTAAACAGCAACACACAGCTTAGTAAATGACACATCACTGGAATAAGGAATAATTCCCAACCTCATGGTGCTTTTAAATTACATAGTAAAAATCTGCTGACAGATTTGCTTTAAATTGAATGCCATAACAATCCATGGGCCCTGTGCCACCCGTTCCCTTCTTCTGACTTCTATTTCCTTTCATTTCACTACTAATATGGCAGAACATTATGATTAGGAAGGCCTGTACACAGTCTGCTGTCTAGTAAACAAGCACTGCTGTTGAGTACTGGATCAGTGAGTTTGGAGCAGCATGGGATTCCACGGCTAAGGAGGAACTCTTTATAATTACACTGCTATACAGTGATTTTGGTGCACACAATGTCTGAACAGTTTTGTGTTTATGGTGCTGATTAATAATATGACTTTGGTTTTGCCAGATTAGTTTTAGTTTCTGAGATATTTAATAGTTAATTAATGTAACACGATTGAAAAGCCCTCAGAATTACAAGAATATTATTTTGTAATAACTAGTAAGTAAACTGTCTAAAATCATACAAAAAGAAATTAAATATATGTAACAGTGACAGGATAAAGTCATGCATGATTTGATTAATTGATACAATATTAATTAGTTATTACTTGTCATTAATGTCAGTGCTTAAAAAAAAAATTCTGTTTATGTGTTTTCCTTTTATGTGTGTCATCAGGTCAACCATGTTAGAGACTCCAGCAGTATCAGCCATAATGTGTATGCCCCATCTGCCATCATGTGTATGCCCCATCTGCCATAATGTGTATGCCCCATCTGCCATCATGTGTATGCCCCATCTGCCATCATGTGTATGCCCCATCTGCCATCATGTGTATGCCCCATCTGCCATCATGTGTGTCATATCTGCTATCATGTGTGTGTCCCGTCTGCCATCATGTGTATATTCCATCTGCCATCAAGTGTATATTCCATCTGCCATCATGTTTATGTCCCATCTGTCATTATGAGTATGTCACATCTACTATCATGTGTGTGTCCATCTACCATCATGTGCATGTCCCATCTACCATCATGTGTATCTCCCATCTACCATCATCTGTGTGTCCCATCTACCATCATATATATGTTCAATCTACCATCATGTGTATGTACATGTGTATGTGCATGTATCATCATGTGTATTTTCATCTATCATCATGTGTATGTCCCATCTACCATCATGTGTGTAGCACCCCTGCGGTACGAGGTCCCACAAATGTAACGTGTAAACCCAAACTTCAGAATATCCGTGTCAGTCAGCACACCAGCACCTTCAGGCCACATACACAACCCCAATTCCAGACTGGGAGACTGGCTAGCAACAGGTAAAAGGGATGGGCACTTATTGGATAGTTGCCACCCAATCTGTAGGGAGAGACCCAGCAAGGGGGGGGGGCAAGTGGTCAGTTGGGAAGTTGGTGGGAGGAAGTGTTTAGTCAGTCAAGGAGTAGTCAGAGAAGTGAAGTCTGAGTTGAGAGAAGTGAGGAGAGGAGGGAAGTAAAGAAAGGAAAAGTGTAAACACCTGAGGTAAGAACGGAACACTGTAACAGGAGTAGGGATGAGCCACCCCCTAATATTCAAGTTCGGTTCGTCGAACAGAGGCTCCGTTCGACGAACCATTCGAACCCCATTGAAAACAATAGGAGGCAAACACAAACACATAAAAACACATTGTACATGTACACATACAGTTAATAAACATTGTCATAACATTTACAGGTCCCCGCGACACATCCTGCACTCTGTCTCCCGCCGCTTTTCCTTCCGATAATCGCTGTGTCCTCCCGATAACCAGCACTGATGATAGGACCTTCCGTGACGTCAAAAAAAGCATGTGACCAGTCACGTGTCTATTATCTCATTGGCTACAGACTGGTCACATGGCTAGATGTCATGCTAGGTCCTGTCAGTGCATCTCTCTGGTACGCAGTGATCGTTCCAGTGATCATTTCTGCTTGTACCGGCGAAAAGCTGTGGCATATGGTCGGCTTCCCCGTTTCTGCATGTGGGCGCTCTTTACAGAGTCAGCCCACATGCAGGGACTAGATGCCACAGCCGGTGAATAGCTGCACCGGGAATCACGTGATCGGAGATTGCCGTTGCTATAGTAATGGTGGCAGCGGTGACATCACCGCTTACAGCCCGCCGCCTCTGCTCACTCACTGAGTGATTAGACTGCACGGAGCAGTAGCGTTCTTCCTCCCATGCAGTGCTGTCTGATGTAGCAGAGCTGCATGTGTTGAAGGATAAAGAAGACAGAAGATCAGGATCGTGGAGGGCTGACAGGGAGTAATAAACATGGAGTCTCTAAGTGTGTCTTTTCAAATTGTGTCTCCAGGAAAGAGACACACTCTAGCGCAGCGCCACCTATTGGAAGTAGTAATCCTAACAGTCAGAAGTGGTTTTTAACAATCCTTTGCATATGACTTAGGATTTTATGCCAGATCAGAATCCCAATTTGCAGACACGGTGTTTCGGGGTGCTTGCCCCTCATCAGTGCAAAGTATGGGGTGTCTGATCTGGCTCATGAGAAGCTATGTGTGGGGACCACGGGGGAACACTATTCTCCTTAAGGAGACTTTGCAAGCCAGTCTGGCTGCCAGTAAGGGGACTTATACCTGCTATGCCCCTCTGAGAAATATTCAAATTGTCTCTCCAGGAAAGGAGACAAACTCTAGTGCAGCGCCACCTATTGGAAGTAGCGATCCTAAAAGTCAGAAGTGGAATTTTAACAATCCTTTGCATATGACTTAGGATTTATTTCTATTAAAGTATTTTTTCTCTGTGTGGTGTTTTTTTTAACCCTTTATTGGCGATTCTTAATCGCCGGGTAAACTTGCCTGACATTAAGAATCTCTGGCTTAATACTAGCTAGTAAAACAAAGCTAGTATTAACCCATTATTACCCAGCAAGCCACCCGGCTTCAGTGCTGCTGGAAGAGTTGGATACAGCGCCAGATGATGGCGCTTCTATGATAGCGCCATTTTCTGGGGCGGCTGCGGTCTGCAATTCGCAGCAGAGGGGCCCAGAAAGCTCAGGCCAACCTGTGCTGCAGATTCCAATCCCCAGCTGCCTAGTTGTACCTGGCTGGACACAAAAATGGGGCAAAGCCTATGTCGATTTTTTTTTTAATTATTTCATGAAATTCATGAAATAATTAAAAAAATGGCTTCCGTATTTTTTAGTTCCTAGCCGGGTACAAATAGGCAGCTGGGGGTTGGGGGCAGCCGTACCTGCCTGCTGTACCTGGCTAGCATACAAAAATATGGGGAAGCCCACATCATTTTTTTGGGGGGCAAAAAACTCCTGCATATTGTCCTGGATGGAGTATGCTGAGCCTTATAGTTCTGCAGCTGCTGTCTGCTCTCCTGCATACACTAGTGAATGGAACATGCTGAGCCTTGTAGTTCTGCAGCTGCTGTCTGCTCTCCTCCATACAGACAGACAGCAGCTGCAGAACTACAAGGCTCACCATACTCCATCCAGGAGTTTTGTGCCCCCCCAAAAAATTACGTGGGCTTCGCCATGTTTTTGTATGCTATCCAGGTACAGCAGGCAGCTACTGGCTGAAATGAAATAATTAAAAAAAAAAACGACTTGGGCTTCGCCCAATTTTTGTGTCCGGCCAGGTACAACTAGGCTGCTGGGGATTGGAATCCGCAGCTCAGGGTGCCCAAGCTTTCTGGGCACCCCTGCTGCGAATTGCAGTCCGCAGCCGCCCCAGAAAATGGTGCTTTCATAGAAGAGCCATCTTCTGGCGCTGTATCAAACTCTTCCAGCTGCCCTGGTGACGGGTGGCTCTCTGGATAATAATGCGGTTAGGGCTAGCTGTATATTATCAACTGGCCATAAGCCCGAAATTCATGGTGTCACGCCAATATTAGACATGGCCACCATGAATTTCTAGTACAGATAAAAAAAAACACAACACAGAAAAATATTTTTATTAGAAATAAAACACAACACAATTAGTGACTCCATCTTTATTGAAATAAAGTACCCCCCTCCACAGTAATCCTGGGTCAAGGGTCCCGCACTGTCCAATCCAGATCCAATATTATCTGATTGGTTTGCTGGAAGGCAAAGCGATCTGATGATATGTCAGGTTCAAGGGTCTGAATCACATGACACAGCAGATGATTGTATAAACGGCTTTCATACAATCAGCTGATGCATCAGTGTAAAAAAACCCCAAAAAACTACACACTTCTGTGCAGACTCCTGTCCGACAACATAAGCTGATAGTTTAGCCGGCCGGGCGGTAAAAAGCCAGCCTCACCACTCGACTTATAATGTCAGCTGATTCCGTCAGGTGACCGCATCAGCTGATCATCGCCAGGTCTGAGAGAGAGAAAGAGAGAGAAAGAAGAGAGAGAAGATAGATAAAAGACAGAGAGAAAAGACAGAGAAAAGAGAGAGAAAAGAGAAAAGAGAGGGAGAGAGAGAGGAGAGAGAAAAGAGAGAGAAGAGAGAGAGGAGAGAGAGAGAAGAGAGAGAGGAGAAAGAAGAGAGAAAGAGAGAGAGAGAGGAAAAAAGATAAAAATAGAAAGAGAGAAAGAGAGAGAGAGAAAGAGAGAGAAAAAGAGAGAGATAAATAGCGAGTGTGGGAGAGAGAGAGAAAGAAAAGAGAGAGAGAGAAAGAGAGGGAAAAAGAGAAAAAGAGAGACCGAGCAAAAGAGAGAGAAAAAGAGAGAAAAAGAGAGAGAAAGAGATAGAGAGAAAGAGAAAGAAAGAGAGAAAGAGAGAGAAAGAGAGAGAGAAAAAGAGAGAGGGAGAAAGAGAGAGAGAGAAAGAGAGAGAGAATAGAGAAAAGAGAGAGAGAGCTAGAGGGGGGAAAAGATAAAAAGAGAGACTGACAAAAAGAGAGAGAGAGAAAAAGAGAGAGGAGAGAGAGAGAGAAAGAGAGGAAAAGAGAGAGAAAAAGAGAAACAGAAAGAGAAATTGAAAGAGAGAGAGGGAAAGAGAGAGAGAAGAGAGAGAAGAGAGAGGGAAAAAGAGAGAGAAGAGAGGAGAGAGAGAGAAAAGAGGAGAGAGAGAGAGAGGGGGAAGAGAAAAAGAGAGACTGAGAAAAAGAGAGAGAGAAAAAGAGAGGGGGGAGAGAGAAAGAGAGAAAAAGAGAGAGAGGGAGAGAGAAAGAGAGAAAAAGAGAGAGAGAAAAAGAGGGAGAGAAAAAAAGAGAGATAGAGGGAGAGAGAGAGGGAGAGAGAAAGAAAAAGAGAGAAAAAGAGAGAGAGAGAAAAAGAGAGAGAAAGGGAGAGAGAGAGAGAAGAGAGAAAGAGAGAGGGAAAAAAGAGAGACTGAGAAAAAGAGAGAGAGAGAAAAAGAAAGAGAGAATGAAAGAAAAAGAGAGAGAGAGGAGAGAGAGAGAAAGAGAAAAAGAGAGAGAAAGAGAGAGAGAAGGAAGAGAGAGAAGAGAGAGGGAGAGAGAAAGAGAGACTGAGAAAAAGAGAGCGAGAAAAAGAGAGAAAAAGAGAGAGAGAAAGAAAGAAAGAGAGAGAAAGAAAGAAAAAGAGAGAGAGGGAGAGAGAGAAAATGAGAAAAAGAGAGAGAAAGAAAGAGAGAGAGAGAAAGAGAGAGAGAGAAAGAGAGAGATAAAGAGAAAGAGAGAGAGAGAAAGAGAGAAAGAGAGAGAGAAAGAGAAAGAGAGAAAGAGAGAGAGAGGGGAGAGAGAGAGAGGAGAGGAGAGAGAGGGAAAAACAGAAAAAGAGAGACTGAGAAAAAGAGAGAGAGAGAAAAAGAGAGAGAGGGAGAGAGATAGAGAGAGGTAGAGAGAAAGAAAAAAAGAGAAAAAGAGAGAGAGAAAGAGAGAGACAAAGAGAGAATGAGAGAGAGAAGAGAGAGAGAGGGAAAAAGAGAAAAAAGAGAGACTGAGAAAAAGAGAGAGAGAAAAAGAGAGAGAGAAAGAGAGAAAAAGAGAGAGGAGAGAGAGAGGGAGAGAGAGAAAAAGAGAGAGATAGAGAGAGAGAAAAAGAGAGAGAGAGAGAAAGAGAGAGAGAGAAGAGAGAGAGAGGAGAGAGAAACGCAGCCTTATTCTGTGAACTGCTTCGATTTTAGAGGTGTGTCCCGCAGCTCAAAGCTGATGTCCGGCTCCTCCCCTCAGTGCATAATTAAATTAAATTATAATTATAAATAAATAATAATTATACATTAAAATAAATTAAATTTTTTACCGGGATGGCCGGAACTTGATCTCGTGAACTAAAGGCTACTTTACACACTGCGATATCGGTCCCGATATCGCTAGTGTGGGTACCCGCCCCCATCTGTTGCGCGACATGGGCAAATCGCTGCCTGTGCCGCACAACATCGCCCAGACCTGTCACACATACTTACCTGCCCGGCGACGTCGCTGTGACCGACGAACCGCCTCCTTTCTAAGGGGGCAGTCCGTGCGGCGTCACAGCGACATCACGGAGCGGCCGCCCAATAGCAGCGGAGGGGTGGAGATGAGCGGGACATAACATCCTGCCCACCTCCTTCCTTCCGCATAGCGGCCGGGAGGCAGGTAAGGAGAGCTTCCTCATTCCTGCGGCGTCACACATACCGATGTGTGCTGCCGCAGGAGCGACGAACTGCATCGTTACTGCTGCAGTAACGATAATCGAGAATGGACCCCCATGTCACCGATGAGCGATTTTGCACGTTTTTGCAACGAAGCAAAATCGCTCATCGGTGTCACACGCAGCAACATCGCTAATGCGGCCGGATGTGCGTCACAAATTCCGTGACCCCAACGACTCCGCATTAGCGATGTCTTCAGCATGTAAATCCCCCTTTAGGCTTCTTAGGCGAGAGCTCTAACCATTGAGCCACTGTCTCTAATGAGAAATATAGGCAGATTTCGTTATCTTGACATCTGCATTGCAGAGTGCAGTTCGGTGACAGCGCGACTCACTTCAGGTGCTACGTGGAGAGGACACAGAGCACTCCCTGTCCTCTTCATGTAGCAGAGCTGACAGTGTTGTGTGGATTACTCCTGACCTGGATTGTTGTTTGGGGATTAATAAAGAGGTAAATGAGGTGTTTTTTGTCTTTTATTCCAAATAAAGGATTTTTCACTGTGTGTGTTTCTTTACTTTCACTTACAGTTTAATCATAGAAGGTATCTCGGGGAGATGCTTGTCATGATTAACTCCTTATTACCCCGATTGCCACTGCACCAGGGCAATTCGAGATGAGCTGGGTAGAGTCCCGGGACTGCCGCATCTAATGGATGCGGCAATTCTGGGCGGCTGCTGGGTGATATTGTTAGGGTGGTGGGCTCCTCATAATGTGGCGCTCCCCATCCTGACAATACTAGCCTCCAGCCGGGTGGCTTTATCCTGGCTGGTATCAAATATGGGGGGAACCACATTTTTATTTTTATTATTTCTTATTTATTTTACTGCATGATATAGACCTGCCCGCCGGCGGCTGTGATTGGTTGGAGTGAGACAGCTGTCACTCATCGTGGGAGCGTGTCTGACTGCAACCAATCATGGGTGCCGGTGGGCGGAGAAAGCACGGAATAACTAATTGAATAATGAAGCGGCAGCCATTTTCAAAAGAGGAAATGCCGCTGGAAATTTGTGACAGCTGTGCAGCGAGACGCCCGTGATCGGTGAGTAGGAAAGAGAGAGGGATTGTGCTGGGGACGCAGGATGCATGCAGATATGAAAGGTGCGCACATACTTACTGTGAAAAGCCACGCTTTTGGTGACCAAATCATTTCTCGAATGTAACTCAAACTTGTGAACTTTTAGCAAATCGTTCGAGTTTGTCAAACGACTCAAACACCCCCCAAAATCACTCGAACATGAAATTGGCGAATCTCGAACATTGCTCATCTCTAAACAGAAGTGAGGAACTGTGGAGTAAGGACCCAGGACTCCAGGAACTGTGGGTTACCTGTGAAAGTGGAATACTCCAGGAACCGCGGGGTGCCTGTGGAAGTCTGGAACCAAGGATCACAGGATTCAGCAAAAGGCGGGGTGCAGTCCCTAGGACAGCGGAACACTTTATGGTCAACTGTTAAATCTGCAAGGCGAGAAGATCCCCAGGGTTCTCGCCAACCAAAGAGTCTGAAGCATCACCAGCAAAAAGGGGATCAGTGATTGCCCCCCTTACATAGTCCAGGCTGCCTGCAATAGGACCAAGACAGAAACGGAGGGGTTCCCCAGAAGCTCTAAGCCACGGCAGCCCAATGCAAATGAGAGTGCACGGAGGACAGCTACCCAAGGTCAAAACTGGCATGGAGAACAAGGGAAGCGGGAACACCTGGAACTGGCACCAGCGGGTCAAAGCACTGAAATCAAGTAAAACAAGGCAAGTTGAAACAGCAATACTGGTGTGGACTGTTTCCTTACCCCCTCCGTACACTTACACAGACGATTTCATACTACAATCCCCATCATCCACTGCTGGGGCCTGCCCTGCTTGCAGAGGGCCTAAAACACCTAAGCTGCATTACTCCACCAGCCCCAGCAGGACCCTGCAGTGGCGGCTTCAATAAAAAAACTTTTTATTTTTATTTTTCCCTTTTCTTTTATTTTTACCCCTTTTTATTCGGACTGAACCTAAGGTCACGGAACTGTGCATCTGCCGCGACTGCGACTGTTCCCCCCCTGTACTCCCCACACCCTTGGCGTAGTCGGCAGGATTCTGACTAGACTCGTAAAACCGGGCGACAAGCGTGCCTTACAAACTGAACTGTGATTAAAATTTGCAAAATTGCCGCCATATTGGACTTTAAAAATATCTGTGCCACAAACTACAAAGAGGCGCGAAACCAAAGGCTCGGCCCACAAGGACAGAAGAGGTGCATCTGCCTGACCCGGAAGCTCCCAAAGTGCTCCAGTCCCACCAGAAAGGTGGGTCAACGTTAACCAAGGGTGATGGGAAAAATGGAGGTGCAAGACAAGGACGAACAGGTTGTTCCGGTCCCCGCCACCATGGAGCCAGAGGAGTCGAGCTCAGCTTCTAGCACCCCGGAGGCAGCATAGGTCCCATGTAAGGGGGGAAATGGCTTCCCTGCTTTACAAAAGAGGCACTCAGTGCCTGAGATCCTAGTGCCGGAGCAAGTGAAGGAGCCCATCCTGTATGACAAGCGACAAAACCGGGACACTCTGCTAGTGTCTGTCCATTATGTCGAAAAAAAACTCTTTATTTTTATTTCTCCCTTTTCTTTTATTTTTACCCCTTTTTATTCGGAGCAACCCCTAGGGTCATGGAACCGGGCATCGGCCGCGGCCATGACTGTTTCCCCCTGCGCACTGTGCGCCCGGGACTGACTACTCCACTGCCTTGGGGCGTCACATGTGTATGTCCCATCTACCATCATGTGTATGTCCCATCTGTCATCATGTGTATGTCCCATCTGTCATCATATGCATGTCCCATCTGTCATCATGTGTATGTCCATCTGTCATCATATGTATGTCCCATCTGTCATCATGTGTATGTCCCATCTACCATTATGTGTATCTCCCATCTACCATCATGTTTGTGTCCCATCTACCATCACGTGTATGTCCCCTCTGCCATCATGTGTATGTCCAATCTGCCATCACGTGTATGTCCCATCTGTCACCATGTGTATGTCCAATTTGCCATCACGTGTATGTCCCATCTGTCACCATGTGTATGTCCCATCTACCATCATGTGTGTGTCCCATCTATCATCATGTGTATGCCCTGTCTGTCATGCTTGGTGGATTTCCTGATGAAGGAGAGGGGTTATGTCCGAAACGAGTAGAATAAACCACCCTGCATTGCTCTTATTTGGAATAAACTCTTTATTGGCACAGCAGCGAGGACGTTTTTCCACTTTTTATCCTTGTTCTTTTCTTGCTTTCGCCTTTGGCACGTGGAGTCTGCAGCAGCTGATACATGTTTTAATACTGGTTGTGTGTCACACAACCATCCCAGGTGAGTGGTTTTCAATAACCCTTACTGGTATAATCCTGTTAAGACCCTATATGCACTTTTTATATCCACAGTTTTTTACTATCATATGTATGTAACACGCCCCACCAGGGCCTGTTTGAGGAAAACTCAGAACCGGGTCACTGTTGTCGTCTTGGGGAGGTCACGGCGGCAGGGCCCGACTTCTTGACCCTGGCGTTATCGTTAATTAAATTGAGGAATGATGAATCGTGACGCCACCTGTGGTATTGAGTCCAGGACACAGCGGGATGCATGCAATCATAAGTTCTTTACTCATAGATGTCAGTTCCAGAGTATCACGGCCAGCCAGTCAGATGCTGCCCTTGGAGTGCCGAGTCCTGCGGTGACGGGATTCAGCCAATCCCCATGTAATTTGGAGGCACAAGACTCCATGTTCTTCCAACCATCATAGCACTGACATGATGCAGTTTGTTAATATTCTTGCGCAAGAGCCTGCTACCTATGAGCTAGATCATGCTGTTTCTTTTTTCTTGGGAAATCTTCTTCATGGATCCTCCTCCATTCGAATCAGTGACCTTTCCCTTGAACATCAACCTAATAACACACTGATATATTAGGCACTGTTGTAATTTGTAGTATACAAGAAGAAACATTTTTTTCCACCACCAGGACCAAAACAGTAACAATGTAGTGACATGATAAGAATCTGCATTACTAATCATATGATAGTAGTTGCAAGTCAAATTTATGTATGAGATAACCAAGGTGATTCTCTATAAAATGAAGGTAGTCTAGCGTTTCAATCTGTAGTAGATAATGAGATATGAAGTCTGAAAGTCAGAAGTTCAAAACATTGTTACCCTTTTGCTTGTCAGTGTATGACGTGAATGTATGTAATAAGTCGTGAAGGGGTTGATCTGTACAAAACACAGCAGCATTGTGTTCAATTGTCATAAAGCACCACCAAAGGAGAAATGTGGTATTACAATGCTCTGATTTAACCCCTTAACGAAAAAAAGGACTAGCGCCCCCAGAGTCAGAAAATTTCCGGGGTCTCAGCTGCCGGGGGTAGCTGAGACCCTGGAGATCATGATTCTGGCCGGTTTTTCCGGTCCCCGCTCACCTGATGACCGGTATGCACCGTATACCGATGATCAGGTTACAGTAAATGACAGCGCCGGTAAAAAATCATTTATCTCCCATCTGGCATAAACAAACATGTCAGATGGGAGATAAATCTCATCTCCCGGTCCTCTCCGGTCCCCCGGTCCCGCGAAAGTGTCCCCCCACCCCTCTCCTCCCGAAAATCCAACATGGCGCCGCACATACCGGCGCGCCGGCCGCATTTCCCCCTTTCCTATGGTTTCTGTTGCATGTGCTATGACACATACGACAGAAAACTGATCCCCAGGCCCTGCCAGGTCACCCCCTATTCCCACCCCGGTGTTCCCCGGTGTCCCCCGTACCTGTCAGCTCTGATCCCCCGCGGCCCCCTCCTCCTTCACAGTGCACGCCGGTCACACGTGCAGAGCGCGGCTGTCAGCTCAGCTTCCTGTGTCTGACTCAGAGACACTGCTGCTGCTGCTGCTTGCACTGTGCAGCTGTGACCCGGGGAGGGTGGGTGCAAATTCTTTGCACCCACTCTCCTCAAATGGAGGGTCTGCACTCCTAGAAAATGGGGGATACGTTCCCTGAACGTGCCCCCCATATTCTAGAAGGTCCAGAATCGCCGCGGGACTTTCACAATGGATTACAGCAGGGACCCGATTTTTTTTTCTTTTCAATAAATTGGCCAAAGAGGGAATGTTTTTGGGGAGTGTTTTTTTGAATTAAATTTTTTTTTTTGTTGTCAATTTTTTTTTTTATTACTGTCAATTAGTTATGTCTGGTATCAAATAGACACCATGACATAACTAATTGCTGGGCTTGATGCCAGGTTACATTACACATCTGGTATCAACCCCATTTATTACCCCGTTTGCCACCGCATCAGGGCAATGGGATGAGTTGGGGCGAAGTGCCAGGATTGGCGCATCTAATGGATGCGCCACTTCTGGGGCGGTTGCAGCCTGCTATTTTTAGGCTGGGAAGAGTCCAATAACCATGGCTCTTCCCACCCTGAGAATACCAGACCCCAGCTGTCAGCTTCACCTTGGCTGGTGATCTAATTTGGGGGCACCCTACGTTTGTTTTTTTTTTAATTATTTATGTATAAATAATTAAAAAAAAAAACAGCTTGGGGAGCCCTCCAAATTGATCACCAGCCAAGGTGAAGCTGTCAGCTGTGGTTTGCAGGCTACAGCTGTCTGCTTTACCCTAGCTGGCTATCAAAAATAGGGAGGACCCCACATCATTTATTTTAATTCTTTTTTTTCTTTTTGGGCTAAATACAAGGCTAGGCACCCTTTAGTGCCACATGAAAGGCACTGAAGGGCGCCAGCTTAGAATATGCAGGGGGTGGGACGTTATATATGTTTGACATCTATCCATTCATCCATTGTAGCATTTTAGGCTGTGTGCCCACAATCAGGGTTTGCAACATTTTGGGCGCAGAGTGTTTTCCCTGCGTCCATAACGGTGCGTTGTGCAATACAAGTACAGTGGAAGGATTTTTAGAAATCCCATGCCCACTGTGCTTCTTTTCTCCGCAGCATAAACCGACCTGTGGCGCAGCTTCCCGAGCCTCAGCATGTCAATTTATGCTGCGGAGATGAGTATTTTCTGCAGGTAGAATAGAACTAAAGTCCACAGCAGCCTGAACCCAAATCATGGGCATGGGCAGCTGCGTTCTCCCGTGGACAACACTCACATCTCTGCAGGAAGGCTGACACTGTGTCGCTGGATCATGGCCACATAGCCTAACAGTGAGAAATTTGTTGCTACAGCAACATTTTTGTGAAGTACCTGTGGATTCAAAATGCTTACTATACTCCTGAACAACATCCTTGAGGGGTCCAGTTTCCAAAATGGAGTCACTTGTGGGGGGTTTCTAATGTATAGGTACCCAAGAGGTCCTGCTAATGTGACATGGTGCGCGCAATTTATTTCAACTTTTCCAAAATTCAAATGGTGCTCCTTCCATTCCAAGCCCTCCCATTTATCCAAACAGAGGTTTTTGGCCACATATGGGGTATCCCTGCGCTCACAAGAGATTGGATAACAACCTGTGGGGTCCACATTTTGTTGTTGCTTCTTGAAAAAGTGAGAAATGTGATGCTAAAGAAACATTTTTGTGAAAAAAAATGAAAATTTTCAATATGGCAACCTAAGCTTATCTAATTCTGTGAAGTATTTGTGGATTCAAAATGCTCAATATACACCTAGATAAAAGCCTTAAGGTGTCTTGTTTCCAGAATGGGGTCACTTGTGGGGGACCTCCACTGTTTAGGCACCTTAGGGGCTTTCCAAATGCGACATAGCGTCCACTAATTATTCCAGCTAAATGTTCAGTCAAATGGCACTTTTTCCCTTCCAAGCCCTGCCGTGCACCCAAACAGTTGACTTCCACCACACATAAGGTATCTGCATACTCAGGAGAAATTGCACAATAAATTTTATGCTGCTTTTTTTCCTTTTACTCTTGTTAAAAAAAAAAACCTATGTGGTTGAAGTAACAGTTTTGTGGTAAAAATGTATTTTTTTTATTTTCACAGCTGAACATTATAAACTTCTGTGAAGCACCTGGGGGTTCAGGGTACTCACCAACATCTAGATAAATTCCTTGAGGGGTCTATTTTCCAAAATGGGGTCACTTGTGGGGGACCTCCACCGCTTAGGCACCTCAGGGGCTCTCCTAACAAAGGTTTCTTACCACATGTGGGGTATCGGCGCGCTCGTAAGAAAGTGGGTAACAAAGTGTATGGTCCAATTTTTGGTGTTACCTCTTGAAAAAGTAAGAAAATTAGTGCTAAAGTAACATTTTTAGGTAAAATGTTAATTTTTATTTTTTTTCATTCCACATTACTTTAGTTCCTGTGAAGCACCTGAAGGGTTAATAAACTTCTTGAATGTGGTTTTGAGTACCTTGAGGGGTGCAGGTTTTAGAATGGTGTCACTTTTGGGTATTTTCTGTCACCCAGGCCTCTCAAAGTCACTTCAAATGGGATGTGGTCCCTAAAAAAATGGTTTTGTAAATTTTGTTGAAAAAATGGGAAATTGCTGATGAACTTTGAACCCTTCTAACTTCCTAACCCCAAAAAAATATTGTTTCAAAAATTGCGCTGATCTAAAGTAGAAAAGTGGGAAATGTTATTTATTAACTATTTTGTGTGACATAACTCTCTGGTTTATGGGCATAAAAATTAAAAGTTTGAAAATTGCAAAATTTTTAATTTTTTTGTCAAATTTCAGATTTTTTCACAAATAAAATAAAAAAATATCATCCTAAATTTACCTCTAACATAAAGCCCAATATGTCTCGAAAAAACAATCTCAGAATCACCAGGATCCATTGAAGCGTTCCAGAGTTATAACCTTATAAAGTGATACTGGTCAAAATTGCAAAAAATGGCCTGGGCATTAAGTACAAAACTGGCTTCGTCCTTAAGGGGTTAAAATGATGGGCTGCCCATGAAAAATAATTGAAATCACCTCCACTGTGATTTAAAGATTAGGGTCTTGTGTGCTGATCTCCCTGTATGACCTCAAAATAGAGGATCTGATATTTGATTCTGTGAAGCCACCAACCCTCTTAAGTCCAGTACAATAAGTGAACAATAATAAAGATGGAATGACATTTCAGATCTTAACAGTGGAGTGATACAGGATAATCAGCACAGGTACAAAAATAATATCCTGGAGTGACAAAATATTATTTTCTCTATATATGTGTTTTGTAAAACGATAAAAATAACCGCAGGAAATACTGTAGATATATCAAAAGGATTACAGGAGACCACTGCTGTAATATTCCCAAGTCATATTATAGTTTGTGGCAGTAAACTCATTCTCAAGGTCTGGAAATTAAATTTATATGGACAAACATTTTTTTTTATCAATTTCAGAAACCCAAAACTATTTTTTTTTTGTTATTTGGTCAAAATCCAGTATGTTGTCAATGTTTGCATGCTAATTAAGTTGGCAGAATTTCTTCTTTCAAATTCAGCATTTACATTTTTCAGCATTACGCAGGCAGTTTACATTATGCTGTCCGAATAAATATTGTCCTCCTAAAATTGAATTTGTGATGTTCTTGTAAATGAAGCTTGTACATTGGGTGGGAGCCAAACCAGCCGGTTTACCTTGAGACTAACAGATTACAGCTGACTTTTTGAAGAAAAACCTCAAGTATAAGAAAACATTTTGCTCGCAGTGTGAGATGCTTTATCTGAGACAGGTCTTCATTCTACTGCAGAGATCCAACCGGATGATTGGTCTGCATTAAAGTTTTTTATGCTGCAATAATAGTATGTCCAACTAGTACAGCTCTCCATGATAAGCTGCATTCCTCAGCTTATCACCTATAGATGTAGTCTATACAACGATATAATATATTTTACCCGGTGCAAAACAAATCAGTCACTAGCTCACAAATGACCAGTTTTTTCACTTCCTTTATTCCTGTTAGTTATTCATGTTTTTCTTTTCTTAATGCACCATAAAGTTACAGAGGTATGAGTCATTTCATTTAGTGCTAAAGTTCATGGTCTGCACCTAGGGGGAGGTGCACATAAGATAGTAATGCAGAGCAGCTGAAATACATGCCCCGGAGAATCATATGAGCCACTCCCTCTTGCATAGACCAACTAAAATGACCCATAAATCTGAATGGTTTAGTTAAAAAAAGAAAAAAAAAAAAAAAAAGGAAAAGATTAAAAAAGGCTTTACATGCAGCTCGTGAAATCACCCGCCTCCGTCGTTTGTGTGTCACGGCCAAATCGCTGACCGTGGCGCACAATATCGCTAACACCCGTCTCATGAACTTACTTTCCTAGCGACGTCGCTGTGGGCGGCGAACAACCTCTTTGTTAAAAGGAAGGTTCGTGCGCCATTACAGCAACGTCACACAGTGGCCCGCCAATAGAAGCAGAGGGCGGAGAGCAGCCACATTAACGACACGCCCACCTCATTGCCAGAGGACGCAGATAAGCTGTTGTTCGTCATTCCCGGGGTGTCACACGTAGCGATGTGTGCTGTCTCAGGAACGGCGAACAACCTACGTTCCACAATGACCAGCGAGATTTTGAAAATGAACGACGTGTCAACGATCAACGATTAGGTGAGTATTTTTGATCGTTAAACACTCGCTCGTAGCTGTTACACGCAACGACGTCGCTAACAACGCTGGATGTGTGTCACGAAATCCCTGACCCCGACGACATATCGTTAGATATGTCATTGTGTGTAAAGCCCCCTTAATCCCTTCATGACCAAGGACGTATATATACGCCCTTGGCTGTGTGAGGACAAAGATGGCCGAAAGAGGAGGCGTGGACCCGGAGAACGGAGATGCCCATCTGACCAGTCTGCTCCACACCGACCATTAAGGCCCTGTTACATGCAGCGATATCGCTAGAGATATCGCTAGCGAGTGTACCCGCCCCCGTCGGTTGTGCGTCACTGGCAAATCGCTGCCCATGTCGCACAACATTGCTTGGACCCATCACATGGACTTACCTGCTTAGCGACGTCGCTTTTGCCGGCGAACCGCCGTCTTTCTAAGGGGGCGGTTCATGTGGCGTAACTAAGCGGCCACCCAATTGAAGCGGAGGGGCGGAGATGAGCGGGCATTGGCAGCAGCCGCAGGTAAGCTGCAGTTCGTCATTCCCAAGGTGTCACAAATAGCGATGTGTGCTGCCTCGGGAACGACGAACAACCTGCGTCTTCAACAATCAACGATATTTTGAAAATGAACGATGTGTCAACGATGGACGATTTGGTGAGTATTTTCCATTGTTAACAGCCGTTCGTTGGTGTCACACGCAACGATGTCGCTAACGATGCTGGATGTGCGTCACGGAATCCGTGACCCCGGCGATATATCGTTAGATATGTCTTTGCGAGTAACAGGGCCTTTAGGTGAGTATTATAAACATCCGGTGACAGGTTCCCTTTAAGCAACTTTGCCAGATGACTTAAGCGAGCTTTACATGCTGCAACATATCTAACGATGTGTCGGCGGGGTCACGTCGTAAGTGACGCACATCCGGCATCGTTAGTGGTGTTGTAGCGTGTGACAGCTACGTGTGACTGCGATTGAACGTAAAACCGTTCATCGCATACACGTCGTTCATTTCCTAAAGATTGAACGTTGGGTTGTTCAATGTTCCCGAGGCAGCACACATCACAGTGTGTGACACCCCGGGAATGATGAACAGATCTTACCTGCGTCCCGCCCGCAATGCGGAAGGAAGGAGGTGGGCGGGATGTTTATGTCCCGCTCATCTCCGCCCCTCCGCTTCTATTGGCCGGCTGCCGTGTGACGACGGTGTGACGCCGAACGTTCCTCCCACTCCAGGAAGTGGATGTTCGCCGCCCATAGCGAGGTCATATGGAAGGGTAAGTACGTGTGACAGCTTTTAATCGATTGTGCGACACGGTCAACAAATTGAATGTGCCGCACATACGATGGAGGCGTGTCACATTACGATATTGTATGCTTAATTGAAAGGTGTAAAGCAGGCTTTAGATTATTTTCTGCATTGCCTGCTCGATAGAAAAGCCATTTTGCATATTTCTTGCATGTGTGTGCTCCTATAAAGGCTACACCAGGTGCAATATGCAAAGAAAAAAACATTCTGTAATTTTACTTCTATGGAATCAGACAGAAAAAAGGTCTATGTCTGTATGAATATGAGGAGATATAGTAAGCTCTCGTTTTATGGTTACGTAATAGCTCAGCACAACACTGCATGTGCCGTAAGGATGAAAGAACATTGTAACAGCAATTCGGAAGAATGAAACATTGCTGAGGATGATAATGGATTTCAGTTTTGAGTGACATTCAAAAACTATTTTCTGGTTGGGATCTTTTCTGAGTAACGAGGATTCATTATTACATTGTAACCAATGTTGTCGCGCAGCATTAAATAAAAGGCCATGATACAAATCCTGAGAAAAGGTCTTTTTTAAGCTCAAACTGTCTTCTAATGTCCCTATTTGCATGAGAATCAGATTCTGCAACAATAGTAAGTTCCGTAAACCGCAATGAAGAAATAGTGACATGAGCTTTCCATCCTGCTTCTAATGACTTTATACAAAAATGCCTTCAGTAGCTCAGAAGGCAAATGATCCGATTAAAACAGTTGAAGCAGAAATGTCAGAGCTGTGGTTGCAATGCGTCTAAGTGCCAATTTAGCTTGATCCGCACTCTCGGTGATGTTGGGCAGAAACGAAGTATATTGTTGATGAAAAATTGCAGATATTACCTTTGATGTATGGCTTCATTAGCGGCTGTGATGTTTTTTTGACAGAGCCATTGCCATTGCAGATATGCTCAGAATGAAGCGTTATCCTCAGTTCTAGGCACAGGCTTCAATAAATGTAAGAGATGGCATCACATTAACACTGCATACTTTGAATGTAGGCTGGCACCTATTTACATGGGTGGTTTTCACTTTTTAGTCTCTTCGGCTGAAGACTAAGCCAACCCATGCTGTGTCATCCATCTGTATAATAGTCATTAGGGACAGACATCTTTGCCGTTATGAAAGAATTTATTGTTACCCCTCTCCTTGCGCAGATTCTTTGTGTTGTGTTCTCTCTTTTGCTTTTTACATATTTAGGAACTGTCGTCCATCTCGCCTTTTTAGCTTTGGATTACAAACAGTTTACAATTGCATCATTCATCATTGGAACTATGAACAATTACATTTACAAAGATTTTGAGCAAAATAATTAAGAAGAGGGCAGCGTTCTCTCATTTATCACCTAGAGTTTAGTAAGAAATGCTTCAACTTAACAGACAGTTTAATTTTCACATCTATAATGATTTCCATTAACACCTTGCTAAATCCTATAATCACATCGCAAATATTGTGTTTTTTAAACTGTAGCTTGGGAAGATAATTGTATAGGCTTCAGGAATATTGCCCAATAAGCAGAGCAAACACAAATCCCATCTCCAGAAAATTGCACAACAGCTGAGAGGATTTAAGAAGCGGTAAGATACACCTTCAGAGTTGAATTTAGTTGAAGATTATATTTTGAAAATTAGGAAGTTTGATTCAGCATAAGCAAGAGTTGCTTTTTCATGTTATAGCTCCACTAGGCTCAAATAATATAAGATTTACATCTGGGCAAACTATAGGCAGACGTGATGCTTCCTAGACTTC
This sequence comes from Anomaloglossus baeobatrachus, assembly GCF_048569485.1. Lineage (NCBI taxonomy): Eukaryota > Metazoa > Chordata > Amphibia > Anura > Aromobatidae > Anomaloglossus > Anomaloglossus baeobatrachus. Next base: position 80,274,517 of record NC_134362.1, read on the forward strand.
GCCCATCAAGTTGTCCCCAAGAACCCTGATGAAAGGTTGGAGAAACTTGAAATATTTCTTCTCTTCAAAGTGGCCTATACAATTCAAGCCCAATGTCTTCAAGCCATAAACTGGATCCTTGAGAAATATCTCAACTTGGAAGGCCACAGTAAAATCATATAGTACAGTTCTGAGTCTGTTAGTGATGAGCGGACTCGCAAATAACCGGGACCGGATGATCCGAATCCGACGATTTAAAATGGTGGTTGAGGGGATAGGCAGATGGGAGCAAGCACGCTTTACTTATTGAGACACTTGTGATGCCCTGGCAAAACCAGGTAGTCACACATAGGCCCCCGCATAACACCTTCCCTTACAGGGTTACAAACAGCCGACCTGAAACCCTAGTCACCCCCCCTTAGGGAAAGACAGGCACAACAGTGGGCGAGACCAAGCGGTTAGGAAATGCCCACCTAGGAGTCTAGACAGCCCGGGGCAGGAAAAACAGTGAGTTCAGTTAAGCTATGCTTTAGTTGAAGTCTAGAGTTCAAGTAGAGAGGAGTGGAAGCTGGGGCTAGGTGTAGCTCCAGCAGGAGGAGAAGCTCAAGTTGAACGGTGCCAGGGTCGGAGCCCTGGTAGCTTGGCTAGGTGGCAGACAGTGGTCTCCATCAGCAGGAGATGGGAAGACGGCTCGGCAGATCCGAGGTGGACCGGGACAGGGTTGTAACCTGCCGGTACCGACACCAGAGAACTGACCTGGAAACCGTGCACAGAGGGGGTACTCGGATCCTGAAGCCAGGACCAGAACCAACGGCCTAGCTAATCATCCGATTGAGGGCAGCATTATAGGTCCTGTCCCAACCAAAGTCCCAAAAGCAGACAACCACCCACAGAGAGGGATAGGGCAACCGCCAGGGCCCATAGATCCCACGGGTCAGCGGGCACGGCTCCTCAGGCACCCAACAAGCTGGGAGCGGACTCCTGAGTTCCAGACCAGGCAATCCACAATACACAGAAAACAGTGCAGAGGAAAGGACAGCGACCACCAGCCCGGGTGGGGGACCAGAATTCAACCGGCCGCGGCAGCTGGCCACCAGCACCTTAGTTTACCAAAAGACTCATGTGATTCATTTACTTGTGAGTAACAAAACATCCCCTCGCACGTCCGGGCATGCAGGCCCCTGCCATTGCCATACCCTGCACAGAGACACTGGGTCCCGGGGCAACCATCCCTACCCACGGAGGGGTTAACATCCAGCTGCCACTACATCTCCCTCGTGTGTCCCACAACAGCAGCGGTGGTGTCCCACTTCACCACACACCATGAATGGCATCACGAACTTAATACGGCCAAGCCCGTACAATTATGTCCCCCTTATTATTCGGCGTGTCCGCGTGACCCCCGGGTCCGGAGGATCCCTCAAGCCAGACACACAGTGGGTCCGGATCCGAGCAGCGGCTGCTGCTGGGATGGGGGCGGCACACACTGGCATGGCTGTAGGCTGCTCCCAGGCAGCACATTCACTTCCAGTGCCGGGCATTAGGCTTATTTCATCTGCACTGCTTTCTCTGCCAACCGGCATCTGTGATTGGTTGCAGTCAGACACCACCCTGTGTGTCAGCTGACTGCAACCAATTACTGGTGACAGTGCAACTGTCTGCGGGTCCGTATTGTGGTATAAAAATAGAAAAATAAATAAATAAAACAATTGTTGTAGAGCAGTGTACAGCCACGCCGGAGCCTTGGTAAGTATGAAGTGCTTGCTTCATGGTAGCATAAATCCCACATATACATACAAAGACACACCATTAAAATAAATAGACACCACTACAGAATGGATTGGCAAATGGCCGTGTTGTTTTATTAATGGTTACGCTAAATACATAACTTAGAATAAATTAGATAAAATTCCACAAATAAATTAATCCACAAAATACCATAAATTAATCAATAAATACTCATACCAATAAAAAGACCAAAAATCCACCCAACAAACGTTGGGTGATTTTTTCCCATCTAATAAAACAAACACGACATAAACTAAAAGCAAAAAAGGGGAGGGCGGGTGGGTGATTCTTCTTTCTTCTCAGCTGACTCTGACACAGCTAACTAAAACAGCTGGAATTTATACTCAAACTTCCCGCTCAAAATAACTAAATAACCAATCAGCACCATCCAAATTGAGCGCGCAACAGGCTGAACAAAACCAGTTCCAGCCTGTTCGCGTTAACTGATGTCCATTTTTAAAATTAACCTTTTCTATTCCAGATTACATTGGAATCTAATTACAAACCATAAAATAAATAATACCCGAAACAACCTCACATAAGAAAAAACTTGAGTGGGGGAAGGGGGGTCTTATGCCACAATGTAATCCCCAGGCTAGGTCGTTGCTGGCGATTATCCATTCTTATTTTCTTTATTTCTCCCTTATTTTTTTTAAGTTCCCAGCCGGATTTGGATCAATATCTGGAATCCCAGGCCCGGGTCTGGCACCTAGGTACCTTTGAAACCGCGTGGATCCGGACTTTTACAGTCCAGGTCCGCACATCACTATTTATGACCTCTTACAACAAATGCAGAACTTTTACCCCAGGTATAGCCGCATGTTCTGAGTACATTCTATCTCTCGGTAAAACCGGTTTTGGTTGTAAAATACGTTAATGGCCCTGAAAGACCACTGTCTCATTCAGGTGCTCACGGGGTCTGTTATTTGGTTACCTCTCCTTTACAGGAACCTTTTCTATTACCTGTGTCTTCATCTGTCAGTTCTAATGATAGATTCCAGGATGTCACTCTTCCTTAGGGCTAATCACTTTCTCAAAAGCTGTCTTGGTCTCACTTTGCTTGCGACTGGGAATATAGTACATATTCCTTACTTTGTGCTTCATTATGCATTACAAGAAAAATATGTAAAGATACTGATGTCTATGTATTTAGGGTCAATGATGACATAAATTCACTATGGTCAATGCACCATGTGGGCGCAATGGGCTTCAGCACAATCATCCCCACCTAAAAAGTACATCTTCTATCACAAGATTCCAAACAGCAATTTTGCTCTCATCTTTGTCATAGAAAGTAAGAAGGGGGTGTGCAATTATTCAATCTCAGACATGAAAATCCATGTTCTACACGTGCCATGGTGCAAAAACACCATTACATGTAATAAAACATTCACAAAATAAGGATAACGGTTTAATAGTTTTTAAGATTGAAGGTAGACTCAAGTCAATCAAGAACAACCTATAGCCTAAGATGTTGACCACAGGAAGGCAAAAAAATCAAACTCAATGAGGCAGATACTAATCTCTCCATATTAGGGAAAAATCTTTCACAATTCTAAATATAGCAATCAGACTAGTTCCCTGGATCAACGCTCAATCACTGAATCTACTGCCCATAACTTGTAATATTTTATTTTTTAAGAAAGTTATCTAGGCCCCCTCTTGTATTTTAATGGTTTAGTTACAATATCATATTATCATGTGGCAGAAAGTTCCATAGCTTCACTGCTCTTATAGTAAAGAATCTGCAACTGTGATTGTTATAAACCGTCTTTCCTCTAGACGTAGAGAATACACCCTTGTCAACGTTTCAGTCCTAGGTGTAAAAAGATCATTGGTATGATCTGTGCACTGTGTCCTCATACAGCAGGTGAAATAAATTTTGTCATCAGTTTGGGAGGATGGCAAATGGTGGTAGGCGTGGTCGAGGCTTGGTCCTCGGACAAACTGGCCACTCTCACAAAGTGGGGTATATTGTGTTTGGTGGTGGTATGGACCTGGCTAGGTGCAAGGGTCTGTGTCGTGTAGGTCATACCTCTTGAGCAGTGGCGTAACTAGAGTGCGATGGGCCCCAGTGCGAAATTTGGACCTGGGTCCCCATCCGAACATATGGTCACCTGTAGAGTTCTAAAATATATATATATATATATATATATATATACACATATATATATATATATATATATATACCGTACAGACCAAAGGTTTGGACACACCTTCTCATTCAAAGAATTTTCTTTATTTTCCTGACTCTGAAAATTGTGGATTTTGAAGGCATCAAGACTATGAATTAACACATGTGGAATAAAATACTTAACAAAAAAGTGTGAAACAACTGATATGTCTTATATTCTAGTTTCTTCAAAGTAGCCACCTTTTGCTTTACAACTTTATTGCTTTATTGATTTATTGCTTTATTACTGCTTTGCACACTCTTGGCATTCACTTGATGACCTTCAAGAGGTAGTCACCGGAAATGGTCTTCCAACAGTCTTGAAGGAGTTCCCAGAGATGCTTAGCACTTGTTGGCCATTTTGCCTTCACTCTGCGGCCCAGCTCACCCCAAACCATCTCGATTGAGTTCAGGTCTGGTGACTGTGGAGGCCAAGTCATCTGGCGTAGCACACCATCACTCTCCTTCTTTGTCAAATAGCCCATACACAGCCAGGAGGTTTGTTTGGGGTCATTCTCCTGTTGAAAAATAAATTATAGTCAAACTAAATGCAAACCGGATGGAATAGCATGCCGCTGCAAGATGCTGTGGTAGCCATGCTGGTTCACTATGCCTTCAATTTTTAATAAATCCCCAACAGTGTCACCAGCAAAGCACCCCCACACCATCACACCTCCTCCTTCATGCTTCACGGTGGGAACCAGGCATGTAGAGTCCATCCATTCACCTTTACTGCGTCGTACAAAGACACGGTGTTTGGATCCAAAGATCTCAAATTTGGACTCATCAGACCAAAGCACAGATTTCCACTGGTCTAATGTCCATTCCTTGTGTTCTTTAGCCCAAGCAAGTCTCTTCTGCTTGTTGCCTGTCCTTAGCAGTGGTTTCCTAGCAGCTATTTTACCATGAAGGCCTGCTGCACAAAGTCTCCTCTTAACAGTTGTTCTAGAGATGTGTCTGCTGCTAGAACTCTGTGTAACATTGACCTGGTCTTTAATCTGAGCTGCTGTTAACCTGCAATTTTTGAGGCCGGTGACTCGGATAAACTTATCCTCCGCAGCAGAGGTGACTCTTGGTCTTCCTTCCTTCCTTTCCTGGGGCGGTCAGGTCCTCATATGAGACAGTTTCTTTGTAGCGTTTGATGGTTTTTGCCACTGCACTTGGGGATACATTCAAAGTTTTCCCAATTTTTCAGACTGACTGACCTACTAGAACTACTGAGGTAGTCATTTTGACTACTTCGCATTATGTAGTTCTAGTAGGTGTCACGAGTCCAGTAGTTCTAGTGTTAAAGTAATGATGGCCACTCTTTTTTCTTTACTTAGCTGCCTTTTTCTTGCCATAATACAAATTCTAAGGGGTACTTTGCACGCTGCGACATCGCTAGCCGATGATAGTGATGCCGAGCACGATAATACCCGCCCCGTCACACATTCGATATCTTGTGATAGCTGCCGTAGCGAACATTATCGCTACGGCAGCTTCACACGCACTTACTTGCCCTGCAACGTTGTTCTGGCCGGCGATCCGCCTCCTTCCTAAGGGGGCGGGTCGTACGGCGTCACAGCAACGTCACACGGCAGGCGGCCAATAGACGCAGAGGGGCGGAGATGAGCGGGACGTAAACATCCCGCCCACCTTCTCCCTTCCGCATTGCCGGTGGACGGCGGGCGCAGGTAAGGAGATGTTTGTCAGTCCTGCGGCTTCACACACAGCGATGTGTGGAGCTGCAGGAACGACAAACAACATCGTACCTGCGGATGCACCGACATTATGAAAATGAACAACGTGACACAGATCAGCGATTTTTGACTGTTTCACACTTGTTCATCTTCTCTCCTAGGCTTTACATGTTGCGACGTCGTTACCGGCGCCGGATGTGCGTCACTTTCAATTTGACCCCGACGATATTGCAGTAGCTATGTTGCAACGTGCAAAGTACCCTTAACAGTTTAACAGTAGGACTATCAGCTGGGTATCCACCAGACTTCTGCACAACATAACTGATGGTCCCAACCCCATTTATAAGGCAAGAAATCCCACTTTTTAAACCTGACAGGGCACACCTGTGAAGTGAAAACCATTTCTGGTGACTACCTCTTGAAGGTCATCAAGAGAATGCCAAGAGTGTGCAAAGCAGTAACTGAAGAACCTAGAATGTGAGACATATTTTCAGTTTTTTCACACTTTTTTGTTAAGTATTTCATTCCACATGTGTTAATTCACAATTTTGATGCCTTCAATGTGAATCTAAAATTTTCAGAGTCATGAAAATAAAGAAAACTCTTTGAATAAGAAGGTGTGTCCAAACTTTTGGTCTGTACTGTATATATGCAGTATATATATATATATATATATATATATATATATATATATATATATATATATATATATATATATATATATATAAAATGTCCCCCAGGCTGGCCCCTACGCTGCAATATTATATATGTCCCCCTACTGCCATACTGCACATGCTGATTTGAAAAATAAATCCATCATACTCACCTACTCCAGGGTTCTCCTGGTGGCCCCAGTGCCAGCAGATCACAGAAGTCTCATCGCGTGCACAAGACATCAAAGTCCCGGCGCTTTGCGGTGATGTCACGACGCTGGGACTCTGATGTCCTACGCGTGCACTCATGCAGCAGTACAGGGAAATCATATTTCCCAGCACTACCGCAGAGGATAACTACATCGGCGCTCTGTATGTGCTGATATAGTTAACAGTAGCGCAGCTCCGGTTGGCGTCCTCTGAGCACGGGGCCCCTCCTTCCTCGGTAGCTGCGCTACTGTTTGAAAGTAAAGGAACAGCTGAGAGGAGCCAGCTGTTTCTCTGAACGGCAAACGCCGGTGGCGGGCACCTAATCTACTCGGGCATGGTTGCTGTGGCGACCACTGCAACCGCGGTTGTTACACCCCTGCTCTTGAGCTGCTGAAAGCGACCAAAGTCCTTCCCACAGTAAAGACAGTAAAGACCGCAAAAAGGCACTCACATGTGATCATAAGGAGTTGTGACTGGCACAACCCTACCAGGTGAGTGTATCTCTTTCTGTCTATCTACCCTCATACCGGGTAAGACCCTATTGCGCATTTTCCCCCTACAGCTTTACAAGGCTTCCCACAGTAATAACAGAGAATGAGACATAACATTTTTTCTTAAAGTTTCTTTTAGTTCAAACCAAACAAATTTACAAGAGTGGCAATGGGCACATATCTTTAGCATAGCTTCTTAATTGTACATCTTCAGATAAAAAAACAATAACGTTTCTTAAATAAAGTTCTTTAGCCATCGGACTACCTTAGCTTCTCTTTTCTTTAGAGGATCTCCAAAGGAGTCTCTGAACTATGGTGGAGAATGATCCGTATGCTCACGGCCTTTCAGCAGAGAAGGCCTTTCATCTCTGGAAGAGACAATGGCAAGGGGAATGCCATAGTCCCAGTGAAGAGACTTAAAGAGTACCAATCACTTGGATTTTCGTATATAACCTAAAGCCAGTGCTATACTGGTACTATCAGGCTGTCTATACATACTATTAGTGGTCAGCTCCAATCTATAGGTTTTGAAATCCAAGAAAGTAAAGTTTATAAAATTAGCTGCTTGTTGAGTGACAGAAGCTGAGGATCAGATAATATCTGGGGAGTATTCATAGTTATCCCCTCCCCCTGTTAGAATTAGCAAAAGTATGATACAATCGACCTAGCAGGACCTGTGTGAGGTCATACCCATGTAACCTGGTATCCAGATTTGTTGGCTGAGGCCCTCCCCATTCTGGCCACATGGGTATGACCTCACACAAGTCCTGCTTGGTCGATTGTATCATATTTATGCAAATTCTAACAGGAGGAGGGGATAAGTATGAATACCCCCCCAGAAATTATCTGATCCTCAGCTGCTGTCACTCAATAAGCAGCTAATTTTATAAACTTTACTTTCTTGGATTTCAAAACCTATACATTCGAGCTGACCACTAAAGGTATGTAGAGAACCATCCTGATAGGGCCAGTATAGCACTGGCTTTAGGTTTTATAGGAAAATCCTGGTTGCCTTTAATGTCGCAGATACTGCCGAAGGTTACAAACACAAAGGTGGATCCCTGCCACATTTGGGTCCATTCATATGTTTCTAGCCCTCACTAGAGGTGAGTAAACTTTTTCGAAAAAGGTTCGCCAATCACAAATTCGGCATGAGCCTTGGCTCGTTTGGGTTGGGATGGATTCATGAACACTTTTCTCATAAATTGGCAAAGTTTGGCTTTTGTTAGTAAATGTTTGTGTTTACACTATTGCTGAAACCATATACTTTCGGCTCCATCACAGCCATGGGAAGTATTGGTATGACTGTGTTTGGCTAGGGAAATTACTGTAAGAAAAAAGGAAGTAAAATGGTTAAAGCAGGACATACTTACTATTTTCCGCAATGCTTTAACACTACTTCCAGGTCCGTTCATTAACCCTCATACATATTCACTGCTTCACTCGCCCACCGGCAGTCCTGGCATCTCTGATTGGCTACAGTCAAACAAGTCCCTACCCTGTATGACAGCATTTGTGATTGAGTGGAATCACAGATGCTATTTGGGTCCCCTAATAGACTGTAAAAATAAATAAATAAATAAATAAAAAAGTGGCACTTGTATTGACACTCAGCGCAGATAAAGCAGAAGGCTGCAGGCCAGTGGCGTGCTTATATTGGCTGTGTATTAATATAAGAGGGGCCCTATGTGTTCTTTTAAATTATTTAAATAAATAATTTAAAAAACTGGCATGCGTCCCCACAATGTTGATACCCAGCCATGAATAAACTGACAGCTGGAGGCTGGTATTCTCTCGCTGGGGAGGCCCATGGCTTTTGGCCCCCAGCCTAAAAATAGCAGCCTGTAGCCACTCAGAATTGTTGCATGCATTAGATGTGACAATCCCGGCACTTTAATTGGCTCATCCCAAATGCCCTGGCGCAGTGGCAATCAGAGTAATATAAAGGATTAATGACAGCTCACATCTGCTAATAAGCCCTAGATTAGTAGTGGGAGACGTCTAAGACCACTTCCCCTTTACTAATATTGTAAGTGAAAAGAAATAAATACAGACACCAAAATAACCCTTTATTTGAAATGAAATACAAAAACCCCACCGTCTTTATTTAATTATTAACCCCAAACACCCAGTACTGATATAATCCACACGAGTTCCCATGACAATCCCAGATCTGCAATATACTGAAGTCACAGAGGTGGACACAGAACATGATATCATACTGCGGCTTTAGTAACAGACTAACTGAGCTGCAGCTGTGAGCAGGTGCATGTCACTGAGTATATCTGCAGTCACAGATAGAGGTTCCCACGGTCCCTCAACTGTAGGAGCAGGTAAACTAACCTCAGGTGACTCATTGAACTCAGTGACCTTACCTCAGGTGAACTCTTTCAGTTCAATTAGACCTGCATTCCCTGGCAGAAAACCACATTTTTTGCCAGGAGATGCAGATTTGGTGCTGAAATTAATACACCAAATTCCTGCACCAATTCTGCATGTCCTGGCAAAAAAATCACATAAAAATACCTGGGAAAAAAGCATATAAAATCGATGTGGTTTTGTTGCAATATTGATGCTTTTTTTGCCAGGAGATGCAAATTTAGTGCAGAAATCTGTCACAGACATTTTAGCATGAAATTTGCATCTCCTGGCAGAAAACAACATCAAAACGGCTTCAAAAGTGTTTTTATGCATTCATTTTTTCTGCCAAGAGATGCAGATTTGGTGCTGACTAGTGATGAGCGAGTACTAAAAAGCTCGGGTGCTCGAAGCTCGGGCCGAGCCTCCCAAGATACTCGTGTACTCGGCCCGAGCAACGAGCCCAATGTTATCCTATGGGAGACCCGAGTATTTTTGTGAAATGACCTCCCGGCAGCATGGAGAAACCCTAAAAATGGCACAAAAGTCTCAGAAGAGTGCTCAAATGACATGGCAACAGCATGGGGAAGACCCCTTGAAGCATTTATCACTCAAAAGTCACAGCTGTGAACAATTTTGTCCGCGTTTTACGCCATTTTTACGGACTCACCAGAAAACCTTCCAAAATGACCCCAAAATGATTTTTCATGGCGGAAATGTTAAGGGCACATACCCAATAGTGAGATAGAGCTGGTGTATGTTACTTTTTGAGATTAATACATGAAAGATTTTACGTGAAAACATTGTGTGGCACTCCGATGTCCCTGAGAAGAGACGTACATGAAGGCCTCTTGAGTCTAATGTGCCCATTTTGAGGAAGTGAGTCTTTGTAGTATTTTCCTTTGCCAGGGCAGTCCAAAATTGTGAGGTTCACCAATGTCCCTGGATAGAGACGTGCATGATGGCCTGTAAACCTGAAGTGCCCATTGTAAGGAAGTGGGTCTATTTTAGTATAGCCCTTTGCCAGGGCAGCCAAAAATTGGGAGGCTCCACATTGTCCCTGGATAGAGACGTGCATGATGGCCTGTAAACCTGAAGTGCCCATTGTAAGGAAGTGGGTCTATTTCAGTATAGCCCTTTGCCAGGGCAGCCAAAAATTGGGAGGCTCCACATTGTCCCTGGATAGAGACGTGCATGATGGCCTGTAAACCTGAAGTGCCCATTGTAAGGAAGTGGGTCTATTTTAGTATAGCCCTTTGCCAGGGCAGCCAAAAATTGGGAGGCTCCACATTGTCCCTGGATAGAGACGTGCATGATGGCCTGTAAACCTGAAGTGCCCATTGTAAGGAAGTGGGTCTATTTTAGTATAGCCCTTTGCCAGGGCAGCCAAAAATTGGGAGGCTCCACATTGTCCCTGGATAGAGACGTGCATGATGGCCTGTAAACCTGAAGTGCCCATTGTAAGGAAGTGGGTCTATTTCAGTATAGCCCTTTGCCAGGGCAGCCAAAAATTGGGAGGCTCCACATTGTCCCTGGATAGAGACGTGCATGATGGCCTGTAAACCTGAAGTGCCCATTGTAAGGAAGTGGGTCTATTTTAGTATAGCCCTTTGCCAGGGCAGCCAAAAATTGGGAGGCTCCACATTGTCCCTGGATAGAGACGTGCATGATGGCCTGTAAACCTGAAGTGCCCATTGTAAGGAAGTGGGTCTATTTCAGTATAGCCCTTTGCCAGGGCAGCCAAAAATTGGGAGGCTCCACATTGTCCCTGGATAGAGACGTGCATGATGGCCTGTAAACCTGAAGTGCCCATTGTAAGGAAGTGGGTGTATTTCAGTATAGCCCTTTGCCAGGGCAGCCAAAAATTGGGAGGCTCCACATTGTCCCTGGGTAGAGACGTGCATGATGGCCTCAAAACATTAAGTGTCCATTTTAAGGAAGTGGGTCTATTTCAGTATAGCCCTTTGCCAGGGCAGCCAAAAATTGGGAGGCTCCACATTGTCCCTGGATAGAGACGTGCATGATGGCCTGTAAACCTGAAGTGCCCATTGTAAGGAAGTGGGTGTATTTCAGTATAGCCCTTAGGCAGGGCAGCCAAAAATTGGGAGGCTCCACGTTGTCCCTGGGTAGAGACGTGCATGAGGGCCTCAAAACATTGTTCCCATTGCAAAGGAGCGGGTCTCCTGTCGTTGTAATGTCCATTCTGCAAAGAATGGGCGAAAAAATTTACCACTGGGGGTATACCTGAAACAAAGACCTAACTATTGTAACGGTCATCATGATGGCGCATGAGGAGAAGGAGGAGCAGTCCAGCGATTATCCAAAGTCGAGAAGTGTACCCATGGGTGAGTGGAGGTACATGGCAAACTTTAAACTCCGCTCTCATTTGCTGGTGGTGTGGTGAAGTCTGGCCCAATCCAACCCTTGTTCATCTTTATCAGAGTCAGCCTGTCAGCATTTTCAGTTGACAGGCGGGTGCGTTTATCTGTAATGATTCCACCTGCGGCACTAAAAACACGCTCTGACAAAACGCTAGCAGCAGGGCAGGCCAGGACTTCCAAGGCGTAGAGAGCCAATTCATGCCACGTGTCCAGCTTGGATACCCAATAATTGTAAGGCACAGAGGAATGTCGGAGTACAGTTGTTCGATCTGCAAGGTACTCCTTCAGCATCTGGGCAAACTTAGGATTTCTTGTGGCACTACCCCGCACCTCAGGGGCTGTGGTACGTGAGGGGCTGAGAAAACTGTCCCACATCTTAAAGACTGTTCCCCTACCTCTGGCGGATTGGACTTGTGCCTCTCTCGGCTGTACGCCTCGGTTGTCCACTGATTCCTGACCTATGCCGCTAGCGTTTTGTGAGGGGAATGCTTTGCCTACTTCCGTGAGTATGGCCTTCCGAAACTGCTGCATTTTGGTTGACCTCTCCTCCACGGGAATAAGAGACAAAAAGTTCTCCTTGTAGCGTGGGTCTAACAGTGTTACCAACCAGTAATGATTGTCGGCCAAGATGTTCTTAACGCGAGGGTCACGAGACAGGCAGCTTACCATAAAGTCAGCCATGTGCGCCAGACTCTTAACAGCCAGGACTTCAGTAGCCTGACCAACAAGATGACTGAACATGCTGTCCTCCTCCTCCTCCTCCTCCTCCTCCTCCTCCTCCTCATCTACCCTGTCCTCTGGCCAGCCACGCTGAATCGAGGATATGACTGGTGTGCATGTCATATCCTCAATTTGGCCGGAGAGTTGCTCCATGTCTTCATCCTCCTCCTCGTCATAGTCCTCCACTGCACGTTGTGATGAGACGAGGCTGGGCTGTGTGTTATCACCCACACCCACTACTGTTTCTTGCTGCAACTCATCGCGCTCCGCCTGCAATGCATCATGTTTGTTTTTCAGCAGGGACCGTTTTAGAAGGCAGAGTAGCGGTATGGTGACGCTAATAATGGCGTCATCACCACTCACCATCTTGGTGGAGTCCTCAAAGTTTTGGAGGATGGTACATAGGTCTGACATCCATCTCCACTCCTCAGGTGTTATGTGTGGAGTTTGACCCATTTCCCGACGGCTTAGGTGATGCAGGTACTCAACAACTGCCCTCTTCTGCTCACATATCCTGACCAACATGTGCAGAGTTGAATTCCAACGCGTGGGGACATCACACACCAGTCTGTGAGCCGGAAGATGCAAACGGCGCTGAAAGCCGGCAAGGCCGGCTGAAGCAGTAGGTGACTTTCGAAAATGTGCAGACAGGCGGCGAACTTTTACCAGCAGATCAGACAGCTCTGGGTATGACTTTATAAACCGCTGAACCACGAGGTTGAGCACATGGGCCACGCATGGAACATGTGTCAGCTGGCCTCGCCTCAAAGCCGCCACCAGGTTCCGGCCATTGTCACAAACGACCTTTCCTGGCTTTAGGTTCAGAGGTGTGAGCCAGTGATCTGCCTGCTGTTTCAGAGCTGTCCACAGCTCTTCTGCATTGTGGGGTTTGTCACCTATGCAGATTAGCTTCAGCACAGCCTGTTGCCGCTTCGCCGAGGCAGTGCTGCAGTGCTTCCAGCTTGTGACTGGTGTGGAGGGCACAGTGGATGAGGATGCGCAGGAGGAGGAGGAGGCTGAAGAGCATGACATTCCGGAGCTGTAGAGTGTGGGTGAAACACTGACTGAGGTAGGGCCTGCAAACCTTGGTGTGGGAAGGACGTGTTGCGTCCCTCGCTCAGACTGGGTCCCAGCTTCCACAATATTAACCCAGTGTGCCGTCAACGAGATGTAGCGGCCTTGCCCACAAGCACTTGTCCACGTGTCTGTGGTTAGGTGGACCTTGGGTGAAACAGCGTTGTTCAGGGCACGTGTGATGTTTTGTGACACGTGGTTATGCAACGCGGGGACGGCACACCGGGAGAAATAGTGGCGGCTGGGGACCGAGTAACGTGGGACAGCTGCCGCCATCAGGTCACGGAATGCTTCTGTCTCCACCAGCCTAAAAGGCAACATTTCCAGCGCAAGCAGTCGCGAAATGTTAGCATTTAGAACTGTGGCATGTGGGGTGTTGGCAGTGTATTTGCGCCTGCGTTCAAAGGTTTGCTGAATGGATAACTGAACGCTGCGCTGGGACAAGGACGTGCTTGATGATGGTGTTCTTTCTGCGTAGGCAACTGCAGGTGCAGGAGTGGAGGAGGCTTGTTCGCAAGCAGCATGGACAGAGGATTGGCTCGCATGCACAACCAGCGAAGACGTAGCAGTGACATCAGCAAGCACTGCTCCTCGACTCTGTTGTACTTCCCACAAAGTCGGGTGCTTGGCTGACATGTGCCTGATCATGCTGGTGGTGGTCAGGCTGCTAGTTTTGGTACCCCTGCTGATGCTGGCACGGCAGGTGTTGCAAATGGCCTTTTTTGAATCATCTGGATCCAACTTAAAAAACTGCCAGACTCGTGAAGACCTAACATTTGTACAGGCACCTTGTGTCGTCGTGTTGTTCCGGGGAACGGTTGCCTGACTTCTGCCTGGGGCCACCACCCTGCTTCTTACTGCCTGTTGTGATGCTACGCCTCCCTCCCCCTGTGCACTGCTGTCCTCGCTCTGCATATCCTCCTGCCAGGTTGGGTCAGTTACTGGATCATCCACCACGTCGTCTTCCTCTTCCGCACCCTGCTCCTCCTCCTGACTTGCTGACAATTGTGTCTCATCATCGTCCACCACTTGTTGAGACACGTTGCCAACTTCGTGAGAACGTGGCTGCTCAAATATTTGGCCATCTGTACAGACGATCTCCTCATGACCCACTTCAATATGAGCTGGCGAGAGGCCAGAATGTGTGAATGGAAACGTGAACAGCTCTTCCGAGTGTCCAAGTGTGGGATCATTAATGTCCGAGGAGGACGTGTACTCAGCCTGGTGGTAGGAAGGAGGATCAGGTTCAGAAATGTGCGGTGCAGTATCACGGCTACTGACACTTGACCGTGTGGAAGACAGAGTGTTTGTGGTGGTGCCAATCTGACTGGAAGCATTATCCGCTATCCAACTAACAACCTGTTGACACTGGTCTTGGTTCAAGAGCGGTGTACTGCTGCGGTCCCCAAGAATTTGGGACAGGACGTGCGAGCGACTAGATGTGGCCCTTTGTTGTGGCGAAATTAGAGCTTGCCCACGACCTCGGCCTCTGCCTGCACCACCATCATGTCCACTTCCTTGTTCCTTGCCAATGCCCTTGCGCATTTTGCAATGCTGTGCACTGCTGACGTGTATATTCACTACTTGTGCGTTATATCAAAGTTTCTGGAAATTGCACACAAGTGCACCTGTACGCTGCCACCGACAGGCACACACGTGCGGTTTTTAAATGCAAGCACGGACGCAATAATAACCTAACACAGGTTTTAGGAGCAAAAATTAAGAACTCTGACACTATCAGCCACTGCTGACTGACGTGTATTATACACTACACTTGTGCGTTATATAATAGTTTGGTAAACGCACACCAGTGCACCTGTACGCTGCCACCAACAGGCACACACGTGCGGTTTTAAAAACCAAGCACGGACGCAATAATAACCTAACACAGGTTTTAGGAGCAAAAATTAAGAACTCTGACACTATCAGCCACTGCTGACTGACGTGTATTATACACTACACTTGTGCGTTATATAATAGTTTGGTAAACGCACACCAGTGCACCTGTACGCTGCCACCAACAGGCACACACGTGCGGTTTTAAAAACCAAGCACGGACGCAATAATAACCTAACACAGGTTTTAGGAGCAAAAATTAAGAACTCTGACACTATCAGCCACTGCTGACTGACGTGTATTATACACTACACTTGTGCGTTATATAATAGTTTGGTAAACGCACACCAGTGCACCTGTACGCTGCCACCAACAGGCACACACGTGCGGTTTTAAAAACCAAGCACGGACGCAATAATAACCTAACACAGGTTTTAGGAGCAAAAATTAAGAACTCTGACACTATCAGCCACTGCTGACTGACGTGTATTATACACTACACTTGTGCGTTATATAATAGTTTGGTAAACGCACACCAGTGCACCTGTACGCTGCCACCAACAGGCACACACGTGCGGTTTTAAAAACCAAGCACGGACGCAATAATAACCTAACACAGGTTTTAGGAGCAAAAATTAAGAACTCTGACACTATCAGCCACTGCTGACTGACGTGTATTATACACTACACTTGTGCGTTATATAATAGTTTGGTAAACGCACACCAGTGCACCTGTACGCTGCCACCAACAGGCACACACGTGCGGTTTTAAAAACCAAGCACGGACGCAATAATAACCTAACACAGGTTTTAGGAGCAAAAATTAAGAACTCTGACACTATCAGCCACTGCTGACTGACGTGTATTATACACTACACTTGTGCGTTATATAATAGTTTGGTAAACGCACACCAGTGCACCTGTACGCTGCCACCAACAGGCACACACGTGCGGTTTTAAAAACCAAGCACGGACGCAATAATAACCTAACACAGGTTTTTTTGGGGAGCGACAATTACAGTACAGACAAGTCAGACACTATCTGGACTGTTTTACACTGTGTACACCAGCCCCAGATATGAAGGCTGGTATACGGTCACCACTACCCTGCCTGCCTGCCTGCCTGTATACTGCTACAATAGTCCTGACAAGGACTCTTTTGGTCACTAGCCTGTATTCAGACCTGGCTATACCCTGCCTGTATATAGCAACAATAGTCCTGAGAAGGACTCTGCTACTGTACGCCGACCTGGCTATACCCTGCCTGCCTGTATACAACTAGAATAGTCCTGAGAAGGACTTTTGGTCACACTGTTTGCAGCCCTGCAACTGAAAAAGCTATAAAGGGCCGCAAAGCTTTCCCTGAATCAGCGACACTCTCCCTACACTCACTGTCAGAATAGCTGTGAGCAGAGCACAGCGCGCCGGCCTATATAAAGGCTCGGTGACGCTGTGCAGGCCGGCCAATCACTGCAATTCCACAACTAACAGGGCTGTGGCATTGCAGTGGTCTGCCAGCCAATCCCTGCATGAGGGCTGGCTCTCAAAAGAGCGCCAACATGCAGAAATGAAGACCACGAGTAAAGCACGAGTATCGCGAGATTACTCGGTCCCCGCCGAGCAGCCCGAGTACAGTGATACTCGTGCGAGTACCGAGTAGTGACAAGCATGCTCGCTCATCACTAGTGCTGACATTTATACACCATATTCCTACACCAAATCTGCATCTCCTAGCAAAAAAATGCATCACTATCACATGATACAGCATGCAAAAATGTCATCACCAAATTTTAATCTTTTGGCCCAAATCTGCAAAGAAAAGATTTGGACACCATTTCAGTGCAGTTTTCTGCCAGGAGGTGCACATTTGGTGCTGAAATGGCTGCACCACATTTCCACACAAAACTAGTCCTGGCAGAAAAAAACATTTTTTTTTTTTTTTGCATTTTTGAGCTAAGATGCAAATTTGGTGATTACACTTTTACACCATATTCATGCACCCAATCTATACCTCCTGGTAAAAAAAAACCCGCTTCAAAACTGCATGAGGTATGATGGTGTATAAATTTCAGCACCAAATATGTCTCTCTTGGCAAAAAAATGCTTTTCTAACAGGAGATTCTGGTCTGATTGAACTAAGTTCACCTGAGGTAAGGTCACTGAGTTCAATCATTTTACCTGAGGTGAGTTTTCCTGCGGTCACAGGTGGGCTACCATGAAAACTTGTAGCTGTGACCGCACAGAAACTCAGTGATGTCACCGCTGACAGCTGTGGCTCAGTAAGTCTTTGCCTGCTGCCGCAGAGGTGCGGTCATGTTCTGTGCCCGCAACTGCAGGATGTAGCAGAAACGGTATTATCAATGGACTTCATGTGGATTACGGTGGACCTGGGTGTTTTGGGGGTTAATAAAAGAGTAAAGAGGCTGTATTTTTTTGTATTTTATTTCAAATAAACAATTTTTTGTAATGTAGGGATCTCATAGATGCCTCCTATTACTAATCTGGGGCTTAGTGGCAGCTGTGAGCTTGAATTAACCCATTGTATTACCTCGATTACCACCGTACCAGGGCAATCGGGATGAGCTGAGTAAATGCCTTGATTGTCGCATCTAACAGATGAGACAATTCTTGGTGGCTGCATGCTGCTATTTATAGGCTGGGGCCCAACAATCATGAGTCTGCCCAACCTGAGAATACCAGCCCCCAACTGTCAACTTTATCGTGGCTGGGTATCAAAATGGGGGGGGAACACATGCTATTTTTAAAAATTATTTATTTAAATAATTAAATTGTTTGATTTATCCATACTAATCTGCTTTGAATGTGTTATCTGATTGAATCGTTTGGCCTTTCCATCCAGACTTACCATAAGGATGGCTTTGGATGTCTATTGGTGGATATTTTTTTGTCAATATTTTAAATATTTTTAATGTATTTTGTTTTTTGTCCCTTTTTGGTCTGTATTTTTCAATAAATATTTGCTACTTTCCCATATATATTATTTTTTCTGACTCATTTTCACTGAGGACCCTGACTGATGGATCTTCTAACCAGATGAGTCACAATTGATTATCTATGGTGTAATATACCTATCAGGTTTTAATATGTTCTCACTTTTGCTTTGTGGTGCACTGTTAGTATAGTGTAGGGCGTACTAGGGACTATTAGGGTTTCCCGTCGGTGAATGGGAGCACCCCAGCCCTAGGGCGTCATATCCTCCATTGCTAGGTAGGGACAGGCTTTAGGGCCTATTCGGCTCAGCTTTTTCCCTGCCCTGTGTCCCCTTTTTTGGTATATTACCTATCATGGATTACATGTCCCTTTGATTACCCTACACTATAAGAGGAAATTGCTTTTGGTGTTGTTTTTACCTTATATTAATATTAAAGGTTATATTTTATATGGGGTTTGTTCTTTTTGGTTATACAAACTTACCAATTTGGGTCAGTGACATTATTATTGACCACCTCGTCAGCACCAGCTGCCCTCTCCTACCTCAGTAATGGGAAAGTCTTCACTGAATACAGATTTTACCTCAGACTTGACAATTTTGATAATGACTGATGAATTCTGGCAGAGAAAGAAGCAAATTTGTCTGATAAGATTATTACAATGTTGCTTATTTTCATGTGTGCTATTGATGTATGAAATAAAAATTAAAACAATGGTTACAGTTTAAGTAGCATTATATTCCATTCTAATAAATTTGCACAACTCTATTTATACCCTTTCTATGATTTTTCCTTTCTATGATTCTTCCTTTTATTGCCACAAATTGGGTATTTTTACTTTAATTAGTCATTTTACATAGGAATACTTTACATTTCTAATTTGTTCATACACACATTTTCATTTTAATAAACAAAGTTATCAAACAATCCATAACTCCATAAGAGATTATTATAAGTAATATGAGAAGAGAGTCATAATGTAATGAATTGGAGAGGACTAGGGCTAGTCGCAGCAAAACACCAAAAACAAAGATAAGAGACGACCAAGAAGCCCAAATTGCCAAAGGTGGATCTTTATTAGGGTGTTTGGTGAGCGGCACAATAGCAAGAGGAACGCTGACATCAGGAAACCCCGGAAAAAACAGAGTGATTGTTCACTGGATCTATGAGAGTTAATTAATCCATATACACCGTATAGGAAGGTAGAAAAAATACATATATACCTAGTATAAACATAATTGCCAATGATACCAGGTATGGGTGAAAACAGCCATATAAGTCACATGTGTAGATACCAAGATAATGAAACCTAAATTGTCATAGGAGATATATAGAGTGACAGTGGCTGTTACACCCAAAACCCCAAACCATATGGTCAAAAGAGATCTAATCACATGGAGGTCACGTGAGCAGACCGCGAGGCAAAAGACACAGCGACGCGATGTCATTCCCACCTTCTTCATAGATGACCAATTGTTCATCTCCAAATGGGAGGAGGCATGCAATGCGTGTTCTATGATATTCATGGAACTTTTGATTGAGTCTAATACTAAAAACATCTTGAGCATCGACGAGAAATTGGATGAAATCCAATCTAAGTTTAAGTCAGAATGCCCAGCTGAGGAATTATCCATCTTTGATTCTAAATTAGAGAAGGCTCTTGATGCATGCGTCAAGAAGATTCATGATGACACACAAACCAGAAAGTTGGCTCGCGCCTCCTCATTTTCATCTGTATCCTCTATGAGTGACCATTTGGATGTACCATCCCTACCAACTACAATAACTACCCGATCTGGCATGATTTTTGGGAAGTCTAAGGACAACAAGACATTCTCAAATAATCCCAATATCTACAAGACCTCAATATATAAGCATTCAAATAAGGTGATTAATTTGAGTAATCATGTCTTGTCTCCCTCAGATATATCTTTACTGGAGAAAGTCCTCTCATTTTCACCCACTGCCAGATTTGATACGTTTTTGGCTATTAAAGACTTACATTTGTTTGCTCGCTCTTTGATTTTTAAGAAACATTTCTTTGATCCTAATTTGGATACCCTTTTAACTACAGAGGATGAACAAGTGGCCCTAAGGGATCTTGAGGAACTCGCCAGTGATCACAACACATCTGAAGGAGATAAGACCCCTCCTTTGATTCGCCCTCATTCTAGAAAATTCCCTCCACTATCTTCATGTACTAATGTTGATCTTTTTGTGCAATTGGTCTCCAGAGAATTTGATAAAATTCCATCTTTTATTTCTTCTGACAATCTCACTAGACAGGAAAGAAATGGGCTATGGGAACTTCAGGCTCTGCCGGATGTCGTGCTGAAGCCGGCGGATAAGGGTGGGAACGTTGTTGTCTGACCCCGTGAATCTTATGAGAAAGAAGCATACAGACAGTTGAGAGATAAAGTATGCTATAAAAAAATGACTTTCAATCCACTGTCTGCATATAACACTCAAATTCAAAAGATTCTCAAGGTGGCGATGTTGTTGTCACCAAGTAGCTGGCTTCTGCGCTTGAGGTAGTTGAGCCAGTCGTTCCCACGCTATATTTCCTACCGAAGGTGCACAAGGATGTACATTCACCACCTGGTAGACCAATTGTATCGGGGCGAGGGAATTTCCTGGAACATGTTAACCATTGGATTGACTCTAAACTCCAGCCAATGGTTGAGGGTTTACCGTCTTTTACCAAGGATACTGGCGAGTTCCTCAGAAAGATTGATGGGCTGTGTGTGGGGGATAATACTATGCTGGTGTGTGGAGATGTTGAATGGAGATGTTGATGTATGCTTATACACCAGCATAAGACACAGTGATGGATTACGGGCTACCATATTTTTTCTTGACATGTCCAACCTGCCCAGGGACATTGTGTCTTTAGTCATGGAGTTATTAGAATTCACCTTGACTCATAAATTTTTTGTTTTTAAGGGGTACTTCTATCTGCAACTCCAGGGTACAGCCATGGGGGCCTCTTTTTCCCCCTCGTATGCCAACTTGTTCCTGGGGCTGTGGGAGAGGGACCTCTTCCTGTCAGATCACCTGCCGTCTATGGACCATGTCCCGTTTTGGACATGGTACATCGACAACATTTTTTTGATCTTGAAGGGTACTGAGTCTGACCTTCATGATTTCATGAGGTCCTTGAACTCCAATGATGCTAACATCCGCATCACATATTCCCATCACTCACGGTCCATCAACTTTCTTGATGTTACTGTCAGAGTGGATTCTTCGAATTCTATACAGACAGACATTTTTCGTAAGGAGACTGCCGGTAATATGTTATTGCATGCTTCTTCCTCTCACCCTGGTTTCATGATTAGGTCCATTCCTGTGGGCCAGTTTCTACGCCTCCGTAGAGTCTGTTCCTCAGACTCTGATTTTGAAATTAGAGCGAATGAATTAAAGAATAGATTCTATGCCCGGGGTTATAGTAAAACATGTGTCATAAAGATCTATAATAGGGCCAGACACTGTACCCGACACTCTTTACTCTATACTCCTAGTGAGTCCTGGTCGAGGGAGACATTGAGATTTGTGACTGACTACCATGGCCAATTTTCAGCCATGAGGTCTTGTCTACAGAAATTTTGGCCTGTTTTACAGGCTGATTCTATTTTGGCTAAGATTATTCCCAATAGACCGATGATGAGTATCCGCAGATCTAAGAACTTGCGTGATTACTTGGTCACTAGCTATTATGAATGTGTTACTTAACCCTCTCCCTTTGGTCCGGTAGCGCCTCGGACTGGATGTGTACCATGTGGGCAGTGCGTTGCCTTTAAAAATGTGGATAGGGCCTTTTTTGAACTCCACAGGGACCCGCACATTTAAAATAAAAAAAATTGTTATGCTGTATGCCCGTGCGCAAAAATTTATGTCGGCCTCACAACTAGGCAACTTAAGGTCAGAATTAGGGAACATGTCAATGGGATAGCAGCAGCTGCTGACTGTCCTGACATCTCTCTATTAAAAACTATCCCTCGCCATTTTTTCTTACACCACCAGTCCGATTCAACACTCCTTAGAGTTAAGGGCATAGATCATCTTGATTCTAATATATGGGGCGGGAAGATTAGCCAAAGATTGGCAAAAATGGAGACGAGGTGGATATGGACCCTAAAAACCCTCTCCCCTTTGGGTCTCAATGATTATATTTCATATTCCTCCTATTTGTGATTTATGTGGCTCAGGAGGTTTCCCCCTTTTTTATCCATATATGTTTTAATGCGGCTTTTCGCTGTTTTATTTAGACATCATCCTATCATCATTTGGGACCGTCTATGCGGATAAAGATGAAGCAGCAATGTCTCTTTGGATGTCATCCGGACCGGCCGTATTGATTATCACAATTATGCCCGTGCTTGACAATATAACATTTTGGACTCTGCTTCTCTTCAATTTACAACACTAGTTATGGTGTTTTCTGTGTTATACTTGTGGCCAATTTCATTGTAGCCATAATGTGTTTTTGATACACACATTTTTTGCTGTTGGTACAGGTTGTTGTGTGCATGCATATGTAGTGGCATCACATTGTTTTGGAACCACTTCCCCTTTTTGTGGATTATTTATACCATTATATTTATATTTATAGTCATTAGCATTTTGTTATTTTTTTATATACATTGCCAGTAATATTATACTATATTGTATTTTAGATGTCCATAATATATACATTACCTGTAATTTTTGGGACGTGTTGCTGTCTGAGTAATCTAATGCTATTCTATGTGGTACCGGTCATGTGATGCAATTTCACACCATTATTTGACACCTTTTATGTGTTATATTGTTTTATGAACAAACATCTATCAATCAATTTTTGTAATCTTACATAGTTCAACCTTTGTACCTTCATGCAATTTATAAATACTTTCTGTATACATATTTGAACTTTATCCGCACGGATACTACAAGGCTTTTATGCCTCTAATGTGTCCTCTGTATTTATTGTACTGGGCATGTACGCATGCGTGTCTCCTTCCCCGGAGCGTCATCGCGTCGCTGTGTCTTTTGCCTCACGTGACGTCTGCTCACGTGACCGCCATGTGATTAGTCACATGGCCGTCACGTGTCTCGGACGTCTGGTGACGTCTGACGCGGCGGGCGATCGGCATTCTGGGTTGCTGAGACAATGCATGCGTCACCTATCTGCCCACCTATTGTGATTGGATGATGCCTCCTTTTTATCCTCGCGCTTCCCTCACTTAGCCACTCCCCCTGACGAAGGCTTTTCTCGCCGAAACGGCCGTCAGGTGGACGCCGGCACCTGGTCCCTCCCGGATTCCCCTGGTATGTACATTCTATGATGGGCACTTGCCTCTTGGATCTCTTTTGACCATATGGTCTTGGGTTTTGGGTGTAACAGCCACCATCACTCTATATATCTCCTATGACAATTTAGGTTTCATTATCTTGGTATCTACACATGTGACTTATATGTCTGTTTTCACCCATACCTAGTATCATTGGCAACTATGTTTATACTAGGTATATATGTATTTCTTCTACCTTCCTATACGGTGTATATGGATTAATTAACTCTCATAGATCCAGTGAACAATCACTCTGTTTTTTCCGAGGTTTCCTGATGTCAGCGTTCCTCTTGCTATTGTGCCGCCCACCAAACACCTTAATGAAGATCCACCTTTTGCAATTTGGGCTTCTTGGTCGTCTCTTCTCTTTGTTTTTGACATTTTCATTTTAGCGAGCTTCTTTCCTCAAAAAAGTACAAAGTACTTATGGCAATATTCTACAGTGCCTATATAATATCACCAAGGAGCCCTCAAATGATGCATGCACCAATGTAGCGGTCAGCTCATATATTGCAGATCATTTTGAGGTGGCAGAGGCTCTTAAATGGTAGAGACAATGTGATAAAGAACCAAAAAATGTGATTTTACTCATTATCAGCGGGAAATTTAAATGTAGAGTATGAGGTTTGTTTGAGAACACAGAACACAGAATATGATAGCGGTGGTATCATGCGGGTAGCTCCATTGATTTAACACGATGTATAAGCTATGTTCTGGTACCTAATGGGAGACATCAGAGTTTCTTTGTATTGTTGATTGACAGAAACCCCCATTTTACTTATTCCTGTGGTCCTAAGAAACTGATCGGAGTTTACAAGGTTTTGGTTGCTGTAGCAGGGTGTAGGACTAGGGGGGATAAATTACCCTTATCTGTTTATATGAAGATGTGTTGGCATTTATACTTGTACCATTATCAGATGCCTTTTAGGGTCTTATGGAATTTGAAGTAGACCATAAAGCGCTATGGTCCTGTATTAAATATCTCAATAAACTCTGCTGCCCAATGTTAAAGTGAAACAACCACCAGAATTTTTATATATAAAGTCAGTGCTATACTGGCGCTATCATGCTGATTGTATACATACCTTTAGGTGTCATATTGATGTATAGTTTTTGAAACACAGACAAGTAAAGGTACAGAAATGTACAGCTTTTTGATTTGCAGCAGCTGCCCAATAGCTAATATGTGGGTCGGGTTTTGCTATCTATTCCCGCCACTGTCTGCTGCCTGGCCTCTGCAGATTCTAGATTGTATGGGCTGCTTTCAGGTATGAGTTATTCCTGTCACGTGATAGGGGTGTGTTAGACATATGTGGCGCCCATGAGGCTTCAGTCACCACAGAGTATTTCACTCAAATTTGGGTGTAATGCTAAACCTGGATCCTGAGAGGTCATTCCCGGTTTCACCACTTGCACACTCAAAGACACACCAGGTTGCCCCTGTTTCCACTGGGGACTGGGCTAGGGTCAGGTAATTAAGGGGTTGCCTACAGAGTGGCATTTACAGGATGCCTTCATACAGGGGTCCCAGTCCCACTAGCTTAGGACTTAGGGGAGGTGCAGCCAGAAGGGGGAGTCAGGAGCCAACATAACAGGTAGAGAGTTCCCCAGCAGGGGAGGAAAGGAGCAGACATGTCTCACGGGTGCCCTGGTGGGAGAAATGAGAGTTCACACGGCTGCCATGGGGTGAGTGCATCTGCTCCCCTTGGAATTGGTGCCACTCAGGGCAGCAGGACCCTAGGGAAGATCATACTCCACGTTGGTTTTCCAGAATCTGCCTGGACGGGGAAGGTTTCAAGCTTCCCTGGCCACACAGCACTCTAAAGCACAGTGCCAAAGAGAATCCGGGGTCTGGGATAATGTCAGACTCTATAGCGGTGAGCGGCACAGCACAAAAAGTGAGTAAACAACCTGGACCCGCAGCCATAGACTCTGTCTCTTCATTGCCGATACTGCCGCTCCGCGCTTCAGCGCTCACCATTATTACTCCCCTCATCATCCTCTCCGGGGCCCTCTCCACCTGTGGGGAGTGATACCATCCATAGTTGCTACCACTATCCGCCCCGGAGGACAGCAACAGCAATGGCGGCCAATTCCCTGGCCGCATACCACAGGTGACGTCACGACATTTACCTCACTACTACCCCCATCATCCCTCCTCAGCCATCTTCTGTATGCCTCGGGGCAATGGAGCTGGGCTAGGCCGCCCGTGACAACGACAGTCGATGGCCTGGAAACGAGTAGGTTAAAACACCTGCCCCGTTACTGCTGGGGTGTTACAGTTGTAACACTCCAGCAGCGGTCGAACAGCTCGGATCCGGACATCGCTACTCGTGGCTCGAGGGTCTCCGGACCTGGGGGCTAAAAGGTCACACCTGAATGAAGAAGGGGGGTATTTACAGGGGAGATATAGTTTGTGACGCCACCCGTAGTACCCAGAGTACCGCCGCTGCTGTTGGGAGTGATGGAGTGGGGCAGCTAGATGACGTTACCCTCCATGGGTAGGGAAAGGGCCCGGGACTCTGGATGGTAGGTGACAGTGCAAGGGGAGCGCAGTGCTTGTTGGGAGCAGGGTTAATCAGGTACTCACTCAGCAAGAAAGCAGATGCTGACAATGTAGTAAACCAAGTCTCTGAGTGCCGCTGCCCTCTTAGGGAGCTCCTCCGGGTCCCGTCCCCTTCTGTACTGCCTGGTGGTCTGTGGCCTTCCTCCTGGCACCGTATTTTAGAGTGTTCAGTTGGCTTGTCAGCTTGGAGCTTTCCGGGCCCCGTCGCTGCTAAGGTTAGCTGAGAAGCTTGCTCTCAGGAGTAGAGTTGAGCGCGGTTCGTGGTTCGTGGTTCTCCAGTTCGCGGCTCGAGTGATTTTGGGGCATGTTCTAGATCGAACTAGAACTCGAGCTTTTTGCAAAAGCTCGGTAGTTCTAGAAACGTTCGAGAACGGTTCTAGCAGCCAAAAAACAGCTAAATCATAGCTTGGTTTCTGCTGTAATAGTGTAAGTCACTCTGTGAATCAAACTATTATCACATTTCAGTGTATAGTGTGCGTGAACAGCGCCTTCAGATCACTGCTGTTTCTATAATGGCGATCGCCATTTTTTTTTTTTTTTTTTCTTGTCTTCCTTCCCTAAGTGCGCGCGTCTTGTGGGGCGGGCCAGCATGTCAGCCAATCCCAGACACACACACAGCTAAGTGGACTTTGAGCCAGAGAAGCAACGGCATGTGTGATAGGATCTGCATGTCACATGTCCCTGCATTATAAAACCGGACATTTTCTTCACGGACGCCATTATCTGCCTTCTGCGTCTTTGGTGTCAGACATCACTGTCGCAGCTCCGTCTTCCTGAGTCCTATAGCCGATACAGCTGTATGCGCTGCATACACAGCGTTAGACAGCTTAGGGAGAGCACTTTATAGCAGTCCTTTTAAGGGCTCCAACCGGCAGGGTCAGAGAGCCATAGGTGACAGGTCCTGCAAACAGCAACAGCGTCTGTGTAGCCCAGGTCAGGGATTTCCTACCTGCATTTCACCATTAGGAGGGAATAGAAAGGCAGTCTTCCATTCCTCTACCCAGAGCACCACAATCCTGCCACTGTACCCTCTTGTCCTCTGCACACTCCAACTGATAACTAAGCCATTATACTAGCAAACACTGAGTGTACCTAGTGGCATCCTATACGTGGCTATTGGACTTTGCTATAGTCCCACTAGTGCAAAGACATTTGCAGAGCGCGTCTGCCTGCATTGCACACTACAACTCATTCTAACCAAGCCATTATACTAGCAAACACTCAGTGTACCTAGTGGCATCCTATACGTGGCTATTGGACTTTGCTATAGTCCCACTAGTGCAAAGACATTTGCAGAGCGCGTCTGCCTGCGTTGCACACTACAACTCATTCTAACCAAGCCATTATACTAGCAAACACTCAGTGTACCTAGTGGCATCCTATACGTGGCTATTGGACTTTGCTATAGTCCCACTAGTGCAAAGACATTTGCAGAGCGCGTCTGCCTGCGTTGCACACTACAACTCATTCTAACCAAGCCATTATACTAGCAAACACTCAGTGTACCTAGTGGCATCCTATACGTGGCTATTGGACTTTGCTATAGTCCCACTAGTGCAAAGACATTTGCAGAGCGCGTCTGCCTGCGTTGCACACTACAACTCATTCTAACCAAGCCATTATACTAGCAAACACTCAGTGTACCTAGTGGCATCCTATACGTGGCTATTGGACTTTGCTATAGTCCCACTAGTGCAAAGACATTTGCAGAGCGCGTCTGCCTGCGTTGCACACTACAACTCATTCTAACCAAGCCATTATACTAGCAAACACTCAGTGTACCTAGTGGCATCCTATACGTGGCTATTGGACTTTGCTATAGTCCCACTAGTGCAAAGACATTTGCAGAGCGCGTCTGCCTGCGTTGCACACTACAACTCATTCTAACCAAGCCATTATACTAGCAAACACTCAGTGTACCTAGTGGCATCCTATACGTGGCTATTGGACTTTGCTATAGTCCCACTAGTGCAAAGACATTTGCAGAGCGCGTCTGCCTGCGTTGCACACTACAACTCATTCTAACCAAGCCATTATACTAGCAAACACTCAGTGTACCTAGTGGCATCCTATACGTGGCTATTGGACTTTGCTATAGTCCCACTAGTGCAAAGACATTTGCAGAGCGCGTCTGCCTGCGTTGCACACTACAACTCATTCTAACCAAGCCATTATACTAGCAAACACTCAGTGTACCTAGTGGCATCCTATACGTGGCTATTGGACTTTGCTATAGTCCCACTAGTGCAAAGACATTTGCAGAGCGCGTCTGCCTGCGTTGCACACTACAACTCATTCTAACCAAGCCATTATACTAGCAAACACTCAGTGTACCTAGTGGCATCCTATACGTGGCTATTGGACTTTGCTATAGTCCCACTAGTGCAAAGACATTTGCAGAGCGCGTCTGCCTGCGTTGCACACTACAACTCATTCTAACCAAGCCATTATACTAGCAAACACTCAGTGTACCTAGTGGCATCCTATACGTGGCTATTGGACTTTGCTATAGTCCCACTAGTGCAAAGACATTTGCAGAGCGCGTCTGCCTGCGTTGCACACTACAACTCATTCTAACCAAGCCATTATACTAGCAAACACTCAGTGTACCTAGTGGCATCCTATACGTGGCTATTGGACTTTGCTATAGTCCCACTAGTGCAAAGACATTTGCAGAGCGCGTCTGCCTGCGTTGCACACTACAACTCATTCTAACCAAGCCATTATACTAGCAAACACTCAGTGTACCTAGTGGCATCCTATACGTGGCTATTGGACTTTGCTATAGTCCCACTAGTGCAAAGACATTTGCAGAGCGCGTCTGCCTGCGTTGCACACTACAACTCATTCTAACCAAGCCATTATACTAGCAAACACTCAGTGTACCTAGTGGCATCCTATACGTGGCTATTGGACTTTGCTATAGTCCCACTAGTGCAAAGACATTTGCAGAGCGCGTCTGCCTGCGTTGCACACTACAACTCATTCTAACCAAGCCATTATACTAGCAAACACTCAGTGTACCTAGTGGCATCCTATACGTGGCTATTGGACTTTGCTATAGTCCCACTAGTGCAAAGACATTTGCAGAGCGCGTCTGCCTGCGTTGCACACTACAACTCATTCTAACCAAGCCATTATACTAGCAAACACTCAGTGTACCTAGTGGCATCCTATACGTGGCTATTGGACTTTGCTATAGTCCCACTAGTGCAAAGACATTTGCAGAGCGCGTCTGCCTGCGTTGCACACTACAACTCATTCTAACCAAGCCATTATACTAGCAAACACTCAGTGTACCTAGTGGCATCCTATACGTGGCTATTGGACTTTGCTATAGTCCCACTAGTGCAAAGACATTTGCAGAGCGCGTCTGCCTGCGTTGCACACTACAACTCATTCTAACCAAGCCATTATACTAGCAAACACTCAGTGTACCTAGTGGCATCCTATACGTGGCTATTGGACTTTGCTATAGTCCCACTAGTGCAAAGACATTTGCAGAGCGCGTCTGCCTGCGTTGCACACTACAACTCATTCTAACCAAGCCATTATACTAGCAAACACTCAGTGTACCTAGTGGCATCCTATACGTGGCTATTGGACTTTGCTATAGTCCCACTAGTGCAAAGACATTTGCAGAGCGCGTCTGCCTGCGTTGCACACTACAACTCATTCTAACCAAGCCATTATACTAGCAAACACTCAGTGTACCTAGTGGCATCCTATACGTGGCTATTGGACTTTGCTATAGTCCCACTAGTGCAAAGACATTTGCAGAGCGCGTCTGCCTGCGTTGCACACTACAACTCATTCTAACCAAGCCATTATACTAGCAAACACTCAGTGTACCTAGTGGCATCCTATACGTGGCTATTGGACTTTGCTATAGTCCCACTAGTGCAAAGACATTTGCAGAGCGCGTCTGCCTGCGTTGCACACTACAACTCATTCTAACCAAGCCATTATACTAGCAAACACTCAGTGTACCTAGTGGCATCCTATACGTGGCTATTGGACTTTGCTATAGTCCCACTAGTGCAAAGACATTTGCAGAGCGCGTCTGCCTGCGTTGCACACTACAACTCATTCTAACCAAGCCATTATACTAGCAAACACTCAGTGTACCTAGTGGCATCCTATACGTGGCTATTGGACTTTGCTATAGTCCCACTAGTGCAAAGACATTTGCAGAGCGCGTCTGCCTGCGTTGCACACTACAACTCATTCTAACCAAGCCATTATACTAGCAAACACTCAGTGTACCTAGTGGCATCCTATACGTGGCTATTGGACTTTGCTATAGTCCCACTAGTGCAAAGACATTTGCAGAGCGCGTCTGCCTGCGTTGCACACTACAACTCATTCTAACCAAGCCATTATACTAGCAAACACTCAGTGTACCTAGTGGCATCCTATACGTGGCTATTGGACTTTGCTATAGTCCCACTAGTGCAAAGACATTTGCAGAGCGCGTCTGCCTGCGTTGCACACTACAACTCATTCTAACCAAGCCATTATACTAGCAAACACTCAGTGTACCTAGTGGCATCCTATACGTGGCTATTGGACTTTGCTATAGTCCCACTAGTGCAAAGACATTTGCAGAGCGCGTCTGCCTGCGTTGCACACTACAACTCATTCTAACCAAGCCATTATACTAGCAAACACTCAGTGTACCTAGTGGCATCCTATACGTGGCTATTGGACTTTGCTATAGTCCCACTAGTGCAAAGACATTTGCAGAGCGCGTCTGCCTGCGTTGCACACTACAACTCATTCTAACCAAGCCATTATACTAGCAAACACTCAGTGTACCTAGTGGCATCCTATACGTGGCTATTGGACTTTGCTATAGTCCCACTAGTGCAAAGACATTTGCAGAGCGCGTCTGCCTGCGTTGCACACTACAACTCATTCTAACCAAGCCATTATACTAGCAAACACTCAGTGTACCTAGTGGCATCCTATACGTGGCTATTGGACTTTGCTATAGTCCCACTAGTGCAAAGACATTTGCAGAGCGCGTCTGCCTGCGTTGCACACTACAACTCATTCTAACCAAGCCATTATACTAGCAAACACTCAGTGTACCTAGTGGCATCCTATACGTGGCTATTGGACTTTGCTATAGTCCCACTAGTGCAAAGACATTTGCAGAGCGCGTCTGCCTGCGTTGCACACTACAACTCATTCTAACCAAGCCATTATACTAGCAAACACTCAGTGTACCTAGTGGCATCCTATACGTGGCTATTGGACTTTGCTATAGTCCCACTAGTGCAAAGACATTTGCAGAGCGCGTCTGCCTGCGTTGCACACTACAACTCATTCTAACCAAGCCATTATACTAGCAAACACTCAGTGTACCTAGTGGCATCCTATACGTGGCTATTGGACTTTGCTATAGTCCCACTAGTGCAAAGACATTTGCAGAGCGCGTCTGCCTGCGTTGCACACTACAACTCATTCTAACCAAGCCATTATACTAGCAAACACTCAGTGTACCTAGTGGCATCCTATACGTGGCTATTGGACTTTGCTATAGTCCCACTAGTGCAAAGACATTTGCAGAGCGCGTCTGCCTGCGTTGCACACTACAACTCATTCTAACCAAGCCATTATACTAGCAAACACTCAGTGTACCTAGTGGCATCCTATACGTGGCTATTGGACTTTGCTATAGTCCCACTAGTGCAAAGACATTTGCAGAGCGCGTCTGCCTGCGTTGCACACTACAACTCATTCTAACCAAGCCATTATACTAGCAAACACTCAGTGTACCTAGTGGCATCCTATACGTGGCTATTGGACTTTGCTATAGTCCCACTAGTGCAAAGACATTTGCAGAGCGCGTCTGCCTGCGTTGCACACTACAACTCATTCTAACCAAGCCATTATACTAGCAAACACTCAGTGTACCTAGTGGCATCCTATACGTGGCTATTGGACTTTGCTATAGTCCCACTAGTGCAAAGACATTTGCAGAGCGCGTCTGCCTGCGTTGCACACTACAACTCATTCTAACCAAGCCATTATACTAGCAAACACTCAGTGTACCTAGTGGCATCCTATACGTGGCTATTGGACTTTGCTATAGTCCCACTAGTGCAAAGACATTTGCAGAGCGCGTCTGCCTGCGTTGCACACTACAACTCATTCTAACCAAGCCATTATACTAGCAAACACTCAGTGTACCTAGTGGCATCCTATACGTGGCTATTGGACTTTGCTATAGTCCCACTAGTGCAAAGACATTTGCAGAGCGCGTCTGCCTGCGTTGCACACTACAACTCATTCTAACCAAGCCATTATACTAGCAAACACTCAGTGTACCTAGTGGCATCCTATACGTGGCTATTGGACTTTGCTATAGTCCCACTAGTGCAAAGACATTTGCAGAGCGCGTCTGCCTGCGTTGCACACTACAACTCATTCTAACCAAGCCATTATACTAGCAAACACTCAGTGTACCTAGTGGCATCCTATACGTGGCTATTGGACTTTGCTATAGTCCCACTAGTGCAAAGACATTTGCAGAGCGCGTCTGCCTGCGTTGCACACTACAACTCATTCTAACCAAGCCATTATACTAGCAAACACTCAGTGTACCTAGTGGCATCCTATACGTGGCTATTGGACTTTGCTATAGTCCCACTAGTGCAAAGACATTTGCAGAGCGCGTCTGCCTGCGTTGCACACTACAACTCATTCTAACCAAGCCATTATACTAGCAAACACTCAGTGTACCTAGTGGCATCCTATACGTGGCTATTGGACTTTGCTATAGTCCCACTAGTGCAAAGACATTTGCAGAGCGCGTCTGCCTGCGTTGCACACTACAACTCATTCTAACCAAGCCATTATACTAGCAAACACTCAGTGTACCTAGTGGCATCCTATACGTGGCTATTGGACTTTGCTATAGTCCCACTAGTGCAAAGACATTTGCAGAGCGCGTCTGCCTGCGTTGCACACTACAACTCATTCTAACCAAGCCATTATACTAGCAAACACTCAGTGTACCTAGTGGCATCCTATACGTGGCTATTGGACTTTGCTATAGTCCCACTAGTGCAAAGACATTTGCAGAGCGCGTCTGCCTGCGTTGCACACTACAACTCATTCTAACCAAGCCATTATACTAGCAAACACTCAGTGTACCTAGTGGCATCCTATACGTGGCTATTGGACTTTGCTATAGTCCCACTAGTGCAAAGACATTTGCAGAGCGCGTCTGCCTGCGTTGCACACTACAACTCATTCTAACCAAGCCATTATACTAGCAAACACTCAGTGTACCTAGTGGCATCCTATACGTGGCTATTGGACTTTGCTATAGTCCCACTAGTGCAAAGACATTTGCAGAGCGCGTCTGCCTGCGTTGCACACTACAACTCATTCTAACCAAGCCATTATACTAGCAAACACTCAGTGTACCTAGTGGCATCCTATACGTGGCTATTGGACTTTGCTATAGTCCCACTAGTGCAAAGACATTTGCAGAGCGCGTCTGCCTGCGTTGCACACTACAACTCATTCTAACCAAGCCATTATACTAGCAAACACTCAGTGTACCTAGTGGCATCCTATACGTGGCTATTGGACTTTGCTATAGTCCCACTAGTGCAAAGACATTTGCAGAGCGCGTCTGCCTGCGTTGCACACTACAACTCATTCTAACCAAGCCATTATACTAGCAAACACTCAGTGTACCTAGTGGCATCCTATACGTGGCTATTGGACTTTGCTATAGTCCCACTAGTGCAAAGACATTTGCAGCACGTCTGCCTGCGTTGCACACTCCAACTAATTATAACTAAGTTGCATTGTCAGGGATATTTATTCTTTATTATTCTGCTGTTAATAAAGCTAGACCACCACTGCAATCTTCACCACCTCTCAATTTTTACTACCACATTTTCAGTCCACAATCTTGTCGCAATCAACATGAGTGGCAAAATGACAGATGCTGGTGGAAAGGGGAAGAGGCGTGGTGGAAAAGGCAAAAAAGGTTTTGTCCGTGGGGAAGGTGGCAAAGCTCCATTATCATCTGCTGAAGATAGACCATCTACCAGCAAAAGTAAGATGTCTACTACTTACCGTGGACAATCCGATGTGCTCCCTTTGTTACGGACACGAACAACAGGAACAAAGGTAGATGATGGGCAAAAAAGGAAAATGCTTGAATGGATCTCAAGTGGTCCAACAAGTGCCCTCTCTGCCACTTCAAGTACCGCATCCAAAAAACACCAGTCCTCTGAGTTGTCATCCCAATCAAACTTGCTTTCTCCCAGCTCTGAAGTCTCCATCAGCCCTGCACAGTATGGTGGAACTGAGATGGCTGAGTCTGCAGAGCTGTTCAGTCACACTATAGCCTGGGAATCAGAGGTCTGCTCCCAAGCTACAGTGAGTACAGAACAGGAAATGGTCTGCAGTGATGCCCAGAACCTTTGTGACTCAGATTCAGGCCGTGAGGACCAAGTTTCTGAGCATAATGTTGACCCTTTGTCACAAACTGTAACACCTGTGGTTATAGACAATGAGGAACATACTGATGAAGATGAGACGCAGATACCCGATTGGGATGACAACTTAAATATTCCGTCAGGGCAAGAAGAGGCTCGGTCTGAGGGGGAGGGGAGTGCAAACACAACAATTGATGATGACGTTCTAGATCCCACCTACTGTCAACCCCCAGTCAGGCACTCGAGGAGGTCAACAGAGGCGGTGGAGGAGGATGCAACCGACGACGAAGTTACCTTGCGCCTTCCTGGACAGAGTCGGAGCACTGGTAGCACGTCTACAACTGCATCCTCAGCCACCACTCTGCCTATGAGCATTATTCGGGGTGGATCAACAGGTCGCATGGCCTCTAAGCCTTGCCTAGCCTGGTCCTTTTTTCACATCGAAAAAGATCGCCCAACTCATGTGATATGTAACATTTGTCATGATTCTGTTAGTAGAGGTCAAAACCTCAGCAGTTTGACAACTTCTTCCATGAATCGTCACATGACTAAATATCATAAGTCCCGGTGGGAAGCTCACCGTGCTGCAATGCGGCCTAGTGGAGCGAACCATCCACCGCCCGCCCCTTCCACTGCATCCGCGCGCTCTTCATCTTCTAGGACTGTGGGGACAGCTGCCACACCTGTTTTTCCACGCAAAACTTCCACCACTGTAATCGCAACAGGCAGTTTGCTTGTAAGGTCGTCAGTTGGTTTGGAAGGGGAAACAAGTGAGTGTGTACAGCTCTCTCAGACATCGATAGCACCAACGTTGGATGAAGGCAACATCATGTCTCCGCCTGCACTTTCCTCACAAACCTGCATTTTTCAAGGGACACCCTACTCAACACCGTCTACACACAGCAGCCAGATCTCTGTCCCTCAGATGTGGTCAAATAAAAGGCCACTTCCTCCGACCCATGACAAAGCTAAGAGGTTGACTCTATCCCTCTGTAAGCTGTTGGCTACCGAAATGCTGCCTTTCCGCCTAGTGGACACACAGGATTTTAGAGACCTTATGTCTGTCGCTGTGCCCCAGTACCAGATGCCTAGTCGCCACTACTTCTCTAAGAAAGGTGTGCCCGCGCTACACCAGCATGTCGCACACAACATCACCGCTTCCTTGAGAAACTCTGTGTGTGAACGGGTGCATTTCACCACCGATACTTGGACCAGTAAGCATGGACAGGGACGTTACATGTCGCTGACTGGGCACTGGGTAACTATGGTGATAGATGGTGAAGGGTCTGCTGCACAAGTCTTGCCGTCCCCACGACTTGTGTGTCAATCCTCTGTCTGTCCAAGTTCCGCCACTGCTTCTGCATCCTCCACCTCATCTGGGTCCTCCACCTCCGCCCCAAGCCTGCCTGGTCAGGCCACCAGCGTTCTCACTGCGCAGAAGGAATCACGCACCCCTCATTACTATGCTGGCAGCAGAGCGCAACGGCATCAGGCGGTCTTTAGCTTGACATGTCTTGGTAATAAGAGTCACACAGCTGAGGAGTTGTGGTCAGCTTTGCGGTCCGAGTTTAATAAATGGTTGTCTCCACTCAAACTGCAGCCTGGTAAGGCCGTGTGCGACAATGCTGCAAACCTGGGTGCGGCACTTCGCCTGGGCAAGGTGACACACGTACCTTGTATGGCTCACGTGTTGAACCTTGTCGTGCAGCAATTTTTAACACACTATCCCGGCCTAGATGGCCTTCTGAACAGGGCACGAAAACTGTCAGCTCACTTCCGCCGTTCAAGCGCCGCAGCAGAGCGACTTGCATCGCTCCAGAAGTCTTTCGGCCTGCCGGTTCATCGCCTGAAATGCGATGTGGCGACACGCTGGAATTCAACTCTCCACATGTTACAGCGACTGTGGCAGCACCGCAGAGCCCTGGTGCAATACGTCATGACGTATAGCCTGGGCCAACGAGATGCAGAGGTGGGGCAGATCACCCTGATGGAGTGGTCTCAGATCAAGGACCTATGCACCCTTCTGCACAGTTTCGACATGGCGACGAATATGTTTAGCTCTGACAATGCCATTATCAGCATGACGATTCCAGTCATTTACATGCTGGAGCACACGCTAAACACTATTCGGAGTCAGGGGGTGGGACAACATGAAGGGGAGGAACTACAGGAGGATTCATATGCGCAAGGGACAACAACATCACGAAGGTCCAGACGTTCATCATCACCAACGCAGCAGGCATGGGACCATGGGGGACAGGGATCGACAAGGGCGCATAGTAGCAGGCGAAATGTTGAGCAAGGTGCAGGAGAACATGAAGAAATGGAGGACGAACTGTCCATGGACATGGAAGACTCAGCGGATGAGGGAGACCTTGGTCAAATTTCAGTTGAAAGAGGTTGGGGTCAGATGTCAGAGGAAGAAAGAACGGGTAGCACCTCTATGCCACAAACACAGCATGGACTTGGTCCGCATGGCTGCGCAAGACACATGAGTGCCTTTTTGTTGCACTACCTCCAACATGACAGTCGTATTGTCAAAATTAGAAGTGATGATGACTACTGGATTGCCACACTATTAGATCCCCGGTACAAGTCCAAATTTTGTGACATAATTCCAGCCATAGAAAGGGACGCACGTATGCAGGAGTATCAGCAGAAGCTGTTACTAGATCTTAGCTCGGCTTTTCCACCAAACAACCGTGCAGGTGCAGGGAGTGAATCTCCCAGTTGTAACTTGACAAACATGGGACGGTCTCGTCATCTTCAACAGTCTACCCGTACCAGTAGGACCTTTTCTGGTGCCGGTAACAGCAATTTTATGGAATCTTTTCATAATTTTTTTAGACCCTCTTTTGCAAGGCCACCAGAGACAACAAGTCTGACACATAGTCAACGGCTGGAGAGGATGATACAGGAGTATCTCCAAATGAACATCGATGCCATGACTGTGCAACTGGAGCCTTGCTCCTTTTGGGCTTCAAACCTACAAAAATGGCCAGAGCTCGCAACTTACGCCTTGGAGATTTTGTCGTGTCCAGCTGCCAGCGTTGTCTCTGAACGTGTATTCAGTGCTGCTGGGTGTGTGCTGACAGATAAGCGCACGCGTCTGTCCAGTGACAATGTGGACAGACTGACGTTCATCAAAATGAACAAGTCATGGATCCAGAAGGAATTTACTACCCCTGTGTCATCCTGGGGAGAGTAAATGCTTGTGGATTTGGAATGTGCTTGATGCAAATCAAAACATCCTGTTTGCAACTAGGGCCCAAGTGCTGCCACTGATGTGGTGGGTGTCTGTGTGGCCCAATTTTTGGAAAAAAGGGAGACTCCGCTTGGAGTAACCCTTGCTTGCTGTGTTTTTAAAAGAAGCCAAGATGAACAGAGCTGGGATCAGGAAAGACTTTGCTACCTACCCCGGTGTCATCCTGGGGACGGATAAGAATGGCGTATTTTTGAATGTGCTTGATGCAAATCTAGCTGTGAAGTGTACAACTGGGGCACAACTGCTGCCACTGAATGGGTGGGTGTGTGTGGGGCCCAATTTTTGGAAAAAAGGGGAGACTCCGCTTGGAGTAACCCTTGCTTACATTGTTTTTAAAAGAAGCCAAGATGAACAAGTCATGGGTCAGCAAAGACTTTGCTACCTACCCCAGTGTCATCCTGGGGACGGCTAAGAATAGCGTATTTTTGAATGTGCTTGATGCAAATCAAAACATCCTGTTTGCAACTAGGGCCCAAGTGCTGCCACTGATGGGGTGGGTGTCTGTGTGGCCCAATTTTTGGAAAAAAGGGAGACTCCGCTTGGAGTAACCCTTGCTTGCTGTGTTTTTAAAAGAAGCCAAGATGAACAGAGCTGGGATCAGGAAAGACTTTGCTACCTACCCCGGTGTCATCCTGGGGACGGATAAGAATGGCGTATTTTTGAATGTGCTTGATGCAAATCTAGCTGTGAAGTGTACAACTGGGGCACAACTGCTGCCACTGAATGGGTGGGTGTGTGTGGGGCCCAATTTTTGGAAAAAAGGGGAGACTCCGCTTGGAGTAACCCTTGCTTACATTGTTTTTAAAAGAAGCCAAGATGAACAAGTCATGGGTCAGCAAAGACTTTGCTACCTACCCCAGTGTCATCCTGGGGACGGCTAAGAATAGCGTATTTTTGAATGTGCTTGATGCAAATCAAAACATCCTGTTTGCAACTAGGGCCCAAGTGCTGCCACTGATGGGGTGGGTGTCTGTGTGGCCCAATTTTTGGAAAAAAGGGAGACTCCGCTTGGAGTAACCCTTGCTTGCTGTGTTTTTAAAAGAAGCCAAGATGAACAGAGCTGGGATCAGGAAAGACTTTGCTACCTACCCCGGTGTCATCCTGGGGACGGCTAAGAATAGCGTATTTTTGAATGTGCTTGATGCAAATCAAAACATCCTGTTTGCAACTAGGGCCCAAGTGCTGCCACTGATGGGGTGGGTGTCTGTGTGGCCCAATTTTTGGAAAAAAGGGAGACTCCGCTTGGAGTAACCCTTGCTTGCTGTGTTTTTAAAAGAAGCCAAGATGAACAGAGCTGGGATCAGGAAAGACTTTGCTACCTACCCCGGTGTCATCCTGGGGACGGCTAAGAATAGCGTATTTTTGAATGTGCTTGATGCAAATCAAAACATCCTGTTTGCAACTAGGGCCCAAGTGCTGCCACTGATGGGGTGGGTGTCTGTGTGGCCCAATTTTTGGAAAAAAGGGAGACTCCGCTTGGAGTAACCCTTGCTTGCTGTGTTTTTAAAAGAAGCCAAGATGAACAGAGCTGGGATCAGGAAAGACTTTGCTACCTACCCCGGTGTCATCCTGGGGACGGTTAAGAATAGCGTATTTTTGAATGTGCTTGATGCAAATCTAGCTGTGAAGTGTACAACTGGGGCCCAAGTGCTGCCACTGAAGGGGTGGGTGTGTGTGGGGCCCAATTTTTGGAAAAAAGGGAGACTCCGCTTGGAGTAACCCTTGCTTGCTGTGTTTTTAAAAGAAGCCAAGATGAACAGAGCTGGGATCAGGAAAGACTTTGCTACCTACCCCGGTGTCATCCTGTGGACGGCTAAGAATAGCGTATTTTTGAATGTGCTTGATGCAAATCAAAACATCCTGTTTGCAACTAGGGCCCAAGTGCTGCCACTGATGGGGTGGGTGTCTGTGTGGCCCAATTTTTGGAAAAAAGGGAGACTCCGCTTGGAGTAACCCTTGCTTACATTGTTTTTAAAAGAAGCCAAGATGAACAAGTCATGGGTCAGCAAAGACTTTGCTACCTACCCCGGTGTCATCCTGGGGACGGCTAAGAATAGCGTATTTTTGAATGTGCTTGATGCAAATCAAAACATCCTGTTTGCAACTAGGGCCCAAGTGCTGCCACTGATGTGGTGGGTGTCTGTGTGGCCCAATTTTTGGAAAAAAGGGAGACTCCGCTTGGAGTAACCCTTGCTTGCTGTGTTTTTAAAAGAAGCCAAGATGAACAGAGCTGGGATCAGGAAAGACTTTGCTACCTACCCCGGTGTCATCCTGTGGACGGCTAAGAATAGCGTATTTTTGAATGTGCTTGATGCAAATCAAAACATCCTGTTTGCAACTAGGGCCCAAGTGCTGCCACTGATGGGGTGGGTGTCTGTGTGGCCCAATTTTTGGAAAAAAGGGAGACTCCGCTTGGAGTAACCCTTGCTTACATTGTTTTTAAAAGAAGCCAAGATGAACAAGTCATGGGTCAGCAAAGACTTTGCTACCTACCCCGGTGTCATCCTGGGGACGGCTAAGAATAGCGTATTTTTGAATGTGCTTGATGCAAATCAAAACATCCTGTTTGCAACTAGGGCCCAAGTGCTGCCACTGATGTGGTGGGTGTCTGTGTGGCCCAATTTTTGGAAAAAAGGGAGACTCCGCTTGGAGTAACCCTTGCTTGCTGTGTTTTTAAAAGAAGCCAAGATGAACAGAGCTGGGATCAGGAAAGACTTTGCTACCTACCCCGGTGTCATCCTGGGGACGGATAAGAATGGCGTATTTTTGAATGTGCTTGATGCAAATCTAGCTGTGAAGTGTACAACTGGGGCACAACTGCTGCCACTGAATGGGTGGGTGTGTGTGGGGCCCAATTTTTGGAAAAAAGGGGAGACTCCGCTTGGAGTAACCCTTGCTTACATTGTTTTTAAAAGAAGCCAAGATGAACAAGTCATGGGTCAGCAAAGACTTTGCTACCTACCCCAGTGTCATCCTGGGGACGGCTAAGAATAGCGTATTTTTGAATGTGCTTGATGCAAATCAAAACATCCTGTTTGCAACTAGGGCCCAAGTGCTGCCACTGATGGGGTGGGTGTCTGTGTGGCCCAATTTTTGGAAAAAAGGGAGACTCCGCTTGGAGTAACCCTTGCTTGCTGTGTTTTTAAAAGAAGCCAAGATGAACAGAGCTGGGATCAGGAAAGACTTTGCTACCTACCCCGGTGTCATCCTGGGGACGGATAAGAATGGCGTATTTTTGAATGTGCTTGATGCAAATCTAGCTGTGAAGTGTACAACTGGGGCACAACTGCTGCCACTGAATGGGTGGGTGTGTGTGGGGCCCAATTTTTGGAAAAAAGGGGAGACTCCGCTTGGAGTAACCCTTGCTTACATTGTTTTTAAAAGAAGCCAAGATGAACAAGTCATGGGTCAGCAAAGACTTTGCTACCTACCCCAGTGTCATCCTGGGGACGGCTAAGAATAGCGTATTTTTGAATGTGCTTGATGCAAATCAAAACATCCTGTTTGCAACTAGGGCCCAAGTGCTGCCACTGATGGGGTGGGTGTCTGTGTGGCCCAATTTTTGGAAAAAAGGGAGACTCCGCTTGGAGTAACCCTTGCTTGCTGTGTTTTTAAAAGAAGCCAAGATGAACAGAGCTGGGATCAGGAAAGACTTTGCTACCTACCCCGGTGTCATCCTGGGGACGGCTAAGAATAGCGTATTTTTGAATGTGCTTGATGCAAATCAAAACATCCTGTTTGCAACTAGGGCCCAAGTGCTGCCACTGATGGGGTGGGTGTCTGTGTGGCCCAATTTTTGGAAAAAAGGGAGACTCCGCTTGGAGTAACCCTTGCTTGCTGTGTTTTTAAAAGAAGCCAAGATGAACAGAGCTGGGATCAGGAAAGACTTTGCTACCTACCCCGGTGTCATCCTGGGGACGGCTAAGAATAGCGTATTTTTGAATGTGCTTGATGCAAATCAAAACATCCTGTTTGCAACTAGGGCCCAAGTGCTGCCACTGATGGGGTGGGTGTCTGTGTGGCCCAATTTTTGGAAAAAAGGGAGACTCCGCTTGGAGTAACCCTTGCTTGCTGTGTTTTTAAAAGAAGCCAAGATGAACAGAGCTGGGATCAGGAAAGACTTTGCTACCTACCCCGGTGTCATCCTGGGGACGGATAAGAATGGCGTATTTTTGAATGTGCTTGATGCAAATCTAGCTGTGAAGTGTACAACTGGGGCACAACTGC
This sequence comes from Anomaloglossus baeobatrachus, assembly GCF_048569485.1. Lineage (NCBI taxonomy): Eukaryota > Metazoa > Chordata > Amphibia > Anura > Aromobatidae > Anomaloglossus > Anomaloglossus baeobatrachus. Next base: position 80,316,672 of record NC_134362.1, read on the forward strand.
TGCCACTGAATGGGTGGGTGTGTGTGGGGCCCAATTTTTGGAAAAAAGGGGAGACTCCGCTTGGAGTAACCCTTGCTTACATTGTTTTTAAAAGAAGCCAAGATGAACAAGTCATGGGTCAGCAAAGACTTTGCTACCTACCCCAGTGTCATCCTGGGGACGGCTAAGAATAGCGTATTTTTGAATGTGCTTGATGCAAATCAAAACATCCTGTTTGCAACTAGGGCCCAAGTGCTGCCACTGATGGGGTGGGTGTCTGTGTGGCCCAATTTTTGGAAAAAAGGGAGACTCCGCTTGGAGTAACCCTTGCTTGCTGTGTTTTTAAAAGAAGCCAAGATGAACAGAGCTGGGATCAGGAAAGACTTTGCTACCTACCCCGGTGTCATCCTGGGGACGGCTAAGAATAGCGTATTTTTGAATGTGCTTGATGCAAATCAAAACATCCTGTTTGCAACTAGGGCCCAAGTGCTGCCACTGATGGGGTGGGTGTCTGTGTGGCCCAATTTTTGGAAAAAAGGGAGACTCCGCTTGGAGTAACCCTTGCTTGCTGTGTTTTTAAAAGAAGCCAAGATGAACAGAGCTGGGATCAGGAAAGACTTTGCTACCTACCCCGGTGTCATCCTGGGGACGGTTAAGAATAGCGTATTTTTGAATGTGCTTGATGCAAATCTAGCTGTGAAGTGTACAACTGGGGCCCAAGTGCTGCCACTGAAGGGGTGGGTGTGTGTGGGGCCCAATTTTTGGAAAAAAGGGAGACTCCGCTTGGAGTAACCCTTGCTTGCTGTGTTTTTAAAAGAAGCCAAGATGAACAGAGCTGGGATCAGGAAAGACTTTGCTACCTACCCCGGTGTCATCCTGGGGACGGATAAGAATGGCGTATTTTTGAATGTGCTTGATGCAAATCTAGCTGTGAAGTGTACAACTGGGGCACAACTGCTGCCACTGAAGGGGTGGGTGTGTGGGGCCCAATTTTTGGAAAAAAGGGAGACTCCGCTTGGAGTCACCTTGCGGTGTTTTACATGACTTTAGAAGGGCGTGCCATGCCTATATCTGTGTGTCCTCCTCTTTTTCCTTGTCCAGCTGTTTTGTTTTCGCATGAGTACATGTCCTTGTCACTTTCCCATGTGTTTGTGTTGTGTTGTGAGTTGTTTGTCACCTTTTGGACACCTTTGAGGGTGTTTTCTAGGTGTTTTACTGTGTTTGTGATTGCCTGCCATTGTTTCCTATGGGCTCGAGTTCGGTTCGTCGAACGTTCGACGAGCCGAACTCGAGCCAGACCCCCCGTTCGGCGAACCGCCTCGAGCCGAACCGGGACCGGTTCGCTCATCTCTACTCAGGAGCTCATGCTTGGGATTCCAGTGGGCTGCTTTGCTTGGAAAGCCCTATCCCCCTCATTGCACTAGTGCCCCCGATCTCTGAGCTTCATGGGAACAGTCCATATAGGCCCTGTCCTCCGCAGGTTAATTGCCGGGTTGCTTGAAGCTGCTCCCTGACCTAGGGTCCATGTACCCCGACGTGCATTTGGTCCCAGCCCAGCTATTGAACTGTGGCTGCTGGCTATCCTCCAAGACTAGCCAAGCACCCAGTACCAATCTTCCGCGACCGGGTCTCGGACTCCTCCTGGTCCAGTCCACTGTCTTCGACCTAGTCTGTTTTTCCCCTGGGAGCTCCAACCTCCAGCTTCCTCAGAGCTCCTCACAGCTCGAGGGCTACCACTGAACTGACTTGTTCCCTCCCACCTCCCTGCCTGACCCCTAGGTGGGCGGCCCTATTCCAGCATAAGCAGCCCACTGGTGTGCCTGACAGGTGTGGTGCGAGGTGTAACTAGGATTTGTGGATGCTGGTGGAGGCAGTACCGCAAGATGGGGACCCAGAATCATGTGCGGTTGAGTCCTGCATGGGGAGAGAAAGATTGTGCAGAACCCTGTGATGACCTGACTAGTCAAGGGCGTCAAAAGTCCATACAGTCTAACATCTACAGAGGTCAGGCAGCAGACAGGGGCAGGAATAGATAGCAAAACCTGACGCACATATTAGCTACTCGGCAGCTGCTGCCAATCAAAAAGCTGTACATTTCTGTAAATTTACTTGCCTGTATTTCAAAAACTATACATCCAATCTGACACCTAAAGGTATGTATAGAATCAGCGTGATAGTGCCAGTATAGCAGGTTATATCGGAATATCCTGGTGATTGGTTTACTTTAAGTGTAACAGTGAAATCATGGCTGTACAGTCTCTTGCAAATTGGTTGTGAGCTTCTACTAAAGTGTTCAATATTATCTCTGCATTCAATCAAATATATTCCAAAGACTAATCCATGGTTTCGAAAGGAGGCAATGATGATGATTTATATAGAGATGTTTTAAGTAAACATTTATTTGCTATAAGTTATTTTCAGGCAGCTTTGACAGCTTTTATGTTCACAGCAGAAAGAACCGTGTAATTCTTAAAACGATATGTTGTTCTTTCTTTGTAGTAGTCTTTCTTAAAGCTGTTGTCTTGCTGTTTTTGGTAATAAACTGTTTGGAATGATGTAAAATAATAAAAGAAGTAATTATTTAGTTATTGATCTATTGATGATTCTGTTCATATGATTCCTGTGTCCTCAGACGATTTCTGTATTTCCCATTCAACTACATGGACAATTTCTAGTTGTAGGGTTGATATATTGGCGACATGTCCATCCAGAAAGAGTAGGATGTACGAAGATATTGGAAAAACTGAGAAGAATTAGAACAAGAGAGGAGTAGAGTTTAGTAAGGTTTATAATTACACTTCTTGTATTAGCAATAACTATTCTGAGCAGGAAAACTATTAATAATAATAATGATAATAATAATAATAACAACAATAGATAAGAACTAACTCAATGCTCATTAAGACAGAAGTGTCAGTTGTTACACAGTGTTAAAAAGTCATATTGTGACAAGAGGAAGTATTCTCTAAAGTGCTACCATGTTTCACTAAAAATAAGACAGTGTCTTATAATTTTTTTTGCCCCTGAATGAAAATACGCTGGGAGTTATTTTAGTGGTTAGGCTTATTCTCGGGGAAACACGGTTAGGGGAAATATTGCCACTCAAAAAATATAGATTCCCCATTCCCAGGAGACTCATACTTACCAGACCCTGGACATCTGCGTTGCTTCCAGGTCCTCCAGTGATCCTCGGCAGGTGCTCCCAGCAGGTATTCTGCACGCCGTCCTCCCCTGCTTCTGGCTGACACACACATCAGATCGTGCACACACAATCACACATCAGATCACACACCCACACTCACCACATCCAGCAATATCGATTGCTTCCTGCTGGCAGAGAATCGTGGGACGCAGTGCAGCGGAGCACAAGGACCTGTTGCTGGAATGCATACAGTACCTGTGGCTGGAATGCATTGCTGCATTCAAGACGAGGTCCTCTAAGTATTCCATCCACAGGTCCTCCGCTCCACTGCACTGTGTCCCACTCAGCAATCGATATTGCTGGATGTGGTGAGTGTGGGTGTGCAATCTAATGTTTGTGTGTGAGTGTGGGTGTGAGCGATCTGATATGTGTGGGTGTGCGTTCCCTGCAGGTCCTTCCGTTCAGAGCCTGGTGAGTATAATTGCGGGGTCTTCTTCCTTCTTTCTTTTCTTTTGTGGGTGGTGTCTGCTTTCTATAATTCTTTAACTTTTTTAGCTGCATGGATGCTTTATTAATGCATGCATTTCTATGTAGCTGAGGAGTTCCTTTGCGGTGAGTGTCAGGCAGTGCTGGGTGATATGATGCGAGAGACGAAAATTACACACGAGTCACCTGCAAATGTGACTCCAGCCTCTATCTCATATTCAGCTCCTTGCTTTCTTTACTGGGCGAGTGATTCAGCGGTGTTGTCTATGGCTCTCATGGTTGTGGTCTCACTGGTGTTTCAGAGACTGCATTGGAGTAAGGGCTCATTCAGATATCTGTTTTTAGGTGCATGTGCATGAAGCCCTCCAGTCTGTAGTTTAGGGTATCATCATGTATAGTTAGTGCCAGACAGGCAAGGAATTATTTTGTTGCTGTTTTTTTTTCTGTTTGTGCTTCCCCGAAATAAATCTGACCCAGCGTCAGTTGCACCTGGATCTCGGCTGTCCGTCTGAGGTGAATACAGACCCTACGTGCCCTTTGAACCCAGCAAAGGCGATCCCCAAGCGTGTTATCACAATATACAGTGCCTTGAGAAAGTATTTGGCCCCCTTGAATTTGTCAACCTTTACTCACATTTCAGGCTTCAAACAAAGAATTTTTTTTTTTAAATTAATGGTGAAGAATCAACAACAAGTGGGACACAATTGTGAAGTTGAACAAAATTTTTTGCTTATTTTAAACCTTTTTTAAAAATAAAAAACTGAAAATTGGGGCATGCAATATTATTCGACCCTTTTACTTTCAGCGCAGCAAACTCACTCCAGAAGTTCAATGAGGATCTCTGAATGATCCAATGTTGTCCTAAATGACTGATGATGATAAATATAATCCACCTGTCTGTAATCAAGTCTCTGTATAAATGTACCTGCTCTGTGATAGTCTCAGTGTTCTGTTTAAAGCGCAGATAGCATCATGAAGACCAAGGAACACAACAGGCATATCCATGATACTGTTGTGGAGAAGTTTAAAGCTGGATTTGGTTACAAAAAGATTTCCAAAACTTTAAACATCACACGAAGCACTGTGCAATCATATTGAAATGGGAGGAGTATCATACCGCTGCAAATCTACCAAGACCCGGCCGTCCCTCAAAACTTTCATCTCAAACAAGGAGAAGACTAATCAAAGATGCAGCCAAGAGGCCCATGATCACTTTGGATGAACTGCAGAGATCTACAGCTGAGGTGGGAGAGTCTGTCCATAGGACAACAATCATTCATACACTGCACAAATCTGGCCTTTATGGAAGAGTGAAAAGGAGAAAGCCATTTCTCAAAGATATCCATAAAAAGTGTTGTTTACAGTTTGCCAATATCCATGTGAGAGACACACCAAACATGCGGAAGAAGGTGCTCTGACCAAAATCAAACTTTTTGGGAACAATGCCAAACGATATGTTTGGCGTAAAAGCAACACAGCTCATCACCCTGAACACACTATCCCCACTGTCAAACATGGTGGTGGCAGCATCATGGTTTGGGCCTGCTTTTCTTCAGCAGAGACTAGAAAGATGGTTAATATTGATGGGAAGATGGATGGAGCCAAATACCGTACCATTCTTGAAGAAAACCTGTTGGAATCTGCAAAGTCCTGATACTAGGACGGAAATTTGTCTTCCAACAAAAATGATCCCAAACATAAAGCAAAATCTATAATGGAATGGTTCAAAAATAAACGTATCCAGGTGTTAGAATGGCCAAGTCAAAGTCCAGACCTGAATCCAATCGAGAATCTGCGGAAAGAGCTGAAAACTGCTGTTTCACAAATGCTCTCCATCCAACCTCACTCAGCTCCAGCTGTTTACAAAGGAAGAATGGGCAAGAATTTCAGTCTCTCGATGTGCAAAACTGATAGAGACATACCCCAAGCGACTTGCAGCTTTAATCGCAGCAAAAGGTGGTGCCAGAAAGTATTAACCTAAAGAGGACGAATAATATCGCACGCCCCAGTATTTTATTTTTCAAAAATGTTTAAAATAAATAAATTGCGTCCAACTTCACAATTGTGTCCCACTTGTTGTTGATTCTTCACCATTAATTTAAATTTTTTTATCTTTATGTTTGAAGCCTGAAATGTGGGTAAAGGTTAACAAATTCAAGGAGGGCGAATACTTTCGCAAGGCACTGTATGTATATATATATATATATATATATATATATATATAGTTGTCTTTTATGCTAACGTGTCATTTCATTTGCGTTAAGCTACTAAATGTTTTAGAGTGCAATTGCTCCCAGCAGGCGCCTATTAGTTTTCCCTCCCCTTTTTCTATGTGCACTCCTATAGTTCCTTCCTTTCCAAATCCTAGATATATTTTCCTCTCTCCTTTCCCCCTTTCAATGTAAATGTTATTGCATTTGAAAATTTTAAACAAAAACATACTTGTTACAAATGCTGCAATGCAGCTTAATGCATAAAAAGTCATCCCGTGCTGACTGTGGCTCATAGCTGTAATACAGGATTTTGCACAAACTTCGCTGACTGTCATGGCGACATTGGACTCTGTTCAGATTGCAGATTCTGACACTCTGCCCAATGGATTTTCTGGTCTCTGGAAAAATCCACGCAGACTCGGGCGTCGACCTGCTATGTGCTGATTAATAGTCCGGCTACCAAGAGTTAATCTCTGATAGTCTGCTTGCTCCTATAATCACATGTTGTTTGGAGATCTTTCAGATCTGTTCCCTTCCTTTTTATGGTGGCGGAATCCTTCTACCCATGACAGCTAGAATTTATTCTATGTTGGTCATTCAGGTGTGGTGTCCCAGACTCTCTGGTGAACGTTTTGCTTTAGTTCTACCTATTGCTTTGAGCAGTTGTGAAGTTTACTCTTGTTGTTTTGTACTTCCTTCCTGCTCTTCTTTTTCCTCCTGAAATCTCTTAATGTCTTTACCTTTGCGTGTGTGCGCTGTGTGAGAGTTTTGTTTTTTCCCTTGCCTGTCTTTATCTGTGGTTTCAACACACTTCTGTCCCATCCCTCCCTGGGGGGAGAGGGAATCAGATCAGCACTGGTCAGGAGCAGGGCCAGGAAGGAGACCCAGGTCTCTCCACCATTTGGAGTATACCTCAGATTAGGGATAGCATAGGGTCCCCTAGCTTGAGGGACAGCCTAGGAGCCCCAGTTCCTGGCTATCACAAAGTCATTGGACAATTTAGCTGCTGCCTGCAGTATTACAGGTTGTGGGTTTGATTCCTGGAGAGACAAGATCACAAGAAGAGAAATGTTTATTATATAAATTAATTAATTCATTAATTAATGTAAGTGTGTGAAGACAAGAGATGCTAGAGTAAAAGGAGCTGTTTAGTGATGAAGATGCTAAATAGTAGACATTTCACAGAGAAAATGACTGGAAGTCAGTAAAAAGCTTTGTTGTGCCAGGACAGTGGGACTGACCCTTCAAATCAGGACAGTCCTTCTGAATTGGGAGAGTTCCGAGCTATAGCTAAGGCCTTAAGTGTAAGAGATGAAGAATACTTGGGAATGTTAGGAATCAAATGGGCAATCCAAGGACTTAGGCCACTTGAATGGGGTAAAGTGGTCAGAAGATTCAGAGATCATCTTTCTTGTGTTTGTCTGTGGTGTTTTAATGTTGAGTTTGGATTAACACTTAGGAGAATATCTCCTCTTATGCATGACACTACGGCTTTTTAACATGGTGCATACAGTAACATTCAGTCTGTTGATGGGATTTGTCCAAATAACGTCCAAGCTTTTTTTAGGCTTTGTTTTTAAATTTGTTCTGATTATATTACAGAGTGATGTACGCTTAGTGGGTATGACTGCATATCGCTCTGCATCTCTAGTTAAACAAAGTGTCTGTATTATTATAGGCTTTTAAAAAATTATATAAAAGGAATATGTGGATCATTAGTGAAATGCCAAAAATAAACAATAAAAAAGGCACCGTTGGGTGACTTGACATAATTGCTCATTCTGGTTCTCAAAGCTTACTAAATGTCTGTAAGTAATAAGATATATTTAGTCCATGGACAATAGCTTACAGGGCTTTGCCCTATTCATCATTTTAGTTTTTACCCTAGTAATTTATAATTAGTCCCATGAGAAAAGATGTTGACTGCAACATATTTTATAGTAATTATTTAGTAGCAGATGTGAATTAAAAAAGTGCTTTACTGACAGGCACCGCGCTGCTTCTATTGAAGCATACATATTGTTTAAAATGTATATATCTGTATTATTTTTACACGATTGTTGGAATTTGTGTACATAAATCTATAGGAGATGTAAATAAATAAACTTTGTACATTTTAGAGAAAAATTACATCATCCTCCACTTGAGTCCCCATTCCAGAGAGATTTATTTTCTGGATCGGGGACTCAAGCGGAACTAACCACACAGTTAATTTGGCTGGGGGGAACATTTGGACAGCACACATGGATTAAAAGTTGCCACGCGATGCCACTGCACCCGGATAATAGAGACTGTGGTTGTCAGGAAGACAAATATAAGTTATTGGATGTCAACTGCCTCTGCACGCGGATAACTGGCACTGTGGTAGCCAGGGGCTGTGTCACGGCACTTAGCTTGAGGACTCACAGTACTCGATCTAGCACTGAGCATTCCAAGCACACCAATGCTTGATCGAGTAACGAGTGTACCCAAGCACTCCAATACCTGATAGAGTATTGGGCATACCCAAGCACCCTGATGCTCAATTAAGTGACAAACATGCCCTAGCGCCCTGATGCTCAATTGAGTATGAGTTTGCCAGAGCACTCCGATGCTTGGTTGAGTAACGAGCGTACCCAAGTACCCTGATGCTCAATCGAGTAACGAGCACACCTGAGTACCCTAATGCTCAATAGAGTAACAAGCGTAACCCAGTACCCTGATGCTCGATTGAGTGATGAGTATAACTGAGCACTTCAATGTTCAATCAAGTAAAGAGTGTACCTGAGCATCCTGATGCTTGATTGAGTAACGATTGAACCCCAACTCCCCTGATGCTCTATCGAGTAATGAGCGTACCTGAGCACCCTGATGCTCAATCAAATAACGAATGTACCTGAGCAGATCAATGTTCGATCGAGCAACGAGTGTACCCCAACTCCCCTGATGCTCGATCAAGTAATAAGCGTACCTGAGAACCCTAATGTTCTATTGAGTAATGAGAGTACCTGAGCACCCTGTTGCTCAATGAAGTAACAAGCGTACTTGAGCACCCCAATGTTCGATCGAGCAATGAGTGTACCCTAACTCCCCTGATACTCGATCAGGAAATAAGCATACCTAAGCACCCCAATGCTCAATCGAGTAACGAGCGTACTTGAGCACCCTGATGCTCAATTGAGTAATGAGCATACCTGAACACCTCATTGCTCAATGGAGTAACAGGCATACCTGAGCACCCTGATGCCTGATCAAGTACTGAGCAGTGGTGAACCCACTTGCTCATCACTAGTTGGGACCTCCGCCACGCTCCGTGCAACACTGAAGCTGCTGACAGATCACAAATCACCGGTGACCGACCAGAGCAACACTTGATGAAGATGTTCAAGGGTGAGTGTAAGACGGAAAGAAATTATTTTTAGAGGCAGTATATCAATTTTTCTCCAGCAATTCTACCTTCATTAAATACTTAAAAACACTAATTTTTATTAGAAATGTTTAAAAATAAAATTTAACCCACACCGTGAGTGAATACACACAACCAACAAAAACACAAATTCGGACTCAATGAAGCCACAATACGGACCTCTTTAAATGCGGAGTTATTGTGGAAGTCTTGGTACTGTCTATCTAGGTTAGGGCAATAAGATCTAAATGCACCCTACATCAGTCTGTCGGCTACCTGTCAATGGGTCTACCTGTCAATCAGTCTGGCCGTGGAATGGGGGCACCAATTTAACTTTAGGGTGCGTGTAACGTAAGTTATATCTCCATTGACAGGTAGCCGACAGACTGATGTAGGGTGCATTTAGATCTTATTGCCCTAACCTAGATAGACAGTACCAAGACTTCCACAATAACTCCGCATTTAAAGAGGTCCCTATTGTGGCTTCATTGAGTCCGAATTTGTGTTTTTGTTGGTTGTGTGTATTCACTCACGGTGTGGGATAAATTTTATTTTTAAACATTTCTAATAAAAATTAGTGTTTTTAAGTATTTGATGAAGGTAGAATTACTGGAGAAAAAATGAGTGTAATACAGAGCCAAGACCTTAAATTAGAAGCACTACTCAAGCGGTGAAATGAAAAAATCAAACAAAAGCTCTGGCATTTTTCACATAATATTTATGCATTTTTTGCTTAGTTTTTGTTATATAAATAACGACTTGATATAATTTCTCATGAGTTGTTTGCCTGAAGTTGCATTTGCCAAATTTTTAGACTAGATTTTTAAAATTATGTTTTATTATTTTATTTTTATTTATTCCATAAATCTATCTATCTATTTATCTATCTCTATCTATCTATCCATCTATCCATCTTTCCATCCATCCATCCATCCATCCATCTGTCTGTCTGCCTATCAATTTATTGATCTATCCATCCATCTATCCATTATCTATCTATCTATGTATGTATCTATCTATCTATCTATCTATCTATCCATCCATGCATCCATCCCTCCATCCGTCTGTCTGTCTATCTATCAATTTATTGATCTATAATATATCTATTAATCCATCTATCTCTATCTATCCATCTATCCAACCATCTGTCCATCTATCCATCCATCCATCCATCAATCCATCCATCCATCCATCCATTCGTCTGTCTATCAATTTATTGATCTATCTATCTATCTATCTATCTAACTATCCCTCTATCTATCCATCTATCTATCTATCTATCTATCCATCCAACCATCTATCCATCCATCCATCCATCCATCCATCCATCCATCCATCCATCCATCCATCCATCTATCTATCTTGTCATCGGACGTTTGGGCAATAAACACAACTAATAGCAAAATATATGCTCAAAATCTTTCATCACCTTCTTCCTTTAAAAACTACATGCTGCTAAAATACTGCACATTACAAACACAAAAATTAAATTGCAATTTAATTGCCAAACAATGAGAGGATCCTAATTGATGTCTAACCGCATTAGCAGGTTTATATTCATGTAAAAATCGAGATTAAAACTGCATACCCATCAGTGACGCTGTATGCCACATTCTGGAACATCTGCAAATGAATGTTATGGTGACGGTGTCACATTGTCCCTTGATATTAAAATGTATCTATTAGCAATTATGATAATGGAAATTAAATTCTGTTTGATAACGGCACCCATGATAAACACTGTCAATTTTCAGCAGTCACAGCTGTAAGGAAATGCAATATTTATGGCTGTTTAAATCTGGAAAGAATTTGTCCAGGTGTCGAAAGTTCTATTTGAGATAAAGTTGGGATTAGTTTAGCATTATATATATACTGCACAATTTCCATACTGACATCCAGAAAATTATCTTTATACAGCAGTAGCTTGAGATAAGAAAATACAGCTCAGTGCAGGTTCTCCAGCAAGTCCTCATAGCATGATAAAGAATATATTTCACCGTCTGCTTGTTAGCCTGGCTGGATTGAATGTCTTAAGTAGTATTTTCTTCTTTGGAAAAATTGAATGTTAGTGACAAGACTTTCACTTGTCTCCATTTCAAGTAGTGAAGTTAAACTTGTTCTCCTCTATAAATCCACCTTTCTTCAATCATCATTCCCACTTCAGCTCGGCAGCTCTCCGGTACCGGTTTTTGATTATGAATTGAGAAGATGGCAGGAACATTCAGTACAGGTCTGTTTGAAGTCAGATGAAGTAATAAAGACCTCAGTATAAGGAATCTTCTAATTATGTTTGGATTAGGGTAAACAAACAGAATTATATGGGAGTGGGGGCAATATAAAACGCTAATGAGATTATTATTTCTCTCACCTGCCGATATGTCAGAAAGAGCAGAAAGCAATAATGCATAAAGGCATAGGATAAATGAGGATATCACAAAAAAAAAAAATGAATAAAATGCAATGGGGAACACATGAAACATTTGTTTTTAAATAAATGTATAAAAAAACTGTCTGGATAATTAATCTGGATTATAAAAAATTGATGCTAATAATCTGCAAAATAATTTATTGACTTAGCTATTTAATAAAGTATCCCAAAGTCTCCCTTACTATATCCGAAGTGTCCATAGACTAGGTAGCCCACAAAAATTCAGGAATCCGGCACGGCATCTTCATAAAAAAAACAAATTTTATTGGTCCATAAAAATCCAATAAAACAGACAAGATGCGTTTCGAGGACATTCTTGTTCACAATCCGGGATTGTAAACAAGGGTATCCCCAAAACACGTCTTGTCCATTTTATTGGATTTTAATGGATTAATAAAATTTGTTTTTTATGAAGATGCTGTGCCGGATTCCTGAATTTTTGTGCTAACCTCATGGCTTGAGATTTTCCGTGCACCATCTAAAAGGATTTCCAAGTGCACATGGTGAGCTGGATTTAGGAGGATTTCTGCACCTGCTTGTGTAGGTAGCCCACAGTATTCAAGTGAAAAGACTCTCACATATCGTGGTGGTCCGCTGTAATTAAGTTGGCGGCTTCCAGCTAATCCCATTGGCTCATAAGTAATATAAGCCCACAAAAGAATAAACTGGAACCTCCGGTAAATTATAACTTCTTTCATTCTTAGTAATCCATAAAAGTGGATGTCACACAGAGTGACCGTTGACGCGTTTCGACTTAGTCAAAACGCATCAATGGACACTGTGTGACATATGATTTTATGGATTACTAAGAATAAAAGAAGTTACATTTTAGCGGAGGATCCAGTTTATGTTTTATTTTTTCTAAGTACTTGGTAGCCCACACTTTGCTCTACATTAGCGTTCTAAAACAAAGATATAAAACTCAGACATGTGGGTCAATTTGGCCAGAAAGAAAATACCAAATGTTTACTAGAGCTGGTCCACCGGTAGACACTGCTAATTAAACAAAACCTCTGTTTCCGGTCTGGTATGCTCCCTGGTTTCTACTAGGCTGTTTACGACACACACCATAGCAAAGCACTCTCCAAAAGAGCTGTTTTAACAGCAGTATGGGCCCCTAGGCAAATTAGTGTGCTGGGGCCCCTAGGACAACCACTCACAGAAATGAGTAAATGGTCGATAATATTCAACACACATTTATTTTACTTAAAACATAAAAAACATGGTGTACAGCAGCAACTAATTAACCCAATAAACATTTGAACAATAAACAAAGCTTGAACAACTCAATAATACTCAGTAAGCCACATGGATTATATGGTACAGTATGAAAGTACAAACTTCTTATTATAAAAAGCATTGCATTTCTTTTCTGAAAGTTATGTTATTATTGGCCTGAAGTCAATGGTCTTTAGGACGTCACTTTTAGAGTTGAGCGAGTACCTGACTATTTGTACTCACTATACTCATAACAAGTACTGTCTGAATAGCGTGTGTAATGGATGTCAATGGGGAAAAACTTGCAAAGTAATGAGTAACCCGAATTCCATCCATACTATTCGTGCGAGTAACAAATAGTGCGGCATTCGGGTTACTTGTTGCTTTGCGAGTTTTGCCCATTGACTTGCAGTGCACATGCTATTCAGAATGAATACGCAAGTATAAGGCAGTACTCGTTATGAGTATAGCAAGTACGAATACTTAGGTACTCGCTCAACTCAAGTCACTTTCCATGCATTTGAAAACAAATTGAAACCATGCCGCCCCATTGTGTTACGAAGCAGATTTTGAAATAGAACATTCTCCAGTATAGTGGGTCACCATCATACTCATAAACAATCTGAGTGCAATTTCAACATTTGGGAATACGGATTTCCAATTTTTTTTTGTACCGTGCAGGGAGAGTCTAATAATTTTCACCATGAGCCATGTAGTACTTGAGATTCTCACATTCATTTAAAGGGTCACCGTAATTCAGGTTTTTGTGATACATATTAGCCAGATGTTCACACTTTTTCTTAAGTACTTCAGAACCAATGGTTTTCAAGTCACTGAAGAAAGAAAACAGATTTCCAATCTGTGAAGAAGCCTTTGCACGTTTTGTCAGTTCAAAAATTACTGTCCAGAATAGGGAGGAAATTTCCACCATGAGCTTTTAATTTTTATTGAGATGTACGGTACCTCTTCTTCTGCTGGTCCATTATTATCCTATCTACTAAGACGCACGCACACATCGTTTTTGTTGCAGTTTTTTTCCCCATCACTGTAATCTCAGATTTGGACACATACTCCTGGCATTGAATTCATATTCACTAAATTTGTGTCTCATTTCCTGAAGATAAGTTTTCATTGACTCAAATCATTTATGGTAATAACAATGTTGACATCTTGGGCCTTGCTTGTTTTGTTCATTCTTTCTAGCATGTCATGCCAAAGAATTGTGAAAAAGATTGTGTCCAAGTTTACCATTTTTTTTGCTCAATCCTTCTGCCTTTTATCTTGTACTCACTGGCTGTTCATCGGCAAGTAACAGAGAATCCAGTGCATGTTTTATTTTCTCAAAATCCCCATACAGAGCATGAACAGCATCAAAATGTGCTGTCCATTGCGTGTCAGACAAACGCTTGACCACAAAATCTTTTCCTAAAGATGATTTCAATACTTTCCAGTAGTCTAAGGGTTTACAGTCTGTAGAGAACTCTGTTGCTTTAACTTCCACTAAGTTCAGGTTGTGTCCAGCACAGGGTACATAGGTGGCAAACTCATTACAGTGATTAATCCATGCTTGCAATCCAGTAAACCATAATGACATATTTGAAGCATTATCGTATAATTGACCACGGTTGAATTTTGTTCTCATTAGGAAAATCCACCATAGTGTTTGTTAGACCCTTTGCTCCATGAGAAAAGATGGGGATGAACATCAAGAAAAGGGACACGAGTGTGTCATGGCCTGATGTTATCTCGGGGGGATCAGGGATAAGAAGGTCACAGCATATTGTTGATTGGAGATGCACTTTAGTATTAGAATATACAGTACATATACAGTACAGACCAAAAGTTTGGACACACCTTGTCATTCAAAGAGTTTACTTTATTTTCATGACTACAAATTGTAGATTCACATTGAAGGCATCAAAACTATGAATTAACACATGTCGAATGAAATAATTAACTGAACTCTGAGGAACCCCAACAACAGCGGGAGGAGGAGAGGAGGAATAGCCAGCAATTGAAACAGCTGTTTGACATGTAGGAAGTAGAAATGGTGAATTTATTACAGTGAAAGTGAATTCTACTCAAATTGTACAAGGATATCCAGAATCCTGATGTTTACTCTGAGCAAATTCAACAAAATAATGGGCGACTGGCTGAACCCCTGAACCACAGAGAACTAGCAAAATGTAAAAAAAACACAAAAACTAATAGTGCCAAATGTGCATGGTCATCCCAAGTGTAATCAAAGTCAGAAGTCCCAGCCTAGAGTGCTTTTCATAAGGTCATGTCATGAATTCAAGACATTTGTATCACCTTTCAACACACAAGTACAAAGCCATCTCTGGTCTAGTTGCTCACTCCAGTTAAGATGCTCTCTGGCGGACATCTATGCGAGCAGCTGCTGCTGGTGTCTGTCCCAGTATGGAGCACGGACCTCAGGTTCCGCCTCCTCTAGAGGAACCGGATGCATTCCGTGTCCCGCAGCCCCGGCAGCTACCGGGAGGTCACGCTGCAGTGGAACCGACATGTCGGCGGGTTTCCCCCCTGCAGCAACAACAAGATGAGCCGTCTGTTCCGCAGCTGGGGTAGAAGTGGCCGGGTGCTCCGTACCGAGGTACGGGCCTGGTGATGCGGCCTGGTCTGGTCTGGCTGGGGATGGTACCGGAGGCGTTGCGGCCTGGTCTGGTCGGTGGTAGGGCCAGAGGCGTTGCGGCCTGCTTGTGTTCGACGGGGGCAGGAGGCTCCACTGCCGGTGTCGGGGGCAGTGGCTCGGCCATAGCTTCAGCCGAGGGTGGAGGAGGTGGCATGGCTGTCACGGTGGCAACGGGCATACTGGGTTTCATGGACATACCGGGTTCCACGGCCGGGTAGGCCGATTCAACCGGAACCGGGTTTCTGCTTACCTGCTCCACACGCAGAGCTTCTACTTCACAGGCCCGCACTGCTGCGGCTACACACCTCATCTCGATCCTCCAGTTGTCCAACAAGCACAGGAACTGCGTCCATATCCTCCTGCAGAGCCGCTCTGTCTCCTCCTCAATTCAGATAGCGGTTCCAGGAACGGAACGCTCAGGCAACCAGTCTCTCGGCACCGACATCTTGTTGCTCTCTTTGCCAGGAACGTTTATGCAGAGTCCTGGTGTCCTTGCGCCAGATGCCGTTCTTACATCCTCTTATAACCATGGGGCGGTGTTCTGGCTTTGCGCCCTTTTTCGAGGATGATCGCGTAGTTGTTGTTTTTAGGCGCAAAAATG
This sequence comes from Anomaloglossus baeobatrachus, assembly GCF_048569485.1. NCBI lineage: Eukaryota > Metazoa > Chordata > Amphibia > Anura > Aromobatidae > Anomaloglossus > Anomaloglossus baeobatrachus. Next base: position 80,332,777 of record NC_134362.1, read on the forward strand.
GAGGGCAAAAATGGCGGCAATTCAAAGAAACAGTCACAGCACGGTTTTGAACGGTTCTGTAAAGCGCACTTCACCCGGTTTAATGGGTCCTGTCCTTATCCTGTTCGTGACGCCAGGTAAGATTCAAGGTGTGCCGCCCCGGTGTTAGTCGGGCTGCTCGGATCAGTGATCGTCGTGGCTCGAGGGGTCCAGACCTGGCTTGGTGGACACCCTGAGCCGTAAAAGAGGTTATTTAAAGGGGAAAAGTTCTTGACGCCACCTGTGGGTTGCGCTAATAGGAGTACCGTCGCTGCTAAAGGGAGGATCGGGGCAGATGGTGTGAAGCAGCAAGGTTTCAGTCCCTCCACAGGTAGGGAAGACCCCGGGCTCAGGGGTGTTGGTAGGTTTGGGAGGACAGGGTGCTGAGATCAGTGTACTCACTGCGGGCAGTTGTGGTGCTGGATAAGGTGGAGAAAGGATACACACACACCGGTGTCACTTAGTGATTCGGAGCCTGCCTCCGTGCACAATTTGTTGTCCGTAGGTGGTCCCCGTGGCTTGAAGCTGTTGGGGGCTCTGCTTACCATGTGTAGTGTAACCGTGCTCTTAAGGGCTGGCACTTGGGACTTTAGTAGGTCGCTGTGTCTGGAAAAACCCTGTCCCTCTTGTTGTGCTGATGCCCTCAATCTCAGAGCATGTGGAGAAGTCCTTGAAGAACCTCCCCCTTTCAGGTGAATTGTAAGGATGTTGAATCGGCTCCTGATCTAGGGTCCTGTACCCCGTCATGCTTGGTACTGGTCAGTTCTGTTGGGCCCTTATGGTGCCGACTGTCCCTCCAGGACTTTGTCCGTTACACCCCTGTCCAACGTCACTACAACCGGTCCCCGACTCCTCTGGACCCGAGTCACTGCTTGCGACCCAATCAGTTTCCCTAGGTCCTCAGGAGCTCACTCTCCCAGCTCCTCACTCTCTGGAGCCTATTTCTTCTCTGTCTCCCTCTTACAGTCTGCTTGACCCCTATGTGGGTGGCCCTTTTTCCAGCTAGACCAACCCACTGGTGTTTCTGACAGTGTCTGCTGTGAACCGATTGGGTTTTGAGATGCAGATGGGAGTGACACCGGTTTCTTGGGTACCTGGAACCATGGGGGGTAGGCCCTGCATCTTGGGTAAGGATGCAGTTCCCTGTGGCACCCTGATGTATTCAGGGGTGCCACAAAAGTATACAAGAAGTTAAATATTATAGTTAGGTTGGTAGTGACAGCCAAGAACAAGAATTGGGTGGAGACATGAAGGAAAGGATAATTGATGCAGGACGTAGGAAGAGGATCTTGGTAACTTCTTCTTTGACTGGGGGTAGAGATGTGAGAACCCGAACAGTAAAGGTTCCTACGAAACACAGACTTTACAAAAGAAATCAGTGTCCAAGTTCACGTGCTTTATGTATGCTAACCACTCAAGTGAACATTGCTGTGCTCGGGTATACTCGGTGCTCGGCCCAGTGTGAGCCGCATGTGGTGTTTGAATGGCTCTCACTGGGGGTAAAATCAAACTCATCGGATGTAGTATGCTGAAAGAAAGGGAAAACCCCTGCCCTCCGGGCCCAAACATGTTCTGTTTATGGCTGGCTGTATGTGGATGGAGAGCTGAACTGCCCAATCAGTGACTTTCAATGACGTTCTGGTCAAGTTCGGATCCAATACCGAACTTCATCTAAAGTCGGGCTGAACTCATGCAACCCGAACTTCAATGGATCCACTCATCTCTAACTGTCAGATATGGTCAATGATTTCTTTTCAATTTGGCCAGATTGGTGTCTTTGTGTTTAAAGGGAACCTGTCATCAGAAATCTTGCACTAAACCTAGAAGATTCCCCCTCTGCAGCTCCTGGGCTGCATTCTAGCAAGGTTCCTGTTTATCTTGTGCCCCCTTTCTGACCAAAATAAAGACTTTATAAAGTGGTACCTTTTTGTATTCAAATCTTGATAATGGTACACGGGGGCAGGCTCTCTGGTGTCCGTTAGTCTGCCTCCTGTCGCTTTAGGCCGTCCCCCATGACGCAATTTCAAAGAGGTGACATGAGGTAAGCTGGCTAGCGCTTGCGCAGAACGGTGGATGCGGCGGTGAAAGCGCGAGCACGAGATTATGGGTGGGTACTTGCTGATGAATATCACAGCGCCGCCCATAATCTCGCGTCTGCGCAACACGTCACCAGCGGTCACACTGTGCACATTGCACAGTCCCGCGAGAGTGGCACGGCTCATGTGCGAGATTATGGGCGGCGCTGTGATTTTCATCAGCAAGTACCCGCCCATGATTTCGTGCTCGTGTGACGCCCTGGACCCCAGGGGTCACAGGTAACAACACCTACCACATTACACACACACCCCCATCCCTTGTGAGGACACATCAGTCACCCGAAGGGGAGACCTGATGCCTTCTTCAGGGCCAGTAGGGCACACCAGGTGGTCGGAGAAAGGTGGAAAGCCACGCCCACCAAGGAGACTACTGCCCTGAGGCAGGAAATACAAACAGACTAGTCAGAGAGAGGGACAGTGACAGGAGGTGTGGAGGAGCAGAGCTGTCAGGGACCCGGGTTGGAGCCTGGGATCCCCGTAACGTCAGGCAGGCAGACGGTGGTGGCCGCCTGCAGGAGTACTGCTACAGCAACCGGCGGAACTGTAGGGACCGGGCCAGGGTTGGAGCCCGCCGGCCCTGAACCGGGGAGTCAACCATTTACTGGAGCACCAGAAACCTGGTACTCAGACCCCGTCCTAGCTTAGAAGCCACTGAGTATAGGCAAATTAGCTGATTGCTGTCTGGACCTCACGGGTTCATCCTCACCTAAAGTCCTGAAAGAAGGCAAAAGCCCACCGATACCGGGTGAGAGCCACCGCCAAGGGCCAAACATCCGACTGGCCAGCGCCTGCGGGCAACCAAGGGCTCCTCCGGCAGCTAAAACGCCGGGGAGCGGGCTACCACTGTCCAGGCAGGGGAGCCAACAGTAAAACAAGAGGTGCAAGGGAAAGGGGCCACCATCAGCCTCACAAGGAACACAAGCAGCTGGCTGCGGGACCCGACCAAACCCGAACTTTGGTTTACCAGTGACTCTCTGTGTGTGAATTAATTGTGAGTACACCAGTGCCATCCGGGCATGACACTGCACCGCAGTACGGCACCTTGCACCCCGACAACAACACAATCGCCAGTCCCCCCAACCGGGCCCCGGGACACACCGCCCCTACCCACGGAGGGGCTAACATCTAGGCTGTGGCCGCAACACCGATCCCGGGAATACCCTCCACTCCAGCCGCAGCAGTGGTGCATCCCGTCACCACGACCCGTGGGTGGCGTCACGACCCGTCTGACGACAACGCGGCCCCCGGCTGCGGACCTCGTCCCACACCACCACCACCCCACTGCCACCCCTTAACAGAGCGACGTGGCCCCCGGTCCGGAGGCGCTCGTGCCACCGACAACCCGAGCCCAGATCTCGAGCGGCTCGGCCCAAGCAGCGGAGAGCGGCCTGGTCCCTCTCAGGGCGGTACACTCGCACTTTCACCGCCGCCTCCAGCATTCTGCGCAAGCACTGGCAAGCTTACCTCACGTCACCTCTTTGAAATTGCATCATGGGGGACGGCCTAAAGCAACAGGAGGCAGACTAACGGACACCAGAGAACCCGCCCCCGTGTACCATTATCAAGATCTGAATACAAAAAGGTACCACTTTATAAAGTCTTTATTTTGGTCAGAAAGGGGTCACAAGATAAACAGGAACCTTGCTAGTATGCAGCCCAGGAGCTGCTGAGGGGGAATCTTCTAGGTTTAGTGCAAGATTTCTGATGACAGGTTCCCTTTAACATTTATAAACAACTTCTTCCATAATTAAGAATTACACTTGATACACTTAGCAAAAAATATGATTATTCAGACTCTTCCCCAATCACACCCAGAGTGTAGGATATCCCCCACGCTGTTCTTAGACCCTTCTACTGTATATATCATAGCCATTGTATTTTCCTTTTGTATCCAGGCCCATGATCATGATGCATGGGGCTACTCAACAAAATTCATAAAAAAGGAGAACAAAAATGTAGATCCTCTTCCCCCAGTGCCTCTAGAATAATGGAGCATCATACTTTGACACAAAATGTGACCCTTTTAGTACTTTCTAAAAAATAATATATGTTTAGGGTAAAGAGACTGGATTTAATCTTCTGACAAAGGATCAGTTTTGAAGCCAAGTTGTAGGAATTACAATTCTGAATGGTCGCTGTAACTTATGCAAAGCATATTACATAAAGGAAACATTGTTGAGATGCATTCTTGCAAATCCAATACACACTTTATCTTTCCAGGCAGCCTTTTCTACACACATCTACAATTTGCTGAGTAGGTGATTCTGGTTATCTTCTTAAATATATTACATGCCAATAACATTATGCACAAATCTAAAGCATTCTTATGGGCATCGTATTGTACGTGAGACTAGTTTTGTGTAAAACACTGTTTGCTGTATTGTGAATGAACATAAGCGAATAATTGTGTTAGTGAGGCCATCCATGGAGCGTGCAGCACGTTGGGAGATTTGTGTTACCTTTCACTTCCAAATGCTGAAATGATATTATGTCTTTTTATCGAATTTGGGGGGTACACAGATGAGCACCAGCCAGATACGACAGATGGCCTCTTTAGGTGAATATCTTCTGGATGAACAAAGAATGACTTGCTAATTTATTTTCTGAAGAAGTGGGCTGCAGTGTGATGGGATCTTGATTTCTCTTCTAAAACGGATTGTACAGGATTAAAAAAATATATATATATATATATATTATTCTAGAAACTGCGCCACTATTGTCTGTTATTGCAACCCAGCTCCATTAAAGGGAATGGGAGTGAGAAGCAATATCACACACAATCTGTGGACTGGTGCAGTCTTGTGCTCTTTAGAAAATGCTCAGCACTTTATTTTTTTTATCTAAATAGGGTCAAATTCTGTACTGATCAAGTCTTTCATATGTCTGTATGGAGCTCCATTTTTCCCATACAATACTCCAAATCTAGCGCCCCACGGGGGCAGGTGGTTAACCTACTAATTGCCGGGCCGTTTTGGTTCGGGTCAGGCGATGTGATGGGTGGCCTTGCCCGGTTCCATTGCCACAAGGTGTACAGTAAATGGTGGGGAAAACGGGGTGTTGGGGAAAGTTTGTTGTGAGGCCCCTGAGGTATGTGGCCAAGGAATAGCCGCTGCTGCAGAATTCCTTGCTGGGGCAGGTGTTATGGCAGCTGGGATGGTGTCACTCCCCACAGGAGGAGCGGGCCCAGGTGGATAACAAGGAAATGGAAGTCCCCTGGGAGCACCGGAGTGCGGGGCGACTGCATTGCTAATCAGAGTCTGAGTCGGCAACTGCAGTTTCAGGTTCTTTTACTCACTGATTTAAAGCTGCTCCAAGGTGCTGTTCTCTGTCGTCGGGTGCTCCGGTCAATCCCAAGCAAGTAAAGGGCCACCACTGGAGTATGAAGAGAGAGAGAGGGAGAGAGTGTCCTTTTCCTAGGATGTCCCCCTCAACAGTTAGGTACCCGGGCAGAGCTTCCGCTCCAAGCCCCAGGCCTAGCAAAGTCCAAGAGTTCCAGAAGTGCCTTGTCAGAACTACGGTCCCAACTCATCTGTCTGTATGTGAGTGTGTTGCGCCTACTTCTACTCCCAAGTGGAACCCGACCCCCAGGTGGCTAGCTTCAGTGACCGGGGAAGTCCCATGGATCGTGATGGCCACCCCCCTGCCTACCCTGAGCCATCTCACCCTGTGTGAAGACTCCTAAGTTGTATGTAGAGTGAGAATGTGGAACACTGGTGATTACCCCCACCACCCTTACCTAAGATGGATACTGCACCTTTACTGAGGCGCAGTACCCTGTGGCGACCAGAGCCTCAGGGGTGCCACACATACAATATAGCTTTAAAAAATATGCAAGTTGGCAATGTGCAGCTGTGGCGCCCCAGCGGTCTGGTTGCCACAGCAGTGTTGCCCTCCTCAGAAGGGTTAATGCTGAGCCTGGAGGTAGCTGGGGAAATCCGTTGGCCAGTAAGTGCCATTATTCAACACAGTTTCTCTCCCAGGCCAGCAGAGGGAGCTCTAAACCTGGAGTTCCAGGGAGGATCCCTTAAGCTCTTACCTGAGGGAGGAGTTAGTTAGTCTGTGAGGAGAGTTCAAAGAGACAAGAACTCGAGTAGTGTGGTGTGTGAGCTGGGAGCTGAGCTTTATCGCTCAGCCCAGGAAAACACATCCACAAAGAGGCAAAAAGGAGAACATTGGGAGTGGAGCATAGCCAGCTCACCCCGATGTCGTAGCTAAAGAAACTGAATACCGGAGTTCAGGCCCACTCGAGTACTCGAGTACCAGTGGTCGCATCCGGAGGACGAGAGGACTGCAGGTCTCTGTCCACCCCACACCCGGAGGTGCAGCTGTAGAGCCAGGACTAGGAGCCCCGATATAAAGAATGGCACCTGTGACAGTCCACGCAGCCCGCCATATGGGGGGAGGTAATAAATTACCTCAGAGAGCAACAGAACAGGTCTCAGCATACTGAAACAGTGGGACCCTGTTTACTCAGACAGAGCGTAGGGAGCAGGTCTCATTACTCACCTGGCCAGTGCGAGTTCCCTTACTGCTTCCAGGCTACCGGACCGCCATTACCACCTGTCACCGGCTCCCAGGACTTCACTGGTTGTTAAGGACAAGTAAAGGAAACTGTAAAGAGAATCATTGTTTGTCTGTTCCTTTCCACTGCCCTATCGGCCCTGCACCTCATTAGCAAACACCATAGACTTTATCAAGCACCAAAGGTTGCCCCGGAGTACCCGCTCTACCTGTGGAGAGCAAGAAACACCTCAGCTGCCATAACATCAGCCCCGGAGGTCCCTTCCAGCAGCTGCGGCTCCATAGCTGCAAATTACCACAGGTGGTGTCACAAATCTTAAATAAACATTATCTTCACCTCCCCATGCCGCCACATTTAATTGACTCCACCAGGGTCACGGAGTCGGGTCCCACCACCGCTGACTACCCCGGACTAGTCCGGCCTGACACCGAGTCACCTAAGGCCCTGGGGCTGGCGAGTCACAGCTGCAACTAGAGGGAGATAAGAACGTTCTGCCTAATACATACTAGAGATGATTGTAGTTAATGATAAGTGAATTCAAGTCAAATTTCCTGAAATATGCATATCCGGTTGAATTCAAACAATGTGCAATTTGATTTTGTCACAATGTGACTGCAGGATATCGAGGAACAGGGGTCATCTATACTATCCCTCCTGCCTAGTCCCTAGGCTATGCCTAACCTGTAGATTATTCCTGATAGTGGAGATTCTCCTGACCAGAACTAAACTATTCCCCCTCCAGGGAAGGAAGGGGCAGGAGTGTGATGGCAACAAAGATTAACAGACAAACAAAACTCAGACACACTGCAAACTCACAGGAACAAACAGTAAGAAATTAAGGAAAAAAGCAAGAGAAATAAGGCAGAAACAAAAAGGACAACAAAGGTTAACACCACAACCGCTCACAGCAACAAAGTACTACAACCAACAGTAAGTCTGTGTCTCAACACTTCACCAGACCAGTACAGAGAAGCTGTAGCTGACATTAAAGGAAGCGTCCCGTCAGCATATATAGGAGGGAGCGAATGTGGCTGGCTGCCCACAGCATGTGATCAAAGGAGACTAACAAGCAGTCCACCAGAGATTAACTCATGTTAGCCTGCATATGAGCTACAAGTCTGTGGGTCAACACACGAGTCTGCCTGTGAGTATTACATACATCAGAGATGTGGGCAAGCAGAGTGCCAGCATCTGTAGTAATAATAATAATAATAATTTTATTCATTTATATAGCGCTATTAATTCCACAGCGCTTTACATACATTGGCAACACTGTCCCCATTGGGGCTCACAATCTAGGTTCCCTATCTGTATGTCTTTGGAGTGTGGGAGGAAACCGGAGTACCCGGAGGAAACCCACGCAAACACGGGGAGAACATACAAACTCCTTGCAGATAGTGTCCTTGGTGGGATTTGAACCCAGGACCCCAGCGCTGCAAGACTGCAGTGCTAACCACTGAGCCACCGTGCCGCCCGTCTCCACAGATCCTAATGCCGCCATGATAGTCGGCGATGTTTGTAAAAACTTCCTTGTGACAGATTTGTGTAAATTTCTCATAACTGTTTCTCACCATTTAATAAATTGTATCTGTTTCAGATTATTGCATAGGCATGAGATATCCCCTATCTATGCAGCATTCCCTTTATCTCTCTTAGACCCGGCCTCTCTGAAAAGTGCTCACCGCACACACCAATGGAAATACCTTCTCTACCCACCAGAAGTGTGAACTTCACCCAATTTATAGGAGCATAATTCACACTTACCGTTTATCTTACAGCTACTTTTACATTCCATAATAGTCTACAATTCTAAAGACTATGATGAAAAGACAAGATTCATATGTCCAGAGGGAGCATCATGACTACCACAGACTCTCCTATGCTTGAACTCTGCTAATCTCTGTTGCATTTCACTTCCAATTTACAAAGACCACTTTAAGAGAAACTCAGAGTGAGAGTAGAATAATATAGAGCAGGAGACCCTGATTCCAGGGATATGTCACTTATTAGGCTGTGTGTTGTAGTTTCAATGCAATTAGAATTTTCCTAGCAGGAGATTATCACTCTTGGACTACAGTTCCCACAACAAACAGTCAGGGTAATCTGTATAGCCCCCCCCACACCACTGATTGGCAGCTTGCTCACAATTCACAGTGTACACACAAAGCTGCCAGTCAGGGGTATTTATGGGGTTATGCATAGCTGAGAAGTCTTAGCATATAGGCAAAACAGGTGTTTCATGAAAACTACACTAAGCAGCTTATTAAGTGATAAATCCCTGCAATCAGACTTTCTTGCCCTATATTATGCTGCTATCGCATTATATAGAAAAAAACCTGCTGACAGGTTCACATTTAACACATTAAGGCAAACAGCATACACTACTGAGAAACTTTACACTGTTAGCCGCAGAACAATTCAACTACGTCAAATTTATTTTCTGCAAATAAAATTTTGGGGTAAAATTTGCTTAAATACGCAAATTCGAATTTCAAAAGCTTTGATAATTTTTAATATAAACACAATGAGCAGAACAATAAAGGCCACTTTACACGCAGAGATAAATCTTTGGCAGATCTGCGGTTGCAGTGAAATCATGGACATATTGTTCCATTTGTACACAGCCACAAACCTGGCACTGATTGTCCACAATTTCACTGCAACCACAGATCTGCCACAGATTTATCTCTGTGTGTGTGACAGGGCCTTAAGTCTAATACTCCTGCTTCATCATGAATTTATAAAGCAGATTAGATTGCAAAAAAAATCTATCCAAATTATTGTAGATGGTTTTTTTTTTAAAAGCCAGACACTTTGAGGTCTTATAAGTGGCATTTCATCATGACTTATGGCTCTGATGATGAGCGAGAAAGGCAAACACATACACTCCTGATGATGACAATTGGGCAAATTTAGTTCACCGTTTGTTGTTTGTGTGAAAGGCACCTCAAAAACTCCAGCTTGGTCATATACCTTTTCTTTTTTACTATCAACTTAATCTTTGAAATAATGTTTCTGACCTGAATATTAAGTAACAGGCCATGATTTTTAATTTGATTACTGTTTTTTGTCAACCTATTTGCACTCCTTTCAAATGGCGTTTGTTATGGTGGGATATTGTGGGTTGTGTATAATTTTGTGTAGGTTCGTATTTTAGGTGTGCTGCTCTGTCCACATCTGTCCACCTCTGTGAACATTGTCCTGTTTGTAGGTTTAATCACCCCCTGCCGAACGTTTGTCATTAAGTCTGGGGGAGGGGGCCTGGGATCCACCTAAACTCTCTGATTACCTGGAAGATTGTGCAGTCTGTCAGACAATTTCAAGAGATAAGGAAGAAGATTGATCTTCTGGGGGGAGAAGCTGCATCTATAGGCAGCACCCCAGAGAGCCACTGAGAAACCCCCTTTTGACTTGAAAAGGACGCTGGAGGATTGTGACTTATCCCCAGGACATTTATGCCATTACTAGACTATTTTACCCTCTGTGTGGTGGATTATTTTATGAACCTTCTGATTTTGCTTGGAATAAATGTTCTTTGGATTGATCCCTGATCTCTCGATCTGTTGATTGTGTGATATAGGAGAAGGACCCCCTGATAGCATTAGAATGAAAATCCAGTGAAGGTAGTTGGGAAGACACAGATCCCAAATCACCCCTCTCTCTCCACAAACAAGGACTTTTCACTCTATCATTTAAAAAAAAAAAAAAGCAAACCTGAACTGCAGTCAGATAACAGCTGCTCCCCTCCAGGGTTACCAACTCAATTATAGTTATTCAAAAATCATGGCAAAACAACTTTTTTGTTATGGCAGATTTAGATTTTAAAAGATACAGTATATTTACATTGACTTTAAATGGTAAAATAATGGTAATTGTAATCTTAATATGCACAAACTCATCTAGCTTCATAAAATTTGCAACTATATAACATTTTTATCAGGACAGGGGAAAAAGTGCCCTATTTTTAGAGTCCAGCAATTTCTGGATGCTTGGCAACTCTCCTCCACTTATGCCAAAAAGGTTTTGTGTGTCACACTGTGTTTGGCTTTAAACTCGCTGAGTGTCATGGCGGCACCGGACGCTGTTCACACTGTAGAGTCTGACAATCCTCACTATGCCTCTTTTGGTGCTTTAGAGTTACACAGACAGGCTCGGGCGTCGACCAGCTGTGTGCTCATTAGTGATCGGTCTTGAGGAGTTCATTTGTACTTGCCTGCTGGTTACTTTTGGAATATATATTGTGTGACATGTATCACAGTCACTCCCTGCATTTTTAAAATGGAGAAGCCTGTCTTCCCATGCATACTATAGCTACACCAATCCATGTGCTGTTGTATCCCAGTCCTGTTGATGATTGTATTGCTTTATGCATGGAGTAGTTGAGTTCTCCTGTCATTTTGTTGTTTCCTTCCTTGCCTTTATTTTCATCCTTATCACTGTTTGTCTAATACCGCTTTGTGAGTATGCTGAGCGATAGAGCTTTGGTTTTCCCTGTTTGTCTTTATCTGGGGGTTCAACCACTCCTGTCTTGCCCCTCCCCTGGGGTGAGGGAGAAGGGATATTAGATAAGGGCTGTTCAGGAGCAGGGCAAGGAAGGTGTCTCAGACATCGTCACTATTAGACTTACCTCTGGGATGAGGGACAGCTAGGCCCCCCTCACCTGAGAGCCAGAATAGAAGCTCCAGTTATCCCATCACAGCCCTTGAAATTATGTTCACAAACTCCAGAGACTAGCCTTAACATGATGCATACTAGAGGGAGTATGAACAAAGAAGGATTATTAGCTCACCATTGGAAATTTGATTTAGTCCATTTCATGATGCCCATAAGAAGTCGTGTTAAAGAGCAAGCGCTTGGATGCTGAGTGGAAGCAACAAAGAAGATAAAGTTCAGCACCGAAATAAAACACTTGTCTTTATTTCAAATAGTTAATAAATGGTGAAGTTAAAAACCACAGTCACACTGACGCATTTGGAAGTGTCTTTAATCATAGGGGATTAAGGACACTTTCCGGAACGCGTCAGATGTTACTGTACCTTTTAACTTCACCATTCATTAACTATTTGAAATAAAGACAAGAGTTTTATTTCGGTGTTGGACTTTATCTTTTTCGTCGCTACTAGAGGGAATAGGCAACTAGCAACTGAACAGCAGAAACTAGAGAGAAATTGGTGGACACTAGATACTTGAAAGAAAACGTAACAGGAAATCAGAAAGTGGGGAAATAATTCTCTTTAAATCAATATAACTAATTGACACCTAGCACCATTGTTTTTCACCACTTGTCTTGAGATTCAATTAATCTTAACCAACTACTGAGTATAAATGCAAACCATCTATAATGGCTTTGAGATGAAATGCGGGTTCCATGTTTTGGTGACTATTTTTCGTTAAACAACAGCCAGGCCAGCCAACATCAATGAAGTGTGTCAGTTCATGATGTTCGGTAGGAGCTAAAATCACTGAATTAGAACATATTTCTAACAATGAGCAGTGATCTTGGCATTACATATGTTACAATTCAGTTACAGCTCAGCAGGTTTTATTTTTCTTGCTCAATAGGCTTTTTTTTCCGCAATGACCAAAGGACAAGTTGCAATGCACTGGTGGTGGACCTTGCCAAACATCCTGAACTATGACCAAATATTAGAGATGAGCAAATACCGAAATATTCATATTGTCTATACTCGTAACGAGTACTTTGTAATATTTGTGTATTCGTTACGAATAGTAAGTACAATGCAAGTCAATGGGAAATGCGAGTAATTTTCTGCAGTACCCAACAGAAAGCTCTGGGGGCCTGAGAAAGAGGCTGAAATGGATAGGAAAGTGATGAAACTGAATGAGGAGAGCCTGGAGAATATGCCTGCAGGCATTTTTGACTCACATATGGTTATTGGGATCCCCTGGTGCCACATCGAAGAACTTTTCTTTTTGCATGTTCTATTCTAGCCCATATAATAGTTCAGTTTGGACAATAGAGTATTTACAGCATTTAAGCTGGGTTCACACTAAGCGACAGCGACAACGACGTCGCTGTTACGTCACCATTTTCGGTGACGTAACAGCGACCTTGTAAGTCGCTGTTATGATCGCTGCTTAGCTGTCAAACACAGCAGAAATCATAACGTCGCTGTGCTACATGTGCAGAGAGCAGGGAGCCGCGCTTAGCGCTGGCTCCTTGCTCTCCTAGGTACAGTAAACATCGGGTTAATTAACCCGATGTGTGCTGCAGCTACATGTCACAGTGCAGAGAGCAGGGAGCCGCGCGCACTGCTTAGCGCTGGCTCCTTGCTCTCCTTGCTACAGTATACATCGGGTTAATTACCCGATGCGTACTGCAGCTACATGTGCACAGAGCAGAAGCCGGCGCTGGCAGCAAGAGCGGAGGCTGGTAACGAAGGTAAATATCGGGTAACCAGGGAAAGGTCTTCCCTTGGTTACCCGATGTTTACGCTGGTTACAGCTTACCGCAGCTGCCAGACGCCGGCTCTTGCTCACTTCATTTCGTCGCTCTCTCGCTGTCACACACAGCGATGTGTGTGTCACAGCGGGAGAGTGACGACCAAAAAATGAAGCTGGACATTCAGCAACGACCGGCGACCTCACAGCAGGGGCCAGGTCGTTGCTGGATGTCACACACAGCGACAGCGACGGGACGTCGCTGCAACGTCACAGAAAATGGTGACGTAGCAGCGACGTCGTTGTCGTTGTCGCTGTGTGTGACACCAGCTTTAGAGTAGGACCCAGATAAGAGTTACATCTTGACGATTGTTTCTCAGCACAGATAAAGATAAATTTAGCCACCTTTATTTGCTAAGTAACTTATGTTTTGAAAAAATATTGTCAAAAAATTTTGCATTACATTTTTCATGTTTTCTTAGCAGTAATGCGTATTCAATTTCCAATATTCACCATCTACATTCTTGTTTTTCTCCTTCTCTTTACTTGAGTGCAACTGCTATTTTTCAATGGAGTAGGAGTACTGTGCTGGTTTGTCTACTGCACAATGTGCATGGTGTTTACAAAAATTAGCCCCATGGGCTGAGTCATGGTTGACGCAGGAAGGAAACGGCTTTATATGACATTAACAGCAGTAGCCAAAATGAACATTTTGTGATAATTTAATTTGGCTTGCTCTCATCTGGAGGGATTGCAAACTGTGGAGAAATCCAGTCCTTGTTGAATTAATTAGAGTAAGTCTGTCTGCATTTTCTGTGGAGAGGCCTATCAATGATGATTGCCCCAGCAGATCTGGAAACACGCTCTGACATCACACTAGCAGCTGGGCACGCCAGCACCTTCAAGGCGCATAAGGAGAGGTCGGCTAAGTGTTCAGTTTGGGGACCCAATAATTAAAGGGAACTGAAGCATCAGACAGGATGCAGGTATGGTCCCTTAAGTTCCCCTTAACCATATTGTGCAACTTCTACCTCCTTGGCAATGTTACAGGCACAGATAGCCCTTGTTGATGTCCTGCAATTTTTTTGGAACCACAGTTTGCACACATTTTCCCCCCACCTCTGTTGGTCCTGGTGTTGGTGTCTCTCCCAATTAATCCTTGATGATAAAAAGAGGCGGTAAGGAGAAAGTGCAAAACGGCCGTCGTCTGACGTGTCGGGTGGTTCTCCCCCTCCCCGCTAGCCCAAGAATGTAACCTCCACTTGTAAATAAAGAAATTCCTGCACTGCAAGAACTGGTGAGTGCCTGCATCTCTTCTTATATACATTAAGAAGAGGCGGTAACTTTGCCGCCAGTGTTGTCTGAGGGTGATGTTTTCATCAACTGATCTACAATGACCCTCTTGAAGGCTTCCATTGAGCAACCTTTTGGTGACTCCAAAAGGAGAGAAGGAAATTTTTCCTTGTACTATGGGTCCAGAAAGGTGGCCACCCAGTATAGGTTGTTGGATAAAATGTGTATCACGCGAGGATCTTGCCACAGACACTTACACATTACGAAAATCTGGCTCCGTTGCCACAAGCTGGGCACTCAAATGTTCTTCTTTGAGATTATACAGTGATTGTTTCAACAGACACTGCAGCGGGATGGTTAAGCTGACAATAACCTGATCACCGCTCGTGAGCTTGGTGCAGTACTCAAAGTTCTCAAGAACCTCACAAATGTCAGTGATCCACACTCACTGGACAGTTGTTATTGTGGTGGCTTACTCTCAGTCTGACAGGCATGTTGAAACTGGTATTCAGTTACTGCCCTCTGCTGCTCACTAATGTTCACCAACATATGATATGTAGAGTTCCACTGCGTAGGCAAGTCACAAATGAATCGATGACTTCGCAAATTCTAGTGCTTCTGAATCACTGTAAGTAAGACCAGCAAAAGCGGTAGAGGAATGGCGGAAATGGGCACTAATATAGCGCACCCTCTCAAGTGAACATGAGCTTAAACGTTGCATGTACATCAACTCCTACTCCAGCTCACTTTTTTTTTTACCTTCTCAAGTAGGTATGGCAAGTCAGGGCATGTTTTCAGAAATTTCTGAGCAACTAGGTTCATCATGTTAGCCATACATGGAACATGTACCAGCTTTCCCACCTTTAAAGCTGTCACCAGGTTGGGCCCATTATCGCAGATAACCAGACCGGGTTGGAGGTGCAGCAGGGAGCGCCACTGATCGGTCTGCTCTTTTATACCTTGCCACAGCTGTGCTGCAGTGTATGCTTTGTGACCTAAACATATCAGCTTCAGAAGACCCTGTTGCAACCTTGCTGATGCGCTACTGCACAGCTCCCAGCTTGGCAGTGATGGGGAGGGTAATTCAGCAGAAGATGAGGAGCAGGAGGAGGAGGAGAGACAGGAAGTGGCATATGATGATACGGAAACACTGGTAGAAGTTGGGCCCGCTATTCTTGGTGAGGGTAGGATGTGTAATGTTACAGTTTTTGACTTTGTCACAGCCACCACCAGATTCACCCAATGTGCAGTGACAGATATGTATCATCCCACTACATACCCATCTTCCTCTGTGTTACTGTACTGGCTATGTATATCAATGGTCCAGGTCAGATCAGTGGACTCATCGTTAACCACCTCGTCTTCCCTCTCATCCTCCTTCCCACTTGAGATTGTAGGCTGATTGTAGGCTGACCTGATGGCAACAGTGCCTCATCATCATCAGCCTCCACCTCTGTGGGCATTAAATCATATTTCTCAAAATGGCTTTCTTCTGGCAGTAGGTCCTCAAATACTTGTGCATCAACGCATGCCACCCCCTCATGTCCCTCTTCAATGCTGCATGGCGAGAGGCCAGAGCCAACCAAAGGATATGTACAAAACAGATACTCAGACTGGCCAAGCTTGGGGTCATATGTCTCCTGTGTCCTAGCTAAGCAAACTTTGACCCCAAAAATATTGTGGAGAAAGTACAAGTGAGTACTTTGTGCCAGGCGGCAAAAATGGTAGAGTCCTGCTTTGTATTTGCAAAAGCCACTGGCAATGTATTAATGTGGCTGATGTGGACAGACGGCACAAGCGGGCTGCGAACCCCTAAATATTGTGGAAACTGGAACGATGCTTTACTATATCAGGCAGCAGTAAATGCTAGAGTACTGCTTTGTAATTATTTTCAAAAGCCACTAGCAACATATTAATGTGGCTGATCTGCATGCCACAATGCAGGTTGTGAATCTCTAAATATTGTGGAAACAGGTCCAGATTGCCTACCTAATCTACAATCTCTCCCTGCCTGCTGTGACTTTGTTCAGTGCTGTCAGCTCTTTGAAGAGCTATTCTATTCTGGTTTCTGGATGGTACTATGGAGGTAGTACACTGCTTTAAAAACTGTCCCTGGTTGGAGATTGGTCCCTCCCTACACTACACTGACCTATACTGCAGGTAGCACTGAAAAGGGCTTTTTGTGTTAAGAGGCCTCCACTCTCCCTAGCAGCTGCTTGCTCTATCCCTACACTGATACAACGCTGGCTCCGGATGCAATGTGCGCAAAATGGAGGTGGAAGGTCTTTTATATATCCTATGATGCTGAGCAGCCAGCCAATCACAGTAATGCCCCAAACAGGATGACTGCGGCATTACTGTGATTGGTTAAGAAGCCCAGCATGTTTAGTGGCTGCAAATCAGGCACCAAAACAGCTGGGCGGGACATCCGAATATAGCAAGCCGAATACACCATTACTCGCAATATAACGAATAGTCCGAATACCGCAATATTCTGCAAATAGCGAATAGTGACAAATACATTCGCTCATCACTACCAAAGGTGCATTGGGATGGCCGCTGTGAGACAGTGCTAAAGTGGCACCACAGTGCCAAATAAGATCATGTGCCTTAATTAGACAAGGCAGCCTTGTCTGTTTTCGTTTAAGTGGTATTCCCAGCTTCAAGATCCTATCTCGATATGCAGTAGGTGTAATAATAATAGTAAATACCTCCAGTTAGAGATGTAGTATAATTCTCCTATATCGCTTACCTCATATGCAGGGTATTGCAGTACCTAAAGTATCCTTGATTACGACCACCACATCATGACAGTTAATTAGTTAGATAATTGCTAGTGGTCATAACCATGGATACCTAAGCTACTGCAATGCCCTGCACATGTGGTAAGTGACATAGTGAGTCAGGAGAACTATACTACATTTTCTAATTGGAGGTATTTGCTAATATTATTATTATTACACCTACTACATATTGGGATAAAATCTTGTAAATGGGAATATCCCTTTAAGGATTATCTCTTCCTACTGCACTACACTCTCTGAGGAAGCATGGTGCAAAAAGTACATTGTAGAAAGTAAATGAAGAACCCACATATGATGGAAACTAATATAGGTGGGCCTTAAAGGGAATGTGTCACCTTTTTGAGCTTTTTGAGTTATTAACATAACTATACAGCTGAAATTTTTCAGAACTGTATACCTCCGCGATAATGGTTTGTTCAGTTAAAATCATTTTTTATGGCTTTGATCTGCCAGGCTATGGGGCATGCACTGCCCAGAAGATAAGACTGTCTCCGGTCTACATCATAAAATGTTTCTCATCCTCTTCAGTGTTCTTTTGATGTCAGGTGTGTAGCCAGAAACCTTTCTGAGAGCACTGTCTTCAATTCTGATGTGTGCATGCACCGGAGAGTCACTGGAATTTCCAACTCAGTGATCTCCGAAGCACAATAAATGTGAAATCCACACTTCGTTCCTCCCGACCAGCAGACAAGCAATTTGGTTTCCTAAGCCCTAGTTTAATGAAATCCTGCTAGCTTGCTTTGACTGCTTTGCCTGAGCACATCAAAATTGAAGACAAAGTCTACAGATGGGTGGAACAATGCAGAGGAGTGACGGCAATAAAGGGGTTTTACACGGAGTGACATCGCTAACGATGGCACCCGCCCACGTCTTTTGTGTGTCACGGGCAAACCGCTGCCCATGGCGCACAATCTCGCTTGTCCGTGTCACACGTACAGCCCTCCCTAATGACGTCACTGTGGGCGGTGAACAACCTCCCCTGAAAGGGGGAGGTTCGCTCGGCGTCACAGCAATGTCACAGAGCGGGCCACCAATAGAAGCGGAGGGGTGGAGAGCAGCCGCATCACCATCACTCCTACCTCGGTGCTCGTTGAGGACACAGGTACGCTGTAGTTCATCGTTCCCGAGGTGTCACACATAGCGATGTATGCTGCTACGGGAACGACGAACAACCTGCATTCTGAACAAGCAACGATTTTTTGAAAATGAATGACGTGTCAACGATGAATGATTTGGTGAGTATTTTCCATCGTTAACGGCCGCTCGTTGATGTCACATGCAACGCCATTGCTATCGATGCCGGATGTGCGTCGATATATCGTTAGATACGTCATTGCGTGTAAGGGGGCCTTAAGAATGAGCAGGTGCGGGATTTCTGACTGCATACCTGATATCACAGGTAGAGACTGAAGAGAAGGAGAGGAGAAATCTTGTATACTGAAGACCGGTGGTAGGCTTATCTTCTGAGCAGCATACACTCCTTAGCCTGGAAGATAGAAGCTATAAAATATGAACAAGCCATCAACTAAGAGGCATACATTAATGACTAATTTCAGCTGTATACAACCTGTATAGTAATAACTCAACAAGCTCAAAATGATGACAGATACCCTTTAATTATTTAATGAACTTTGTTTTCAACATAAGATCTGTGCAATGTAAAGCAAATGGGAAACATTATTTTCTATTATTTTGGTTGCAATTTACCCAATAATGTCTAAGTGACAACAAACCTTTAGGGGCCCTTTGCACACTACGACATCGCAGGTGCGATGTCGGTGGGGTCAAATCGAAAGTGACGCACTTCCGGCGTCGCTCTCAACATCGTAGTGTGTAAATCGTTTTAACTACGATTAATGAGTGCAAAAGCTTCCGTATTGTATTATCGGTGTAGTGTCAGTCATTTTCAATATTTTGGCTGCTGCGATGGTACGATGTTGTTCCACGTTCCTGCGGCAGCACACATTGCTGTGTATGAAGTCGCAGGAGCGAGGAACATCTCCTACCTGCGTCCCGTCTGCAATGCGGAAGGAAAGAGATGGGCGGGATGTTTACGTCCCGCTCATCTCCGCCCCTCCGCTTCTATTGGCTGCCTGCCGTGTGACGTCGCTGTGACGCCACATGACCCGCCCCCTTAGGAAGGAGTGACGTCGCAGGGCAGGTGAGTTCATGTGAATCTGCCATAGCGATAATGTTTGCTACGGCAGCTATCACCATGATATGGCAGCTGCAACAGGGGCGGGGACTATCGCGCTCGGCATCGCAGCATAGGCTTGCGATGTCGTAGTGTGCAAAGGGCCCCTTACAGCCTGATAGATTGCATTTTCTTACTTTATTCCACAGGCTTAGTCTTTCAATTCCACTTATTAGTGTTATGGTGATCTCTCTCAGATCCCTGAGACAGTGTTTGCCGATGTTATTCTATCACCATGTTTTATGATGTTTGACTATATTTGAATAGAAATAGAATCATGATCCCACCTGATCTCATGCCTAATATACTCTCCTCCACATAGAATTTGCCACACCAAAAAAGTAAACATCATGGAATGATAGAAATCAGATTAATAGACATATTAGTATTATGCAAATGATGAAAAAAAATGGAATAAACATATTTAAAATATCTTGATTTATTCAGTATAAACCATAATCCAAGGAGTAGGACCAGTGTGATGTTCACTCTTGAAGAACCATTTATGGCATTGCCCTCTTTGATCTTGAGACAATTCTCCAGCACTCCTTATGTCCAAGACAAAAGCAAGATTGAAATGGAATGATCTCCATTTCAGCCTCGATTGCTCCATTATAGACTCAGGTTTCCTTCTATTTGGAGACCAAATAGGCAACACCATGAAGAGACCTTCACAAAGGAATGTCACGCTACTGACACACCCACCCCAGGGCCGGGGGACACTCGGAAGCGGGCCGGACTAGTCTGGGGATGTCAGCGATGGTGGGGTCCGGTTCCATGACACTGGCGGTGTCTCAACAATAAAGGGAGGATGATGATGGGAGTTGTATTTTTGGATCAAATGACGTTTGTGACGCCACCTGTGGTTTTGCGATTATGTGCGCTGCGGGTTCCCCGGGGCAGTTGGTGATGGCGCAGCTGAGGTGATCTTGCGCCCCACAGGTGGAGCGAGACCCTGGGGCATGGTTGGAAAGTCTATTTTGGAAACCCGGTGAACTTCAGGGTGCAGGGTTGTGATACGGATAGTAACGGACCAACACAGCAGTTTCTTTACCTCCTTCCTTTTACTCTGCAACAACCGGTGAAGTCCTGAGAGACCGGTATAGATGGTGGTAGCGATCCGGTTGGCCTGGAAGCAGTTGGGGGGTATTTCCCTGGCCAGGTGAGTATCTTCTCTTCTACAAGACCCCGCTGTGTTAGTTCAACAGAGTCCCTCTCTGCTGGGACTTATGGTACTACCCGTTACCCGTATGGTAGGCTGAGCGGGCCTTCACTGGTGCCGCTCTGCTGGCAATGACTCCTGGTCCCTGATGTGCGGCTGTACCGTCACAGTCCTCCTGCCCTTCGGATTCGGTTACCGGGACTCAAGCACCCAGGCAACCACGGACTCCGATGTCCGGATTTTGGCGTTTTCTTCTGAGGCGAGCCGGTTCAGCCCTGCTCCCCAGATTTTTACTCCTGTGCCTCTCTGCAGACCTTGCTTTACTGGGCTGAGCTATCTTAGCCCCAGACCCCAGCTCGCATGTCCGCACTACTCAAGCTGCTCACTCTCACTCCTCTCTCTTCAACGGTCAGCTTCCAACTGTCACTTTTCTAACTCCTCCCCCAGGTCAGAGCTCCCTAGACTACTAGGTTAGAGCTCCCCCTGCTGACCTGAGTAGGAACTGTATTGTTAGTAGGTAATTACTGACTAAGGTACCACCCCCTCTTGCTTCCAGGCTTAATATTGACCTTTGTGGGGCAACACTACTGTGTCAACCAGACGGCTTGGGCACCACACTACTACACCTGGAATTGTGGTGCGGTGTCACATAATGTAAAATAGCCTGACTCCTCTAGACATCATTCTAAGTACACTAACAGCTCAGTGTTACAGTAATTTGATGGTGGAACTAGTGGTATAGTAATTACTAAAAGGTGTCCCAGGAACCATTTTTTAACATGACAAAGCCAGGCTAAATATTTGTGCTACTGTGAAAAGCCTGGATGGTCTAAATATGTTACCAAGGCTTGTAGTGTTTCAACACTTTTATTGGGCATTAACTTGTAAGTGTGTTCACTAGCCTTATGATATGTAGTATAGTGTATATCAGTCACTTTCTCCAAATTGGTATCATTCTGCATTTTAATAAAAATAAATACATTAAAAAAATGCATATTCCGTAAGCCTCATAATTGTAGCATAAAAAAAGGTTAAAATGCAAAATAAGAATTAAGACTTTAAAAAATCATTCACATGTCTATGTTTAATGTGCATTTTCTATCCATGTTTTTCAGGAATAGAATATACAGTATATCCAATATAGTCTAGGAGGCATGTTCTTTTTATTCAATTTGTCTATCTTTGGATATGGATCCATAAAAAAAAAAAAAACAGATAGCACTTGTATGCGTTGCAGAATCTTTAAAAATTGTTGCATTTTTTCCATATGAGAAGAATGGATGCTATTCTGAAAAAAATACATGTGCACCAAAAATTGCTAAAAAATAGATCCAGGACAATAATAAAAAGTCGGCTTTTTCTTACACGCAAAAAAAGAGCATTTGAAATAAAACCTAAGTGCCAGTTACGCACCACTAGGAGCAATTTTCCATTCTCCATAGCAATTATTTGAGATTGGGCAGTTGGGTCTTCTGAGTGAATAGGAATTTGTTTCCCACCCTTTATCGTAAATGTAGGAACATTTTGGTCACCTAAGGGTTTATTTAATTCCTTCAACCTATATAAGGGAAGTTGCCTTGATCACAGGCTTCTCCGTCAAACGCTTTAGATGCACGTGTTTAGAAAAGCATGCTAATAGCACTCAGTGTGTTCTTTTGCATATAATTACTGTAGATAAACATTTATGTCCTTTTTATTCTGAACGTTCTATGACAAGCTTGGCAGCAGTTTCTGAAATGTAAGTGGGGGGTGTGGAAAACCATTCGCTGCTTAATGATCTCTGAAGAAATTCTGGTGGATGTTTTTAGCTGCCTTTCAACAGTCTCAAATAATTCCAGGTGTCGGACATAAAAAAAGGGGTATCATTATATTCTCATTTATGTACTGTGCCTGCTACTTTCCTTTCATTTGTCTCTTTTATGAAAGCTGGTGGAGTAGTGCACGGTTTAAGTACAGCATAGGGAAAATTACATGTGATGGTACAACGAAGCAATGGTATTATGTGCAGGTGTTAAAATTAGTTAATATTTAAATATGTTCTTTATCAGGGACAGATAAGAAAAACATGTGAAACTGGCGCATATTAAAAAGATTTATTTTCCATAATATATTATGGATGATATAATCACACCTTCCCTCATCCACTGTGGTGTGAATATAGTCATGTCATTTACTAAAAAATGCTGGTCAGAAATGAACTCAGTGGTAGAATTCAATAGTAGCTCTATATTCATGTTAAGAGATTAAACAGTTCCATAGGCCCCCTTCATACATCCGTGATGTGTCGTGTCCATTTTCACACAGCTAGAGACACAGTCACAAACATACTGATTAAAATCAATGGTGATCATCACACCTCTGTATACACAGACTGTGTGTCCGTCCATGTGAGCTAGACACGTGTCCATGTGATAGACACAGAGACATGTCCTCTTTTTCCGACAGGATGAAATACATACATACTATACATGGATGGTACCTGTGTACCGGAAAAAATGCATGACATTGAAAGAAATTTTTTCTTAATGTGTTAAAGATGTGCAAAGATAGATAGACAGCTGAATAGATGGATGGATAGATAGATAGATAAATTGATAGATAGATAGATAGATTGATAGATAGATAGATAGATTTTACAGCTATGAACCAAGTAAAAAAAAAAGAAGAAAAATGCCCTGGGCCTCTATTTTTGATAACTAGTAAAGGTAAGGCAGACAGCTGGAGGCTGGCATTGTCAGGCTGGGAAGGTCCATGCGTATTGGACCCCCAGCCTTAAATAGCAGCCTGCAGCTACCTCAGAAGTAGAGCATCACATAATATATGCAAATTCTGATGCTTTACATCGGCCCTTCCCAAGTGCTCTGGTGTGGAGGCAATTGGGGTAATACTTGTGGAGTAGATGTCAGCTGTGAATTGTCAGCTGGCATCAAGCCCAGGGATAAGTAATGGAGAGGCATCTCTTGGACACCTCCATTACTAACCCAGTAAAAAAAGACACACACACAAAAAATAATTTAATAACCAGTGTCCCAAACTGTCCCTCGTTCACCATTTTAGTCAAAACCAACAAAAAAATCCCAGCTGTTCTGACATAGTCCAGAGCACAGCACGAGGAGGAATATTTGAAGACTGACGTCACACTCACCACTCGCGAGACCTGGCACCTCTGAAGAGCAATGACATCAGTAACGCTACTACTATTCATGGTCACCGGGCAACTTCTGGTCACGCTGCACTGCGTGAGACCCATAGACTGTGATAAGCGGTGATCTTACAGTCGCTGGGTCGCTCATAGTTCAGTGTGCATCAGGAGAGGATGCTGATCAAAGGCTATGGCGTCTCAAAACGAGGCTTCATAGCCTTTGATCATTGCAAAGAAAGTCACGGGAACCGCTGGACTACATCAGAGCTGGTAACTTAGCTTTCTAATAAATTGATGAACGAGTAATATTGTCCTGTTTATATCTCTCATGTAATGTCTTTCAGGTTGCCATTTATAGACTAACTGATTACAGCATGGTCATGCAGGAGGTGCTGAAATATGAACACTTCCCACACGATCACTGCCGAAGCATGGCTTAGCTGACATCCAAGCTTCTGCAGTATCATCCAGGTCCAGCACATGCCGCCCCTGTCTAATTGATCCTCCAGACCAGGGTTCCCCAACTCCAGTCCTCGAGGGCCACCAACAGTGCATGTTTTCAGGATTTCCTTAGCATTGCATGGGTGTTGGAATCATCAACTGTGCAGGTGATTAAATTATCACATGTGCAATACTAAGGAAATCCTGAAAACATGCACTGTTGGCGGCCCATGAGGACTGGAATTGGGGACCCATGCTCCAGACGCTATTGCTTGCGGCATTCAGAAGGTTGTGAGAAGAAAGGCTTCCTCTCTCACCCCCATCAGAACTCCTGTGACAAAATCATGTGGAACCGATGGTCACATGTGATTTTTTTGTCCTGAAGAAGGAGAAATTGCTCTCATAAATGTGTTGACAATAAAAATCACCATCTTATTATCATCTTGTCTAGATTTTTCCAGAGTCGTGCGGCGATATCCCGTCTTTACTTTTTTAAGGAATACTTCTAAATAAAACTGGAACATAACGTGATAAAAAAAAAACAAATGTAAATTAAAATGTAGTAGCCAAATATAAAAAATATATAAACCTGGTATTGCTGCAATTGCACAGATCCAAAGAATAAAGTTTTCTAATCACTTATACCACACGTTAAATGGCGTAAACACTAAATAAATTAAATAAAATAAATTATTGACCTGCAGTTTATTTCTTCATTCTGCCTCCTAAAGATCGCAGTAAGGCGGGCTTTGCACACTACGACATCGCAGGTGCGATGTTGGTGGGGTTAAATTGAAAATGACGTACTTCCGGCATCGCATGCGACATCGTAGTGTGTAAAGGCTCGATGATACGATTAACGAGCGCAAAAGCGTCGTAATCGTATCATCGGTGCAGCGTCGGCGTAATCCATGATTACGCTGACGCGACGGTCCGATGTTGTTCCTTGTTCCTGCGGCAGCACACATCGCTGTGTGTGAAGCCGCAGGAGCGAGGAACATCTCCTACCGGCGTCACTGCGGCTTCCGTAGGATATGCTGAAGGAAGGACGTGGGCGGGATGTTTACATCCCGCTCATCTCCGCCCCTCCGCTCCTATTGGCTGCCTGCCGTGTGACGTCGCAGTGACGCCATACGACCCGCCCCCTTAATAAGGAGGCGGGTCACCGGCCAGAGCGACGGTCGCAGGACAGGTGAGTCCATGTGAAGCTACCGTAGCGATAATGTTCGCTACGGCAGTTATCACAAGGATATCGCAGCTGCGACGGGGGCGGGGACTATCGCGCTCGGCATCGCAGCATCGGCCTGCGATGTCGCAGCGTGCAAAGTGCCCCTAAGGCTCAGGTCACATTTACC
Source organism: Anomaloglossus baeobatrachus (assembly GCF_048569485.1). Taxonomy (NCBI): domain Eukaryota; kingdom Metazoa; phylum Chordata; class Amphibia; order Anura; family Aromobatidae; genus Anomaloglossus; species Anomaloglossus baeobatrachus. The sequence continues at coordinate 80,358,206 of NC_134362.1, forward strand.
CTATGCTCTATAATGAGCGCTTTCACCAGAGTTGCCATATAAATCTCTAAAATCCATGATTTACGATACGATATGATACGATACACTTTATTGATCCCGTGGGAAATTATGGTATCACATAATTCATAACATGAATTACATAATTGACGAGACAGTAGAGTTGACAGAAGAACATTATACATTAGATTAGGACATACACAGCGGGTGAACTGAAAGTAGAAAAAAATAAAGTAGACATTCACCTTGATGATTTACCACTAATGTTATTGTTGTACATTCCCATCCCAACTCCTAATGAGGTAGATAGAGTCACCTTGAACACTCTCTGTCTCATGATCTGACCATGCCCGTCCTTTTAGTTGTGCATAAAAGTGCGGTTGGCCACCTCTTCTGTGCACATTTTAGAAGCCGGATACCACAGAGCAGAAAACACACAGACTCCAGATTAACTCTGCTGACTCGTTAGTGAATGGATCCATTGGTGGATTCATCTGAATCACATATTTTTAGATTTAAATGGAATTCCTGATGTAAGCACTTGGCATAGAACACAGAATAAATTTAAATTGATACCAAAAGGCCACCAATAAAAGCTTTTAGTCAACCAACAGAAAAATAAGTCCCAACTCAGCTTCATCATCTGTTAACAAAAATGTAGGAGGTTTTCACAATACTTGTAGCACAAAGGCTCTAGAAGCTGTGCTCCCAAATCCAAATGCCCTCTTCTCTTCTCTTCTCTTCTGAACCCTACAGTGCGCCTACACCATAGTTAAAGTCAACATGTTTGGCAACTCTCGTGAGGAGAGCCCGCTTAATTTATGGGGTACAGGTCTCCAGAAGCTCTAGCTGTGCACAATGTACCTGGCACTTCAATGGCAGATTTCCATTTTCACTCTTCAACATATATTGCTGCTTGTTTCTGGAAAACACCCAAGGAGTCAAAGTCATCATTACACCCAGAGATGAATTTCCAAATGGATGTATTTCCAAATTGGGGTCACTTATTGAAGAAGGTTTCTGCTCTTCTAGCACTTAGGGGATTTTATATATAGTCTGCAAACTATTCTAGGAAACTCTGTGCTCCAAAAGACAAATAGTGCTCCTTCCCCTCAAGTCTTGCCGTGTGGCCAAACGGTACTGTACAGTCACATATGAGATATCACATTCACTAAAAATTGTGTAATAATTATGCATTTGCAATGGTATAATTTACACTAGCATGTAATATATAATGGTATTTTGTGAAATGTATGATGTCAATGTGCTCAATGCAATGCAAAATGATTTCATTAAGAGGTGTAGTTTGTATAATAGGGGGAACTAATTGGGGTTTCTGCTGATCTGGCTTCTCATAAGTCCTGCTAATGTGACATGGCACCCGCAAACCATAACAGCAAAATCCGCACTCTGATATGGTGCTCCTTCCAATCTGAACTCTATACTGTGCCTGAGGCCTCTGCCACACTTACGTGACAAAACGTAACATATTTGTCACGTATGTGTTAAAGGGGTGGTTTTGTTTATGGCACGTACGTGTTCTCCGTGTGTTATACGTAATAAGACACGGAGAACGGAAAGCCCCGCCATACCTGCATCATTCGGCGCTGTCTGTGGTGCTGAATAACAGCGTACGGCCAAAGCCACACCCCGCTGACGCTGCTTACGGCCCCCAGTGAAGAAGAAGCGTTATTCAAATTCACTGGGGATCGGATGCAGGGGACATCTGCGGCAGAGACTGCAGATATGGTGGAGGTGAGTATGTGTTTTTATTATTTTTACACTGACACATGTCTTTCTCCGGCGCGTGTCACACGGGCCCGCATCCACACTGCATCCGTGTGGTACGGGTGCGGGCTGTGTGACACCCGTGCTGCCGGAGCAACACGGATATGTCAGCGTTTTTAAAAAGCGGACACACGTAAGTACGGAACGGACACATGATCCGTTCCTGAATACTTAGGTGTGTCCAAAACAATAACAATACATAGGACCACGTGGGCCCATGTCTCTGGTATGTGAAAAAAAAGGCACACACGTACCGGAGGCACGTGAGTGTGGCAGAGGCCTGAAAAGTAGTTTCCGATCCCATATGGAGTATTGCCTTACTCAGCAGTTAGTGGAAAACAAATTTTGTGGTCCATTTTCTCCAGTTACCCTTGTAAAAATTAAAAAATTGAGCCTTCAGCATCATTTTAGTTGAAAAAAATGTAACATTTCATATTCATGACCAAATATTATAAAGTTCTGTGAAGCACCAGTGGGTTCAAAATGCTGGCTACATTCATAGCTAAATTCTTTGAGGGGTGTATTTTCAAAGTGCTGTCACTTCTGGTGACTTTCTTCTAATTTGGAACCTCGACAACTCTACAAATTCTACATGGCATCTGCAATCTATTCCAAACAGTTTTGCAATCCAAAAATCAAATAGCGTTCCTTTTCTTCAGAGCCCTGTTGTGCGCCCAAACAAGAGTCTCTGACCACATATGGGGTATCCCTGTACTCAGGAGAAATTGTACAACATATTATGGGGTTCATTTTCCCTTGATACCTTTGCAAAAATCAAACATTTATGGCTGAAACAACATTTGTGAGGGAAACAATTAGATTATTAATTCTTAACAGTCCAATGTAGATTCAAGATGTTCACCACACCTTTAGATCTATTCCAAAAGGGGTGTAGTTTCCAAATTGAAATTATTTTGTTGGGGTTTCCTCTGTTTAAGCACAACAGAAGCTCTGCAAAAGAAACATGGTGTCCATTCTCTATTCCAGCCACTTTTGAACTCCAAATGTCAAATGGTGCTTCCTCCCTTCCAAGCCCTGCCGTGCACACAAACAGTAGTTTTCTACCACATATGGGGTATCTGTGTACTCAGAAGAAATTGCACAACAAATTGTGTAGTCTATTTTCTACTGTTACCCTTGTGTTAATGTAAAACCTTTGGCTAAATCAACAGTATAGTGGAAAAAATATAATTTCCCATTTTCATGGCCCAAAGTTAAAAAATTCTGTAGATTCAAAGTGCCCACCACTAGGGATGAATGGACGTGTGGATGTTCGGGTTTATGAGGTTCGTCTGAACTTTAGTTAAAAGTTCAATTAGGAATCTGTCGATAGGCATGTGATGTTATATCTCTTCTCTTCTTATCTCTCTCCCCCTTTTTTCATTTTGTACATTCATGTGAAAAAATTATTAAAATTTACTTGTAATATTGTACACTGTATTTGTTTATAGTTTGTGTCTTGTTCCCTAATTCTTTCACTTGTTGTAATACACAGATCCCTACTACCATGATAAAGTCCCATGTTTGGGCTGAAACATTAGTTAAAACGGGACTTTTTTCATTTGTTTCATCACAATAAAGAAAAATCAACAGATTCCTTGTTGTCTCCAGTACCTTTTTCCTGTAGGAGTGCCAAAGTTATTTTCTTTTTTGACTCAGTTAGGTACCAGGACTTGATTTGAACTTGATCTAGACCCCGAACCCCATATAAATCAATGGAAACATGAAGATAAAGTCTGCTGTGGGACTACAACCATCAGCTGTCTGCTTTATCTTGTCTTGTTATCAAAAATAGGGGGGGTCTGCACAATTTTTTAAAGTGATTTATTCATTTATAAATAAATGATTGAAAAAAAAACCCAATGTGGGGTCCCCCTATGTTTGATAATCAGCCAAAGTAAAGCAAACAGCTGGGGGCTAGTATTGCCAGGCAGGGAAAGTCTATGGTTATTTGGCCCTTCCCAGCCTAAAAATAGCATCCCACAGCAGCCCCAGAAGTGCTGCATCCATTGGAAGTTCCCATTATAGTGCACTGCCCCCTCTTCCCAATCCTCAAAGTTCCAATGTAAATGGTGTCCCAAGACATCCATTGTATCCCGAAGAGCCTCATTCTCAGAATGAGGCTCCATAGGTCACTTGTGGTCAGTGGCAGGCACAGAATGTCTCATTCAAATCACATTGACCAAAGTATACAACCAACATGAAGTAAAATGTGTCACGAAAAAAGAGTCTCAGAATAACTGGGATATCGCGAAACATTTCAGAGTTATTAGATCATAAGAGTCTCTGTCATTAACAAGCAAAATGGCTTGGTCCTTAAGGGGTTAACACTGCATATGAAATCCCCAATAGTCTTTTGATGGGTTCACTTTAATGAATGTCACATCTAAAGTTCACAGCTTTGAGTTCATGCAAAGGGTGATAGATCAGCTCGTGTGCAGTCAGATCTCAGCCTTTTCTATGCTGCGGTCACAGTACATTGTATCCGGCTTTGGCTGTTCTGCAGAATCCATGCTTTGTCCCACTGTAGATAGACTCTGAAAGCTCAATTGTAAGAAACACATTTTAAGCATATTTGGGCTGCAGGGTATTTTTCTCCCTTATTAGGACAGATTTAAAAAAAATATACAGAATACAGAGTAAACTGGTTTTCTCTAAATAATTACCTTTTTTTTAATATAAATAGTATTTTATTTTTATTTACAATTTAATTAAAATGACCCTCCAGGCAAACGTTCTTCCCAGTGTGACATCTGGCACAGAGAGACGCAACTTGACAAAACATGGTACAGTTGCCGAGATAACCATGTGCCTTGTGCTATTCATCATAATAGCATATTACATGCTGGATGCAACATTTGGTTGCTTTGGCAACTTTGTCGCCCAGTGGGAAGTGGTATCAGCCCACGCCTGATGTCAGATCAAGCAGGGAGGTAAGCCTGGCAGTACATGTGTGAGTTATGTACAGATTCAGCTTACGATCCTGACATATCCGCCAAACAGGGCAATAATATCATTGAGTCCGATGCACCCGAAGGTCCAAATGGAGGCACCTCAATGTAAATGTGATATTGCACAGTGATGTGCTGGTGACATCAAACTATACAATCAAATACATCCAGTATGTCATAAACATGTTTCTTACATGTGGATACTCCAGAAGATATGAAAACTCAGAAAAAGCGGAGTCATAATCCAAAATTTATATTAAAAAGGTATAAGTTTATTCAATACAAAATTCATACAAATAACATACAAGAAAAACTGGGGGAATGAGGTGCAAGGAACAGCTATACTACCACAGTAAGGGTAATTGGTGAGCATAAAAAGATTCAAATGGCATGTAGTGCAACCCACATCCGGTGCGGTTAACAACAGTACAATAGTGCCGCAATCTGGTTTAGTCAAATCCTTCAACACACTGTAGTAACATCAGTAACCCTAGGGATCCTCCTCCCACCATATACTATAGGCCTGTAACATTATAATAAGTATAAGTAATATGGTTATGGAGGCAGAGATCCCAGTGGTCACATAGTATTAAATCGCAGGTGTGTAATGAAAGACAGGCATCCAGAGCTCAGCACCTAGATTATACCATAAGATTATAAATGCTCACCCATAATATGAAAAGTGGTAGGACTGTCCAGGGGGCCCCACTTTTCATATTATGGGTGAGCATTTATAATCTTATTTAAATCTTTCATCTTACTCTGGCTGTTGTGCGGCTCTGCTATACATCCGATGTAATCAGCCTCATTGTAGGTGCTGAGCTCTGGATGCCTGTCTTTCATTACACACCTGCGATATAATACTATGTGACCACTGGGATCTCTGCCTCCATAACCATATTACTTATACTTATTATAATGTTACAGGCCTATAGTATATGGTGGGAGGAGGATCCCTAGGGTTACTGATGTTACTACAGTGTGTTGAAGGATTTGACTAAACCAGATTGCGGCACTATTGTACTGTTGTTAACCGCACCGGATGTGGGTTGCACTACATGCCATTTGAATCTTTTTATGCTCACCAATTACCCTTACTGTGGTAGTATAGCTGTTCCTTGCACCTCATTCCCGAAGTTTTTATTGTATGTTATTTGTATGAATTTTGTATTGAATAAACTTATACCTTTTTAATATAAATTTTGGATTATGACTCCGCTTTTTCTGAGTTTTGACATCAAACTATGTAGTCAGCAGTGGGGTGCCGCAGGAATCTGTGCCAGAACCGATTCTTTTTAATCTCTTTATTAATGACCTTGTGGATGGGATTGATACTAAAGTGTCAGTCTTTGCTGACGACACCAAACTATGTAGGATATTAAAAATGGACCATGATAGTACAACATTACAAAATGATCCGGATAAGATGTCAGAATGGGCAGGCACTTGGCAAATGAGATTTAATGTTGAGAAATTTAAAGTACTGTATTTTTCGGACTATAAGATGGACCGGACCATAAGACGCACCCTGGTTTTAGAGGAGAAAAATAGGAAAATAAAATTTTAACCAAAAAATGTGGTCATGACACACTTATGGTGCAAGGATCTGCTGCTGACACTGTTATGAGATAATGTCCTGCTCATATACTCCCCAGCCTGCTCATATACTCCCCATGCTGCTCATATACTCCCCATGCTGCTCATATACTCCACATGCTGCTCATATACTCCACATGCTGCTCATACACCCCCATCCTGCTCATACACCCCCATCCTGCTCATATACTCCCCATGCTGCTCATATACTCCCCATGCTGCTCATATGCTCCCCATGCTGCTCATATACTGCCCATGCTGCTCATATACTCCCCATGCTGCTATATACCTTCATCCTGCTCATATACTCCCCATGCTGCTCATATACTGCCCATGCTGCTCATATACTCCCCATGCTGCTATATACCCTCATCCTGCTCATATACTCCCCATGCTGCTCATAATATACCCCTATCCTGCTATATGCCCTCATCCTGGTGTATGGCCGCATCCTGTGGCACATAAAAGAAATAAACGTTCATACTCCCCTTACCTCACTCTCTGCAGCACCGCTCCTCTTACTGTCTATGTCAGCGGCAGCGCCACTAAGTGGAGCCGTCCCCGTTCCCCTGCAGCATCGCGATCTCCTCCGGTGGTTTGTGCCGGTAGCTGCGTGTGGACACGTGCATACAGCAATGACGTCATCGCTGGGCGCGCCGCTAGTCTCCACTCAAGTCAGCTGACCGGCAGACAGGAGATCGCGATGCTGCAGGGGAACGATGAGTAATGTGTACTGATTCACTGCCCCCCGCACTGATGATGATGTGCGGGGGGCAGTGAATACAGCTGCATATGATCACTCCAGGCTGCAGTTGCCATTGGTGATCATGCGGGCTGACTGTTTATCCCTATCCATCACCCCGCCCACCTGTCAGCGCCGGGTTCAGCGCTGAGAGATGGGCGGGAGGATGGGCGTGCATATTAAATGAGCGGGCCCACGTGGTCACGGCAGGCTGCTACAGCCTGCTCGTGCCCCCGATGACCCACTCCACCGCAGCACCCTCATTCCCCGCAGCCACTGTCAGACCATAAGACGCACCCCCCACTTTCCCCCAACATTTGGGGGAAAAAAAGTGCGTCTTATGGTCCGAAAAATACGGTAATGCACTTAGGATGGAGTAATCCTATAGCTGCGTATACATTAAATGGAAGTGAACTCGGGACTACAGAACAGGAGAAAGACTTGGGTATTCTGGTCACCAGTAAGCTGAGCAGCAGAACTCAATGTCAAGCAGCAGCTGCGAAAGCAAACAAGATTTTAGGGTATATAAAAAGAGAGATTAGATCCTGTGATCCCAACATATTGTTACCCCTCCATAAAACACTTGTAAGGCCACATCTGGAATATGGGATCCAGTTTTGGGCTCCACATTTTAAAACGGACAACTAGATTTTTGCAAGGAATAGAAGGCCTCCCATATGATGACTAGTTGAAAAATTTAGATTTGTTTAGCTTAGAAAAAAGACAACTCATAGGATATCTCATTTATATGTAAAGTCAATACATAACAGAACTGGCACATGATTTATTCCTTCTAAAAACAATACTAAGGACCAGGGGGCACGCACTGTGAGGGGAATAGACAATTCCGGCAGCTAAATAATAAAGCGTTGTTTACAGTTAGAGCAGTCAGACTGTGGAATACCCTACTACAAGAGGTAATAATGGCAGATACTATAACAGCTTCTAAAAAAGGGCTGGATGATTTCCTCAGTACACACAACATTGTCAGTTATAGTTAATGTAGTGACAAAAAATATATAATTGGGGGAAAAAGATTGAACTTGATGGACCGAGGGCTGTTTTCAACCTACGTAATTATGTAACTATGTAACTGTGTGATCATTTTACACAGAGATATCTCGCTATAGGGAATATTGAGCCCTACTTGTATATAGAATCAAGAAAGAACAACGGAATTAAATATGAAGAAAAATAAAGTGAATGCCAGTAAGATTCTTGGAAAAGATTTGGGCATATGATATTCTTTAACGTCTTCAAGTCTGTACGATTATGTAAATACAAAACATACAGGGCCCGATTCATCAAAGCTTTTACACCAGTATTCTGGAATAAAAGTCGTATTATTTTGTTGCAACTTGAGGCAGCAAAAAATGTTTGCAACTTTTGGCGTAATGTTTGCCCAGCTTTGATAAAGTAGGAGGAGCTGGAGTGGGATGGGACATGGCGTCTGAAGATCATCAAAATCACAATGAGAGGCGGCATTATTTTTTCATGATAGAGTTATATGATGTGGTTATTTTGGCATGGAGGGAGTTAATTCTTTTTAGTACCGTCTTAGCTTACATACAATGTTTTGATTGCTTTTTATTGTGTTTTCTGGGAGAAGTAGAGCGTCCAAAAACTATTCTCCTATGAGGTTAGGCTTTTGAAGAAATGCTACAATTGTACTAGTCCCCTACTTCACTTTATTAACCCCTTCACTCCTGGGCTATTTGCTGTTCATTGTTTTTTGTTTTTCTGCCCCTTCTTCCAAGAGCCATCACTTTTCTATTTTTTTTCTAGCCATATAGCTGTATGAGGGCTTGTTTTTTGTGGGATAAGTTGTACTTTTGAACTACACCATTCATTTTGCCCTATAGTGTACTAGAAACTGGAGAAAAAAAATCATAGTGCGGTGGAATTGCAAAAAAAAAGTGCAATTCCACCATTTCTTTTTATTTACCATGTTCAATATATGGTAAAACTGCCCTAAAATATAATTTCTTAGGCAATAGGAGTACACATATACTAAAAATGTATAGGTTTTTTTTTTTTTTTGAAATAGTGAAAACAAATTCAGACATTTGTTCAAATTTGTTTTCACAATTTTGTTTTCACCATTTTCCAAGACACATTACGTTCTCATTTTATGGGATATGGGGCTTATTTTCCCTCTGAGCTTAAGAGCGGCGCCACACGGGACGATATATCGGGCGATCGCATAAACGATCGCACCTGCCCCCGGATTGTGCGTCACGGGAAATTTGTTGCCTGTGGCCCACAATGTCGTTAATCCCCATCACACGTACTTACCTCCCTAAAGACGTCGCTGTGGGCAGAGAACATCCTCTTCCTGAAGAGGGGGGGACGTTCAGCGTCACAGCGACATCACACAGCGGCCGCCCAATAGAAGCGGAGGGGCGGAGATGAGCAGGACGTAACATCCCGCCCACCTCCTTCCTTCCGCATTGCTGGCGGGACTCAGGTAAGCTGTGTTTGTTGTTCTCGGGGTGTCACACGAAGCGATGTGTGCTGCCACGGGAACGACGAACAACCGGCGTGCAGAAGGAGGAACAACATTATGGAAATGAACAACGTGTCACCGAGCAACGATAAGGTGAGTATTTTTGCTCGTTCACAGTCGTTCGGAGCTGTCCCACACTACGACATCTCTAACGATGCCGGATGTGCGTCACGAATTCCGTGACCCCGACGACATATCACCCGATATATAGTAGCGTGTGACGCCACCCTAAGTTTTTACTGAAATCACTTTGGAGTAAATTCGACATTTTGATCACCTTTTATTGCATTTATTGCAAATTTAATACTGGCATTTTTATTTTTTTCTCGTTATGCTGTGTCCTGATCAGATTAATTTATTTTATATTTTGATACATCAAACATTACTGAAGGGAGCAATACCAAATATATGTATTTTTTATTTTATTAATTGTTTTATTTTTAATGGGACAAACGGGGGTGATTTGAAGTTTTGTGTTTTTTTCTTTTTTTAATATTACTTAATACTTTTTTTTACTTTTCACAGTATTTAATAGTCCCTTTAGGAGACCTGTAGCTGTGCTTTACAGAGCAGTGTATGAGTCTCATGACTGGTTCACCGATGTGTGGGATCAATGAGGCACTTCCGGTCTGCGCATGCTAAATGCCACTGTCAGTAATTGACAGCAGCATTTAACTAGTTAACAGCTGCAGGTGGATGTTAGAGGCACTTGATGGCTGATTAAAGCAAAAAAAACAATAATGACCAGCCTCGCCCATCAGAAAAAAGACAGTGTGAACAGGTGCAAGCTGCTATGATTGTACAATTCGCAAATAAAAGAATACAGCAGCTTCTGTAAGCACCAGGATGTGTGTGAATATTGAACATGTGAAATTTGAATTGCATTACTGCTCCTGTATATGGAATATACTTGTAAAAATGAAGGCACTTAGTGCATCAATTGGCCAAGTCATAAAAGCTCATCAGCCGCGACAAGCGTTCTTCTTTGACGGGACCCTATTCTAATATCATGCCTCTCTTCAGCTGATTAAAGCAACCATTAAGTACGAGGAATGATGTGGGCTCATTGTGTGAGCCCGAATCAAGGGCACATCGGTTGTCATCAGTCATGAAGGGGTTAAAGGAAACCTTTCACCTTGGATATGCTATTAACCTGTAGCTAAAGAAACCATCAATTGGGAGGAAAGATGAGAGCTCAGTGTCAATTTACATCAAAGGCAGGGATGTCATTGGTTGTCATCGGTCATGAAGGGGTTAAAGGGAACCATTCACCTTGGCTAATGTTTTTAACCTTCAGCTAAATAGTTAATAAGGTAAATAGTGTTACAATGCTTTCTGTTAGCCTTACTGAAAGTGGAGACAATGAACTTATTTCATCCCGAGAGTCACATGCTTTCAGTCACAGGGGTGACTGAAGGCATGCAGATGCACGGATGGGATGCAGTAGCTATTCACAACACCACACACTTTACTGTGACTGCAGCTGTAAGCAAGCTCACTCTGCTACTATCCACATTTCCAGTAAGGTGGTCAGGTAGCATTATAAAGCTATTTACCTACAGATAAAGGGGTTAATTAGGTTAATCGGGTTTCAATACTTCTTGGCCTCCTTACTGAGACTGCGGCTATTGGGAGAAAATGTACTGATTTCCTCCCAGGTGCCACTGCTTTTAGTAATTGAAGCGTTAGCATCCACACTTGTCATACTATGACTGATGGCTGTAATCAAGCTCATCCTCCCCTCTCCACTTTCCGTAAGGCGGCCAGGCAGCATTGTAAAGCTATTTACTTGCAAGATTAATCCTATATCTGCAGGTGTCTTGTACTTTCCAAAATGACAGGTTCCCTTTAATATATCACAGTAGAGATAGTAGCAAATAAAATGATGCGAAGCCAAATGTGCAGGAAAGCATTAAGCTAAAGCCTAATGTATAATGTTATATCTAGGGATCCACGATAATTTGCTATACTACACTTATGTGTCAATACTAAGGTTAATCGCGCATGCTATATCTAGAAGTTTCACAGGACTCTATTATCATTAGTTATATTATAGCAATATGACTTACTTTAAAACAATGTAATAGGAATCATTATAAAATGATTGCATTAAATGAGGCACTGGCGTGGCGAATGGTTAGGCTGGGGCCACACGGGGATTACTGCGATCCCCTTGCATGAGACTCGGCTCGTGCTGGCAGTACAGCAGAGCCGAGTCTCATGCTTGTGTCTTTGCAACTGAGGTCCGTTCGTGCGAGCAGACCTCAGCTGCGGGGGGCGGGCCGGCACTCAGGAGGGGAGGGAGGGATTTCTCTCCCTCTCTCCTGCGTAGTCAGCTATAGCCATTCTCGCATTGCACTGGCAGTACACCGGTGTACTGCGAGTGCAGTGCGATTTTTCTCTCGCCCCATTCACTTGAATGGGTGCGAGAGAAAGAGTCTCGGATTACAATCGCAGCATGCTGCGATTGTTTTCTCAGTCCGATTAGGGCTGAGAAAATAATCGCCCATGTGTGCTGACACACAGGCTAGAATTGGTCCGAGGGGAATGCAATGTTTTATCGCACTCCACTCGCACCGATTTTCTCGCCGTGTGGCTTAGCCCTTATGTCAACTCTCTATTTGTTGATGCTGACATAGCCTGTTATAATTTCTCTTAGACTAGATTGGATTTATTGATTTTTGAATCTTGCCTCTTCGACAGCAAACCCACCAATTCCCTTAATCCGCAGAAGCCACAGTTCAATTCATCCTTTGTCTGGTAAGCAGGATCCATACAAAGTGACAGAAATATTACCACTCTGACCAATTATTTATTATTTTTTCAGCCATTTGTGTCTTATCTACTAATTAATTTCCATTGAAATGTCTGTGACCATATATTACCATCTGAAGGATCATATTGAATGTGTCTGACTAATATAGTGTGCAATTTTCTCGGAAAGAGTAGGAGAGGTTTCTCTGATTTGTTTTTCTCATTTTGCACTTGGCTTATATTTTTTAAAATATAGTCAGACGGTTAAATTGATTTTCAAATGAAATTTTTTAAATAACCATGGGATAGAGTTTGCTGGCTTAACCTGGAAGAACTTTAAAAATTGTCTTTTGTCTGAGTATATCCTTCACCTCCCAAAATAGGTAGCTGTCATAGTGAGATATTTCTTTTCCCATCTATTATCCATTTAGTTCAAAGGGACATCCCAGTTATCCCTCTTTATGAGCTAGAGAGTTGAGCTGAAGTATCAGTGGTGGACTAATTTTGTCCATGCAGTATTTTGAGGAAAATTCAGAGTTATGGTTTCAAAACACGAAAACTTGAGAATTATACTTCACAAAAACATTTACAGGACCCTGATCCAATAGCCACGTTGGTTATCCATGCCAACAAACCAAAGCCCTGTGAACCTTCTAAATATTTAGTGTCATCCTGATTATTAGGCCATCATCATGGGGCCTACTAATCATGAGAGGCACTTGGAATGGAGGCGGGTAGTATTAGGAGGTTCACAGGGCTCCGGTAAAACAGCCATGGACTAGTTATGGGGCTGCTCGACTAAACCTGTTTGCTCAACTCAATATATATAGTTGCCTATAACTGTCATGGGTTTAGAGGCAGAGCTGAGCAAATTGCCATTGCTTTAATTCATGCAGATTCGGGCACTCAACAGATTTGATTTGGTTGAAATATTTTTGATCCAACCATGTGAGGCCAAAGATATTGTGAGCCAAACACAGGACTTAGATTAGCCTCAGCACTAAAGTCCAACAGGAGGCATCCTTTGAGAAGGATGAGGCAGTGCAAGAACAGATGAGGAAAGATGAGTATACAATTTATTTTATTTTTTTTGTTTAAACCCTTGCCTGGCGGGTAATTTATTGGATTCATGCAACTCTCAAATATTGGGCAAAATTTGTAATTCAAGTTGTTACAAATTGACTCACGCATCTCTGTTCAGAAGCAATACAAACGGCAGTCAGCTTAAAAAAGATATACAAACATAAAACAACCCCTATCTACAGTCCTAGGTGTTATGAAAGAGAAGAGGTTATTGTCAGCATTCCTGATGGTCTATTGAGAAGCATTGTTGGTAGTCTGGGGCAGAGAAGAGTTAAAGGGATTGTCTGGTCTAAAATTGAAATGTGACTGCAGACTTTTGAATACTCCCAGAGCACATACTGTGTGCTTCAAAAATTCGCAGGTTTCCGATCCAGGAATAGCGGTCTTGTGACCGCAATTGTGCAATATGCATATTCCTGGCCAGGATCTGACTAGAGGGTACGGCCTCACTCAATGCAAGTTTATTGATCAAGGCCATACCCAATGGACAGCCACGTATTCTAGTCAGACATTGTCATTCCAAACACTTGTATTGAGTGCGGCTGCACCCATTAGTCGGTTTCTAGCCAGGAACATGCATATCGCACAATTGTGGTCACATGACCACTGATTCCAACTCAGAAACCAGCAAATCTTCGCAGTGCACAGTGTGCACTCTAGGAGGATTCATAACTCTGCAGTTACATAGAGTGACTGCAGACTTATCATTTTACACCGAACAACCCCTTTAAGGTCTGTATCCATGGTAGCCTAGGCCTAGTGTCCATTGGGTTCCTCCAATTTGCAAGTTATTGCTTTTTAGCTTAGACAGGCCAGTTTGGCAGAGTTTTCGTTTTCCCTTTCCTGTTCTTATCTGTTTACCATCTTGCTCCTGTCCTGTCCCTCCCTAAGGGGGGTATTAGAGTTGTATTTTTCAGGGGTATATTAAGGCACGGGACTCCGGCATCTCCACCATTAGAGTAATCCGGAGGTGGAGTTAGCCTAGGTTACCTTAGCATAAGGAATAGCATAGGACCCCCGTCCCTCGCTATCCCGAAGTAACACAGTGACAGTGACCAATCAGTCATTTGAGATTTTCATACTTGCAGTCGCGTGCCAACAAGCTGATCTCCCTAATTTTCTCAATGTTCGGCAAAACTGAGAGAAGCAGTAAGAAAAGCTAATTATCACATGACTGTAAGTATGAAAATCGCCTATGAGTCAAGTGGATAAGTGATTACTGCTGGAACTAGCAAGCAAAGCTGAATCATGACATTGTGTATATTAACACTGTTAGGATTGACATGATACAGTGCTTAATTACATTATTAAAAGGGCTTTCTAGGTCAGAGATGAAAGTCTGCATTCACTCTAGGTAACTGCAGACTTCTGAATTCTCAAAACTCACGCATTGCACACTTTTAGGCTTTTCCCTTGCCAATAGCAAGAATGGACAGTCATGTGAGCACAAGTATGTGATTTGCATACTTCTGGCCACATTCCGGCTAGCTATGTTTCTGAATTCATTTTTATTCAGCAAGGCCATGCATGACTAGGTGACATGTGACTGAATGTATGCAAATCGCATACTTGTGGTTTTGTGACCTCCCACTTTGACCGTCGACACCAGGGAAACCTGACAGATTGAAGTATGTGTGCTGTGAGCATTTAAAAGTCTGCAGTAATTTTATATATACTCATTACAAACTTGTACATCCCTTTTAGGCTAGGTTCGCACACTGCGTCTTTTTGACGCTGTGTTTTTGTGCGTTTTTGGCCGCTAAAAACGCACAAAAACGCACCTGCGTCGAAAAAAAACGCATCAAAAAACGCATGCGTTTTTGCCGCGATTTGGTGCATTTTTGGCTGCGTTTTGCTGCGTTTTTGATCTCTGCGTTTTGCTGCGTTTTTCCAATGCATTGCATGGGGGGAAAACGCAGAAAAACACAGGAAAGAACTGACATGTCCATTTTTTTTTTAAACTCAAAAATGCAGGTAAAAAAACAGATGTGTGCGGACAGCAAAAATGAAAACTCATAGACTTTGCTGGGGAAGCAAAGTCCTGCAGTTTTGAGGCCAAAAATGCACCCGAAAAACGTGCAAAAACGCACTGTGCGCACATAGCCTTAAAGTTCCTAACATAAAAACATAGCAACCCTTAACTTGTCAGATGACACAACAACTTTATTAACATAGCCATGTATTATGTAATCTTTCAAGATTATTACATGTGTACAGGATCAGAATTAATAACAACAAGAATACATCACCAGAGTCACAAGCAGTATTGAAATACATCACTAGAACCACAGCAGTACAGAAACGCAGCATCACAATTCTCATCAGTACAGAAATACATTACTAGAACCACCTACAGTATAGAAATTAATAATCAGAACAACTAGCAGTACAGAAATTAATATATAACCCCCAGTAGTACAGAAACACAGTATCAACACCCTCATCAGTACAAGAATACATCACAAGATCCACCATCAGTACAGGAATACATCACCAGGATCACCATCAGTAAAGGAATACTTTACCATCAGTACATGCTACATAAATTGTAATGTCAGGTCAAACCCATATATATTTGTATCACCTGAATGTACAACTTCCAGTATGTCCTCAATAATGGTATGAAGATAAGTTATTGCTATTAGTCATCATCAGGCTGTGCACCATAATGGAACCACACTACTGATAATAATTAGTCAGTATCACAAATAAACATTTAAATCCAGATACCTTATAAATGTTTTTTTTTAATTTATAACAAGACTATTTTGCCTTTATGTCATGACTACAGGATCAACTGAATTGTATCCCTGGCTTTATGAAAAATTGAAAATTACACCTTATGCCTGCCCTCCATGTTAAATCCAGAAACAGAATGACTTTGTTGTTTTATTTTTATTAAAATATGACTTTTTGTATATTTGCATGATATCTATGGATTATTGAATATGACATGGTGTTGTAATTGAAATTGTATAATTGTTACGGTTTTCTGGAGTAATTATTTCCTTATGGTTGCACTGTTTAGTGGGGGCTGCTGTTATATGGTGTTAGGAGATAGGAACATGTATACAGCTTCTCCTGACCACCTGTGTGCCTCCTTTCTGCTTGTCCATGACTGCGATGTCTTCCCCGACATCTCTATGGGAACGAGGTGTTTACAGCGTTTTTGGTTACCATCAACGCCATCCGCACTCTCTAGTTTATTCCCTTGATAACCAGGGTGGGCATTACCGGGTGCTGGACATGCAGCGCGCATGCGCCGATGGACAGTTTTGTATTGGCTGTAGGAACATCCAGGTCCTTGTGCACAACCTCCAATCTGATCCCATGACCGAGGATTTAAGGTCCTGCAGTGCAAGACTTTCTTTATCTCTCCCTGATGAAGTGGTCAATTAACATTGCGAAATGCGCATCGGAGGTCTATTTTGGCAGTAAGCGGTACATTGTGGGAGCTACTGTTTCCATGGGTAAGATTCCAACATATTTCTGGGGACTCTATTTAGAACAATGTGGTTTACTGTGTCTATTATAGGCAAGAATACTGTGGCTAAATACTGTAACAATGTCTAATTAGTTTATTCAGTGCTTCATTCCCCCTTTTGTTGTTAAATTGGGTGTCTTCCCTGGATTTCCCTGTATGGAACACATTTGTGTCTGCCTACCTTGGAATTATTCACTCCCTTTTTGTAACATCATGTAGCACCTTGTTTTTACGGTAAGTTTTTTCTAATATTCTTTATATGTTTTGATTACTAAAAATATTTGTACTTTAAGCCATTTAATGCTCCTAGTGTTCTCTTTTGCCATTATTCTATAATGGAGTGACTTTATTATTAGAGATTGATAAATATATTCGAGATGTTGTGCACTAACTTTATTCTGTTACCTTATGATTCTGTTACCATTCTTTTACCTTTATTTTGTTACCTTGGTGTTGTCTCTGATTGGAGTCATTCTCTTTCTTTTCTCCATCTTATCCACACACCATGATGACTGCTCACAACCACAGATCGTCTCTGCAGACTTCCAGGTTCTCCAATCTTCTGCAGCACATCCTGACACCATGCCCTTGAAAATAGCAGCACAAATATAATGCTTCTGAATAAAAAGATCTGCCCTATACTGTGCCACTGAATAAATAATTGCTCTTCATTGTGTTCCCTGCGCAAAATATCAAAATATGATGTGCACACTGTCTTTCTTATGGTACATGTCTTTCAGTCCGCATCTCCTTTCCATACTGGGCCACCTCTTCACATTGTCCTCACACACAGTGTCCCTCGTATATTGCCCAGTCTCTATATTGTGCCCACTCTTCACACTTCCCTTCTACTGTTGCCTCATAGATGTGTCCTCACACTGTCCCCCCATGCTGCTCCCTCTCTGTACCTCCCCCATTCACACACTACCTAGTGCCCCTCACATTTTTGTCATCATATACTATTTTCTCACTACCTCCACACTCATCCCCCTTGCTCCCCATATTGTGTCTGCACACATCCCCCTCACTTCCCATACTGTGTCCACATACATTCCCTCCTCGCTCCCCATACTATGTCCGCACTCACCTCCCTTGTTCCCCATACTGTCAGCATAAAATTCCCCCTCCCTTGCCATACTGTGTCAGCACCCATCCCTCCCCTCACTTTCTGTACTGTGTCTGAACCCATCTGCCCTCACTCCCCATACTGTGTCTGCATACGTCCCCCTCCTCACTCCCCATAATGTGTCCGCACTCACCTCCCTTGTTCCCCATATTGTGTCCTCGTACATTTCCCCTCTCTTCCCCTATTGTGTCCACATACATTTCCCCTCACTCTCCATACTGTGTCCATATACATTCCTCCACACTCTCCTCATGCTGTATCCACAATCATTTCTCTTTGCTCCCCATACTGTGTCCGCATATATTTCTCTCCTTGATCCCCATACCATGTCCACGATTATGCCCCTTTGCTCCCTTTAATGTGTCCTCATACATTCTCCTCCTCACTCCCGTTACTGTGTCCACATACATTCCCCCTCACTCCTTATACTGTTTGCATACATTCCCCCATCTTTCAATAGTGTGTTCACATCAATCATCCCCCTTGCTCCCCAGAGTTTGTCTACATACATTCCCCCATCATTTTAAATAGTGTCCTCATAATTTCACCCCTCATTCCCTAAACTGTGTCCGCATCCATCATCCCCCCCTCTCTCCCCATACTATGTCCGCATATATTTCCCCCTTGATCCCCAAACTGTGTCCACACCCATCCTCATTCATTCCTCTTACAGTATCTGCAACTGTAGCACCCCACAAGGCAGGCGGTTAACCTACTTGTTGCTGGGCCATCGACTGTCATTGTCATAGGCGGCCTAGCCCGGCTCCATTGCCTCGAGGCGTACAGAAGATGGCAGGGAAGAGATGTTGGGGTAGTAGTGAGGTGAATGTTGTGATGCCACCTGTGGTATGTGGCCAGGGATTTAGCTGCTGCTGCTGTCGCTGTCCTCTGGGGCAGATGGTAGTAGCAGCCAGAGATGGTATCGCTCCCCACAGGTGGAGCGGGCCCTGGGGAGGATGATGAGTGGAGTAGTAATGGCAGGCTCCGAGGCGCCGAGTGGCTATACCAGTAATACAGAGGCAGAGCCTATGGCTTTGGTTCCAGGTTGTTTACTCACTTTTGTAATGTGCCGCTCACCTAGGTAATACCGGTCATTTGCTATGATGGGCTCTGTCGAACCTGAATCCCTTTAGAGATCAGTCAGGTGTGGTGTTCGGTGGGTTGCCTCCTTGAAGCGTCTGTCTGTGGATCCCCTGGCTTGAAGCTACACGAGGACCCGGATTTTCACGAGTAGTACTCTTGTCCCTATATGCAGGTGCTGCGGTTCTGATATAGGGTCCGGCGTGATGCAAAGCCCTGGATCCTCTCTGGCACTGTGCTTTCGGGTGCTGTGTGGTAAGGGAAGCTGGCAACTTTCCCCGTCCAGGCAGATTCTGGAAAACCAACGTGAAGTATAATCTTCCCTAGGGTCCTGCTGCCCTGAGTCGCGCTGATTCCGAGGGGAGCAGATGCATTCTCCCCACGGCAATCGTGTGAACTCTTCCTCCTTCCCATCGGAGCAACTGAGAAACACGTCTGCTCCGTTGCTCTCCTGCTGGAGAACTCACTAACTGTTCTATTGGCTCCTGACTCCCCCTGCTGGCTGCACCTCTTCTCTACCAGGTCCTAAGCTACTAAAACTGGGGCCCTTGTCTGAGGGCATCCTGTAAATGCCACTCTGTCGGCGACCCCTTTATTACCCGACCCTAGTCCAGTCCCCAGTGCGAACAGGGCAACCTGGTGTGTATTTGAGTGTGTAAGTGGTGAAACCGTGACTAACCTCCTCAGGATCCGGGTTTAGCATTACACCCAAATTTAGGTGCAATACTTTGTGGCGACTGAAGCCTCAGGGGCGCAACACAACCATCCCCATTCACTCCTCAAATTATGTCCACTGCTATTCCCCTTCGCTCCCCATACTTGGTTCATAAATTCATAAATTTACCCCCTTACTCCCCATACTATGCTTAAAATTCTCCCACCCTCACACTCCATACTGTATCCTCAGATTTCTTTCCCCATTTGCTCCTCGTACTGTGTCCACATACATTCCCCTTCAAACCTCATGCTGTGTGTGCATCCATTACCCCTGACTCCTCATACTGTGTCTGCACCCATCCCTCCTCACTCTGCATACTCTCCTCAAATCCCCCCTCGCACCCCATAGTATCTCTGTATACATTTCCTCCACCCTTTTTCCCCATGCTGTGTGCTAAAATTTCTAAACTTCTGCCACCTATAGAAATGCCAGCATTCAGAGCTTCAATTGTATTCACACCTAAAATACACAAGTGCAACTTATCATTGGGAGTCGGAGCACTGCATCTTCTTTGAGCTAGCTATCAACTTGACAGCTGGCACAGAGAACAGCTGAATCTCAGTACATGGGGGTGGCAAAATGCAGATGCTGGGGAAAGACCTCAGATGGCTGAATCGAGTGGCCAGACAGCTGCCCCTGCTATCTGCCCTGCTGTCCCCCCCCATATACGCCCCTGCACAAGTACTTGAGTGTGACCTACCACAGCACCAGTATTCGTAAGTATTCCTCCTTTCTCAAAGGTATTTATGGTAGCTACTCGTACTAAAAGAACTCAGTTTCATTCCTCTGTATGGACATACTGAAAGGGATCTATACCTTTTAGAATGTAAGAATTTGGTTTCAGTCTTAGAAGGATGGATGAAGATGACTTGAACATTTTCCATATTTATAGTATTTACAAACTTTATGAGTTTCCTTATTTTTCTGTTTAAGCAAATTATTCTAGGAAAACTAGTTTTAATACTTGGATAAATAAGGTGGGGGTTGTAAAGAACTTCTCATCCTACTTGGGTTTGAATAGAAATCCATATAGCTGACAGCCTGGGGTCATAATAACGCAATATAAAAGGAGTTAACGCTTGAGATTTGCTAAAAATATATGCAGCAGCATCTTGTGCTCCTGACACAGTTCCTGAGCATAGAATTGTTTTTATCTAGCATTATACTTTAAGATTGGACTAGGTGATTTACTGAGCAATTTAATATAATTTGTCATTTTGGAAAACCATTAACATAAATAGCTTAACATTTTTGCTTGCTTTTCTTTACTATCCCTTTTGTTTTTAAATCCGGAGTATGGACAGCTTTCTTGTATAAGTAGATTGTACTTTACGGTATTATTAGTTTCTATTGTGTCTAATGACATTCTTTGGGGATTTTGTACCCCATCATATTTTACTAGTCAAAATATGAACCACATGAGCTCATGCAATGGCTGTAAATGTGGGGAATGATCGGATTGAAAAAACAAATCACTAGCGATAGAGATTTTTCAAGACGATGATATGTGGTACATAAACTCAAAATCTCCCACCTCAATTACTGCAACATTCTCCTCTGAGGCCTCCCTGTTAATTAAATGCAGGAGATAATGGAGTCAAAAATACACATCAGTAAACAATGTTCAATAGAAAATTGCAAATTTTTATTAATAACAATCTTAAAATGAGAATCCCCAACCACAGAACAACCAAAGTTATACGGATCACTTATTGAACAGTAAGTGATCCGTATATAGCAATACATAGATAAAGGCATAGGACGCCAATAAAACAAATGGATCAGAAATACAGTCAAATGGTAATGACTTAATACCCCATGTAGATAGTTAAAGGGGGGAAATGTGATCAAAGGTCAGAAAAAGTATTGTAGGTACACCAAAATATTACAGCAGCGAACCTTAACTAGCATCATGGAGGTTCAAGCAAATGGACAATATGACCAAATAACCGTCGGTGATTAATCAATATCACCAAGTAAATGCAGAGGCCCCCGTGCATGCTAACCAATTAGGTATAAATATGTTCTACGGTTGTGAATTCTCATTTTAATATTATTATTAATAAACTTTGTAATGTTCTATTAAACCTTGTTTACTGATATGCATTTTTTACTCCATTTTCTCCTGCATTTCTTTAATTGTTCTGGAGTTATGCTCTGTATATATCATCTTAATTATTTTGCATGGCATTTACCATAGCCATGCTTGTTTGGAATTTTGTTTTGACTCCCTGTTAATTGTCTCACACTCCTCCAGTACATTCTTAACTCTGCTGCCCGACTAATCCACCTTACTCCTCGCTACACCACTGTTTTTCCCCTATGCAAATCCCTTCACTGGCTTCTAATTCCTAATCATATCCAATTCAAAGTACTAACACTGACCAACAAAGCTGTCCATAATCTGTCTCCACCATATATCTCCAAACTAATATGCCTATATACTCCAACATGTAATCTCTGGTCCTCCCAAGATCTCCTTCTCCCCTCCATGCTCATTTTCTCATCCAACTGCCTCCAAGACTTCTACCGAGTATCCTCTGTCCTCTGGAATTCGTTGCCTCAACACTTCAGATTATCTGCTACATTTGCAAGGTTTAAACGGAACTTGAAAACTTAGCTGTTCAAGCATGCCTACAGTCTCCAATGACCCCACATCCACTGCCAGACTTGCCGCCTCACCATTGCTGGAGCTGCGGCCTCACCACCCCCAGAGCTGCCGCCACACCCCCCTGGAGATCCTGCCTCACCCTCTTCCCTACTGTCTCCTTCCTTTATCCTATAGAATGTAAGCCCACAAGGGCAGGGCCCTCTACCCCCTGTACCAGTCTATCTATTGTAACTTGTATATGTATTTTGTATGTAATCATTTTCATGTACAGCACCATGGAATCAATGATGCTCTATAAATAAATATTATTAATATTAATAATGTAAACGAAAGTGTTGGGGACGTCACTCAACCGGTCACTTTTGGATCTGACCGCTGTTTCAAATTAAATTGTCATGTGTGCACACGAGAATGAACGATAACAGGCACTATATCGGTTATGGACCTTCTCCATGACAGACCCTGAGGCAACTGGTCTTTATTGTTTAAAACTTTTCACAACTTGTCAGAAATGAAGGGCGTGGACAAAATACAGTCCAATCATGTATCGTAGGTCGGGGCTTCATGACGTAGAGAGATCTGCATATCCTCCTTGGATTGGTCAGTCCAGGTTCTAGGAATTTTCTTTGTTCATTGTCCTGGGTGTAGACAGGATATAGCAGCCATCTTCAGAATTACATGTACTGGTATACTGTATTAAGGAAAAATCACTGAATATGCAATATACATATATACATGTTAGTAAAGAACAAAAGCATTCACAAATATATGTGTTAGTTTACATCTACTGAACTATATACCTGAGTCTATGAAATGGCTGACTCAAATATTTCTGGTTACTTAATTCTCATCCTCAACAAAAGAAACAGATGTTTTCCGAAACTTGTAAAAAAAAATTAAGCACACGGACCACCATAGGTCACTGTCTTCTTGTTCACTTTAACGACACTCCAGCAATTCCATATCCACATTTCAGCTCAGTGATTCGTGACCACGTGTATGAAGATTTCTCCTAAACTCTTACTAGCTATGCAATTGATGGAACTAATGTTTTCATTGTTTGTAGCTTTTAACTATGGTCAGTGTTTTCATTTCAGATTTATATGGATTCAGTGCACAATATATACTTTTTAGGATTCATTTAATCTGAAACAGTCAAAAGTGCCTTTTTATTTATCTGAATCAAAAAGGTCCGTGGAGCCTCTGTTAGGAGTCTCGACACGGAAAATAGCCAGATATCCCTCCGGGAAGGACCTAGCCAAGAAGTGGCTCTTTTTAGGAGACCACCACAACCACCATATTAAGTGGCTCTTTTAGTCAATATCCAAGTGTTCACGAGTTTAAACATATGACAATGGAAATACGAAGGCCAGGTATCCATCCACAGACAGCTGTTTCGGGGTATTGCCTTCATCAGTGGGGAGTAGGATTCTGGCCATGTGGGAGCAATGCCTAGTAGACCAACAAGACAAAACAATCACTGATCTCGGGGAGACCAGCCGGGGAGACCAGCCAGAGAAAACACTGCCGGCAGCCAACAAAGGGGGCTCAACACAGTGTAATCCTAGGTGCATTGCACCATGAGAAGTATGCAAATCAAATAGGTCCGTGGAGCCTCTGTTAGGAGTCTTGACAAGGAAAATAGCCAGATATCCCTCTGGGAAGGACCTAGTCAAAAAGTGGCTCTTTTCAGGAGACCACCACAACCACTATATTAACTGGCCCTTTTAGTCAATATCCAACTCTTGACGAGTTTAAAGATATGAAGAAAAAACAAAAAAGCTAGCACTAAATGTGCACTACAGCACTAAAAAATTTCAACTGTACTTATTATAAATATGAGATTTTTGGCAAAAAATTGCAATTTCTTCAGCCACCCCGCCACTTCACGGCAAATCACTGTTGGGGCAGTCATAACACTAAAATATTTTTATAAAATGTGCCAAACAGGCTTACATATGAAATAGTAGAACTGCTCTTAGCAGCACTCACCTGGTCTATTTCAATCCCGTACCCATGACTGAATCATGGCTGTAGGCGGGACAGATCCAAGCAAATGCTGCATGAAGTAAATAGCCTGTGGACAGGGCCTGATGACTGAATGTGAACAGTCACCAATCGCCAAAATCTAGACAAGTGGAATACATCCCAAATTTGGGTGCATAGCAAGGTGGGGGTTAGCCATCGACCAATTCAATGAAGAAAAAACAAAAAAGCTAGCACTAAATGTGCACTATAGCACTAAAAAATTCCAACTGTACTTATTGTAAATATGAGATTTTTGGCAAAAAATTGCAATTTCTTGAGCCACCCCGCCACTTCACGGCAAATCTCTGTTGGGGCAGTCCTAACACTAAAATATTTTTATAAAATGTGTCAAACGTCCTCACATATGAAATAGTAGAACTGCTTTTATCAGCACTTACCTGGTCTATTTCAATCCCGTACCCATGACTGAATCAAGGCTGTGGGCGGGACAGGTCCAAGCAAATGCTGCATGAAGTAAATAGCCTGTGGACAGGGCCTGATGACTGAATGTGAACAGTCACCAATCGCCAAAATCTAGACAGGTGGAATACATCCCAAATTTGGGTGAATAGCAAGGTGGGGGTCAGCCACCAACAAATTCAATGAAGAAAAAACAAAAAAGCTAGCACTAAATGTGCACTACTAAAAAATTCCAACTGTACTTATTATAAATATGAGATTTTTGGCAAAAAATTACAATTTCTTGAGCCACCCCGCCACTTCACGGCAAATCTCTGTTGGGGCAGTCCTAACACTAAAATATTTTTATAAAATGTGCCAAATGGCCTCACATTTGAGGCCAACAAAGGGGCTCAACATAGTGAAATCCTTGGTGCATTGCCCCCTGGGAAGTATGCAAATCAAATAGGTCTGTGGAGCCTCTGTTTGGAGTCTCAGCACGGAAAATAGCCAGATATCCCTCTGGACCTAGCCAAGAAGTGGCTCTTTTTAGGAGACCACCACAACCACTATATTAAGTGGCCCTTTTAGACAATATCCAACTCTTGACGAGTTTTAAGATATGACAAGGGAAATACCAAGGCCAGGTATCCATCCACAGACAGCTGTTTCGGAGTATTGCCTAGGTCCTTCCCGGAATCATATTAACTGATACATAAGCTGTCTTATACTAACAATGTTCTTCGACCTGTTGCAAAGGCCACCAGATAAATATCCAGGCTGTCAAAACAGCTAATATATTTCCTCACACATCCAAACAGTAAACACCGTATTTTTCGCATTATAAGACGCACTTTTGTTCCCCCAAATTTTGGGGTAAAGTAGGGGGTGCGTCTTATAAACCGAATATACGGGGGGGTGTACATATATATATATATATATATATATATATATATACTGCAGGGTCCGCTCTGGAGCGGTGCTGGGGGCAGGTGAAAACTGTGGGCGGCAGCGTTAAATCTCCTGCTCCCGCTCATATAATATGCACAGCCGCTGTCCATCAGCGTGGTGCTGAAATCGCATCGCGCTGATAGGCTGGGGCAGAGGGGCATATTATATCTGCCTGCATCTGCATATATCTGCCTCCTAGCTGCATATTATATCTGCCTGTGCTCCTTTTGATCGCACATGATCCCCCTGTGTTAGATATGGCCCCCATACTGCTGCCCATAGTAAAATAAAAAAAGCTTTACTTACCTCCAGCGCTGATCTCCCGGTCTCCTGCTGCTGCTGTCTGTGATAAGGCATGGAGACATGATATCACTCTGCCATGCCGATCACATGACTGGCAGCAAGAACCAGGAAGTGGAGGAGGAGCTCAACCCCACGGAGGGAGATACAGGGATTACAGCGTTGAGAAGGTAAGGAAAGAGTGTTTTATTTTATTATGGGCAGCAGTATGGGGGGCATATCTAACACAGGGGAGATGTGCCATCTATAGGGGCCATGGGCAGCAGTATGGGGGGCATATCTAACACAGGGGAAATGTGCCATCTATAGTGGCCATGGGCAGCAGTATGGGGGCCATATCAAACACAGGGGAGATGTGCCATCTATAGTGGCCATGGGCAGCAGTATGGGGGCCATATCAAACACAGGGGAGATGTGCCATCTATAGTGGCCATGGGCAGCAGTATGGGGGCCATATCAAACACAGGGGAGGTGTGCCATCTATAGGGGCCATGGGCAGCAATATGGGGGCCATATCAAACACAGGGGAGGTGTGCCATCTATAGGGGCCATGGGCAGCAGTATGGGGGCCATATCAAACACAGGGGACTTGTGCCATCTATAGGGACCATGGGCAGCACAGGGAAATGTGTCCCAGTACAAGGGGGCTATATTCAATATAAGGGGGCCATATCCAGATTAAGGGGGGCTAATTTTAGGATGGGGGGCTATGAGGGACATATACCCTATATGATTTGTTAGACAGACACTGGCATTATAAGATGGACCCCATTTAACATTAAAAACAAAATTCTCTTTTCCTTCACCAAATTTGGGGGTGCGTCTTATAATCAGGTGCATCTTATAAAGCGAAAAATATGGTAAGCGCCTTTGTTTGGCTCATAACTGTAAAGCGCAGGGTTAAATTTTCCCCTCAAATTTTCCCCTCAAAACATAGTTAATGATGTTCCCTGAGTCAAATTAGGTGGCTGTGTAAAATGTTGTGATTTTAAGTGCAATGGTGCGGATTCCTTTAGTGGACATACACACACACACACATACACACACACAAATGCACACACACACACACACACATACACTCAGCTTTATATATTAGATATACACACAAGTTACGTTTGTGTTCCGCTGTCAATCTGGCATTGATGTTCTGATGGTCCCTCTAATCCTGGTTTACGATAAGTTATCATATTGAGACTGCTTGTAAACAAAGCCAGTAGGAGTATCAGAGGCCGAGTGCAGGAATTTTAAGAAGTGAGTTGTGTTTTTATTTGTTGTTTATAGCATTGTATATTTTTTATTTTTAAGAAACTGGATAACCCCTTTAAAATTCTATTAAGAGTACATGTGATAACTTAATTGCCCTTATACAAAGTAGTTATTCAAGCAGCAATTTAGGAGGGAGATTAGTCATAATATTAGTTGCAAGCCGTTCTTCCAATGATTTCCTTTTAATTACCTTGGTTGTTGTTGCTTGTTCAGTAAATCACTGTGCATTAAGTGATGGGTATTGGAATCAACATACTCTACCGGATGAGATGGGAGACATAATGCATGTGACAATTCTAATTTATTCATTCATTCCCCCATGTGTACTGTCATGTTATATACCGTCATGTAGTCAAGAACAATACAACTGCACTCCATTGCATTTGCTTCTAACGTCTACATACCAATAAATAACATTATAAGTGGTATGCACTAAAAATGATCACGATTCTCAATAATAAAAATCAAATGAACAAATAAGAGTTAAGAGGCTAATTATAATCCAACCAAAGCAAAATCTGCCTTTAGAATGAACGATTGATTTATTTTGAAGAGGAAGAATCATATTTTTCGTACATATTTTGTTCTGACACCTGGCAGATTTTCTCTAGCATATTAGTCTGACATTCTCTGGCTTTCTGACTTTCCTGGTTTCTAGACAGTGACCTGAAAAAGATATAGATGCAAGAAAACGTATAAACTAAACACGTTAAAGATTCCTTTACTAAGTCTCAAAAGTGAAAAATGTTGTATTTATTGTAGTGCTCCTTTATAGAAAAGAGACAGGAACAATTGTTTTTGATATCCCATTACCACTTGCTTGATCCGTCCAGTATGCTACATCTAATATCTGGGAATTATTGGCCCTGGCTACCTATGTCATCATGCCATATAGCACCAATTGGGAACAGATAGTTTTTTTTCACTTCTTAATTTCATAAAAAATTGCCTAAAAGGTATGTAAAAATCTCACAAACAATGAACTATAATCGCTAAAGTGGCTCATTTGGATGACCATATAAATTGGACTTTGATCGGACTGCAATGCTCGGTTCTGGCCACTGTTCTCCCACCCCAAGCGTGGGAACTCCATAGAAATATGTGAAGCTGTCACTTTCAGTTCTGGAGACACGTGGCCAGTCCAAGCATTGTGGCTCGATCTGGGTCTGATTTATACTGTTCTATGAATGTACCCTAAGGCTCAGTGTTTTATAGAAATTCCAATAAAACCTTCAATTGCTAACATCTAGACTCAGGTATCAAGTTATAAATAAAATAGGGTCTGAACAACATAAAAAAAGCTGCTCCAAAATTGTTATGTCTAGAGATAGGAGGCATCATTATTGTGGGGTGACGCCCACGCAACGTTGTACCAACCCAGCTTATCAGAAGAAGATTCACAGGCCTCATGTCCTGTGGTCACAGATTACTGACATACAGTAGCTGATGAAGAATAGTTGTGAAAATCAGTTCTCCAATTTCTAATTATTTAATAAATTGTAAAAATATTTAGTAATATAAAATATGTGTCATGGTGGGATATGGTGTACTGTGTATCATGTTGTGTAGGTTCGTATTTTAGGCTTGGTTCTCTGTCCATTGTTTGTATTGCATGTGTGTACATTGTATTTTCTGTAGGTAATCATCCCCTACAGTGTTTCTGTCCCTAGGTCTGGGGGAGGGAGGCCTGGGATCCACCTAAACTCTCTGTTTACCTGGGATATTAGTCATTCTGGGTGAGACTTACAAGAGAGCAAAAGCAAGATTGAACCTCTAAGGGAAAAGCTGAGGCTGCGGCCAGCACCCCAGAGAGACTGTGAGAAACTCCGATTTCCCTGGAAAAGGACTGCTGGAGGAGTGTGACTCATCCCAGGGACATTTATGCCGTTACTGGACTATTTTTACCCTCTGTGTGGTGGATTATATTATGAATCTTCTTTTTTGCTTGGAATAAATGTTTATTGGCTTCTTCAGCCATCTCTCGCTTTGTTGACTGTGTAATATCGGAGAAGGACCCCGTGCCAATATGTAAACAGTATAACAGGTCCTCTTCAAAGGCGATATGTGTTATGACTAGGACATAAATGAAGGATTACTACATGACATTTAGTATTTTGGTTTTGGTTTACCAGACATTACCTTTTTGGTTCTTGCCCAAGTCATTGCATTGTGTCTTAGTTTAGTTTTGCTTTAAGGCATTTTTATTTTTGTATCATAAATCAATAATACACATGAAAATAATCATCTTAGTAATATATCCTTTTAGATAAATTTGCTTCTTTCTCTTTCTGGACTGAGCTTTCATTGTTACAATTCTATCCAGAAAGAAGGGGAGAGCAGAAAAGAGGACCTCTGCCTCTAGCTCCTTCCTCTACCTCTACGTCTTCCCTCTGTCTCTAGATCCTTCCCTCTGTCTCTAACTCACCCTCTGCCTTTAGTGCTTTCCTTTGCCTTTAGCTCTTCCCTCTGCCTCTAGCTCCTCCCTTTGCCTCCAGCTCCTCCCTCTGCCTCCAGCTTCTTCCTCTGTCTCTAGCTCTTCCCTCTGCCTCTATCTCCTCCCTCTGCCTCTAGCTCCTCCCTCTGCCTCTAGTGATTTCCTTTGCCTTTAGCTCTTCCCTCTGCCTCTACCTCCTGCCTCTGCCTCTAGCTCTTCCCTCGACCTCTACCTCTTCCCTTTGTCTCTAGCTATTCTCTCTGCCTCTAGCTTCTCCCTCTGCCTCTAGCTCTTCCCCCTGCCTCTCGCTCTTCCTTCTGCTTCTAGCTTCTGTCTCAGTCTCCATATTCTCTCTTTGCCTATAGCTCCTCCCTATACCTCTAGATTTTCCCCCTGCCACTATTTCCTCTCTTTGCCTCTAGCTCTTCTGCCCTCTGCCTCTAGCTCCTGCTTCTTTCTCTAGCTCCCCCTCTGCCTCTAGCTCTTCCCTCTTCCTCTAGCTCCTCCCTCTGTCTCTAGCTCTTCCCTCTTCCTCTAGCTCCCCCTCTGCCTCTAGCTCCTCCCTCTGCCTCTAGCTTTTCCCTCTAACTCTATCTTCTCTCTCTGCCTCTAGCCCCTCCCTCCTTCCTGCACCTCCCTTCTACAAAAGAATCTTGTCAGTTCCAACTGTTATCTTCTATTTCCATAATGGGATATTCTGTATTCAGTGAATACAGATCTTAGCTGGGAGTTGAGAATTTTGAGAATGAAAGGTCAGTACAGAAGGAGAAAGGAACAAATGTGTCTGATAATATATTTCCCAAACTTGTTATTTTTGATGCGTGCTGTTGATTTATGAAATAAAAATTAAAAAGACGTTTACGCTTTAAGTGTTAGGGAAATAGTCCTACACAAAATTCTAAAATATCTGTGATTGATAGTGCTATTAAGATTGGCTGCATTTACATATTTATATCGTTGTAGAATATTCTATAATTCAATTATCCTTGGACAAAAGGCAACTGTATGTGCAGGTGCTGAATGTCACATATTAATGATAACAGGAGAAAGTTGCCGCGAACTCCTGAACAAGACATTGATGAAATGAAACTGCAGTTCCTCGCTATGTAGGTGGAAAAGAAAGAAGACAGTTTCATTAATTGTTAAGAATAACTGGATGAAGCACTGGATTCAGTATTTTTATGCTTTCTAACTTCATTCACTCCCTTTAAAGTTACACCCTCAATGTGTTAGTGCTCCGTTAGCATGAAGTCATTTATTTTTTGATAAAAGTTATTTGAATTAAAGGGCTTTTTCGAGGAAATCAATATGGGTCATCAATATCAGATTTGCGGATGGGTCACCTCCTGGTCCACTGATTGAATGAACTGAGTGAGGACTGCAGTCTCTTTATTGTTCATGAGGCGCAACTCTTTACAGTTTGTAGCCGCTGCTCTAGGTTTTGCTTTTCATTCCTAGGAGTAGAAAGCAGTGATATGAGAGACATTGACAAAATCTTTGGAGCTGAGCCTAACAATCCATGAAGAGACCTCAGTGCCCTGAGCCTTTCAATTGGTTGATTAGTGAGTGTGCCATGAGTTGGACCTCCACCTATTTAAAGGTGTTGTCCTATTTTTAGCTACAAGTCTGCAGGTATTTAGGTGACTACAGACTAGTGATCCCTCATATCACTTTCACTGGACACTGTAAAGATTCTTCGGTGCCGGCACTGAGAGTGTGACCATTAATATGCAAAATGCATACTACTTGACAGATTCCGGCTAGAATGGCGCAGCCTCTGCAATACAAATTTATTCATTTATTACTTGTATACTTACGGTCACATGACCAACTGCTCTCAGTGCCGGTTCTGGAGAATCTTCACAGTAGCTAGGACAAACTATTTGAGGATTCACTAGTCTGCAGTCACATAGAGTAACTGTAGACTTGAAGCTTAAGACCAGAAAACCTATAAATGGCCTAGCCTACAGATCGACCATCAGTGTTAAAATCTTGGTAAATCTCTTTAATTACAATTCTCATGCCAGGCTAACCAAACTGCCCTGTGTAAGTGTAAAGGGGCGGCCCTTTGTCCTGCTGCAGTGATGTAGCCTTTCTCTCACTTTGGCCCGTTCCCTAGTCCTCGCCACAGATCAAAGGGATAGGGATGGTTGGCAGGGGTCCTGGTTGGGTAGTTGTACTGTGTGTGTGCAAGCCATACCTTCATGCAAGTCCCTGAACAATCCAGGGGATTCCCACCATGGACTGATGGACACAGATTCAGTTTTCTTATTCAAGAGTCTTTTACTAACAAATAGTTCATGGAGCTCACCCGCTTACTGGAGGGTGCATGGATCAGCTGGTGCAGCTCAGCATTATGAAAGAAAATAAGAAGTCCAGCACGGCCATCCGGTAAATTAAAATTAGTTTACCAGATGGCTGTGCTGGACTTCTACCTTTCTTCCAATCTATTACTAACAAGTACACACCATACTTCAGTCACATCATTACTGTGAGCACAACGCTTGAACATTGTAATGGAACACTTTACTTCAAAAAACATGTCTACTGCAGATTTCTCCTTGGCTGTTGGTACTACTTCTGCTCTTACACTGTCCTTTCCTTCCCTCCCTGACACCACAGATCCAAACAGTAAAGTCATAAATTCCTGTTCAGCCATGGTTGAGCCCAGCCCTGAAGGCCCCGTTCCTACCAACCTGCACTCCAGATGGACCATGTTTGTTCACTTAGCTTTTCAGTGTTGACCTGCTTCACAAGTCTATATGAGCCCTCTGCTATAGGACTAGTACCACCGGACACAGTTGCAACCCAGGATACCCAGGTTGGGGTCTGGAACTACGGTGGGATAGAGCACTCTGCTATTCCCCCTACTTTACAGTTTCTGGTTTTGTGTGCAGCAGCCTCCACAGCCTCTCAGACACTGTTCCGAGAGGTGTACTGTTTTCCCTCCTGTAGATCTTACATTTTCTGAAGGACCACAGGTTCTTTATGGGGTTCAGATCAGGTGAACAAGGGGTCATGTCATTATTTTTTCCTCTTTTAGACCTTTATTGGCCAGCCACACTGTGGAGTAGTTGGATGCATGTGATGGAGCATTGCCCTACTTGAAAATCATGTTTTTCTTGAACGATACTGAATTCTTCCTGTATCACTGCTTGAAGAATTTGTCTGCCAGAAACTGGCAGTAGGTCTGGGAGTTGAGCTTCACTCCATCCTCAACCCGAAAAGGTCATCTTTGATGATACCAGCCTATACCAGTACCCCACCTCCACCTTGCTGACGTCTGAGTCGGAGTGGAGCTCTCTGGCCCATTCATCTGGCCCATCAAGAGTCACTTTTATTTTATCAGTCCATAAAATCTTTGAAAAATCAGTCTTAAGATATTTCTTGGCCCAGTCTTGACGTTTTATCTTATGTTTCTTGTTCAAAGGTGGTCGTTTTTCAGCCCTCGTTACCTTGGCCATGTCCTTGAGTATGACACACCTTGTGCTTTTTGATACTCCAGTAATGTTGCAGCTCTGAAATATGGTCAAACTGGTGGCAAAAGGCATCTTGGCAGCTTCACACTTGATTTTCCTCAATTCATGAGCAGTTATTTTGCGCCTTTTTTGCCCAACACGCTTCTTGCAACCCTGTTGGCTATTTGCCATGAAACGCTTGATTGTTTGGTGATCGTGCTTCAAACGTTTGGCAATTTCAAGACTGCTGCATCCCTCTGCAAGACATCTCACAATTTTGGACTTTTCAGAGCCCGTCAAATCTCTCTTCTGAACCATTTTGCCAAAGGAAAGGAAGTTGCCTAATAATTAAGCACACCTTATATAGGGTATTGATGTCATTACACCACACCCCTTCTCATTGCAGAGATGCACATCACCTGATTTACTTAATTGGTAGTTGGCTCTCAAGCCTATACAGCTTGGAGTAGGACAACATGTATAAAATTATCATGTGATCAAAATACTAATTTGCCTAATAATTCTGCACACAGTGTAGATTTTACAGCTATTAACCTAACAAATAATTAAAAGAAAAAACGATGTAGGGTCTCCCCAATTTTTGATAACCAGCTAAGGTAAAGCAAACAGCTGGGGGCTGATATTATGAGGCTTGGAAGGTCCATGGCTATTGGGCTATTTCCAGCCTAAGAATAGCAACCTGCAGCCGTCCCAGATGTTCAGCATCAAGTTAGATGCGCCAATTCTGACTCTTTGCCTTGGCTCTTCCCAATTGCCTTGGTGCGGTGGCAATAGGGTTAATGGTTTATGGGGTTGATGTCAGCTATGTAGTGTCAGCTGGCATCAAGCCCTGGTATTAGTAATGAAGAGGCGTCTGTCTGACATCCTCATTACTAACCCAGAAATAGAAAAAAAGACACACAAAAATAGTATATTTCAGAAACACTCCACAAAACTTTCTCTCGTTTACTACTGTTTTTAAAAAAAGCATCCAGCGTCGTCATAGTCCAGGGAATCCACGGTAGTCCACCAAATCCATCATAGGCCAAAAAAGGATGTCTGAAAAAGAAAAACAACAAACATACAAACACAGAAACATAAAACAAAAACATTTTCCCTAGTTCACCATTTTATTCAAAAGAAAAAATAAATTCCCAGATAGTCTGATATAGTCCAAAGATTCCAACAAACAAAGCCTATGAAGCATCATTCTGACACTTCATAGACATTGCTAACATGCAATTCCTGCGCTGTGAATAGGTAGGCGGTGCCCCCATTATGTAACTGTGCTATGTTTTATGTATTTATTGTTGAATATTATAAATGTATGTGTTGATATTTAATTATATTTAGAGAAGAATAGGTTCAAGATGTAGCAGAGCTAGGACTGTCTGTCAGGTTAGCAAATGCTGCCATTTAGCTATTGTGTTTACCAGTGGTAAAGCGAGTTTTAGAAAAGATGTTAGATAAGATAGAGTTAAAGTATTAAAAGGGAGGCATGACAGATGGCAAGGTGGATGGTTAGCAATGGGAGCTCCAGTGGAAGGACAGTCGAGAAGTGGGTTCTAAGTAAGATGTGGCTGTAAGGGGGTGACAGGAGCTAGTTAGAAAGGTGGGGTGGGGTGTAGTTCATGTGGTTCACCACTAGAGGGAACAAGGTCCCCATAGTTGTTTGCAGGAGGGGAAGGTTTAGTTTAGCAAGTTTAGCAGAGTGGGGAGGGCACTAGGGAAAAATAGAGAGGTAGGAGATCGGGGAGAATTTAAGAGCAGACAAGGAAGCAGGAGGCTGCAGAGCTATACTGGAGTGGAGACTGACGAAGTCACGCCCAGTGAAACGCGCATCGAGGCTCCGCCCACCGCCACCTGCCTTGCCTGCTAGCATTTCCTCAAACATGTCTCAAGGTATTTCCTTTAATATGTTCAATTGGTGACATGTTTTTTGCCTATATAGGGTGAGAAATACTTGGGTGACTAAAATTAGTCCATGATACAGTATATTATCTCCCCATTCTCTGGCTAATGTTTTTTTATATTAACCCCTTTGTGTCTAACAGCCCTATAACAACAGCGGGTGGTGTCTGTGCAATTCTGTGTCTGGCGATTTTTCCATCTGGGTCGCCACCACTGTCTGTCCTTATGTCATGCATTTTATAAATAAACTATTTTGTATTTCATTAAGAATATGTTTTTGGTCTTTTCTTTACCAGTGGTCCTCCCTATTACCTTGTTTATTGGTGTTTTGTCACTGGGACTTTTTTGGTTTGGAGTGGAGAGTAGTTGGGTCCTGATGAACAGAAAGTCGCCCTGTTGTTTGAGGACTGGCGAGAGTGTTGCTGAAGCTACCCAGGAAGAAAAGATCAGCATGCCCAGAGCACCTGTATTCGCTGGGAGAGAGACTGGTCATCCAGGAGGCCGATGGAAAGCTCTGGCAGCAGGAATAGTAAGAGTAGCAAGAAAACTGGTATGCCTGGAGAAGAAAAGGTGGCCTGCCTCAGAAAGGGAAGATATGTGTAAAGAAAATAAAGCAAAGAGGTTCAAAGGGAAACTGGAGTCTGTCTCTCTATTGCTGAGCGTGAATGTGAACAGAGAGACGAATGTAAGTATACCACTACCATCCTCACAGTCATATTTCCCTTTTCATTAAGTGGTCCAGTCGGAGGTAACACATCTACTGCTTCCATCTTTGGCTGGGCCTCTAGTGGTTCCTTCATGGCCTCGGTGCTAGAGCCAGTCAGGGAACCCCGAGGTAATTTCTGGAGGTCCAGAGCCTACGAATCACCCCAGCAGGCTAGAGAGTTGTCTGGCCGTCGGGTCCCAGAAGTGGATGAAGGTGTGTGATATTAGGGGGGAAGAAGGAACAAACCCCGGAGTATTGAGGACAAGGTGAGAAATAGTGGGGAACAGAACGAATAATACTTCCCCACAGAGAAAGAAAGAAAGGCCCTAGTTGTCATAACGGTGTGAAGGATACAAATAAACAAAAACTGATTGGCCAAGTGAACTCTGGTGTTGCGTGTCTTACTACCCGAAGGTCATACTACCAGGGATGGGATTCAAATTTGTAACAACAGGTTCTCTGTAAACCCCGCCGATTTGAAAACCATACCCATTCAGTAACCACACTCATTTTGTTAGCCACACTCATTTACACGCACTTTCCTCAACCAAAAAATACAAGTAATTTAAAGTAAAATCTCTTTCCAATTCTTCCCCTCCTATACCTTCACTCTCCTGTCCAGTTATTCCAGTCACTGTCAGTCATATTGTATTAAACGGTTTTTCTACAATTTTTTAAAATTATTACTAAAGGATCCCTGCTAAAATTGGAACGGACGACCTTCCCCATACAGATCTCATCCCATGTGGTCTCTTTCCCCTGCAGATCCCATCCCATAATGGCCCCTTTCCCCCTACAGATCTCATCCTATGTGGCTCCTTTCCCCCTACAAATCCCATCCCATTATTGCTTCTTTCCCCTGCAGATCCCATCCTGGCTTCTTTTCCCAGCAGATCTTATCCCATATGCTCCTTTTCCCATATAGCTCCCATCTATGTGTACTCCTCTCTCTATATAGCTCCCATCTCTGTGGCCTCCTCTCCCCATATAGCTCCCATCTTATGTGGCCTCCTCTCTCCATATAGTTCCCATTTATGTGGCCTCCTCTCCCCATATAGTTCCCATCTATGTGGTCTCCTCTCCCCATATAGTTCCCATCTATGTGGCCTCCTCTCCCCATATAGCTCCCATCTATGTGGCCTCCTCTTCTCTCCATATAGTTCCCATCTATGTGGCCTCCTCTCCCCATATAGTTCCCATCTTTATCCGGCTTCCTGCCCCATATACAGTAGTTCCCATCTATGCAGCCTCCTCTCCCCATATAGTCCCCATCTTTTGCGGCCCGTCTCCCCATATAGCTCCCATCTTTATGCGGGCTCCTCTCCCCATATAGCTCCCATCTTTATGCGGCCCCTCTCCCCATATAGCTCCCATCTTTATGTGGCCCCTCTCCCCATATAGCTCCCATCTTATGTGGCCCCTCTCCCCATATAGCTCCCATCTTATGTGGTCTCCTCTCCCCATATAGCTGCCATCTTATGCGGCCCCTCTCCCTGCATCTTCGGCTCTATGAGCGCTTAGCTGCTCCAAGCACCGGCGGCCTCTCCTCTGTCTTCCTTCCTACGCATCACTCTGCACACTGACGCTGATAGACGGCAGCAGGAGGAGCTACCTCCTAACACTGCTGTGACCTCTGCAGCGTCAGCGTATTGCTGCACGCCGGGTCAGGGAGCAGACAGGCTCCACTGTACCTGGAAGTGCGGCATGTATGGAGGTACGGGGATTCATTTGTGCTAGTGTCTTAA
This sequence comes from Anomaloglossus baeobatrachus, assembly GCF_048569485.1. Lineage (NCBI taxonomy): Eukaryota > Metazoa > Chordata > Amphibia > Anura > Aromobatidae > Anomaloglossus > Anomaloglossus baeobatrachus. The sequence continues at coordinate 80,395,840 of NC_134362.1, forward strand.
AGACACTAACACAGATGAATACAGGGAACCGGATCGCTGAAGCTGTTTCTTGCCGGTTCGGGGAACCGGCTGCTATTTTAACAACCGGTTCGCCCGAACCAGACAGAACCGGCTGAATCCCACCCCTGCTTACTACCCAACGGCATTGGACGATTGATAGCAGGGTATATATGTTTCCCATCCTGGTATATACTGTATGTTCAACATCCTGGTATATATGTCTCCCATCTTGGTGTTTATGTCCCCATCTTGGTATATATGTTCCCCATCCTGTGTCCATCATGGTATATATAACCTCATACTAGGACCATCCTGGTATATATGTCCTCATCCTGGAATATATACCCCTCATTCTTGAATATATGTCTTTATCCTGCTAGAAATGTTCCCATCCATTGTATAAATATATATGTTATTCTAGTATATACGTCTTTATCCTGATCCCCTTTCTGCTATATAGTTCCTGTTCTGTCTTTAACACATAGAAAACCTCAAAACATTCTAGTCACCTACCATGGCACCCACGTCGTGTGGCATCCTTCTCTATAGCTAGCACAGTGGCCGGCAGCTGACATCGGTGTATCTTGTTTGGTGACACTTGAATGCACTGCCATATTGCCCTAGTCATAGGCATGCCAATATCAGCTGCTGACTTCTATTTGGATGGAGAAGCAAACAAAATTTGCATTTTTTACAAATTCTTTTTTCTTTCATTTAAATAAAAATAAAGAAATAAAATAATAATAATAACAATAATAATAGTAAAATATAGATAAGGTAGTAAAATAACAATAATAATAATAATAATAATAATAATAATAATAATAATAATAATACAATATAAATACAGAAATAAAATAACAATAAAAATAATGAAACATAAAGAAAATAAAATAACAGTAATAATAATTATGAATAAAGAAATAAAATAATAATTAAATATGTACAAGTTTGGTAATCGTACTGACGGGGAGGAAAAAAAAATCAAAACTCAAAAAGGAAAACTGACAGTAGTGTGAAGGGATTAATGTAAAGATTGGGGAATAGGAAAATAAAAATTATTTATCCACCATTTTCCTATAGTACTGATTAAGTTTTTGTATAATCTGACTCTATGCCGTCACGGGGCAGGTAAGTGCAAATGTGAAGAATACTTTGTGACGCACAGGCAACAAATATGTGCATGGGGTCATCATTCCAATCCTCATATTAATCCCATTTTCTCCATTTAACCTGCTCTTTTGCAGTCTTAATACACTTATTAAGTCATAGCGGTGCATCACATTACAAGAGGGCACTAGAGCTCTTATCTATGAGACAGATACGTCCAGGTCAGCTCGCGGGGAGTTATAAACTATAACAGGCAGAATGTATGTCCTCCCAGATGAGAGGTGCGGGGACTGATTTCATTTTATATCCAATTAGATGGATGTAATTGAATGCAAGGAGATAATCCCACATTGCAATAAATATGAGACTTCTGTAGCCGGCTCTGAAATGACTGAAAGCTAATGGAGCACTAATACGTTGAGGGTGGAATTTTAATGCGGAAAAAGCTAAGGAGGCTATTTTACATGAGTGATGTGACTCAAACATGTGCTTCATCTCTACCTTATAATTCTGTGCTCGCGTGATAGCTCTGGCAAGGGGAAGGAATGGAGGGGAGCGGTGAATCCGATTCCATGCATTCGATTGCACTGTGAGATTGGTTCGGGTTTCATTAATCTGCACTAATTTATAATGACGGTATTGAACAGAATGACTCTGCACTTGTCAACAGTAGTCTCAGCCAAAATATTAATGGATAGTTCATATATTTTTTTATATAGTGTTGACAAGCCCTGTAATTTATTATTGAGCGTGCTGCACAGAGAGGAGGGAATGCAAAGTGATGCCATTTGTATTTGTTATAAACAGATAAGCAAAATACTTCATATTCATCTCATTCTACAAAATCTTTGACTTGAATATTTTTTTTCTCTCTTTGTCTTCTCTTTACTGCTTTCCTGGGGCTTGCATGGGATTTGTCATAAGATAAATTAACTATACCCCCATTAATAATGCCTTTATTGCTAGCAGAGTGCATTCACAAACAATTGAGCTAGCATAGTGCTCCTTTTAAAGGGAATGTGTCAGCAGGTTTTTACTCCTCCATCTGAGAGCAGCATAATGTAGAGACAGAGACCCTGATTTGAGTGACGTGTCACTTATTGGGCTGTTTTTTTTATAATTTTGATAAAATCACTATTTATTCTCCCACAGATCTACCAGTTCCCAATTGCTGAGCTCTGTATAACCTCTCCCTCACCACTGATTGGCAGCCTTCTGCCCATGTACAGTATAGAGACATAGAGTATGTAAAGAGACCAATAATTGGTTGTAGTGGGGCTATACTCATCTCATGAATATGGAGGACTATCTGACAGCAGGTTTACTCGTACTTTAGTAAAAATCTCCTGATGATACAACAGTGAATTCACTAAATATACTTACACTACAGTCCAAAAGTTTAGGGTCACTTAGATATTTCATAATTTTTTAAAGAAGAGCACTTTTTTTCAATGAAGCTAACATTAAATTAAACAGAAATACACTCTATACATTGTTAATGTGGGAAATGACTATTGTAGCTGTAAACGTCTGGTTTTGAATGGAATATCTACATAGGTGTATAGAGGCCCATTTCAAACAACCACCACTCCAGTGTTCTAATGGTACATTGTGTTTGCTAACTGTGTTAGAAGGCTAGTGGATGTTTACAAATCCCTTGAAAACGCTTGTGCAAGTATGCTAGCACAGCTGAAAACAGTTTTGCTGATTAGAGAAGCTATAAAACTGACCTTCCTTTGAGCTAGTTGAGAATCTGGAGCATTACATTTGTTGGTTCTATTGAACTTTCAAAATGGCCAGAAAAAGAGAATTTTCATGTGAAACTCGACAATCTATTCTTGTTCTTAGAAATGAAGGATATTCCATGCGAGAAATTGCCAAAAAACTGAAGTTTTCCTACAACGGTGTGTACTACTCCCTTCAGAGGAGAGCACAAACAGGCTCTAACCAGAGTAGAAAGAGAAGTGGGAGGCCCCGCTGCACAACTGAGCAACAAGATAAGTACATTAGAGTCTCTAGTTTGAGAAATTGACACCTCGCAGGTGGCAGCTTCATTAAATAGTACCCACAAAATGCCAGTGTCAACGTCTACAGTGAACAGGAGACTCTGGAAATCTGACTTTCAGGGCAGAGTGGCAAAGAAAAAGCCATGTCTGAGACTGGCTAATAAAAGTAAAAGATTAATATGGGCAAAAGAAAACAGACATTGGACAGAGGAAGATTGGAAAAAAAAGTGTTACGGACAAACGAATCAAAGTTTGAGGTGTTTGGATCACACAAAAGAACATTTGTGAGACGCAGAACTACTGAAAAGATGCTGGAAGAGTGCTTGACGCCATCTGTCAAAAATGTTGGAGGTAATCTGATGGTCTGGGGTTGCTTTGGTGCTGGTAAAGCAGGAGATTTGTACAAGGTAAAAGGCATTTTGAATAAGGAAAGCTATCACTACATTTTGCAACGTCATGCCATACGCTGTGGACAGAGCTTGATTGGAGCCAATTTCATCCTACAACAGGACAATTACCCAAAGCACACCTCCAAATTATGCATGAACTATTTAGGGAAGAAGCAGGCAGCTAATATTCTATCTGCAATGGAGTGGCCAGCCCAGTCACCAGATCTCAACCCTATCGAGCTGTTGTGGAAGCAGTTTGACCGTATGGTGCGCAAAAAGTGCCCATCAAGCCAACCCAACTTGGGTCCTGCCCACTGGTGTGTCCCTATTGTCATGGGGGGTGGCTAGGCTTTGCTGGCTGGTGTTATGTACCTGGGTGTGGGTTGGTGGTAGGCCAAGGAGGATGAAGTCCTGCACCTGGAAGATCTGTGCAGTCTCTGTGACAACCTGGTTTTGCCAGGGCGTCACAGAAGCATGGGTTGAAATACAGTCATATAAAAAAGTTTGGGCACCCCTATTAATGTTAACCTTTTTTCTTTATAACAATTTAGGTTTTTGCAACAGCTATTTCAGTTTCATATATCTAATAACTGATGGACTCAGTAACATTTCTGGATTGAAATGAGGTTTATTGTACTAACAGAAAATGTGCAATCTGCATTTAAACAAAATTTGACCGGTGCAAAATTATGGGCACCCTTATCAATTTCTTGACTTGAACACTCCTAACTACTTTTTACTGACTTACTAAAGCACTAAATTGGTTTTGTAACGTCATTGAGATTTGAACTTCATTGGCAGCTGTATCCAATCATGAGAAAAGGTTTTTAAGGTGGCCACTTGCAAGTTGTTCTCCTATTCGAATCTCCTATGAAGAGTGGCATCATGGGCTCCTCAAAACAACTCTCAAATGATCTGAAAACAAAGATTATTCAACATAGTTGTTCAGGGGAAGGATACAAAAAGTTGTCTCAGAGATTTAAACTGTCAGTTTCCATTGTGAGGAACATAGTAAGGAAGTGGAAGAACACAGGTACAGTACTTGTTAAGGATAATAGAAAAAAAAAAGGTATTCAGCTCACCCATGTAAGGTCCTCCAGTCTGCGGTTGATGCACGTAGTCCTGCGGACAGGCAGGTCCAGCTTCAGAGTAAACGGTAATAGAAAATGAGTGGGACTCAGCACCAATATGGATGAATAAAAATCTTCATGCTTTATTTGAGAAGTTTAAAAATAAAGAAAAAGGTCACAAATCATCCAAAATCGCCATGCGACTTGCCGTGCGGCTTGACGCGTTTCGGACACAAAAGGGGGAATTTAAAAACAGTCCTTAATCATAAGCCCTTATGATTAAGGACTGTTTTTAAATTCCCCCTTTTGTGTCCGAAACGCGTCAAGCCGCACGGCAAGTCGCATGGCGATTTTGGATGATTTGTGACCTTTTTCTTTATTTTTAAACTTCTCAAATAAAGCATGAAGATTTTTATTCATCCATATTGGTGCTGAGTCCCACTCATTTTCTATTACAGTACTTGTTAAGCCCAGAAGTGGCAGGTCAAGAAAAATATCAGAAAGGCAGAGAAGAAGAATGGTGAGAACAGTCAAGGACAATCCACAGACCACTTCCAAAGACCTGCAGCATCATCTTGCTGTAGATGGTGTCAATGTGCATCGGTCAACAATACAGCGCACGTTGCACAAGGAGAAGCTGTATGGGAGAGTGATGCGAAAGAAGCCGTCTCTGCAAGCACGCCACAAACAGTCGCCTGAGGTATGCAAAAGCACATTTGGACAAGCCAGTTACATTTTGGAAGAAGGTCCTGTGGACTGATGAAACAAAGATTGAGTTGTTTGGTCATACAAAAAGGCGTTACGCATGGAGGCAAAAAACCACGACATTCCAAGAAAAGCACTTGCTAACCACAGTAAAATTTGGTGGAGGTTCCATCATGCTTTGGGGCTGTGTGGCCAATGCCAGCACCGGGAATCTTGTTAAAGTTGAGGGTCGCATGGATTCAGCTCAGTATCAGCAGATTCTTGACAATAATGTGCAAGAATCAGTGATGAAGTTGAAGTTACGCAGGGGATGGATATTTCAGCAAAACAATGATTCAAAACACCGCTCCAAATCTACTCAGGCATTCATGCAGAGGAACAATTACAATGTTCTGGAATGGCCATCCCAGTCCCCAGACCTGAATATCATTGAACATCTGTGGGATGATTTGAAGCGTACTGTCCATGCTCGGCGACCATCAAACTTTACTGAACTGGAATTGTTTTGTAAACATGAATGGTCAAATATACCTTCATCTAGGATCCAGGAACTCATTAAAAGCTACAGAAAGTGACTAGAGGCTGTTATTTTTGCAAAAGGAGGATCTACAAAATATTAATGTCACTTTTATGTTGAGGTGCCCATACTTTTGCACCGGTCAAATTTTGTTTAAATGTGGATTGCACATTTTCTGTTAGTACAATAAACCTCATTTCAATCCAGAAATGTAACTGAGTCCATCAGTTATTAGATATATGAAACTGAAATAGCTGTTGCAAAAACCCAAATTTTTATAAAGAAAAAAGGTTAACATTAATAGGGGTGGCCAAACTTTTTCATATGACTGTATCTCCAGATTATCTCCGCAAATTAACAGCTAGAATGCCAAAGGTCTGTAAAGCTGGAATTGCTGCAAAGGAGCATGACTCCGGAATGTCTGACTAAAGGCCTTGACCTACACCCAACATCCCCCTACCCCCCAGGGTTCTTATCTAAAATAAACACAAACACTGCGTGACATTGGATATAAAGGCCACAGCAGCCCCATTTATTAATAACAAAAACATAAACCATATAACAATACAATTCTTCATTGAAGAACCCCCGAAAAAGGAGGGGGGGGGTACCTGAAGGTTAACCAAAATGTTCCTTGCAACATCAGTCCATCTCCTGACCCTCAGCCGCAACACACCGACTCGAGAGCCCAAGCCAGATGTTGCCCACACCATGTCCCGCTGAGACTCAACCCAGCAAGGACCCGTTTACCAAACAATTGCACCTCTAGAGGTAACCCGCTCCGGCACTGGGTTCCGTCCTCTCCTCTGTGCAAACCCCCACCTTCAGACACCCCCCTCCTTTCCGCCGCTGCGACAAATACGATCTTCCTCCTCTTCCTCGTCGATGTCGAATCCACAATCAGGGCGGGCGGGCGGGAACGATTACAGTCACTGTCCAGGTAGGAATGGCCCACCCCCCTCTGACCTGCCCTATATACGACCCCCTATAGCACCACCCCTTGACCAATCACACTGACCCCTGATTCTAGCTGACCCTTAGCACCACCCCCAGATTTCGCGCCCAAACTGACTTTCTTCATTAACCCCTTATTAACCCCATGGCCTGGCATCCCTCCTAGTCATGTAGCCCTCCCTTGAGCCCCTTCGGGGCAGCAGTCCGGGCTCTTCCTTGACTCCGGAATGTCTGACTAAAGGCCTTGACCTACACCCAACATCCCCCTACCCCCCAGGGTTCTTATCTAAAATAAACACAAACACTGCGTGACATTGGATATAAAGGCCACAGCAGCCCCATTTATTAATAACAAAAACATAAACCATATAACAATACAATTCTTCATTGAAGAACCCCCGAAAAAGGAGGGGGGGGGTACCTGAAGGTTAACCAAAATGTTCCTTGCAACATCAGCCCATCTCCTGACCCTCAGCCGCAACACACCGACTCGAGAGCCCAAGCCAGATGTTGCCCACACCATGTCCCGCTGAGACTCAACCCAGCAAGGACCCGTTTACCAAACAATTGCACCTCTAGAGGTAACCCGCTCCGGCACTGGGTTCCGTCCTCTGCTCTGTGCAAACCCCCACCTTCAGACACCCCCCTCCTTTCCGCCACCGCGAGTGCGCATGACCCCTTGTGCGCGCGAGTCCTCCCACACCAACAAAGCCTTCTCGACCCCCTCCATAAGCCCTAAGGCCCAAATATCATTCCCCACCGAATTTAAATGGACCCCGTCTCGCCGCAACAAGTCGGCGGACGCCGCTTCCAACTCTGGGTGCCGAACAGAGACACCCCCGACCCGGGAAATAAAACGCCCAATCTCCCGGGGGGGGACACGTGGAAGAAAAGGGGTAATGAGTACCAATCAAATACCGCCCCATCCCCCCCCCCCGCCCTTCAATATCTCACAACAAAGTTGGCCGGATGTAAGATCTAAACCTGACCGAGTCCCATCGTCCAATCTTACGGAGAGCCTGCGCGCCCAGGCCCCAACGAGCCGCCTGAGTCGCAGCCCCAATCCGAAAGGAATGCGACGCATACTCAGCCTCGTTGAGACCGCAACACTGCAGGCATCTCCGAAAGATACAGACAAATTGGTAACTGGACAAGGCTGACCCGTCCTGGTGGGACAAAAGGGACCCCGGCCGAGTTCCCCTCACTTCTAAAAACGCCGACAGCCGTTTAACGGGGCATTCCGCTAAACCAGGTACACCCCACAGTTCCACCACATGACCTCTACCCAGCTGGTCCGTCTTTGACCGTCTCAAGCAACACCGTACCGCATCCATACCGCATGCCACGTCCTCCAACAACAAACCTCCGTGACTCCTCGTGTTTCTGCTCACCAATTCACTAATTCTGAACCCCCCAAAGAAGGCCAGAACAAAGGCGGTCCCAAACAACTGGCATTCATACTCCGAGAAACACACGCGGGGCAAAACCGACAACAGCTTGCCCAGCAGCTCAAAAGACACCGGGCGCCGAAGGTCTCGGTGCGCCCCCGCCCTACGGTAACCCTTCAACGCCTGGCGCACCCAGAAATCCTTTGTGACATCCTTCCAGCCTAGTAACCTGAAAAAGAAAGCAATGCCAGCCAACCTGCCCGCAACCGCCGACCACGAAAGGCCTTCTTCCTTTGCCCTGCCCATCATGAACAAAACTAAATAAACTCTGTCACCTTCGGGTACATCACCTCCCACCTCATCAACCAACTCGAGCCAACGGTCCCACGCTGCATTATAGCTGCGCCACGTACTGGGTGCCACCGAATGCTTGATCAATTCCCAGGCCGGCTGCAAACTAGGTCCCACAACCAGACGGGCCACACGGTCTCCTGCTGCTCCGCGTCCGGCGCCAGCATTCGAAAATGGTCCCACTGGAAGCGAGATAAAGCATCAGCCACGGAATTCAGCACCCCCGGCACATGTACAGCGCAAACCCACAAGTTCAACTCCAAACATTTCAACACCAAATGACGCAAGAGATCCACCACCGGGGGGGAATCAGCTGTCAGTTATCCGGAGCCTTTTCCCCCACCACACTGGCCAGTATCACAAAGGCCTGCAACCAATTCTGAAAAGTGCGAGGAATAAGGCGATAACGCCGCCGTTCTTCCTCGTCCTTTTTGCTCTCGTCCGGTTTAACCCGATCCAGGTTAAACTTTTCCAACGGAAGCAATGAGAATATTTCAACATATTCATCCTTCCATATTTTTTCCCTGGTCTCCTGCTTCAGATGCGCCCCCAACGGCCCATCAAAGCAGACATACACTTCCCCTCTCGCTTTGTCATCTAAGCGAACAACATCCACTGCAGCCGCAGCTGCGGCAGCGGGAGCCGCAGCTGCGGCAGCGGGAGCCGCCACCACCGGCTCACCAACCACACTGCCACTGGCAACCCCTCCAGCCGCAGGAGCCACAACCTCCTGCCCCGTCGCTCCCTGCCACACCATGCTAGGGCCCCCCACAGGGGCAAACAAACCCCTGACCAACCTCAACAACTCGGATGCCACACTGCCGTCACCCGGCACCGCATTCATGACCTGCCCACCACTCGGGCCACCAAGCAAACCACCCGTACCACCAACCACATTCACACCCTGCACGCCATCCATATCACCAGACTCACCATCCATAGCCAAACCAGGTGTACGAGAAATAGGAAAAACTGTGGTCTTACCAGGCTGACTCCGAGAAGATCCCGAAACAGCCGTCACATGTCCTCCGCGTCGCACTCCAGTCATTTCGCCGACATCCACGATATGGTCCCTGGTGTCGTCCTCCGCGATGTCCTCCTCCAAGATGGCATCATCCTCCTCACTGGACCCAGGTCCAGGGAGCCCGCCGTCCGGCAGACTCGACCTTAGACCCCGTCCGCCCGCAGCACCACATATCCTCTGCGCCGTCCGCGACGATCCAGACGCTGGCGCCTCCACGTAAACTCTGCCTGGGGCATGCCGGCCGGCATCCCCGCGCGCTCCAGCGGACCCCGACGCCGTCCCGTCGCTGTCCATCCTCTGTGCCAAAAAGCCGGGCCCCGCTGATCCGGGCCGTCTCCGTACAGAATTCCCCGCCGGCACTGGGACCCTATGCTCCTGCATAGGCCCCACTCGTTTCCTTGCCCGTGCCGCTGATGCCACTGCGGCCTCATCCGTGCCCTGCGACCCCGCTGGCCCGCGCAACCCAGCTGGCCCCCGCGACCCCGCTGGCACACGCGACCCCGCTGGCACACGTGACCCCGCCGGCCCACGCGACCCCGCCGGCCCACGCGACCGCGGCGAGTCAGGTGACCTCGCCGGGTCAAGCAAGCCCGCCGGATCACGAGGGCGCGCCGGGCCAGGTGAGTACGATTGGTCACGTGACCGCGCCGGGTCAGGTGACCTCGCTGGCCCACGTGACCGCGCCGGCCCACGTGACCGCGCCGACCCACGTGACCGCGCCAACCCACGTGACCGCGGCGGGCCACGCGGCCGCGGCGGGTCAGGTGAGCGCGCCGGGTCAGGTGAGCCCGCCGGATCACAAGGGCACGCCGGGCCAGGTGAGCGCGGCGGGTCACGTGACCGCGCCGGGTCAGGTGACCGCGCCGGGTCACGCGGCCGCGACGTGCGCATCACCACAGTGCGCCGCGAACCGGAAGAGGAGGGGAGGCCGGCCATGTCGCTCACCGCCCCGCTGCCTTGATGCCCGCGGCCCGACTTCCGGCCTGGGCCTCGCGACGTCCCGGCTCCCGGATCCACAGCCGCACTTCCACTGGGGCTCCGTCTCCGCTGCCGGCTCCTCGGCGTCATCTCAGGGCTGAGGCGCTCCGGAGGCCGCGTTCTTCGCTGCCGCTTCGGAGGCAGGGGGGTCCCATCCTCAGCGCCGTCGCCGGTCCATCGCTGCATCTGTTCCTCCATCCACCGCTGTCCACGCTGCTCCGCCATCCTCTTCATCTGTGCCATGAAATCTTCCATCTTCAGGATCCAGCCGCAACGATTACAGTCACTGTCCAGGTAGGAATGGCCCACCCCCCTCTGACCTGCCCTATATACGACCCCCTATAGCACCACCCCTTGACCAATCACACTGACCCCTGATTCTAGCTGACCCTTAGCACCACCCCCAGATTTCGCGCCCAAACTGACTTTCTTCATTAACCCCTTATTAACCCCATGGCATGGCATCCCTCCTAGTCATGTAGCCCTCCCTTGAGCCCCTTCGGGGCAGCAGTCCGGGCTCTTCCTTTCTGTGATGAAAGCAGAGTGTGAAGGAGTAAATTATTATTTCAAGTAAAAATCATTATTTCTAACCTAGTCAATATCTGGACTATATTTTCTATTCATTATGCAACTCATTTGATAAATAAAAGTATGATGTTTTATGGAAAAGACAAAATTGTCTGGGTGACTCCAAACTTTTGAACTGTAGTGTATAGCATCTCAGTAATTGACACATCATTGGAATGAGGGTCACTTCTTCTACATTATGCTGCTGTCAGTTTATATAATTACATAGCAAAAATTGACATATTCACTTTAATACAGAAACAGCTGTGAGCAGCCCAGTAAGTGACATTTCTGGAATCATCGTCTCTGCCTCTACATTATACTGCTCTCAGATTAGATAACAAAAACTTCGTAACAGATTTCCTTTAAAGGGAACCTGTCACATGTAAAAATGTTATTAACCTACAGATATGGGGTTAATTTAAAGGTCTCATTCACATGTATTTTCCGAGTAATTATAAGCTTTCCAGATCCGCGATTTGTTTGAATTTATTTGCCAGAAATTGAATTTTTGAGGAAAATTAAGCAAAATTGGCAAACTCCAAAAGATCTGCTCATCTCTACTGATAAACTGTCTTCACTAAAGCACAAGTGGAACTAGGTTTTCCAGCACTTGGTTGAAAGTTTCAGTTTGGCCTTTTTTCTCTCTCTTAAGTTTCAGACTAAAGGGTGCTTTACACGCTGCGACATCGCTAACGATATATGGTCGGGGTCACGTCGTTAGCGACATCGCAGTGTGTGACACCTAGGAGCGACGATCAACGATCGCAAAAACGGCAAAAATCATTGATCGTTGACACGTCGCTCCTTTTCATAATATCGTTGCTCTTGCAGGACTCAGGTTGTTCGTCGTTCCTGCAGCAGCACACATCGCTACATGTGACACCGCAGGAACGACGAACATCTCCTTACCTGCGTCCACCGGCAATGAGGAAGGAAGGAGGTGGGCGGGATATTCCGCCCGCTTATCTCCGCCCCTCCGCTTCTATTGGACGGCTGCCATGTGACGTCGCTGTGACGCCGCACGAACCGCCCCTTTAGAAAGGAGGCAGTTCGCCGGCCACAGCGACGTCGCAAGTAAGGTATGTCCGTGTGATGGGTGTAAGCGATGTTGTGCGCCACGGGCAGCGATTTGCCTGTGACGCACAACCGATGGTGGCGGGTACGCTCGCTAGCAATATTGCTAGCAAGATTGCAGCGTGTAAAGTGCCCTTTAGACCAGATAAAGCTGCCATGTTGTAGTCCTAAAAAATTATTTTGTTACTAGAAGGTGGCCCGATACTAACGTATCGGGTAGCCTAGAAAGTGTATGTAGGTTAGCAGATTGAATAATAGGGTAATGGATGGACTGGATGGGTTAGGTTTAATTTAGTATTCTTATAATTGTTTATTGGTTTTAAAATGAGAAACAAGAGAAGGAACAGTTTTAATAGATGAGTCTAATGTTTAATGATGTCCATGGCTTGTAATGAAAGAAGGTCATGAACAATGTAAAGTTAAGTAAAAATATGTTGATGCTGTGATGTGGCCCAATGCTGGTATGTGCCCCCATCGTGGTGCAGCCACCATCCTGACATGTGCCCCCATCCTGCGGGGTAATGTGTATGGGGGCGGAGTGCGGGGTGGGTGGAGCCAAGCAGGGCCATGGCACTGAGGACATCAGTGTCGGGGACTGCATGGCTGGGGACAGGTGACTATCCAGGTGTGTGTGTGTGTGTGTGTGTGTGTGTGTTCGGGCGCTTTCACACTTGCGTTCAGCACAATCTGCCGCTATGGAGAATAGCGCAGTCTACTAATGCACTGCGCTATTCTCCATAGACTTGTATTGACGACGCACTGTAACGCAAGTGTCTGCGTTGCATCCACTGGAGGACACTGTGTTGTTAATTTGACGCAGCGTCAGGCAGTGGGAACGCTGCATGTAGCATTTTTTGGGTCGTTAAATATCGCACCTTGACAGGTTCTGTTAGAATCCACCAAGGTGTCTAATGATTGTCTATGGGGGCGGATTCCGCCACAATGCACTAAGCGGTGGAATCCGCTGACGGATCCCATCATGTTCAACTGCGCATGCTCAGCATGTCCAGCAGAACGATCTAAATTGTTTAAAATCACTCCTGGTCTCTCTCCCCCCCTCTCCTCCCCTCTTCCCCCCCTCTCCCCCTCCCTCTCTCCACCTCCTCTCCTCCCCTCGCCCCCTACCTCTCTCCCCCTACCTCTCTCCCCTCCTCCCCCCACCTCTACCCCCTTTTCTCTCCCCCTGTCTCATACTCACGGATCTCCGGCGCAGCGCTGCACAGCTGTTACACTGCTCTGGTGGCTTCTCCTGCTTTTGTAAAAATGCCGGCCGCTCATTATTCAATCTCGTATTCCCTGCTTCCCCCGCCCACCGGTGCCTATGATTGATTGCAGTCAGATACGCCCCCACACTGAGTGACAGCTGTCTCACTGCAACCAATCACAGCCACCGGTAGGTGGGTCTATATCATGTGGTACAATAAATAAATAAATAATTAAAAAAAAAAAACTGTGGTCCCAGCCAATTTTGATACCAGCCAAGAGAAAGCCACACAGCTGAAGGCTGGTATTGTCAGGATGGGGAGCGCCACTTTATGGGGAGCCCCCCAGCCTAACAATATCAGCCAGCAGCCGGCCCGGAATTGCCACATCCATTAGATGCGACAGTCCCGGGACTCTACCCGGCTCATCCTGAATTGCCCTGGTGCGGTGTCAATCGAGGTAATAAGGAGTTAAATGGCAGCTTATAGCTGCCACTAAGTCCTAAGTTGATCATGGCAGGCATCTCCCCGAGATACCTTCCATGATTAACATGTAAGTGAAAGTAAATAAACACACACAATGAAAAATCCTTTATTTGGAATAAAAGACAACCCCCCCCTCATTTACCACTTTATTAATCCCAAAATACCAATCCAGGTCCGAAGTAATCCACACGACGCCTTCAGCTCTTCTACATGAAGCTGACAGGGAGCGCCGTAGAACACGACTGCTCTGTGTCAGCTCCACGCAGCAACTGAAGTGAGCTGCGCTGTCACCGGAGACTTCACTCAGGTAGTGCTTGCATGTGTGCGGGGATGATGATGATTGCGGTAGTGTTGGGGTATGTGCGGTGATGATGATGAGTGCAGTAGTGCTTGTGTGTGTGCGGGGATGATGATGAGTGCGGTAGTGCCGGCGTGTGCGGGGATGATAATGAGTGCGGTAGTGCCGGGGTGTGTGCGGGGATGATGATGAGTGCGATAGTGCCGGGGTGTGTGCGGGGATGATGAGCAGTGCAGTATTGCCGGGGTTTTGTGCGGTGATGATGAGTGCGGTAGTGCCGGGGTGTACGGGGATGATGATGAGTGCGGTAGTGCCGTGGCGTGTGCGGGGATTATGATGAGTGCGGTAGTGCCAGGGTGTGTTCGGGGATGATGATGAGTGCGGTAGTGCTTGTGTGTGCGGTGATGATGATGGTTGCGGTAGTGCCGGGGTGTGTGCGGGGATGATGGGTGCGGTAGTGCCGGGGGGTGTGCAGGGATGATGATGGGAACGGTAGTGCCTGCATGTGTGCGGGGATGATGGGAGTGGTAGTGCCTCCATGTGTGCGGGGATGATGTGTGCAGTAGTGACGGGGTGTGTGCAGTGATGATGATAGGAGCGGTAGTGCCTCTGTGTGTGCGGGGATGATGGGTGCAGTAGTGCGGGGGTGTGTGTTCAGTGTATACATGTGGGGGGTGGAGTGCGGGGGGGGTGGAGCCGTGCGGAGCCATGGCACTGAGGACGTCAGTGCCGGGGACTGCATGGCTGGGGACAGGTGACTATTCGTGTGTGTGTGTGTGTATTCAGTGTATACGTGAAGAGGGCCGAGTGCAGGGGGGGTGGAGCTGAGTTACGCTGGTAACCATGGTACACAATCGGGTAACTATGCAAAGCGCTTTGCTTAATTACCCGATGTGTACCATGGTTACCAGCATACACCAGCTCCCGGCACGATCCCAGCAACGCAAGGGTATGTCTTGGCTGAGTTGCCGGTGTGGGCTCCCGGCAGTGCAGCAGTCACCTGGGAGTCGGGGCTCCGTGCGGATGTGGGGAAAGGTGTCGGGCGTCGTCCTCTCACGCCGTAGTTTGGGCTGTTCACTTAGCTGAGCCGTTGGTCGCAGGCTCTTTAGCGCACGTGCTGTGGCAACGGTTGATACTGTAATGACGTCATTTTGGAGCAAGACAGACAGACAGACAGAATAAGGCAATTATATATATAGATTAACATTTTAAGCATTGAAAAACGAACCACTGTTTTCTCTGCAAAATCCCACAGCAATTACAATCAGCTTTACGAGTAATACCACAGTTCCGTAAAATCTAGTGTTAGTAAGTAAAATAAATTAATAAGCTGTTGTGGTTGTTTGCTATGTGGTTTTCGGTCACTCCTTTTGGCCTTCCTCTCACTCCTCACTGATGTCCCTCCCATTTCAAACAGTTTGTCTGCCATATGCCCCCTGCACACATCTATAGAAAACACGTACGTAAAAAAACGGTAGTGGGATCATTAGAGTGTCATCAGTGTTCTTCCAGTATGGCTAAAAAAATAAAGATCTTACAAAGCTTCTCCTATACTTTCAACGTTAAACATGTACAGTACCCGGATGGCACACAAATTGTACACGGAAGCCATTCTTATGCAGGACTTTTTTTCATGCATCCATAAACTTGTATTGGCCTTTGACATCCATGCTGCCGGAAAAAAATAGACATGTTTTTGTGTGTTTTTTACAGGGACACACAAGCCATGTAAAAATACTGACATGCGAGAAGCCCCAAAAGTTATAATGGGTACATGTGGTATCTGTGAAAAAAATGGATAGAACACGTGCTGGAATCTTGGACATCTGAAAGAGGCCTTAGGCGGGCTTTGCACACTACGACATCGCAGGTGCGATGTCGGTGGGGTCAAATTGAAAGTGACGCACATCCGGCATCGCATGCGACATCGTACTGTGTAAAGCCAAGATGATACGATTAACGAGCGTAAAATCGTCGTAATCGTATCATCGGTGCAGCGTCGGCGTAATCCATAATTACGCTAACGCGACGGTCCGATGTTGTTCCTCGCTCCTGCGGCAGCACACATCGCTGTGTGTGAAGTCGCAGGAGCGAGGGACATCTCCTACCGGCGTCACCGCAGCTTCCGTAGGATATGCGGAAGGAAGGAGGTGGGCAGGATGTTTACATCCTGCTCATCTCTGCCCCTCCGCCGCTATTGGCCGCCTGCCGTGTGACGTCGCTTTGACGCTGCACAACCCGCCCCCTTAGGAAGGAGGCGGGTCGCCGGCCAGAGCGACGGTCGCAGGGCAGATGAGTGCATGTGAAGCTGGCGTAGCGATACTGTTCGCTACGCCAGCTATCACACGATATCGCACCTGCGACGGGGGCGGGGACTATCGCGTGCGACATCGCAGCATCGGCTTGCGATGTCGCAACGTGCAAAGCCGCCCTTAAACTAACAAGCCAACCTCTATAAGATGGCCCATCATATTCAGCTCTAGCAGCTGACCATATCAGCGGACAGCTGCATTTATAAATGGAATGGTTGAAATTGAAGACCTGCAGTAATAGGCATCACGAGTAAACAAAGACCCTTAGCCAATTTTTTTAAAGTATGAACATTTAGGGTTGGAAAATTTGCAACGAAATTTGTTAGTGTGTTGTTTACTCTGCTGTTGGGTGCTGGAGGAGGCGAGTTTTCACTGCAGTATTAACACACCCGCATCGGGGGCGTGGGGTTACTCGTTACCAGGCCACGGTTCTGTTTCTGGGACACCGCGGTGGCGAGGCCCGGTCCCGTGACCCCAGCAGAGTCGTTTAAATATAAGGAGGATGATGACAGTTATTCGTGATGCCACCTGTAATACGCGGCAAGTTGGCCGCTGCCGCTGCAAAATGGGGACCTCTGGGGAATATGGTGATGCAGCTTAGATGGTGCAGCTCTCCACAGGCAGAGCTGGACCACAGGGTGAATGGGGTAGTAGTAGCTGATGGCGGGGGTTCAGGCCTGCAGGCGCAGGCGAATAATGGAGCGATACAACAGGGATGCAGTCTCAAGGTTTTTACTCTCTGCAGCAGGTTCCACATAACATTAGTGACCGCCTTTGGAGTGCTGGGGCTTCACTGTGATGGGCTACCACCAATCCTGGATAGTTCGGAGGTCAAGACCGGTGCACCCTTCTAGTGTTCCTTCCCTGGTCGTCTTCATGCACTGACTTCTCTCCAGCCTAACCCGCGCCTATGCACACAGTGCTCTGAGCCGGTATCCTCGGGCCCTGTCGGGGTGGCTTGAAGCTCTATCCCTTGGCCCTATGTGGTTACTTTCCAGTGGATTCATGTGCGGAGTTGGCTTTGGTACTAAATGGTCCTCAGCCTCTGGTTTTACTAGCGGAGCACGTTGGTTCTTCTCCTCTAGTCTAGGGATCAGTCCCTGATCCGTGGCCAAGTTCTTCCACTTCAAGTTTGTATGTGGAATGAGGCTATGGGAGTATGGCGCACTTCCCGTGGTCTCTGGGACCCCTTCTGTCTTGTGCCCGGGCCGAGCTGCACCAGCTCCAGGCCACAGGTCTTCACTCCTCCACTGCTCCTTCTAACTGCCTGACACTACAGTGTCCCCAACTCACTAGACTCCACCCCCAGGCCCTGTCTGGTTATGGGGAGGGAGGAACCATCACCAGCAGTGATCACTTGCTCACTGCTGCCTTCAGTTTCCTCCGTCTCAGGGAAACCACAAAACGAGAATCAGGCGACACTTGGTTTCATTTTATATAAAACACTGGATGCACATCCCAATGGGTACATGTAGTTCAGTAGCTTCATTTTATGCTACAATACACTTCAATGGTTCCGTTTCAAGTTACAATACACTTCAATACATTCTCCAATCTTGCAACAGAGTCCTTTCTTTTACACACCCATAGTTCCACTTCCATTCTCCTGGGAGTCAGTTTAGGTGCCTCATTTAAGCCACCCTACTTGAGCCTCTTGCCTCACTGTCATGCAGTGTTTAGGTCCACACTCGCTGGGTACTGCTACTGTGTCGGACTCTGTTCACAATTTAGAGTCTGACACACAACCTGAAGTCTCCTAGTTGCTCAGCTTGAACCGGGCGTTGACTGATTTATTTCCACTGCTCCCAAGCCCTCCAGGAGTTAAGTCTTGTGGATTTGTGTACAGCTCCTAGGAGAAGGTTGCTAATTACAACCCACAGCTGTCTCTGTTTTATTCAAGGTATGGGCATATGTTTCTGAGCCGATAAAATCTTTAGCATAGCTACAGCAATTTCGATCCTTTGTGATGCTCCAGTTCTTGGTGATCTGTAGTTGCTATTTTGAGTTGTGTGGAAGTTTAGTTGTGCATTTACTTCCTTCCTTGTTTTTTATTCCCCTGTACACGTATTGTCTTTCCTTTGTGTTTGAATGCAGTGTGTGGGGGAAAAGAATAGTAACATCAGGGCTCGAATGAGAGTTAAGGGCACTTTACACACAGCGATATCGCTATCGCAAATTGCTGCCCCTGGCACACAACATCACTAACACCCGTCACACTATACTTACCTTCCCTGAGACATCGCTGTTGCCGGCGAACCGCCTCCTTTCTAAGGGGGTGGTTCGTTCGGCGTCACAGCGACGTCACTAAGCAACCGCCCAATAGAAGCGGGGGGGTGGAGATGAGTGGAACGAACATTCCGCCCACCTCCTTCTTCCTGGCGGCCGTAGGTACGAGGTTGTTCCTTGTTCCTGCAGTGTCACACATAGCGATGTGTGCTGCCGCAGGAGCGACAAACAACCTGCATCCTGCAACAGCAACGATATTTGGGAATGGAACGACGCGTCAATGATCAACGATAAGGTAAGTAGTTTTTATCATTAATGGTCGTTCCTGCGTTTCACACGCAACGACGTCGCTAACGAGGCCGGATGTGCTTCACGAATACCGTGACCCCAATGACATCTTGTTAGCGATATTGTTGCATGTAAAGCGGCCTTTAGAGTCATGCTGGGTGCTCAGACCTCGCTACTAAGGATGGGTGAACCCGAACTGTAAAGTTTGGGGGCCGGAACGAACACATGGTGTTCGTGCACATGACCCTGAACACGAGCTTTCCTGGGAAGCTTGTGTTACAGTTTGGGTCCCGTTCGGGTCAGGGGCTGTAAAAAAAAGCACATAATTAAAAAATATTATGATTATACTTACAAGTGACGCGTCCTGCTGACTCTTTCTCCAGGCCGCTTCCGCGTCCGTCTGTTCATTGCTGTGCCACCCGGTAACCAGCACGGAATTACAGGACCTTCCGTGACGTCATACTCATGTGACTAGTCATGTGTGAATGTTGTATTACATCATTGGCTACAGACTGGTCACGTGAGTATGACATCATCAAAGATACTCACATTCCTAGGCATGTTCTTACGGGTCAAGTCGGTTAGGGGTTTGGTCAAGGTGCTGAAATTAGGAACAAATTTTCTATAGTAACCTGCAGTCCCCAAAAAAGCTAGTGCCTGCTTCTTAGTCTGGGGTCTACACCAGTTACTAATGGCTTCCACCTATGCGGGCTCAGGCCTTAGGGTCCCTCCCCCTACACTGTGCCTGAGATACTGCACCTCAACCATCCCAAACTGGCATTTATAAGGGCGAATGGTCAGTCCCGCAGTCAGGAAAAGGTCCAGCACTATGGCCAAGTGTTTAAGATGGTCCTCCCAGGTTGTGCTGAAAATGGCAATGTTGTCCAGATAAGCACAGGCAAAGTCCTGACATTGTTCCAACAATCGATCCACTAGTCTCTGGAAGGTAGTGGGGGCATTTTTCATCCCAAAGGGCATTCCCAGGAACTCAAATAGTCCAAAGGAAGTAATGAAGGCAGAGCGCTCCCGAGCGTCCTCCATTATGAGTATCTGCCAGTACCCCTCCCACTTGGGCAACCTGAAGAAGATCGGGGAGATACTCATCATAGGAGTTATCACTAGGGGGGTGGAAGACGGCCAGAACAGGCAGAGATCGGTCATGATATTCTTTCAGCATATTGATGTGGACAGTCTTTTGTCGTCGACCAGTAGGGTCCAGGGCAATGATGTAGTTACTGTCATTAACTTTCTTGACAACCTGATAAGGGCCTTCCCACGTTGCTTGAAGCTTGTTGGCATGGGAACCAATAATCATGAGCACCTGTTGTCCTTCTCTAAATTCCCGGTTCCTGGCTTTACGGTCATACCAGGTCTTTTGTCTGGGCTGGGCTGTTCACTGGTGTTCTTTAGCCAAGGTAGCTAACTGGGTGAGACGGTCTCGAAACTCCAGGACATAGGGAAGGACTGGCACTCCGGTGTCTGAGACATCTTCCTCCCAGTGTTCCTTCAGAAGAGCGAGAGGACCACGGACTTTCCGTCCAAACAGTAGTTCAAAGGGTGAGAACCCTGTGGACTACTGGGGAACCTCCCGATATGCGAACAGGAGATGTGGCCGGTATTTTTCCCAGTCCTTTTTAATGTCAGCAAAAGCCTGCAGCATATTTTTGAGGGTTCCCTTAAAGCGTTCACATAGTCCGTTGGTCTGCGGGTGGTATGGAGTGGTGCGAAAGGCTCAAACTCCACAGGTATGCCAGAGGGATAGTCCACCACTGTCAGGATGTATTTTTTCCCTGACCGGCCGGGGTGGGCCAGATGTCCTATGATGTCTACAGCTACACGTTAAAATGGTTCTTCAATTAGGGGCAGGGATTGCAGAGTTACCTTGTGTCGGACTCCAGGATGCCGCATTCGCAGGCACACATCGCAGGTGCAGCAATAATGGGCTACCGACTGCGAGATGCCATGCCAGTAAAAACTTTGGGTGAGTCTCTTTTCAGTCCTTTTTCTCCCTTGGTGCCCAGGCAAGTGGATGTCATGGGCCAATTGGAGTATCTGTGCCCTGTTCTTCTGGGAAACAATGAGTTGCTTGGTCACCATATCAGGGGTGTCCATGCCGCTGGCCTTCATGACACGATAATACAATCCCTGTTCTCAGGTGAAGCAGTCTCCATTATCTCCCACATCCCCATTCTCTGTCCTTAACCCAAGGGCTGCCAAGGTACTGTCACCTTCTGTTTCTCTTCTAAACTCCTCTCTATCCCAAGACTCTCCCAATGTAATAGCAAGGGACGGATTGCTTACCGACTCTGATGGGGGTTGTAGTAGCTGCTCACCGGTGAAGTCCTGATGTTTTCGTGCTTGCATTGTTTGTAGTCACTGTAACTCTCCAATGTCATTTCCCAGGAGGATATCGGCAGGCAGTCCTCCCATAACTCCAATCCAGCACAGTTTTTCTCCATGACCATAATCCAAACGCACAGAATCTCGCGGTATATATTTGCGAGTCCCACCTGCTAGGACAATGGGGATTTCAGGGCCAGGTGAATTGCCTCGGGTCGAACTACACGAGGGTCAGCGATAGTCAGGAAGGCCCCTGTATCTCTAAATCCTGTTACTTTGTATCCATCATGCAGGTGACGTTGCCGTTGATCAGAGTAGCTTGGGGACATAGGCAGCAGGCCGTACACTCCAGTAGGTATGTCTATTGTGCAGGGGTTGGCAGTCCACTCCGGTGAAGTTTGTGATAGCTCTTCCTCAGGTGAGATGGAGTGAACAAGATGCACCGGACGAGATGGAGGTGCATGGGGCTCCCTCCAAGTCCTTGCGGAACAACTGGACTGTAGGTGCCCAGGTTACCCACACCCATAACATCTCCTCCCTGCGATTCTCACTGGGCATGGTCGGAACTGTTGGGGCCCAGGATTGTGAGCTGTAGTTGTCATAGGCCTGTGGCTGGTTGGAGGGGCAGGTACAACTGGAGAGGGCTGGGGTGCAGGAGTAGGCTGTGGCTTATTGTCCAGAAGCCTCATCAATTGCGGTCAGATAGTAAGAACCTCATCAGCCAGGGCTGCAGCTCTATCCAAGGTGTGCGGCGTGCGCTCTCTAAGCCATTCCCGTATTTCTGAGGGGCACTTGTAAAGAAATTATTCTATAAGAAATATCTGTATAATGTCTTCCACAGTGAAGGCGTCTTTCGCTTCCAGCCATCTCCGACATGCCTGGCACATCTTATGGGCATACATCCTAAATGATTCCCCCGTGGTGCATGGGAAGTCTCGGAACTGTGCCCTATGTGAGTCTGGGGTGATAGCATGATAATCCAGGATAGTCCGCTTTACAATGTTGTAATCCCGGTTCCGCTGTGAGTCAATGGTGCGATAAGCCTCTGCCAGGCTTCTGTTCAGGAGTCCCACTAACAAACGCATCCAGCCAGAGTGAGGCACCTCCATCATGGCACACTGCTGCTCAAAGTCCTTGAAGAACCCCTCCACATCTCCGGATGCCTCTTCAAATGGCTTGAAGTCCGCTCGGGTCATTCGTACAGGCTCACGGATCGCTGGGTTTACACTTCAACTTACATTACTCACTCTGTCGGACTCCATTGCTTCTTGTCTCCTCTGTGCTAAGCGAGCAGCCTCCTCCTTATACTGCTGAGATACACCAGGGCCAAGAACTGCCATCTTTCTTCAAACCACACCAACCACTGGCTTTTTGGGGCAGGGATCCCCGTCCCCAGTGCTTGTCCGTCAGACATCTGGGAGGAGGTGGACTGGCACGCATCCACCAGTAGATCAATTAAGGCTTCTTTACTCAGTCCATGGTGGTTCAGACCCATATCCCTGGCTCTCTCCTGTAGACTTGATGCGGTCCAGTCTCTGTACTCACTCTGTGGGTGGATCTCCATTGGGCTGTGCTCTGTTGATCCCACTGCTGCCACCAGTTGTGATGGGGTCCTTCTCCCATATCACACAATCAACAGAGTGAGAGATGGCTGTACAATCCAATAAGCATTTATTCCAAGCAAATCAAACAGTCTATAACATAATCCACCATACAGAGGGTAAACTTAGTCCAGAAATATGAATATAATCCAATAAGTGATAAATGTCCAGGTCTCTTGGGGAGCTGCAGCTTTTCCCTCAGAGGTTCAATCTTCCTGCTTCCCTCTTGAAGTTCTCAAACTGACTGCTTCTTCCCCCCAGGTAAGCACTACAGGAGGTAAATACCTACAGACAATACAATGTACACACAAGCAATACAAATAATGGATAGTGAACCAAGCGTAAAATACGAACCTACACAATATGATACACAGTACACCATATCCCCACCATCTCATGGTCCAACTCCATATTGCGCAGGATGTACTGTTTTTACTAGCACTACCCAGCCTTAATTTTGTCAGTTCGGTTCAGTGTTAAGGCCCCGTCACATGCTACGATATATCTAACGATATGTCGTCGGGGTCACGGAATTTGTGACGCACATCCAGCATCGTTAGAAATGTCATAGCGTATGATGCCTCCGAACAACTGTTAACGAGCAAAAATACTCACCTTATGGTTGCTCGTTGACACGTTGTTCACTTTCATAATGTTGTTCCTCCTTCTGTGCATCGGTTGTTTGTCGTTCCTGAGGCAGCACACATCGCTAATTGTGACACCCCGGGTACGACGAACACAGCTTACCTGCGTCCCACTGGCAATGAGGAAGGAAGGAGGTGGGCGGGGTGCTCCGGCATCTCATCTCCGCCCCTCTGCTTCTATTGGGCGGCCGTTGTGTGACGTCGCTGTGACGCTGAACGTCCCACCCCCTTCAGGAAAAGGATGTTCGTCGCCCACAGCGACGTCGTTAGGGAGGTAAGTACGTGTGACGGGGTTAACGACATTGTGCGCCACGGGCAACCAATTGCCCGTGACGCACAAACAACGGGGGCGGGTTCGATCGCTCATGTGATCGCACGATATATCGTAGCGTGTAACGCCGCCTTTAGGACGCAAGTTCACGTTACCTCAGAACCCGAACTCGAACTTTACAAAGTGTTCAGGTGAGTCACAAGTCTGAGGGCAAGCCTAGAAGCCCCTGTTCTGTCATTTCATGTCCTATGACACACACATTTCAGGAGAATGTTGGTGTAGAGAACTGATTCAACTCCATATTGCGCAGGATGTACTGTCTTTACTAGCACTACCCAGCCTTCATTCTGTCAGTTTCAAGCTCCCTGACTCTTCCTCCCGACTCCTTGTCTCCTACCCCTATACAAAAGGGGGCTTTCGGGTAGTTTCTCAATACCAGCCTTTTGCCTTATGCCCAGAAATCCAGAAGTTTTCACTCCCAGGAGATTGGGAGTCCTTCCGACTTGAATTGGACACACCTGGCCACACAAAATTCTCTCTCTGACTCTAAGGCCCCCTTCACACGTCAGTGATTCTGGTACGTATGTGCTTTTTTATTATACGTACCAGAATCACTGACATACGCAGACCCATTATAATAAATGGGTCTGCTCACACATCAGTGATTTTTCACTGAACGTGTCTCCGTGCAGCGTACACCTGTGTCCGTGATTCTGCACGGAGACAAGTCAGTTTTTTTCTGGCATCACTGATGACCCACGGACCACACTATGGTGTGATCCGTGTGTGATCCGTGAAACACGTACCAGAAAAACACTGACATATTAAATAATAAATATTTTCAACTTACCTTGCCTGCGATTCGCTGTGCTGCCTCCACTCTCGGCAGCTCCTGCCTGGCTCATGAATATTCAAGAGAGCAGGAATAGCCGACCAGGAAGTAGCTGCAGAGAGTGGTGGGCAGACGCTGGAGAGCCAAGGAGTTCAGTACCATGGAGAGCAGGAGCGAAGGCAGGTGAGTAATGTCCATATGCAATCACGAATCACGGATCACGGATTGCACATGGACAACCCACGTGAATCACGGAACACGGAGGGACATGTGCGTGTTTTATACGTCAGTGAAGAACATCAGTGTTTTTCACTGACGTGTGAAACGGGCCTAAGGTGGAGTCTCTCCTCTACTCGCAGGAACCATCGTCTCCCCTGTGGGTAAATCACAAAGCTTAACTCTTTACAAACACTATTTAAACTGGTCACTAAATGACAACATTTCCTACAACCATTACTATTGTCATCATCTTTATACTCCACACATTATGTACATAGTTATGTTTGTATCTTCAGGGGGCAGAAGTCCGGCCATCTCCTCACCCTGCTTTGGATTCACTGCATAATTTACCCCTGGTACAGTGACAGGTTTGAAATCAGCAGTGAATTATAAATTCCTATCGTGCTGATTTAAAATATACATTTCATGTCAATAAAGACAGATAATGCAGCAATTGTATTAGATTTGTAAACTGTATGTGAACTATATAGCCCCTCTGATCTCTTGAGTGAGGAACATCAAGTGTTGACCTCTTTATTACAGGACAAATATTTCATCCCATAGCTGCAGACGATAGTGGCTCAGTTGTCATCATGGATTGTAAAATTGGGAGGATCAATTCATGAATCTCTGTTCCATTTGGCCAGATCAGTTCTATGTGACTGCTGTATTCGAGCTCTGGAAATTTTGTATCTTCCGAGTTTTATAGTGAAGCTTTTAATTACCAGGGCTGGTGATGTTTTGTTTGTGTCACGCCGCAATTATGATATCACACCAGCCCATCTAATCAAAAGTTTTGCTACTGATCCCCAAGAATCAGAGATTCGCGAACTTTCCGTCCAGCGGTCACAGAGGGCTGACATGACCGATTGAACAGAAACTTGCAAATCAATTTGCCCAACTCAATTGTAATGATGTGACTATATTGATGAAATTCTGTCCCAGTTAAGTGATGGTAAAACTTTGAAAACCTTTGTAGTGATCCTTTGTCTAAAGTCAGAAATATGATTGAAATGGTATTATAAAAGCATTTAGATTTGGGAACAATTGTTTTAAAGGTATGGAAATTCTTACAAACCAACTCTCCTGATACTTATGTACTCCTGTACTGTATGTTCTTCATAGCATACATAAAATATTAGCGGAGCCACCGGGGAGACCAGTAGTGGTTCCAATGATTCAGTTTCATCGCCACTCTGAAAACTGCTAAAAAAAAACCCCTAATGTCTCTAGTTAAGGATACTATGCACTTTCTATTGTGCTGTTATTTATTTTTTCCTTACAGATACTCCACTATAGCACATGGCTATGCATTGTGCTTGACTATGAATGTCCGCCGTTGCCGTACAGTTGTGGTATGTGGGAGGTAGCAACCTCCTATATTGTAAATGGTTGTTATGTATCCCAGTGGTGGAGGTCCTATGCAATATAAAACCTGAAATGTTTACTATGGGACTTGTACTTCCACAAGTCTTGTTAAATCTATTATGGATCAGGTGTATGAATTGTCAGAGTGCTAGGCGGCTCTGGCTATTCACATACCTCCACCCCTGAGTGTGTTTGGTCTCATATATGAGACTGGTTGCTTGGTCACATGGTTTATGTGTGCTTTGAAGCAGTTTACTTCCTGGTGGCACCCTGCGTGCGACCATCTGTGTTTAGAGCCCCCTGCAAACTTCCCTTTCAACACTAACTAGGAGGCCAGATTTATGGAGCCTGTGGTCACTCTGAGTTTAGGAAGCTGGAATCCTTCTGAGGAATCTGGACTGGTAGGAGTCAGTGTCTGCAGCAAGTTACAGTTCCTGGTTGGTGATCCCATTGAGGCAGTCTTCCTAAGTGTCCGTTGGAGCCCTGCTCAAGCTCCAGAAAGGTAACCTTACAAAAGGGGGTTGTATACTGACCAAGCTCAGTGAGTGGACAATGCTATACCTCCATTAGCATACTGCTATAAGTGATTGCATCCAAAGCTGTGCGGGCGAACACGTATGTATGTGAATAAACCAATGGACTGTTTTAAATGGAAAAATATTCCTTTGTGCCTTAATATAGCAGCCAATCATGTGTCCCCCAGTACATTCAGTGAGCACAGCCTCACATATATTAAAGCAAATAACAGAGAATAATGGTGGAAAAAGGGTTTTCATAAGCCGCGCCAAATGATCACTGGTTCAAGTAGTCCGATTAATGAATCTTTATTTAGCACAGGTCTACGCATTTCTGGAGGCTCAGCTCCCTTCCTCAGGACCATCATGCATAAGAAAACATCAAATCCATCAAATATATTAAAGCAAAGCTGTTAGCAGTATTTTGCAATGTAAGCTGAAAACAACATGCTGCAAGGGATAAAAAAGAAAAAACAACTGTGTTTCTCTTATCTGTGTGCTAACTATGGTTTACCTGAAATAAAGGGTTTGTTACCTTGTGATTAGCATTAGAGGACTAGGAAGTCATGTGCCATGTTGTCCAGCATACCCTCTGCTGTGATTGACACCTCACAATCAATTCAGAATCTCTATTGAGAGCCTAGTGTGGGTGAGAATAGGTCCCAGCTCTGCTACACTCAACTCTTTGATAACACCAGAACAATTGCACCCACTAATCTAAGTTAAACATGGTTAGTTTCAAAATCTCTTTTCCTACATCATGATGCTCTCTCATTACGTAGCAAAAACCTGCTGACAGATTCCGTTTAATACAAGAAGACACTGACTAAAGTTCAAATTAAGAAGAATGTTTCAGTTTGATTTAACTTTTGTATATAACCCTTTTCTGCATTTTGATCTACAATGTATTGCTCATCTTTTTGTTTCTTAATCTGTCACATATAGTTCTCACAAAGGTCACATGATCGCAAATATTAATGCAATAATGCATAACACCTATGTGCCATTTATAAATAAAAGAAAACTGATCAAATATGAGTGTGCAAAGTTTTGCATTGGATATTACATATGAAATTGGGAACCTATTTGCTGCACCTCAACTCTCCTCTGTCAATTGGAGTGCCATGGTTGTAGCTTCCACATTTATGAGAATACGACTTCCAATCCACAGAAATGATATGTAAGACAGCTACGCTGGATAGCAGTAATATGGTGAAAAAGAGGATTGGAAAAGCAAAAGAAAAGTTTCTATAGGATTTTTAAAGGATGAAAAGGGTGAAGTAGTCAAAAATGATGTTAAGAAGGACAAATTTTTAAATTCCTATTTTGCATGTGTTCTCTAACAGGTAACATCAACTGATCTTCACTGTACTATCAAAGGAATAAAAGAATCCACACTATCTAAAAACAGAGGGATGGTGAGGGAACACTATGCTAACTTAAATGATTTAAATCTCCTGGTCCAAATAAATTACATCCTAGGGTACTGAAAGAGATAGCAGAGGAAATCGTCTCAGCCACTGTATATAGATAACTCCATTCTGCAGAACATTGCTCCTCTTGCTTATGTGTATACACTGTTGAAGCTTCCTAGCTTTAACTGTACTATTATGAGGTAGACTCTGCCCCTTCCAAGGACATTATTCCTACAAGAGTAGTCCATTCTAAATATGTCTGTGAGGAGCAGCGAAGGATTGCCAGATGTATGTAAGATAGAGAGCTGTCCCCTATCCTGATGGTAGACTTAACGGTAGTCAGAGTCGAGCCTCCAACATGGCCCTGTCTCCTCTCCTGGCCCTGATGACTATGTCCCCACCACCCAGGGAACAGAGTGGGACGAAGATCCCAAAAACTCACCAACAAGGTAAGACAAACAGCGGTAAAATAAAACCTCATATGCACCAAAAACCTACACCAGGAACAATTAAGGAAATACGGGTGAGGAAAAATAAGGGAAAGGAGGTAGTACAAAAACACACAACTTTCACAAACCACAGCAGACAGCACAGCAGCAACCACCACGTCATCTCTGCTTCCAGGCTAGCTCTTAACTAAACAGAATAACCGGCACAATACCCAGGAAGCAGAGGGCTTATATCCTGGACAGAAATGATTAAGTGCTGACAGCTGAGCAAGTCTGCTGCTGCACCAGTGAAGACATTAACCCTTAATATTCCTGAAGGAAAAAACTACATTGAAAGTGAATGGTTCCAGATGGTAAATGAGAAATCTGAGCCTGAGCTTGTCCTTATGCACATGACACTGTAACATCTCGGATGATCACTGCTATAGCCATCGAAACACATAGCACCTCCAGGAAAAGAACAAAGTGTGTTGAGCGGCTGCCAAAGAAACATTTTGCTAAGGAAACTTGTTCTTCTGCACCTACCCTCCCTTGACTAAAGAAGAATTTTTACCAATGATTTGAGAGTGAGTGAAGAGTACAGGAGGCAAAGAGAGGAGTATGACAAATAGAGAAAGATACATTTTCCTCTAATAAGGAATTTTATATATTTTTTTTCCATTGGAAACACTTTACATATTACATTTTAAAGACTGTTTTCTCTCCCACATCAATTTTCTCATCAGTACCTTGAAGCCATTACTATACTGTTAATTAGATATCTCAATGTGAATTTTTTCAGGGTCATTTTGATCTCAAAGCAGAGAAAATAACAGATTAGTCTTAGAAAGTGCATTGCCCCCTGTCAGTCTAACTTCCCAGCTGTGCGATAAAAGGCGGAGATGAATGGAAAGCACAGATCAATATTATGCGATGTGTGCAAGCATCATTAAAATTCATCTAAATACCATTTATTTCCTTAACATGACAACATGTCATTTCAAAGTGTCTTCATAAATGTTTGGTCCAGGAATCATTTTTTTTCCAACCCCCGCCTGCGCTCATCATCTATAATGATGATAATTTACCTTATCATAAAATATTTTACGGCAACTAGGAATCTCACTATTTCATGATGCATTGGCTCATTGCCTTCTCATTGTCTCCTGTGTTGCATTTTATTTGTTCCTTCGAATTCTGAGTTTGGAGCAGGATGGAATCAAATATATATTCAGGTTCCCCAGGGGGGTGGGCTGCAAGTAATAGATAACTTCAAAGCAGGCACAAAATAAAAGCGCAATGAGCCATACTTAGAGTTCTTGACAATTTCTGCTCATCAGTTTGACTGATGAGAATGAAGGAGTAGGAGTTATCTTAATGTATAATCCTTTTTACTTAGAGACTTCAAACATCTTGTGTTTTTGAATTTTCTCGATAGGCTGGAAACTGAGTTATTAGATTTTCTCTCAGTGAATTAATGGCTGGAATAATGTTATTACGTTGCAAAAAGGAGCAGTATGGAAGTTTTTTCTGCTTGTATTCACCATGACTGTTTATTACGATTATTATTTTTAAGGCTATGCGCGCACACTGTGTTTTTTATGTGTTTTTTAATGCATTTTTGGGTGCAGTTTTTGTCACAAAACTGCATGTCTACCCTTAAAGCGAACCAAACACCAAGATTTTCATATATAACCTAAAGCCAGTGCTATACTGGCACTATCATGCTGATTATATACATAGCTTTAGTTGTCAGATTGGATTTATAGTTTCTAAATACAGGCAAGTAAAGTTACAGAAATGTACAGCTTTGTGATTGGCAGTAGCTGCCGAATAGCTAATATGTGGGTTGGGTTTTGCTATCTTTTCCCACCCCTGTCTGCTCCCTGGCCTCTGTAGATGCTAGACTGTATGTGCTGCATCTCTAACACGCGCCTATCACGTGACAGAAATGACTCATACCTGGAAGGAGCCCATACAGTCTATTAGCATTTTATTAGGTGCCTGGGAGATATCATCTGTGATCCCAGACATGGAGGGTCATCATTAATACACCCAAGGACACCAATGTTGGAATATGTGCACCAATGGATTACTTCATCTAAATTTGGCCTCCTGAGGAACTCCAACCATGGGAGGGGGGAAATGAGTCGAGGCAGAGGTGGAAGTTTGGGAGATCTATATTCTTGATTGATTTACAGTAAGGTGCCCTGGACGGAGTTGAGGTTGGATACCCCATGGAGACTAGTGAGCACCTGAGGATTTCAATTATCTGTGAATATGGATCCCCATGGAGCTGCTATGATGGAGTCTGGTTGTGTAACCACAGTAAAGAGTTGAGAGATACCTGATTTGGACTCATTATTATGAGCATAATTATATTGCCAAATTCTGCATGATATGCCTTGTATGAGTGTTGTCTATTTATGATATTTTCTTTCCAGGACCGTATTTTTATCTACGGGCTATACCCCTAATTTGTGTATCTAGGATCTGGGGCAACTAGGATCAGACGAAGGTACAGCCTCTGTGGAACGGGGGCATCATATAACTTTAGGGTGTTCTTCCACTGATAGGTAGGTTCTTTTTTGATGAAGGTAACTATACGGAAAGCTGGAGAGCCAAACATAAGTATACTAACCTTGATATATAGTAGGTATCTTGGATACTATTTTGCTACCGTATATTTAGTGTATATTCTGGGGTGTTTGTTATGTTTTTGTTTTGTTTTTTTAAATTGTGGATTATTAAGCTTATTTTTTTAACCAAAATCTGGGTTTGTAATATTTATACAGTTTGGAAGAAGGGACCTGGGTAACCTAATCAATCTATATATGTACATTTATTTTAAACACTGATTTAAAAAAAAAGAAAAAGAAAAATTATGTCAGAAATGTGTAGCGCCCCTGAGACTGGTTGCTACAGGGTATATCATTATATCCTTCCCTGGCAGGTCAAGATGTTAATCTAGAAAGTTCTACACACACCTCACACCACCATACAGCAGGGAGAATCAGTCACTAGGGAAGAGTTAACAATGTTTCTACAGACACAGGAAGTGACTCAGCCAGTTCTTAGCAGACCCAGGTTGCCATAGCAACTTGCAAAAGTGGTGAGGGCATGAGCAGTTAGGAGTAGAAAACAGTTTCACTTTACCTCAGAATAAGCTTGGACATGAGACAGAGAAGACACACAGTGGTGCAGCTCCCTGAAGTGGAGGCTGTCAGGCCTTCAGGGAGGCAGAACAGAGCTGTCTGGATGTAACACCGAACAGATAGCTCCACCAAGCTGGTGGCCAGTAACATCTAGAGATACGGGACCCGGTACCTGTAATCGTGGACCAGAAAAGAGTAGTCGCCAGAGAATGTTGACTGAGCACAAGAGAGAGGTACAGAGCCCTAGTCAAGGTGGCTGTGGCGCGACAGCAGAGAGGGAGCCTGTGGAAAGGGATAGGAGTCCGACCCACGAGAGGCTCAGTCTGCCGGACGTTCGGGCCGGGACTGGGGGAGAGTACAGAGTTGTGCATGGAGGAGAAAGGTCACAGATTATCAAACCGGATCCAGCCTCTGACCTGCCCGGGAAGCAACCAGAGTCTCTGATGGTGAGGACCAGCACCCGGGGTGCAATACCACCTGAGCCAGTAAATAAAGTGCCTGGAACCCGCACCTGGTGACTCTGTGAGTAACTGCCGCTGCCCTGCGCTCCGGCGCTCCTGTGGACTGCCACCCCAGTTCTCACCAACCTCCCGGGGTACCCCAGTCCGCCCATAGGGAGCGATACCATCCCGGCCTCACATAACAACTGGCCCGGAGAGAGATTGTGCAGTGGCGGCTAGTTCCTGGCCGCATATCGTGGGTGGCGCTGCGAAGCATCCCCATTCCCCATCCAGTACTACCCCTGGGAGAGGACTAGTCGCAGGAAGGGCTGGCGGTGGAGGAGGCCGAGATCCCAGTCACCGCTGCAACTAGTGACACACTTCCCAGGGGCCCGTCACCTTCCTTCCATCCCCATCTGTATTGGACACTTGTCCGTTTGCTGTTCTTATTTAACATGCAGCTGACGGGGTCACGAAACCGGGTCAGGCTAGTCACAGCTACCCCAAGGAACCACTGGCCCGGTGACTAGTACCCTAAGGCCCCGTGGACGCTTCAAATGCAGAAATGTATTTTTGTGTATTTTGAGTTGCTTGGTGATTATTGTCACTTTATGGAAATTAACAATTGAGATGTGAAAATTTACATTTTTCATTTAGTTGCATAATAATGCTGCACATTAATAGATGCACAATAATTTTGCACACATAAATATTCTCCTATAAGAAAACCTCAGAATAAGCTACTGGAAAACGCATTTTTGTACTTCTCAGGTGAACCCTAGTAATACCTTTGAATATGACATTTGGTGCTATGGCTATTGTTAATTCTTTATTGTTCAGTGGAGAATTCTGTTTATTGTAGATGTGTCATTTTCCATTCACTCAAAGGGAATCTGATCTGTTATTTTCATCACATTATATAGTTGTTATTTCTAAGCACACGCACTTTCTATTATCCTTAAACTATTTCAATTTTCATGGCCCTGTATCTCTTGGCTATTTAAATTGCTTAAATATATAAGTATTTGATATTATTTTGTTAAAATTGTATAAAGGTATAGCTAAACTTACATTTAATATTTGGCTTGACACCAATCTCTTACTGTTTTTTCACTTGAAAATTCTATTTATTATGTGATTTGGTGTCAAAATTTGTGTCTCTTGTAAGATGGCAGCCAAACACATCATGGAGGAGAGATATGAATCACAGAGGTGGATATCCTCTGTAATATAAGCCTGGAAGGTAGCTCCAGTATGCATAGTACTGAGAGGGATAATAAGGCTGACAAGGGCCAGGTTTACGAGTAGTAAGAGAGATGGTTGGTACTGGCTGTGGGACGACATATGAAAGTCCAGGTGGATTCATTAGTGGTCTGTGTGTAGTCCTGTGTGAAGTCTCCATACTTGTATAATATAGAAGTGCCATTGATAGGACTGTGTATCCTGTTTTCCTGCCAAGAAAGACAGTTTATTTTCCTTGTGTGTGGCTTCCTTTATGCAGTTTTAATAAAGCAGCCTGTACGATTGGTTTAAAGTCAACTACCATGTCTATCTCAAATACCTCTGAGTGAGCCATATCTTTACACTTAGAGCAGGAACATAGACATGAATCCCAGGAAAGCTGCATGTCTTGGGTAAAAATAACTGCAGGACTGAAAACAGACCACATTGAGGAGCTAATAAAGCAGCTGCTGCAGGATAATCCCGAAAAGCAGCAGCATCAGGAACAGCAACACCAACCACAGTAGTAGTTTCAGGAAGAGCAATGGCAACAGCAACAACAATCACCGCAACAGCTGCAGCAGAAAATAATGGTCCTGGATGAGACTCTCCACCCCAGGGAGGCCGCACCACCCCCGAGTCAAGGTGATGATTCACACGTGCGGAAGATGGTAAGGAGAGTCATGCAGAAGATCACACCAAGTGATGATGTGGAGGGATTCCTGACGGATTTTGAAAGGGTGGTCTGGCGCCCTGGACAAACCAGGGGCCACAGAGAACAACACCACCACACCCCACACTCCCGGTCGGGCACATCAGAGTCAGACACAAACCCTTGTTGCCTTCCTCAAGGGGCTGATGTTCACACCAGGGGGTGGGCCAGGCAGTTGGCCCCGCCCACCAAGGAGTTCACAGTCCTGGAGGTGGGAAAAGTAAGTCAGTTCAGCGAGGGAAGTGAAAGTGAGAGGAAGGAAAGTGGCAAGTGAGCAGACTGAAGTTGGTCCGGGTGTGTGACCCGGACGGATCAGCAAGGTTGGCAGACGGTGGTGATCGTCTGCAGGAGTGGCCTATCGCCGTCTACCGTAAGGACCGTGGATGGGCGGTGGCCTGGCGGTACCAGACCGGTACACAAAGAGAAGTCAGCACCATCTGTCAGGGGCTTACGGACCCCGGCAAGACTAGGAGTCACCGTGAATTTGCCAAATCCGTCAGCAAAGGGAACTTCCTGGGTTTCCCAGCAGCCAAGTCCCGACAGAAGGCAACAGTCCAACCGTGAGAAGGAAACACAGCCACCGCCGAGGCTACAGTTCCCAGGGCCAGAGCCTGCGGGCAAAAGGGGCTCCTCCGGCCCATATCCAAGCTGGGGAGCGGGTTACCGGTGGGAACCCATTGGAACCATTTACCGTACATAGGTGCAGGGAAAGGCAGTCACCATGAACCTGCCAGGAGAAACAACACTGCAGCCGTCTGTGGGACCCGTCCATCCAGCTGTGTGTTTTACCGAGAACTGTGTCCTCATCATTGGCTGAGTGAGTACCACCGTGCCGTGCGGCACAGCGCTGCCCCCGCGACCCTGCACCTCACCAGGCCCCGTAACCCGCCTGCCATCTATTCCTACCCCATCACCGGGCCCCGGGACAACCAACCCCCTACCCACGGAGGGGAGAACTAACAACAAAGCTGCTCCCTGTCACCGCTCCTGGGATCCCCGTCTAGAGCAATGGTGGTGTCACCAATATCACCACAACCGTGGGTGGCGTCACGGACAATATCCAATTCCCTCAATCAAATCCCCTTTCACTCACGGGCGAGGAGCGCCGCTCGAGTCCCTGGGATCCGGCTCACCGCTCGAGCCACCACGGAGCAGCGGCAGCCGCAGCAGCAGCAGCGGCCGGACCCGAGCAGTGGGAGAGCGCAGCGTCCCCTCCTCCGCCCGCGACTTTGGCAGAATAGGAGAAATTAATTCTGGATCAGTGGAGCTGCTGGCACCATATCTAATGGGGAAACAGCAGAAGGCCTATTATGACCAGGTTCTGCTGAATGCAAAAGAATACACCAAGTTGAAAACATAGATCTTGGTGCACTAAGAAATAACCGTGACTGTCAGGGCGCAGTGGGTGTACCACTTAGGCTATTGCAGTAACAAACCTCCCTGATCACAAATGTTTGACTTAGTAAATCTGGTTCAGAAGTGGTTGCAAATGGAAGCTTTCTCCCCAGGACAGATGGTGAAAATGTCCTCATGGGCAGGTCAATCCACTCCCTTCCGAGGACAGTTCTGTTCTGGTTTGCCCAGGGAGATCCCCAAAGTGTTGATGACCTGGTGAGTTTGGGAAAACAAAGGGCCATAGCTTCTCTTCTCTTGGGGTTCCAAAATGGAGGCTAATACCCAAAAGACGGAAAGTAGAGCTGAAAATGGGGGGATATTTATGATTCCAAGGGGTGTCTGAATTATTAACAAAGGCCCCAACTAACAATGAGATTTGTTGGAGGTGTCCCTTCTCAGGTCACATTGCCAGCCATTTCCCCATGACCACTATGCCAATAGAATGCAACATGGGCGCATGTTGCTCATATTATGCATACCCTACCTGCAGTGTTTACTCTCATCCCGGCCACAGGCATGTATCATGTCACTCAATGGGGTGCAAATGACTGGTCTGCTGGACTCAAGCAGTTTGCTGACCCAAATACAGGCCACACACTGGCTAATTCCTGGAAAGATGGTGAGCATCTGCTGTATCCACAGGGATGCTAAGGATTAGCATGTTGCCTGGGTGGACATAAAAACAAACTGTGGCACTAAGTACCATGGGGCTTGCATAGTAAAGTACTTGTTACACCTTATTGTAATAGGGAGGGACTTTGGATTGTTTTGGGATTTGTGGGGGAAAAGGCTATTGCTGGGTTGCTCAGACAGCAACCAGGGCACCTCTAAAGAAAACTCGTCGCAGCCTAAGTCTGATGGGTTTCCCCTTTTTTGCTAACCAACATACAAAGTCTGATGGGTTTCCCCTTTGTATGCTGGTTGGCAATAAAGATGAGGCCAACTGCCCTGAGAACAACATTCCTGAGCTGAGGGTGTCCATGGGGAACTTTCATACTGCCCAACTAAGGGACCTAAATGTTTAATGAAGTTTGATAATGTAACTGCTTTAAATGGGGTTGATGATGAGTCAAGGGCTGACATCAGATACCCATATTTTGCTGTAAATGGGGAGTTATTATATTGTGTCACCAAGCAAAGAAGTGAGGTTGTAGAGTAGTTGTTGATGTTGGTGTCCAACAGATGCAGGGTACTATACATAGCCCATACTCATGTCTTAGCGGGTTGTCTAGGGGTAAACAAAACAAAGGAATGGATTCCATCAGAGGTTCTACTGGCCCAGCTGTCACCAAGAAATTTGGAATCATTGTAGGTCTTGTCTCACCTGCCAGCTCACTGCCCTGGTTGCTCACTTCCAAAGCTTCTTAGTGCCATTACCCATTACTGAGGTCCCATT
Organism: Anomaloglossus baeobatrachus; assembly: GCF_048569485.1. Lineage (NCBI taxonomy): Eukaryota > Metazoa > Chordata > Amphibia > Anura > Aromobatidae > Anomaloglossus > Anomaloglossus baeobatrachus. The sequence continues at coordinate 80,432,740 of NC_134362.1, forward strand.
TAATCACACAGATGGGACTTTAGTAGGACCCCTGGTCAGATCCAACAGATTATACTACATGGTACCGGAGGCAGTACCACTAAGAAACACTTCTGTTGAGAGTATAGCCAAAGAACTGGTTCACATCTTTTTTCAGATTTTATTGCCGAATGAGATTCTGATGGACCATGACCCCATTTATGTAGAAAGGCATGAGGAATTGTGCAAAGTCCTGCAAATCACACAACTCAGGACCTCGGTATACCACCCACAGATGTATGGATTTGTGGAAATGTTTCATAAAACGTTGAAGGCCATGCTAACGAAGGTCATGGAAAAGTACGACCTAGACTAGGACTGTCTACTACAGTACCTGTTATTCTCCATCAATGAAGTCCCATAGACCTCTACAATGTTTTCATCATTTTAGCAGTTGTATGGCCGTCACCCCTGTGGACTCCTGGATACAGCAAAAGAGATCTGTGAATTAGAGGCTACACTCTACAAGAGCGTAATTGAGCATGTGGCTTAAATGCAAGAAAGAATTACTGAAGTAATGCCCATCATGAGAGAGCACCTCCTCCAGGCACAAGAGGACCAGTTGAGGGTGTACAATTGGTCAGCAAGGGTGACAGTTCAGCCTGGGAGATCATCTACTGGTGCTTTTACTCATGGTAGAAAGCTAATTTCTATCCAAATAGCAAGGCCCCTATCGAGTAGTTTAAAAAATGGGTGAAGTCAATTATAAAATCCACCAACCAGGGAGAAGGAATCCCGCACTAATAGGTGCATTATGTCAATTTAATCCAGCCATGGAAAGATGCGGAACCTGTGGAAGCCCAGTGGGTGGTGGCTAAACCTAATGCAGACATGGAAGGTGCCAAAGTGTCAGAGACACTGTGATCTGCCCAATAGCAGCAGTGCTGAGAATTGCTTTATTGGAACAGAGACTTGTTGCTATAACTGCAAAGTTGTACTTAGGTCATAGATTATAAAATCCTCATGGAACCTTTTGTCAGAGTGAGTTTTAAACCATATAGTATTCCCAAGGCCCGCCGAGAGGTAATCTCAAAAGAGGTGAAGCTGATGTTGGATCTAGGAGTGAATGTGCAGTCTAAAAGTGGGTGGTCCAGTCCCATTTTCTTGGTGACAAAACCTAATGGAGAATGGCAGTTCTGCAATGATTACAGAAATCTGAACAAGGTGTCCAAGTTCAACGCATATCCAATACCCCGTGCTGACAAGCTCATTGTGAGGCTAGAGCCAGCCAACTACATCGCCACCATGGACCTGATGAAAGGGTATTGACAGATTCCCCTTTGAAAAGATGTCAATGAGAAAACAGCCTTTTCAATGCCAGATGGTTGTTTCCAGTATGTCCTTATGCCATTTAGGCTGCAAGGAACTCCAGCCTCCATCCAGAGAGCCATGGACAAAATCCTAGCTCCCCTCAAGAAATGGCCTACCTAGATGACATCATGATCTTCAGCCAGGATAGGGGTAGCCATCTGGGCAAGGTCCAGACTATTCTGGGTGCTATGTTTGACACCTGTCTTCCCTTCCCTTTCTATATACCATCTCTCGCCCGCTCTTGTCACCTGCACCTGAAGAACATCTCTAGAATTCACCCCTTTTCCACCATGGAAACAACAAAAAGCAATCACTGTGGCCTTGATCCGCTCCTAGGTTGATTATTGTGTTTCTCTATTAATTCTCCTCCCCATCATTAGACTTGCCCTCTTCAGTCCACCCTTATTGCATCAGCCAGGGTCACCTATCTGGCTAATCATTATTCGGACTTTTCTGCACTGTGCCAGTCATTGCACAGGCTGCCTTTACATTATAGGATCCAATTTAAATTGATTGCTCTCAATCACGATGCTCTCTCCCCTCATCTCTGTTTATCACCCTACCCATTCTCTACACTCCGCAAGTGACTTTCAACTAACATTCGCACTAATCTGAAGCTGCCAACTTTGGGCAGAGGGTGTAAGTAAGATGGTATGTAAGATGGCAGCCGGTCACGTCATATAGGAAAGATATGAATTAAAGAGGTGGTTATCTTCTGTGCTATAAACCTCAAGGGTAACTCCAGTACATATAGGACTGAGAGGGTTAAGGCTATGTGCCCACGCTAGAATGTCCCTGCGGATTTTTCTGCCTGAAAATCCGCGACTTTCGCGGCAAATCCGCACCCGCGGATTTGCCGCGAATTTACCGCGGATTTGCCGCGGATTTTGATGCGGATTTCATTTTTTTTTTTCCCCCATTCAAAACCAAAAATCCGGACCAAATCTGCACCAAACAATTGACATGCTGCAGATTTTTCCGGATCAAAATCCGCGGCAAATCCGCCGCGGAAAAATCCGCAGCATGGGCACAGCATTTCCAAAATGCCATTGAAATGGCTTGGAAGTGCTGCTGCTGCAGATTTTCGGCAAATCCGCGGTAAATCCGCGGTAAATCCTGTAGCGTGGGCACATAGCCTAATAGGGCTGACAAGGGCCAGGCTTACGAGTAGTCAGAGTGATGGCTGGGACTGGCTGCTCACATATCCCCACCCTGAATCATGGTTTAGTGTACATAAGAAAGTCCAGGTAGATTCATTAGCGGTCTTTGTATGGAGGTAAGAAGTCCTTATGTGTGAAGTCTCCATTCCTGAACTTGTATGCTGGTCTAATACTTATTTACCACTGTTAGGTCTTTGTATCCTATTTTCCTACCAAGAAAGGCCATTTATTTTCCTTGCTTGTTTATTTGTTTCCTTGTTTGATCTAGTTTTAGTAAAGCAGCCTGGAAGTTTGGATTAAAGTTGCCTACCACAAACACCATAAGTGAGTCATATCTTTGCAATCTATATAAGCACTTGCTCTTTTTTTTACACAACCCTACCGTGTGAATATGGGACTATACATATCTGTACAATAGGAGCCTTGTCCTGCTACACTTGTCCCTAGCACTTTTTAAGTACCGTATTTTATTAAGTTTTGTTTTGAAATAATGAGATTGATGTTCAATCTTCAATAGTCTCCCTCGTTTTTTAGGATATGTTGATATTTGGAGTTACTATTTGCCATTATTGATACTCGCCTCTCTATAGGTTAATAACAAGACAAAACCTTACTTTTACGTTCTTAAATATTCAAGTTTTAGGTTTAAGAACTTTTAAGGATGATTATTAATTTTGATTGCCCGACAGCCCTGTAGTTCTCTAATAATAAAATGAATTTTGAACAAAATACATTTTGCCTAAATGCAGGGATGGATTGCTGTCTACCCCTGGCCCACTGGTTCCCTTAATATCTTTGTAATACATAGTATATATTCAGATGGCCCTGTGGATTATATCGTGCGGTAAAATCTCACAGAAGAAGAAATATAGGTTCAGTAATAATAAATCTAGATGGCAACTAAAGAAGCTCTCACTACCTGTCTAACTCCACTTTTTCCTGTCACTGCTGAGGTTTCAAATAATAGCACAGATAGAGCCATCTCCGAAAAGAGGTAAGAAAATTCTACTACTAATATTAGATTCTATGACTACATACTCTGGAGCCTTTGGGTCTAAATTGCCATTATGACATCATGTGCTTCATTTAACGATATTTACATTTTTTTCTTTTGTTTCAAAGAAATATCTTCTAAAATCTCTTCTTACTATTGCAATACCCCTTCACCCCCGGGCAATTTTCAGTTTTTTGTTTTTTTCTTCTTTTTGCTTCCCTTTTTCTGAGAGCTGTAACTTTTCTTTTTATAATTCTGTCAATCTTGCCATATGGGGCTTGTTTTTTGCGGGACGAGTTGTACTTTTAAAGGAAACCATACATTTTACCATATATAAAACTGATTTATCGGTGTGATGCCTCGGGTTGGTACAAGTTCGTATACACCAAACATGTATAGGTTGACTTTTATCTAAGGGTTAAAACAATTCAGAAGTTTATCCAAAAAAAGTGGTGCTCTTTTTGCGCCATTTTCCACGACCTGTAGCGTTCTCATTTTTCAAGATCTGGAGCTCAGTGATGGCTTATTTTTTGTGTCTCAAGCTGAAATTTTTAATGGTGCTATTTCTGCCCAGTTAATCGCCTGTTATTGCATTTTGTGCAAAATTTGCGATGACCAAAAAACTTAATTTTGACGTTTGGAACTATTTGGCCGCTATGCCTTTTACTGATCAGGTTAATTGATTTTATATTTTGATAGATCAGGCATTTCAGAACGCGGCAATACCACATGTGTGTATATTTTTTATTTCTTTAACCTTTTAATTTTCAATGTGGCAAATGGGAGATGACTTGAACTTTTATTTTTTTTATTTTTTTTTAATTTTTAAAACTTTTTTATTTTTTTTATTTTACTAGTCCTCCTAGGGGAATATAAAGATAAGCAGCCCGATCACTCATTCATTTCTATTGATCAGAGCTGTACAGCTCAGACCAGGAGAAATGCTCGTCTTCTGTAACAGCCAGCGCTCTGCCGGCTATTACAGGAAGTGATTCATAATAACATAAGAGTCATCACATGACCTTGTGCTTCCATGGCAACTATCGGTTCCCCGTAATCACATCACAGGGCTTCCGATGTTAGCAAGTAAGTGTGCGTTACCCGCTGCGGGCATTTAAATTGTGCTGTCACATTTTGATAGCGCGATTCAAGGGGTTAACAAGCATGAGTGGATCACAGATCCACCTGTGCCTGTGAAGCACAAATGTCATCTGTTCAAATCAACTGACGTGTGGGGATTGCCGCAGGCTGACCGCAGCAGCCAGTGGTGATCACTCCTTCATGATTTAGGATGTATGGGTACCTAGGACAGAGTAATCCTATAGCTGCGTTTATATTAAATTGAAGTAAACTTGGGACTACGGAACAGGAGAAGAACTTAGGTATTCTTATTACAAATAAGCTGAGCAGCAGCACTCAATGTCAAGCAGCAGCTGCTAAAGCAAACAAGATTTTAGGGCGTATAAAAAGAGAGATTAGATCCCGTGATCTCAACGTATTGTTACCCCTCTATAAATCACTTGTAAGGCCACATCCGGAATATGGGATCCAGTTTTGGGCTCCACATTTTAAAAATGACATTCAGAAGTTAGAGTCAGTTCAAAGGCGGGCAACTAGACTATTACAAGGAATGGAAGACCTCCCATATGATGAGAGGTTGTGAAAGTTAGATATGTTTAGCTTAGAAAAAAGACGTCTCAGAGGAGATGTCATTTATATGTATAAATACATGTGTGGTCAATATAAAGGACTGGCACATGACTTATTTCTTCCGAAGACAATACTAAGGACCAGGGGGCACTCACTGCGAGTGGAAGAAAAGCGATTCCGGCAGCTAAATAGGAAAGGGTTCTTTACAGTTAGAGCAGTCAGATTGTGGAATGCACTACCACAAGAGGGAGTAATGGCAGATATTACAACAGCTTTTATAAAAGGGCTGGATGATTTCCTCAGTACACAAAACATTGTTGGTTATAAATGACTTAAGGCCGCTTTACACACTGCGATATCGGTACCGATATCGCCAGCATGCCTACCCACCCCCATCGGTTGTACGACACGGGCCAATCGCTGCCCGTGTCGCACAACATCTCCTGGACCCGTCACACGGACTTACCTTCCCTGCGACGCCGCTGTGACCAGCGAACCGCCTCCTTTCTAAGGGGGTGGTTCGTTCAGCGTCACAGCGACGTCACAGCAGCATCACTGAACCGCCATCCAATAGAAGCAGAGGGGTGTAGATGAGTGGGACGTAACATCCCACCCACCCCCTTCCTTCTGCATTGTGGCCGTGACGTAGGTAAGGTGAGGTTCCTCGTTCCTGCGGTGTCACATGGAGCGATGTGTGCTGCCGCAGGAACAAGGAACAACTTCGTTACTGCTGCAGTAACGATATTTGAGAATGGACCCCCATGTCACCGATGAGCGATTTTGCACGTTTTTGCGACGATGCAAAATCGCTCATAGGTGTCACACGCAACGGCATCGCTAAAGCGACCGGATGTGCGTCACAATTTCCGTGACCCCATCGAGATCACTTGAGCGATGTCGTAGCATGTAAAGCCCGCTTTAGTGACAAAATGTAGAATTGGTGGAGGAAGGTTGAACTAGATGGACCTAGGTCTTTTTTGAACCTATGTAACTATTTAACTAAGTCCTTGGTTTTGAAGGGGTTAAAGGCCCAGCTTAAGGTTAAAAATGTCAGACAAGGTTGTGATCTGCCTTTGGAATAAAAACTATTGAGGATTATGATCAGTAGCGGTGATTGCTGTTTATGATTACTTCCCTATGGTTATTAGAATTCAACCCAACACTCATGCATGAATGGGCTAAAACAAAAAGCCTAATGCCCTGCACACCCAAAGCCAATAGCCTTGGTGTTACCCTGTTAAGAGGCCAACATGAGCAAGCAGTTTACAGTATTTTATTTACAAAATCCATCAAGAAACGCTTAGCCAAAAAACATTTAAGTTATAACTCTTTACAGTCTCTTTGCATTCTCATTTTAGACACTTGCTTACAGTTATTCCTAAATAAGCTTGAGTTTCCTTCGCTCCTGTACTCATGCAGGTCTCCCTGGCTGCACCAGTAAGCACTGGATCTGCATCTTCTCTGGTGGCTGTCAAACAATCTTGTCCTCTCAATCTGTCTATATGGTCAAAACTTCCACCTTCTCAGTGAGGCTGATTCTTACGCCAGGTCTCAGACTCTGCACCCTCCCGAAAGAAATCTGTCCATCTCTAATCTGCACCCAACCCCTTGTCCATGCAGTCATTCTCTTGTCACTCTCAGTACAGTCTACCCCTGGACTGGACTATTATGTGCCTATTTTTGGCTCAATGGAATTGGACACTCATACCTCATTCTCCCTATTAATCCGCTCAACCATATTTTTGCTGTTACAGCTACTCCAGTCTTCAATGAAAACTTTTAGAATTACTTTCAGCTTAATATTTTATAGACTTTTATTTGTTCGACACAATTTCATAAATAATATATAGACACAGAAGTAATAATACATGGAGTTATGTGAATAATTCAAGGGATTGATCAACTGATACAACCTTAGACAACATTATAAAAACAATTCTCTCCCTTTTCAGGAATATTCTTTATCAGACCAATCTTATTCTCTTTCACAAATGGGTGACTGGTCTACTCTGTAACCCTTATTCATCTTCTATGCTCTGTGCCAATGAGCCATGGTGGAACAAAACCAACCCATAAATTGCATCTGCTCTTACTCCCGCAGACTCACATCAGTCATCAACAGACTAAATCCCTATGTAACGTCTTAACGTCTCTGCTCTGCACTCTCCAGAGATATTCAGCAGATATCAAATTATTAATGAAAATAGATATTCATGCATATATATGTGCGCTCGGCATAGGTTCTGCTCACTGCATCACTGACCATACACATATGTGGCCCACAAAACTAGACCTCTGAATCTTGTTTTTACCTTATTTCCCCAAAAATGCCTTGTTTACCCCCTAATACACCACAAACACATAGTGTTAGTTCAGTAAAGGTATGGAACAATATATTTGGTAAGATGGATACAGTGGTCAACTGACTGCTGCACCCAATCACAAGCAGTGAATGACAAACAGGGGGGGTCACCATTTCCACCACAGTGGCCTATACTGATCATTGCAGCAGGTAAGCATGTCCAATTGTTTAATTTATAACATTTCAATGTCTCCTGTGGGCTTTTCCTTTATGCTTGGCAACCCTTTTTAAACTTATTCTCATCTATAAAGCTCTCCACAGTTCCCTGCATCTCGTCCATCAACTTTGCCTATAATGCTACATGTACTCCACCCTCTCTCTGTCAGCTAACTCAGACTAATGTCTACCATAATCTAATGTTCCTGCACCTATCACCAGGATTGTAGTTCTACCTCAGCTCTCTAAAATGGACAATTAGATAATGGGATGAAACTAAAATGAAAGATACAGATTAGACAATAGGACAAACGTTCTGACTGAGGGCAATCAGAGTGGAACAGGCGATCACAGGAGGTAGCGGATATCTCCATCAATGGAAATCTTCAATCGGAGGCTGGATAAACATATAGCTGGGATGATTTAGGAAAACCTGAACTCACAGGGGGTTGGACCCAATGGCCCTTGAGGTCCCTTCCAACTCTACTATTTTATGATGCTATGATTCTGTCATCACCACCCTTGGTACTGTCCCTATGAGGACGTGAGACAAAGCACAGCACACGACAGTGATATTAGGATCCCTCCTCTTCTGCCAATATCTTCGTCCCACATCCATAGATTACCTCTTCCAAGAAAACATATGGTGTGACCGGACCATTTTTTATTGTGCACTGGTATACTTTTGAGAACTTTATCACTTTGTAAAAGGTTTTTGTTGTCTGCATGGGATAGCTACATTTTAGAATTATTTATTAAAATGTAGTTTTTATATTTATACCTATATCCAATCCCTGCTATATCTGACGTATATATTGATTGGATTCATTAGTCAGGCTATTCAATACCCCATATATGACTGTACAGTACTGTTTGACCACATCGCAGGTCTCGAGAGGGAAGGAGTGCTAGTTGATTTTTGGAGCACACGTTTTCCCATAATAGTTTGTGGACTCCATTTGCAGAGCCCCTAAGTGACAAAACAATGGAAACCACCTCAAGTGACCAAATTTTGAAAATTACACCCTCTAGGAATTCATTGTGCTTCTGTAGACACACACTGGGTAAATTAAGTGGGCTCTCCTCACTACAGAAATAGCAAACATGTGAATGCTAATTGTGGTTTAGGCACACTGTGGGACTGAGAAAGGAAGGGGTTGTTTGGATTTGGGAGCACAAAATTTGCTGAATTTTTTTTGGAGGGAGAAGAGCTATAGGGCTTTTCCAGAACCTTTGTGCTACCAGTAACACAAAAATCCCCTATATTTCCATAAACAGATAATGGACCTAAGTGGGGACTTGTATTTTTGTGGGTTGAGTTGAATGCTTTTTTATGGCAATTTGGGGTAAAGAACATTTTTGATCAGTTCATATTTATCCTTTGCTCTATGCTGAGTGCTTACATCAGGATTGCCATCTACAGTACAATACATGATTCAGGTGAAACTCGTGTAAGGGGTAGTCGGACCCCTGGTAGTGAAGGAGCGGTTTTTCCCCCCTGAAAATGCCACAGTAGTATGGTGGCAAATTGTAAATGTTGATGGTAAAATGTTACCTGTCATAAACTGTTTCCCCACTAGGTGCCAGTGTAGAGCAGTGGTTCCCCTGGTAACAGTGGCAGGGAAGGAAGGGGCAGGGCAGCCTAGGTGGGGAAGGAAGGGTTCTGAATGCAGAGTCTAGTGTGCAGTGAGATGTGAGAGGCGAGCAAGCTCTGTCTGAGGTGATGGGGCAGAGTGTGGGAGTGAGATCAGGCAGTCAGCTTGAGTGAGTACTCTTGGCTAGAAAGCAGAGGAAACCCATGAGAAACGGTGGAAGAGTTGGGACTAGTCCGGAGCCGGTGGTGTGTACTAGAGTGGAGTGCAGCTATCAGGGGGATAACAAGTGGCCCCTGCAGGCGAAGGTTAGTGCCCTGACAAAGAAGTGGAGAGGTGAGAACTTATCCAGAGTCGGTAGTGTGTGCTGGATCTGCCCTACAGTAAATCCGGGTTAGAGAGCAGCTACTAGGGGGTTAACGTATGTCCCCTGCAGGCAAAGGAAAGTGCCCGTAGAGAAAAGGAAACCGTTTTTGTAGAAAAGGACCTGTAACTTGTAACGTACTAAAGTAAACCTGCTGCAAACAAAAAGATGGAAGCTTTGTTTAATAAATCGGTGTTTGGTTTACCCGCTGCCTGCAATTGTCTCTTTCCTGAAAGTGAAGAAGGAGCTGGAGAGCACAGAAAGAATGCTGTCATGAATGGGCCCCATGCATCCACACTCTGCCCCAACAAGACACCTGTTTTGCAAGTGACGGCCGGGCCGGGGTAAAGCCTGCGGCCCACAAGGCGAGGGGACCCGACTACACCCCCTGAGGCGCCCCCTGCCCCCGTTACATTTTGGCGTAGTCGGCAGGATCAAGCCCGCAGAAGAGAAACCCCGAGCAGAGACCAAGTGGTGCCTGATGTACTGAACAGGCCACAAGATGGCGGCAAGATGGCGGCCGTCCTCATGGATTTAGTGAAGGCACGAAAAGTGGGCGCCAAACGAAAAGCGCTGGGCTGGCCTGTAAGGAAGAAGCCCGGAGTGCACCGCCCAAAGAGGGGAGGTGCTTGCCCCGAGATACTGCAGAGGTCTAGAGACGTGGGCGGCGCCGCAAGAAAGAAGAGGCGTCGCAAACGCTGTGCCAACCTGGTGGGTGAGGCCGGGGGCGGAGTATGGGCAGAAGCGGGAAAAGAAGAACCGCCTCCACCTTCCCCGGCGCGATTGCAACCCCGGCAGTGGAAGAAGAAGCAAACTCCAATACCTGGACCAAGCAGAATGGAGAACAGAGCGTGGCGCGCTCAGCATAAGCAAGCACTCGCCGAAGATTGTGGGCTGAAGAGTACCCCGACGGTCGCGCCAAAAGCGGCCGCCGAACCTACGGCTGGAGACAAGCCAAGAGAAGCATCGGCATTACTGGTGATACATCAGAGTATGGTGTCGCACCCGGTAGTTGTTGTCGGCAGCCCACTGCGGTCCCGTCCAGCTACCCCCTCACCCCCGCAGGAGGCTGAAGGGCCTGAACCGGAGAAGGAAGTACCAGAACCACCGGGTTATGAGCCGTTTCGTAGGCTACCCCGCTTACCTGGACAGTCCCTCTCCGACCATGTGAGGGCCCAGCGGGCCGAATGGCTGCATGCATACCACCCAGCGTGAAGAGGTTGTCATCCGGAAGAGACGTCTGTTTGCTGTTAGGAGCCAGCGAATGTTACAGCTCAAGCAACGTTAAAAGTACTGAACCCGGGAGGAGCTTAATGCAGAACTGTGCGTGGACTTCTTCCGTGACTGTTAAGAAGGAATCTTGTTGTCCTGTTGTTTTCTGCCCACCCAAAGACCAGGAGCGCTTGGAAATAGCCTCCGGGCAGAAGGTCAGCTAAGACCGGGAGCGCCTGAGGAGGGCCTCCGGGCAGATGTGCTACTAAGACCGGGAGCTTCCCTGGAGGGACTCCGGGCACCAAACTTGTGTGCCAGTCTGTGTGTTTTAAGTATTGTGTTTTCCTACATGTGTTGTTTTGCAGGTACGAACCTCGCCAGGAGGCTGAGGTTAAAGAGGGGAGGAATGTAAGGGGTAGTCGGACCCCTGGTAGTGAAGGAGCGGTTTTTCCCCCCTGAAAACGCCACAGTAGTATGGTGGCAAATTGTAAATGTTGATGGTAAAATGTTACCTGTCATAAACTGTTTCCCCACTAGGTGCCAGTGTAGAGCAGTGGTTCCCCTGGTAACAGTGGCAGGGAAGGAAGGGGCAGGGCAGCCTAGGTGGGGAAGGAAGGGTTCTGAATGCAGAGTCCAGTGTGCAGTGAGATGTGAGAGGCGAGCAAGCTCGGTCTGAGGTGACGGGGCAGAGTGTGGGAGTGAGAGGAGGCAGTCAGCCTGAGTGAGTACTCTTGGCTAGAAAGCAGAGGAAACCCATGAGAAACGGTGGAAGAGTTGGGACTAGTCCGGAGCCGGTGGTGTGTACTAGAGTGGAGTGCAGCTATCAGGGGGATAACAAGTGGCCCCTGCAGGCGAAGGTTAGTGCCCTGACAAAGAAGTGGAGAGGTGAGAACTTATCCAGAGTCGGTAGTGTGTGCTGGATCTGCTCTACAGTAAATCCGGGTTAGAGCGCAGCTACTAGGGGGTTAACGTATGTCCCCTGCAGGCAAAGGAAAGTGCCCGTAGAGAAAAGGAAACCGTTTTTGTAGAAAAGGACCTGTAACTTGTAACGTACTAAAGTAAACCTGCTGCAAACAAAAAGATGGAAGCTTTGTTTAATAAATCGGTGTTTGGTTTACCCGCTGCCTGCAATTGTCTCTTTCCTGAAAGTGAAGAAGGAGCTGGAGAGCACAGAAAGAACGCTGTCATGAATGGGCCCCATGCATCCACACTCTGCCCCAACAAGACACCTGTTTTGCAAGTGACGGCCGGGCCGGGGTTCAGCCTGCGGCCCACAAGGCGGGGGGACCCGACTACACCCCCTGAGGCGCCCCCTGCCCCCGTTACACTCGCACCGGATCTATTCACTATACTGAGGCAGCAGAGACACTCCAGACTCTGGCTTTTGTGTCCATCTTTTCAAAGGTGAACAAAATTGTTGTTGACTGCTCTTTTGTGCATTCCTAAAAAGACTCCTAACAAGATGGACAACCCTGGACCACATGCAAACAATGGAGATCCAGCGATGCAAGGTAATCAAACCAGATGAGAAGGAATATGATAAAAAAATATTTTCTTTATTCCATCATTCAAAATGTTAATATGCAGGCATACAGTATCATCCATAAAAAAAAACCCAGAGCAAACAACACTAACATGTTTCAACTTTGCTAACTCTTAAGCCTGCTTTACACCTTACAATTAGGTATGCGATCTCGTATGCGATGTGACACGCCCAGGTCGCATATGCGATCTAATGAGATCACACGTAGGTCGTTCATTTGCTGTCACACGTGCGTTAGTAGTCTATGTTAAATTGATCAATTTTGTGTGCGATCCTTTGAATCATGTGTTCTGTGACGTATGCATTGGGCACCTTTTTGTTTTTTATTTATTGACTTGCCAAGCGTGTGTAATGTGTAGGGATGCGTTTTTACTATGTCATCTGCCATTCAGCTCTGCTACATGGCCGCTAACAGCAGACACAGACAGCCATGTAGCAGACCTGAATGGCCGATGACAGCAGACACAGAAAGAGCCTCACGATCAGAATGAACTCGGGTGAACTTCACCCGACTTCATTGTCATGCTGCGGCTCTGTCTGTGTCGCGTCCTGATTAGCGGTCACCAGTGAAGGATTCACCGGTGACCGCTAATCTCCTGAGTAACTGAATTGAGCAGCCCTCTCTCATATACTCACCGATCCCGATCCCCGGCGCTGCACGGCGTTCACACTGCTCCGGCGGCTTTTACTGTTTTGAAAAAGCCGGCCGCCCATTAAACAATCTCGTATTCCCTGCTTACCCCGCCCACCGGCGCCTATGATTGGTTACAGTGAGACACGCCCCCACACTGAGTGACAGGTGTCACACTGCACCCAATCACAGCAGCCGGTGGGCGTGTCTATACTGTGCATTGAAATAAATAATTAAATAATTAAAAAAAACGGCGTGCGGTTCCCCCCAATTTTAATACCAGCCAGATAAAGCCATACGGCTGAAGGCTGGTATTCTCAGGATGGGGAGCTCCACGTTATGGGGAGCCCCCCAGCCTAACAATATCAGCCAACAGCCGCCCAGAATTGCCGCATACATTATATGCGACAGATCTGGGACTGTACCCGGCTCTTCCCGATTTGCCCTGGTGCGTTGGCAAATCGAGGTAATAAGGAGTTATTGGCAGCCCATAGCTGCCAATAAGTCCTAGATTAATCATGTCAGGCGTCTATGAGACACCTTCCATGATTAATCTGTAAGTTACAGTAAATAAACACACACACACCCGAAAAATCCTTTATTAGAAATGAAAACACAAACATATACCCTGGTTATCCACTTTAATCAGCCCCAAAAAGCCCTCCTTGTCCGGCGTAATCCAGGATGATCCAGCGTCGCTTCCACCGTAGCTGCATGGAGGTGACCGGAGCTGCAGCAGACACAGCCGCTCCGGTCACCTCCACGCAGCTAATGAAGACAGCCGCGCGATCAGCTGCTGTCACTGAGGTTACCCACGGCCACCGCTGGATCCAGCGGTGACAGCGGGTAACCTCAGTGACAGGTCAGCTGATCGCTGGCTGTCTTCATTTGCTGTGTGGAGGTGACCGGAGCGGCTGTGTCTGTGTTTTGATGTCGGTTGTGACGCCACCCACGGGGTTGTGGTGATGGTGGGCACCACCGCTGCTGGTGATGGGGGTTCCCGGGAGCAATGGCGGGGAGCAGCTGTGGTGTTGGCCCCTCCATGGGTAGGGGCGGTTGGTCCCGGGGCCCCAGTTGGGGGGGATTTGGATGTTTGTTGGTGGGTAGGGGCAAGGTGCAGGTGCCGATGCGGGGAGGCAGCGTGGATGCGGGGCAGCAGTGCAGCACTGTGCCGGATGGCACTGGTGTACTCACTCAGGTAGTCAATGACAGAGTCCCTGGTAAACCAAACGACTGGATGGACGGGGCCCGCAGTCGGCTGCGGTTTCTTCACCTTTCCCTGGACGGGTTGGTGGTGGTTGTCTTTCCCTGCACTTGTGTGTAAGTCAATAAACAAGAGCACTAGGTGTATTGGTGCAAAAATAGAAATTTATTATAGGTATCAATAAATAACAACAAGTAAGACAAAAGACATTTTTCAAGCAAGGTTGAGGGAATAAATACCTGGGTCCCATAGACCACACTGAAGGAACTTGTGTGGGATCGATATTTTAGGACTTAATTAGGCTAATCTACAGGTAATCTGAATAAATATGCAAATATGTAAAATACTGAATCTGGGTTAAGCAAGTACATATAGGGTATTCATGGAGTCCTATCACTAAAGTTGGTAGTAGCACACCTATGTTGCAGATTATAGTTTACAAGTTAGACGTTTCATATCCGCAGGGTAAAATGAACGAGTGCTTACCTAAATACAGTGGTGGTGCAGGGGAGCCAGGCCAAACCAGAGGGGACCTCCGACGGCTGTTTCGCGGTTATCACCGCTTCTTCCGGGAGGAGTGAGTGCGGTGTAAGGGGAACGCGCCGTCCTTTTGACTGTCCGTCACCGGGTCACGTGATATGAATCACGTGACCGGATGCCAAGGGAGTAAAGGACGCCAGCGCAGCTGCACAGCGAAATCCCGGACCGCGCACTAGGCAACAGGAGGGACGCAGAAAGCTCGAGATGCCAAACTGGACTGACACGCACCCGTGTGGTACCAAAGTCCAGCGGACGTCACACACAGGCTGCGCCCCCCCTAGGTGGTGGGATAGGGAAGGCAAGAAGGAATATGTTCAGTAAAATTATTTTATATATATATAAACATATGTGCATAGGAAAACACATATAATCCAAGTAAACTCCCACAGGAGGCATACATCATCAAGTCCATCTATCAACAAGCTCAGAGGGGGGACGCGTCACCACCAATAAGCGTGACAGTTACTCAAAATGGAAAATGGCACCTGTGGAGATCTTAATTTGGATTAATGAAGATATTCCTTAAATTTGCCTTGCCTAATTCAAAAGGAGAGGCAGTATTAAAGTGCTATAAACATAAATTAATTAAGTTTAAAAGGGGGGAGATAATAGTATGATTAATAATATTGTTATTATTACTATAAGGTCAAGAATATAAATGACACTGTAGTGGGATGGGGAGCAACCACCGAAGCGTGTTAATAAACGACATACAGTTAGGTCCAGAAATATTTGGACAGTGACACAATTTTCGCGAGTTGGGCTCTGCATGCCCCCACATTGGATTTGAAATGAAACCTCTACCACAGAATTCAAGTGCAGATTGTAACGTTTAATTTGAAGGTTTGAACAAAAATATCTGATAGAAATTGTAGGAATTGTACACATTTCTTTACAAACACTCCACATTTTAGGAGGTCAAAAGTAATTGGACAAATAAACCAAACCCAAACAAAATATTTTTATTTTCAATATTTTGTTGCGAATCCTTTGGAGGCAATCACTGCCTTAAGTCTGGAACCCATGGACATCACCAAACGCTGGGTTTCCTCCTTCTTAATGCTTTGCCAGGCCTTTACAGCCGCAGCCTTCAGGTCTTGCTTGTTTGTGGGTCTTTCCGTCTTAAGTCTGGATTTGAGCAACTGAAATGCATGCTCAATTGGGTTAAGATCTGGTGCTTGACTTGGCCATTGCAGAATGTTCCACTTTTTTGCACTCATGAACTCCTGGGTAGCTTTGACTGTATGCTTGGGGTCATTGTCCATCTGTACTATGAAGCGCCGTCCGATCAACTTTGCGGCATTTGGCTGAATCTGGGCTGAAAGTATATCCCGGTACACTTCAGAATTCATCCGGCTACTCTTGTCTGCTGTTATGTCATCAATAAACACAAGTGACCCAGTGCCATTGAAAGCCATGCATGCCCATGCCATCACGTTGCCTCCACCATGTTTTACAGAGGATGTGGTGTGCCTTGGATCATGTGCCGTTCCCTTTCTTCTCCAAACTTTTTTCTTCCCATCATTCTGGTACAGGTTGATCTTTGTCTCATCTGTCCATAGAATACTTTTCCAGAACTGAGCTGGCTTCATGAGGTGTTTTTCAGCAAATTTAACTCTGGCCTGTCTATTTTTGGAATTGATGAATGGTTTGCATCTAGATGTGAACCCTTTGTATTTACTTTCATGGAGTCTTCTCTTTACTGTTGACTTAGAGACAGATACTCCTACTTCACTGAGAGTGTTCTGGACTTCAGTTGATGTTGTGAACGGGTTCTTCTTCACCAAAGAAAGTATGCAGCGATCATCCACCACTGTTGTCATCCGTGGACGCCAAGGCCTTTTTGAGTTCCCAAGCTCACCAGTCAATTCCTTTTTTCTCAGAATGTACCCGACTGTTGATTTTGCTACTCCAAGCATGTCTGCTATCTCTCTGATGGATTTTTTCTTTTTTTTCAGCCTCAGGATGTTCTGCTTCACCTCAATTGAGAGTTCCTTAGACCGCATGTTGTCTGGTCACAGCAACAGCTTCCAAATGCAAAACCACACACCTGTAATCAACCCCAGACCTTTTAACTACTTCATTGATTACAGGTTAATGAGGAAGACGCCTTTAGAGTTAATTGCAGCCCTTAGAGTCCCTTGTCCAATTACTTTTGGTCCCTTGAAAAAGAGGAGGCTATGCATTACAGAGCTATGATTACTAAACCCTTTCTCCAATTTGGATGTGAAAACTCTCATATTGCAGCTGGGAGTGTGCACTTTCAGCCCATATTATATATATAATTGTATTTCTGAACATGTTTTTGTAAACAGCTAAAATAACAAAACTTGTGTCACTGTCCAAATATTTCTGGCCCTGACTGTATGACTGTATGAGTAGATTAGTACCTAAATAGGGGAAGACAATTATTATAATCGCATGTATCATTTTTCAAAAGTATCAAAAACATACCCTAACCTCCTATTGAAGAAAAAAGGGGGGTAGGAGGGAAAAGGGAAGGGGGGGGGGGGAGGAGGAGAAAAGGGGGGGGAAAGGTGCAAAAAGGGGTACATTTCAAGTACATTAATAGTCGTTTCCATGGTGGGAAATTCTCCATCCGGACAGGTTCACAACTCTTGGCCACTAGATTAGATGGTATCCTAAACACCGCATGAGTCGAAAAATGGGATGATGAGAAGAAACCTAATAAATAAGCAAAACTGGAATGACAATATGTACAACAAATTAAAAGTTTAAAAAAACATATATACGAGAGGATGAGAGGATCATAAATCATTTCTTCATCATAAACTTCAACCTCCGGGCTCCTGGTAATCAATTTGCTCAAATGCAGGAGAGTTCAAGAGTCAAAGAGAATGAAGCCCGAAAAGGGCCTTTTTGGGATCCGCATGTGGTCTACAGGAACGGGGCATAGCTAATGGATTCATTTAGACCCATCCGGGTGAGTGTACCCAGAGTCGAGATCAAACGGGTCTCGGTCTGCGCAAGGCGTTTTTTCAGATTCCCTCCCCTGATGCCTCCATGTATCACATCTATTCCCAGAACCTTTAAAGATCTAGGATTAGATTGGTGTACAGCTCTGAAATGTCTCGGTAGAGTTTTTAAAGTTGAGACATCAGTAACTGTCTTCGTGCCACATACAGTTAGGTCCAGAAATATTTGGACAGTGACACAATTTTCGTGAGTTGGGCTCTGCATGCCAACACATTGGATTTGAAATGAAACCTCTACAACAGAATTCAAGTGCAAATTGTAACGTTTAATTTGAAGGTTTGAACAAAAATATCTGATAGAAATTGTAGGAATTGTACACATTTCTTTACGAACACTCCACATTTTAGGAGGTCAAAAGTAATTGGACAAATAAACCAAACCCAAAAAAAAAATTTTTATTTTCAATATTTTGTTGCGAATCCTTTGGAGGCAATCACTGCCTTAAGTCTGGAACCCATGGACATCACCAAACGCTGGGTTTCCTCCTTCTTAATGCTTTGCCAGGCCTTTACAGCCGCAGCCTTCAGGTCTTGCTTGTTTGTGGGTCTTTCCGTCTTAAGTCTGGATTTGAGCAAGTGAAATGCATGCTCAATTGGGTTAAGATCTGGTGATTGACTTGGCCATTGCAGAATGTTCCACTTTTTTGCACTCATGAACTCCTGGGTAGCTTTGGCTGTATGCTTGGGGTCATTGTCCATCTGTACTATGAAGCGCCGTCCGATCAACTTTGCGGCATTTGGCTGAATCTGGGCTGAAAGTATATCCCGGTACACTTCAGAATTCATCCGGCTACTCTTGTCTGCTGTTATGTCATCAATAAACACAAGTGACCCAGTGCCATTGAAAGTCATGCATGCCCATGCCATCACGTTGCCTCCACCATGTTTTACAGAGGATGTGGTGTGCCTTGGATCATGTGCCGTTCCCTTTCTTCTCCAAACTTTTTTCTTCCCATCATTCTGGTACAGGTTGATCTTGGTCTCATCTGTCCATAGAATACTTTTCCAGAACTGAGCTGGCTTCATGAGGTGTTTTTCAGCAACTTTAACTCTGGCCTGTCTATTCTTAGAATTGATGAATGGTTTGCATCTAGATGTGAACCCTTTGTATTTACTTTCATGGAGTCTTCTCTTTACTGTTGACTTAGAGACAGATACACCTACTTCACTGAGAGTGTTCTGGACTTCAGTTGATGTTGTGAACGGGTTCTTCTTCACCAAAGAAAGTATGCGGCGATCATCCACCACTGTTGTCATCCGTGGACGCCCAGGCCTTTTTGAGTTCCCAAGCTCACCAGTCAATTCCTTTTTTCTCAGAATGTACCCGACTGTTGATTTTGCTACTCCAAGCATGTCTGCTATCTCTCTGATGGATTTTTTCTTTTTTTTCAGCCTCAGGATGTTCTGCTTCACCTCAATTAAGAGTTCCTTAGACCGCATGTTGTCTGGTCACAGCAACAGCTGCCAAATGCAAAACCACACACCTGTAATCAACCCCAGACCTTTTAACTACTTCATTGATTACAGGTTAACGAGGGAGACGCCTTCAGAGTTAATTGCAGCCCTTAGAGTCCCTTGTCCAATTACTTTTGGTCCCTTGAAAAAGAGGAGGCTATGCATTACAGAGCTATGATTACTAAACCCTTTCTCCGATTTGGATGTGAAAACTCTCATATTGCAGCTGGGAGTGTGCACTTTCAGCCCATATTATATATATATAATTGTATTTCTAAACATGTTTTTGTAAACAGCTAAAATAACAAAACTTGTGTCACTGTCCAAATATTTCTGGACCTAACTGTATGTCCCTCACGTGTTCACGTGTACGGACACGGAGCTCACGCGTGGTCAAACCACTGTAGATCAAGGAACAGTCTTTTGCACCTTCCCCACCCCCTTTTCTCCTCCTCTCCCCCCCTTCCCTTTCTCCTCCCTTCTCCTCCCTCCCCCCACTCCTTTTTTCTTCAATAGGAGGTTAGGGTATGTTTTTGATACTTTTGAAAAATGATACATGCGATTATAATAATTGCCTTCCCCTATTTAGGTACTAATCTACTCATATGTCGTTTAATAACACACTTCGGTGTTTGCTCCCCATCCCACTACAGCATGGGTCCCCAATTCCAGTCCTCAAGGGCCGCCAACAGTGCATGTTTTCAGGATTTCCTTAGTATTGCACATGCGATAATTTAATCACCTGCACAGTTGATGATTCCAACACCTATGCAATGCTAAGGAAATCCTGACAACATGCCATGTTGGCGGCCCTCAAGGACTGGAGTTGGGGAACCCTGCACTACAGTGTCATTTATATTCTTGACCTTATAGTAATAATAACAATATTATTAATCATACTATTTATTATCTCCCCCCATTTAAACTTAATATATGTTTCTAGCACTTTAATACTGTCTCTCCTTTTGAATTAGGCAAGGCAAATTTAAGGAATATCTTCATTAATCCAAATTAAGATCTCCACAGGTGCCATTTTCCATTTTGAGTAACTGTCACGCTTATTGGTGGTGACGCGTCCCCCCTCTGAGCTTGTTGACAGATAGACTTGATGATATATGCCTCTTGTGGGAGTCTACTTGGATTATATGTGTTTTCCTATGCACATATGTTTATATATATATTTAAAATAATTTTACTGAACATATTCCTTCTTGCCTTCCCTATCCCGCCACCTAGGGGGGGCGCGGCCTGTGTGTGACGTCCGCTGGACTTTGGGTACCACACGGGTGCCTGTCAGTCTAGTTTGGCGTTCCGCGCTTTCTGCGTCCCTCCTGTTGCCTGGGAGCTGTGACGTCGCGCTCTCCCCAGCGTGTCCTGCGCATGCGCACTAGTGCGCGGTCCGGGATTTCGCTGTGCAGCTGCGCTGGCGTCCTTTACTCCCTTGGCATCTGGTCACGTGATTCATATCACGTGACCCGGTGATGGACATTCAAAAGGACGGTGCGTTCCCCTTACACCGCACTCACTCCTCCCGGAAGAAGCGGTGATAACCGCGAAACAGCCGTCGGAGGTCCCCTCTGGTTTGGCCTGGCTCCCCTGCACCACCACTGTATTTAGGTAAGCACTCCTTCATTTTACCCTGCATGAAACGTCTAACTTGTAAACTAAAATCTGCAACATAGGTGTGCTACTACCAACTTTAGTGATAGGACTCTATGAATACCCTATATGTACTTGCTTAACCCAGATTCAGTATTTTACACATTTGTATATTTATTCAGACTACCTGTAGATTAGCCTGATTAAGTCCTAATATATCGATCCCACACAAGTTCCTTCAGTGTGGTCTATGGGACCCAGGTATTTATTCCCTCAACCTTGCTTGAAAAATGTCCTTTGTCTTACTTGTTGTTATTTAGTGATACCTATAATAAATTTCTATTTTTGCACCAATACTGCTCTTGTTTATTGATATGCTCCTGGAGTGTGCTGTCTCTGGGTCACACTAGAGGGTTAATATCATACC
Source organism: Anomaloglossus baeobatrachus (assembly GCF_048569485.1). Lineage (NCBI taxonomy): Eukaryota > Metazoa > Chordata > Amphibia > Anura > Aromobatidae > Anomaloglossus > Anomaloglossus baeobatrachus. The sequence goes on from NC_134362.1 coordinate 80,453,954, forward strand.
CGGTCCAGTGCTGCCCATATGAGACTCTAAGCTATGACCATGAGGCTTTTTGTTTGGGTACTTGTGTGTGTTTGACCCCTATGGATTCCCATGTGTGGTCCGCTCCCCGGCTTGTACGTGTCGGGAGAGCCTGTTTTGCCCACAGGCGCTGGTCCTTGGATCTCTGGCCATTGGCGGTGGCTCTTATCCGGACGGGTTGGGCTGTTGCCTTCTGACGGGACTTGGGTGGGAATGATCCCCTGAGGTCCAGACCACAATCGGGTAATTTGACCGTTACAGCGGCTTCCGAGCCTAGTCGGGGTCTGATTACCCTGCCTTGGTGCTTAGCTTCACTCTGCTCCCCTGTTCGGTACCGACGGGCCACCGCCCGACCCCGGTCCTATGGTTCTGCAGATGTCCACTAACTCCTGCAGACGGCCACCACCGTCTGACGACCTTGCTGATGGTGCCTGGGCTCCGACCCAGACACACACAGTCTCCACTTCCACTCCTCAACTCCACTTCACTTCAACTCCAAAACTAGACTAGACTACTTTTCCCGCCTCCAGGCCTGTGAACTCCTCGGTGGGTGGGGCCAACCATCTGGCTCCGCCTCACCTGGTGTGGACATCAGACCCTGGAGGGGGCAACAAGGGTTTTTGTTTGACGGGTGTTCCTTACCAGGGAAGGGGGTGTGTAAGTGTGTGATGTTATACTGTGACCCCTGGGGTCCAGGGCTTCACACTCCCCCTTGTTAAAACACAGACCGTCCGTGGGCTGCCCGTTCACCACCGGTTTTATTTTTCTGAAAAATATAAAACAAACAACGGTATGCATTTTCAAATCTTCCCTTACGGGAAGCATGTCACTTAAACATTACTAACGGTAATAAAAACATTTTTAATAATAACGGACGGGTCCCATTTCTTCCGCTTTCCCACCCAAACAACCTAAACCTTGATGCTGCCCCTAAGAAATGGGCAGCACCCCTTTTCCCCAGTCCGGAAAACAGAACCTGGTTCAGGTTGCCCAAGCGAGAATGGGTACGGTGTCTCGCACCCGGCTGTCATTCAGGGGGCCCCACGTCCAGGGGGACTCCTGACCCCGGAGGATGGTCACCGATCCCGGTGGTGACCGGACCCCAGCCTGCTCTGCTGCGGGTCCCTCCTCCAACCTGCCTCTCCGGAGGCGGTCAATGGGACTCCTGCCCACAATTATTTACAAACCCATTAGTTCGTGGGTGGCCTGCGAGTTCTCGGCCATGTTCATCAGTAGTTTCTCATGTGGGCATGGGCTTCTAAGGCAAGCATGTAACTTAGGGTCCCAACGGGGGCCAAACTCTTCATAGCCAACGGGCTACCACACTGTGGGTCCCAACAGGGACTTTTTGCTGATTATTTGAGGTCGCCGTCGTCGTACTCCTCCTTGAACTCAACCTTGGGACTGACCGGTGGGGGAGGGGACTGGGGCCGCTTAGGGACACCACGACTTCCTCTTTCCTTCACATCAAGGGCGAACCAGCCCCTCTCCCCGCAGTGTCGGGTGCACGTCACCAGGTCACCCGGTTGCAGGTCACGGTCAGGGTGGCCCGTCGGGAGATAAGAATTTTCATCTCTGCGGGCTACAAAGATTTCGGCCTCCAGGCCCAGCTCATAAATAAATCCGTATCCCCTCTGGGGATCGAACTGCCTGACCCTCGTAGATCGGGCCCCGCACCCGGTATGTAGCATTCCGGAGATTGTCTTTCTCTTTGATCGTGCGGGCCAGCACTTCAGCTCTCCGTTGCTCCCTAGCGGCAATCTCGCGACCCAGCTGGCTCGACTGCCTATCCCAAAAGGGGGCATTTGCGTACCCCTGCTGCGCGCGAGTCGGGCCCCGCCGGATCTCCCCCATACCGGCTACGACCAATACCCTCTCTGGGAAGTCCTGCGGTGACACAGCCTGGGATGCTGTCTTACAGCGGCGACCTGGCGCTGCCTCAGCCGAGGCGTGGGTGGCAGGGACGGCAAGCCTCACCTGCTGGGCCTTTTTGCTGGCGGACTCCACTTTTTCTGCGGCCGGGCGGACTGCCGGAGCCAGGACTCTCTCAGATGTGGTCACTTCCGGGACCGACGGCTTCACCTCACGGATGGACTCCTCCTGGGAAACCTTCCACGGTAACAGGATCGGTGCGGGTTGTTCGTAGGGCCGTCCGCGGGCGGCGCCTACAGGCTTGTCCTCTGGGGTGGGCGTGCTGGATTCCACTGCCGGTGGTGGGGGCAGTGAGCCAATTGGCGGGGCAGCGACAACCGGTACGGATGGCTGGGGAGGCAGCAGGGTGAACGGACGGAGACCGGGCCCCTCAGCCGCAGCGGCCGGTCCTTTTGGGACACAGGGGCGTGGGTCGCTTACCCGCTCCTCCAGCACAGTCTCCACCTCGCGTTTCCGTACTGCCGCCGCCACCTCTTCCATTTCGGTTGCCCATCGCTCCATTAGAAACCGGACTTGGGCCTGCAGGCGACATCACATTCGCGCTGTCCAGGCTTCCACCCACGCCGCTGTTCCAGGCGTGGCCTCGGGGATCTCCGGAGTGCCGGACGGAATGGATATTTTGCGCAAGTGCTTTCCAGGAACCGGGTGAATAGCAAAGTCCTGGCGTCTTTGCCCTTTATCCCTTCGGATACATCAGGCAGACTTCCACCCGCCCCCCCTTGGTTCTCTCCGGCACTTCCTTCTTCAGAGGGCGGGGCTTCACTTTCGCACCTTCCCTGCTTGGGGAAGACGGCTCGAGCGGGAACCTTTCGCGCCCAAGATGGCGGAATTTCAAATTTTTCGGCCGGACACCGCCGGCGGGGACTACAAGGCGCACTTCTACTGGTAAGTAGATGGGTAGGATCCTGTTCGTGACGCCAAGTTGTCGTGGGCGGAGAGGGGTTTTTGGGGAACGACGCTCACCTGGAGAATCTCTGCACTCGGGTCTGGTGTTTCTGCTCCTCGGTGGCTCGAGCACGGGGCCGGACCCAGGTGATCGAGCAGTGCCTCCTCACCCACGAGTGAAAAGGGAAGGTTTGGTGGTGGGATGTCGGTTGTGACGCCACCCACGGGGTTGTGGTGATGGTGAGCACCACCGCTGCTGGTGATGGGGGTTCTCGGGAGCAATGGCGGGGAGCAGCTGTGGTGTTGGCCCCTCCGTAGGTAGGGGCGATTGGTCCCGGGGCCCCGATTGGGGGGATTTGGATATTTGTTGGTGGGTAGGGGCAAGGTGCAGGTGCCGATCTGGGGAGACAGCACGGATGCGGGGCAGCAGTGCAGCGCTGTGCCAGATGGCACTGGTGTACTCACTCAGGTAGTCAATGACAGAGTCCCTGGTAAACCAAACGGCTGGATGGACGGGGCCCGCAGTCGGCTGCGGTTTCTTCACCTTTCCCTGGACGGGTTGGTGGTGGCTGTCTTTCCCTGCACCTGTGTGTAAGTGTTTGACCCCTATGGATTCCCACGGGTGGTCCGCTCCCCGGCTTGTACATGTCGGGAGAGCCCGTTTTGCCCGCAGGCGCTGGCCCTTGGATCTCTGGCCGTTGGCGGTGGCTCTTATCTGGACGGGTTGGGCTGTTGCCTTCTGACGGGACTTGGGTGGGAATGAACCCCTGAGATCCAGACCGCAATCAGGTAATTTGACCGTTATGGCGGCTTCCGAGCCTAGTCGGGGTCTGAGCACCCTGCCTTGGTGCTTAGCTTCACTCCGCTCCCCGGTTCGGTACCGGCGGGCCACCACCCAACCCCGGTCCTACGGTTCCGCAGACGTCCACTAACTCCTGCAGACGGCCACCACCGTCTGCCGACCTTGCTGATGGTGCCTGGGCTCCGACCCAGACACACACAGTCTCCACTTCCACTCCTCAACTCCACTTCACTTCAACTCCAAAACTAGACTAGACTACTTTTCCCGCCTCCAGGCCTGTGAACTCCTCGGTGGGTGGGGCCAACCACCTGGCTCCGCCACACCTGGTGTGGACATCAGACCCTGGAGGGGGCAACAAGGGTTTTTGTTTGACGGGTGTTCCCTACCAGGGAAGGGGGTGTGTAAGTGTGTGATGTTATACTGTGACCCCTGGGGTTCAGGGCGTCACAAGGGCACTTAATGCAGAGGCAGCAAAACAACCCCAAAGCATATTCGAACCTGCTACATATTTTACTGTAGGTCCTGTGTTCTTTTCTTTGTCGGCCTCATTCCATTTTCGGTAAGCAGTAGAATGATGTGCTTTGCTAAAACGTTCTATCTAGGTCTCATCTTTCCACAATACATTTTCCCAGAAGGATTTTGGCTTACCTACATACATTTTGGCAAACTGCAGTCTAGCTTTTATATGTCTGTGTCAGTAGTGGGGTCCTCATGGGTCTCCTGACGTAGCTTTTCATTTAATTCAAATGTTGATGCATAGTTAGTGCTGACACTGATGCACCATGAGCCTGCATGACAGCTTGAATTTCTTTGGAGCTTGATTGGGGCTGCTTATCCACCATCTGGACTATCCTGTGCTGCATTCTTTCATCAATGTTTCTCTGCAGTCCAGGTTCGGGGAGATTAGCAACAGTGCCATGGGTTGTAATCTTCTTGCTTATATTACGCACCATGAACAATGGAACTGTAAGATCTCTGGAGATGAACGTATATGTGAAGCCCCGCAGGTGTTGTGTCGGTGCATTACCTTCAGGGACTCCACGTGGATGGAACAGTCTGGTCACAGGTAAGATGTCTTCTTAGGATTGTCGTGACGCCACTCTCGGTATTGCGGTCAGTGGGGACCGCCACTGCAGATTGAGGGGTGCCTGGGGCTGATGGTGGGTGCAGTCAGTTGTAGTGGCCTCCCGAGAGTGAGGCAAGCCCCAGGGCCCTGTGTAGGTGTGTGGAACCACAAGGCGCAGAATGACTCAGGCACACTCCAAACAGTCTTTCAGGGATTTTACTCACATTTGGTGGCAGGGTGAGTAACCCAGGCGTAGCTGGGATGAACCAGGCTGGAACTAGGCATCCTTCAGGCTAACTTGTGAGGGTGACTACTGAATTGCCTTCTCTAGCCCTTCTGTTGTTTGTGATGACCCTGACTTGCAGTCCCTACGGGGGTCACCCAGGGAAGTTGCTGCTCCCTTCGTTTCGGCCCGTTTGCAGGTAGCCTGGACCAGGTCACTCCAGCTGCTTGCCTCCTGTGAACTATGGGCCCTCTCTTTGCTATGTGGCTGCGGACTCTGTGGTGGTATGGTGTGGGCTTTAAGGGCCCCACACCGGCAGGTTTGGCAGAAGAAAGGTGGATCTATCTCTGCACTGGGACCTGTTACCCCTGCGTGTCTGGTACCTCTCTGGCAGTCCCCTTACTCTGCCACCCCTTTGCTCTCTCTAGCCATGGGTGGATTTTGGGCGGAACTACCAGGTGACCAATTTCCCCTGTCAGTAGTCACTGTGCGTACGCTGTCAGCTTGTGACAGACTCCAGGGTCTGCTGCATGCGACTGCTCTCCTTGAGCTGCACTCACTAACTGGCTCACTGCTCCTCCTCTCCTGTTCTTGCCTACGCAACCTAGCAACCAGGCTCTCCACCACACCCCTTGAGTGGACATGGAGGCCACGCCCCCTCCTGGAAGTTCTCAGGAGTCCTCCCAAAGGTACATGTGTGAGACCTGATTACTATGCGCCTGTGTAGTCACACCTCAGTCAGCCTTCTGGATTACCTGTATTGCACTGCCCCCAGCATGGGTGCAGTGCTCAGTGGTGCCTGACCAGGTCAGGGGTGCCACATTCCCCCTTAGTTATCACCAGCACGTTCTCGGGCTGCAAGACAACATTTTTAAAATGCAAAAACAGTAAAATATTTAAAACATTATAAAACCACCAGGTATCATACATCACCACCCTCCATCCACAAGTCTGTTAACCCACCCAAAACCCTCTCAGGAGGCAGGTCATCGGTCCTTTTAGCAACCAGGTCTGGGCCATCCGCTTCCCCAGACCCTTCCTCCAATCTTCCTCTCCCGTTGAGCCGCGCCTTCAGCCGCTTCTGGCAGGATGTAGAGGCGGCTTTCGTGGTCTGGTGGTTAGCAGGGTATACCTGGACTGGTGGAGCCGCGCCTTCAGCCTCTTCTAGCAGGATGTAGAGCCGGCCTCCACAGTTGGTGCTGACCAGGTACCCTCTTTGTAGTGCAGAGCCAGGCCCCATAAACAGGCGTGCTCCCTGGTCACAGGCGAGCCAGGCCCCTAAACAGGCTGGCTCTGGTGGTGGTACCCTTGGGGTAACTATTTACACTCCAAGAGTTTGTGGCTATAGCCAGTTCATAGCCTTAAGGTTCATAGATAAAGTGCAAAGGGTTTCTCACATAAGTTCATGTGGGTACGTGCTTAAACTTGTCAACGTTGCAAACTGGTCAAAAACAGTAACTTGCTGTACTTTCTTTACTTTTCTCTACTTCTCTGTTCCATTAGGGCTTGGGCCTGTAGGGCTGCGGCACCTGTTACTTTCTACATCTCTGTCATCATACGTAGTGGTCTCATCAATGGGTTCTTTGTCTTTTCTTTCCTCTTTCTTTATCTTGTAGTGTTGAGACAGCAGGGTTACTGTAGGGATTTCTGGGGCATGGTGTAACATCTAGTGTGTACCATCCGTGTTCTCCTTGGTGTTTGGTGAATTCTATCAGGTCTCCCATGTACAGGTTTCTTCCTGGATGTCCTCTAGGCAAGTGTGCTCTAATGTCTCTCCTGCTTACAAAGATGCCTTTTTTCAGGCCAAGTGCAACTATGAAGCTGTATCCTGCTTTTAAACTAAATTCCTCTACAACTCCACGACAAAGGGGGCCCCTCGCCTGGTGGCAGGCTTTTCTCAGGAACCGCTTCTCTTCTAGGTCCCGGGCCGTTACTTCGTCCTTCCTATCTGGAGACTGCTGTGCAGGGGAAAGCTTCGTTCTGCTGCGGCGCTGTGTCTTGCGGGCTGGGTTCTGCTGGGCTGCCACCTCACTGCTTGCAGCCTCTCAGGTGATGTACTTACTGGGCATGAAGACAGTCAGCTCTTCTTCAGTAGAGGGTGTCGGGCTCTCCTCCCTGCGAGAATACGGCAGCATCTCTGGCTCTGGGCCTGGATCCACTGTTGATGGCTCTGGGGTCAGCTTCTCAGCCTCCTGGCCTCCCCTCCCCCTTAGTTCTTCTGAGCACTCCTCTTGTGGCAGCACTGGGGATGGATTTTCATCAGCAGGCCAGGGCGGTAGGCTCTTTGCCGTGGAGGTTACGGGAATCTTCCTGTGGGCATGTGGAGGGAGCAGATATCGGTCCACCATCTCCTTTAGAAAATGAGCCTCCAGGTCAGCCGTCAGTCTCCAGTATTTGGGGTCCTTTCTCAGCGTGAGCGGGAGGTCCAGTTCCTTGGGCTGTGGAGCGGTGTCTGCTCTGGCCTTACAGGCCGGGGTATATGACCTTGCGGTCTTGTCTTGGCGGGCCGCGCCCAGCATGGTGGCGGCCTGGTCTTGGCAGGCCGCGCCCAGCATGGTGGCGGCCTGGTCTTGGCGGGCCGCGCCCAGCATGGCGGCGGCCTGGTCTTGGTGGGCCGCACCCAGGATAGCGGCGGCCTGGTCTTGGCGGGCCGCACCTGGCAGGGCGGCGGCTTGGGCTTGGCAGACCGCACCTGGGATAGCTGCGGCCTGGTTTGGAGTCGCTGTTGCGGTCTCAATCAGGGTCACGACCGGAGTCTCAGGGGGCATCGCTGCTTTGGCCGGTTCTTGGCAGGTCGGGCAGGGCATCGCTGGGGTGGCCTGGGCTTGGTGGGCCGCACCTGGCGTGACTGTGGCCTAGTTTGGATTTGCTCCTGCGGCGTGGAACGGTGTCATGGCTGCGGCGGGATCTTGGTGGGCCAGGCAGGGCATCGCTGCGGCGGCCGGGGCTTGGCGGGCCGCACCTGGCGTGGCTGCGGCCTGGTTCAGCGTCACCGCGCTGGGTGTCTCTCCAGGGACCACAGGCATGGCAGCGGGGGTCAGGGCACTCGAGCGGTCAGGGGCAACACAGAACCCATCAGTAGCATCATCGGGGTCTGAGTCGTCGCTGCCCGGTGTGACACTTGTCGCGCGGTCCACCTCTCGTAGGCCCGAACCGCCGTAGCCATCTCCAGATGCTCCATGCATCCCTCTTTGATCTGCCATACAATCCTGGCCTCCAGTCGGTCGCAGAACTGGGCAAGCTCCTGGTCCCACCAGGCAGCGGAGCCAGGCTCTGGGTCTCTGCGTCAGACGCCATCTCCTCTGTTTCTTTCTTCAGCTCTCTTTTCAGCAACTGGCCTGTCACTTCCAGTAGCTTCTCTTTTAATAGCAGACTTTTTCTTTTTCTTGCAGCGCTGCTTCTTCCCGCCGTCTCAGGACAGATCCGCCTCTCATCCTTTCTTGCAAGGTCAGTACACTGTAGGGGTTCTCTCAGCAGCAGGCTTGTGGCTTCCTTTCCTTCCCGCCGTCTCTGCACACCTCCGCTCTCATCACTTGCGAGGTCAGGACTCTGCAGGGGATCTCTGGGTAGCCACACATCTTCGTGGGTGTAACTTCTCCTAGCCCGGGCTTTGGTTGTTTTTCAGCGTGCTTTTCATGGTGGCAATAAGGCGGGGCTTCCAATTTTTCAAGCGGATCGCCCAGGCACATGGTCACCTGTCTGTACAGGTCTAGTCCTTATCCTGTTCGTGATGCCAGATGTGACGCCCCGCAGGTGTTGTGTCGGTGCATTACCTTCAGGGACTCCACGTGGATGGAACAGTCTGGTCACAGGTAAGATGTCTTCTTAGGATTGTCGTGACGCCACTTTCGGTATTGTGGTCAGTGGGGACCGCCACTGCAGATTGAGGGGTGCCTGGGGCTGATGGTGGGTGCAGTCAGTTGTAGTGGCCTCCCGAGAGTGAGGCAAGCCGCAGGGCCCTGTGTAGGTTTGTGGAACCACAAGGCGCAGAATTACCCAGGCACAGTCCAAACAGTCTTTCAGGGATTTTACTCACATTTGGTGGAAGGGTGAATAACCCGGGCGTAGCTGGGATGAACCAGGCTGGAACCAGGCATCCTTCAGTCTAACTTGTGAGGGTGACTACTGACTCGCCTTCTCTAGCCCTTCTGTTGTTTGTGATGACCCCGACTTGCAGTCCCTACGGGGGTCACCCAGGGATGTTGCTGCTCCCTTCGTTTCGGCCCGTTTGCTTGTAGCCTGGACCAGGTCACTCCAGCTACTTGCCTCCTGTGAACTATGGGCCCTCTCTTTTTGCTCCGTGGCTGCGGACTCTGTGGTGGTATGGTGTGGGCTTTAAGGGCCCCACACCGGCAGGTTTGGCAGAAGAAAGGTGGATCTATCTCTGCACTGGGACCTGTTACCCCTGCGGGCCTGGTACCTCCCTGGCAGTCCCCTTACTCTGCCATGCCTTTGCTCTAGAGGGTGGATTTCGGGCGGCACTAGCAGGTGACCGATCTTCCCCGTCAGTAATCACTGCGCGTACGCTGTCAGCTTCTGACAGACTCCAGGGTCTGCTGCATGCGACTGCTTTCCATGAGCTCCACTCACTAACTGGCTCACTGCTCCTCCTCTCCTGTTCTTGCCTACGCAACCTAGCAACCAGGCTCTCCACCACACCCCTTGAGTGGACATGGAGGCCACGCCCCCTCCTGGAAGTTCTCAGGAGTCCTCCCAAAGGTACATGTGTGAGACCTGATTACTATGCGCCTGTGTAGTCACACCTCGGTCAGCCTTCTGGATTACCTGTATTGCGCTGCCCCCAGCATGGGTGCAGTACTCAGTGGTGCCTGACCAGGTCAGGGGCGCCACATATAAATTATTGATATTTTTCAACAATTTTAGTTCTCAAGTCTTCAGACAGTTCTCCTCTGCTCTTTCTGTTTTCTATGCTTAGTGTGGCACATACAGACACTAAATGCAAATGTTGAGTCAACTTCTGCCCTTTTTGTCTGGTTTCAGGTGTGATTTTCATATTGCCCACACCTGTTACTTGTCAGTGAGTTTGAACGAGCATTGCATGATTGAAGCAAAGTTGTTTACCCACAATTTTTGAAAGGTGCCAACATTTTTTTTCTGGGCCATTTTTGGAATTTTGTGCAAAATTTTGTTATATTTGCCTTCTATTCTCTGTTTTTTTTTGTGTTGATCCAAAACACAGAAAGGAAATAAATATGTGTATAACAAAACATGTGTTTGGAATAATTTTCCAGGAGAAATAGATAATTTTTTTAACAATCTCAAGGGTGACAACACTTTTGGCCATGACAATAAATGAAATGCCAAACTCAAATAGGAAGAAGTAAGAACTGTGGAAAAAAATAGCGCAATAGGGTTTTACTTGAGTGATATACGGGGTGAAAAAGAGCAAATGCACTCACCGAATCGAGTCACAACTACTATACACGCATAATGCTCCAGGTCACGGCAGCAGCATCCAGGATGGCTGATAACGGAGAGTAGTAGAATTGGGTTTTTCAAACCGCGCCAATGACCGCTATGAACGTATGTAAGATTAATGCTACTTTTATTTCATGTTCAGGTCAACGCCTTTGTGGAGTCTCTGCTCCCTTCCTCAGGACATACAGGAAAAATTTGATTTGATGTACTTTTTTCCTGTATGTCCTGAGGAAGGGAGCAGAGACTCCAGAAACGCGTTGACCTGAACATGAAATAAAGTAGCATTAATCTTACATACGTTCATAGCGGTCATTGGCGCGGTTTGAAAAACCCAATTCTACTACTCTCCGTTATTAAACTCAAATAGGAGGGAGCCATAACCTTGTTTGTACAAGGTACAGAAAACTACACCAAAACCAAAAAAATGAGCTGGAGCATAAGATGGTATGCATGCAACGTGTAGCAATATGTTCACATGCTCATTTTGATTCTATTGTAAACTAAATATAAAGTATGTAGTTTGCATAGGTGTCCCACAATACCACTGAAGCACACCACGGTGATATCTTTGGTGCTTAGTATACCTGTAGGTTGTAAGCTGTTAGAAGCAGGACCCTCACTCGTGCTCAATATCTTACACTTCGTGGCCTCTATTTGTAAAGTAAAAAAAGGAAGATGTGTTTTCCAGAGTGTTGTGCCATATTTTTTCTTGTAATGATGCGCAACCTAGAGGTCAAATACTGACAACATGTCATATATTTGTTTACTGCTGGAATACCAATATTGTCTAAGTAGGAGTTCAAATATCTGAATATTAATAAAAACTTCCAGGTCCTTGCATAAATTGTTGGAGTTGTCGACCAATAATTTTTTTTTTTGTTAGACGGATCTCTAAATGGATAGCTGATTTTTGTGAAAATTAAGCAGAATTCAATTCTACTACAATAAATTTGGCCAACTTTAAAAAATCACCCCAAAATAGCAGCTGCATTCCCTACATAGGCTTCTACTGTATACAGGTTATGATAGACCCTCTTGATTGGCTACGATATACTATGTGATAATTTCCAAGTACTATGGGAAAGTCTGTGCAGAGGTGCCTGTGAGCCCTCTGTAATATATGCTTTCTTCTGCAATCTGTGGAGGTTGTGGATATTTTTTTGGGTGATTAGTAGAGTTGAGCGCGGTTCGAGGTTCGAGGTTCGCCAGTTCGCGGTTTGAGTGATTTTGGGGTGTGTTCTAGATCGAACTAGAACTCGAGCTTTTTGCTGTCGAGAACGATTCTATAAGCAAAAGCAGGACTTTTTACAGCTAGTGTGCAGGGATCCATGGCTGGCAGCCTGCCAGAAGCTGGTAACCAAGATAAACATCGGGTATCCAACCAAAGCGCTTTGGTTAGTAACCCGATATTTACCCTGGTTACGCGTGCAGGGAGCCGACACTTCCCCGCTAGGTTCTGCCCCCTCCTGCACTCAGCATGTACACACACACACACACACACTCACCTGTCCCCAGCCATGCAGTCCCCGGCACTGACGTCCTCAGCGCCACATGGAACCACTAGGCTCCACCCACTTCACACTCCGCCGCCTGCACACATGGCCCCGCTAGGCTCCGCCCACTTCGCACCCGCACACATAGCCCCGCTAGGCTCCGCCCACCTCACATCACACACAAGGCCCCGTTGCCTCCGCCCACCTTGCACCCACACACATTACCCCACTAGGCTCCGCCCACCTTGCACCCAAAAACATTACACCGCTAGGCTCCGCCCACCTCACACCGCATACATAGCCCTGCTAGGCTCCGCCTACCTCGCACCCGCACACATTACCTCGTTAGGCTCCGCCCACCTCGCACCCGCACACATTACCCCGCTAGGCTCCGCCCAACTCGTACCGCACACATAGGCCCGCTAGGCTCCGCCCACCTCGCACCGCACACATTACCCCGCTAGGCTCCGCCCACCTCGCACCCGCACACATTACCCCGCTAGGCTCCGTCCACCTCGCACCGAACACATAGCCCCGCTAGGCTCCGCCCACCTCACAACCGCACACATTACCTCGTTGGCTCCGCCCACCTCACACCCGCACACATTACCCCGCTAGGCTCCACCCACCTCGCACCGCACACATGGCCCCGCTCGGCTTACCTGCGGTGATGAAGTCCTGCGCTCCCGACCTCAGCGCTGACACTGTCCTCCATGGCTACCGCTTCACATCTGTCACTGCAGCCCGAGACTGTCACTAGCGGTGACGTCACGGGCCACTCGCGATACTTGGCTGTGAAGGTGATTGAAGTCAGTGTGCAGTATCAGCAGTGCAGGAGATCAGCGTAGGTAATGTACCTCGCTGACAGCAGCACTTGTCATCCCCTGCAGTGACCTTGGCTGACCTTCTGATGTTAGCTCAGGTCACTGCATTGCTCTCCCAGCCAATGTGGAACATCCTGTTCTTCATTGACTGGGACAGTGTGGATCGTCATGGGAACCCCTTGGATTACAGCAGACCTGGATTTGTTTTTCTTTCTAATAAATTAATGTTTTTTCAAATAAAAATGTGTTTGTCGTCTATTTTTTTTTTTATTACTGACTGGGTTGGTGATGTCGGGGATCTGATAGACGTCTGACCTCACCAACCCCAGGGCTGATGCCAGGTGACATTACACATCTGGTATTAACCCCATATATTACCCCGTTTGCCACCGCACCAGGGTACGGGATGAGCTGGGGCGAAGCACCAGGATTGGCTCATCTAATGGATGCGCCACTTCTGGGGCGGCTGCGGCCTGCTATTTTTAGGTTGGGGAGTGTCCAATAACAGTGGACCTCCCTAGTCTGAGAATATCAGACTCCAGCTATCTGCTTTACCTTGGCTGGGGTCCAATTTTGGGGGGACCCCCACATGTTTTTTTTTTTTTTTAATTATTTATTTAATTTAAAATAACAGCGTGGGGTGCCCTCAGTTTTGGATTACCAGCTAAGGTGAAGCTGCCAGCTGTGGTCTGCAGGCTGCAGCCATCTGCTTTACCCTAGCTGGCTACAAAAATAGAGGGAACCCCACGTCATTTTTTTTTTTAATTTATTTATTTATTTTGGTAAATACAAGGCTAAGCACCCCTTAGTGCCACATGAAAGGCACCAAAGGGTGCAAAATTACAAAATGCAGGAGAGTGGGACATTATGTGTTTTTCTGCCATTATAATGACAGAAAAGACTGATATGAAGTGTACAAGCACAGGAAAATCACCAGAGCGCACTACGCTGTGAAAGGCAGTAGAAAATGGAACTGGAGTTAACATGTGACCGCCTCATGTAGGTTGAAGCTATGGATCCTGGGTAAATTTATGTATTTTCCCTCCTTCAGTTTTTTGACAGTACGCCAAAAAAACGGAAGGCACACGGATGACAAACAGATGTCATACTCGGCACCGCTCCTTACCCACTGATCCGGCCGCACCTGCACGGCACCGCTCCTTACCCACTGATCCAGTCCACGTGTCCACCGGTCACGGCTGCCACTCCCTCTCGTGCTCTCCTGTGTCCTGTCCCCAGTCTCATGTGTCTTACTAATGCTTCTGTATAGGGTCGGGTCGCGCCCACTCATCTGGTCTTATCGCGCCCACTCATCTGGTCTTATGGGCCCAGCATTGCTGCAGCAGGATATGACATGAGGCTGTGCTGGGTATATAAGACTGGCCTTGCCATGTGGGCGGGGCCTGATCAACGTGTCTTGTAAGCCTTGTCTTGAAAGCTAGGTGCTCAGGTCCCCCTTGTGCCGTGTCCTGTGATCCTATTGTGTCCTATTGCCTGACATTCTTACCCGACACCTGTGCCGGATTACTGCACTGTCTCCAGGAACTCTGAAGCCCCAATGACTGTTCTACGTGTCCCCTCTGGGATGCAGTCCCTGCCATGCTAGTGCTCCGGCTACAGTGCACCCAGGCCTCCGGTGGGGTGCACGGCCCAGTGGATCCACCACCCGGACCTAACAATACAGAACGGAAACGGATACCAAACGGATGCACCTGTGAAAAAAACGGACCGTTTTTTGCAAACCGCAAAAACGGATCTGTCGTGTTAATGTAGCCTTATTCTAATCCGCCGTTTATAAACAGCATGCAGAAATAAGTGAATAGCGCCCCCCAGCGTCAGAAAATCTCCGGGGTTTCAGGGGTAGCAGAGACCCTGGAGATCATGATTCAGGCCGGTTTGTCCGGTCCCCGTTAACGTGATCACCGGTATACACCGTATACCGGTGATCACGTTACAGTAAATGACAGCGCCGGTAAAAAATTATTTATCTCCCATTTGGCAAGAACAAACATATCAGATGGGAGATAAATCTCCTCCCCGGTCCCCCGGTGTCGCCAAAGTGCCCTCCCCCGACCCCCTCCCTGAAAATCCAAGATGGCCACGTGCACGGCAGCGCGGCGGCCGCATTCACCCTACTCCTCTGATTTCTGTCGCATGTGCCATGACACATGCGACAGAGAACTCCTCCCCAGGCCCTGCCAGGTCACCCCCTATAATACCACCGGTGTTACGCGGTGTTCCACGGTACCTGTGCAGCGTTGATCCCCCACGGCCCCCTCCTTCACAATAGACGCTGCCGCATGCACAGAGCGGCTGTCAGCTCAAGTTCCTGTGTTCAGACACAGTGAGTGGTGGTAACCATGCATCTGTAAGCTACTGCAATGCCCTGCTCATGAGGTAAGGAACATATTTGATCAGGAGAGCGATACTACATTTACAAATGGAGGGATTTGCTTTTATAGTTGCCCTGCTGAACGACTACCAAACATGAGAGTCTGTTATACCCCACAAGAAAACATGTCTAAATAGCGAGCTCTGTTGTTTAGTATTCATTCAGCTGGATAACTGGACTTAAAGGGGTATTCCATCTCCAAGATCCTATCCCCAATATATAGTAGGTGGAATAGCAATAATATCAGCAAATACCAATATTTGGAAATGTAGAATAGTTCTCCTGATTAGGCATGCCCTTACCTCATGAGCAGGACATTGCAGCTTTGGTAGCAACAGTTACGACATGGACTCTGCTGCTGTGGACCCGGGGAGAGTGGGTGCAGATTCATTGCACCCACACTCCTCACATGGAGGGTCTGCACTCCTAGAAAATAGGGGATACATTCCCTGAGCGTGTCCCCCCATATTCTAGATGGTCCAGAGTCATCGTGGGACCCCTTTATTTTTTTTCCTTACAATAAATTGGTGAAAGAGGGAATGTTTTGGGGAGTGTTTTTTCAAATACATTTTTTTTCGTCTATTTGTTTTGTTAGTACTGACAGATTGTGATGTCGGGTATCTGATAGACGCTATGACATCAATGACATCACAAACTGCTGGGCTTGATGTCAGGTGACTTTACAGCTAGTATCAACCCCATTTATTACCCCGTTTGCCACTGCACCAGGGCACGGGATGAGCTGGGGTGAAGCGCCAGGATTGGCGCATCTAGTGGATGCGCCACGTCTGGAGTGCCTGCGGCCTGCTATTTTTAGGCTGCGAAGGGCCAATAACTATGGACCTTCCCACCCTGAGAATACCAGACCACAGCTGTCCTCTTTACCTTGGCTGGTGATCCAATTTGGGGGGGACCCTACTTTTTTTTTGTAATTATTATTATTTATAAAATAATTATAAAAAAGAGCCTGGGGTGACCTCCACATTGGATCCCCAACCACGGTAAAGCTGCCAGCTGTGGTTTTCAGCCTACAGCCTTCTGCTTTACCCTAGCTGGCTATCAAAAATGGGGAGACCCCACAACATTTTTTTTAAACTATTTTTTTAAATAAAAAAAATTAATGGGCTTCCCTGTATTTTGATTGCCAGCCAAGGTAATGCCAGGCAGATGGGGTGGCAACCCGTAGCTGTCTGCTTTTTCTGCGCTGAGCATCAAAAATATTGCGGAGTGCTATGTCATTTTTTTAATGATTTATTTTTACAGCACTGTCATGTCAGGCAATCAAAATACAGGGAAGCCCTTTTTTTTTTAGTCATTTAAATAAATGATTAAAAAAAATATATATGGGCTCCCGCTGCATTTTTTGTATTGCTAGCTGAGGGTAATCCGAGCAGCTACTGGCTACTAACTCCCACTGCTTGGTGTTACCTTCACTGGCAATAGAAAATCCAGGGAAGCATTTTTTTTGCCAAAAAAACTAAAAAAAAATGACGTGGGCTTCGGCATATTTTTGTATGCTAGCCAGGTACAGCAGGCAGGTACGGGCTGCCCGTAACCCCCAGCTGCCTATTTGTACCCGGCTGTGAACTAAAAATATAGGGAAGCCCTTTTTTTAATTATTTCATGTATTTCATGAAATAATTAAAAAAAAAAAAACGACGTGGGCTTCGCCCCATTTTGTGTCCAGCCGGGTACAACTAGGCAGCTGGGGATTGGATCCGCAGCACAGGTTAGCCCGAGGTTTCTGGGCCCCTCTGCTGTGAATTTCAGTCTGCAGCCGCCCCAGAAAATGGCGCTCTCATAGAATCGCCATCTTCTGGCGCTGTATCCAACTCTTCCAGCAGCCCTGAAGCCGGGTGGCTTGCTGGGTAATAATGAGTTAATACTAGCTAGTAAAACAAAGCCAGTATTAAGCCAGAGATTCTTAATGTCAGGCACTTTTGACCCAGCCATTAAGAATCTCCAATAAAGGGTTAAAAAAAACCACCACACAGAGAAAAAATACTTTAATAGAAATAAATACACAGACACACTTAGAGACTCCATCTTTATTACCCCCTGTCACCCCTCCACGATCCATGGTCTTCTGTCTTCTTTCTCCTTCAACACATGCAGCTCTGTCTGCTCCATCAGACAACATAAGAGAAAGGACGCTGTGCTCCGTGCAGAAATCACTCTGTGAGAGTGACCACAGGCTCCCGGCTCTAAGCGGTGGCATGGGTTGCCATCGCAACGGTGCTCCGATCACGTGATTCCGGTGCCGCTGCATGCTGGTAGCGGGACATCCCTGTCACCGCTACCAAGCGCGTTGCTATGGCAATGGTGATCTCTGTTATTGACTGGCTGTGTCACCGGTCAGGAGCCGGCTTCTGCGGACGCTGGTAACTATGGTAAACATCGGGTAACCAAGAAGCCCTTTTCTTGGTTACCCGATGTTTACCTTCGTTACCAGCGTCCACCGCTGTCACGCTGTCAGTGCCAGCTCCCTGCTCCGTGCTCCGTGCACACATAGGGTTAATTTTACCCGATGTGTAGTCTGGCTATGTGTATTCTGGCTAGGAGTGCAGGGAGCCAGCGCTATGCGGTGTGCGCTGGTAAACAAGGTAAATATCGGGTTGGTTACCCGATATTTACTTTAGTTACCAAGCGCAGCATCGCTTCCACGCGTCGCTGCTGGCTGGGGGCTGGTCACTGGTTGCTGGTGAGATCTTCCTGACAGCTCACCAGCAACCCGTGTAGCGACGCTCCAGCGATCCCTGCCAGGTCAGGTTGCTGGTGGGATTGCTGGAGCGTCGCTTAGTGTGACGGTACCTTAAGCGAATGGGAAAGCAGAGCGGGGAGTCGACCGTGTGCAAGTGCATGTTGCCAGTACATGGCAATACACAAAACATGCACCATGTACCAGAGAGATGCAATGACAGGTCCTAGCATGACTCGTCATAGTCATGTGACCAGTCTGTAGGCAATGAGATAATAGACACGTGACTGGTCACATGGCTATTTTGACATCACGATATGTCCTACATCACTGCTGGCAGTGCTGGTTACCGGGAAGATTCAGCGATCATCGGATGGAATAGCGGCAGGAGACAGAGTGCAGGACGGATCACGGGGACAGGTAAGTGTTATGGCAATGCTTATTAACTGTATGTGTACATTTATAATGTGTTTTTATGTGCTTGTGATTGCCTCCCATTGTTTCCTATGGGGTTCAAGTGGTTCGCCGAACCAGTTCGCCGAACCGAACTCGAACCAGACCTCGGTTCTGCGAACCGAACTCGAGCCGAACCGTGACCGGTTCGCTCATCTCTAGTGATTAGATCAAATCACATATTATTCAAATTTGACATGATTTGCAGATTTCATAAAATTCTACTCAAATTCAAATCACATAGAATCCATAGCTTAAAAAGGTTGTCCACTACTTAAACAGTGACGGCCTATCCTTAGGATAGGTCATCAATGTCTGATCATTTGGGGTCTTACACCTGTCAGGCACACCGATCAGCTGTTCACAGTGCCAGCTGCTGCAGCAGGTGTCAGGAAATGCTCAGCTCCGGAGCTGCCCCATCTTGGAAACCCCATCACCTCCTATTGATTTGATGTGCTGTACCCGGCCACGGCCACTACCGGAAAACAAAATAGCTCCAGAACTGAGTACTTCTAGCCACCCGCTACTGCCGGTGGCACTGAGAATAGCTGATTGGTGGGGGTGCTGGGTGTCGGATCATGGCTGATCGGACATAAGTAATTTATCCTACACATAGAACATCAAGGTTAAAGTAGACAACCTCGTTAATCTCCGGCATTTGCTAAATCAGACAATTCAGGAGAACTAGTAACTCCTTTTTAAAAAGCATCAATTTTAGTCTGCAACCAATTTACATCCTCAACTCTCACTAACAGCCACTTTACCACAGAAACAATTACTGTAATGAAGAGACAGGTCGTTAGTATATGTACTTATGACTAAGGTTTAATGAACCTTTAAAGCCATAGGTGGAAGAGTATTCAGCACTCCGAATCTAAGATATTTTATCGTCCTGTCTATAGCATTCATTGTGCTTTAAGGGACCACTGAGATCATCCACTGAAGTGTTGATAGCTGGAAAGAGAAAAGTTATATTCCTCTCTGTACCAGTATAACTCCGGCTGTATAGTTTTCACAAACACTTTTGTTACAGAAACATTGACCTCTTGCTGCTGGCTATCCGTTAACCAGCAGGAAATGGCTGATAGACCTCTTAGTCCCAATATTGATCTGTACAAGTACACCATGTTATTTCACATAGAATAGCTTGCTCTTAACACAAATCAAATACTTATCTAGTGCAAAAAATAGACTATGAAAGGTTTTCTATAGGCTAAATTACGGTAACTGAGGGATCACTCAATTGTGATGTGTTTTTTTTACTTGAATAGTCTTTTTTTATCTTTGATACATGACTGTTTCTATTCTTCACAGTAAACGCCATATAAATGTCCATACCCTCATTATACAGACCAGCGGTGCATACGGGAAATTCTTATTTCTAACTACATCTCAGTGATCATAATCATAAACCTATATGATATAAATATAAAATGCTTCTAGATCTAATTATTACCATTCAGGTAAATAGTGAAATGTCAATACACTGTAGGCATCAGCATTAGTGATGAGCAAGCACTACCATGCTCGAGTGTTGGGAAGTCGTAAAAAGCATTTTGACGCTTGTACGGGCTCAACCAATTTACTGAGTATAATGGGAGTCAATGGGCAACTCGAGCATTTTTCCGGAAGATGATAACTATGCCCATCACTAATCAGCATATAAACTGTCGGGACAAATGTTGTGATAGAACATCCTACATTACATTTCTGGCTCTTCCTAGAGTGATTCTGTCTTAACACCTACCTGCACTTCCACCAGTGCTTATTCACTGCCACCACATCTATACAGTTGAAACCAGAAGTTTACATACACTATCTAAAAAGACACATATGCATGTTTTTCTCACAATCTGACATGAGGTCAGAATAAACCTTTCCAATTTTAGGTCAATTAGGAACCACAATTATTTATATTTGCCAAATGCCAGAATAATGAGAGAGAGAGAATGTTTATGGCATTTTTATTACTTTCTGCAAAGTCAAAAGTTCACATACAATAAGAGTACTGTGACTTTAAACAATATGGGACAGCCAATATGATGATGTCATATCTTTGGAAGCTTCTGATAGGTTTATTGGCAACATCTGAGTTAATTAGAGACACACCTGTGGATGTATTTTAATGCACACCTGAAACACACTGCTTCTTTGTGTAGCATCATGGGACAGTCAAAAGAAATCAGCCAAGATCTCAGAAAGAGATTTGTAGACTTGCACAAGTCTGGTTCAATCTTAAGTGCAATTTCCAGTTACCCGAAGGTGCCTCGTTCATCTGTACAAACAATTATACTCAAGTACAAACAAGATGGCAATGTCCAGCCATCACACCGCTCAGGAAGAGACGGGTTCTGTGTACCAGAGATGAACGTGCTTTGGTCAGACATGTGTATATAAACCCAAGAACAAAAGCTAAAGACCTTGTGAAGATGCTGGCGGAAGCTGGTAAGATTGTGTCATTATCCACATTAAAATGAGTACTGTAGCAACATAGGCTGAAAGGCCACTCTGCTAGGAAGAAACCATTACTCTAAAAGAAACATTAAAAAGCGAGATTAATGTTTGCAAATGCTCACAAGAACAAATATTTTAATTTTGGAGACATGCGCAGTGTTTTGACGAAACTAAAATTGAACTGTTTGGCCATAATGAGGATCAATAGGCTTGGAAGAAAAAGGGAGAAGCTTTAAAGCCTAAGAACACCATCCCAACTGTGAAATGTGGGGATGGCAGCATCAGGTTGTGGGTTGTTTTTCTGTATGAGGTACTGATGCACTTCACAAAATAGATTGCATCATTAGGAAAGAAGATTATGTGGCAATACTGAAGCAACATCTCAAGATGAGCAACCCCCCTAGAGTTCGAGTTCGGTTCTTCGAACGGTGCCCCGTTCGACGAACCTCTCGAACCCCATTGAAAAAAATGGGAGGCAATCACGAACACCTAAAAACACCTGGAAAACACACTCAAAGGTGTCCAAAAAGTGACAAACAACTCCCAAGACAACACAAACACATGGGAAAGTAACAAGGACAAATACCCATGAGAAAACTAAACAGCTGGACGAGGAAAAAGAGGAGGAGACACAGATATGAGTATATGCAAGGGAACATTGATGCCATTACTGTGCAACTTGAGCCTTGCTCATTTTAGGCTTCCAATCTGGATAAATTGCCTGAGCTCGCCACGTATGCCTTGGGGATCTTGTCGTGTCCCTCAGCCAGCGTTCTCTCAGAACGTGTCTTCAGTGCTGCTGGGGGTCTGCTGACAGATAATCACACGCGTCTGTCCACTGACAATGTGGACATGGATCACAGAGGACTTTTCTTCCCCTGGGTCAGCCAGGGGAGGCGAAAGGCACGTGTATTTTTGAGAGTGCTTCATGCAAAGCATCTTTTTCATTTTGAAAATGGGGGTCAACTGATGCCAGTCAAGTGGGGTGTGTGTGGCCCAATTAGTGGAAATGAGGGAGACTGTGGTTGGCGTCCCCTCGCTGTGTTTTACATGATTTTCGAAGGGCATGACATGCCTAAGAGGTTGAGTTTCAGCATCTGCAACTTGTTGGCTACAGAAAGGCTGCCTTTACACCCTTTTGAGACCGAGGATTTTCGAGACCTTATGCCCATCGCAGTGCCCCAAGAGCCGATGCCCAGTCACCACTCCTTCTCCAAGAAAGGCGTGCCCGCACTAACACAGCAGGTCGCACACAACATCACCTCTTCCTTGAGAAACTGTGTGTGTGAAAGGGTGCATTTCACCACAGATACTTGGACCAGTAAGCATGGACAGGGGAGTTACATGTCGCTGACTGGGCACTGGGTAACTATGGTGAGAGATGGAGAAGGGTCTGCTGTACAAGTCTTGCCGTCCACACGAGTTGTGTGTCAATCTATCCTTTGTATGTAGAAGTTCCTCCACTGCTTCTGCCTTCTCAACCTCGTGTGGGTCCTCCACCTCAGCCCAAACCCTGTGTGGTCAGGCCACCCGCGTTGTAACTGCGCACAAGGAATCCCACACACCTCCTTACTATGCTGGCAGCAGAGCTCAACAGCATGAGGTGGTCGACTATGTTCTTTGAAATGTCTGTGAATTGTGAGTCACACCGCTGAGGAGTTGTGGACGGTAAGCTCTGGAGAGTGAGACCGAGTTTAATCAATGGTTGTCTCTACTCAACCAGCAGCCAGGGAAGGCTGGGTGCGACAATGATGTAAACCTGGGTGCGGCCCTTCGCCGTGACAATGTGACACACGTGCTTTGTGTGGCTCATGTGTTGAACCTGGTTGTCCAGCAATTTTTAAAGCACTATCCTGGCCTACATGGCCTCCTGTAGAGAGCATGGTGTAACGCCTTCCTTGATCCACACACTCAGACGGGCTGTAAAGGATAGGCTAGAGGGAAGCCACTCACCAAGCAGGACACCCAGAACCCTGAAACCCTTTAACCCCTATACAGTGATTTGGAATTACACAGGGCCCAAGTTGATCAATACCTGTGGAAGGCTGCAGTTCCAGAGAATAGTAGTCATGCAGGGTCAAAATCATTAATTGAGGAAGAGGAATAGAATGGGATGGCCAGGACTTAATCAGAAAACAAGCAGAGGTGAAATGCGGATCGGCCAACGAGGTACATAAACAGCAAGCAGGAAAAGTAGTCAGGTAACAAGTAGAGATGAGCGAACCGGTCGTGGTTCGGCTCGAGTTCGGTTCGTCGAATGGAGGTCCCGTTCGAGTTCGGTTCGTCGAACGTTCGACGAACCGAGCTCGAACCGCATAGTAAACAATGGCAGGCATTCACAAACACATAAAAACACCTAGAAAACACCCTCAAAGGTGTCCAAAAGGTGACAAACAACTCACAACACAACACAAACACATGGGAAAGTGACAAGGACATATACTCATGCGAAAACAAAAGAGCTGGACAAGGAAAAAGAGGAGGAGACACAGATATAGGCATGGCACGCCCTTCTAAAATCATGTAAAACACTGTAAGGTGACTCCAAGCGGAGTCTCCCTTTTTTCCAAAAATTGGGCCCCACACACACCCATCCCTTCAGTGGCAGCAGTTGTGCCCCAGTTGTACACTTCACAGCTAGATTTGCATCAAGCACATTCAAAAATACGCCATTCTTAACCGTCCCCAGGATGACACCGGGGTAGGTAGCAAAGTCTTTCCTGATCCCAGCTCTGTTCATCTTGTCTCCACTCAACCAGCAGTCAGGGAAGGTCGGGTGCGACAATGATGCAAACCAGTCTGCGACCCTTCTTCAGGGCAATGTGACACACGTGCCTTGTATGGCTCACATGTTGAACCTGGTTGTCCAGCAATTTTTAAAACACTATCCCGGCCTACATGGCCTTCTGCAGAGGGCACGGTGTAACGCCTGCCTGGATCGACACACTCAGATGGGCTGTAAAGAATAGGCTAGAGGCAAGCCACTCACCAAGCTGGACACCCAGAACCCTGAAACCCTTTAACCTCTATATAGGGATTTGGAATTACACAGGGCACAAGGTGATCAATACCTGTGGAAGGCTGCAGTTCCAGAGAATAGTAGTCAGGCAGGGTCAAAACATTAATTGAGGAAGAGAAACAGAATGGGACGGCCAGGACTTAAATCTGAAAACAAGCAAGTAGTCAGGTAACAAGCACACAAAATCACAAAACAGAACTGGGGTTAACAGTAACCAGAGGTTCATAGCTATGTCTGGCAGTGGTCAGCAGACAGGATGGGCCTAAAAAAGGGTGTGGTGTCTTCCCATTGGTTGTAGCTGAATGATGGTACTTCATCTGTGAGACACACACCAACTACATTCAGCCCGTGGTTCTGAATCTGTTAAGGTAACGCAGCCGAGTGGGTAAGCATAACTTGTGTCCACCTGCGCCGCTGGAATAGACTCCTCCCCCATCATCAGCACTATGCACGAAAGGAACACGTTGTCACCTGGCGACCGGAGTACAAATTGATGGAGCGGACTCCGGTGGTGACTTAACAGCCGTGTGCGGCAATGATGCAAACCTGGCTGCGGGCCTTCGTCAGGGCAATGTGACTCACGTGCCTTGTATGGCTCACGTGTTGAATCTGATTCTCCAGCAATTTTTAAAACACCATCCCAGCCTACATGGCCTTGTGTAGCGGGCACGCTCGCTATGTGCTCACTTCCATCGTTCGCACCCAGCAGCTCAACAACTTTCATCACTCCAGAAGTCTTTTGGTCTGGCGGTTCAACACCTGAAATGCGATGTGCCGACACGCAGGAATTTGAATCTGCACATGTTGTAGCATCTGTGGCAGCACCGCCGAGCCCTGCTGAAATACATTATGACGTTTACCCTGGTCTAACTTGATCCAGAGGTGATGCAGATCACGCTGCTGGAGTGGTGTCAGATCAGGGACCTATGCACCCTTCTACACAGTTTACAAATGTCGACGAAGATGTTTAGCATTGGCGATGCCATTCTCAGCGTGACAATTCTGGTCATCTACATGATGGAGCACACTGTAAGCATTATTCGGAGTCAGGTGTTGGGACAAGAGGAAGGGGAGGAAGTACAGGAGGAGTCATATGCGGAAGGGATATCAAGATCTACAAGGTCCAGACAGTCAGCGGCACCTAGGCGGCAGTCATGGGACGGTGGGGGAGAGGGATTAACAAGGGCACATAGTATCAGCAAAACTGTTGAGGAAGATGCAGGAGCCCATGAAGAAATGGATGACGAACTGGCGATGGCCATGGAAGACTCAGCAGATGAGTGAGAGCTTGCTCACATTTCGGTTGTGCGAGGTTGGGGGGAGAGGGCAGAGGAAGGAGGCACGATTTTCACCTCTCTGCCACCAACACACCAAGGACTTGGTCCTCTTGGATGCACAAGACACATGAGCACCTTCTTGCTGGACTACCTACAACATGACTATCGGATTGTACGAATTCGAAGTAATGCTGACTACTGGGTTGACACTGTTAGATTCCCGGTACAACACAAAATTTGGCAAAATAATTACTGCCATAGAAAGGGACGCACGTATGCTAGGGTATCAGCAGAAGGTGGTACGCAATCTTAGATCGGCTTTTCCACAAAACACCAGTGCTGCACAGAGTGAATCTCAACGCTTTGTCATGGCTAGGAGGAAATGGTCTTTTACTTGTCCACATCTGAGGGACCGAGGGCTGGCTGCTGTGCTGAGACGGTGTTGAGTACGGTGTCCCCGCAGAGTTACACTTTTAGTCATAAACAAAATGAGTTGAAAAAGGACAGATGCTGGTGGAAAGGGGAACAGGTGTGTTGAAAGGGGAAAAAAGTTTGTGTCCGTGGGTTTGGTGGTTAAGCAACAGTAACATTTGCTGAAGAAACAACATCTGGTATGGTGGGACTGGCAGATTTGGATAAGGTTGTATATAGTATGCTACCGCTATATAAGAAAATTAGGAAGAAAAGAAAGAGAAAGGTATATGTCCACCATATGCACAGGTCGCAGAATGACTCAGGCATAGTCCAAACGAGCATGCGCTGTAGCCCGAAATGAAGACTTAGCCTCAGGAATGGCACAGTCAGGCTGAGCATACTCAGTAGGCGAAACACTGGAGTTAGGCTGCGGCTGGTGTAAATCGGCACCCGCATGCGCACTAGCCGCCTCTCCACACTTAGACGTGGAGGAGAAAGCAGCCAGCTGGACAACCCGAGGCACAGCCCTAAATGGCAGCTGACGCCTGGGCGCAACTGGAACCGCAGCAGGTTGCTTGCGTTTGCGGCGGCACTGATTCGTAACAACAAATAACAGCCAAAATAACAGCTGTACTTCTTCCCGTAGATAATCTGATATGATCCTTTTTTCATGGACACGACCATCGCTAACAAATGTAGAGGAGGCACCAAAACAGCAACTGCTTCAATGGATCTCAAGTGCGCCATAAAGTGGCCTCTCCTCCACCTCAAGTTCAATAGCACAAATACTCCATTCCACTGTGGTGTCAACCCAATCGCACTTGCTTCATAACAGCTCTCAAGTTTCCACCAGCCCTGCTGAGTATGGGGTAACAGAGATGGTTGAGTCTGCAGAGCTGTTCAGTCACACTATAGCCTGTGAATCAGAGGTCTTCTCAAAAGCTGCAGTGAGTACAGACAAAGAAGTTATTATTATTATTATTATTATTTATTTATTTATAGAGCACCATTGATTCCACGGTGCTGTACATGAGAAGGGGGTTACATACACAATACATATACAATTAACAAGAGAAAGACTGGTACAGAGGGAAGAGGGCCCAACCCTTGCGGGAATACATTGTAAAGTATTTTGGGGAGGAGGCAGTAGGTGGGGTGTAGGTTGGGCGGCAGCTATGCATGGTGGTGGGGTCATTGAAGGTTATAGTAATTTCTGAACAGATGAATTTTCAGGTTCCGTTTGAAGCGTGCGGGTGTAGCAAATAATCTGACGTGTTGAGGCAGTGAGTTCCAGGAGACAGGGAAAATGATCTGCACAGATGGCCAGATGCTTTGTGAGTCGGATCCAGGCCCCGATGAAGAAGGTGCTGAGCATAATGTACACCCTCATTTCCAAACCGTGCATCATCCTGATGGAGACAATGGGGAACATGATGAGGAGACTCAGATACCTGATTGTATCGACAACTTTGCTATTCGGTCATGGCAGGAAGAGGTTGTCACGGAGGACTCAGGACAAGGCGAATAAAAACACACAGGGTTGATGAGGTTGGAGACCCCACTTACTGTCAAACCAAAGTCAGCCAGTCGATGACGTCAGCAGCGGAGGTGGAGGAGGATGCTACTGACAACGAGTTTACGTTGTGTCTTCCTGGACAGAGACAAAGTACTGGAAGCACATCAACAACTGAATCCTCGGCCACAACTCTGCCTCTGAGCATAAGTCATGTTGGCTATGCAGGTCGCATGGGCTGTAAGCCTTGCCTAGCCTGGGACTTTTTCGACATCGCAAAGGATCACCCAAGTCATGTAATCTGTAAGATTTGTCAACAATCTCTAAGTAGAAGACAAAAACTCACAACTTTGAGTATTCCACCACAAAGTGTCAGATGGATATGAATTGATAGCGTGAGGGTGTATTGCTCAGCTTTAGCCACTATCAATGCAACATACTTATTTGCCGTTCATTGCATGGATTGTTGCAGACTACACACAAGGGGCTGCTGTTTATTTGGATCTGCCTTTGTCTGTTTGGTCACTATAGCAATAGCAAATTGGTCTTCGGGTGTGGACTTGGAGATGCTGTCTATGAACAGAAGGAAAAGCTAAAGGTGTGTGTTACAGCAAGGAGCCACCGCGGAAACACTTCGTTCAATTGTGCGCGGAGTCGTGTTTGAGTTTGTTGAGGAGGACCGTAACACCAGTAAGCAGCATCCTGTGCCACAGATCAACATTCCGGTGCTCAAACTAAGAGCCTCATGGTCAAAGCTTGGAGTCTCATATGGGTAGCACTGGACCGGGTATAGTTTTAACCCTCCAGTGTAACCTAAAGACAGCACTCTCCAGGAGCATATCAATAAACAAAAGCACTAGGAGTACTGGTGCAAAAATAGAAATTTATTAGAAGTATCAATAAATAACAACAAGTGAGACAAAGGACATTTTGCAAGCAAGGTTGAGGGAATGGATACCTGGGTCCCATAGACAACACTGAAGGGACTCTGTGTAGGATCGATATATTAGGGCTTAATCAAGTTAATTTACAGGTAATCTGAAGAGGATATTACAACATGTGTGAGTAGAGTACGTAAAGGTTTTAGCCTATTATAATGGTGGGGTAGGGGAACCAGGCTGGAGGGATTCCCACCAATAAAGTGCTGAGTCCCATAGACCCCAGTACATAGTAGTGATAGGTCCTGTAAATCAATCCAGGTTTCACCGAGGCCCCTGTGTTAATCATGTTACCACTGGGTTAGGCAAGTACATATAGGGTATATATGGAACCCTATCAATATAGTTGGTAGTAAATAAAAAGTTTCATGTCCGCAAGGTAATGGAGAGCTTACCTAGACACATTGGTGGTGCAGGGGAGCCAGGCCAAGCCAGAGGGGACCTCCAACGGCCGTTTCGCGGTTACCACCGCTTTTTCCGGGAGGAGTGAGTGTGGTGTAGGGGGAACGCGCCGTCCTTTCAAATGTCCGACACCCGGTCACGTGATATGGATCACGTGACCAGATGCCAAGGGAGTCAAGGACGCCCGCGCAGCCGCACAGCGAAGTCCCGGACTGCGCACTAGTGCGCATGCGCAGGATACACTGGGGGGAATGCGGCGTCACAGCTCCCAGGCAACAGGAGGGACGCAGAAGGCGCGAGACGCCAATCCGGACTAACAGGCACCGGTATGGTATCCAAAGTCCAGCGGACGTCACACACAAACCGCGCCCCCCCTGGTGGCGGAATAGTGGAGGCAAAAGGAATATGTTCGGTAAAGTTTTTATATATGTGTAACCATATGTGCATAAAAGGACATATAGTCCAAGTAGATTACCACAAGAGACACACGTCATCGAGTCCATCTGTCAACAAGCTCAGAGGGGGGACGTGTCACCACCCACAAGCGTGACAGTTACTCAAAATGGAAAATTGCACTTGTGGAAATCTTAATTTGGATTAATGAACATATTCCTTAAATTTGCCTTGCCAAATTCAAAAGGAGGGGCAGCATAAAAGTGATAGAGACATATATTAATTTAGTTTGAATAGGGGGGAATAATAAATATGTTATTATTATTATTATTATTATTATTATTAATAATATAAAAAGGTCAAGAATATAAATGGCACTGTAATGGGATGGGGAGCAAACACCAAAAACGTGTTGTTAAACCGACATATAAATAAATTAGTATATAGATAGGGGGAGGCAATTATTACAATCACATATGTAATTTTTCAAAAGTTTCCCTCCAGCCTGGTTCCCCTACCCCACCATTATAATAGGCTAAAACCTTTACGTACTCTACTCACACATGTTATAATATCCTCTTCAGATTACCTGTAAATTAACTTGATTAAGCCCTAATATATCGATCCTACACAGAGTCCCTTCAGTGTTGTCTATGGGACCCAGGTATCCATTCCCTCAACCTTGCTTTAAAAATGTCCTTTGTCTCACTTGTTGTTATTTATTGATACTTATAATAAATTTCTATTTTTGCACCAGTACTCATAGTGCTTTTGTTTATTGATATGCTCCTGGAGTGTGCTGTCTCTAGGTTACACTGGAGGGTTAAAACTATACCCGGTCCAGTGCTACCCATATGAGACTCCAAGCTTTGACCATGAAGCTCTTTGTTTGGTTACTGATTATCTGTGTGTTTTTCACAGTTTGGCCGTGGTTCATCATGGACTTTAGGACACGTGACCAGATGTGGCTCCTAGAACTTGACAAAGCATTTAAGGATGGGAATAATACCATTCCAGAGGGTGTGGATGATGGAGTGAAAAAGAGGATTTTTAAATATAAGGGTATCCTTAGGAAAAGGACCCGTATTTGGTGGAACAAATCTTTTTTGGAAAAATACCTAGAAAAGGATCTTATCTCTGGGGGATTAAGAATCCAGGTCTTCCCTTCCTATGGAGTCGGGGATCTGGAATTTAAAAAGGAATGGGAGATGCTGTCCGGCACGTGCTCTCGTGGTTATATGAGACTTTTAATTAAGTCTAACACCCAATCCCTAAAGGAGTATGAACAAGAGATGGATGAACTTCAGGCTTCAATTTCCCGTGATTTACCCCGCAAGTCCTTTGCTGCACTTGAGGATGAGTTGAAGCAGTTGGTCGAAAAATGGGATAAAGAGGTTAGGGATCTAAAATTTAAGAAATTGCAGAGAGATTTGAACGATTTTAATAACAATAAGATGTATCGGTGGAGGTCAATAGGCGGCAGATCTAGACCTCTATTTAGGTCTGGATCTGCATCCCGTTCCCGCTCAACCTCCCTGCAGGGATTTCTGATAATGAATCCATAGGAGAAACATCTAGCTCAGCTGGCATTTCAGAGACTCATGTTATCAATACAAGGGGCAGGAATCGACTAAACCCCCCTTCAAAAAAACAGGCAAAAGGGAAACCAACTAAGAAGTCAAATGCCCTGGAGGTAATTAACCTCTCTAACCATAAATTGACACAATACCAACTTGAGGTGCTCTCTAGGGGGTTCAATTTTGTCCCGACTAATTGTTTCAACTTATTCACTGCAGTAAAGGACCTGCACCTCTTCGAGAGGAAGCTGATCCTCAGGAAACTTCATCATCGGAGCCACGGGGGTGATTGACTGGACAGCACTCCCGAAAGGGAGGCCCTTCAAGCACTCAATGACCTACTAGAGGAACAGAATGTTCAAACTCAAGGTAATTTCCCTCTGGATATTTACCCCAAATCATCGAGGTTTCCCCCCTTGTCCTTATGCGCTGCGGTGGATATTTTCACTAAAGTGGTGACTAACGATTTTACAAAAATCACCACTCAGAGACGGGGTGACAACTTGGGCCGTAACCATCGCCTTGCACTTAAACAACTACAATCACTTTCTGATGTAGTGATCAAGCCATCGGACAAGGGGGGCAATATTGTTATTTGGCCTTGTAATAAATATGAGAAAGAGGCATACAGACAGCTCAAGAATAGGGAGACTTACCAAAAATTAGATTACAATCCGCTTCCCCGATTTTTGGCTGCATTATCACTCATTTTGCAGCGGGCATTGGATGATGGTATAATCACCAAAAAAAATCTATAATGGCCTTCTCACTGTGTCCCCTAAAATCCCGACTTTTTACATCCTGCCCAAGATCCACAAAGATCCCCTTGACCCACCCGGTCGTCCTATAGTGTCTGGCATTGAAGGATTGAGTGACCCAATTTGCAAATTTTTGGATTATTATTTAAAACTCTTGGTGGAAACTCTTCCTTCATATGTTCGTGACACTACGACGTCCTGACTAGGGTCGATGGGATATTTGTGGATCCTAGAGTGCTCTTGGTCATGACTGACGTTGAATCTTTGTATACCTGCATTTCACATGATGATGGCCTCGCCGCTGTCCGCTTCTTCTTGGGGATAACCAATCTGGATTCACATTTACTGGAATTGATCCTCGAGCTCCTCGGCTTTGTCCTGACACATAATTTTTTTGTTTGTAAAGATTTTTTTCTATGTACAGACCTGCGGCACAGCCATGGGGGCGGCCTGTGTGCCTTCGTATGCAACCTCTTCCTGGGCTTCTGGGAGAGGGGACTTTTTGGCGACGGGGGGCGTGCGGGCATCCGACCATTTGCTGTGCTGGATGAAGTATATTGATGATATTTTGTTTTTGTGGCAGGGCACAGCCGATGAGCTCGGGGACTTCATCAAGGATTTGAATTGTAACCCACATAATATTAAACTCACTTATTCATTTCACCATAGCAGGGTTGATTTCCTGGACATCAGTCTGGACTGGAGTTAGACCATCATCGGGTCGTCCAGACTGATGTCTTCAGGGAATCGATCTCTGTCAGTTCACTGTTACATGCATCATCGGCACACAACTACTCAACCATTAAAGTAATACCCACCGGTCAATTCCTCAGGATGAGGCGGATATGTTCGACAGAGGCCAACTTTCGGCATCAGGCAGAAGATCTCAAAGAGAGGTTTCGCGATCGGGGATACAGTGGGAGGGCCATCAAGAATGGCTATAATCGTGCCATTCAAAATACCAGAGGACAACTTTTTCTCCCATCCAAACCCAGGAAGACTGACAATACCATCAGAATCATTTCTACTTACAATCAACAATGGGGGAGGATGCGGGGTATATTGTTGAAACATTGGCCCATTCTGCAGGCTGAACCGGCGCTTAGGGATTGCCTTCCCGACGTTCCCTCCATGACATCTAGAAGATCTAGAAACCTTCGTGATCTGTTGGTACGCAGCCACTATGTCCCATCCCCTGCAAATTTCTTTGGGGCAATTACACCCAGAAGAGGATTCACCCCGTGTGGTCACTGTGTTGCGTGTGTTAACATCAGCAGAGGGAATTCTTGCTCCTCTGCTGATGGTTCACGGACATTTCAGATCAAGGAACATATCTCATGCCATACGACTCATGTTGTTTATTATGCGACTGTTCCTTGATCTACATTGGTTTAACCACGCGTGAACTTCATGTCCGTACACGTGAACACGTGAGGGACATATGTGGCGCGAAGACAGTTACTGATGTCTCGACTAGAGATGAGCGAACCGGTCGCGGTTCGGCTCGAGGTTGGTTCGCCGAACGGACCTCCCGTTCGAGTTCGGTTCGTCGAACGTTCGACGAACCGAACTCGAACTGCATAGGAAACAATGGCAGGCAATCACAAACACAGAAAAACACCTAGAAAACACCCTCAAAGGTGTCCTAAAGGTGACAAACAACTCAAACACATTGGAAAGTGACAAGGACATATACTCATGCGAAAACAAAACAGCTGGACAAGGAAAAAGAGGAGGACACACAGATATAGGCATGGCACGCCCTTCTAAAATCATGTAAAACACCGCAAGGTGACTCCAAGCGGAGTCTCCCTTTTTTCCAAAAATTGGGCCACACACACACCCACCCCTTCAGTGGTAGCACTTGTGCCCCAGTTGCACACTTCACAGCTAGATTTGCATCAAGCACATTGAAAAATACGCAATAATTAACCATCCCCAGGATGACACCAGGGTAGGTAGCTAAGTCTTTCCTGATCCCAGCTCTGTTCATCTTGGCTTCTTTTAAAAACACATCAAGCAAGGGTTACTCCAAGCGGAGTCTCCCTTTTTTCCAAAAATTGGGCCCCACACACACCCACCCCTTCAGTGGCAGCAGTTGTGCCCTAGTTGTACACTTCACAGCTACATTTGCATCAAGCACATTCAAAAATACGCCATTCTTATCCATCCCCAGGATGACACCGGGGTAGGTAGCAAAGTCTTTGCTGACCCATGACTTGTTCATCTTGGCTTCTTTTAAAAACAATGTAAGCAAGGGTTACTCCAAGCGGAGTCTCCCTTTTTTCCAAAAATTGGGCCCCACACACACCCACCCCTTCAGTGGCAGCAGTTGTGCCCTAGTTGTACACTTCACAGCTACATTTGCATCAAGCACATTCAAAAATACGCCATTCTTATCCATCCCCAGGATGACACCGGGGTAGGTAGCAAAGTCTTTGCTGACCCATGACTTGTTCATCTTGGCTTCTTTTAAAAACAATGTAAGCAAGGGTTACTCCAAGCGGAGTCTCCCTTTTTTCCAAAAATTGGGCCCCACACACCCACCCATTCAGTGGCAGCAGTTGTGCCCCAGTTGTACACTTCACAGCTAGATTTGCATCAAGCACATTCAAAAATACGCCATTCTTATCCATCCCCAGGATGACACCGGGGTAGGTAGCAAAGTCTTTGCTGACCCATGACTTGTTCATCTTGGCTTCTTTTAAAAACAATGTAAGCAAGGGTTACTCCAAGCGGAGTCTCCCTTTTTTTCCAAAAATTGGGCCCCACACACCCACCCATTCAGTGGCAGCAGTTGTGCCCCAGTTGTACACTTCACAGCTACATTTGCATCAAGCGCATTCAAAAATACGCCATTCTTATCCGTCCCCAGGATGACACCGGGGTAGGTAGCAAAGTCTTTCCTGATCCCAGCTCTGTTCATCTTGGCTTCTTTTAAAAACACATCAAGCAAGGGTTACTCCAAGCGGAGTCTCCCTTTTTTTCCAAAAATTGGGCCCCACACACCCACCCATTCAGTGGCAGCAGTTGTGCCCCAGTTGTACACTTCACAGCTACATTTGCATCAAGCACATTCAAAAATACGCCATTCTTATCCGTCCCCAGGATGACACCAGGGTAGGTAGCTAAGTCTTTCCTGATCCCAGCTCTGTTCATCTTGGCTTCTTTTAAAAACAATGTAAGCAAGGGTTACTCCAAGCGGAGTCTCCCTTTTTTCCAAAAATTGGGCCCCACACACACCCACCCCTTCAGTGGCAGCAGTTGTGCCCTAGTTGTACACTTCACAGCTACATTTGCATCAAGCACATTAAAAAATACGCCATTCTTATCCATCCCCAGGATGACACCGGGGTAGGTAGCAAAGTCTTTGCTGACCCATGACTTGTTCATCTTGGCTTCTTTTAAAAACAATGTAAGCAAGGGTTACTCCAAGCGGAGTCTCCCTTTTTTCCAAAAATTGGGCCCCACACACCCACCCATTCAGTGGCAGCAGTTGTGCCCCAGTTGTACACTTCACAGCTAGATTTGCATCAAGCACATTCAAAAATACGCCATTCTTATCCATCCCCAGGATGACACCGGGGTAGGTAGCAAAGTCTTTGCTGACCCATGACTTGTTCATCTTGGCTTCTTTTAAAAACAATGTAAGCAAGGGTTACTCCAAGCGGAGTCTCCCTTTTTTCCAAAAATTGGGCCCCACACACCCACCCATTCAGTGGCAGCAGTTGTGCCCCAGTTGTACACTTCACAGCTACATTTGCATCAAGCACATTCAAAAATACGCCATTCTTATCCGTCCCCAGGATGACACCGGGGTAGGTAGCAAAGTCTTTCCTGATCCCAGCTCTGTTCATCTTGGCTTCTTTTAAAAACACATCAAGCAAGGGTTACTCCAAGCGGAGTCTCCCTTTTTTTCCAAAAATTGGGCCCCACACACCCACCCATTCAGTGGCAGCAGTTGTGCCCCAGTTGTACACTTCACAGCTACATTTGCATCAAGCACATTCAAAAATACGCCATTCTTATCCGTCCCCAGGATGACACCGGGGTAGGTAGCAAAGTCTTTCCTGATCCCAGCTCTGTTCATCTTGGCTTCTTTTAAAAACACATCAAGCAAGGGTTACTCCAAGCGGAGTCTCCCTTTTTTTCCAAAAATTGGGCCCCACACACCCACCCATTCAGTGGCAGCAGTTGTGCCCCAGTTGTACACTTCACAGCTAGATTTGCATCAAGCACATTCAAAAATACGTCATTCTTATCCGTCCCCAGGATGACACCGGGGTAGGTAGCAAAGTCTTTGCTGACCCATGACTTGTTCATCTTGGCTTCTTTTAAAAACAATGTAAGCAAGGGTTACTCCAAGCGGAGTCTCCCTTTTTTTCCAAAAATTGGGCCCCACACACCCACCCATTCAGTGGCAGCAGTTGTGCCCCAGTTGTACACTTCACAGCTACATTTGCATCAAGCACATTCAAAAATACGCCATTCTTATCCGTCCCCAGGATGACACCGGGGTAGGTAGCAAAGTCTTTCCTGATCCCAGCTCTGTTCATCTTGGCTTCTTTTAAAAACACATCAAGCAAGGGTTACTCCAAGCGGAGTCTCCCTTTTTTTCCAAAAATTGGGCCCCACACACCCACCCATTCAGTGGCAGCAGTTGTGCCCCAGTTGTACACTTCACAGCTAGATTTGCATCAAGCACATTCAAAAATACGTCATTCTTATCCGTCCCCAGGATGACACCGGGGTAGGTAGCAAAGTCTTTGCTGACCCATGACTTGTTCATCTTGGCTTCTTTTAAAAACAATGTAAGCAAGGGTTACTCCAAGCGGAGTCTCCCTTTTTTCCAAAAATTGGGCCCCACACACCCACCCATTCAGTGGCAGCAGTTGTGCCCCAGTTGTACACTTCACAGCTACATTTGCATCAAGCACATTCAAAAATACGCCATTCTTATCCGTCCCCAGGATGACACCGGGGTAGGTAGCAAAGTCTTTCCTGATCCCAGCTCTGTTCATCTTGGCTTCTTTTAAAAACACATCAAGCAAGGGTTACTCCAAGCGGAGTCTCCCTTTTTTTCCAAAAATTGGGCCCCACACACCCACCCATTCAGTGGCAGCAGTTGTGCCCTAGTTGTACACTTCACAGCTACATTTGCATCAAGCACATTCAAAAATACGCCATTCTTATCCATCCCCAGGATGACACCGGGGTAGGTAGCAAAGTCTTTGCTGACCCATGACTTGTTCATCTTGGCTTCTTTTAAAAACAATGTAAGCAAGGGTTACTCCAAGCGGAGTCTCCCTTTTTTCCAAAAATTGGGCCCCACACACCCACCCATTCAGTGGCAGCAGTTGTGCCCCAGTTGTACACTTCACAGCTACATTTGCATCAAGCACATTCAAAAATACGCCATTCTTATCCGTCCCCAGGATGACACCGGGGTAGGTAGCAAAGTCTTTCCTGATCCCAGCTCTGTTCATCTTGGCTTCTTTTAAAAACACATCAAGCAAGGGTTACTCCAAGCGGAGTCTCCCTTTTTTTCCAAAAATTGGGCCCCACACACCCACCCATTCAGTGGCAGCAGTTGTGCCCCAGTTGTACACTTCACAGCTAGATTTGCATCAAGCACATTCAAAAATACGTCATTCTTATCCGTCCCCAGGATGACACCGGGGTAGGTAGCAAAGTCTTTGCTGACCCATGACTTGTTCATCTTGGCTTCTTTTAAAAACAATGTAAGCAAGGGTTACTCCAAGCGGAGTCTCCCTTTTTTCCAAAAATTGGGCCCCACACACCCACCCATTCAGTGGCAGCAGTTGTGCCCCAGTTGTACACTTCACAGCTACATTTGCATCAAGCACATTCAAAAATACGCCATTCTTATCCGTCCCCAGGATGACACCGGGGTAGGTAGCAAAGTCTTTCCTGATCCCAGCTCTGTTCATCTTGGCTTCTTTTAAAAACACATCAAGCAAGGGTTACTCCAAGCGGAGTCTCCCTTTTTTTCCAAAAATTGGGCCCCACACACCCACCCATTCAGTGGCAGCAGTTGTGCCCTAGTTGTACACTTCACAGCTACATTTGCATCAAGCACATTCAAAAATACGCCATTCTTATCCATCCCCAGGATGACACCGGGGTAGGTAGCAAAGTCTTTGCTGACCCATGACTTGTTCATCTTGGCTTCTTTTAAAAACAATGTAAGCAAGGGTTACTCCAAGCGGAGTCTCCCTTTTTTCCAAAAATTGGGCCCCACACACCCACCCATTCAGTGGCAGCAGTTGTGCCCCAGTTGTACACTTCACAGCTACATTTGCATCAAGCACATTCAAAAATACGCCATTCTTATCCGTCCCCAGGATGACACCGGGGTAGGTAGCAAAGTCTTTCCTGATCCCAGCTCTGTTCATCTTGGCTTCTTTTAAAAACACATCAAGCAAGGGTTACTCCAAGCGGAGTCTCCCTTTTTTTCCAAAAATTGGGCCCCACACACCCACCCATTCAGTGGCAGCAGTTGTGCCCCAGTTGTACACTTCACAGCTAGATTTGCATCAAGCACATTCAAAAATACGTCATTCTTATCCGTCCCCAGGATGACACCGGGGTAGGTAGCAAAGTCTTTGCTGACCCATGACTTGTTCATCTTGGCTTCTTTTAAAAACAATGTAAGCAAGGGTTACTCCAAGCGGAGTCTCCCTTTTTTCCAAAAATTGGGCCCCACACACCCACCCATTCAGTGGCAGCAGTTGTGCCCCAGTTGTACACTTCACAGCTACATTTGCATCAAGCACATTCAAAAATACGCCATTCTTATCCGTCCCCAGGATGACACCGGGGTAGGTAGCAAAGTCTTTCCTGATCCCAGCTCTGTTCATCTTGGCTTCTTTTAAAAACACATCAAGCAAGGGTTACTCCAAGCGGAGTCTCCCTTTTTTTCCAAAAATTGGGCCCC
The DNA here is from genome assembly GCF_048569485.1 of Anomaloglossus baeobatrachus. NCBI lineage: Eukaryota > Metazoa > Chordata > Amphibia > Anura > Aromobatidae > Anomaloglossus > Anomaloglossus baeobatrachus. Next base: position 80,491,882 of record NC_134362.1, read on the forward strand.
ACACACCCACCCATTCAGTGGCAGCAGTTGTGCCCTAGTTGTACACTTCACAGCTACATTTGCATCAAGCACATTCAAAAATACGCCATTCTTATCCATCCCCAGGATGACACCGGGGTAGGTAGCAAAGTCTTTGCTGACCCATGGCTTGTTCATCTTGGCTTCTTTTAAAAACAATGTAAGCAAGGGTTACTCCAAGCGGAGTCTCCCTTTTTTCCAAAAATTGGGCCCCACACACCCACCCATTCAGTGGCAGCAGTTGTGCCCCAGTTGTACACTTCACAGCTAGATTTGCATCAAGCACATTCAAAAATACGTCATTCTTATCCGTCCCCAGGATGACACCGGGGTAGGTAGCAAAGTCTTTCCTGATCCCAGCTCTGTTCATCTTGGCTTCTTTTAAAAACACATCAAGCAAGGGTTACTCCAAGCGGAGTCTCCCTTTTTTTCCAAAAATTGGGCCCCACACACCCACCCATTCAGTGGCAGCAGTTGTGCCCCAGTTGTACACTTCACAGCTACATTTGCATCAAGCACATTCAAAAATACGCCATTCTTATCCGTCCCCAGGATGACACCGGGGTAGGTAGCAAAGTCTTTCCTGATCCCAGCTCTGTTCATCTTGGCTTCTTTTAAAAACACATCAAGCAAGGGTTACTCCAAGCGGAGTCTCCCTTTTTTTCCAAAAATTGGGCCCCACACACCCACCCATTCAGTGGCAGCAGTTGTGCCCCAGTTGTACACTTCACAGCTAGATTTGCATCAAGCACATTCAAAAATACGTCATTCTTATCCGTCCCCAGGATGACACCGGGGTAGGTAGCAAAGTCTTTGCTGACCCATGACTTGTTCATCTTGGCTTCTTTTAAAAACAATGTAAGCAAGGGTTACTCCAAGCGGAGTCTCCCTTTTTTCCAAAAATTGGGCCCCACACACCCACCCATTCAGTGGCAGCAGTTGTGCCCCAGTTGTACACTTCACAGCTACATTTGCATCAAGCACATTCAAAAATACGCCATTCTTATCCGTCCCCAGGATGACACCGGGGTAGGTAGCAAAGTCTTTCCTGATCCCAGCTCTGTTCATCTTGGCTTCTTTTAAAAACACATCAAGCAAGGGTTACTCCAAGCGGAGTCTCCCTTTTTTTCCAAAAATTGGGCCCCACACACCCACCCATTCAGTGGCAGCAGTTGTGCCCTAGTTGTACACTTCACAGCTACATTTGCATCAAGCACATTCAAAAATACGCCATTCTTATCCATCCCCAGGATGACACCGGGGTAGGTAGCAAAGTCTTTGCTGACCCATGACTTGTTCATCTTGGCTTCTTTTAAAAACAATGTAAGCAAGGGTTACTCCAAGCGGAGTCTCCCTTTTTTCCAAAAATTGGGCCCCACACACCCACCCATTCAGTGGCAGCAGTTGTGCCCCAGTTGTACACTTCACAGCTACATTTGCATCACGCACATTCAAAAATACGCCATTCTTATCCGTCCCCAGGATGACACCGGGGTAGGTAGCAAAGTCTTTCCTGATCCCAGCTCTGTTCATCTTGGCTTCTTTTAAAAACACATCAAGCAAGGGTTACTCCAAGCGGAGTCTCCCTTTTTTTCCAAAAATTGGGCCCCACACACCCACCCATTCAGTGGCAGCAGTTGTGCCCCAGTTGTACACTTCACAGCTAGATTTGCATCAAGCACATTCAAAAATACGTCATTCTTATCCGTCCCCAGGATGACACCGGGGTAGGTAGCAAAGTCTTTGCTGACCCATGACTTGTTCATCTTGGCTTCTTTTAAAAACAATGTAAGCAAGGGTTACTCCAAGCGGAGTCTCCCTTTTTTCCAAAAATTGGGCCCCACACACCCACCCATTCAGTGGCAGCAGTTGTGCCCCAGTTGTACACTTCACAGCTACATTTGCATCAAGCACATTCAAAAATACGCCATTCTTATCCGTCCCCAGGATGACACCGGGGTAGGTAGCAAAGTCTTTCCTGATCCCAGCTCTGTTCATCTTGGCTTCTTTTAAAAACACATCAAGCAAGGGTTACTCCAAGCGGAGTCTCCCTTTTTTTCCAAAAATTGGGCCCCACACACCCACCCATTCAGTGGCAGCAGTTGTGCCCTAGTTGTACACTTCACAGCTACATTTGCATCAAGCACATTCAAAAATACGCCATTCTTATCCATCCCCAGGATGACACCGGGGTAGGTAGCAAAGTCTTTGCTGACCCATGACTTGTTCATCTTGGCTTCTTTTAAAAACAATGTAAGCAAGGGTTACTCCAAGCGGAGTCTCCCTTTTTTCCAAAAATTGGGCCCCACACACCCACCCATTCAGTGGCAGCAGTTGTGCCCCAGTTGTACACTTCACAGCTACATTTGCATCAAGCACATTCAAAAATACGCCATTCTTATCCGTCCCCAGGATGACACCGGGGTAGGTAGCAAAGTCTTTCCTGATCCCAGCTCTGTTCATCTTGGCTTCTTTTAAAAACACATCAAGCAAGGGTTACTCCAAGCGGAGTCTCCCTTTTTTTCCAAAAATTGGGCCCCACACACCCACCCATTCAGTGGCAGCAGTTGTGCCCCAGTTGTACACTTCACAGCTAGATTTGCATCAAGCACATTCAAAAATACGTCATTCTTATCCGTCCCCAGGATGACACCGGGGTAGGTAGCAAAGTCTTTGCTGACCCATGACTTGTTCATCTTGGCTTCTTTTAAAAACAATGTAAGCAAGGGTTACTCCAAGCGGAGTCTCCCTTTTTTCCAAAAATTGGGCCCCACACACCCACCCATTCAGTGGCAGCAGTTGTGCCCCAGTTGTACACTTCACAGCTACATTTGCATCAAGCACATTCAAAAATACGCCATTCTTATCCGTCCCCAGGATGACACCGGGGTAGGTAGCAAAGTCTTTCCTGATCCCAGCTCTGTTCATCTTGGCTTCTTTTAAAAACACATCAAGCAAGGGTTACTCCAAGCGGAGTCTCCCTTTTTTTCCAAAAATTGGGCCCCACACACCCACCCATTCAGTGGCAGCAGTTGTGCCCTAGTTGTACACTTCACAGCTACATTTGCATCAAGCACATTCAAAAATACGCCATTCTTATCCATCCCCAGGATGACACCGGGGTAGGTAGCAAAGTCTTTCCTGATCCCAGCTCTGTTCATCTTGGCTTCTTTTAAAAACACATCAAGCAAGGGTTACTCCAAGCGGAGTCTCCCTTTTTTTCCAAAAATTGGGCCCCACACACCCACCCATTCAGTGGCAGCAGTTGTGCCCCAGTTGTACACTTCACACCTAGATTTGCATCAAGCACATTCAAAAATACGTCATTCTTATCCGTCCCCAGGATGACACCGGGGTAGGTAGCAAAGTCTTTCCTGATCCCAGCTCTGTTCATCTTGGCTTCTTTTAAAAACACATCAAGCAAGGGTTACTCCAAGCGGAGTCTCCCTTTTTTTCCAAAAATTGGGCCCCACACACCCACCCATTCAGTGGCAGCAGTTGTGCCCCAGTTGTACACTTCACAGCTACATTTGCATCAAGCACATTCAAAAATACGCCATTCTTATCCGTCCCCAGGATGACACCGGGGTAGGTAGCAAAGTCTTTCCTGATCCCAGCTCTGTTCATCTTGGCTTCTTTTAAAAACAATGTAAGCAAGGGTAACTCCAAGCGGAGTCTCCCTTTTTTTCAAAAAATTGTGCCCCACACACACCCACCCATTCAGTGGCAGCACTTGTGCCCTAGTTGTACACTTCACAGCTAGATTTGCATCAAGCACATTCAAAATCCACAAGCATTTACTCTCCCCAGGATGACACAGGGGTTGTAAATTCCTTCTGGATCCATGACTTGTTCATTTTGATGAACGTCAGTCTGTCCACATTGTCACTGGACAGACGCGTGCGCTTATCTGTCAGCACACACCCAGCAGCACCGAAGACACGTTCAGAGACAACGCTGGCAGCTGGACACGACAAAATCTCCAAGGCGTAAGTTGCGAGCTCTGGCCATTTTTCTAGGTTTGAAGCCCAAAAGGAGCAAGGCTCCAGTTGCACAGTCATGGCATCGATGTTCATTTGGAGATACTCCTGTATCATCCTCTCCAGCCGTTGACTATGTGTCAGACTTGTTGTCTCTGGTGGCCTTGCAAAGGAGGGTCTAAAAAAATTATGAAAAGATTCCATAAAATTGCTGTTACCAGCACCAGATACGGTCCTACTGGTACGTGTAGACTGTTGAAGATGACGAGACCGTCCCATGTTTGTCAAGTTACAACTGGGAGATTCACTCCCTGCACCTGCACGGTTGTTTGGTGGAAAAGCAGATCTAAGATCGAGTAACAGCTTCTGCTGATACTCCTGCATACGTGCGTCCCTTTCTATGGCTGGAATTATGTCACAAAATTTGGACTTGTACCGGGGATCTAATAGTGTGGCAAGCCAGTAGTCATCATCACTTCTAATTTTGACAATACGAGGGTCATGTTGGAGGTAGTGCAACAAGAAGGCACTCATGTGTCTTGCGCAGCCATGTGGACCAAGTCCACGCTGTGTTTGTGGCATAGAGGTGCTAACCGTTCTTTCTTCCTCTGACATCTCCCCCCAACCTCTTTCAACTGAAATTTGACCAAGGTCTCCCTCATCTGCTGAGTCTTCCATGTCCATGGACAGTTCGTCCTCCATTTCTTCATGTCCTCCTGCACCTTCCTCAACATCTCGCCTGCTACCATGCGCCCTTGTTGATCCCTGTACCCCATGCTCCCATGCCTGGCGCCTTGGTGATGATGAACGTCTGGACCTTGGTGATGTTGTTGTGTCTTGCGCATATGAATCCTCCTGTAGCTCATCCCCTTCCTGTTGTCCCACCCCCTGACTCCGAATAGTGTTTAGCGTGTGTTCCAGCATGTAAATGACTGGAATCGTCATGCTGATAATGGCATTGTCAGCGCTAAACATATTCGTCGCCATGTCGAAACTGTGCAGAAGGGTGCATAGGTCCTTGATCTGAGACCACTCCATCAGGGTGATCTGCCCCACCCCTGCATCTCGTTGGCCCAGGCTATACGTCATGACGTATTGCACCAGGGCACGGCGGTGCTGCCACAGTCGCTGTAACATGTGGAGAGTTGAATTCCAGCGTGTCGCCACATCGCATTTCAGGCGATGAACCGGCAGGCCGAAAGACTTCTGGAGCGATGCAAGTCGCTCAGCTGCGGCGCTTGAACGGCGGAAGTGAGCAGACAGTTTTCGTGCCCTGTTCAGAAGGCCATCTAGGCCGGGATACTGTGTTAAAAATTGCTGCACGACAAGGTTCAACACGTGAGCCATACAAGGTACGTGTGTCACCTTGCCCAGGCGAAGGGCCGCACCCAGGTTTGCAGCATTGTCGCACACGGCCTTACCAGGCTGCAGGTTGAGTGGAGACAACCATTTATTAAACTCGGACCGCAGAGCTGACCACAACTCCTCAGCTGTGTGACTCTTATTCCCAAGACATGTCAAACTAAAGACCGCCTGATGCCGTTGCGCTCTGCTGCCAGCATAGTAATGAGGGGTGCGTGATTCCTTCTGCGCAGTGAGAACGCTGGTGGCCTGACCAGGCAGGCTTGGGGCGGAGGTGGAGGACCCAGATGAGGTGGAGGATGCAGAAGCAGTGGCGGAACTTGGACAGACAGAGGATTGACACACAAGTCGTGGGGACGGCAAGACTTGTGCAGCAGACCCTTCACCATCTATCACCATAGTTACCCAGTGCCCAGTCAGCGACATGTAACGTCCCTGTCCATGCTTACTGGTCCAAGTATCGGTGGTGAAATGCACCCGTTCACACACAGAGTTTCTTAAGGAAGCGGTGATGTTGTGTGCGACATGCTGGTGTAGCGCGGGCACACCTTTCTTAGAGAAGTAGTGGCGACTAGGCATCTGGTACTGGGGCACAGCGACAGACATAAGGTCTCTAAAATCCTGTGTGTCCACTAGGCGGAAAGGCAGCATTTCGGTAGCCAACAGCTTACAGAGGGATAGAGTCAACCTCTTAGCTTTGTCATGGGTCGGAGGAAGTGGCCTTTTATTTGACCACATCTGAGGGACAGAGATCTGGCTGCTGTGTGTAGACGGTGTTGAGTAGGGTGTCCCTGGAAAAATGCAGGTTTGTGAGGAAAGTGCAGGCGGAGACATGATGTTGCCTTCATCCAACGTTGGTGCTATCGATGTCTGAGAGAGCTGTACACACTCACTTGTTTCCCCTTCCAAACCAACTGACGACCTTACAAGCAAACTGCCTGTTGCGGTTACAGTGGTGGAAGTTTTGCGTGGAAAAACAGGTGTGACAGCTGTCCCCACAGTCCTAGAAGATGAAGAGCGCGCGGATGCACTGGAAGGGGCGGGCGGTGGATGGTTCGCTCCGCTAGGCCGCATTGCAGCACGGTGAGCTTCCCACCGGGACGTATGATATTTAGTCATGTGACGATTCATGGAAGAAGTTGTCAAACTGCTGAGGTTTTGACCTCTACTAACAGAATCATGACAAATGTTACATATCACATGAGTTGGGCGATCTTTTTCGATGTGAAAAAAGGACCAGGCTAGGCAAGGCTTAGAGGCCATGCGACCTGTTGATCCACCCCGAATAATGCTCATAGGCAGAGTGGTGGCTGAGGATGCAGTTGTAGACGTGCTACCAGTGCTCCGACTCTGTCCAGGAAGGCGCAAGGTAACTTCGTCGTCGGTTGCATCCTCCTCCACCGCCTCTGTTGACCTCCTCGAGTGCCTGACTGGGGGTTGACAGTAGGTGGGATCTAGAACGTCATCATCAATTGTTGTGTTTGCACTCCCCTCCCCCTCAGACCGAGCCTCTTCTTGCCCTGACCGAATATTTAAGTTGTCATCCCAATCGGGTATCTGCGTCTCATCTTCATCAGTATGTTCCTCATTGTCTATAACCACAGGTGTTACAGTTTGTGACAAAGGGTCAACATTATGCTCAGAAACTTGGTCCTCACGGCCTGAATCAGAGTCACAAAGGTTCTGGGCATCACTGCAGACCATTTCCTGTTCTGTACTCACTGTAGCTTGGGAGCAGACCTCTGATTCCCAGGCTATAGTGTGACTGAACAGCTCTGCAGACTCAGCCATCTCAGTTCCACCATACTGTGCAGGGCTGATGGAGACTTCAGAGCTGGGAGAAATCAAGTGTGATTGGGATGACAACTCAGAGGACTGGTGTTTTTTGGATGCGGTACTTGAAGTGGCTGAGAGGGCACTTGTTGGACCACTTGAGATCCATTAATAATAATAATAATAATAATTTTATTCATTTATATAGCGCTATTAATTCCACAGCGCTTTACATACATTGGCAACACTGTCCCCATTGGGGCTCACAATCTAAAGTCCCTATCTGTATGTCTTTGGAATGTGGGAGGAAACCGGAGTACCCGGAGGAAACCCACGCAAACACGGGGAGAACATACAAACTCCTTGCAGATGGTGTCCTTGGTGGGATTTGAACCCAGGACCCCAGCGCTGCAAGACTGCAATGCTAACCACTTAGCCACCGTGCCGCCCACCCATTCAAGCATTTTCCTTTTTTGCCCATCATCTACCTTTGTTCCTCTTGTTCGTGTCCGTAAAAAAGGGAGCACATCGGATTGTCCACAATAAGTAGTAGACATCTTACTTTTGCTAGTAGATGGTCTATCTGCAGCAGATGATAATGGAGCTTTGCCACCTTCCCCACTGACAAAACCTTTTTTGCCTTTTCCACCACGCCTCTTCCCCTTTCCACCAGCATCTGTCATTTTGCCACTCATGTTGATTGCGACAAGATTGTGGACTGAAAATGTGGTAGTAAAAATTGAGAGGTGGTGAAGATTGCAGTGTTGGTCTAGCTTTATTAACAGCAGAATAATAAAGAATAAATATCCCTGACAATGTAACTTAGTTATAATTAGTTGGAGTGTGCAACGCAGGCAGACGTGCTGCAAATGTCTTGGCACTAGTGGGACTAAAGCAAAGTCCAATAGCCACGTATAGGATGCCACTAGGTACACTGAGTGTTTGCTAGTATAATGGCTTAGTTATAATTAGTTGGAGTGTGCAACGAAGGCAGATGCGCTCTGCAAATGTCTTGGCACTAGTGGGACTATAGCAAAGTCCAATAGCCACGTATAGGATGCCACTAGGTACACTGAGTGTGTGCTAGTATAATGGCTTAGTTATAATTAGTTGGAGTGTGCAACGCAGGCAGATGCGTTCTGCAAATGTCTTGGCACTAGTGAGACTAAAGCAAAGTCCAATAGCCACGTATAGGATGCCACTAGGTACACTAAGTGTTTGCTAGTATAATGGCTTAGTTATAATTAGTTGGAGTGTGCAACGCAGGCAGATGCGCTCTGCAAATGTCTTGGCACTAGTGGGACTATAGCAAAGTCCAATAGCCACGTATAGGATGCCACTAGGTACACTGAGTGTGTGCTAGTATAATGGCTTAGTTATAATTAGTTGGAGTGTGCAACGCAGGCAGATGCGTTCTGCAAATGTCTTGGCACTAGTGGGACTAAAGCAAAGTCCAATAGCCACGTATAGGATGCCACTAGGTACACTAAGTGTTTGCTAGTATAATGGCTTAGTTATAATTAGTTGGAGTGTGCAACGCAGGCAGATGCGCTCTGCAAATGTCTTGGCACTAGTGGGACTATAGCAAAGTCCAATAGCCACGTATAGGATGCCACTAGGTACACTGAGTGTTTGCTAGTATAATGGCTTAGTTATAATTAGTTGGAGTGTGCAACGCAGGCAGATGCGCTCTGCAAATGTCTTGGCACTAGTGGGACTATAGCAAAGTCCAATAGCCACGTATAGGATGCCACTAGGTACACTGAGTGTGTGCTAGTATAATGGCTTAGTTATAATTAGTTGGAGTGTGCAACGCAGGCAGATGCGTTCTGCAAATGTCTTGGCACTAGTGGGACTAAAGCAAAGTCCAATAGCCACGTATAGGATGCCACTAGGTACACTGAGTGTGTGCTAGTATAATGGCTTAGTTATAATTAGTTGGAGTGTGCAACGCAGGCAGATGCGCTCTGCAAATGTCTTGGCACTAGTGGGACTAAAGCAAAGTCCAATAGCCACGTATAGGATGCCACTAGGTACACTAAGTGTTTGCTAGTATAATGGCTTAGTTATAATTAGTTGGAGTGTGCAACGCAGGCAGATGCGCTCTGCAAATGTCTTGGCACTAGTGGGACTATAGCAAAGTCCAATAGCCACGTATAGGATGCCACTAGGTACACTGAGTGTTTGCTAGTATAATGGCTTAGTTATAATTAGTTGGAGTGTGCAACGCAGGCAGATGCGCTCTGCAAATGTCTTGGCACTAGTGGGACTATAGCAAAGTCCAATAGCCACGTATAGGATGCCACTAGGTACACTGAGTGTGTGCTAGTATAATGGCTTAGTTATAATTAGTTGGAGTGTGCAACGCAGGCAGATGCGTTCTGCAAATGTCTTGGCACTAGTGGGACTAAAGCAAAGTCCAATAGCCACGTATAGGATGCCACTAGGTACACTAAGTGTTTGCTAGTATAATGGCTCAGTTATAATTAGTTGGAGTGTGCAACGCAGGCAGATGCGCTCTGCAAATGTCTTGGCACTAGTGGGACTATAGCAAAGTCCAATAGCCACGTATAGGATGCCACTAGGTACACTGAGTGTGTGCTAGTATAATGGCTTAGTTATAATTAGTTGGAGTGTGCAACGCAGGCAGATGCGTTCTGCAAATATCTTGGCACTAGTGGGACTAAAGCAAAGTCCAATAGCCACGTATAGGATGCCACTAGGTACACTAAGTGTTTGCTAGTATAATGGCTTAGTTATAATTAGTTGGAGTGTGCAACGCAGGCAGATGCGCTCTGCAAATGTCTTGGCACTAGTGGGACTATAGCAAAGTCCAATAGCCACGTATAGGATGCCACTAGGTACACTGAGTGTTTGCTAGTATAATGGCTTAGTTATAATTAGTTGGAGTGTGCAACGCAGGCAGATGCGCTCTGCAAATGTCTTGGCACTAGTGGGACCATAGCAAAGTCCAATAGCCACGTATAGGATGCCACTAGGTACACTGAGTGTGTGCTAGTATAATGGCTTAGTTATAATTAGTTGGAGTGTGCAACGCAGGCAGATGCGTTCTGCAAATGTCTTGGCACTAGTGGGACTAAAGCAAAGTCCAATAGCCACGTATAGGATGCCACTAGGTACACTAAGTGTTTGCTAGTATACTGGCTTAGTTATAATTAGTTGGAGTGTGCAACGCAGGCAGATGCGCTCTGCAAATGTCTTGGCACTAGTGGAACTATAGCAAAGTCCAATAGCCACGTATAGGATGCCACTAGGTACACTGAGTGTGTGCTAGTATAATGGCTTAGTTATAATTAGTTGGAGTGTGCAACGCAGGCAGATGCGCTCTGCAAATGTCTTGGCACTAGTGGGACTATAGCAAAGTCCAATAGCCACGTATAGGATGCCACTAGGTACACTGAGTGTGTGCTAGTATAATGGCTTAGTTATAATTAGTTGGAGTGTGCAACGCAGGCAGATGCGCTCTGCAAATGTCTTGGCACTAGTGGGACTATAGCAAAGTCCAATAGCCACGTATAGGATGCCACTAGGTACACTGAGTGTGTGCTAGTATAATGGCTTAGTTATAATTAGTTGGAGTGTGCAACGCAGGCAGATGCGTTCTGCAAATGTCTTGGCACTAGTGGGACTAAAGAAAAGTCCAATAGCCACGTATAGGATGCCACTAGGTACACTGAGTGTGTGCTAGTATAATGGCTTAGTTATAATTAGTTGGAGTGTGCAACGCAGGCAGATGCGCTCTGCAAATGTCTTGGCACTAGTGGGACTATAGCAAAGTCCAATAGCCACGTATAGGATGCCACTAGGTACACTGAGTGTGTGCTAGTATAATGGCTTAGTTATAATTAGTTGGAGTGTGCAACGCAGGCAGATGCGCTCTGCAAATGTCTTGGCACTAGTGGGACTATAGCAAAGTCCAATAGCCACGTATAGGATGCCACTAGGTACACTGAGTGTTTGTTAGTATAATGGCTTAGTTATAATTAGTTGGAGTGTGCAACGCAGGCAGATGCGTTCTGCAAATGTCTTGGCACTAGTGGGACTAAAGCAAAGTCCAATAGCCACGTATAGGATGCCACTAGGTACACTAAGTGTTTGCTAGTATAATGGCTTAGTTATAATTAGTTGGAGTGTGCAACGCAGGCAGATGCGTTCTGCAAATGTCTTGGCACTAGTGGGACTAAAGCAAAGTCCAATAGCCACGTATAGGATGCCACTAGGTACACTAAGTGTTTGCTAGTATAATGGCTTAGTTATAATTAGTTGGAGTGTGCAACGCAGGCAGAGGCGCTCTGCAAATGTCTTGGCACTAGTGGGACTATAGCAAAGTCCAATAGCCACGTATAGGATGCCACTAGGTACACTGAGTGTTTGCTAGTATAATGGCTTAGTTATAATTAGTTGTAGTGTGCAATGCAGGCAGACGTGCTCTGCAAATGTCTTTGCACTAGTGGGACTATAGCAAAGTCCAATAGCCACAGATAGGATGCCACTAGGTACACTGAGTGTTTGCTAGTATAATGGCTTAGTTATGAGTTGGAGTGTGCAGAGGACAAGAGGGTACAGTGGCAGGATTGTGGTGCTCTGGGTAGAGGAATGGAAGCCTGCCTTTCTATTCCCTCCTAATGGTGAAATGCAGGGAGGAAATCCCTGACCTTGGCTGCACAGACGCTGGCGCTGTTTTCAGGACCTGTCACCTTAACTCTGACCCTGCCGGTTTGAGCCCTTAAAAGGACTGCTATAAAGTGCTCTCCCTATGCTGTCTAACGCTGTGTATGCAGCGCATACAGCTGTATCGGCTATAGGACTCAGGATGACGGAGCTGCGACAGTGATGTCTGACACCCAAGACGCAGAAGGCAGATAATGGCGTCCGTGAAGAAAATGTCCGGTTTTATAATGCAGGGACATGTGACATGCAGATCCTATCACACATGCCGTTGCTTCTCTGGCTCAAAGTCCACTTAGCTGTGTGTGTGTCTGTGATTGGCTGACATGCTGGCCCGCCCCACAAGACGCGCGCGCTTAGGGAAGGAAGACAAGAAAAAAAAAAAAAAAAATGGCGATCGCCATTATAGAAACAGCAGTGATCTGAAGGCGCTGTTCACGCACACTATACACTGAAATGTGATAATAGTTTGATTCACAGAGTGACTTACACTATTACAGCAGAAACCAAGCTATGATTTAGCTGTTTTTTGGCTGCTAGAACCGTTCTCGAACGTTTCTAGAACTATCGAGCTTTTGCAAAAAGCTCGAGTTCTAGTTCGATCTAGAACATGCCCCAAAATCACTCGAGCCTAGAACTGGAGAACCACGAACCACGAACCGCGCTCAACTCTAGTCTCGACTTTAAAAACTTTACCGAGACATTTCAGAGCTGTACACCAATCCAATTCCTGATCTCTAAAGGTACTGGGAATAGATGTGATACATGGAGGTATCAGGGGAGGGAATCTGAAACAACGGGTAGCGCAGACCGAGACCCGTTGGATCTCGACTCTGGGTACACTTACCCCGATGGGACTTAATGAGTCCATTAGCTATGCCCCGTTCTTGTAAACCACATGCAGGTACCAAAAATGCCCTTTGTACTACATTCTCCTTGACTCTTGAACTCTCTTGCATTTGAACAAATTGATTACTATGAGTTCGGGGGTCGAAGACTATGATTAGAAAACATTTATGATCCTCTCATCCTCTTGTATATAGATGTTTTTAATCAGTTTATTTGTTGTACACATTGTCATTCCAGTTTTGCTTATTTATTAGGTTTCCTCTCATCATTCCATTTTCTCGATTCATGCGGTGTTTCGGATATCATCCAATGTATTGGCCAAGAATTATGAACCTCTCCGGATGGAGAATCTCCCACCATCGAAACGACTATTAATGTACTTGACATGAAACCTTTCGTATCCTCCTCCCTTCCTCCCCCCCTCCACCCCCTTCTCTTTTTCCCACCCTCCCCTCCCTAGGGGGTTAGGATATATAATTTCATACTTTTGAAAAATTACATATGTGATTGTAATAATTGCCTCTCCCTATCTATATACTAATTTATTTAAATGTCGGTTTAAACAACACGTTTTTGGTGTTTGCTCCCCATCCCATTACAGTGCCATTTATATTCTTGACCTTTTTATATTATTATTATTATTATTAATAACATATTTATTATTCCCCCCTGTTCAAACTAAATAAATATATGTCTCTATCACTTTTATGCTGCCCCTCCTTTTCAATTTGGCAAGGCAAATTTAAGGAATATGTTCATTAATCCAAATTAAGATTTCCACAAGTGCCATTTTCCATTTTGAGTAACTGTCACGCTTGTCGGTGGTGACACGTCCCCCCTCTGAGCTTGTTGACAGATGGACTCGATGACGTGTGTCTCTTGTGGTAATTTACTTGGACTATATGTCCTTTTATGCACATATGGTTACACACATATAAAAACTTTACCGAACATATTCCTTTTGCCTCCACTATTCCGCCACCAGGGGGGGCGCGGTTTGTGTGTGACGTTCGCTGGACTTTGGATACCATACCGGTGCCTGTTAGTCCGGATTGGCGTCTCGCGCCTTCTGCGTCCCTCCTGTTGCCTGGGAGCTGTGACGCCGCATTCCCCCCAGCGTATCCTGCGCATACGCACTAGTGCGCAGTCCGGGACTTCGCTGTATGGCTGCGCGGGCGTCCTTGACTCCCTTGGCATCCGGTCACATGATCCATATCACGTGACCGGGTGTCGGACATTCAAAAGGATGGCGCGTTTCCCCTACACCGCACTCACTCCTCCCGGAAGAAGTGGTGGTAACCGCGAAACGGCTGTCGGAGGTCCCCTCTGGCTTGACCTGGCTCCCCTGCACCACCACTGTGTTTAGGTAAGCTTTCCATTACTTTGCGGACATGAAACTTTTTATTTACAACCAACTATATTGATAGGGTTCCATATATACCCTATATGTACTTGCCTAACCCAGTGGTAACATGAATTAACACAGGGGCCTCTGTGAAACCTGGATTGATTTACAGGACCTATCACTACTATGTACTGGGGTCTATGGGACTCAGCACTTTATTGGTGGGAATCCCTCCAGCCTGGTTCCCCTACCCCACCATTATAATAGGCTAAAACCTTTACGTACTCTACTCACACATGCTGTAATATCCTCTTCAGATTACCTGTAAATTAACTTGATTAAGCCCTAATATATCGATCCTACACAGAGTCCCTTCAGTGTTGTCTATGGGACCAAGGTATCCATTCCCTCAACCTTGCTTGAAAAATATCCTTTGTCTCACTTGTTGTTATTTATTGATACTTATAATAAATTTCTATTTTTGCACCAGTACTCCTAGTGCTTTTGTTTATTGATATTCTTCCGGTGCTGTCTATACTGTTTACCGTGAGAGGAGCGTAAAGTCTGTATTTATGGCAACTGAACATCACAGTACCCGGGTACGGTAGGCTGTACCCAGACAATAATGCGTGCACTCAACACTTTGTTTTATAAGCAAAACACATATCTGTTCTGGGTAGGTCAACTACAGTTAGGTCCAGAAATATTTGGACAGTGACACAATTTTCGCGAGTTGGGCTCTGCATGCCACCACATTGGATTTGAAATGAAACCTCTACAACAGAATTCAAGTGCAGATTGTAACGTTTAATTTGAAGGTTTGGACAAAAATATCTGATAGAAATTGTAGGAATTGTACACATTTCTTTACAAACACTCCACATTTTAGGAGGTCAAAAGTAATTGGACAAATAAACCAAACCCAAACAAAATATTTTTATTTTCAATATTTTGTTGCGAATCCTTTGGAGGCAATCACTGCCTTAAGTCTTGAACCCATAGACATTACCAAATGCTGGGTTTCCTCCTTCTTAATGCTTTGCCAGGCCTTTACAGCCGCAGCCTTCAAGTCTTGCTTGTTTGTAGGTCTTTCCGTCTTAAGTCTGGATTTGAGCAAGTGAAATGCATGCTCAATTGGGTTAAGATCTGGTGATTGACTTGGCCATTGCAGAATGTTCCACTTTTTTGCACTTATGAACTCCTGGGTAGCTTTGGCTGTATGCTTGGGGTCATTGTTCATCTGTACTATGAAGCGCCGTCCGATCAACTTTGCGGCAATTGGCTGAATCTGGGCTGAAAGTATATCCCTGTACACTTTAGAATTCATCCGGCTACTCTTGTCTGCTGTTATGTCATCAATAAACACAAGTGACCCAGTGCCATTGAAAGCCATGCATGCCCATGCCATCACGTTGCCTCCATTATGTTTTACAGAGGATGTGGTGTGCCTTGGATCATGTGCCGTTCCCTTTCTTCTCCAAACTTTTTTCTTCCCATCATTCTGGTACAGGTTGATCTTTGTCTCATCTGTCCATAGAATACTTTTCCAGAACTGAGCTAGCTTCATGAGGTGTTTTTCAGCAAATTTAACTCTGGCCTGTCTATTTTTGGAATTGATGAATGGTTTGCATCTAGATGTGAACCCTTTGTATTTACTTTCATGGAGTCTTCTCTTTACTGTTGACTTAGAGACAGATACACCTACTTCACTGAGAGTGTTCTGGACTTCAGTTGATGTTGTGAACGGGTTCTTCTTCACCAAAGAAAGTATGCGGCGATCATCCACCACTGTTGTCATCCGTGGACGCCCAGGCCTTTTTGAGTTCCCAAGCTCACCAGTCAATTCCTTTTTTCTCAGAATGTACCCGACTGTTGATTTTGCTACTCCAAGCATGTCTGCTATCTCTCTGATGTATTTTTTCTTTTTTTTCAGCCTCAGGATGTTCTGCTTCACCTCAATTGAGAGTTCCTTAGACCGCATGTTGTCTGGTCACAGCAACAGCTTCCAAATGCAAAACCACACACCTGTAATCAACCCCAGACCTTTTAACTACTTCATTGATTACAGGTTAACGAGGGAGACGCCTTCAGAGTTAATTGCAGCCCTTAGAGTCCCTTGTCCAATTACTTTTGGTCCCTTGAAAAAGAGGAGGCTATGCATTACAGAGCTATGATTCCTAAACCCTTTCTCCGATTTGGATGTGAAAACTCTCATATTGCAGCTGGGAGTGTGCACTTTCAGCCCATATGATATATATAATTGTATTTCTGAACATGTTTTTGTAAACAGCTAAAATAACAAAACTTGTGTCACTGTCCAAATATTTCTGGACCTAACTGTATATAGACAATAAGACTTGCTGCCTCTGCTCTGTCAAATTGTCACGTACAGTTTAAATCATAGAGGGACAGCGACACATGTTTGCATTGACTGTTACTTTTCAAGATTTCCATGACTGTGTTGCAGAGCTGTGTGGTTTGCATTCACACTGTTATCATCTGCCTTATCTGTGAGGCTTCAGCTAACAAGAGTATTCAGGGGGTGTAATGTGTTTTATCTATGTTTAGGTAGATAACTTTGAAGCTCTTGTGATGCACCACTGGTAAATCGTGTTCGAACACACACACACACACACATGCACAAACACACAATTACTGCTGCTACGCAGAGGGATTAGCTGGTAGTAGACAACTGAATAGATTGTTCTATTATTTCAATTTTATGCATGGTTCTTATTGTTTGTTTTGGGAAAGTTAAACAATCATTTATCATTCCAACTGCCTAGAGTCCTTTTCCTGTTGCGTGGTTTTGCTGCATACTGGGGAGCCCACCAAGTACAAGACTTAAAATGAAGCTTAAGTCGCAATGGGAATTTCACTGTGCTACAATGCGGCCTAGCGGGGCTGTGCAACCACCGCCTGCCCCATCAAGTGCATCGGAGTGCTCTTCATCCTCTGTGACTGTGGGGACAGCAGTCACACATTCTTTTTCACGCTGAAATTCCACCCCTTTACCCGTAAGCGGGAGTGTGATTCACAGGTCGTCACTTGTTTTGGAAGTGGAAACAGATGGTATTGTTGAGCTGTCAGACATTGAGAGAATCACCATTGGATGAAGTCAACATTATATCCACGCCTGCACCTTCGTCACAGATTGGCTGGACTATCTGCAATTAATAATTGCGTTCCAGAAATGTAAAGGAGTGTAGAATGCACATGTGTTGTACCTTGCTTGGCAGCAAAGGAACACTAACTTAGTATTCCAGACAATTTTAGGATGGCAGAAAAAGTGTCATCTCTTTGGGCAAATTAAATAGTGTGGCAAAAGTGGGCAGGTGGGTACAGTGGCCGTGTTCTGTGTGTACCAGGACAGTAAAGGAAGCCTCACTTTCTATCCCTCCTAATGATGAAATGCAGCAAGGAATTCCCAGAGTTTGCTATAAAAATAGCGTAGCAAAATGTGCATGAGGGTTGAATGCAGAGGTGCTGGAAATTGCTTGACACCAGTGGGACAACAATGGAGTATAGCAGCTACTTTTTGGATGCCACTAAGTTTCAGCACTATTTGCTATAAAAATAGCGTAGCAAAATGTGCATGAGGATTGAATGCAGAGGTGCTGGAAATTGCTTGACACCAGTGGGACAACAATGGAATATAGCAGCCACTCTTTGGATGCCACTAATTTTCAGCACTTTTTGCTATAAAAATAGCATAGCAAAATGTGCATGAGGGTTGAATGCAGAGGTGCTGGGACTTGCTTGGCACAAGTGGGACACAAAATTAGTATAGCAGACACTTTGTGGATGCCACTAATTTTCAGCACTGTTTGGTAGAAAAATAGCGTAGCAAAATGTGCATGAGGGTTGAATGCAGAGGTGCTGGAAATTGCTTGGCACCAGTGGGACAACAATGGAGTATAGCAGCCACTTTTTGGATGCCACTAATTTTCAGCACTGTTTGCTATAAAAATAGTGTAGCAAAATGTGCATGAGGATTGAATGCAGAGGTGCTGGAAATTGCTTGGCATCAGTGGGACAAAAATGGAGTATAGCAGCCACTTTTTGGATGCCACAAAGTTTCAGCACTGTTTGCTTTAAAAATAGCATAGCAAAATGTGCATGAGGGTTGAATGTAGAGGTGCTGGAAATTGCTTGGCACCAGTGGGACAACAATGGAGTATAGCAGACACTTTGTGGATGCCACTAATTTTCAGCACTGTTTGGTATAAAAAATAGCGTAGCAAAATGTGCATGAGGGTTGAATGCAGAGGTGCTGGAAAATGCTTGGCACCAGTGGGACAACAATGGAGTATAGCAGCCAATTTTTGGATGCCACTAAGTTTCAGCACTGTTTGCTATAAAAATAGCTTAGCAAAATGTGCATGAGGGTTGAATGCAGAGGTGCTGGGACTTGCTTGGCACAAGTGGGACACAAAATTAGTATAGCAGACACTTTGTGGATGCCACTAACTTTCAGCACTGTTTGCTATAAAAATAGCGTAGCAAAATGTGCATGAGGGTTTAATGCAGAGGTGCTGGAAATTGCTTGGCACCAGTGGCACAACGATGCAGTATAGCAGCCACTTTTTGGATGCCACTAATTTTCAGCACTGTTTGCTATAAAAATAGTGTAGCAAAATGTGCATGAGGATTGAATGCAGAGGTGCTGGAAATTGCTTGGCACTAGTGGGACAACAATGGAGTATAGCAGCCACTTTTTGGATGCCACTAAGTTTCAGCACTGTTTGCTATAAAAATAGCGTAGCAAAATGTGCATGAGGGTTGAATGCAGAGGTGCTGGAAATTGCTTGACACTAGTGGGACAACAATGGAGTATAGTAGCCACTTTTTGGATGCCACTACATTTCAGCACTGTTTGCTATAAAAATAGCGTAGCAAAATGTGCATGAGGGTTGAATGCAGAGGTGCTGGAAATTGCTTGGCACCAGTGGCACAACGATGGAGTATAGCAGCCACTTTTTGGATGCCACTAATTTTCAGCACTGTTTGCTATAAAAATAGTGTAGCAAAATGTGCATGAGGATTGAATGCAGAGGTGCTGGAAATTGCTTGGCACTAGTGGGACAACAATGGAGTATAGCAGCCACTTTTTGGATGCCACTAAGTTTCAGCACTGTTTGCTATAAAAATAGCGTAGCAAAATGTGCATGAGGGTTGAATGCAGAGGTGCTGGAAATTGCTTGGCACTAGTGGGACAACAATGGAGTATAGTAGCCACTTTTTGGATGCCACTACGTTTCAGCACTGTTTGCTATAAAAATAGCACAGCAAAATGTGCATGAGGGTTGAATGCAGAGGTGCTGGAAATTGCTTGGCACCAGTGGGACAACAATGGAGTATAGCAGCCACTTTTTGGAAGCCACTAATTTTCAGCACTGTTTACTGTTTGCTATAAAAATAGTGTAGCAAAATGTGCATTAGGGTTGAATGCAGAGGTGCTGGAAATTGCTTGGCATCAGTGGGACAATAATGGAGTATAGTCGCCACTTTTTGGATGCCACTAAGTTTCAGCACTGTTTGCTATAAAAATAGCACAGCAAAATGTGCATGAGGTTTGAATGCAGAGGTGCTGGAAAATGCTTGGCACCAGTGGGACAACAATGGAGTATAGCAGCCACTTTTTGGATGCCACTAAGTTTCAGCACTGTTTGCTATAAAAATAGCATGGCAAAAGTGGGCAGGTGGGTACAGTGGCCGGGTTCTCTGGGTTAGTGGACAGGAAAGGAAGCCTTACTTTCTATCCCTCCCAATGGTGAAATGCAGCAATGATTTCCCTGAGCTTAGGTACACAGACGCTGTTATCTGAAGCTGTATACAGCGTTTCACGGACCTGACTGTCCCCTATGGCTCTGAGCCTGAGGAAAGGAGCCCTGAAAAGGGCCGAAATAAACTTCTGTCCCTAATCTGTAGAGTGCTGTGTGTATAGCGTACACAGCCAGAGCGGTGACAGGAGCTTTGTGAGCGGTGACTGTCACCTACACGCAGAAAGCAGATAATGGCGCCGTGAGGGAAAATGGCCATATTTATAATGAAAGGACATGTGACATTCACAGCCTATGACACATGCCCTTGCTTGTCTGGCAAAAAAGACCGTGATTGGCTGACATCCTGGCCCGCCCCACTGCATGCGCGCTTAGGGAAAAAAAAAAATGGCAATCGCCATTATCCCAGCAGCACTGATCTAAACGCGTCGCCCCCGCACACTATACGCTGAAATTTGATAATAGTGTGAATCACAGAGTGACTCACACTATTACAGTGAAAAGTCAGCTAGTAACTAGCTAGGCTATTTGCTGATCGAACCGTTCTCGAACATAACTCGAGCTGTCGAGCTTTTAGCAAAAAGCTTGCGTTCGAGTTTGATCTCGAGCAGCCCCAAAATCACTCGAACATGAAATTGGCAAACCTCGAACATTGCTCAACTCTACTCAAGACATCAGCCAGGAACTTAAAGCTTGGGTGGAGATGGGTCTTCCAATTAGACAATGATCCAAAGCATACTGCCAACTGGTTACAAAGTGGCTTAAGGATAACAAAGTCATTGTTTTTGGAGTGGCCATCACAAAACCCTGATATCAATCCTATTGAAAATTTATAGCCAAAGCTGGAAATGCAGGTGTGAGTAAGACGACCTATAAACATGGCTGTTACACCAGTTCTGTCAGGAGGAATGGGCCCAAATTCCTATCAGCTATTGTGAGAAACTTGTGGAATAATATCCAAAACATTTCACCCAAGTCATACAGTTTAAGGGCAATGGTACCAAATACTTATGAAATGTATGTAAACTTTTGACTATGCAGAAAGTAATAAAAATGCCTTAAACATTCTCTATCTCTCATTATTCTCAAATATAAATAATTTTGGTTCCTAATTGACTTAACATGGGAAAGGTTTAGTCTGATTTCATGTCCGATAGTTAGAAAAACCTGCAGATGTGTATTTTTAGATAATGTATGTAAACGTCTGGTTTCAACTGCATATCTGTTAGGAGACCCAAGGTCCCCTATACAGATGTAAATTAAATCAATCAGAATTCATGAATGATGAATGCCATTATTACCCAGCGAGCCACCCATCACCAGGGCAACTGGAAGAGTTGGACACAGCGCAAGAAGATGGCCCTTCTATGAAAGCGCCATAATCTGGGGCGGCTGCGGACTGCAATTCGCACCAGGGGTGCCCAGAAAGCTTGGGCACCCTGAGCTGTGGATTCCAATCACTAGCTGCCTAGTTGTACCTGGCTGGAAATAAAAATTGGGCGAAGCCCATGTCATTTTTTTTTTAATTATTTCATAAAATTCATGAAATAATTAAAAAAAGGGCTTCCCTATTTTTTTAGTTCCCAGCCGGGTACAAATAGGCAGCTGGAGGTTGGGGGCAGCCATACCTGCCTGCTGTACATGGCTAGCATACAAAAAAATGGCGAAGCCCACGTCATTTTTTTGGTAGACAAAAAACTCCTGCATACAGTCCTGGATGGAGTATGCTGAGCCTTGTAGTTCTGCAGCTGCTGTCTGCTGACTGACTGTATGGAGGAGAGCATACAGCAGCTGCAAAACTACAACTCTCAGCATGCTCCATTCACTAGTGTATGCAAGAGAGCAGACAGCAGCTACAGAACTACAAGGCTCAGCATACTCCATCCAGCACTGTGTTATGATCCGGAACCATGGAAGAGCACCATAAATCATTGGTAAAAGGTGACAAGAGCATTGGAAACTAATCTGGCCGCCATCCCCCTTACTAACCATCAACACTAGAAGTAGCCGAGGGGTGAACTAACATCCTGTGCACCACGAACCCAGCCGGAGAACTAGCTATCCTAAAGGAAGGAAAGATGAATAACTCTCTGCCTCAGAAAATAGATAAAAAATAGCAAGCCCCCCACATTCAAAGACTGCGGTGATATAGGAAAACACAATACACAGATAGATGATAGGATTAGCAAAAGGTGAGGCCCTACTGACTAAATAGGACAGGATATAAAAGGGACTGATGGTGGCCAGAGAAAAACCCGTAAAAATCCAAAAACCGGATAGTACAAAAAGCCCTCAGATCGCTAGATATGAACTCCGTCCCTATACCAGGCGCTCTTGTCATACCAATGAACAGTAAGCAGGAACCATTACAAATTCAAGAAGCAACAAACACATGGACCTATAGGAGCAATACTCCAAATATAGCTGCACGGAGCTTCCCAGCTAAGCAACTGAGAGGGAAGATTCCTGCATGCAAATGAACTGACAATAACCACAGCAAATGACAAACTCAGATAAGAGCAAAAAGAACCAAACAACAAATAAAGAGCCAAGCACTTATCTGGGGTAGATGTGGTCTGGAGCAAGATGAAGCAGGCAGGTAAACAAAGAACAACTGACATCCGGCATAGTCTGCCAGCAGACCAGGGTTTAAATAGGCAGAGAGTTAGCAATGGAAACGCCCATTGCTCAACACACCTGGTCTCTGTCCAAACCATTCCTGGCCACAAGAGGGAGCCTCACAGCAGCAAAAGCATAACTGACATTCACAACAACACTGTATGCAGGAGTTTTTTGACCACCAAAAAAATGACGTGGGCTTCGCCATATTTTTGTATGCTAGCCAGGTACAGCGGGCAAGTACGGCTGCCCCCAACTCCCAGCTGCCTATGTGTACCCGGCTGGGAACTAAAAAAAATAGGGAAGCCCTTTTTTAAATTATTTCATAAATTTCATGAAATAATTAAAAAAAAATCGACATGAGCTTCGCCCCACTTATGTGTCCAGCCAGGTACAACTAGGCAGCTGGGGATTGGAATCCGCAGCACAGGTTGGCCCGAGCTTTCTGGGCCCCTCTGCTGCGAATTGCAGTCCGCAGCCACCCAGAAAATGGCGCTTTCATAGAAGCGCCATCATCTGGCGCTGTATCCAACTCTCCCAGCAGCCCTGAAGCCGGGTGGCTTGCTGGGTAATAAGGAGTTAATACTAGCTTTGTTTTACTAGCTAGTATTAAGCCAGAGATTTTTATTGTCAGGCAAGTTTGACCCGGCCATTAAGAATCTCCAATAAAGGGTTAAAAAAAAAAGACACTACACAGAGAAAAAACACTTTAATAGAAATAAATACACAGACACACTTAGAGACTCCATGTTTATTACTCCCTCTCATCCCTCCACGATCCATGGTCTTCTCTCTTCTTTCTCCTTCAACCCATGCAGCTCTGCTACATCAGACAGCACAGCATGGGAGGAAGATGCTGCTGCTTCCGTGCAGTCTATTCACTCAGTGAGTGAGCAGAAGCTGCGTGCTGTAAGCGGTGACATCACCGCTGACAGGCGGGTTGCTATAGCACCGGTGATCTCCTTTATTCACCGGCTGTGGCAACCAGTACTTGCATGTGGGCTTGTTCTGTAAAGAGTGCACACATGCAGAAACGGGGAAGCCGACCATGTGCCAGAGCATTTCACTGGTACACGGAGATGCTGGAATGATCACCGCGTACCGGAGAGATGCACTGACAGGACCTAGCATGACGTCTGGCCATGTGACCAGTCTGTAGCCAATGAGATAATAGACACGTGACTGGTCACTTGCTATTTTGATGTCACGATAGGCCCTTTCATCAGTGCTGGTTAACGGGAGGATGCAGTGATTATCGGAAGGAAAAGCGGCGGGAGACAAAGTGCAGGACGCGTCGCGGGGACCTGTAAGTGTTATGGCAATGTTTATTATCTGTATGTGTACAGTCATGGCCAAAAGTTTTGAGAATGACACACAAATTATATTTTCACATGATCTGTTGCCCTCTGGTTTTTAATTGTGTTTGTCTGATGTTTACATCACATACAGAAATATAATTGCAATCATATTATGAGTACCAAAAGGTTATATTGACAGAATGAGTTAATGCAGCAAGTCAATATTTGCAGTGTTGACCCTTCTTCTTCAGGACCTCCACAATTCTCCCTGGCATTCTCTCTATCAACTTCTTGATCAAATCCTGACTGATAGCTGTCCATTCTTGCACAAGCAATGCTTGCATTTTGCCAGAATTTGTTGTTTTTTGTTTGTCCACCTGTCTCTTGATGATTGCCCACAAGTTCTCAATGGGACTAAGATCTGGGACGTTTCCAGGCCATGGACCCAAAATCTCTATGTTTTGTTCCATGAGCCATTTAGTGATCACCTTTGCTTTATAGCAAGGTGCTCCATCATGCTGGAAAAGGCATTGTTGGGCGCCAAACTACTATTGGACAGTTGGGAGAAGTTGCTCTTGGAGGACATTCTGGTACCATTCTTTATTCATGGCTGTGTTTTTAGGCAAGACTGTGAGTGAGCTGATTCCCTTGGATGAGAAGCAACACATGAATCATTTCAGGATGCTTAACAGTTGGCATGAGACAAGACTGGTGGTAGCGCTCACCTCTTCTTCTCCTAATAGGCTGTTTTCCAGATGTCCCAAACAATCGAAAAGGGGATTCATCTGAGAAAATGACTTTACCCCAGTCCTCAGCAGTCCACTCCCTGTACCTTTTGCAGAATATCAGTTGGTCCCTGATGTTTTTTCTGGAGAGAAGTGGCTTCTTTGCTGCCCTCCTTGAAACCAGGCCTTGCTCAAGCAGTCTCCGCCTCACAGTGCGTGCAGAAGCACTCACACCAGCCTGCTGCCATTGCTGAGCTAGCTCGGCACTGCTGGTAGTCCGATCCTGCAGCTGAAACAGTTTTAAGATACGGTCCTGGCATTTGCTGGTCCTTCTTGGGCGCCCTGGAGCCTTTTTGGCAACAATGGAAGCTCTCTCCTTGAAGTTCTTGATGATGCGATAAGATTGTTGACTGAGGTGCAATCTTTGTAGCTGCGATACTCTTCCCTGTTAGGCCATTTTTGTGCAGAGCAATGATGGCTGCACGTGTTTCTTTAGAGATAACCATGGTTAACTGAAGAGAAACAATGATACCAAGCACCAGCCTCCTTTTAAAGTGTCCAGTGGTGTCATTCTTACTTAATCATGATTGATTGATCGCCAGCCCTGTCCTCATCAACACCCACACCTGTGTTAATGGAACAATCACTAAAACAATGTTAGCTGCTCCTTTTAAGGCAGGAATGCAATGATGTTGAAATGTGCTTTGGGGGTTAAAGTTCATTTTCTTAGTCAATATTGTCTTTGCAAGTAATTGCTGTTAAGCTGATCACTCCTTATGACATTCTGGAGTATATGAAAATTGCCTTTAGAAAAACGTAAGCAGTAGACTTTGTAAAAATTAATATTTGTAGCATTCTCAAAACGTTTGGCCATGACTGTACATGTATAATGTGTTTTTATGTGTTTGTGTTTGCCTCCCATTGTTTTCAATGGGGTTCGAGTGGTTCGTCGAACGGGGCCTTTGTTTGACGAACCAAACCGAACTCGAACGCCAGGGGGGTGGCTCATCTCTAATCTTAACCTTTTCCTATCCAATACAATTTCCTGTTTTGCCCATTGTAAACCTATTATAGGTCGTCATCAGTGAGAGTTGAGAGTGAAAGTAAAGAAAGAAAGGTGTAGCAAGACCTGAAGAAACAACGTAAAGCTGTAACAGGTGTGAGGGACTGTGGAGTAAGGAACCAGGACTCCAGGGACCATGGGTTACCTGTGGAAGTGGAATTCTCCAGAAACTGCGGGGTGCCTGTGGAAGTCTGGAACCTAGGCTCACAGGACTCAGCACGAGGTGGGGTGCAGACCCTAGGACAACGGGACACTTTATGGTCAACTGTTAAATCGGGCGAGAAGATCTCCAGGGTCCATCACCAACCAAAGAGTCTGAAGCACCAGCAGCAAAGAGGGAACCAGGGATTGACCCCCTTAAATAGTCCAGGTTGCCTGCAATAGGACCAAGACAGAAATGGATGGGTTTCCAAGAACCTCTAGGCCACGGGAGCCTAATTCAATCGAGAGTGCATGGAGGACATCTACTCCAGGTCACAACTGGCACGGAGAACAAGGGGAGTGGGAACACCTGGAACCGGCACCAGCCGGTCCAAGCACTGAAACCAAGTAAAGACAACGCAAGTTAAAACTGCAATACTGGTGTGGACTGTTTCCTTGTCGCTTCCGTACACTTACACAGATGGTTCCCCCCCTACAATCCCCATCATCTACTGCTGGGGCCTAGCCCTGCTTGCGGAGGGCCCAAAACACCTAAGCTGCATTACTCCATCAGCCCCAGCATGACCCTGCAGCAGCAGCTTCAATAACCTGGCCGCACACCGCAAGTGGTGTAGTCGCAAAAAACTTTATTTTTAATCCTCCCTTTTCTTTTATTTTTACCCCTTTTTATTTGGACCGACCCCTAGGTTCATGGAACCGGACATCGGATGCGACCACGACTGTTCCCCTTGCGCACCGCACGCCCAGGGCAGAGTACCCCACTGCCCTGGTGCGTCACATGTGTATGTCCCATCTACCATCAGCCCCAGCATAACCCTGCAGCGGCGGCTCTAATAACTTGGCTCCACACCGCAAGTGGCGTAGTTGAAAAACTCTTTTATTTTTATTTCTCCCTTTCTCTTATCTTTACTTCTTTTTATTCGGACCAACCCCAGGGTCATGGAACCGGGCATCGGCCGCGACCACTGTCCCCCACACTGCGCACCACGCGCCTGAGACCGAGTACCTCACAGCCCTGGGGCATGACATATGCACTGAGATACCACGTAACACAGCAAGAGACAAAGGACCATGCCGCTCCATGGCTGCGATCTTGACCGGCGACATCTGCGGCTTGACCAAGTACCTCAGCTTTTAGTTTTGACAGGCGGCATCTGTGGCTTGACAGCATAACTCAGGTTCAGGATTTTGATTCGCGGTGTCTTTGGCTTGACCACATAGTTCAGGCTAGGGGTTTTCACTGGCAGCATCTGCGGCTTTGCGTAGTTCAGGCTTGGAGTTTTGACTGGATGTGTCTTTGAGTAGCTCACATAACTCAGGCTCTCATCAGGCGGCGTACGCTGGTGGCTCATGGGAGTAATGACTTACACACTCAGTGGTCTGCAATCAGTGCATGCGATTCATTCACCTGTAACGGTGTCGCCCTGAATTTCTTCCCTCCAGTAACTTGCTTGCTGGTTCTGTATCCTGAGCAATATCTTTGGCTAGCAGAGAGCAGTATCCTGTCATTAATCCTGCTAGTATAATGCCAGTGAATGGGTTCATATTGTCCCCCTGTGGTACTGCGACTGCGGCAGTCTAATTGAAGAACAAAGTAGAATTCAGATTGGGGAGTGCTTTTGCAGAGAGACTAGGACACAAAAAATAAAAATACTGTCTACTGGCCATTTGTATTAGAAGTGCAAAGGGGATTAAATCTTCTAAAATTGGTAATAAAACTAACATGACAATGTAGATTGGTATCTTCCATCTATTCTAGCTGTAACTTCAGTTTAGAGCAAGAAGATTTGTCTGGCTCTCTTTAAACTCTTCATGACTTATGATATATATTTACGTCACTGGTCCTGTCTGTTGCTTTTATTCAGGCTCGCATGCCAAGCCCGCATCTTTCCTTGCACATGTTGACTGATTTGATCAGCTGACATGTGTCTCTAACAGCCATGGGTGGATTCCCAATCATATATTTGGTATCACTGCAATCAGAATTGTCCAATCTATCTACTAAATTATAGAATAAAGAAAGCTGATCGGTAACCAGCGTAAAGGAATTTTTGTTTCCAGAATTGCGTGTTTTTGGAAGCCGCAAAATTGCAATGAAATATAATAAGAGGTGGTCAAAGCATTACATCCACTCAAAAATATTAGCAGTACAATCATTAGCTTAGGGTGCAAAAATAAGCCATCACTTAGCCCGAGGCCTTGAAAAATAAAAAAGTTAAGGGTCTTGGAAAATGATGTCAAAAGGAATTTTTTATTTAACAAACATTTGATTTTTTTTCTCACTACTTAAAGGGGACTAACCAGTAGGATTTTCATATATAAAGCAAAGCCAGTGCTATACTGGTGCTAGGATGCTGAAAGTAAGCAGAGCTTTTGTTCAGAGATTGGAGGTTTATTTCAGAAATATGTGCACGTAAAGTTCTAGCAATACACTGCTATTTGATTGACAGGTGCAACAGGGGCTGGAATATGTGGGTCGAGTCTTGCTATCTATTCCTGCCCCTGCCTGTCTTCCTGTACTGGAATTAACGTCTATGACGGCGACAGGGGAAGGAAGACCAGATAGGCAGACAGGAGCGGGAATAGATAGAAAGCCTTGACCCACTTATTCCCTTCCTGTTGCACCTGTCAATCAAATAGCAGTGCATTGCTGAAACTTTACTTGCACATATTTCTGAAATAAAACATCCAATCTCTGAACAAAAGCTATGCTTACATTCAGCATCCCAGCGCCAGTATAGCACTGGCTTTACTTTATATATGAAAATCCTGCTGGTTGGTTCCCTTTAAATTGAAAGAAAATGATACATGCTTGGTATCTATGCACTCGTGCTGACCTGGAGAATGATATTGTCAGGACAGTTTCTCAGTTTTATCATATAGTTTTACCATATTGTGAACATGGTGAATAAAAAACCCCAAAAACAATTGTGGAATTGCTTTTTATTTGTATTTTCACCATCCTTTGGAATACAGTATTTTTTAACATTTTCCAGTACAGTATATTGTGAAATGAATGGATTAATTCAAAAGTACAACTCATCCTGCAAAAAACAAGCCCTATGTCAATGGAAAAATAAAAAGTTATGGCTCTTGCAAAATGGGGGAGAAAAATGAAAACGAAAAATCGCTGAAGGGTTTAAAGAAATCAAACAGTACATCTACATATTAGTAATAAAACAAATATGTATTGTATAAAGTAGAAAACTAGTTTCAAAAAATAATCTTCCTATCTTGTATTGTAAAAATATCAAAGTGTTCAATACATTCATTTATACTCTTTATTAATTTTGGCTTTTTACCATTTCGCTTTAGCTAAAACATCCAGGGATTAAAGTCTTTGTTTACTCATAACTCATTTTATAGGAATTTAAAATGAATCTTGTATGTTGTAGCCATTTTTCAATGTGCTGAAAGTTGTAATCAGACAGCTGGTATTTTTCTCAAACTACCAGGGACTAAAAGCATGCATCTGGCTTGTTCTGTTCTTCTAACATCAGCCCTAAGGATATTTACTAAGTTAATAAACTCTGGTGAAAACAGATTTTAAACATGGTTGGATAGTGGTAGCGTTTTGTTAACTTTGATGTGAGCAGATTTTTGCATACAAAGCTGAAGCTAGAAAAAAAGAAACAAAAAACCCCCTTTGTTCTTCTTCTTCTAGGTCATCTATACACAAGGGCTTCTTGATGTTATTTAACCAAAATAATAATAGTCTAACTTGAGGGTACACAGAGGTAGAAGTATCACCCAGCCCTGCTGTGAGACTCACAAGTCATTGGCAATACGGCTATTTTTGGTGATTTGGCTCACTTCGCTCTGCTCACCATAATGAGCCAAATTTTTTGGATCCCATTAAATGTGTTCATCATCACATTAACGAAGCCAAAATCCTGCCCACCCTCTCCCAAAATTCTGCCAACTTGCAGCTGGCCAATTACAATGATGAGTTGGCAGAGGTTTGTTCAAGTGGGAGGGATTTATTCCGTGAACACCAGAATTTTATGCCCAGTGAGATCCATTTAGAGAATTTAGTGTCTCTCACTGGGGTGCTGGCTCTCATCATTCACAGTACGGAGGCGACTCTTTATTTCAGATTGGTTGCGACCAACACATCACTAAAGGGTGCTTTACATGCTGCAACATCGCTAGCGATCTCGTTAGCGATGTGACACGCCAGATCGCAGATAAGATTTGCCGAGATCGCACATATGTCATTATTTGTAGCACCAGTCCCATGTGCGATCTCGGCAAATCGTATGTGCGATCTGGCGTGTTACATCGCTAACGAGATTGCTAGCGATATCGCAGCGTATAAAGCACCCTTAAGACTTACCAATTTTTCCCTAAAAAAAAATGAAGGCATCTGTGATTTTTTAGAAACTGATGAAATTTATACACATTATTATCACTGTAATTATCATCATTTTATAGTATACAGTGAATCCAACTAATGCCTTCTAATCATAATTATGGGCTGTAGATATATATCATTTAGAATCATAAGGATTTGTTATGTTTTTCCAATTTTTATGTAAGTCGTGCATAGTATGAGCTCCCCAGTAAACAGCAAAATCATGCACTAGGCAGTTGGATTGATAAATGAATGCTTTACTTTACCAAAACAGAAAAAACATCCATAAAACAGAAGAACATAAATACAAGGCCGGAGGCCGACACCCCTGTGCTGCGCCACCCGTAACGGCGATTTATGACGCCTTCACACAAACAGTTACCTAACCAAGGGACTGCTTGAACAGTTGCCTAACAAATAGTAATCCCTCTGGAAAGCAGGAGTAATTGTGTATGTGTGAACACACCCTACCAGTGGAGCAGCACAAAAGTTTGCATCTTATCCACCTAAACTAAAACAAATCCCATAAACCCCTAGAAAACCCTTAACTGCTGAAGCGTCACAGAGAAGGCAGATGGTAAAAGTGGGAAGGCAAACCACACAGCTCAGCAACACAGTCTTAGAAATCTTCTAGAGCAACTGTCAATACAAACGTGTGGCGTTGTCCCTTTAAGGTTTTAAATGTAACTGTACACTGACACAGCAGAGCCGGCAAGTCTTACTCTGTGTGTCTGTAGTTGGCCTAACTAGAACACTTAGGTGTTTTGGTACCAAAACAAAAAGTGTAGCGTGCACCCAGTCCTGGACCAAGCCTACCATTCCCTGGTACTATGGTGCCCAGCTGCCACAATAAGAGACTTGGAGATCCTCCTACGATGAACCAGTATAGCGAGCAACTGCAGAATGGTGATCTCCAGCACAGGATGCTGCTCACATGCATCGCAGTCCTCCTTACTAAACTCCAACATGAATCTTCCTCCAGTTTACCACTTAAGTGGTTCTGCGATGGTTCCTTTCTGTTACACACATCTCGCTTTACATGCAGCTCTCACACACACACACACACACACATCGATCTTCAGCTCTCTAAGTCCACTGGAGAAGTCCATTGAGATGTTGCTATAGTAACCAAACAGTCGAAAGCAGATGCAAATCAGTGGCCTCTCTTGGCTGGTCAGTAACAATGCATACAATGAACATTAAATAAGTGTCTTTCAGCATTTCACAGAGGATAAATTTCACTAATACACTCCCACCCGCTCGCATTTCCATGAAAAATTTTGGCTGGCCATGATTCTTTTTATCTTGTCCAGAAAAAAAAAAAAGTTTAGTTGGTAACCCTTGCCTGCTGTTTCAGGTGGTCAAAAGTCCAACAAACACATGAGAAGACATTTGTATAATAAAATGCTCATGAATGATGGGATTCTGTAAAGTTTTGTTTTGAACATCGGAAGCTTCAAGATATGTCCTCGATCAGAGGTCCCGAACCTGTGGTTTGGGATTCACATGTGGTTTGCAAGCCCATGTTGTGTGGCTAACAGCTGTCTGTCATCTTAGTGAATTAGCACCAGGTCTAACAAACTGTTATGAAGAGTACATGTACAGATAGTGACTTTTTTGAGTAGCCCCACACAGAAGAGCTCACCTAAATGTCCATATACACTCCCTGACAGAAGTTCTGTCACTTATCCATGTTATGTAAATAAAAGATTATAGCCTGACTTTAAATTAATCCATTGATTTTATAAATTACTCTTTTGAAAGCTGAAACCCTTCCAAATTTGGTTTAGGTTATGAAAATAAAGTGGCTGCAAAGCTGAAATATTGATCATTTAATCAACACAGAAAGGTCAGAATTTGGCAAGACAAAAGTTTTGTCGCCTTGTCATATAATGCACCCAATCCTAGTTTACATCCTCACCTGTCCTCACTAAATGATCGGTTAATTAGTGGGTGTGTATAAAAAAAATCCCAGCACCTCAGACCTTCACTTGAACTGCAACTTGACCTCTGACAACATGCCAAAAATCCACCCTGAGACCAAAGCCTTGATTATCAAGAGGCTGAAGGCCAAATCCACTGCAAAGGTTGTTGGCACCTTTAATGTGTCTCAGCGTCAAGTACAAAGAATTAAAAAAATATTTGAAGAGACTGGACATGTTTTTAACAAGCCCAGGCAGACCTCGCAAGACAACTACTCAGGAGGAACGTTTGTTGGTTATAAAATCCAAAGCCAGCTCTTCTTCCACTGCAGCAGAGCTCCAACAGGCCTGGTCACCTCAAGTCCCTGTTTCAACTAGAACAGTTTGTAGGATTCTGTCTTGAAATGGCCTCCATGGTTGAATCAGTGCCCACAAGCCATCACTAAACAAAAGGCAATGAAAAAACCGTGTGGCATTTGCCAAGTCCCACAGCCTGCTAAACAGATAGACGCTGGAAAAGTGGCAGAAGGTGGATTTCTCTGATGAATCTTCAGTTGGATTACACCACAGCCACCGCAAATACTGCAGGAGACCTACTGGAGCCCGTATGGATCCAAAATGCACACAAAAACAGTTAAGTTAGATGGTGGAAATATCATGGTCTGGGGTTACATTCAGTATGGGGGTGTGCGAAACATTTGCAAGGTGGAAGGCAATATCAATAGTCTAAAATATCAAAAAGTATTAGCTACCTCTTACATTCCTAATCATAAAAGGGGTCAAATTCTGCAGCAGGATGGTGCTCCATCTCATACATTCATCTCTGCAACAAAGTTCCTCCTGGCAAAGAAGATCAAAGTGCTCAAGGACTGGCCAGCCCAGTCACCAGACTTGAACATTATTGAGCATGTTTGGGGTAGGATGAAAGAG
Organism: Anomaloglossus baeobatrachus; assembly: GCF_048569485.1. Lineage (NCBI taxonomy): Eukaryota > Metazoa > Chordata > Amphibia > Anura > Aromobatidae > Anomaloglossus > Anomaloglossus baeobatrachus. Next base: position 80,524,754 of record NC_134362.1, read on the forward strand.
GAAGCTTGCAAGACAAAACCAAAGAATCTAGATGAACTCTGGGAGGCATGTAAGACTGCATTCTTTGCTATTCCTGATGACTTCATCAATAAATTGTATGAATCATTGTTGAACCGCATGGATGCAGTCCTTCAAGCTCATGGAAGTCACACAAAATATTAAATATGGCTCTAATAGCACCACAACTTCATTCACCAATGTTATGCAACATATCTTTGAATTAGAAGTTAATTATTTGTTTGAATTTCACATCACTATCTGTGGGCGACAAAACTTTTGTCTTGCCAAAATCTGACCTATCTGTGTTCATTAAATGATCAATATTTCAACTTTGCAGCAATTTTATTTTCATAACCTAATTTGGAGGGTTTCAGCTTTCAAAAGAGTAATTTATAAAACCAATGGATGGATTTAAAGTCAGGTTATTAGCTTTTATTTACATAACATGGATAAGCGAAATAACTTCTTTCAGGGAGTCTAAAGCGGCCATTACACGCTACGATATCATTAATGAATTATCGTTGGGGTCACGTTGTTTGTGACGCACATCCAGCTTCATTAATGATATTGCAGCATGTAACAGTTATGTGCGACCTAAAACGATTGCAAAAGCGGCAAAAATAGTTTGCCACGGAGAGGTCGTCCTAAAACAAAAAATCGTTTACCTCTTATTAGCAATGTTGTTCCTCGTTCCTGCGGTAGCACACATCGCTGCGTGCGACACCGCAGGAGCGAGGAACATCTCCTTACCTGCCTCCACCGGCTATGCGGAAGCAAGGAGGTGGGCGGGATGTTTACATCCAGCTCATCTCAGTCCCTCTGCTTCTATTGGCCGCCTGCCATGTGACATCGCTGTGACGCCGCACAACCCGCCCCTTTAGAAAGGAGGCGGGTCGCCGGCTAGAGCGACGTCGCAGGACAGGTAAGTGCGTGTGACAGGGGGGGTAAGCGAGGTTGTGCGCGACGGGCAGCGATATGCCCGTGTTGCACAACCAATGGGGGCGGGTACGATCGCTTGCGATCTCGCTAGCAAGATTGCATTGTGTAAAGCCCACTTAAGAGTCTTAGGGATTTAAAGATTGTGTAGGTATGTTCATCTGGAGAGAGAATGATACTTTGTGTCAAAGGAGGTGGTTCAAGCTGGATGCGATAGCATGTTGGGAGTGCTTGATGCAATAATACTGATAATACTGAATGCCATCCAATCTGCATGCATCATCAGGGAGCTGATCAGACTGATATATAGTTCTGTGAGAAAATGTTCAATATAACCTGTGATTGCATAAGTAAAACCTCTGCTCTTTCTGGGATTGGTTCAGTGGGCGGTCTATTCAGTGATTGACAGTTATTTCTGTATGCACACTTACAGTTAGGTCCAGAAATATTTGGACAGTGACACAAGTTTTGTTATTTTAGCTGTTTACAAAAACATGTTCAGAAATACAATTATATATATAATATGGGCTGAAAGTGCACACTCCCAGCTGCAATATGAGAGTTTTCACATCCAAATCGGAGAAAGGGTTTAGGAATCATAGCTCTGTAATGCATAGCCTCCTCTTTTTAAAGGGACCAAAAGTAATTGGACAAGGGACTCTAAGGGCTGCAATTAACTCTGAAGGCGTCTCCCTCGTTAACCTGTAATCAATGAAGTAGTTAAAAAGTCTGGGGTTGATTACAGGTGTGTGGTTTTGCATTTGGAAGCTGTTGCTGTGACCAGACAACATGCGGTCTAAGGAACTCTCAGTTGAGGTGAAGAAGAACATCCTGAGGCTGAAAAAAAAAGAAAAAATCCATCAGAGAGATAGCAGACATTCTTGGAGTAGCAAAATCAACAGTCGGGTACATTCTGAGAAAAAAGGAATTGACTGGTGAGCTTGGGAACTCAAAAAGGCCTGGGCGTCCACGGATGACAACAGTGGTGGATGATCGCCGCATACTTTCTTTGGTGAAGAAGAACCCGTTCACAACATCAACTGAAGTCCAGAACACTCTCAGTGAAGTAGGTGTATCTGTCTCTAAGTCAACAGTAAAGAGAAGACTCCATGAAAGTAAATACAAAGGGTTCACATCTAGATGCAAACCATTCATGAATTCCAAAATTAGACAGGCCAGAGTTAAATTTGCTGAAAAACACCTCATGAAGCCAGCTCAGTTCTGGAAAAGTATTCTATGGACAGATGAGACAAAGATCAACCTGTACCAGAATGATGGGAAGAAAAAGGTTTGAAGAAGAAAGGGAACGGCACATGATCCAAGGCACACCACATCCTCTGTAAAACATGGTGGAGGCAACGTGATGGCATGGGCATGCATGGCTTTCAATGGCACTGGGTCACTTGTGTTTATTGATGACATAACAGCAGACAAGAGTAGCCGGATGAATTCTGAATTGTACCGGGATATACTTTAAGCCCAGATTCAGCCAAATGCCGCAAAGTTGATCGGACGGCGCTTCATAGTACAGATGGACAATGACCCCAAGCATACAGCCAAAGCTACCCAGGAGTTCATGAGTGCAAAAAAGTGGAACATTCTGCAATGGCCAAGTCAATCACCAGATCTTAACCCAATTGAGCATGCATTTCACTTGTTTAAATCCAGACTTAAGACGGAAAGACCCACAAACAAGCAAGACCTGAAGGCTGCGGCTGTAAAGGCCTGGCAAAGCATTAAGAAGGAGGAAACCCAGCGTTTGGTGATGTCCATGGGTTCCAGACTTAAGGCAGTGATTGCCTCCAAAGGATTTGCAACAAAATATTGAAAATAAAAATATTTTGTTTGGTTTGGTTTATTTGTCCAATTACTTTTGACCTCCTAAAATGTGGATTGTTTGTAAAGAAATGTGTACAATTCCTACAATTTCTATCAGATATTTTTGTTCAAACCTTCAAATTAAACGTTACAATCTGCACTTGAATTCTGTTGTAGAGGTTTCATTTCAAATCAAATGTGGTGGCATGCAGAGCCCAACTCGCGAAAATTGTGTCACTGTCCAAATATTTCTGGACCTAACTGTATACAAAGAAAGCTGTCAATAACAGAAAATCCCAGAGAGAACAGAGGTATAAATGATTATATAATAGATTATACTGAATTTTTTCCTCACAAAACTATATAGCAGTCTGCTCAGCTCCCCATATAATATCATGAATGCAGATTGGCCTACATTTTCATGATGACAGATTACCCTTAATAGTTTTACAAAATGATATTGATTTCTATGGAATGGTCACTCTTCAGAAGAGAAAAACAGATTAGGAGTAGAGATGAGCGAACCGGTCCCGGTTCGGCTCGAGGCGGTTCGCCGAACGGGGGGTCTGGCTCGAGTTCGGCTCGTCGAACGTTCGACGAACCGAACTAGAACCAATAGGCTATAATGGGAGGCAATCACAAACACATAAAAATGCATTATAAATGTACACAAACAGTTAATAAACATTGCCATAACACTTACCGGTCCTCGCGATCCCTTCTGCACTCTGTCTCCTGCCGCTATTCCATCCGATGATCGCTGAATCCTCCCGGTGACCTGCACTGCCAGCAGAGAAGCAGGACCTATCGTGACGTCAAAATAGCCATGTGACCAGTCACGTGGCTATTATCTCATTGGCTACAGACTGGTCACATGACTATGACACGTCATGTAGGACCTGCGAGTGCATCTCTCCGGTACACGGTGCACATATGTGTATCGCCGTGTACCGGCGACATGCTCTAGCACACGGTCGACTCCCCGTTCCGTTAGGGACCGGCTGACACAGCCGGTCATTAACGGAGATCACCGTTGCCATAGCAACGCAGTTAGCGGTGACGTCACCGCTAACCGCGGCTCCGGGAGCACCGTTGCTATGGTAACGCGTCTGTCAGCGTTACCGCTGTTACCGCTAGCAGCCAGCAGTGATCACTCACGGAGTGAAGGCTGCACGCTGCTTCCCGATTGTAGTGAGCATTGTAGTGAGGATGGAGGTTCCCCAGCCCCAAGTGATGCCCCTCACTACAATCGTCACTACTACTACACTAGAAAGAAAGAAGACAGAAGAGCAGGATCGTGGAGGGCTGACAGGGGTAATAAAGATGGAGTCTCTAATGTGTCTGTGTATTTATTTCTATTAAAGTATTTTTTCTCTGTGTGGTGTCTTTTTTTAACCCTTTATTGGAGATTCTTAATGGCCGGGTCAAACGTGCCTGACATTAAGAATCTCTGGCTTAATACTGGCTGGTAAAACAAAGCCAGTATTAACTCATGATTACCCAACAAGCCACCCGGCTCCAGGGCTGTTGGAAGAGTTGGATACAGCGCCAGATGATGGCGCTTCTATGAGAGCGCCATTTTCTGGGACGGCTGCGGACTGAAATCCGCAGCAGAGGCGCCCACAAACCTCGGGCTAACCTGTGCTGCGGATTCCAATCCCCAGCTGCCTAGTTGTACCCGGCTGGACACAAAAATAGGGCGAAGCCCACGTCATTTGTTTTTTAATTATTTCATGAAATAAGTGAAATAATTAAAAAAAACGGGCTTCCCTATATTTTTGGTTCCCAGCCGGGTACAAATAGGCAACTGGGGGTTGGAGGCAGCCCGTGGCTGCCAGCTGTACCTGGCTAGCATACAAAAATATGGCGAAGCCCACGTCATTTTTTTGGTGGGCAAAAAACTTCTGCATGCAGTCCTGGATGGAGTATGCTGAGCCTTGTAGTTCTGCAGCTGCTGTCTGCTCTTCTCCATACAGACAGACAGCAGCTGCAGAACTACAAGGCTCAGCATACTCCATCCAGGACTGTATGCAGAAGTTTTTTGCCCCCTGAAAAAATTATGTGGCTTCGCCATATTTTTGTATGCTAGCCAGGTACAGCAGGCAGGTACGGCTGCCCCCAACCCCCAGTTGCCTATTTGTACCCGGCTGGGAACCAAAAATAAAGGGAAGCCCTTTTTTTATTATTTCATGAATTTCATGAAATAATTAGAAAACAAATGACGTAGGCTTTGCCCCATTTTTGTGTCCAGCCAGGTACAACTAGGCAGCTGGGGATTGGAATCCGCAGCACAGGTTGGCCTGAGCTTTCTGGGCCCCACTGCTGCGATTTGCAGTCTGCAGCCGCCTCAGAAAATGGCATTTTCATAGAAGCGCCATCTTCTGGCGCTGTATCCAACTCTTCCAGCACCTGCCTGCTATACCTGGCTAGCATACAAAAATATGGCGAAGCTCACGTCCTTTTTTTGTAGCTTTTTGGCAAAAAAAAAAAAAAATGCTTCCCTGGATTTTCCATTGCCAGTGAAGGTAACACCAAGCAGTGGGGGTTAGCAGCCAGTAGCTGCTTGGATTACCCTTAGCTAGCAATACAAAAAATGCAGTGGGAGCTAACATATATTTTTTTTAATTATTTATTTAAATAACTAAAAATAAAATGGGCTTCCCTGTATTTTGATTGCTGGACATCACAGTGCTGTAAAAATAAATCTTTAAAAAAATGACGTAGCGCTCCGCGGTATTTTTGATTCTCAGCGCAGATAAAGCAGACAGCTATGGGTTGCCACCCCCATCTGCCTGCCGTTACCTTGGTTGGCAATCAAAATACAGGGAAGCCCATTAATTTTTTCTATTTAAAAAATAGTTAAAAAAAAAAAATTACGTTGGGTCCCCCCATTTTTGATAGCCAGCTAGGGTAAAGCAGACGGCTGTAGCCTGAAAACCACAGCTGGCAGCTTTACCGTGGTTGGGGATCCAATGTGGAGGTCCCCTCAGGCTCTTTTTTATAATTATTTTATAAATATTAATAATTACACAATAAAAGTAGGGGACCCCCCAAATTGGATCACCAGCCAAGGTAAAGCGGACAGCTGTGGTCTGGTATTCTCAGGGTGGGAAGGTCCATAGTTATTGGGCCTTCACAGCCTAAAAATAGCAGGCCGCAGGCACCCCAGACGTGGCGCATCCACTAGATGCGCCAATCCTGGCGCTTCACCCCAGCTCATCCCGTGCCCTGGTGCAGTGGCAAACGGGGTAATAAATCGGGTTGATACTAGCTGTAAAGTCACCTGAGATCAAGCCCAGCAGTTTGTGATGTCATGGCGTCTATTAGATACCCAACATCATAAACTGTCAGTACTAACAAAAACAAAAAATCGACAAAAGAAATTTATTTGAAAAAACAGTCCCCAAAACATTTCCTCTTTCACCAATTTATTGTAAGAAAAAAAATAAAGGGGTCCCACGACGACTCTGGACCGTCTAGAATATGGGGGGGGAGACACTCAGGGAACGTATCCCCCATTTTCTAGGAGTGCGGACCCTTCATGTGAGGAGTGTGGGTGCAATGAATCTGCACTCACTCTCCCCGGGTCCACAGCAGCAGAGTCCATGTCGTAATGGTTGCTACCAAAGCTGCAATGCCCTGCTCATGAGGTAAGGGCATGCCTAATCAGGAGAACTACTGTAGAGGAAGCTCTGCTCACTGGTATATAGGTGCTCAGAGGTAATAATAGATAAAATTAGTGAGTAACCTCGGCACTCTATATCTCCCAGACTAAGTCAGTAAGTCACAACGGATAGTAATGCAAAATCACTCTTTATTGGTCCGTATTAAGAAAATTTTTTTTTCATAAGCATATATGTTTTTGTCCAAAACAAGTTACAAATGACGTTTCGGCCTGAGCCTTCGTCAGATTGGACTTATCTGCATGTAATCATGAAAAATGACAATAATCAGTATCACATAAGAGTGAGAGAACAATAACATAAACTCGAACAATGTAGAGGTACAATTGGGATGCAGCAAAAAAATTGCAGCACAGCAAGAAATGAAACACATGATACAAATGTCATAATACAGTACAAGGACAATATAGTAATGACAAATATGGGGTCAGAGTAGACTTAGACAGCTCTGGTACGAAAGAGATGTCAATCATAAAGTAACATGTGCAGTAGGTGTAGAGCTACACTATGCATGGCAGAGCTAATGGGTAGACCGACCATAGAAAAAGTAGAGAAAAAGTGGAGAAAAAGTGGAGAATAAGTGGAACATAAGAGGAGAAAAAGTGGAGAAAAAGTGGAGAAAAAAGTGGAGAAAAAGTGGAGAAAAAGTGGAGAAAAAGTGGAGAAAAAGTGGAGAAAAAGTGGAGATTAAGAGGAGAAAAAGTGGAGAAAAAAGTGGAGAAAAAGTGGAGAAAAAGTGGAGCATAAGTGGAGAAAAAGTGGAGAAAAAGTGGAGCATAAGAGGAGAAAAAGTGGAGAAAAAAGTGGAGAAAAAGTGGAGAAAAAGTGGAGCATAAGAGGAGAAAAAGTGGAGAAAAAGTGGAGAAAAAGTGGAGCATAAGAGGAGAAAAAGTGGAGAAAAAGTGGAGAAAAAGTGGAGCATAAGAGGAGAAAAAGTGGAGATTAAGAGGAGAAAAAGTGGAGAAAAAGTGGAGCATAAGAGGAGAAAAAGTGGAGAAAAAGTGGAGAAAAAGTGGAGCATAAGAGGAGAAAAAGTGGAGATTAAGAGGAGAAAAAGTGGAGAAAAAGTGGAGAAAAAGTGGAGAAAAAGTGGAGCATAAGAGGAGAAAAAGTGGAGAAAAAGTGGAGAAAAAGTGGAGAAAAAGTGGAGCATAAGAGGAGAAAAAGTGGAGAAAAAGTGGAGAAAAAAGTGGAGAAAAAGTGGAGAAAAAGTGGAGAAAAAGTGGAGAAAAAGTGGAGATTAAGAGGAGAAAAAGTGGAGAAAAAGTGGAGAAAAAGTGGAGCATAAGAGGAGAAAAAGTGGAGAAAAAAGTGGAGAAAAAGTGGAGAAAAAGTGGAGAAAAAGTGGAGAAAAAGTGGAGCATAAGAGGAGAAAAAGTGGAGAAAAAGTGGAGAAAAAAGTGGAGAAAAAGTGGAGTAAAAGTGGAGAAAAAGTGGAGCATAAGAGGAGAAAAAGTGGAGAAAGTGGAGAAAAAAATGGAGATAAAGTGGAGAAAAAGTGGAGAAAAAGTGGAGAATAAGAGGAGAAAAAGTGGAGAAAAAGTGGAGAAAAAGTGGAGAATAAGAGGAGAAAAAGTGGAGAATAAGTGGAGAAAAAAATGGAGAAAAAGTGGAGAAAAAGTGGAGAAAAAGTGGAGCATAAGAGGAGAAAAAGTGGAGAAAAAGTGGAGAAAAAGTGGAGCATAAGAGGAGAAAAAGTGGAGAAAAAAGTGGAGAAAAAGTGGAGAAAAAGTGGAGAAAAAGTGGAGAAAAAGTGGAGAAAAAGTGGAGATTAAGAGGAGAAAAAGTGGAGAAAAAGTGGAGAAAAAAGTGGAGAAAAAGTGGAGAAAAAGTGGAGAAAAAGTGGAGAAAAAGTGGAGAAAAAGTGGAGATTAAGAGGAGAAAAAGTGGAGAAAAAAGTGGAGAAAAAGTGGAGAAAAAGTGGAGCATAAGTGGAGAAAAAGTGGAGAAAAAGTGGAGCATAAGAGGAGAAAAAGTGGAGAAAAAAGTGGAGAAAAAGTGGAGAAAAAGTGGAGCATAAGAGGAGAAAAAGTGGAGAAAAAGTGGAGAAAAAGTGGAGCATAAGAGGAGAAAAAGTGGAGAAAAAGTGGAGAAAAAGTGGAGCATAAGAGGAGAAAAAGTGGAGATTAAGAGGAGAAAAAGTGGAGAAAAAGTGGAGCATAAGAGGAGAAAAAGTGGAGAAAAAGTGGAGAAAAAGTGGAGCATAAGAGGAGAAAAAGTGGAGATTAAGAGGAGAAAAAGTGGAGAAAAAGTGGAGAAAAAGTGGAGAAAAAGTGGAGCATAAGAGGAGAAAAAGTGGAGAAAAAAGTGGAGAAAAAGTGGAGAAAAAGTGGAGAAAAAGTGGAGATTAAGAGGAGAAAAAGTGGAGCATAAGAGGAGAAAAAGTGGAGAAAAAAGTGGAGAAAAAGTGGAGAAAGTGGAGAAAAAAATGGAGATAAAGTGGAGAAAAAGTGGAGAAAAAGTGGAGAATAAGAGGAGAAAAAGTGGAGAAAAAGTGGAGAAAAAGTGGAGAATAAGAGGAGAAAAAGTGGAGAATAAGTGGAGAAAAAAATGGAGAAAAAGTGGAGAAAAAGTGGAGAAAAAGTGGAGCATAAGAGGAGAAAAAGTGGAGAAAAAGTGGAGAAAAAGTGGAGCATAAGAGGAGAAAAAGTGGAGAAAAAAGTGGAGAAAAAGTGGAGAAAAAGTGGAGCATAAGAGGAGAAAAAGTGGAGAAAAAGTGGAGAAAAAGTGGAGCATAAGAGGAGAAAAAGTGGAGAAAAAGTGGAGAAAAAGTGGAGAAAAAGTGGAGCATAAGAGGAGAAAAAGTGGAGAAAAAGTGGAGAAAAAAGTGGAGAAAAAGTGGAGAAAAAGTGGAGAAAAAGTGGAGAAAAAGTGGAGATTAAGAGGAGAAAAAGTGGAGAAAAAGTGGAGAAAAAGTGGAGCATAAGAGGAGAAAAAGTGGAGAAAAAAGTGGAGAAAACGTGGAGAAAAAGTGGAGAAAAAGTGGAGAAAAAGTGGAGCATAAGAGGAGAAAAAGTGGAGAAAAAGTGGAGAAAAAAGTGGAGAAAAAGTGGAGTAAAAGTGGAGAAAAAATGGAGAAAAAGTGGAGAAAAAGTGGAGATTAAGAGGAGAAAAAGTGGAGAAAAAGTGGAGAAAAAGTGGAGCATAAGAGGAGAAAAAGTGGAGAAAAAAGTGGAGAAAACGTGGAGAAAACGTGGAGAAAAAGTGGAGAAAAAGTGGAGAAAGTGGAGAAAAAAATGGAGAAAAAGTGGAGAAAAAGTGGAGAAAAAGTGGAGAATAAGAGGAGAAAAAGTGGAGAAAAAGTGGAGAAAAAGTGGAGAATAAGAGGAGAAAAAGTGGAGAATAAGTGGAGAAAAAAATGGAGAAAAAGTGGAGAAAAAGTGGAGAGAAAGTGGAGAAAAAAATGGAGAAAAAGTGGAACACCCTTTGGTACCTTTCATGTGGCACTAAGGGGTGCTTAGCTTTGTATTTAGCCAAAAAAATGAAAAAAAAATGACATAGGGTTCCCCCTAGTTTTGTAGCCAGCTAGGGTAAAGCAGACGGCTGCAGCCTGCAGACCACAGCTGGCAACCTCACCTTGGCTGGTAATCCAAAACTGAGGGCACCCCACGCTGTTATTTTAAATTAAATAAATAATTAAAAAAAAAAACCACGTAGGGGTCCCCCAAAATTGGATCACCAGCCAAGGTAAAGCAGACAGCTGGGGCCTGATATTCTCAGACTAGGGAGGTCCATGGTTATTGGAATCTCCCCAGCCTAAAAATAGCAGGCCGCAGCCGCCCCAGAAGTGGCGCATCCATTAGATGCGCCAATCCTGGTGCTTCGCCCCAGCTCATCCCGCGCCCTGGTGCGGTGGCAAACGGGGTAATATTTGGGGTTAATACCAGATGTGTAATGTCACCTGGCATCAAGCCCTGGGGTTGGTGAGGTCAGGCGTCTATCAGATACCCGACATCACCAACCCAGTCAGTAATAAAAAAAAATACACGACAAACACATTTTTATTTGAAAAAACACTCCCCAAAACATTCCCTCTTTAACCAATTTATTAGATTGAAAAACAAATCCAGGTGTGGTGTAATCCAAGGGGTTGCCATGACGATCCACACTGTCCCAGTCAATGAAGAGCAGGATGTTCCCCATTGGCTGGGAGAGCAGTGCAGTGACCTGAGCTAACATCAATGGGTCAGCCCAGGTCACTGCAGGGCATGACAAGTGCTGCTGTCAGTGAGGTACATTACCTGCGCTGATCTCCAGCACTGCCGACAGCCCCTGTCACTGAGGTCAATGACCGGCGCCTTCACATCAAGTATCGCGAGAGGTCCGTGACGTCACCGCCAGTGTCAGTCTCGGGTCGGAAGCGAGAGGTGATGTGACAAGCGGCGGCCATGGAGGACAGTGACAGCGCTGAGGTCGGGATGGCGGGACTTCATCACCGCAGGTAAGCCGAGCGAGCGAGCGAGCGAGCGAGGCGGGCGGGCGGGCGGGCGGGCGGGGGGGGGGGGGTGGATGTGTGTGTGTGTGTGTGTGTGTTTGTGTATGTGTATGTATGTGTACATGCCGCGGGCAGGAGGGGGTGGAGCGAGCTGAGCGGGAAAGTGTGGGCTTCCTGCACGTAACTAAGATAAACATCGGGTTACTAACCAAAGCGCTTTGCTTGGATACCCGATGTTTATCTTGGTTACCAGCTTGTGGCAGGCTGCCAGCGATGGCTCCTGCTCACTGTAGCTGTAAAAAGCCCTGCTTTTTGCTGCTAGAACCGTTCTCGAACGTATCTAGAACTATCGAGCTTTTAGCAAAAAGCTCGAGTTCTAGTTCGATCTCGAACAGCCCAAAAATCACTCGAGCCGCGAACTGGAGAACCACGAACCACGAACCGCGCTCAACTCTAATTAGGAGTAGAGTTGAGCGCGGTTCGTGGTTCGTGGTTCTCCAGTTCGCGGCTCGAGTGATTTTGGGGCATGTTCTAGATCGAACTAGAACTCGAGCTTTTTGCAAAAGCTCGGTAGTTCTAGAAACGTTCGAGAACGGTTCTAGCAGCCAAAAAACAGCTAAATCATAGCTTGGTTTCTGCTGTAATAGTGTAAGTCACTCTGTGAATCAAACTATTATCACATTTCAGTGTATAGTGTGCGTGAACAGCGCCTTCAGATCACTGCTGTTTCTATAATGGCGATCGCCATTTTTTTTTTTTTTTTTTCTTGTCTTCCTTCCCTAAGTGCGCGCGTCTTGTGGGGCGGGCCAGCATGTCAGCCAATCCCAGACACACACACAGCTAAGTGGACTTTGAGCCAGAGAAGCAACGGCATGTGTGATAGGATCTGCATGTCACATGTCCCTGCATTATAAAACCGGACATTTTCTTCACGGACGCCATTATCTGCCTTCTGCGTCTTTGGTGTCAGACATCACTGTCGCAGCTCCGTCTTCCTGAGTCCTATAGCCGATACAGCTGTATGCGCTGCATACACAGCGTTAGACAGCTTAGGGAGAGCACTTTATAGCAGTCCTTTTAAGGGCTCCAACCGGCAGGGTCAGAGAGCCATAGGTGACAGGTCCTGCAAACAGCAACAGCGTCTGTGTAGCCCAGGTCAGGGATTTCCTACCTGCATTTCACCATTAGGAGGGAATAGAAAGGCAGGCTTCCATTCCTCTACCCAGAGCACCACAATCCTGCCACTGTACCCTCTTGTCCTCTGCACACAGCAACTGATAACTAAGCCATTATACTAGCAAACACTCAGTGTACCTAGTGGCATCCTATACGTGGCTATTGGACTTTGCTATAGTCCCACTAGTGCAAAGACATTTGCAGAGCGCGTCTGCCTGCATTGCACACTACAACTCATTCTAAACAAGCCATTATACTAGCAAACACTCAGTGTACCTAGTGGCATCCTATACGTGGCTATTGGACTTTGCTATAGTCCCACTAGTGCAAAGACATTTGCAGAGCGCGTCTGCCTGCGTTGCACACTACAACTCATTCTAACCAAGCCATTATACTAGCAAACACTCAGTGTACCTAGTGGCATCCTATACGTGGCTATTGGACTTTGCTATAGTCCCACTAGTGCAAAGACATTTGCAGAGCGCGTCTGCCTGCGTTGCACACTACAACTCATTCTAACCAAGCCATTATACTAGCAAACACTCAGTGTACCTAGTGGCATCCTATACGTGGCTATTGGACTTTGCTATAGTCCCACTAGTGCAAAGACATTTGCAGAGCGCGTCTGCCTGCGTTGCACACTACAACTCATTCTAACCAAGCCATTATACTAGCAAACACTCAGTGTACCTAGTGGCATCCTATACGTGGCTATTGGACTTTGCTATAGTCCCACTAGTGCAAAGACATTTGCAGAGCGCGTCTGCCTGCGTTGCACACTACAACTCATTCTAACCAAGCCATTATACTAGCAAACACTCAGTGTACCTAGTGGCATCCTATACGTGGCTATTGGACTTTGCTATAGTCCCACTAGTGCAAAGACATTTGCAGAGCGCGTCTGCCTGCGTTGCACACTACAACTCATTCTAACCAAGCCATTATACTAGCAAACACTCAGTGTACCTAGTGGCATCCTATACGTGGCTATTGGACTTTGCTATAGTCCCACTAGTGCAAAGACATTTGCAGAGCGCGTCTGCCTGCGTTGCACACTACAACTCATTCTAACCAAGCCATTATACTAGCAAACACTCAGTGTACCTAGTGGCATCCTATACGTGGCTATTGGACTTTGCTATAGTCCCACTAGTGCAAAGACATTTGCAGAGCGCGTCTGCCTGCGTTGCACACTACAACTCATTCTAACCAAGCCATTATACTAGCAAACACTCAGTGTACCTAGTGGCATCCTATACGTGGCTATTGGACTTTGCTATAGTCCCACTAGTGCAAAGACATTTGCAGAGCGCGTCTGCCTGCGTTGCACACTACAACTCATTCTAACCAAGCCATTATACTAGCAAACACTCAGTGTACCTAGTGGCATCCTATACGTGGCTATTGGACTTTGCTATAGTCCCACTAGTGCAAAGACATTTGCAGAGCGCGTCTGCCTGCGTTGCACACTACAACTCATTCTAACCAAGCCATTATACTAGCAAACACTCAGTGTACCTAGTGGCATCCTATACGTGGCTATTGGACTTTGCTATAGTCCCACTAGTGCAAAGACATTTGCAGAGCGCGTCTGCCTGCGTTGCACACTACAACTCATTCTAACCAAGCCATTATACTAGCAAACACTCAGTGTACCTAGTGGCATCCTATACGTGGCTATTGGACTTTGCTATAGTCCCACTAGTGCAAAGACATTTGCAGAGCGCGTCTGCCTGCGTTGCACACTACAACTCATTCTAACCAAGCCATTATACTAGCAAACACTCAGTGTACCTAGTGGCATCCTATACGTGGCTATTGGACTTTGCTATAGTCCCACTAGTGCAAAGACATTTGCAGAGCGCGTCTGCCTGCGTTGCACACTACAACTCATTCTAACCAAGCCATTATACTAGCAAACACTCAGTGTACCTAGTGGCATCCTATACGTGGCTATTGGACTTTGCTATAGTCCCACTAGTGCAAAGACATTTGCAGAGCGCGTCTGCCTGCGTTGCACACTACAACTCATTCTAACCAAGCCATTATACTAGCAAACACTCAGTGTACCTAGTGGCATCCTATACGTGGCTATTGGACTTTGCTATAGTCCCACTAGTGCAAAGACATTTGCAGAGCGCGTCTGCCTGCGTTGCACACTACAACTCATTCTAACCAAGCCATTATACTAGCAAACACTCAGTGTACCTAGTGGCATCCTATACGTGGCTATTGGACTTTGCTATAGTCCCACTAGTGCAAAGACATTTGCAGAGCGCGTCTGCCTGCGTTGCACACTACAACTCATTCTAACCAAGCCATTATACTAGCAAACACTCAGTGTACCTAGTGGCATCCTATACGTGGCTATTGGACTTTGCTATAGTCCCACTAGTGCAAAGACATTTGCAGAGCGCGTCTGCCTGCGTTGCACACTACAACTCATTCTAACCAAGCCATTATACTAGCAAACACTCAGTGTACCTAGTGGCATCCTATACGTGGCTATTGGACTTTGCTATAGTCCCACTAGTGCAAAGACATTTGCAGAGCGCGTCTGCCTGCGTTGCACACTACAACTCATTCTAACCAAGCCATTATACTAGCAAACACTCAGTGTACCTAGTGGCATCCTATACGTGGCTATTGGACTTTGCTATAGTCCCACTAGTGCAAAGACATTTGCAGAGCGCGTCTGCCTGCGTTGCACACTACAACTCATTCTAACCAAGCCATTATACTAGCAAACACTCAGTGTACCTAGTGGCATCCTATACGTGGCTATTGGACTTTGCTATAGTCCCACTAGTGCAAAGACATTTGCAGAGCGCGTCTGCCTGCGTTGCACACTACAACTCATTCTAACCAAGCCATTATACTAGCAAACACTCAGTGTACCTAGTGGCATCCTATACGTGGCTATTGGACTTTGCTATAGTCCCACTAGTGCAAAGACATTTGCAGAGCGCGTCTGCCTGCGTTGCACACTACAACTCATTCTAACCAAGCCATTATACTAGCAAACACTCAGTGTACCTAGTGGCATCCTATACGTGGCTATTGGACTTTGCTATAGTCCCACTAGTGCAAAGACATTTGCAGAGCGCGTCTGCCTGCGTTGCACACTACAACTCATTCTAACCAAGCCATTATACTAGCAAACACTCAGTGTACCTAGTGGCATCCTATACGTGGCTATTGGACTTTGCTATAGTCCCACTAGTGCAAAGACATTTGCAGAGCGCGTCTGCCTGCGTTGCACACTACAACTCATTCTAACCAAGCCATTATACTAGCAAACACTCAGTGTACCTAGTGGCATCCTATACGTGGCTATTGGACTTTGCTATAGTCCCACTAGTGCAAAGACATTTGCAGCACGTCTGCCTGCGTTGCACACTCCAACTAATTATAACTAAGTTGCATTGTCAGGGATATTTATTCTTTATTATTCTGCTGTTAATAAAGCTAGACCACCACTGCAATCTTCACCACCTCTCAATTTTTACTACCACATTTTCAGTCCACAATCTTGTCGCAATCAACATGAGTGGCAAAATGACAGATGCTGGTGGAAAGGGGAAGAGGCGTGGTGTAAAAGGCAAAAAAGGTTTTGTCCGTGGGGAAGGTGGCAAAGCTCCATTATCATCTGCTGAAGATAGACCATCTACCAGCAAAAGTAAGATGTCTACTACTTACCGTGGACAATCCGATGTGCTCCCTTTGTTACGGACACGAACAACAGGAACAAAGGTAGATGATGGGCAAAAAAGGAAAATGCTTGAATGGATCTCAAGTGGTCCAACAAGTGCCCTCTCTGCCACTTCAAGTACCGCATCCAAAAAACACCAGTCCTCTGAGTTGTCATCCCAATCAAACTTGCTTTCTCCCAGCTCTGAAGTCTCCATCAGCCCTGCACAGTATGGTGGAACTGAGATGGCTGAGTCTGCAGAGCTGTTCAGTCACACTATAGCCTGGGAATCAGAGGTCTGCTCCCAAGCTACAGTGAGTACAGAACAGGAAATGGTCTGCAGTGATGCCCAGAACCTTTGTGACTCAGATTCAGGCCGTGAGGACCAAGTTTCTGAGCATAATGTTGACCCTTTGTCACAAACTGTAACACCTGTGGTTATAGACAATGAGGAACATACTGATGAAGATGAGACGCAGATACCCGATTGGGATGACAACTTAAATATTCGTTCAGGGCAAGAAGAGGCTCGGTCTGAGGGGGAGGGGAGTGCAAACACAACAATTGATGATGACGTTCTAGATCCCACCTACTGTCAACCCCCAGTCAGGCACTCGAGGAGGTCAACAGAGGCGGTGGAGGAGGATGCAACCGACGACGAAGTTACCTTGCGCCTTCCTGGACAGAGTCGGAGCACTGGTAGCACGTCTACAACTGCATCCTCAGCCACCACTCTGCCTATGAGCATTATTCGTGGTGGATCAACAGGTCGCATGGCCTCTAAGCCTTGCCTAGCCTGGTCCTTTTTTCACATCGAAAAAGATCGCCCAACTCATGTGATATGTAACATTTGTCATGATTCTGTTAGTAGAGGTCAAAACCTCAGCAGTTTGACAACTTCTTCCATGAATCGTCACATGACTAAATATCATAAGTCCCGGTGGGAAGCTCACCGTGCTGCAATGCGGCCTAGTGGAGCGAACCATCCACCGCCCGCCCCTTCCACTGCATCCGCGCGCTCTTCATCTTCTAGGACTGTGGGGACAGCTGCCACACCTGTTTTTCCACGCAAAACTTCCACCACTGTAACCGCAACAGGCAGTTTGCTTGTAAGGTCGTCAGTTGGTTTGGAAGGGGAAACAAGTGAGTGTGTACAGCTCTCTCAGACATCGATAGCACCAACGTTGGATGAAGGCAACATCATGTCTCCGCCTGCACTTTCCTCACAAACCTGCATTTTTCCAGGGACACCCTACTCAACACCGTCTACACACAGCAGCCAGATCTCTGTCCCTCAGATGTGGTCAAATAAAAGGCCACTTCCTCCGACCCATGACAAAGCTAAGAGGTTGACTCTATCCCTCTGTAAGCTGTTGGCTACCGAAATGCTGCCTTTCCGCCTAGTGGACACACAGGATTTTAGAGACCTTATGTCTGTCGCTGTGCCCCAGTACCAGATGCCTAGTCGCCACTACTTCTCTAAGAAAGGTGTGCCCGCGCTACACCAGCATGTCGCACACAACATCACCGCTTCCTTGAGAAACTCTGTGTGTGAACGGGTGCATTTCACCACCGATACTTGGACCAGTAAGCATGGACAGGGACGTTACATGTCGCTGACTGGGCACTGGGTAACTATGGTGATAGATGGTGAAGGGTCTGCTGCACAAGTCTTGCCGTCCCCACGACTTGTGTGTCAATCCTCTGTCTGTCCAAGTTCCGCCACTGCTTCTGCATCCTCCACCTCATCTGGGTCCTCCACCTCCGCCCCAAGCCTGCCTGGTCAGGCCACCAGCGTTCTCACTGCGCAGAAGGAATCACGCACCCCCTCATTACTATGCTGGCAGCAGAGCGCAACGGCATCAGGCGGTCTTTAGCTTGACATGTCTTGGTAATAAGAGTCACACAGCTGAGGAGTTGTGGTCAGCTTTGCGGTCCGAGTTTAATAAATGGTTGTCTCCACTCAAACTGCAGCCTGGTAAGGCCGTGTGCGACAATGCTGCAAACCTGGGTGCGGCACTTCGCCTGGGCAAGGTGACACACGTACCTTGTATGGCTCACGTGTTGAACCTTGTCGTGCAGCAATTTTTAACACACTATCCCGGCCTAGATGGCCTTCTGAACAGGGCACGAAAACTGTCAGCTCACTTCCGCCGTTCAAGCGCCGCAGCAGAGCGACTTGCATCGCTCCAGAAGTCTTTCGGCCTGCCGGTTCATCGCCTGAAATGCGATGTGGCGACACGCTGGAATTCAACTCTCCACATGTTACAGCGACTGTGGCAGCACCGCAGAGCCCTGGTGCAATACGTCATGACGTATAGCCTGGGCCAACGAGATGCAGAGGTGGGGCAGATCACCCTGATGGAGTGGTCTCAGATCAAGGACCTATGCACCCTTCTGCACAGTTTCGACATGGCGACGAATATGTTTAGCTCTGACAATGCCATTATCAGCATGACGATTCCAGTCATTTACATGCTGGAGCACACGCTAAACACTATTCGGAGTCAGGGGGTGGGACAACATGAAGGGGAGGAACTACAGGAGGATTCATATGCGCAAGGGACAACAACATCACGAAGGTCCAGACGTTCATCATCACCAACGCAGCAGGCATGGGACCATGGGGGACAGGGATCGACAAGGGCGCATAGTAGCAGGCGAAATGTTGAGCAAGGTGCAGGAGAACATGAAGAAATGGAGGACGAACTGTCCATGGACATGGAAGACTCAGCGGATGAGGGAGACCTTGGTCAAATTTCAGTTGAAAGAGGTTGGGGTCAGATGTCAGAGGAAGAAAGAACGGGTAGCACCTCTATGCCACAAACACAGCATGGACTTGGTCCGCATGGCTGCGCAAGACACATGAGTGCCTTTTTGTTGCACTACCTCCAACATGACAGTCGTATTGTCAAAATTAGAAGTGATGATGACTACTGGATTGCCACACTATTAGATCCCCGGTACAAGTCCAAATTTTGTGACATAATTCCAGCCATAGAAAGGGACGCACGTATGCAGGAGTATCAGCAGAAGCTGTTACTAGATCTTAGCTCGGCTTTTCCACCAAACAACCGTGCAGGTGCAGGGAGTGAATCTCCCAGTTGTAACTTGACAAACATGGGACGGTCTCGTCATCTTCAACAGTCTACCCGTACCAGTAGGACCTTTTCTGGTGCCGGTAACAGCAATTTTATGGAATCTTTTCATAATTTTTTTAGACCCTCTTTTGCAAGGCCACCAGAGACAACAAGTCTGACACATACTCAACGGCTGGAGAGGATGATACAGGAGTATCTCCAAATGAACATCGATGCCATGACTGTGCAACTGGAGCCTTGCTCCTTTTGGGCTTCAAACATAGAAAAATGGCCAGAGCTCTCCAGTTACGCCTTGGAGATTTTGTCGTGTCCAGCTGCCAGCGTTGTCTCTGAACGTGTATTCAGTGCTGCTGGGTGTGTGCTGACAGATAAGCGCACGCGTCTGTCCAGTGACAATGTGGACAGACTGACGTTCATCAAAATGAACAAGTCATGGATCCAGAAGGAATTTACTACCCCTGTGTCATCCTGGGGAGAGTAAATGCTTGTGGATTTGGAATGTGCTTGATGCAAATCAAAACATCCTGTTTGCAACTAGGGCCCAAGTGCTGCCACTGATGTGGTGGGTGTCTGTGTGGCCCAATTTTTGGAAAAAAGGGAGACTCCGCTTGGAGTAACCCTTGCTTGCTGTGTTTTTAAAAGAAGCCAAGATGAACAGAGCTGGGATCAGGAAAGACTTTGCTACCTACCCCGGTGTCATCCTGGGGACGGATAAGAATAGCGTATTTTTGAATGTGCTTGATGCAAATCAAAACATCCTGTTTGCAACTAGGGCCCAAGTGCTGCCACTGATGTGGTGGGTGTCTGTGTGGCCCAATTTTTGGAAAAAAGGGAGACTCCGCTTGGAGTAACCCTTGCTTGCTGTGTTTTTAAAAGAAGCCAAGATGAACAGAGCTGGGATCAGGAAAGACTTTGCTACCTACCCCGGTGTCATCCTGGGGACGGCTAAGAATAGCGTATTTTTGAATGTGCTTGATGCAAATCAAAACATCCTGTTTGCAACTAGGGCCCAAGTGCTGCCACTGATGGGGTGGGTGTCTGTGTGGCCCAATTTTTGGAAAAAAGGGAGACTCCGCTTGGAGTAACCCTTGCTTGCTGTGTTTTTAAAAGAAGCCAAGATGAACAGAGCTGGGATCAGGAAAGACTTTGCTACCTACCCCGGTGTCATCCTGGGGACGGATAAGAATAGCGTATTTTTGAATGTGCTTGATGCAAATCAAAACATCCTGTTTGCAACTAGGGCCCAAGTGCTGCCACTGATGTGGTGGGTGTCTGTGTGGCCCAATTTTTGGAAAAAAGGGAGACTCCGCTTGGAGTAACCCTTGCTTGCTGTGTTTTTAAAAGAAGCCAAGATGAACAGAGCTGGGATCAGGAAAGACTTTGCTACCTACCCCGGTGTCATCCTGGGGACGGATAAGAATAGCGTATTTTTGAATGTGCTTGATGCAAATCAAAACATCCTGTTTGCAACTAGGGCCCAAGTGCTGCCACTGATGTGGTGGGTGTCTGTGTGGCCCAATTTTTGGAAAAAAGGGAGACTCCGCTTGGAGTAACCCTTGCTTGCTGTGTTTTTAAAAGAAGCCAAGATGAACAGAGCTGGGATCAGGAAAGACTTTGCTACCTACCCCGGTGTCATCCTGGGGACGGCTAAGAATAGCGTATTTTTGAATGTGCTTGATGCAAATCAAAACATCCTGTTTGCAACTAGGGCCCAAGTGCTGCCACTGATGGGGTGGGTGTCTGTGTGGCCCAATTTTTGGAAAAAAGGGAGACTCCGCTTGGAGTAACCCTTGCTTGCTGTGTTTTTAAAAGAAGCCAAGATGAACAGAGCTGGGATCAGGAAAGACTTTGCTACCTACCCCGGTGTCATCCTGGGGACGGCTAAGAATAGCGTATTTTTGAATGTGCTTGATGCAAATCAAAACATCCTGTTTGCAACTAGGGCCGAAGTGCTGCCACTGATGGGGTGGGTGTCTGTGTGGCCCAATTTTTGGAAAAAAGGGAGACTCCGCTTGGAGTAACCCTTGCTTGCTGTGTTTTTAAAAGAAGCCAAGATGAACAGAGCTGGGATCAGGAAAGACTTTGCTACCTACCCCGGTGTCATCCTGGGGACGGATAAGAATGGCGTATTTTTGAATGTGCTTGATGCAAATCAAAACATCCTGTTTGCAACTAGGGCCCAAGTGCTGCCACTGATGGGGTGGGTGTCTGTGTGGCCCAATTTTTGGAAAAAAGGGAGACTCCGCTTGGAGTAACCCTTGCTTGCTGTGTTTTTAAAAGAAGCCAAGATGAACAGAGCTGGGATCAGGAAAGACTTTGCTACCTACCCCGGTGTCATCCTGGGGACGGATAAGAATAGCGTATTTTTGAATGTGCTTGATGCAAATCAAAACATCCTGTTTGCAACTAGGGCCCAAGTGCTGCCACTGATGTGGTGGGTGTCTGTGTGGCCCAATTTTTGGAAAAAAGGGAGACTCCGCTTGGAGTAACCCTTGCTTGCTGTGTTTTTAAAAGAAGCCAAGATGAACAGAGCTGGGATCAGGAAAGACTTTGCTACCTACCCCGGTGTCATCCTGGGGACGGATAAGAATAGCGTATTTTTGAATGTGCTTGATGCAAATCAAAACATCCTGTTTGCAACTAGGGCCCAAGTGCTGCCACTGATGTGGTGGGTGTCTGTGTGGCCCAATTTTTGGAAAAAAGGGAGACTCCGCTTGGAGTAACCCTTGCTTGCTGTGTTTTTAAAAGAAGCCAAGATGAACAGAGCTGGGATCAGGAAAGACTTTGCTACCTACCCCGGTGTCATCCTGGGGACGGCTAAGAATAGCGTATTTTTGAATGTGCTTGATGCAAATCAAAACATCCTGTTTGCAACTAGGGCCCAAGTGCTGCCACTGATGGGGTGGGTGTCTGTGTGGCCCAATTTTTGGAAAAAAGGGAGACTCCGCTTGGAGTAACCCTTGCTTGCTGTGTTTTTAAAAGAAGCCAAGATGAACAGAGCTGGGATCAGGAAAGACTTTGCTACCTACCCCGGTGTCATCCTGGGGACGGATAAGAATAGCGTATTTTTGAATGTGCTTGATGCAAATCAAAACATCTGTTTGCAACTAGGGCCCAAGTGCTGCCACTGATGTGGTGGGTGTCTGTGTGGCCCAATTTTTGGAAAAAAGGGAGACTCCGCTTGGAGTAACCCTTGCTTGCTGTGTTTTTAAAAGAAGCCAAGATGAACAGAGCTGGGATCAGGAAAGACTTTGCTACCTACCCCGGTGTCATCCTGGGGACGGATAAGAATAGCGTATTTTTGAATGTGCTTGATGCAAATCAAAACATCCTGTTTGCAACTAGGGCCCAAGTGCTGCCACTGATGTGGTGGGTGTCTGTGTGGCCCAATTTTTGGAAAAAAGGGAGACTCCGCTTGGAGTAACCCTTGCTTGCTGTGTTTTTAAAAGAAGCCAAGATGAACAGAGCTGGGATCAGGAAAGACTTTGCTACCTACCCCGGTGTCATCCTGGGGACGGCTAAGAATAGCGTATTTTTGAATGTGCTTGATGCAAATCAAAACATCCTGTTTGCAACTAGGGCCCAAGTGCTGCCACTGATGGGGTGGGTGTCTGTGTGGCCCAATTTTTGGAAAAAAGGGAGACTCCGCTTGGAGTAACCCTTGCTTGCTGTGTTTTTAAAAGAAGCCAAGATGAACAGAGCTGGGATCAGGAAAGACTTTGCTACCTACCCCGGTGTCATCCTGGGGACGGCTAAGAATAGCGTATTTTTGAATGTGCTTGATGCAAATCAAAACATCCTGTTTGCAACTAGGGCCGAAGTGCTGCCACTGATGGGGTGGGTGTCTGTGTGGCCCAATTTTTGGAAAAAAGGGAGACTCCGCTTGGAGTAACCCTTGCTTGCTGTGTTTTTAAAAGAAGCCAAGATGAACAGAGCTGGGATCAGGAAAGACTTTGCTACCTACCCCGGTGTCATCCTGGGGACGGATAAGAATGGCGTATTTTTGAATGTGCTTGATGCAAATCAAAACATCCTGTTTGCAACTAGGGCCCAAGTGCTGCCACTGATGGGGTGGGTGTCTGTGTGGCCCAATTTTTGGAAAAAAGGGAGACTCCGCTTGGAGTAACCCTTGCTTGCTGTGTTTTTAAAAGAAGCCAAGATGAACAGAGCTGGGATCAGGAAAGACTTTGCTACCTACCCCGGTGTCATCCTGGGGACGGATAAGAATAGCGTATTTTTGAATGTGCTTGATGCAAATCAAAACATCCTGTTTGCAACTAGGGCCCAAGTGCTGCCACTGATGTGGTGGGTGTCTGTGTGGCCCAATTTTTGGAAAAAAGGGAGACTCCGCTTGGAGTAACCCTTGCTTGCTGTGTTTTTAAAAGAAGCCAAGATGAACAGAGCTGGGATCAGGAAAGACTTTGCTACCTACCCCGGTGTCATCCTGGGGACGGATAAGAATAGCGTATTTTTGAATGTGCTTGATGCAAATCAAAACATCCTGTTTGCAACTAGGGCCCAAGTGCTGCCACTGATGTGGTGGGTGTCTGTGTGGCCCAATTTTTGGAAAAAAGGGAGACTCCGCTTGGAGTAACCCTTGCTTGCTGTGTTTTTAAAAGAAGCCAAGATGAACAGAGCTGGGATCAGGAAAGACTTTGCTACCTACCCCGGTGTCATCCTGGGGACGGCTAAGAATAGCGTATTTTTGAATGTGCTTGATGCAAATCAAAACATCCTGTTTGCAACTAGGGCCCAAGTGCTGCCACTGATGGGGTGGGTGTCTGTGTGGCCCAATTTTTGGAAAAAAGGGAGACTCCGCTTGGAGTAACCCTTGCTTGCTGTGTTTTTAAAAGAAGCCAAGATGAACAGAGCTGGGATCAGGAAAGACTTTGCTACCTACCCCGGTGTCATCCTGGGGACGGATAAGAATAGCGTATTTTTGAATGTGCTTGATGCAAATCAAAACATCCTGTTTGCAACTAGGGCCCAAGTGCTGCCACTGATGTGGTGGGTGTCTGTGTGGCCCAATTTTTGGAAAAAAGGGAGACTCCGCTTGGAGTAACCCTTGCTTGCTGTGTTTTTAAAAGAAGCCAAGATGAACAGAGCTGGGATCAGGAAAGACTTTGCTACCTACCCCGGTGTCATCCTGGGGACGGATAAGAATAGCGTATTTTTGAATGTGCTTGATGCAAATCAAAACATCCTGTTTGCAACTAGGGCCCAAGTGCTGCCACTGATGTGGTGGGTGTCTGTGTGGCCCAATTTTTGGAAAAAAGGGAGACTCCGCTTGGAGTAACCCTTGCTTGCTGTGTTTTTAAAAGAAGCCAAGATGAACAGAGCTGGGATCAGGAAAGACTTTGCTACCTACCCCGGTGTCATCCTGGGGACGGCTAAGAATAGCGTATTTTTGAATGTGCTTGATGCAAATCAAAACATCCTGTTTGCAACTAGGGCCCAAGTGCTGCCACTGATGGGGTGGGTGTCTGTGTGGCCCAATTTTTGGAAAAAAGGGAGACTCCGCTTGGAGTAACCCTTGCTTGCTGTGTTTTTAAAAGAAGCCAAGATGAACAGAGCTGGGATCAGGAAAGACTTTGCTACCTACCCCGGTGTCATCCTGGGGACGGATAAGAATAGCGTATTTTTGAATGTGCTTGATGCAAATCAAAACATCCTGTTTGCAACTAGGGCCCAAGTGCTGCCACTGATGTGGTGGGTGTCTGTGTGGCCCAATTTTTGGAAAAAAGGGAGACTCCGCTTGGAGTAACCCTTGCTTGCTGTGTTTTTAAAAGAAGCCAAGATGAACAGAGCTGGGATCAGGAAAGACTTTGCTACCTACCCCGGTGTCATCCTGGGGACGGCTAAGAATAGCGTATTTTTGAATGTGCTTGATGCAAATCAAAACATCCTGTTTGCAACTAGGGCCCAAGTGCTGCCACTGATGGGGTGGGTGTCTGTGTGGCCCAATTTTTGGAAAAAAGGGAGACTCCGCTTGGAGTAACCCTTGCTTGCTGTGTTTTTAAAAGAAGCCAAGATGAACAGAGCTGGGATCAGGAAAGACTTTGCTACCTACCCCGGTGTCATCCTGGGGACGGCTAAGAATAGCGTATTTTTGAATGTGCTTGATGCAAATCAAAACATCCTGTTTGCAACTAGGGCCGAAGTGCTGCCACTGATGGGGTGGGTGTCTGTGTGGCCAGATTTTTGGAAAAAAGGGAGACTCCGCTTGGAGTAACCCTTGCTTGCTGTGTTTTTAAAAGAAGCCAAGATGAACAGAGCTGGGATCAGGAAAGACTTTGCTACCTACCCCGGTGTCATCCTGGGGACGGATAAGAATGGCGTATTTTTGAATGTGCTTGATGCAAATCAAAACATCCTGTTTGCAACTAGGGCCCAAGTGCTGCCACTGATGGGGTGGGTGTCTGTGTGGCCCAATTTTTGGAAAAAAGGGAGACTCCGCTTGGAGTAACCCTTGCTTGCTGTGTTTTTAAAAGAAGCCAAGATGAACAGAGCTGGGATCAGGAAAGACTTTGCTACCTACCCCGGTGTCATCCTGGGGACGGATAAGAATAGCGTATTTTTGAATGTGCTTGATGCAAATCAAAACATCCTGTTTGCAACTAGGGCCCAAGTGCTGCCACTGATGTGGTGGGTGTCTGTGTGGCCCAATTTTTGGAAAAAAGGGAGACTCCGCTTGGAGTAACCCTTGCTTGCTGTGTTTTTAAAAGAAGCCAAGATGAACAGAGCTGGGATCAGGAAAGACTTTGCTACCTACCCCGGTGTCATCCTGGGGACGGATAAGAATAGCGTATTTTTGAATGTGCTTGATGCAAATCAAAACATCCTGTTTGCAACTAGGGCCCAAGTGCTGCCACTGATGTGGTGGGTGTCTGTGTGGCCCAATTTTTGGAAAAAAGGGAGACTCCGCTTGGAGTAACCCTTGCTTGCTGTGTTTTTAAAAGAAGCCAAGATGAACAGAGCTGGGATCAGGAAAGACTTTGCTACCTACCCCGGTGTCATCCTGGGGACGGCTAAGAATAGCGTATTTTTGAATGTGCTTGATGCAAATCAAAACATCCTGTTTGCAACTAGGGCCCAAGTGCTGCCACTGATGGGGTGGGTGTCTGTGTGGCCCAATTTTTGGAAAAAAGGGAGACTCCGCTTGGAGTAACCCTTGCTTGCTGTGTTTTTAAAAGAAGCCAAGATGAACAGAGCTGGGATCAGGAAAGACTTTGCTACCTACCCCGGTGTCATCCTGGGGACGGATAAGAATAGCGTATTTTTGAATGTGCTTGATGCAAATCAAAACATCCTGTTTGCAACTAGGGCCCAAGTGCTGCCACTGATGTGGTGGGTGTCTGTGTGGCCCAATTTTTGGAAAAAAGGGAGACTCCGCTTG
Organism: Anomaloglossus baeobatrachus; assembly: GCF_048569485.1. NCBI lineage: Eukaryota > Metazoa > Chordata > Amphibia > Anura > Aromobatidae > Anomaloglossus > Anomaloglossus baeobatrachus. The sequence goes on from NC_134362.1 coordinate 80,550,990, forward strand.
GAGTAACCCTTGCTTGCTGTGTTTTTAAAAGAAGCCAAGATGAACAGAGCTGGGATCAGGAAAGACTTTGCTACCTACCCCGGTGTCATCCTGGGGACGGATAAGAATAGCGTATTTTTGAATGTGCTTGATGCAAATCAAAACATCCTGTTTGCAACTAGGGCCCAAGTGCTGCCACTGATGTGGTGGGTGTCTGTGTGGCCCAATTTTTGGAAAAAAGGGAGACTCCGCTTGGAGTAACCCTTGCTTGCTGTGTTTTTAAAAGAAGCCAAGATGAACAGAGCTGGGATCAGGAAAGACTTTGCTACCTACCCCGGTGTCATCCTGGGGACGGCTAAGAATAGCGTATTTTTGAATGTGCTTGATGCAAATCAAAACATCCTGTTTGCAACTAGGGCCCAAGTGCTGCCACTGATGGGGTGGGTGTCTGTGTGGCCCAATTTTTGGAAAAAAGGGAGACTCCGCTTGGAGTAACCCTTGCTTGCTGTGTTTTTAAAAGAAGCCAAGATGAACAGAGCTGGGATCAGGAAAGACTTTGCTACCTACCCCGGTGTCATCCTGGGGACGGATAAGAATAGCGTATTTTTGAATGTGCTTGATGCAAATCAAAACATCCTGTTTGCAACTAGGGCCCAAGTGCTGCCACTGATGTGGTGGGTGTCTGTGTGGCCCAATTTTTGGAAAAAAGGGAGACTCCGCTTGGAGTAACCCTTGCTTGCTGTGTTTTTAAAAGAAGCCAAGATGAACAGAGCTGGGATCAGGAAAGACTTTGCTACCTACCCCGGTGTCATCCTGGGGACGGCTAAGAATAGCGTATTTTTGAATGTGCTTGATGCAAATCAAAACATCCTGTTTGCAACTAGGGCCCAAGTGCTGCCACTGATGGGGTGGGTGTCTGTGTGGCCCAATTTTTGGAAAAAAGGGAGACTCCGCTTGGAGTAACCCTTGCTTGCTGTGTTTTTAAAAGAAGCCAAGATGAACAGAGCTGGGATCAGGAAAGACTTTGCTACCTACCCCGGTGTCATCCTGGGGACGGCTAAGAATAGCGTATTTTTGAATGTGCTTGATGCAAATCAAAACATCCTGTTTGCAACTAGGGCCGAAGTGCTGCCACTGATGGGGTGGGTGTCTGTGTGGCCCAATTTTTGGAAAAAAGGGAGACTCCGCTTGGAGTAACCCTTGCTTGCTGTGTTTTTAAAAGAAGCCAAGATGAACAGAGCTGGGATCAGGAAAGACTTTGCTACCTACCCCGGTGTCATCCTGGGGACGGATAAGAATGGCGTATTTTTGAATGTGCTTGATGCAAATCTAGCTGTGAAGTGTACAACTGGGGCACAACTGCTGCCACTGAATGGGTGGGTGTGTGTGGGGCCCAATTTTTGGAAAAAAGGGGAGACTCCGCTTGGAGTAACCCTTGCTTACATTGTTTTTAAAAGAAGCCAAGATGAACAAGTCATGGGTCAGCAAAGACTTTGCTACCTACCCCAGTGTCATCCTGGGGACGGCTAAGAATAGCGTATTTTTGAATGTGCTTGATGCAAATCAAAACATCCTGTTTGCAACTAGGGCCCAAGTGCTGCCACTGATGGGGTGGGTGTCTGTGTGGCCCAATTTTTGGAAAAAAGGGAGACTCCGCTTGGAGTAACCCTTGCTTGCTGTGTTTTTAAAAGAAGCCAAGATGAACAGAGCTGGGATCAGGAAAGACTTTGCTACCTACCCCGGTGTCATCCTGGGGACGGCTAAGAATAGCGTATTTTTGAATGTGCTTGATGCAAATCAAAACATCCTGTTTGCAACTAGGGCCCAAGTGCTGCCACTGATGGGGTGGGTGTCTGTGTGGCCCAATTTTTGGAAAAAAGGGAGACTCCGCTTGGAGTAACCCTTGCTTGCTGTGTTTTTAAAAGAAGCCAAGATGAACAGAGCTGGGATCAGGAAAGACTTTGCTACCTACCCCGGTGTCATCCTGGGGACGGATAAGAATAGCGTATTTTTGAATGTGCTTGATGCAAATCAAAACATCCTGTTTGCAACTAGGGCCCAAGTGCTGCCACTGATGTGGTGGGTGTCTGTGTGGCCCAATTTTTGGAAAAAAGGGAGACTCCGCTTGGAGTAACCCTTGCTTGCTGTGTTTTTAAAAGAAGCCAAGATGAACAGAGCTGGGATCAGGAAAGACTTTGCTACCTACCCCGGTGTCATCCTGGGGACGGCTAAGAATAGCGTATTTTTGAATGTGCTTGATGCAAATCAAAACATCCTGTTTGCAACTAGGGCCCAAGTGCTGCCACTGATGGGGTGGGTGTCTGTGTGGCCCAATTTTTGGAAAAAAGGGAGACTCCGCTTGGAGTAACCCTTGCTTGCTGTGTTTTTAAAAGAAGCCAAGATGAACAGAGCTGGGATCAGGAAAGACTTTGCTACCTACCCCGGTGTCATCCTGGGGACGGCTAAGAATAGCGTATTTTTGAATGTGCTTGATGCAAATCAAAACATCCTGTTTGCAACTAGGGCCGAAGTGCTGCCACTGATGGGGTGGGTGTCTGTGTGGCCCAATTTTTGGAAAAAAGGGAGACTCCGCTTGGAGTAACCCTTGCTTGCTGTGTTTTTAAAAGAAGCCAAGATGAACAGAGCTGGGATCAGGAAAGACTTTGCTACCTACCCCGGTGTCATCCTGGGGACGGATAAGAATGGCGTATTTTTGAATGTGCTTGATGCAAATCTAGCTGTGAAGTGTACAACTGGGGCACAACTGCTGCCACTGAATGGGTGGGTGTGTGTGGGGCCCAATTTTTGGAAAAAAGGGGAGACTCCGCTTGGAGTAACCCTTGCTTACATTGTTTTTAAAAGAAGCCAAGATGAACAAGTCATGGGTCAGCAAAGACTTTGCTACCTACCCCAGTGTCATCCTGGGGACGGCTAAGAATAGCGTATTTTTGAATGTGCTTGATGCAAATCAAAACATCCTGTTTGCAACTAGGGCCCAAGTGCTGCCACTGATGGGGTGGGTGTCTGTGTGGCCCAATTTTTGGAAAAAAGGGAGACTCCGCTTGGAGTAACCCTTGCTTGCTGTGTTTTTAAAAGAAGCCAAGATGAACAGAGCTGGGATCAGGAAAGACTTTGCTACCTACCCCGGTGTCATCCTGGGGACGGATAAGAATGGCGTATTTTTGAATGTGCTTGATGCAAATCTAGCTGTGAAGTGTACAACTGGGGCACAACTGCTGCCACTGAAGGGGTGGGTGTGTGGGGCCCAATTTTTGGAAAAAAGGGAGACTCCGCTTGGAGTCACCTTGCGGTGTTTTACATGACTTTAGAAGGGCGTGCCATGCCTATATCTGTGTGTCCTCCTCTTTTTCCTTGTCCAGCTGTTTTGTTTTCGCATGAGTACATGTCCTTGTCACTTTCCCATGTGTTTGTGTTGTGTTGTGAGTTGTTTGTCACCTTTTGGACACCTTTGAGGGTGTTTTCTAGGTGTTTTACTGTGTTTGTGATTGCCTGCCATTGTTTCCTATGGGCTCGAGTTCGGTTCGTCGAACGTTCGACGAGCCGAACTCGAGCCAGACCCCCCGTTCGGCGAACCGCCTCGAGCCGAACCGGGACCGGTTCGCTCATCTCTAATTAGGAGCTGACTTCAATATCTATAGTAAACATGATTGATCTTATATTCCTTGTCGAACCATTATGATACAGGCATCAATAGGGATGTATTTCTCCATCCTGGACTCTACCAATACCTGAAAGCCAATAACTGGACTCACTGGTCATTTCATACTTCTGACATCAATGATCTGTAGTGTACCACTGATTGGATCCCGTAATGTCCACTGGTAAGTTGCATAGCCCCCTAAAAGGGAACCTGTCAGGTGCAATATGCACCCTGAACCACAAGCAGTTCTGGGTGCATATTGCTAATCCCTGCCTAACTGTCCCTGTATCTAGTAGCATACATGAACAAATCTTATTTCTAAAGATCCTTTATGATATGTTAATGAGCACAGGGACTAGTCGCAAGGGCGTTAGTTCCTGCATTCATTCCGACCTCTTAGCATGTTAGCACACCCACAGGTGCGTGCTAACATGCTATTCAATGCTCATTGCCCAGCGTCATCTTCTTCAGTGATGCACGTACCTATATCCATTGCACCACCTCAGAACACTGGGCTTAGGGTCTGTGTGCATGATCAAAAGTCCCTGGCACTTCCAGTCATGCGCACTACACCAGTTTGGATCTGGGATGCGTACACCCGGCGTCATAGTGCGTATGAATTGAAGTCTGGGAATCATGCGCACAGAGCCAAAAACCAGCGTCGGGCGTGGTGGCAGCAGAGGTTAGCGCAACCATCCTCTGACGTTGCGCATTCATGAGCATGTTAGCAAGCCCACAGGGGTATGTGTACATGCTATGGGGGCCGACTAGCCAGGGGAACTAACACCCTTGCAACTAGTTGCTGGCCTCATTAGCATACAATGAAGGATTTTTGGAAATACTTGTTCTAAATATCCCTATCTATGCTAGTGTATACAGGGACAGTTAGGCAAGGATTAGAAATATGCACCCAGAACTGCTCGTGGTTCTAAGTGAATATTTCACCTGACAGGTTCACTTTAAAGCTGGCTTTACACGCTGCAATGTATCTTACAATGTGTCGGCGGGGTCACGTCGTAAGTGACGCACATCTGACATCGTAAGGTACATTGCAGTGTGTGACCGGTACGTGCGATTGCGATTGAACGGTAAAACATTCATCACACGCATGTCGTTCATTCCTCATGGATTGAACGTCAGGTTGTTCAATGTTCCCGAGGTAGCACACATCGCAGTGTGTGACACCCCGGGAACGATGAACAGATCTCACCTGCGTCCTGCGGCTCCCGGCCGATAATGCGGAAGGAAGGAGGTGGGCGGGATGTTTATGTCCCGCTCAGCTCCGCCCCTCCGCATCTATTGGCCGCCTGCCGCGTGATGTCGATGTGACGCCGAACATCCCTCCCACTCCAGGAAGTGGACGTTCGCCACCCACATCGAGGTCGTATGGACGGGTAAGTATGTGTGACGGGGGTTAATCGTTTGTGCGGCACGTTCAACGAATTGACCATGCCGCACATACGATGGGGGCGTTGCAAATCGCATACGATATCATATGCAAAGTTGCAACGTGTAAAGCAGGCTTAAGATTGAAGTATAACTGTATAAAGATGATGATGGGTGTATTGTATTTTGTAATCTTTGAATATGCCGGGGAATTGGAGCTATGTGCCAAAAAAAAAAGCGCCAACCGCTAGAAAGATAAATTAGGTGATTCATTATCCCTACATTTTGAATATATTAAGAATAAATATGTGAAACACAGTTGTGAATCAAGGTGGGAATTCACTTCATAAGTTTTTCTATTTCCATTGTATTATAATTTAAGGGTTTTATGCGTATGTAAGACTTTATGACCTTTGTGCTTCTAGGTCATTCTTATATAGAAGATAACATCAGAGAGTGCACAACGTGACAGGTATGAGAAGACCAGGATGACATACTGTATCTTGCTGAATCGTACCCCTGAGATCACCACAAAAGTGCTTTTAAAATTAAATTATCATTTGTCCTGCGGTGTAAAGAGACTCTGGAAATTTTATTATCATAATAATATCTTAAGGAAGATTTTTTTGATGGGTTTAATTCCCACCGCTTCTGCTGCTTTTACTTACTGACCTTTTATTCTTTGATATCTAAGCACTTCAAAATTGTCCTTTGCCAGAGATGGACCTTTCTTTTTCTTCCCTTTAATTTATATCCTGTCCTCTCCATTTCAAATTTCCACTAAATCTATTTGACTTTTTTCCTGGCAACTCAATAACTGCTCAAATGCAAATGAAATATTTGTTAGGATTGCCCTTGAAGGCTTATAAAAGGCCTTTGTCCTTGTGTACGCAAACTGTCCTTGGGTTTAAATTAATTTACCTTTCTCAATAAAAATGTAAGACTTGTAATTCACTTAGTTTGGGGCTTTAGGCTTCAGACAAAAGCAAAGCCACAGCAGTTCTATTCTGCACACAGATTACAAATTACTGATATACAGTAGGTCCATATTTGACGTACAGTGAATATTATCCATCTGCTGCCGCTTTTGCATAAGATGTAGGAAATTATTTTTACAAACTAACGTTCATTCACACTTACTCAACATATTCCTAGATATGTGGTGGGAGATGACTACCTGGAAAAAAGGGACAGGTGAAGAGTGAGGTGAATATTATTGTCAAGTACCCACTTCTCAGCACGTGATGTGGGGTGCACCTGCAAGGGTTCATTTATTTCCTCTCTCTCAATTCAGTACTCAATCTTTGCTATAAAGTGAGCATAAATCACACCCCAACACAGTTCAAACACCCCGGCTACTCAACACATGCTGCCATCATTCATCAAATACATAGGGTAATAAGCCCCCGAAATATCTGTCTGAGAATCCAAAGGGTCACATACGCTTTGTAAGGCTATGGTTTCTTTAGAGTGTGGCATCCCTGAGGCTGAGTTGCCAAAGGGTGTTGCATCTGACTTAAGGTGCAATACTCATCCCTGGGGAGGAAGAGGTTAACCCCTGTTTTTAACTTACACAACACAAACAGCTCGGGTGCTTTCCCGCTGGAACTGGGCTAAAGGTGGTCACCATAACAAAGGGTGTTTCCCAGCCAGCAGTGAGTCATCAGGAAGGTGGGGGCAGCACAGGTGAATTGAGAGAACACACAGTTTTTACCTCAGAATAGACTCAGAACAACGGTTGCTGTAGAGAGTGCTTCAGAGCTTCCACAGTTAGGACCGAGCAGACTGGAAGAAGCAAGAAATGAAAGTTGAGGAGCTGGCTAACCGGTAGCACCTGTGAGATGAAGGACAAACACGGTTGCCGAGGGTAAAGCTTCATTGATCCCTTGGAACCGGCGCAGTGCAGGGTGCAGAACCCTAGGATGGAACATACTCTACGTTGGACCACCAGAATCTGTCGGACAGGTTCCACAAGATCCCGGAGCACAGTGGCACATAGGGTCCGGAGTCGTGATCACAGTCAGGCCCCACAGTGGATCCGCACCACCTGCACACGGGACAGGAACTTTAACACTAAACAGGGCTCGATAAGCACTTCAGGTCACGGGGGATTCACACAAAAAAGCACAAGAGGGAAGGGCCCAAAGACTACCGCACCGGTTCTGACCTTTGACTTACCCGGGATTGGCTGGAGCCGATCACAGTGGAGACCGGTGCCTCCGGGCAGCCCACGAACTGTGAGTAAAAGACTTGGAACCCTGGAACCTCAACTTCTGTGTCACTCCTTCATTGCCGTCGCTTCGGCGCCAACGGCCACTACCGCCTCCATCATCCTCCCTGGGGTCTAGCTTCACCTACAGGAAACTGAACTATCCTAGCTGTGACACTATCCACCCCAGAGGACAGCTACAGCAACGGAGGCTATCCCTGGCCGCATACTGCAGGTGGCGTCACAAGACAACCACACTCCCAACATAAACATCCTCATCCCATCTCCAATTCCCCTATTGGTGTACACTTCGGGGCCATGAAACCGGGCAGGGCCACCCGTGACATTCCAGACCCGACATCACTGGCCCGGTGACGACTATGCAACCCCTTGCCCCGTGGGTGCTACAAGAGCATACAAGAATCAAACTTATTAAAGTTTTAAGCATTAATATAAAAAATGCAGAGCTTACAATAAAAAGGTATAAGAGATAAAAATAAAAAGGGCACACAAATATGCAGAACAGTTATAAAATAGAAAGGGAGAAATAACAGAAATATCTAAATGTTCCAGTCTAAAGTTATCTTCTATTTCTTTGATGGGAGGAGAAAATAGATTATGAACCTCAACCAGCATAGGCAGCCCCAACATGTGAACAACATTCTCTTGTGTAACCTAGCTTTTTATAAGCCTGCTTCTGGGCTCATGTTTCCAGGACAGCCTAGATCAGTGATGGCGAACCTATGGCACGCATGCCAGACAGGGCACGCAGAGCCCTTTTTGCTGGCATGCGCGCTGACGCGCCACACTGCGCCGATTTGAACTGTCGGTGTGATCGCGCCAGCAGTTCAAAGTGGTGTTTAGCAGAGGAGACATTTCTCCTCGCTCTGACACTCCTCCTCTCCTGGGCTGGAGGCCTGTTGCCTAGGAGACAGAGGAGCGTCAGTAGGCGGCGCCGGCGTATTGTGGCCGCGCGAGAACTGAAGTGACTGAGGACGCAGCAGCGGATGAGTGGGGGCTAGAAGGTGAGGGTTTTTTTTTATTTTTTAAGCTCTGTGCAGCTGTGCCAAGGTGTGGGGGGACAGAGCCAGCACGGGGTAAACATGGAGCGCACGGGGGAAACATGGGAGCATGGGGCATATACAAACAGAGCACGGGGCATACAGAGCATGGGGAAAACATGGAGAGCACGGGGCATACAAAGCACAGGGCATACAGAGCACGGGGCAAACAAAGCATGGGGCATACAGAGCATGGGGCATACAGAGCACAGGGCAAACAGAGCACGGGGCATACAGAGCACGGGGCATACAGAGCACGGGGCATAGAGAGCACGGGGCATAGAGAGCATGGGGCAAACAGAGCACGGGGCAAACATGGAGAACACGGGGAAAACATGGAGAGCACGGGGCAAACAGAGCACGGGGCATACAGAGCACTGGGCAAACAAAGCACGGGGCAAACATGGAGAACACGGGGAAAACATGGAGAGCACGGGGCAAACAGAGCACGGGGCATACAGAGCACGGGGCAAACAAAGCACGGGGCAAACATAGCACGGGGAAAACATGGAGAGCACGGGGCATACAGAGCACGGGGAAAACATGGAGAGCACGGGGCATACAGTGCACGGGGAAAACATGGAGAGTACGGGGCTAACATGGTTGCAAGGATGGGGGGGAACGTGCAAAGATGGAGAGAAACGTGCAAAGATGGGGAAACGTGCAAAGAGGGAGAGAAACATGCAAAGAGGGAGAGAAACATGGCTGCAAGGATGGGGGAAACATGCAAGGATGGGGTAAAAATGGCTGCAAGGATGGGGGTAAACATGACTGCAAGGATGGGGGTAAACATGACTGCAAGGATGGGGGTAAACATGACTGCAAGGATGGGGGTAAACATGACTGCAAGGATGGGGGTAAACATGACTGCAATGATGGGGGTAATCATGACTGCAAGGATGGGGGTAAACATGACTGCAAGGATGGGGGTAATCATGACTGCAAGGATGGGGGAAACATGACTGTAAGCATGGGTGGAAACATGACTGCAAGGATGGGGGAAACATGCCAGGATGGGGTACATTTAGCAGGAAGGGAAACATGCTAGGAAGGGGTACATTTACCAGTATGGGGGATACATTTACCAGGATGGGGGGATACATTTACCAGAATGGGGGGGGAAACATGAAAGAATGGGGGGAAACATGCCAGGATTGGGGTACATGAACATGCCAGGATGAGGAAAAATGCCAGGATGGGGAACATTTAGCAGGAAGGGTGACATTTATCAGGATGGGGTACATTTACCAGGAAAGGGGACATTTACCAGGATAAGGGAACATGCCTGGATGAGGTACATTTACCACGATGGGGTCATTTAACAGCATGGGGGAACATGCTAGGATGGGATACATTTACAATGATGGGGTACATTTACCAGGATGGGGTACATTTACCAGGAATGGGGTACATTTACCAGGATGGGGCCATGATGTGGACAAATATACCAGAATGCAGGAAATATATATCAGGATGAGGGACATGTTTACCAGGAAGTGGCCAGGAAGGGGGACGGAACTACACAATGAAAGGGGAGGGGAGCAACTCGTACGTCTTTATGGCATTTCAAGATGTTCAGACTTTGAAATGTAGATGTGGATTACAGGGTGACATCTGATTGCATTCCATGCTAAAATCTCTGTCTAATATGCTGCAATATTTTCCAGAAAGATCAATCCAACTGCTGTGTCTGGAAAGGGCAGGGGCTCAGCTTCAATGTGTGGTGAGCACGAATGAGCGTGATGCCCCCTGCTGAAGAGAAGAGAAGACTGCAAAGGTAAGGTTAAAATCAACTATTTACATAATAGGATTGGTTGGCACTTCGGAAAAAAAATGAGTTTAGGGCTACAGTTTGGGCACTCGGCCTGTAAAAGGTTCGCCATGACTGGCCTAGATTATAATATTACAAATGCTTGTCTGTGACTAGCCCGCTGTCTAATTTAGGGGCCTGTTTCTAGGGAAGAGGAAAATAGGGACCCCTGACAAAACCTTTTGCTGGCCATTGGCTCCCCTGACAACCCTAGATAGGTTTCTCACCTTGTGCCTAGCAGGGCACCTGGCACTGGCAGAACCTGAACTAGGGGATGAACATATGTGATGAGAATTTAGTCAACCCCACTAAGCTCTAAATAAGGCAAAGGGAGCACAAACAGGGAAGTGAACAAATAACTCATCTCCAAGAAGACTTCGGGAGAGGAACAGCAACAAACAATTTTTCTTCAGATGAATACATGCCAACTTCTTGTATCCAAGGCCTGTATAGGAATATAACTCCATCTCCAGAAAACACCAAGGGAAATGATGACTATTAACAGTTGAAAGATCTGCAGAGTCCTAAAAGGAAATGGTTCACCCCAAGCAGAGAAGATACATACAATACCATTTACACTACAGCAGGAAGAATAGAATGTTAGGGAGCAGTTTGCGTAGCCAAATGCTGCAATCTTCTACAGTAGGACACCACAGGACTGTCTGTCAACCATGAAACACCTGTGACAGATAGTGTCTGATACTCCCAGTTCCCTCAGTCCTTTTCTTGCTCTTCAGTCCAGAAGCACACAGGCCAGGGTCATGGCAGGCTTGACTCTACAAACTCTGGTTACAGACACAGTCTTTCCTGGAATCATATCCACAGAGGTCATCATCTATGGACGCAGTGCTGTTACCACTGTTACCACTGCTCCAGTGTTTCTGAGGCCAAAGGTAACCTTAATGCCCATGTGGCGCCCTGGACAAGCCAGGACGTCACAAGCACAACACCAACACACCCCACACTCCCGGTCAGGCACACCGAAGTCAGACAAAAACCCTTGTTGCCTTCCTCCAGGGGCTGATGTCCACACCAGGGGGTGGGCCAGGTGGTTGGCCCCGCCCACCGAGGAGTTCACAGTCCTGGAGGCGGGAAAAGTAAGGCAGTTGAGTTTTGGAAGTGGAAGTGGAAGGAGAAAAGTGGCAGTTAAGCAGCCTAAAGTTGGTCCGGGTGTGTGGCCCGGACAGATCAGCAAGGTTGGCAGACGGTGGTGACCGTCTGCAGGAGTGGCCTATTGGAGCTAGCCGTAAGGACCGTGGACGGGCGGTGGCCCGGCGGTACCGGACTGGTACGCAAAGAGAAGCCAGCACCATCCGGCAGGGGCTTACGGACCCTGGCAAGGCTAGGAGTCGCCGTGAATTTACCAAATCCGTTAGCGAAGGGAACCTCCTTGGTTTCTCAGCAGCCAAGTCCCGACAGAAGGCAACAGTCCAACCGAGAGAGGGAAACACAGTCACCGCCAAGGCTAAAGTTCCCAGGGCCAGAGCCTGCGGGCAAAAGGGGCTCCTTCAGCACCCATCCAAGCTGGGGAGCGGGTTACTGGTGGGAACCCATTGGAACTGTACACGTTACACAGGTGCAGGGAAAGGCAGTCACCATCAACCTGCTGGGAGGAGAAACACCGCAGCCGTCTGTGGGACCCGTCCATCCAGCCGTGTGTTTTACCGAGAACTGTGTCCTCATCATTGGCTGAGTGAGTACCACAGTGCCGTGCGGCACAGCGCTGCCCCCGCGACCCTGCACCTCACCAGGCCCCGTAGCCCACCTGCAATCCATCCCTACCCCATCACCGGGCCCCGGGACAACAAACCCCCTACCCACGGAGGGGAGAACTAACATCCAGGCTGCTCCCTGTCAACGCTCTCGGGATCCCCGTCTAGAGCAGCGGTGGTGTCACCAATATCACCACAACCGTGGGTGGCGTCAAGGACAATATTCAATCCCCACAATCAATCACCACCCTTTTCACTCATGGGCGAGGAGCGCCGCTCGAGTCCCCGGGATCCGGCCCACCACTCGAGCCACCACCGAGCAGCGGCAGCAGCAGCCGGACCCGAGCAGTGGGAGAGCGCAGCGTCCCCTCCTCCGCCCGCGACAACTTGGCGTCACGAACAGGATCTTACCACTCTGCCGTCTGGTAGAGGTGCGCCTTGTTACCACCGGAGGTGTCCGGCCGAAAAATCGGAGAAGCCGCCATCTTGGGTGCGAAAAATTCCCACTCGAGCGTCTCCTCGAGCAGTGGAGGCGCGAAGGCCAAAACCCCGCCCCTGTAGAGGAGGAGCCGGAAAGAGACTAAGGGGGACTGATGGCGTCTGGCCGCATGTAGCCCGCGGCTATGAAAGCAGGGATGCCAGGACCCTGCGGCCATTTACTGGTTCCTGGAAGAGGCCGCTGCTAAGGATGCTGAGTCCGACTGACAACACCGTGGTCCCCGCGCCTGGAACCGCAGCGTGGGTGGAAGTCCGGACTGTCCAGCTAAGCAGCCGTCTGCAGGTCCGCATGCAGCTCCTCCTGGAGGAGTGGGAGGCCGACATGGCGGAAGTGGTGGTGGCCATACGGAGACGCGAGGTGGAGGGAGTCTTGGAAGGGAGGGTAAGTGACCCACGCCCCTGTACCCCTAGTGGGTCGGTCATCGCGGCCGAGGGACCCGGTCCATACCCGCTCGCCCTGCTACCTCCCCCGCTACCCGTGTTGGCTGCTGCTACCCAGCCACTAGGCCCGCTACCACCACCACCGGTAGCGGTACCCTGCCAATCCGCCCTGGCGGACCGACCTGCAGCAGAAGCTCGTGACCGCCCTGATCCGCTTCCATGGAAGAAGCCGAAGGCTGAGCCCGTCAGCAAAGATGCACCGGAGGCACGGCGGGGATGCAGCTTCCAGGAGGCAGAGCAGGCCATTTCACAGCGGGGTCCCTCATTACCAAAGGTACCGGTCGTAGCCGGCACGGAGGGACTCTGGCTGGGCCCATCCCCTACACCGCCTGAACCGGAGCAAGCAGAAAGTGCTCCGCACCGGGAGCGGCAGCAAAGGCAGCTGCGCCGCGGGATTGCTGATTAAGAAAGGAAAGTTAGAGCGTGGTAGCGGTTCCCGGTTACCTTGCTGTTGGTTCCCATTGGGACTCTGCTGACGTTCCAGACGGCCCTCAACGCTAAGGAGTCCGGTTGGAGGAGCAGTTGTACCCGCATCATCGGCAGCTGAAAATGGAGTCCTGTGGGACAGTGTCACCCCTGTGTGTGGGTGGCATTGGGGGCTCCTGCTGTTCGGTGGTGGACTTTGGGAAAGCTGCGGAGGAAGTTGTACCGGAGCCAGGTGTTGTGGATGGCCCCTGGGACCCAGCTGACGGTCCCCGTCGGGACCCTACGGCAAGTCTCCGTTGGGATCCTACAGTTTTGTTTGTGGTAGCCCGTTGGCTACGAAGCACTGTTGTTCACCTGATTGCAACCTGATTAGAACCGGTCGTTGCCGGCAGCTGTTGTCCCCGTGGGGACTGTTTACAAGTTATGCGTAGGAACTACTACGGACAAGCCCGAGAACTGGCAGGACAACCACGAACTTGTGTCTGTAAATAAAAATGTTGGCTTTACCATAACCGCCTCCGGAGAGGCTGATTTGGAGGATGGGCCTGAAGGGAAGTGATGGCCCAGGCCCGCCACTACTGCAACCGGTGGCGATCCTCCGGGGGTTTCAGGGGCTTCCCATGGACGTGGGTCCCCTGAAAAGGACAGAACCCGCTCGGGTAACTTGTGCTGGACTAGGGCCAAGGGGTGCTGCCTGTTTGCTTAGGGGCAGCATCAAGGCCAGGTTACTTGGGTGGGAGAGAGCGGAAGCCGTAACTGTTTTAGCAACGTTTAAGTACCATGCCTCCCGATGTGGGAAGATGTTATTATACTTGTAATATGTTTACCGTTTATCTTTTCCAGTTTGTGAAAATAAAACCGGTGATGGACGGGCAGCCCGCGGACGGTCTGCATTTTACTAAGGGGGAATGTGGTGCCCTGGACAAGCCAGGATGTCACAAGCACAACACCAACACACCCCACACTCCCAGTCAGGCACACCGAAGCAGACAAAAACCCTTGTTGCCTTCCTCCAGGGGCTAATGTCCACACCAGGGGGTGGGCCAGGCGGTTGGCCCCGCCCACCAAGGAGTTCACAGTCCTGGAGGCGGGAAAAGTAAGGCAGTTGAGTTTTGGAAGTTGAAGTGGAAGGAGGAAAGTGGCAGTTAAGCAGCCTGAAGTTGGTCCGGGTGTGTGGCCCAGACAGATCAGCAAGGTTGGCAGACGGTGGTGACCGTCTGCAGGAGTGGCCTACTGGAGCTAGCCGTAAGGACCATGGACGGGCAATGGCCCGGCGGTACCGGACTGGTATGCAAAGAGAAGCCAGCACCATCCGGCAGGGGCTTACGGACCCCGGCAAGGCTAGGAGTCGCCGTGAATTTGCCAAATCCGTTAGCGAAGGGAACCTCCTGGGTTTCCCAGCAGCCAAGTCCCGACAGAAGGCAACAGTCCAACCGAGAGAGGGAAACACAGTCACCACCAAGGCTAAAGTTCCCAGGGCCAGAGCCTGCAGGCAAAAGGGGCTCCTTCAGCACCCATCCAAGCTGGGGAGCGGGTTACTGGTGGGAACCCATTGGAACCGTACACGTTACACAGGTGCAGGGAAAGGCAGTCACCATCAACCTGCCAGGAGGAGAAACACCGCAGTCGTCTGTGGGACCCGTCCATCCAGCCGTGTGTTTTACCGAGAACTGTGTCCTCATCATTGGCTGAGTGAGTACCACAGTGCTGTGCGGCACAGCGCTGCCCCCGCGACCCTGCACCTCACCAGGCCCCGTAGCCCACCTGCAATCCATCCCTCGAGTCCCCGGGATCCGGCCCACCGCTCGAGCCACCACTGAGCAGCGGCAGCAGCAGCCGGACCCGAGCAGTGGGAGAGCGCAGCGTCCCCTCCTCCACCCGCGACACCCACAGTGACAGAATGACAGGTATCATTATTCCTCACTTCAGTGCTGACCATAAATAAGATCAAGGTAAGGGCCCTGATGGCTTTGTGGTCGTTGTTGAGCTTTACTCCCTATCAGGGCAACTAACATATCCTACCCTGCTACACGTAAAGCATCAGCGAGTATCACAAACAGAATGTCTGGTCTCAAGGCCCTCTAAAAAATAGATTTAGAGTGCCCTGTTGATTGGCTGGCAGAGAAAGAGGGCCCCCAACTGGCTTACCTGACTTCCAGCTGAATTCTGTTGGCTTCCGAGCTTCTGACATCTTTGCAGCCTGATTAGGAGCTTTGAGCTCTCAATCACAGACAAATTGTTGCACATTTAGGAAACAGACGTGGAGTAACTGATCCTTGATCAATAGATCCTCTAGTTCTTCAAAGCTGGAAACAGAAAGTCCTGTAATCTGTAAACCTACAACTTCCCTTAAAGGGAAGGTCTCATTGAGAACAGCAAAACCAACAGAGGTCCCAGTGGCCAAAGCACCAATAATTAGGGTGAAAGGGAAGACCACTGGTAAAGATAGAGACCAAGACACAAATATTTAGTGAAATACAAAATATTTTTAATAATTTACAAGTGACATAAGAACAGACAGTAGTGACGAAAAAGATCTTAAAATCGTCAGGACACAAAGATTGCACAAACACCACCTGCAGGCCTAAGCCAGCTGCTAGATGTGAGAGGGTTAATATAAAGAAACCCCAGAAAACCAGAGGACGGGGGAGATCAAAAGAATAAAGACAAGTTAACGTCTCCCACGTGTACCTCTCCCTATATGTACCAGGGAAACATGTCACTAAATAAACATATAAAGGTAACTACCTTAAGACATGTCGGAGTAGTAGCAGACTGAACAGGTGGCGGTGGGCGGAGCCTCGACGTGCGTTTCACCGGGCGTGGCTTTGTCAGGAGGCATAGCCATGGTGCAAGGTATGGGGGTTTATATACAAACACAAGGGATCCAGTCACAAATCAACACACTCCCTGTCATGATGCCCCGCCTTCCAAGGCAGGGACCGCAGAGCACCATGTGGGAAAACAGGGGGAGGACCAAAGTCACGGCCCCGTTTACCCGGAAATGCCCCCACCACAGAAGACGCAAACAGCACATGCGTGCATTACGTCAGTGCCGAGCTGTAAACACAGCTTTCCTGCATGACATAATCTAGGCAGCGCAGGATGATGTCAAAGGAGGGGGCGGGAGACATTGCTCAAGACGTATACATCATAATAAACAGAGCTAGCAAGGGAACCACATTATAACGCCCCCAAAGTAGTGACGTAAGGGGAAGGGGCATATGACATGAAAGACGGGGGACCAACAGATGGAGTATAGAATGAAGATCATAATACAGTGAGGACAGTGTGAGAAGTCCAACCTCAAAGAATAATAATAACAAGAACGGAAGAGTTCAATCAATAGGGAGGAGACTGCTAAGGACATCCAATAGCAAATCGGCGCGCTCCGCGTCATGATGCCCCGCCCTCCAGGGCGGGGGCAGCAGAGCACCACGTGGAGGAATGGGGGGAGGACAGACGTCATTCCTCCATTCATCCACGAAACGCCCCACAGCCCACGCCATGGAAGACGCGAACAACTCATGCGCGCGTCGCATCTGTGCCTGAATGTAAGTCCAGCCCTCCTACCAGCCGCAACATAGGCGGCAAGGGCTGGTAAGAAAAAAGGGGGTGGAGTAATCAGTCCTAAAGGGACATAGGTACAGTAGAATAACAATAATATAACGCCCACCGAACTTGACAGAACAGGAGCGAGCAAATCCAAAGGGAAAGCCGAAAAATGGCCGGTAGGCGCCCATGTGATCAAAAACACTGTGGTGGAAATGGTGAGAATTCCAACCCACTGCAGTGTACACAATATATGGCATGGAAGGGGGGTCCACGAAGTTGGAAAGTCAGAAATGATATATCATAGATCACAGACTCAGGAACCCCAGTCCATGTCACAGAGTGAGCAGATAGTATGAACAAGAATGGTGGAATTAAATATATTAGAGCGTTACTGTATGTGGGCACTAAAGGACATACTAGGTGTCTACCTCTAAAATGGACAAAATTGCATATCAGAAAAGACAGACAGATGTCAGGAGTGACGGATCAATGCTCCAAAACTCCGGGCCAAGTCTCTTCATAGGAGACAGTTGACCACATATGTGCAATAAATCACAAAAGAACATACAAAGACATGCTCATAGACAAAAACAAGGGGTAACAGCCTTAACATATAAGGCGCGATCATCAGAATTCAAACTTCCACAGTCAGTTCTGAAATTTCTTCCCATCCAGAATCCAAAACTCAACCACCTTGTATCAGGACGGTCCCCATAGTGTAGAGAATGGGAAAATCCCTGGAAATATAAACAAGTCCTGTAATCTGATGACAGAATGTAGTTCTCAAGGTGCTGACATCATCTGCATAGCTGTCCATTAATCCACACTGAAGATTCCAAAACTTTTTCTGATACATTTTTGGGATGAGGTTGTACTTCCTGACCTATGCATCTTTTATTGCCTCATAGTACTAATCTATCTCTGGTGCAGGGGTGGTCTGGGGCGGGAGGGGAATTGCCCCCCGAGCTGCTCTCCCAGGTATTGTAGAGGGACGGCCACCTGCTGCATAATGTCATTTTACCACACATGGCCGCGCACAGTGAATTGCGCGCAGCCGTGTCTCCTGTACTGTGGACGAGCACACTGACACTTCTACAGGTGCAGACAGTGCTGACCAGCCACATAGTACAGGAGACACGGCCACGAGCAGTTCACAGTGCGCGGCCATGTGTGTTATAATGAAGTCATGCAGCGCGCGCTGCCTCCATCCAGCCGAGGAGCATCAGACAAGGGTTGCAGCTAGATCCCAGTGGCTAGAAGCTGCCTGGGTAGTGGGCGTGACCGGCTTTGCTAGTGGGCGTGGCCATGTTTCCTCCCATCCACTATAATCATGCAGGCTTAATCCCCTTTCCCCCTGCGCCCCTGCCCCCCAATTGGAGGTCTTACCTCAGACCCCCTCTTCTATTATAAAGAACTCCAGGACACCTGGAGTTTCTTTCTGTTATCAGCTGTATTGCTGAGGCCCCGCCCCATCTGATCACATGGGCGTGACGTCACCACAGGTCCTTTAGCCCATGGGATTTACCATCAAAGAAGTCTATGGCCGCAAGGGAGAGAAGAAGAGAGAAGTGTCTCCCAATCATCAAACGTAAAAAGCCCCCCAGTATGTGTCTCTGTGTCTGAGTGTATAGGATTGTGTCTGTATATGAATTTTTGTATGTGAATGTTTTCAAATATGTATACGTGTTAGGGCCAGGTGGACGGGCAGACCCAGGAGGTGGATCCACTGGGCCGAACTCCTTGATGAAGGCAAGGGGTCCGGTAGCCGGAGCACTACGGGTAGCAGGACAGTCCGTGCACAAGAGTGGAATGGAGAAGTCCCTGGGACCACGGAGTCACTGATGGTAGTCCGGGTGACGGAGCTCAGGTTCGGAGGCCGAGATGTTGTCAGGCAGAGTCCGGAACCGATGGAGCGAGAGGACAGGTCACCACAGGGATCAGAGATGGTACGGACTGACGGGATGGCAGATAGTCAGCGTGCGGGAATCGGCAGGACCGGATGGCGAGGCAGGAGCGGCTCTAGAAGAGAGATAGGTAAGTATGGCACAGAGACACAAGGAGACCTGACTCCTAGCTTAGGAAACCCGAAGAACAGGCCCCGCCCACTTGGACACTAAACCCCTTTATACCCTGTACCTGTGTGTTCAATTTCCTGTCAGTGGACGCTGGCCCTTTAAAAAAGGGTCAATGACCGCGCGGGCGCCCTAATGCGCATGCGCGAGGCCCGGGTGCCAGAAGCCAGGGCAGGGAGCGGTGAGAAGGACGCAGGAGAGCCGGGCTGGGGCTGAGTAACCGACGGGCGCCGGGAGCGGGGACCGGGCCGCCTGGAGACTGCAGGCAATGGAGGCTGGAGACCGGGGAGAGAAGCAGGGAAGCCGAGGAGCGTGGCAGGTGAGCCAGGGAGCAGAGCAGGGGACCCGGAGAGCGTGACAGTACCCCCCCCCCACGCCCCCCTCCCCGCAACCGGGACAGGAAGGCACGGATCAGAGGAGTACCCACATTCTCCCGGGGCTCCCAGGACCTATCCTCAGGACCATACCCTGCCCAGTCCACCAGGAAGAACTGTCGGCCTCGTACGGTTTTCATGGCCACGATATCCCTTACCGCATAGATGTCATCATCGGCAATAGGAGGAGGAGCCGAACTGGCAGCAGCGGAGAAGGGACCAAGGACAACCGGCTTGAGCAGGGAGACGTGGAAGGAGTTGGGTATCCTCATCGTGGCCGGGAGCTGCAGTTTGTAGGAGACCTCATTGATCTTGCTGAGGACTTTAAACGGCCCGATGTAGCGAGGACCCAGCTTGTAGGATGGTAGCTTCAATCGGACGTACTTGGAAGCAAGCCAGACGAGATCTCCTGGAGAGAAACACGGAGGGTCCAGACGCCTCTTGTCTGCGTGTCTCTTCATCCGCAGGGAAGCACGTCCAAGGGACGCCTTGACAGAGTCCCAAATTGTTGCAAAGTCACGGGCTACAGCATCAGCAGCAGGGACATCCGAGGAAGAGGATACAGGTAATGGGACGGAAGGCTGAAGTCCGTAAACGACATGGAAGGGAGAGCTGGAGGAGGACTCACTGACGTGGTGGTTATGGGAGAATTCAGCCCAAGGAAGAAGCGTGGACCAGTCGTCATGATGGGCGTTGACGTAGTGACGTAAGAAGGAGGTCAAGATCTGATTGACTTGTTCCACTTGGCCATTCGACTGAGGATGGTAGGCTGAAGAAAAGTCCAGAGTCACTCCCAGATGTTTGCAGAGGGCCCTCCAGAAGCGGGAGGTGAACTGAGTTCCTCTGTCGGACACAATGTGTGATGGAAAGCCATGCAAGCGGAAGATGTGTTGTATAGAGGCGTCAGCGAGTTCCTGGGCAGAGGACAGTCCAGCCATAGGGACGAAATGAGCCATTTTGGAGAACTGATCCACCACGACCCATATGACTGTGTGTCCGGAGGACAGTGGCAAGTCCGTAATAAAGTCCATCGCAATGTGTTGCCACGGAACTGAGGGTATAGGCAGAGGCAGAAGACGGCCATATGGCAGATGTTTGGGCGTCTTGTTCCTGGCACAAGAGGAGCAGGCTGAGACAAAAGAAGCGACGTCCGTGCGAAGGGATGGCCACCAGTAATGACATACGATCGTACTCCATGTTCTCTTCTGGCCAGCATGGCCGGCTGTTTTCGAGGCATGGCCCCAGTGCAACACTTTTTGCCTGTCAGTCTCAGAGACATAGGTCTTCCCAGGCGGTATCTGAGCCAGGGTGACAGGAGCCACCGGAATGATCTTACTAGGACAGATGATGGGCTGGGATGTCTCCTCCTCCTGTTCCATGGGCAGGAATGACCTGGACAAAGCATCTGCGCGTACATTCTTGTCCGCAGGTCGGAAATGGAGCTGGAAATCGAACCTGGCAAAGAATAAGGACCACCTGGCTTGCCGTGGGTTCAGTCGCTGAGCGGACCGCAGGTATTCCAGGTTCTTGTGGTCCGTGTAAATGATCACGGGGTACACTGCTCCCTCTAGAAGGTAGCGCCATTCCTCCAGAGCCAGTTTGACTGCCAATAGCTCTCGGTCACCGATGGTGTAGTTGCGTTCAGGCGCTGAGAAGCTCTTGGAGAAGAAACCGCAAGTCACCATCTTCCCGGAGGAGGACTTCTGCATGAGCACTGCTCCGGCTCCCGAGGAGGAGGCATCCACCTCCAAGGTGAACTGTCGGTTTAACTCCGGATGGTGGAGCACAGGGGAGGAGGCAAATGCCCGCTTCAGAGAGCCAAACGCAGCGTCGGCCGCAGGTGACCAGTCCTTTGGATTAGCCCCCTTCTTGGTCAAGGCGGAGAGAGGAGCAGTCAGAGCCGAGAAGTGAGGGATGACCTGGCGGTAATAGTTTGCGAATCCCAGAAAGCGTTGGATTGCCTTCAGTCCAGAAGGAGGGGGCCAGTTAAGAATGGAAGAGACCTTCTGCGGATCCATTTGCAGTCCGGTATCGGAGATTACGTAACCCAGGAAGGGCAGAGAAGACTGCTCGAAGACACACTTCTCGTACTTGGCGTACAGACGATTTTCCCTCAGTCGTTGTAGTACCAGCTGCACGTTCTCTCTGTGGGTTTGGAGGTCCGGAGAAAAGACCAGTATGTCATCAAGATACACCACCACACAGATGTAGAGAAGGTCCCGGAACACGTCGTTCACCAATTCTTGAAAGACTGCTGGTGCGTTACACAGGCCGAAGGGCATCACACAGTATTCATAGTGCCCATCACGGGTATTGAACGCTGTCTTCCATTCGTCCCCAGAGCGGATGCGGACCAAGTTGTAGGCACCCCGAAGATCCAACTTGGTAAACACACGAGCTCCTCTAAGCCGATCAAACAATTCGGGGATGAGCGGCAGGGGGTATTTATTTTTCACGGTGATTTGGTTCAATCCCCGGTAGTCAATGCATGGGCGTAGGTCGCCCTCTTTCTTCTTAACGAAGAAGAAGACTGCTCCAGCAGGAGAGGAGGATCTCCGAATGAATCCCCTTGCCAGGTTCTCTGTGATGTAGGTAGACATGGCCCTGGTTTCGGCAGGAAACAGCGGATATATCCGTCCTCGAGGTGGTGTAGTCCCCGGGAGCAGGTCGATGGCACAATCATAAGGACGATGTGGCGGCAGTACCTCTGACTCCTTTTTATCAAAGACGTCCGCGAAGGACCAATAGGCCGAGGGCAGTCCCGGTAGGGACTCTGGAACCGGAGGTCGTCGGATGGGTTGTATAGTCGTCAGACAGTTCTCGTGGCAAGAGGAGCCCCATCGGGTGATTTCACCAGTACCCCAGCTGACTGAGGGTTCGTGTGTCCGTAACCAGGGGAGTCCCAGCAGGATTTGATGGGACATGTGTGGGAGGACATAGAGAGCGATGTTCTCGGTGTGCAGGGCACTGATACGCAGTTCCACCGGCTTGGTGATCCACGAGATGGTGTCAGAGAGGGGTCTCCCATCCACAGAGGCAATCACTAGGGGTTTGTCGAGTGGAGTAACAGGCACCTGGTACTTGTCCACCGTGGCCTGCTGGATGAAATTGCCTGCTGCCCCGGAATCGAGGTATGCCTCGGCCGTGAACCGCGTCTCTCCCGTTGTCACTTGAACTGTCCACGTAACCGGATCTGAGAAAGTCCCAGCACCTAGGGTGGCCACTCCTACCAACCCTAGGCTTTGGAGTTTCCTGGCCTCTCTGGACAGGAGCGTAGAAGGTGTGTGCCCTCTCCGCAGTAGAAGCAGAGACCCTTGGCGAGCCGTTCTGCTCGGCGTTGTTCAGACTGCCGCAAACGGTCGATCTGCATGGGCTCGTGGACGGAGACACCAGATGACGTTGACTGAAGTACGGCGGGCTTCTGCGGAGGAGAGGAATGCCGTATCTCCTGAAAACGAAGATCCACTCGAGTTGCTAGCGTAATCAGGGCATCCAGGGTAGACGGCACGTCACGACCAGCCAGCTCGTCTTTAATTCGACCCGAGAGGCCTTCCCAGAAGGCGGCGGTTAGAGCCTCATTGTTCCACCCGAGTTCCGAAGCCAAGGTGCGAAAACGGATGGCATATTGACCCACCGTCAGAGTCCCCTGACGCAACCGGAGGAGAGATGAGGCAGACGCGGAGGCGCGTCCGGGCTCATCAAAGGTGCCACGAAATGCCTGCAGGAACTCCTGTATGTTAGTGGTCACAGGGTCCTCCTTCTCCCACAAGGGGTTCATCCACACCAGTGCCTCACCCTCTAGATGGGACATCATGAACGCGACCTTGGCTTGGTCGGAGGCAAACAAATGCGGCAGTTGCGTGAAATGGAGCCAGCATTGGTTTATGAATCCCCTGCAGGTCTTGGGATCTCCGGCGTACCGGAGTGGTGAGGCCAGACGAAGCCTGGAAGCATCCGAGGAGGCTGCCACGGGAGCTGGGGCCGTGGATCGTCCAGTGGAAGCTCGAGATGCCGAAGATGTAACCGACGCTTGTAGTGTGTTCAGGCGGGCGTCCACGGAAGACATAAAGTTCAGCATACGGGTCTGGGTCTCACGCTGGCGTGTGAGTTCCTCTTGCAAGGCCGCTAGTGCTTCGGCGGGATCCATGGCCTGTTCTTACTGTTAGGGCCAGGTGGACGGGCAGACCCAGGAGGTGGATCCACTGGGCCGAACTCCTTGATGAAGGCAAGGGGTCCGGTAGCCGGAGCACTACGGGTAGCAGGACAGTCCGTGCACAAGAGTGGAATGGAGAAGTCCCTGGGACCACGGAGTCACTGATGGTAGTCCGGGTGACGGAGCTCAGGTTCGGAGGCCGAGATGTTGTCAGGCAGAGTCCGGAACCGATAGAGCGAGAGGACAGGTCACCACAGGGATCAGAGATGGTACGGACTGACGGGATGGCAGATAGTCAGCGTGCGGGAATCGGCAGGACCGGATGGCGAGGCAGGAGCGGCTCTAGAAGAGAGATAGGTAAGTATGGCACAGAGACACAAGGAGACCTGACTCCTAGCTTAGGAAACCCGAAGAACAGGCCCCGCCCACTTGGACACTAAACCCCTTTATACCCTGTACCTGTGTGTTCAATTTCCTGTCAGTGGACGCTGGCCCTTTAAGAAAGGGTCAATGACCGCGCGCGCACCCTAATGCGCATGCGCGAGGCCCGGGTGCCAGAAGCCAGGGCAGGGAGCGGTGAGAAGGACGCAGGAGAGCCGGGCTGGGGCTGAGTAGCCGACGGGCGCCGGGAGCGGGGAGCGGGCCGCCTGGAGACCGCAGGCAATGGAGGCTGGAGACCGGGGAGAGAAGCAGGGAAGCCGGGGAGCGTGGCAGGTGAGCCGGGGAGCAGAGCAGGGGACCCGGAGAGCGTGACAATACGCTTCTATGTGAGTATATCTGTGTTTGTGTCTGTATATATGTGTGTGTATACAGCTATACGCAGGTGTGTGTATGTGTATACAGCTGTACGCAGGTGTGTGTGTATGTGTATACGGCTGTACGCAGGGGTGTGTGCATGTGTATATGGCTTTACACAGGTGTGTGTATGTGTATACGGCGCTACGCAGGGGTGTGTTTGTATGTGTATACGGCTGTACGCAGGTGTGTGTGCACGTGTATATGGCTATACGCAAGTGTATGTGTATACGGCTGTACGCAGGTGTATGTGTATACGGCTGTACGCAAGTGTGTGTGTATGTGTATACGGCGGTACGCAGGTGTGAGTATGTGTACACGGCTGTACGCAGGGGTGTGTGTGTGTATGTGTATACAGCTGTACGCAGGTGTGTGTATGTGTATACGGCGGTACGCAGGTGTGTGTGTCTATGTGTATACGGTGGTACGCAGCTGTGTATGTGTATACGACTGTACGCAGGTGTGTGCATGTGTATACGGCTGTACGCAGGGGTGTGTGTATGTGTATATGGCTGTACGCAGGGGTGTGTGTATGTGTATACGGCTGTACGCAGGGGTGTGTGTATGTGTATACGGCTGTACGCAGGGGTTTGTGTGTATGTGTATGCAGCTTTACGGAGGGGTGTGTGTATGTGTATACGGCTTAATGCAGGGGTATGTGTGTATACGGCTGTACTCAGGAGTGTGTGTGTGTGTGTGTGTATACAGCTGTACGCAGGGGTGTGCGTGTTTGTGTATACGGCTATACGCAGGGGTGTGTGTGTATGTGTATACGGCTGTACGCAGGGGTGTGTGTATGTGTCTACGGCTGTATGCAGGTGTGTGTATGTGTATACGGCTGTACGCAGGGGTGTGTGTGTGTGTGTATACGGCTGTACGCAGGGGTGTGCGTGTCTGTGTATACGGCTATACGCAGGGGTGTGTGTGTATGTGTATACGGCTGTACGCAGGGGTGTGTGTATGTGTCTACGGCTGTATGCAGGTGTGTGTGTGTGTGTATACGGCTGTACACAGGGGTGTGCGTGTCTGTGCATACGGCTATACGCAGGGGTGTGTGTGTATGTGTATACGGCTCTACGCAGGGGTGTGTGTATGTGTCTACGGCTGTATGCAGGTGTGTGTATGTGTATACGGCTGTACGCAGGGGTGTGTGTGTATGTGTATACGGCTGTACGCAGGTGTATGTGTATACAGATGTACGCAGGTGTGTGTGTATGTGTATACGGTGGTACGCAGGTGTGTGTGTCTGTGTATACGGCGGTAAGCAGGGGTGTGTGTATGTATATACGACTGTACTCAGGAGTGTGTGTATGTGTGTATACGGCTGTACGCAGGGGGGTGTGTGTGTATATGGCTATACGCAGCGGTGTGTGTGTA
Organism: Anomaloglossus baeobatrachus; assembly: GCF_048569485.1. Lineage (NCBI taxonomy): Eukaryota > Metazoa > Chordata > Amphibia > Anura > Aromobatidae > Anomaloglossus > Anomaloglossus baeobatrachus. Next base: position 80,576,499 of record NC_134362.1, read on the forward strand.
TGTGTATACGGCTGTGCACAAGTGTGTGTGTGTAGGTGTATACCGTGTCAGTGTATATTTCTATATATGTGTACACATCTCTGTACTGTATGTTTACAGTCCGTTTTTCTGGGGTTGGGTATGTTTGTAAGATGCCTGTATGTAAGGCTGTGTGCCCACCATCAGGGTTCACAGCATTTTGGATTCAGAGTGTTTTTGCTGCATTGTACAGTACAAGCACAGTGGATGGGATTTCTAGAAATCCTCTGCCCACTGCGTGTACAGCCCACAGCAAAAACTGACCTGTGGTGTATCTTCCCAAGCCCTGGCATGTCAATTTATTGCTGTGTAACCACAAGTGTCTCCACAGAGAGAACAGAAGAGAGAGACCACAGCAGCCCAATCCCTGACTGTGGGCACAGGCCGTTGTGGTCCCTGTGGAGAGCACTCGCGGCCCTTCAGGAGAGGACATGCTGCATCCAGGACACACCATGTCCAGACCGTGGGTACGTAGCCTTATACTGCAGTGTATTGTGTATGATTAAAACATTTGTATCTGTAGGACACAACACTACACCGTGTTCCAAATTATTATGCAAATTGGATTCAAGTGTCATAGCGATTTTTTTTTTTTTTCAATGAAACTCATTGATGGTTTGTGTCTCAGGGTTCTTTGGATCACTGAACTCAATCTCAGATACCTGTGATAATTAGTTTGCCAGGTGAGGCCCAATAAAAGGAAAACTGGATGCTCCACAATATTAAGCAGGCCACAGTTTTCAAGTAAAATGGGAAAGAAAAAGGATCTCTCTGCTGCCGAAAAGCATCAAATAGTGCAATGCCTTGAACAGGTGATGAAAACATTAAATATTTCACGAAAACGTAAGCGTGATCTTCGTACTGTGAAGAGATTTGTGGCTGATTCAGAGCACATACGTGTGCGTGCTGATAGAGGCAGAATGAGGAAGGTTTCTGCCAGGCAAGTTCATCGGATTAAGAGAGCAGCTGCTAAAAAGCCATTACAAACCAGCAAACAGATATTTGAAGCTGCTGGTGCCTCTGGAGTCCCTCAAACCTGAAGGTGTAGGATCCTTCAAAGGCTCGATGTGGTGCAAACACCTATTCGACCACCCCTAACCAGTGCTCACGAGCAGAAATGGTTGCAGTGGGCCCAGACATACCTGAAGACTAATTTTCTAACAGTCTTGTTTACTGCTGAGTGTCAAGCAACCCTGGATGGTCCAGATGGATGGAGCAAAAGATCTATGAGGGTGGGAGGCAGTTCACATCAAAACAGCAGCTCTGGGAGGCTATTCTGACATCATGCAAAGAAATTCAAGCAGAAACTCTCCGAAACCTCACAAGTTCAATGGATGCAAGAATTGTGAAGGTGATCTCAAAGAAGGGCTCCTATGTTAACATGTAACTTGGCCTGTTAGGATGTTTTGGATTTAAATAGCTTTTTATTTCAGTGAATGTGACCTCCTAATGCTGCAAATTCCACAAAAGAGCATTTTCAGTTCTTTAAAACATATGTTTAGAAACTCTACTGTGCCTAATAATTTGGAACAGTGCATTTTGAAGTTTGTTTGTTTAAAAAAATTGAAGATTATACTGTTATCATTGGGAGATTTCTTCAATAAAATTAGATGTATACTCTAATGGGTGATGACTTTTTTTAGACTGACTGTCATTTGCACCGACCATTTAGGAAAATCAGAGAAAAATATCATTTGCGTAATAATTTGGAACATGGTGTAAATCTATACGGGTGAGTGCCCACCATCATGCGTCCTCACGGTCTGGACGCAGGGTACTTTCTCTGGTGGAGACGCTAGGCTCCTGGGCGGGAGATCACGCTGTCCGTGCCCACCATCAGAGTGACTGTCAGCGGATATTCGCTGTATTCTCCCGCTCAGAGCACTAGCATCGCTGTTAGAATAAATTGACATGCTGAGGATAGGAAAGCAGTGCCACAGGTCAGTTTATGGAGCATCTAAAAGAAGTTCAGGGGGTCGGAGATTTCTATAAATCCATCCAATGTCCTGTGCTGTACAATGCAGCACTTTGAACTTAGTGAACAGGTAAAATATATCTTTGTACCGTGTTAGCCAGTAGAGATAAAAAATTGTTTAAAAGAACTGAAGTCCTCAGTGGTTGATACCTTTTAATGGCTAACTGAAAAGATGGTAATAATAGCAAGCTTTCCAGAGTACTCAGGTCTCTTCATCAGGTATGCCTGATGAAGAGACCTGAGTAGTCTGGAAAGCTTGCTATTATTACCATCTTTTCAGTTAGCCATTAAAAGGTATCAACCACTGAGGACTTCAGTTCTTTTAAACAATTTTTGAACTTAGTGAAAACACTTTGCATCCAAGACGCTGATCGTGTGAACGGGCCCTAAGGGTTCACTCACATATGTATTAGGGAATGTCATTTGTCTTTCCATGTTTATGAAAAGAAAAGTGAAATTAATCCCTGCACTGTGACGTAGCTAGGTCACCACCTTATGGCCTCCTTCACATGTCTGTGTATCTGGTACGTGTTGTATCGTTTTTTTTCATGGTTACCACACATACCCATTATAACCTGTGGTGCTGCTCGCATGTCCTTGTGTTTACACAGACCGTATGTGATCCCTACGGAGACATCTGTTTTTTTTTCAGCAGCGCAGATGACAAAGGCCAATAGAAGTCTATGGGGCCGTGAAAAACACATACAGCATACAGATGGCATCAGTGTATAGTCCGTGTGCCAGCTGTGCTCTGTACGAGTTTAACATTTAAAATATAGGATAAGCTTTGTAATTGCTGTATATGTAGTTAGCTGGGTTATGGTACTGTATCTATGTAGTTTTGCTCCTATATCAATACAGTAAGCTCAGTTATGGTACCATATTTAAGCAGTAAACTTAATTATGGTACTATGTCTATGCAGTAAACTTGTTCTGTTCCCATAGCTATGTAGGAGGCTTGGTGTCCTGTTGCTGTTTCTATGTAGTAGACTAAGTATGTATGATTTTGTTCCTATATGGGTACAGCAAGCTCGGTTCTGCTCCTGTATCTCTGTAGTAAGCTCGGTTCTGCTCCCTTATCTCTGTAGTAAGCTCGGTTCTGCTCTCATATCTCTGTAGTAAGCTCGGTTCTGCTCCCTTGTCTCTGTAGTAAGCTCGGTTCTGCTCCCTTATCTCTGTAGTAAGCTTGTTTCTGCTCCCATATCTCTGTAGCAATCTCGGTTCTGCTCTCATATCTCTGTAGTAAGCTCGGTTCTGCACCCTTATTTCTGTAGTAAGCTCAGTTCTGATCTCGCATCTCTGTAGTAAGCTCGGTTCTGCTCACTTATCTCTGTAGTAGGCTCGGTTCTGATCTCGTATCTCTGTAGTAAGCTTGATTCTGCTCCCTTATCTCTGCCGTAAGCTCGGTTCTGCTTCCTTATCTCTGTAGTAGGCTCGGTTGTGCTCCCTTATCTCTTTAGTAAGCTCGGTTCTGCTCCCATATCTCTTTAGTAAGCTCGGTTCTGCTTTCATATCTCTGTAGTACGCTCGGTTCTGCTCTCATATCTCTGTAGTAAGGTCGGTTCTGCTCCCATATCTCTGCAGTAAGCTTGGTTCTGCTCTCATATCTCTGTAGTAAGCTTGGTTCTGTTCCCATATCTCTATAGTAAGCTTGGTTCTGCTCTCATATCTATGTAGTAAGGTCGGTTCTGCTCTTATATCTCTATAGTAAGCTCGGTTCTGCTCCCATATCTATGTAGTAAGCTCGGTTCTGTTCCCATACCTCTGTAATAAGCTTGGATCTGCTCTCATATCTCTGTAGTAAGGTCGGTTCTGTTCCCATATCTCTATAGTAAGCTCAGTTCTGCTCTCATATCTTTGTAGTAAGGTCGGTTCTGTTCTCATATCTCTGTAGTAAGCTTGGTTCTGTTCCCATATCTCTGTAGTAAGCTCAGTTCTGCTCCTATATCTCTGTAGTAAGGTCGGTTCTACTCCCATATCTCTGTAGTAAGCTCAGTTCTGCTCCTATATCTCTGTAGTAAGCCCGGTTTTGTTCCCATATCTCTGTAGTAAGCTTGGTTCTGTTCCCATATCGCTGTAATAAGCTCCTTGCAGTTCCCATATTTCTGTAGTCATCTTGGTTCTGTTGAAGTATCTATGTAAGCAGTAAGCGCGGTTCTGTTCCCATATATATGTACCAGCCTGTTCATAAAGTCTGTTACTGCTGCTGCTTTAATGCAGTCGCCAGAGATAAACAGACTAAAGGTGGGCCGACGCAACTTATGGAGGAGGGCCACTGCCTTATGATTGCCCCCCAGGCTAAAATGTGCCAGCCAGCCCCTGCTCTGGTGGAAGGTCAGCAAAAACCTTCAAGGCTTTGCCTTTTAACTCTAGAGTTAAATACTTTTCCCACTGATCACTGAGTAGATGGTATTGCCTGGTATTGTTGGTACCCCCAGAAGATATTTCTGGGGCAAGGTCAATTGTGCTAGGCTTCTCTGAATTGGACTTTCTCTTTGTCCCAGTGCCACAGCACACTGCTCTTAGTTCTGTTCCATCAACGCACCAATGAACAGATCCTTGGATTTGTCTGCTGTCTCTATTCCTCTCTGTTCACAGAGGTAATCTGAGCTTCCTTTACTCTACTTCTTGTACAAGGCTGCCATATTGCTGAGCAGCCATTTGTCAACTAAAAGATAGAAAAGGAAAACTGAGGAAACTTTTTGCAAGTATGGCTAGGTAAACACTGAGTTGAACCTTGGAGAACTAGTGCACTTCAATAATAGCAGTGAATAAACCATGCATCAATGCTCTAATAGAAGTAAACATTATCCCACCGCTACCACCAAGTTGACAAGTACACACTTCTCAGCATGTGACGTTGAGTGTTCCTGCAGGGGTTAATTTATTGACTCTCTCTAGATTCAGCACTCAATCTCTGCGATAAGCTATAAAGTGAGAATACATCACACCCCGACACAGTCCACACACCTCGGCTACACAACATTTAGTTGCTGCAACCACTCAACAAACACACAGGGTGATAAGTCTCCAAAATATACTATTATCTGACTATTTTCTCACTCTGAAAGTCTATGGATTCTTTAGCGCATACAAGGATAAAATCTTATTAAAATTGTAAGCTTTAATATAAAAAATATAGTGCTTACAATAAAAAGTTATAATTGCTAAAGATAAAAAAAAGCTCACAAATATGCAGAATAGTTATAGAATAGAAAGGGAAAAATAACAGAAATACCTAAATGTTCCTGTCTAAATTATTGTCTTTTTTCTTGAGGAGTGGAAAAAAAGAATTATGGATGACAATCAGAATAAGCCACTTCCCAAATGTGACAATTTTCTTTTGAGCAACCCAGCTTTTCATAAGCCTGCTTCTGGGCTTATATTTCCAGGATAGCCTAGATTATAATATTAAAAAAAAACTCACCAAAAAAAAGCCACCAGCCAACTAAGGTCAAAATGGCAAATGCACTCGCAGGATGCAGCCGGCCCACCATGATAAAGGTGTGGGTAACACAGGTGCAAAATACCAATGAGACAGTCCCTCTCAACCTACCAACTCATAGAGGGGGTGGCTGCTGGTATTAAAGCTGCACACTAATGAGGTTTTACATGGGGCACCAGTCACACAGATATGTACAATGCACAGTGTCCGGCTCACAGCCTATTGATGACGCCATTCTATTAGATCAGGCTGGCTGCCCAGCACTATATAAGTGCACTAATTCACGGAACAGACACCCCAAAGGGTCCGGCTGCATCCTGCGAAAAATTGTGCAATAAAAATGATATACAGTAAAATAATAAGAAATATGGGGTTTTGGTCCATATTTTGGCTAAAATACATAAGCTCGTAACCAAAATGTCAAGAGTGCCCACGCTTCCGAGTCACTACACTATACTTAAAATAATTCACCAAGAAGGACAAAAAATTCAAAGAAAAAAAAGTAAAAAAAACACCAGAAAAAAGCCATCAGCCAACTCTGGTCAAAATGGCAAATGCACTCGCAGGATGCAGCCGCCTCCCCCATGGTAAAGGTGTGAGTAACACAGGTGGGTATTCTGCACCTGTGTTACCCACACCTTTATCATGGGGGGGCAGCTTCATCCCGTGAGTGCATTTGCCATTTTAACCTGAGTTGGCTCGTGGCTTTTTTCTGGTGAGTTTTTTTTTATTTTTTTATTTGAATTTATGTCTTTCTCGTGAATTAGATTATAATATTACAATTGCTTGTCTTTGATTGGCCCATGGGCTAATTTAGGGACGAGCCCTTTTAATTTTAAATAGTTTGTGTCTCCAGCTTCCCCCTCCACATAGTAACTAGGGAATCCAGCTACACTGACCAAACGCCCATGTGGCGCCCCTGCGACTCCAGTCGCCACAGAGTATTGCACCTTAATTAAGGTGCGGTATTCATCTCGGGTAAGGAGGGAGTTAATCACTGGTGTTCCACATTCCCACTTTACATACAGTCAGGTGCCTTCTCACTGGGAGGATGGCCCAGGGTAGATAGGGGGGTGGCCATCAAGATGCATGGGACTTTCCCGGTCACTGAAGCCAGCCATCTGGGGAGCAGGTTCCACTTGGGCTAAAAGTAGGAGCCACTCACACAATCTTCAGTCAGTCTACCCGGGTCTTCAGTTATGGTGACAAGACACCACCACCATCTTCCTTTTTCTTCTTTCACGGGGCCTGTGGCTTGGAGCAGAATGCTCAGCCCGGGCTCCTCACTACTGGAGGGGCAACTCTTAGAAAGGACCATTTCCAAACACCAGTGGCATCTTCCAATTTATCCAAGGTTGACGGGACCCATCACAGCGGGTGATCGGTACTACCCGGGCGCGCGGCATAACAGTGAATAAAACAACCTGGAACCGCAGCAACTGACTTAAACTCTTATTACCGGCGCCGCCGCCCCGCACCTCAGCGCCAATGGCCACCGCCACCACTACAGCCCTTATCATCCTCCCAGGGGCCTGCTCCACCTGTGGGGAGCGAGACCATCTTTGCTGCTATTACCATCCGCCCCGGAGGACAGCGACAGCAGCGGCGGCTAATTCCCTGGCCCAGGGAGGCGTCACGACTGCAACCTCCTATCATCCCCCTTTTATTGTGGACACCTCAGGGCACGAAACCGGGCAGGCCACCGTGACATCCCAGACCTCCACACCGGCCCGCTGACAAGTAACAGGTACCAAACCAAACCTTAACCCCCTGGGCTCCATACCCACACTTTGAATCTCAGTCAAGGTGTAGAGACAGCATGTGGCTTCAAACTAGTTATTTTACTGATGTTATTGTTTCCCTTACAATTATTTATTTTACCCTTCATCTATTACACTCTGGGGCCTGTAGAGACAACAGAGGATATTGAGGAAAATTCAATTTGCATTGAAAACCTTTGCTGCAAATCCAATTTTCCGAATATGAACATCAGCAGGTCTGCTCCTCTCTAGCAGACACATGTGAAGGTTTCATTGGATGACGTATGAATGGCATTATGCACCTCTTTGCATATACAGAATTCAAAAGAGCAAAACTTTTTTCCATTTGGATTTTTATACATGACAACAGAAAATTGCATGTTTTTGTTTAAATTGAGAAATCATATATCTTACGCTATATCACAATGAATTTGTCAGGAATTTTAGTTGAAAACTACCCAAATCCTCTTCAAAACGCTTAGAAAACTCTTGTAGTTCATAGCAATTTCAAATTAACTTTGTTGTACATGTGAGAGTTTTTGCAGCCTTTTTTTTTTGATGAAGTATTCAAAAATTGCTGAGGGAAAAGAAAATAAAGTCACTTTTTTGAAGACTATTATGAAGGAAACCTCTTCAAGGTTCTGTCCAATCAAAACACTGCAAAGACCAATTCATGAAAAAGACTATTTCAAAACTCTTCAAAACAGATTCTGGGGACAACTCAGCAACGTAAACCCTAAAAAAAACCTCGACAAAAATGGAAGTTTACTGAAACAGTTTCTGCTTGAAAAGTCTTGGTTGTTGCATTCCTGGAAAAAGCTCATTGTGAACATATCCCAAAATAACTGTCTCATTTCTGATCCTGACAATGTTATTTAGAAGTATCATCAACTTACGGTAATTTGTGTGGAAACCACCTGACTGCCCCTAAACATGGAAACACGGATTGGTCAGATTGAATTTAAATTTATCCTTTCCAATAAGAGTTGAGTATTACACATTTGGGCCCCTATTAATTAAAGTGTTTACTTTAGAAAACTAGTCTAAAACACTTTTAAAAGTTGTCAAATTTTTGCATGATGTGAAGATGCAGAAAAATGTTGTGATTTTTTGATGATTTTATGACAGCTTCTGGCAGCCCCACTAAAATGTGTAGAGCTGCTGAGAAGCCAGAATGAGACGTGATGTGACCATGTCTATTCACAAATTTTTCAAAAGTGGTGGCATTTCTTACCCGAAAAATGTTACGAGAGTAATAGCTCTGGTGAGGCGCACACCAGTGATAGGACATAGGCTGAATTCATAGTGGTGTGTGTCTCTTAATGAATTTGGCACACATTTTCCTTTCACAGCCCTCATTAAGACTGGTACATGAAATGCCAGTCTTATTGAGTTGGGGTCTTAGGGCCTAAGATAAGGGTCCCCCTAATCATTTCTGAAGTGCAGTCTAGTAACAGAAATATATATATATAATAAAGAGAAAAACGGGTTAAAAACCACTGATGCAGGATTAATGAAGTTTCTATTTATTTCAGCAATCCAACGCGTTTCAGAGACAAGGACTGTCTCCTTCCTCAGGGAAAAAAGAAATCATACACATATCCACAGCCTAGTGCTTTATAAGAAGATACAAACTGCCACGTTGACAGCCATGACGTCATCCACCCACCCAGTTGCAGGGCGATGACTCATAGACACGTGGAGACGTACAAAAGAAGAAGAAAAAAAGAAGAAGCGGAAAAAAAATGGTCACATTTTGATACATTAAAAACAACTCAAGAACGCCAACAAACATCATAAATTACGATAAAAATGTAAAAAAATCTTTTTGTGGTTCATTACCGGCATATATGAAAATATAGACATAGTTTGGGTATAAAGAAATAAAAAGGAAGATGCGAACTTATAGGAAGGTGCTAGTGTGCAGAGGGGTTAAACACCAAACCATTACTCCAAATCCGTCAATTGATCTTGATGGAGATGGGAATGGGATGTTATTTTGTGACTCAAAGAGACCAATATTTATGAGCAAAAATTCTTCATAATGCTCCATGGAACAATTTAATATCTATAGAGATCTGTATGGGCACATAAACGTGATTAGTGCTGGTGCAGACATATTATGACTGATTTAAAATAGTGAACTTGTCTGATTGTAAAAATAGGATTTTAGAAGTGCAGAAAAAGGTGAACAATTATCTGAACCGTGAAGGGCTGGTGTAGAGGAATCTAAAGTAAGATGAAAAGAGATCGCATGCGTGAAGGAAAGGAGCGAGTATCAGGGTTGTCGGGGTGAAACGGGTTCAGACCGTGGGAAAATGAAAGAATGCGCAGGTGCACAGAGCAAGTATAACCTAGCGGAGGTAACAAAGGGTCAGACCGTGGGAGAAAAACTGTGTGTGCAGTAATATAGAGTGGTGGGTAAATGCACATGTGAAAGTACGCTGTGCAGAATTGAGGAATGGACGGGACTAATGATTATACTAATAAAAAATGTGTTGGAATGGTTATTTAATATCTAAAGAGGGGAGGGGGGAAGGGAAAAAATGAATACCACTCCAATGGGGGGTATTTAACAAAAATATACTCGATATGAAAGCTTAGATAGTAATAAAACTAATTTTTTGGAAGGGATTTTATCAATTATTATTAAAATTGGAACATCTCTCTAAACCTCTGGAGCATAGAACACGCTGGATAAGTCTAGAAATACTAAAATCATATTAGAAAATAGGAGATGCATGGCAATAATACATACATAAAAAGAAAGGGGGTGAGTTTTTTTCTTGAAAACTCCCAGAACATTATTTTAAAGGTGGGTGATCAAGTAAAAATTGCCTTGAGGTAGCACATGTGGCAAGGGTTACAAAGACTCATAATAAATTATCTTAAAACACTGTGATCATATTACTTAAAACTACAAACAACCGACTTTTAAGCATTCCTAGAGGTGAAGCGCAGATATAAAAATTAAAATAAGGATAAAAATGAGAATAGAAACAATAATTTAGCATAGAAGCGAATTAGTAAAATAAATCAGAGACTTCATTTAAGCCGAAGGGTTTTAGGGTATTCAGTTTATATATCCAGAAAGTCTCTTTCCTGCTAAGGGCCTCAGCCCTATTGTGCACAATAGGGTCAATTTGTTCAATTGGTGTAATCCTAAAGTCTGAGTTTTTGTCATGCTGTAGAACACAGTGTTTGGAGAGTCCATGTAGAAGGAAGCCAGTTTTTATATTATGGCGATGCGAATTCAGTCTATTATGAAGCGCCTGGCTTGTTCTGCCTACATACTGTTTGCCACATATGCAATCGACAAGGTATATGACAAAATTTGATTGATATGTCAAGCGATTTTTTTATCTTAAAAGATTCGTTCTCACTGGATGAACAGAATGTAGTTCTGCCATGATGAATATTCTTACAACATAAACAGTTCCTGGAACCGCATCTGAAAACACCCACTGGGACTGGAAAAAAGTTTGGGGTGGGATTTGTCCTCAGTTTACTTGGGGCTAGAATATTTTTAATAGTAGGGGCCCGCCTGAACATGACACCCGGGGTAGGGGAAAGAATAGGACTAAGAATAGGGTCATTCTGTAGGATGTCCCAGTGTTTGGACAGGATATTTTTGATCGACATGTTGTCACTGCTAAAGGTGGTAATAAGATTAAGGCTGAAATCTTGCTTCGCCCTTTTTTTTATGCATTCATTTTTATTTTTATTTTCAATAGTATTATTTTCGTTGATATGCATATCAGGGCCTTTTACCCTTTTCTTTTTCAGAGGGAACAGTGCTCACTCGTGTTTTGATAAGGTCTATTTGCTTTAATTTGGAGGACTCCTGATAGGCTCTCCGAATAAGGGGCTTAGGATATCCTTTCTCCTCAAACCGTTGCTTCAATACTTCCACCTGCTCATTAAAATCAGTATCCTGGGTGCAATTTCTCCTGATCCTTTTATATTGATTTAGTGGAATATTCTGTAACCATTTATTATAGTGTTCACTATTAAAGTGAATGTAGAATGTCTAGTAACAGAAACATATCAATTGTGGTTCAATACACAAACCTTAGGGTGGACAAGCCCTTGGCAGATTCTCAATGGGCCACAGTGCTTTGGCCACCAGTTATGTTTTTTTCTGGCTGCCGTGCAGTGTATCCAATGGGATGTATATACAGCAGTCTCATTGTATCCTATGTGATTTATATACAACAGTCTCAGTGAATTCTATATAATGTATACGGCAGTCTCAGTGAATCATATATGATATATATCCAGTAGAGTCTCAGTGAATCCTATATGATGTATAACCTAAAAAAGAAGTTGCAAGCAACAACATCAATACCACCTAACATCACACACCTCCCCAAACAGAAATGGTTACATCCATTACATTAGGGGTGGGATCATTAAATGTTTGGACCAAATAAACCAGGATCATTTTTAAGTTGATATGGCCAGTGAATTTGAAGTATCCTAATGGCCCTTAGAAGAAAAAAGATTCCATATCCCTGTCTTATTACTTGAAGTGATATATGTAACAAATAAATACTGTATGTTACATTTCGAAAGCTATGTGATATTATTTTAATTAAATTTTCAATTAGTCATGTATTCTGCATTAATTGCATGCCATAAATTCCAGCCCTTACTATTTGATGTAAGAATTATAAGTGAGCAGATAATGTGTAAAAATATTTACTGTTCTGTGCAGCAGAACTGTCTGTCATCTATTTTCAAGTAAAGCATACGAATACTGTTAATAGCTCATTATTAGCCATCATTTTTTTCAGGTTAAATGAATGGTACAATTACATAGAACCATAGTACCAAAGATGTATTTTTATCCTGAAGAAGGAGCTTCTTGCTCTGAAAAGAATAAATCACTTCTTGTCTTCATTGAACCTTTAAAGTCCTTTCTGTATGGCAGTGCAGGTGAGCGACACCCGACCTATTTCACCCAACCCCCATTTGGGTAAATCTACCATGTTTCTACAAAAATAAGACACTGTCTTATATTATTTTTTGCCCCGAAAAATGTGCTAGGGCTTATTTTCGTATAGGGCTTTTTCTTGGTGAACACAGTTGGGAGTAAGTTTACCTCCCCAAAAAGCAGACCCACCTTCCAAGAAGAATCATACTTACCATACCCTGGACATCTGCGTTACTCCCAGTTCCTCCTGCAATCTTCGGTGGGCACTCCCATCAGGTATACGCCACACGATCCTCCCCTGCTTCTGTCTGACACCGACACACTCATACACATCAGTTCGTGCACACACACAAATCAGTTGACACACACACACTTCTACTCATAGTCTCACACATCAGATCGCACACAGAATCACAAATCAGATCGCACATACATATTCACCACATCTGGTGATACCGTTTGCTTCCAGCCGGCAGGGGAAGAAGGGATGCAGTGCAGTGGAGCGTGAGGACCTGCGGTGGAATGCATCGATGCGCTCCACCACTGGTCCTTCAGATGTTTCCCTGCAGGTCCTCGCACTTCCCTGTACTGTATCAAAGGTTCCCCTGCTGGCCAGAAGCAATTGCTATCACTGGATTTGATGTGTGTGTGATCTGATGTGTGTGTGAGATCTGATGTGTCTGTGTGTGTGATCTGATGTGTGTGTGTGATCTGATGTGTCTGTGTGTGTGATCTGATGTGTCTGTGTGTGTGATCTGATGTGTCTGTGTGTGTTCAATCTAATGTGTGTGTGCGATCTGATGTGTGTGCGATCTGATGTGTTTGCGACCTGATGTGTGTGCGATCTGATGTGTGTGCGATCTGATGTGTGTGCGATCTGATGTGTGTGCGATCTGATGTGTGCGCGATCTGATGTGTCTGCGATCTGATATGTGTGTGCGCGATCTGATGTGTGTGTGTGCTAGATCTGATGTGTGTGTGTGTGCTAGATCTGATGTGTGTGTGTGCTAGATCTGATGTGTGTGTGTGCTAGATCTGATGTGTGTGGGTACGCGATCTGATGTGTGTGGGTGTCTGTTCCACCTCAGGTCCTTGATGCGTTCTGTTGCAGGTTGTCCCGTTCGAATGATTGCGGGGTATTCTTTCTTCTCTCTTTTGTGGTTCTCTGCTTTCTATAATAAAGTGTCGTGCAGTTTCTTTAACTTTTTGAGCTGCATGTACACTTCATTATTGAACCGCGACTAGGGCTTATTCTTGGGATAGGGCTTATATTTAAGCCTTAAGGGTACTTTACACGCTGCGACATCGCTAGCGATCTCATTAGCGTTGTGAAATTCTAGATCGCAAGTGCGATCTTTCGGATCACACATGCGTAAAATGACCTATGTGCGATCTCGAAAGATCGCACTTGCGATCTAGAAGTTCACATCGCTAATGAGATCGCTAGTGATGTCGCAGCATGTAAAGTACCCTTTACGCTAAAAATGCTCAACATTACTGCTAGAGTTTATTTTGGGGGAGGTCTTATTTTTGGAAAAATACGTTTTTTTCTGCCTTTCGTCACTCCAGCTCCCACTATCTTGCACAACAGAAAAGAAGCTCCATCCATGAAAAAATAAAAAAGCTATTGCTCTCAAAATCTAGACATGCACAAACAATTATTTTTTCTATAAAATTGTTTTTATTATATAAAGGTGGAAAACATAATAAAACTATACAGTGAGTCCACCCATATCCTGTCCACTGCCATTAACTTGAGAATGGCGGCAGCTATAGGCATAGAAGTGATGTCTAAGTATAGTAAAGTAGCCATGCGCTATGCAATGAAACCACCTATAGCGCGACCTGGTGGAAAACAACGGAGCTAGCATTTTTATCTCAAAAATGGAACGAGATAGAGAAAAAAAGTGAATTACAAAGTTTTAGGGCATCATCAATTCAATACGAATCGACACCTTGCATACAGAAATGCTATGATATGAAACCCATGACCCCCCCAAAACATTGAATGCTGGTCACGAATATGGCGCTCATTTAACTTTGATGCTCAAAGTGGCCACCGTCAGCTGCAATGCACATCTGGACTCTGGACAGCATACTGTATCTTGCTGTACGTTGTGCAATATGGTAGGTGACACGTTTGCACAAGCATCTGTGATTTGTCGTTGTAGGTCGTGCAATGTTGGTGGAGGGGTCACATACACCTGCTGTTTGATGTGACCTCACAGGAAGAAATCCAATGGGGTCAGGTGAGCGTGGAGGCCACTCTACGCAGACACCATACCCAATGACTTGTAGGAAGGTCTCCATGAGGTATCGCTTCACGTTTGCAGCTTTGTGAGTTTTACACGTTCTAATCATAGCATTTCTGTATGCAAGATTTCAATTCGTATTGAATTTATGATGCCCTACAATTTTGTAATTCACTTTTTTTCTCTATCTCGTTCCATTTTCGAGATAAAAATGCTAACTCCGTTGTTTTCCATCAGGTGGAGCTAAAGGCGGTTTCATTGCGTAGTTCATGGCTACTTTACTATACCTAGACACCACTTCTATGCCTATAACTGCCCCCGTTCTAAAGTTAATGGCGGTGGACAGGATATGGGTGGACACACTGTATGTATGTGGTAGTACAGTAATTATACTGACCCGAAGAATAAAGCTGTCTTATGAATTTGTTCTCACTATGAACGGCATAAAAAAAAATAAATCCTGAATTACTGTTTTATGTTCATTCTGCATCACAAAACAAAACAGAATAGAAAGTGATCTAAACACCTTATGTACTAGATGTACAAAAAACCCCATCAATGTCACGCTGCACTAGGAAGATATTCAAGCTAATAGCAACGTAACTTCAGAGTGCAGTTAGCAGGTCAACCAGCAGAGGGCAGTAGGGTAGTCAACAAACCAAGTCAGTAGCAGAAGGTCAATATCGGTCACAAAAGGAATAAGCAAAGAGAAGACAGGTGGTATGCTAGATGTCAAAGCCGGGATTACACATATGAAGCAGGAGGGAGAGACGGAGCCGAAGTTACAAACAAAGCAAAGTCAGAAGCTGGGCAGACAGGTAAACAACTGCGGTTGGGGTACACGGGTAGGGACAGAGACAGACAAACGAGATAGGACAAATATACAGACTGGGACAGGGAGTCAGGGACGAGGAACAAACTAACAGAGCGGGGGAACACGAGTCAGGACGAGGTAGCGGGGAGGCAGGACAGATCGGGTATTCACAGGAGCCAGAAACAAGCACTGCAGAGCAAAACTATTACTGGCACTGGACAACAGGTGCGGCGTTAGGCTATAGTGCTCTGCACCCGGAATGAGGCTGCAAGAAGTTAACCGCTTCATGCTCTGAACCCCTCACACATGACAGCGCTGTGTCAGCAGTGGCTGGGTCAGGCCTGAATTATGATGATCAAATCATGCCACAAAAAACAAGCACTCACAAGGTTCTGTTGGCAGAAATACTGAAAAAGTATAGCTCTCAAAAGATCGTGATTAGAGATGAGCGAACCGGCCCCGGTTCGGCTCGAGGTCGGTTCGCCGAACGGAGGTCCCGTTCGAGTTCGGCTCGTCGAACGTTCGACGAACCGAACTCGAACCGCATAGGAAACAATGGCAGGCAATCACAAACACATAAAAACACCTAGAAAACACCCTCAAAGGTGTCCAAAAGGTGACAAACAACTCACAACACAACACAAACACATGGGAAAGTGACAATGACATATACTCATGCGAAAACAAAACAGCTGGACAAGGAAAAAGAGGAGGACACACAGATATAGGCATGGCACGCCCTTCTAAAATCATGTAAAACACCGCAAGGTGACTCCAAGCGTAGTCTCCCTTTTTTTCCAAAAATTGGGCCCCACACACACCCACCCCTTCAGTGGCAGCAGTTGTGCCCCAGTTGTACAATTCACAGCTAGATTTGCATCAAGCACATTCAAAAATACCCCATTCTTATCCGTCCCCAGGATGACACCGGGGTAGGTAGCAAAGTCTTTCCTGATCCCAGCTCTGTTCATCTTGGCTTCTTTTAAAAACACAGCAAGCAAGGGTTACTCCAAGCGGAGTCTCCCTTTTTTCCAAAAATTGGGCCCCACACACACCCACCCCTTCAGTGGCAGCAGTTATGCCCCAGTAGTACACTTCACAGCTAGATTTGCATCAAGCACATTCAAAAATACGCCATTCTTATCCGTCCCCAGGATGACACCGGGGTAGGTAGCAAAGTCTTTCCTGATCCCAGCTCTGTTCATCTTGGCTTCTTTTAAAAACACAGCAAGCAAGGGTTACTCCAAGCGGAGTCTCCCTTTTTTCCAAAAATTGGGCCACACACACACCCACCCCTTCAGTGGCAGCAGTTGTGCCCCAGTTGTACACTTCACAGCTAGATTTGCATCAAGCACATTCAAAAATACGCCATTCTTATCCGTCCCCAGGATGACACCGGGGTAGGTAGCAAAGTCTTTCCTGACCCCAGCTCTGTTCATCTTGGCTTCTTTTAAAAACACAGCAAGCAAGGGTTACTCCAAGCGGAGTCTCCCTTTTTTCCAAAAATTGTGCCCCACACACACCCACCCCTTCAGTGGCAGCAGTTGTGCCCCAGTTGTACACTTCACAGCTAGATTTGCATCAAGCACATTCAAAAATACGCCATTCTTATCCGTCCCCAGGATGACACCGGGGTAGGTAGCAAAGTCTTTCCTGATCCCAGCTCTGTTCATCTTGGCTTCTTTTAAAAACACAGCAAGCAAGGGTTACTCCAAGCGGAGTCTCCCTTTTTTCCAAAAATTGGGCCCCACACACACCCACCCCTTCAGTGGCAGCAGTTGTGCCCCAGTTGTACACTTCACAGCTAGATTTGCATCAAGCACATTCAAAAATACGCCATTCTTATCCGTCCCCAGGATGACACCGGGGTAGGTAGCAAAGTCTTTCCTGATCTCAGCTCTGTTCATCTTGGCTTCTTTTAAAAACACAGCAAGCAAGGGTTACTCCAAGCGGAGTCTCCCTTTTTTCCAAAAATTGGGCCCCACACACACCCACCCCTTCAGCGGCAGCAGTTGTGCCCTAGTTGCAAACAGGATGTTTTGATTTGCATCAAGCACATTCCAAATCCACAAGCATTTACTCTCCCCAGGATGACACAGGGGTAGTAAATTCCTTCTGGATCCATGACTTGTTCATTTTGATGAACGTCAGTCTGTCCACATTGTCACTGGACAGACGCGTGCGCTTATCTGTCAGCACACACCCAGCAGCACTGAAGACACGTTCAGAGACAACGCTGGCAGCTGGACACGACAAAATCTCCAAGGCGTAACTGGATAGCTCTGGCCATTTTTCTAGATTTGAAGCCCAAAAGGAGCAAGGCTCCATTTGCAAAGTCATGGCATCGATGTTCATTTGGAGATACTCCTGTATCATCCTCTCCAGCCGTTGACTATGTGTCAGACTTGTTGTCTCTGGTGGCCTTGCAAAAGAGGGTCTATAAAAATTATGAAAAGATTCCATAAAATTGCTGTTACCAGCACCAGATACGGTCCTACTGGTACGGGTAGACTGTTGAAGATGACGAGACCGTCCCATGTTTGTCAAGTTACAACTGGGAGATTTACTCCCTGCACCACGGTTGTTTGGTGGAAAAGCCGAGCTAAGATCGAGTAACAGCTTCTGCTGATACTCCTGCATACGTGCGTCCCTTTCTATGGCTGGAATTATGTCACAAAATTTGGACTTGTACCGCGGATCTAATAGTGTGGCAAGCCAGTAGTCATCATCACTTCTAATTTTGACAATACGAGGGTCATGTTGGAGGTAGTGCAACAGAAGGCACTCATGTGTCTTGCGCAGCCATGCGGTCCAAGTCCCCGCTGTGTTTGTGGCATAGAGGTGCTAACCGTTCTTTCTTCCTCTGACATCTCCCCCCAACCTCTTTCAACTGAAATTTGACCAAGGTCTCCCTCATCCGCTGAGTCTTCCATGTCCATGGACAGTTCGTCCTCCATTTCTTCATGTTCTCCTGCACCTTCCTCAACATCTCGCCTGCTACCATGCGCCCTTGTTGATCCCTGTCCCCCATGGTCCCATGCCTGCCGCCTTGGTGATGATGAACGTCTGGACCTTGGTGATGTTGTTGTGTCTTGCGCATATGAATCCTCCTGTAGTTCATCCCCTTCCTGTTGTCCCCCCCCCTGACTCCGAATAGTGTTTAGCGTGTGCTCCAGCATGTAAATCACTGGAATCGTCATGCTGATAATGGCATTGTCAGCGCTAAACATATTCGTCGCCATGTCGAAACTCTGCAGAAGGGTGCATAGGTCCTTGATCTGAGACCACTCCATCAGGGTGATCTGACCCACCTCTGCATCTCGTTGGCCCAGGCTATACGTCATGACGTATTGCACCAGGGCTCGGCGGTGCTGCCACAGTCGCTGTAACATGTGGAGAGTTGAATTCCAGCGTGTCACCACATCGCATTTCAGGCGATGAACCGGCAGGCCGAAAGACTTCTGGAGCGATGCAAGTCGCTCAGCTGCGGCGCTTGAACGGCGGAAGTGAGCAGACAGTTTTCGTGTCCTGTTCAGAAGGCCATCTAGGCCGGGATAGTGTGTTAAAAATTGCTGGACAACAAGGTTCAACACGTGAGCCATACAAGGTACATGTGTCACCTAGCCCAGGCGAAGGGCCGCACCCAGGTTTGCAGCATTGTCGCACACGGCCTTACCAGGCTGCAGGTTGAGTGGAGACAAACATTTATTAAACTCGGACCGCAGAGCTGACCACAACTCCTCAGCTGTGTGACTCTTATTCCCAAGACATGTCAAGCTAAAGACCGCCTGATGCCGTTGCACTCTGCTGCCAGCATAGTAATGAGGGGTGCGTGATTCCTTTTGCGCTGTGAGAACGCTGGTGGCCTGACCAGGCAGGCTTGGGGCGGAGGTGGAGGACCCAGATGAGGTGGAGGATGCAGAAGCAGTGGCGGAACTTGGACAGACAGAGGATTGACACACAAGTCGTGGGGACGGCAAGACTTGTGCAGCAGACCCTTCACCATCTATCACCATAGTTACCCAGTGCCCAGTCAGCGACATGTAACGTCCCTGTCCATGCTTACTGGTCCAAGTATCGGTGGTGAAATGCACCCGTTAACACACAGAGTTTCTCAAGGAAGCAGTGATGTTGTGTGCGACATGCTGGTGTAGCGCGGGCACACCTTTCTTAGAGAAGTAGTGGCGACTAGGCATCTGGTACTGGGGCACAACAACAGACATAAGGTCTCTAAAATCCTGTGTGTCCACTAGGCGGAAAGGCAGCATTTCGGTAGCCAACAGCTTACAGAGGGATAGAGTCAACCTCTTCGCTTTGTCATGGGTCGCAGGAAGTGGCCTTTTATTTGACCACATCTGAGGGACAGAGATCTGGCTGCTGTGTGTAGACGGTGTTGAGTAGGGTGCCCCTGGAAAAATGCAGGTTTGTGAGGAAAGTGCTGGCGGAGACATGATGTTGCCTTCATCCAACGTTGGTGCTATCGATGTCTGAGAGAGCTGTACACACTCACTTGTTTCCCCTTCCAAACCAACTGACGACCTACCAAGCAAACTGCCTGTTGCGGTTACAGTGGTGGAAGTTGTGGGTGGAAAAACAGGTGTGACAGCTGTCCCCACAGTCCTAGAAGATGACGAGCACGCGGATGCACTGGAAGGGGCAGGCGGTGGATGGTTCGCTCCGCTAGGCCGCATTGCAGCACGGTGAGCTTCCCACCGGGCCATATGATATTTATTCATGTGACGATTCATGGAAGAAGTTGTCAAACTGCTGAGGTTTTGACCTCTACTAAGAGAACCATGACAAATTTTACAGATCACATAATTTGGGCGATCTTTTTCTATGTCAAAAAAGGACCAGGCTAGGCAAGGCTTAGAGGCCATGCGACCTGTTGATCCACCCCGAATAATGCTCAGAGGCAGAGTGGTGGCTGAGGATGCAGTTGTAGACGTGCTACCAGTACTCCGACTCTGTCCAGGAAGGCGCAAGGTAACTTCGTCATCAGTTGCATCCTCCTCCACCACCTCTGTTGACCTCCTCGAGTGCCTGACTGTGGGTTGACAGTAGGTGGGATCTAGAACTTCATCATCAATTGTTGTGTTTGCACTCCCCTCCCCCTCAGACCGAGCCTCTTCTTGCCCTGACCGAATATTTAAGTTGTCATCCCAATCGGGTATCTGCATCTAATCTTCATCAGTATGTTCCTCATTGTCTATAACCACAGGTGTTACAGTTTGTGACAAAGGGTCAACATTATGCTCAGAAACTTGGTCCTCACGGCCTGAATCAGAGTCACAAAGGTTCTGGGCATCACTGCAGACCATTTCCTGTTCTGTACTCACTGTAGCTTGGGAGCAGACCTCTGATTCCCAGGCTATAGTGTGACTGAACAGCTCTGCAGACTCAGCCATCTCAGTTCCACCATACTGTGCAGGGCTGATGGAGACTTCAGAGCTGGGAGAAAGCAAGTTTGATTGGGATGACAACTCAGAGGACTGGTGTTTTTTGGATGCAGTACTTGAAGAGGCTGAGAGGGCACTTATTGGACCACTTGAGATCCATTCAAGCATTTTCCTTTTTTGGCCATCATCTACCTTTGTTCCTGTTGTTCGTGTCCGTAAAAAAAGGAGCATATCGGATTGTCTACGGTAAGTAGTAGACATCTTACTTTTGCTGGTATATGCTCTATCTTCAGCAGATGATAATGGAGCTTTGCCACCTTCCCCACGGACAAAACCTTTTTTGCCTTTTCCACCACGCCTCTTCCCTTTTCCACCAGCATCTGTCATTTTGCCACTCATGTTGATTGTGACAAGATTGTGCACTGAAAATGTGGTAGTAAAAATTGAGAGGTGGTGTAGATTGCAGTGGTGGTCTAGCTTTATTAACAGCAGAATATTAAAGAATAAATATCCCTCACAATGCAACTACGGCCCTTAAACTTGCAGCAAAAATTGCTAGTATAATGGCTTAGTTATAATGAGTTGGAGTGTGCAATGCAGGTAGAGGTGCTGCAAATGTCTTTGCACTAGTGTGACTAGACAACAGTCCAATAGCCACGTTTAGGATGCCACTAGGTACACTGAGTGTTTGCTAGTATAATGGCTTAGTTATAATGAGTTGGAGTGTGCAATGCAGGCAGAGGTGCTGCAAATGTCTTTGCACTAGTGGGACTATAGCAAAGTCCAATAGCCACGTTTAGGATACCACTAGGTACACTGAGTGTTTGCTAGTATAATGGCTTAGTTATAATGAGTTGGAGTGTGCAATGCAGGCAGAGGTGCTGCAAATGTCTTTGCACTAGTGGGACTATAGCAAAGTCCAATAGCCACGTTTAGGATGCCACTAGGTACACTGAGTGTTTGCTAGTATAATGGCTTAGTTATAATGAGTTGGAGTGTTCAATGCAGGCAGAGGTGCTGCAAATGTCTTTGCACTAGTGGGACTATAGCAAAGTCCAATAGCCACGTTTAGGATGCCACTAGGTACACTGAGTGCTTGCTAGTATAATGGCTTAGTTATAATGAGTTGGAGTGTGCAATGCAGGTAGAGGTGCTGCAAATGTCTTTGCACTAGTGTGACTAGACAACAGTCCAATAGCCACGTTTAGGATGCCACTAGGTACACTGAGTGTTTGCTAGTATAATGGCTTAGTTATAATGAGTTGGAGTGTGCAATGCAGGTAGAGGTGCTGCAAATGTCTTTGCACTAGTGTGACTAGACAACAGTCCAATAGCCACGTTTAGGATGCCACTAGGTACACTGAGTGTTTGCTAGTATAATGGCTTAGTTATAATGAGTTGGAGTGTGCAATGCAGGTAGAGGTGCTGCAAATGTCTTTGCACTAGTGTGACTAGACAACAGTCCAATAGCCACGTTTAGGATGCCACTAGGTACACTGAGTGTTTGCTAGTATAATGGCTTAGTTATAATGAGTTGGAGTGTGCAATGCAGGCAGAGGTGCTGCAAATGTCTTTGCACTAGTGGGACTATAGCAAAGTCCAATAGCCACGTTTAGGATGCCACTAGGTACACTGAGTGTTTGCTAGTATAATGGCTTAGTTATAATGAGTTGGAGTGTGCAATGCAGGTAGAGGTGCTGCAAATGTCTTTGCACTAGTGTGACTAGACAACAGTCCAATAGCCACGTTTAGGATGCCACTAGGTACACTGAGTGTTTGCTAGTATAATGGCTTAGTTATAATGAGTTGGAGTGTGCAATGCAGGCAGAGGTGCTGCAAATGTCTTTGCACTAGTGGGACTATAGCAAAGTCCAATAGCCACGTTTAGGATGCCACTAGATACACTGAGTGTTTGCTAGTTTAATGGCTTAGTTATAATGAGTTGGAGTGTGCAATGCAGGTAGAGGTGCTGCAAATGTCTTTGCACTAGTGTGACTAGACAACAGTCCAATAGCCACGTTTAGGATGCCACTAGGTACACTGAGTGTTTGCTAGTATAATGGCTTAGTTATAATGAGTTGGAGTGTGCAATGCAGGCAGAGGTGCTGCAAATGTCTTTGCACTAGTGGGACTATAGCTAAGTCCAATAGCCACGTTTAGGATGCCACTAGGTACACTGAGTGTTTGCTAGTATAATGGCTTAGTTATAATGAGTTGGAGTGTGCAATGCAGGTAGAGGTGCTGCAAATGTCTTTGCACTAGTGTGACTGGAGAACAGTCCAATAGCCACGTTTAGGATGCCACTAGGTACACTGAGTGTTTGCTAGTATAATGGCTTAGTTATAATGAGTTGGAGTGTGCAATGCAGGCAGAGGTGCTGCAAATGTCTTTGCACTAGTGGGACTATAGCAAAGTCCAATAGCCACGTTTAGGATGCCACTAGGTTCACTGAGTGTTTGCTAGTATAATGGCTTAGTTATAATGAGTTGGAGTGTGCAATGCAGGTAAAGGTGCTGCAAATGTCTTTGCACTAGTGTGACTAGACAACAGTCCAATAGCCACATTTAGGATGCCACTAGGTACACTGAGTGTTTGCTAGTATAATGGCTTAGTTATAATGAGTTGGAGTGTGCAATGCAGGTAGAGGTGCTGCAAATGTCTTTGCACTAGTGTGACTAGACAACAGTCCAATAGCCACGTTTAGGATGCCACTAGGTACACTGAGTGTTTGCTAGTATAATGGCTTAGTTATAATGAGTTGGAGTGTGCAATGCAGGTAGAGGTGCTGCAAATGTCTTTGCACTAGTGTGACTAGACAACAGTCCAATAGCCACGTTTAGGATGCCACTAGGTACACTGAGTGTTTGCTAGTATAATGGCTTAGTTATAATGAGTTGGAGTGTGCAATGCAGGTAGAGGTGCTGCAAATGTCTTTGCACTAGTGTGACTAGACAACAGTCCAATAGCCACGTTTAGGATGCCACTAGGTACACTGAGTGTTTGCTAGTATAATGGCTTAGTTATAATGAGTTGGAGTGTGCAATGCAGGCAGAGGTGCTGCAAATGTCTTTGCACTAGTGGGACTATAGCAAAGTCCAATAGCCACGTTTAGGATGCCACTAGGTACACTGAGTGTTTGCTAGTATAATGGCTTAGTTATAATGAGTTGGAGTGTGCAATGCAGGTAGAGGTGCTGCAAATGTCTTTGCACTAGTGTGACTAGACAACAGTCCAATAGCCACGTTTAGGATGCCACTAGGTACACTGAGTGTTTGCTAGTATAATGGCTTAGTTATAATGAGTTGGAGTGTGCAATGCAGGCAGAGGTGCTGCAAATGTCTTTGCACTAGTGGGACTATAGCAAAGTCCAATAGCCACGTTTAGGATGCCACTAGATACACTGAGTGTTTGCTAGTTTAATGGCTTAGTTATAATGAGTTGGAGTGTGCAATGCAGGTAGAGTTGCTGCAAATGTCTTTGCACTAGTGTGACTAGACAACAGTCCAATAGCCACGTTTAGGATGCCACTAGGTACACTGAGTGTTTGCTAGTATAATGGCTTAGTTATAATGAGTTGGAGTGTGCAATGCAGGTAGAGGTGCTGCAAATGTCTTTGCACTAGTGTGACTAGACAACAGTCCAATAGCCACGTTTAGGATGCCGCTAGGTACACTGAGTGTTTGCTAGTATAATGGCTTAGTTATAATGAGTTGGAGTGTGCAATGCAGGCAGAGGTGCTGCAAATGTCTTTGCACTAGTGGGACTATAGCAAAGTCCAATAGCCACGTTTAGGATGCCACTAGGTACACTGAGTGTTTGCTAGTATAATGGCTTAGTTATAATGAGTTGGAGTGTGTAATGCAGGCAGAGGTGCTGCAAATGTCTTTGCACTAGTGGGACTATAGCAAAGTCCAATAGCCACGTTTAGGATGCCACTAGGTACACTGAGTGTTTGCTAGTATAATGGCTTAGTTGTAATGAGTTGGAGTGTGCAATGCAGGCAAAGGTGCTGCAAATGTCTTTGCACTAGTCGGACTATAGCAAAGTCCAATAGCCACGTTTAGGATGCCACTAGGTACACTGAGTGTTTGCTAGTATAATGGCTTAGTTATAATGAGTTGGAGTGTGCAATGCAGGCAGAGGTGCTGCAAATGTCTTTGCACTAGTGGGACTATAGCAAAGTCCAATAGCCACGTTTAGGATGCCACTAGGTACACTGAGTGTTTGCTAGTATAATGGCTTAGTTATAATGAGTTGGAGTGTGCAATGTAGGCAGAGGTGCTGCAAATGTCTTTGCACTAGTGGGACTATAGCAAAGTCCAATAGCCACGTTTAGGATGCCACTAGGTACACTGAGTGTTTGCTAGTATAATGGCTTAGTTATAATGAGTTGGAGTGTGCAATGCAGGCAGAGGTGCTGCAAATGTCTTTGCACTAGTGGCACTATAGCAAAGTCCAATAGCCACGTTTAGGATGCCACTAGGTACACTGAGTGTTTGCTAGTATAATGGCTTAGTTATAATGAGTTGGAGTGTGCAATGCAGGCAGAGGTGCTGCAAATGTCTTTGCACTAGTGGGACTATAGCAAAGTCCAATAGCCACGTTTAGGATGCCACTAGGTACACTGAGTGTTTGCTAGTATAATGGCTTAGTTATAATGAGTTGGAGTGTGCAATGCAGGCAGAGGTGCTGCAAATGTCTTTGCACTAGTGGGACTATAGCAAAGTCCAATAGCCACGTTTAGGATGCCACTAGGTACACTGAGTGTTTGCTAGTATAATGGCTTAGTTATAATGAGTTGGAGTGTGCAATGCAGGCAGAGGTGCTGCAAATGTCTTTGCACTAGTGGGACTACAGCAAAGTCCAATAGCCACGTTTAGGATGCCACTAGGTACACTGAGTGTTTGCTAGTATAATGGCTTAGTTATAATGAGTTGGAGTGTGCAATGCAGGCAGAGGTGCTGCAAATGTCTTTGCACTAGTGGGACTATAGCAAAGTCCAATAGCCACGTTTAGGATGCCACTAGGTACACTGAGTGTTTGCTAGTATAATGGCTTAGTTATAATGAGTTGGAGTGTGCAATGCAGGCAGAGGTGCTGCAAATGTCTTTGCACTAGTGGGACTATAGCAAAGTCCAATAGCCACGTTTAGGATGCCACTAGGTACACTGAGTGTTTGCTAGTATAATGGCTTAGTTATAATGAGTTGGAGTGTGCAATGCAGGCAGAGGTGCTGCAAATGTCTTTGCACTAGTGGGACTATAGCAAAGTCCAATAGCCACGTTTAGGATGCCACTAGGTACACTGAGTGTTTGCTAGTATAATGGCTTAGTTATAATGAGTTGGAGTGTGCAATGCAGGCAGAGGTGCTGCAAATGTCTTTGCACTAGTGGGACTATAGCAAAGTCCAATAGCCACGTTTAGGATGCCACTAGGTACACTGAGTGTTTGCTAGTATAATGGCTTAGTTATAATGAGTTGGAGTGTGCAATGCAGGTAGAGGTGCTGCAAATGTCTTTGCACTAGTGGGACTATAGCAAAGTCCAATAGCCACGTTTAGGATGCCACTAGGTACACTGAGTGTTTGCTAGTATAATGGCTTAGTTATAATGAGTTGGAGTGTGCAATGCAGGTAGAGGTGCTGCAAATGTCTTTGCACTAGTGTGACTAGACAACAGTCCAATAGCCACGTTTAGGATGCCACTAGGTACACTGAGTGTTTGCTAGTATAATGGCTTAGTTATAATGAGTTGGAGTGTGCAGAGGACAGGAGGGTACAGTGGCAGGATTGTGGGGCTCTGTGTAGAGGAATGGAAACCTGCCTTTCTATTCCCTCCTAATGGGGAAATGCAGGGAGGAAATCCCTGACCTTTGCTACACAGACGCTGTCGCTGTTTTCAGGACCTGTCACCTATGGCTCTGACCCTACCAGTTTGAGCCCTTAAAAGGACTGGTGGAAAGTGCTATCCCTAAGCTGTCCAGCGCTGTGTATGGAGCGCATACAGCTGTATCAGCGATAGGACTCAGGACGCAGCTGCCCAAGTGATGTCTGACACCAAGGACGCAGAAGAGATAATGGCATCCTGGAGGAAAATGTCCGTTTTTATAATGCAGGGACATGTGACATGGACATCCTATCACACATTCCGTTGCTTCTCTGGCTAAAAGTCCACTTAGCTGTGTGTGTGTCTGGGATTGGCTGACATGCTGGCCCGCCCCACAAGACGCGCGCGCTTAGGGAAGGAAGACAAGGAAAAAAAAAAAATGTCGATCGCCATTATACAAACAGCAGTGATCTAAAGGCGCTGTTCACGCACACTATACACTGAAATTTCATAATAGTGTGAGTCACAGAGTGACTTACACTATTACAGCGAAAAGCCAGCTGGGAATTAGTTGTTTTTTTGCTGCTAGAACCGTTCTCGAACGTTTCTAGAACTATCGAGCTTTTGCAAAAAGCTCGAGTTCTAGTTCGATCTAGAACAGGCCCCAAAATCACTCGAGCCTAGAACTGGAGAACCTCGAACCGCGAACCGCGCTCAACTCTAATCGTGATGAACAAACATTTTTTGCAAAAAGTGTTTTTTAGTTTGTGATAGTAGCCAAACATAAAATACCTATATAAATTTGGTATCTTTGTAATTGGATTGACTTATACTGCAAGGTGAACAGCGTTAAAAATAAAATCAATTTCTCACCTGCAGCTGCACCTTCTTGCTCCCAAAGAGCTCTTACATTGGAGTTTCCATGTAAATCTCTGAAATACATGATTCAGACTGAAACATTGATGGAACATTCACTATAATGAGGCAGATGAAGTCACCTTGGACTAAGTCTGTCCTATGATCATTCGGGGTCCATCTTTATAAGCATATGTGACGCCCCTGCGGTAAACCAAGTGTCACAAAAAGGTAACAACTCTGCAACAGCCCAAATCCTGTGTATCTGTACCAGTCCACACATACACCAGTTCACCAGGACAATTGCACAGCTCAAACACAGGATGGGAGACTCCCTCAGTACCATATGACAGGGCTGGACACTGTGAAAACAGGCAGCCAACTGGGGGGGAGGGAGACACCTAAACCGGTGGGAGGAGCAAATGACCTGAGGTTAGAGGCGTGGGAGAAGATAGCAGACATTCAACATGTCACGCCTACAACACCCACACTGCACCATCCTACACCACTAGGGGGCACTGACAGAGATGCAGGATTAGCAGGGTTGGTCTCCTAAGATATAAATCCAACCCCCCCTTGCAGTTAGGACCCTGGGGAGAAGGAAGGGTGTAAGTAGGTGGAGACTGTGACGAGGCAGAAGTGCGTGTTGTTTGTTTGAAGGCAGTCAGCATATGGCTAGGCTCACACACTGCGTTTTTTTGACACTGCGTTTTTGTGCGTTTTTTTGTGGCAAAAAACACAGAAAAGCGCACCTGCATCAAAAAACGCATGCGTTTTTGCCGCGATTTGGTGCGTTTTTTGCTGCGTTTTGCTGCATTTTTGCTCACTGCGTCTTTATGCGTTTTTTATCAGTGAACAAAAAAAAAAAGGTCTGATGTCATTTCCTTCTTCAATATGTTCTTCATTCTCCACTAGTGTATGCAGGAGAGCAGACAGCTGCAGAACTACAAGGCTCAGCATACTCCATCCAATAGTGTATGCAGGAGAGCAGACAGCAGCTGCAGAACTGCAAGGCTCAGCATGCTCCATCCAGGACTGTATGCTGGAGGGAGAGTCAAGGGGAGCAGACCTACAAGGCTCAGCATCCTCCATCCAATAGTGTATGCAGGAGAGCAGACAGCAGCTGTCGAACTACAAGGCTCAGCATCCTCCATACAATAGTGTATGCAGGAGAGTAGACAGCAGCTGTCGAACTACAAGGCTCAGCATCCTCCTTCCAGGACTGTATGCAGGATTTCTTTGCCCCCCCAAACAATTACGTGGGCTTCGCCATATTTTTGTATGCTAGCCGGGTACAGCAGGCAGGTACGGGCTGCCCCCAACCTCCAGCCCCCAGCTGCCTATTTGTACCCGGCTGGGAACCAAAAATATAGAGAAGCCCTTTTTTTTATTATTTCATGAATTTCATGAAATAATTAAAAAAAAAAAATGACGTGAGCTTCGCCTAATTTTTGTGTCTAGCCGGGTACAACTAGGCAGCTGGGGATTGGAATCCACAGTGCAGGGTGCCCATGCTTTCTGGGCACCCCCGCTGCAAATTGAAGTCCGCAGCCACCCCAGAAAATGGCGCTTTCATAGAAGCGCCATCTTCTGGCGCTGTATCCAACTCTTCTCACTGGGTAATAATGGGGTTAGGGCTAGCTGTATATTATCAGCTGGCCCTAAGCCCGAAATTCATGGTGTCACACCAATATTAGACATGGCCACCATGAATTTCTAGTAAAGATAAAAAAAAACCACAACACACAGAAAAATATTTTTATTAGAAATAAAACACAACACAATTAGTGACTCCATCTTTATTGAAATAAAGAGCCCCCCTCCACAGTAATCCTGGGTCAAGGGTCCCGCGCCGTCCAATCCGGATCCAATATCATCTGATCGGTTTGCTGGAAGGCAAAGTGATCAGATGATGTGTCAGGATCAAGTGCCTGAATCCCATCACACATCAGCTGATTGTATAAAAGCCGTTTATACAATCAGCAGATGCATCGGTGCAAAAAAAAAAAATACTCACTTATGTGCTGATTACGGGCAGCTCCTGGAGCGAGTCTGATCCCGTCCGATCGCTGCAGTAGCTGCCGGTAATCAGGGATGAAGTCTCCTGACGCATCCGCTGATAGGTTAAACCGGCCGGCCGCTGTCGTCACCCCGAGACTTACGATCAGCTGATGCGTCAGGTGACTGCATCAGGTGATCCATCGCCAGGTCCTGCATCCTGCAGGCATACAAACCCGGGGAGACTGCACACACCCGGAGCGGCGGAACTGGGAGGAGGAGCTGGGAGCGGGCATGGCACCGGGACCCTGCAGACAGGTGAGTATGACATTTTTTTTTCTACTGTTCACTTTTGTTTTCGCAGCCGCTTCCACCTCCTGCCCGTAGATGACGCCGCACGGTAGCTGACATGCACAGGACTGGAGGTGGAAGCGGCGGTGACGGTACCGGGAGGATTCACGCTTCTGTGTTTACTGACAGAAGGAATCCTCTTCCTGTACATGTCACTTTACTACCCACCTCCTGCGTTTATAGCTGCGCTTTTGGTCTTAGAAACGCACCAAAACGCACCTATTTGTGTTTTTCATTGCGTCTTTCAACATCCCATTGCACTCAATGGATGAAAAGCGCAGTGAAAAACACGGGAATAATTGGCATGCTGCGTTTTTGTGGCACCACAAAAACGCAGCTGAAAAAAAACGCTGTGTGCAGACAGCAAGTCATGCAGTTTTCTGAGCAAAAACGTACCCGAAAACTGTGCAAAAACGCCGCGCAAAACGCACTGTGGGAACTTACCCTATAGCTGTGGAAGAGGAAGGAGCTCTGTGGAGTATGCAGCTCCTGTCAGAGAGTGAAGGAAAGAGAGAAGGCTGCACGGTCTGTGGTGTGAGTAGGAGAAGCTGTTAGAGGGCAAAGGAACCTGACAGCAACCGACCAGAACTTGGGTGGTGAGACCGCCACTATAAGGAGGAACTCAGGAGAATCGAGTGGTTGAGTTCTTGGGACAAAGGGACCCCAGGAGTAAGAAGACCCAATACTTCACTGAAGTTCAGCACGCAAGGGGTGCAGATCTCCCAGGACAGGACAGACATTAAGTATCCTGTTAGTTCTGCAGGCAGGTGGACTTCCACGGTGCATCAGCTAACCACAAAGGGTCTGAGGCTAAGCGACAAAGAGGGAGCCGGGGAGTACCCCGTAAATAGCTCACGCCGCCAGCGTTAGGACGGAACACCAGGTGGCCCTCCAGAATCTCCAAGCTGGTGAGGACTTCCAAAGACTGACAAGAATGCAAGGTGGGGAAAGTGGCCCCCAGGTTAAACTGGTACAGATTCCAGGAGAATGGCACACCTGGTCCTGGCACGTCCCAAGGCAGCTTTTCCCAGGCTGTAAATGAACCTGTTCAACTGCACTTAGTGACTGGACTCTCTTTCTTCTATTTTTATTATTTTTATTTTCTTTTGCTCCACTGAGCCTCCAAAGCTCGGGGGAGCTGGTGTAGTCGGACTATCCCCTTTAAATTAACCCCTTTTGATTGCGCACCATGGGGCCACGGAACCGGGTCAGGCCACGAATGTACAACCACTGGCTAGGTGACGGGTGCACAGGGAATGGACTGAGCCACTCCTATCCCGGGGAGTCCTGTGGGGGTGCTGCAACTTTGGCAAAGTCGGGAGGATACCAACTAGACCCGCTAAAACGGGTGACAGCGTGCCATTTTGGGACTATTTGTTTGATTTCAAGGACTTTGGTGCCAGTTTACAACATTGCCGCCGAAATTTTATTTTGCCGCCATATTGGACTGTAAATATTGCTGTGCCACAACTGAAAAAGGGCGCAAAAGCTGCATGGGCGCAAAACCAGAGTCTCGCCCCCTTGGGAGTGTCCAGGATGTAAGAGGACAGCCGATGGCAGAGACACCGGAACTCTGCACAAACAAGTTTCCGGATGCCGGCGGGAGAAGATGTCTGCTCCGGGAGGACTGGATCTAGCAACATGTCTGCTGCAGGGGATCGCGCCAGTGCCTCAGGTTACCCAGGGACCTGGAAAACAGAGAGACTAGAGGCGGAGGTCCAGCGGCTGTGCTGGACTCTTCGAGCGGAGTACCTGCAGCGAGTTGAGCAGTGGAAGGCGGAGATGATGGGAGTTGTGGCAGCCATGCGGGCCCAAGAGAGTGGAGCACCGATTGACCAGGCTGCACTGGCCCAGGCATCGGGATCCATCCTCGACCAGGCCCTGTCACCGCCGC
The DNA here is from genome assembly GCF_048569485.1 of Anomaloglossus baeobatrachus. NCBI lineage: Eukaryota > Metazoa > Chordata > Amphibia > Anura > Aromobatidae > Anomaloglossus > Anomaloglossus baeobatrachus. Next base: position 80,608,021 of record NC_134362.1, read on the forward strand.
CAGAACCAGCGAGACCAGAAGCGGTCGCATCACCCTCTCCGCTCGAGAGGGACACAGCGTTGCCAGCTTCCCCTGCCAGACCAGAAGTGGTCCCCTCACCTTCTCCGCTGGAGAATGAGCAAGCACCATCTGATCCAGTGACGGCAGCCCAGGCGATGACGTCATAGGGAGCTGCGTAGGAGATTGCCACCAATGCTGACGACTGTCCCCAGGTACTGTGCCCAGTCGCTGTTGGGGCTCCGGCAGCGAGCTACCCTGATCCAAGTAGCGGGAAGCCAACAGTCGTCACCTGGGAGCGGGCCTGTATGGAGGAATCAGATGGCCCCTTTCCTACACCCTGGTAGCTATAACCTGATGTGCTACCAGTTTGTGTTTTGTGTTGCTTTGTTGAACTGTTCCTGAAAAGTTAACCAGTAAATATGGACCAAAAGCTACAGGACTGGAAGTGACAAAAACTTTCAAATGTAAAATAAGTTGCACAGTTGTGCCCAACACCAGTTCCCACCTGCAGCCTGTAGTTACAGGACTGTTCCCAGGAGAAAGCATGGCGCAGGAAGGGTCCATGGCGGAGTAGGCCAGGACACCATCACCACTGGAATCGGTTACCCTCTTCCGGGACCTTACCACTTTTGTTTGTTGCCAGTAACAAAAGGACACCAGGGACTTTGGGTGGGAAACCACAGAGCAGTGGTACCAGAGACTCTGGGAGGTGGGTGGTAAGGAGGTGGAACCTGGTTTGCAACGTTTAAAGAAAATGTGCCTCCCGCAAGGGATGAGAGTGTAACCAGTTTTATGTTTAAAATGTTAACCCTTTCTGCATGTAAAAAACTGCAGTGTAATTGTTTGTTTGCAGCCCGCGGACGTGCTGGAGTTAACCAAGGCGAGCTAACAATTCCCTATGTCAGCCTGAAGGATACCTGGTTCCCACTTGGTTCATCTCAGTATCGCCTGGGTTACCTCACAACACTACAAGCAGCAGTGAGTAAACAAGTTGAAAGACACTTTGGACTGAGACTGAGTTATTCTGCAACCTGTGGTTCCACACACACACACACACACACACACCCGAGCCCCTGGGGCCAGCCTCACTCTCGGGAGGCCACCTCATCTGACTGCAGATTCCACCAGGGGGAATCTGCAGTGGCCCATTCGGCAATTTATGTGCAGGTGAGCAAGCTGAATTAATTCCTCCTGGACATTGTTGATGGATGAGAACAGTTTTTATTAACTGTCCCCCTATGGGAAGGAGCGGACTTGTTGGAAAAACTGTTAGTGCCCAGGGGGTTTATGGGGATTTGGTGTTCAGTCTTTGGTGCTTGACCAGCCAAGTCTGATCTTTCTGGATCAGTATTCAATCTTCTGGTTCCTACTGCAGTTATCATCGCTTAGGTTCTCGCCAGGTTCTGCTCACTCAAGGTGACTTTGGTGCAATGGACAAGGGCGTGCTCTGTGTACATGCCTGCTTCCCTGCAAGTTTTGCCACCAACTCTATCCCTTATCTGGTGTCCCGACCTTTTATATTTTGTAACTTCCCCAAAGCTGTCACCTGACCCAGCATCCTCTTCAAACTCTTCCTCGAGGAAACACACTCATCATATTTTCATTCCGGTTGCTTCTGTCTATCTAGCAGGTGGTGACATTTATTTGGAATACGAGTAGGATTATTTGCCATTGCTTTATGTGTGTGAATGGCACAATCACAGTCCAGATCTAAATCCCACTGAGAATCTGTGACAAGGCTTGAAATTTGCTGTACACAGATGCTCTCAGTCCAATCTCACTGAGCTAGAGCTGTTTTACAAAGACAAATGGGCAAAAATGTTAGCTTCTAGATGTGCAAAGCTGGTAGACACATCCCCCAAAAGACTTGACGCAGTAATGGTAGCAAAAGGTGGTCCTAAAAAGTATTGACTCAGGGTGCAGAATACAAATTCATGTCTCAATTTTCAAATTTATATCTTAAAAATAGTTATAGTTAGAAAACGATGGGTCATTTACTTTACGCTTCACAAATACTTGTTACTTTATGTTAATAAGGAGAGAAGCTCCGCGTCACTGATGAGTAGGTGCTCTAGGGTAAAAATTATACATAGAAAAAGAGTAACCCCGGCACACTACAACTCCCAGAAAAAGGCAGAATGCAATAAAGTTGTATGCAATATTTTTATTAACACAATAGTTCCTTGAATGTCTTTTCAGAAAAAATGAGTGTGGTCCAACAAACATGGACGTTTCGGCCACAGGCCTTCGTCAACATGGACTATTATCTGACAAATATACAAAGATTACAATCAAAATTACATTCATAAATGAAAAAAAGGGGTTTTAAATGCCTTCCAACATCATTTTTAATAACAGACAAGGACGTGCTGTTCAGGTAGAAACATATTGTGACATATAGTGAAACTAACCCCATATGTTCATGAACTAGTAGATATAGGTGAATAAATGGTGCACACTCTAGGACCTTTATGATTATATTTAAGCCAGTGATGGAGGTGTGTGCCCAGCATCGTCTATGGAAGTCCGACCAAGGGAAGGAAAAGTGAAGATAAAAAGAACAAAAAATAAGAACAAGATAAAAGGAAGGAGGAAATGAAGAGCAGGAAAGCAGAGACAAGAAAAGAACAAGATACAAGAAAAAACATGCAGAGTGGAACACAAAATGCAGGGCCCCTGATATAGCACTCACCGTGCAAAATCAAATGTACGCAAATATTCAGTTGAAAGGCTAGTGATCATGGGAATGAGTTGAGCCCCATATGTATTTCACTACAATGAAAAATATGTATTAGTAAAACATAATGTAAATGTGTGATATACATAAGAATAATACCCGATGCATATTAATTATATGCACAGAAAAGTGAAGTACCTGTGTCAATTTGCATGCCCACACATGGAACGATATATGCGTCAGGGGTATTCACTGCTAGTACACGGATTCTACACTGTGTATAACAGTAAATGGTGCTATAGAATCAGACCTTAATAGAAAAAATCATATCTCATGTTAGGGACCACAGTAGAGGAAGATTTACTTGCATAGTATCATGGAAGAATTTACCTATATGTATGGTGCCAAAAAAGGAGCAGCATGTGCCTGGTCACATAACATAAGGGGATAACCATAAACTGGTGCTTGAATTGAGTCCTTTCTTCACCTGGAGAGAACTACAAGTACATCAAATGGCATGTGTATAGGTAGTAAGCGATGACCATGGTAGTGTATAATATAACTGCGTGGGTAGAACCAGTTACCTGCTAAGAAGCAGTGAAGTAAGGAAGTTGTAATAGCTGGTGAACAGGCCTGCATGTGCTGTGTCAGTATGATCATTCTGCGGTAGAAGTGAACAATCATTAACATTAAAGCCTAAAAAGGGAATACTACATACAGAGTGCATTTCCAATGTTCCAATACCTATGTCATCCGGCAGTAGGGGAAAACTGAAGCCGGTAGAACCGGAAGTGCAATTGCCCGGACCTTACAAAGATAAGGGAATGAGACATATAATTATCACAATCAGAGAATGTTTAAGAGCAAAAGAAAGAAAGAGAGAGAGGTCGGCTGCCACTACTTACCAAACCGCTGCTGGACGTGTGTTCTGTGACAAGTCACCTGCACAGTGAGCTATGTCCAGCGTGGAAGCGGTTTAAAAGGAAGTGAGGGCGGGTTTATGAGTGTAACTTCCTGTATTTGGAACACAGGAAGTCGGGACTGTGGAACGCACACCGCGCATGCGCAGTGCGCGTTCCCGGCCCGACTTCACTGGCAAGTGTCATAGTGGCTGGATCATGTGATAGGGAGGGGAAATTGCTGGGAGAACACACAAACCGTGCATACTATTGGGTGGAAGCCGGACTGGCTCATCCTAGGTGCCTAGTTAGTAACAGGAACGGTGCACAAGGTCCATGTGAGTATAGATAAGTGCCCACTGGTCAAATAATTAGCGTTTCTGCAAAAAAGAGAGAACAATATCAACATATGGGTAAATTAAAAGCATAAGTGAGAAAAACATATATTTACAAGCATGAATCCACTGTGGATAAAAATGCACCGCATCATGATTAGACGTTAGGGGATGCATATTATGTTACATCATACAGTGAAATCATATACATATCATGACATAATTATGTCGGGTATTACGATATGGGTATTTTTGTCAAATCAGTCAGTCCCAAACAGACAAGGGTCAGCCAAAAGACCCAAAGATTAACCAGAATTATGAAACGGCCGTCTCATATTTCCTATTTAGACCATACGGTTCTAGTGTGCCCAGAGTATGTATCCATCTAGCCTCTTTTTCTAGTAGGCGCCTAGTCCTATTGCCCCCCCTGCGTGCTATATCGACATGATCGATGATTTGAAACTTTAGCTGTGAGATTTGATGTCCCGCTGTTGAGAAGTGGAGGGGAATAGGCAACAGTGTATTACCGCATCTAATGTCCGATTTGTGTCGGCTGATATGGTCTCGGATATGTTGGGTAGTCTCCCCAACATACCCGAGACCGCACGGGCACTTGATATAGTACACAACGTATGTACTGTCGCATGTATAGAAGCCCCTAATCTGAAAGGTCTTGCCCGTTCTGGCATGTGTGAAGGTACTGCCTTTGGTTACATTTGCACATTGTGCGCAGCCTAGACATGGAAAAGTGCTCTTCTGCTGTGTGTCAAGGAAGACTTGACGTGAGACCGTTTTCGTGGACCCAATGTCGGCGCGCACAAGATGATTTCTCAGATTGGGTGATTTCCTATGACAAAAAAGGGGTAAGTCATGAAAGGATTCTATCTTGGGGTATGCAGACTTCAAGAGGGGCCAATATTGGCAAATGATCTTTTTCACTAGGGGTTGGAAGGGATGATACGTGGTGATGCATGTCAATGGATTATGTGACACGTTACTCCGACTGGATGTAGAATGTGTAGTATCAGCTATCCCCTTAGGATAACCCCTCTGAATAAATTTCTGACTCATCTCGTAATGCCGAAGAATCTTGGTTTCGGGTTTGCTGACAATTCTGTCAACACATGTATGTTGTGAAATCGGCAGGGCTTTCTTAACATGCTTCGGATGATTACTAGTATAGTATAGGAGGCTGTTCCTGTCAGTGGGCTTAATGTAGATGTCAGTTGTCAAGAGGCCATCATCCTCTATGATAACCATACAGTCCAAATAATTAATCTCTTCCTCTACTGTGGTCCCTAACATGAGATATGATTTTTTCTATTAAGGTCTGATTCTATAGCACCATTTACTGTTATACACAGTGTAGAATCCGTGTACTAGCACTGAATACCCCTGACGCATATATCGTTCCATGTGTGGGTATGCAAATTGACACAGGTACTTCACTTTTCTGTGCATATAATTAATATGCATCGGGTATTATTCTTATGTATATCACACATTTACATTATGTTTTACTAATACATATTTTTCATTGTAGTGAAATACATATGGGGCTCAACTCATTCCCATGATCACTAGCCTTTCAACTGAATATTTGCGTACATTTGATTTTGCACGGTGAGTGCTATATCAGGGGCCCTGCATTTTGTGTTCCACTCTGCATGTTTTTTCTTGTATCTTGTTCTTTTCTTGTCTCTGCTTTCCTGCTCTTCATTTCCTCCTTCCTTTTATCTTGTTCTTATTTTTTGTTCTTTTTATCTTCACTTTTCCTTCCCTTGGTCGGACTTCCATAGACGATGCTGGGCACACACCTCCATCACTGGCTTAAATATAATCATCCAGGTCCTAGAGTGTGCACCATTTATTCACCTATATCTACTAGTTCATGAACATATGGGGTTAGTTTCACTATATGTCACAATATGTTTCTACCTGAACAGCACGTCCTTGTCTGTTATTAAAAATGATGTTGGAAGGCATTTAAAACCCCTTTTTTCATTTATGAATGTAATTTTGATTGTAATCTTTGTATATTTGTCAGATAATAGTCCATGTTGACGAAGGCCTGTGGCCGAAACGTCCATGTTTGTTGGACCACACTCATTTTTTCTGAAAAGACATTCAAGGAACTATTGTGTTAATAAAAATATTGCATACAACTTTATTGCATTCTGCCTTTTTCTGGGAGTTGTAGTGTGCCGGGGTTACTCTTTTTCTATGTTACTTTATGTTGGTATAACACATCAAATACTAATAAAATACATTTAGCTTTGCGGGTGTAACATAAAAAAAGGTGGAAAAGTTCATTGGGTATGAATATTTTTTCAAGGCACTGAATAGAAAATATGTTCTGAGATTATCAAGATAGTTTGTATTTCTGCTTTTCCACATTTTCAGATACTAATTTCAGTAAAATAAAAACATATTTCTCAATTTACTGAAAAACATTAAGCTGTTATTAGAAACAATACATTTTCAAAAGTCAATAATTCTCATAAAAAGTTAATAACCATATTTTACTATTGTAGTCCAAACATAACAGCATATCCTTTTATTGATATTTTGCGAAATATAGTCAGTGAGATATCGCGTTATATGTACATTAATAAAGTTGTCAGGAATACTATTCTGGCCTTCAATTCATTCCATTTGTATGTTAACAGAAGTGTTTTATTAGCAGTGCTGTGCTTGGGGTCAAGGGAGATAGCGCTGCCAATTCATAGCTGTTTGGACATTAATGGGATTATAGAGGAAGCAGTAAAACATTTGATGAGAAACTTTGTAGCAGCAAGAAACAGCCACCTTGTGAGGCGCAGAACCTATGAATCATATCACTGACAGGTAAGTGTTTACTATGTCTATCAAGGGGTGGAGGAATGACTGCCAAGATAGTGAAGCAGTGGGGAAACTCCATATGGCCAATGTGTGTATGGTGAGCTCACAGAGAGGAAATTAGACCTGGCCACCTCTTCCTTTCCTTGGCAGGATCGAATATGTGAACAGCTGGTATCATCCCGGTGAATAGACATATATGCAAAGCATTATATATAGCACTTATTTAACCCTCACTCCTGACTAATGATATAAACTGCAGTTGAATGTTAAAGTATTTTTATACACCTGCACTTCCTACGTTAAGTTGTTACTGAAAATAATGAGTAGTTATTATTACAGATGATTCAATCTTTCGAAATTCAGATTCATCAGGCTCTATGAATTTTCCTCAAAAATGAGACTTGTGAATCAATTCATTGTGAATCTCAATGTGAAAGAGCTGTTTTTAAAGTCAAGAAGCAATGGCTGGTCAACAAGTCGTTAAAAACGATATATATTTTAGGGGCTTTTTCATTTTTGTATAGATTGAAGATAGAATATTTCCCAACAGCACTACAGAGTGTCTATACTACACACTGGACAAGCAGAGATGAGCGTGGACGTATGATAAAGGAGTGGAAAATCTGCCCACACTTCCTTGAAGACGTTATAGTTTATCTAAAGCCTTTGATCCATGCCTAATTCATTTTGACAAATTTAAAGTTTTTCACACTTTTTGAAGATAACCTAGTCCATTGGGGTGAGACTAAGGGTACCTTCACACTTAGCGATGCAGCAGCGATCCGACCAGCGATCTGACCTGGTCAGGATCGCTGCTGCATCGCTACATGGTCGCTGGTGAGCTGTCAAACAGGCAGATCTCACCAGCGACCAGTGAACAGCCCCCAGCCAGCAGCGACGTGCAAGCGACGCTGCGCTTGCACGGAGCCGCCGTCTGGAAGCTGCGGAGACTGGTAACTAAGGTAAACATCGGGTATGGTTACCCGATGTTTACATTAGTTACCAGCACACACCGCTTAGCTGTGTGTGCAGGGAGCAGGGAGCCGCGCACACTGAGCGCTGGCTTCTTGCTCTCCTAGCTACAGTACACATCGGGTTAATTAACCCGATGTGTAATGCAGCTACATGTGCAGAGAGCAGGGAGCCGCGCACACTGCTTAGCGCTGGCTCCTTGCTCTCCTAGCTGCTGTACACATTGGGTTAATTAACTCGATGTGTACAGCAGCTACAGCTACAGCTACAGCAGCTACAATGCAGAGAGCCGGAGCCGGCAGCACAGGCAGCGTGAGAGCTGCGGAGGCTGGTAACTAAGGTAAATATCGGGTAACCACCTTGGTTACCCGATGTTTATCTTGGTTACAAGCTTACCTCAGCTGTCAGACGCCGGCTTCTGCTCCCTGCTCGCTTCATTTGTCGCTCTCTCGCTGTCACACACAGCGATCTGTGTGTCACAGTGGGAGAGCGCCTTTGAAGAAAACGAACCAGGGCTGTGTGTAACGAGCAGCGATCTCACAGCAGGGGCCAGATCGCTGCTCATTGTCACACACAGCGAGATCGCTAATGAGGTCACTGCTGCGTCACAAAAAGCATGACTCAGCAGCGATCTCGGCAGTGAGCTCGCTGTGTGTGAAGCACCCCAAAGCCACGGGTCACGTTGAATTCCCTCTCTGGCAGTTGACTGGAGGTTGGACATGGCAAAACTCCACTGGTCTTGCAGCTGGTCCAATTTGCTGAGCCAGAAATCCATTGGATCGGGGCTCAGGGTATCTGCAAACTAATGGACACCATCTAGGTGCAAGTCAGCTTGGTTGTTCAGCCAGTGCATCTGTTTGTTAAAGTGCATCTGTAAGGAAGTGGAAGTGCTGCCCACACCCTCTTGAAGACAATGTGATGTTTTCAATTTGGATGCACTGTTTTAAATGTATTTGATGATTCACATGTATTTGGTCCAGCACGGGTAGAGTTGATAGTTGAGATTGAATTAGTCCGTCTTAGGTGCATTACTCTACATTTATTAACATTAAATCTCATTTGCCAAGTGTCTACCCGGACCCGATTATTATTATTATTATTATTATTATTATTATTATTAGCTGCCTTTTCCATTGTTGCAACATTTTACCCTCTACCTGTTCAGGAATGTTAGGAGTCTTATAGCAAACTCCAATTAGCATTTTTCCATTATTCCCCTCCCCATGTACATTTACCCATACTGATTCTACATTGCTGCAGCTCCCCTCAAGTAGTCATTAAGCACAGGTCTTAGGTTACATTTGATAAATATACACACCCCTCCAACCTTTTTGTATTCAGTGAGCATATTGATTGCACAGGTGTGAAAATGTTATATTATTGAATAGAGAGGAATAAATAATTACATTTTTATGATTAAAATGTTCTTTTAACCCCAGATTTTCAATTTTCACAAGCGGTATAGGTAAAAATGGCTTTATATTGTGTTACACAATTTCTCCTGAACTTAACAATACCCCACATGTGACCATACAGTACTGTTTGGCCGCATGGCAGGGCTTGGGAGTGAAGGAGTGCCTTTTGATTTTTGGAGCACAGATTTTCCTAGAATAGTTTGAGGACTCCATTTGCAGAACCCCTAAGAGCCAGAACAACAGAAACCCCTTCAAGTGACCACATTTGGAAATTATACCCATTTGGGAGTTGATCTATGGGTGTAGTGACGATTTAGTCTTCACTTCAGAAATATAGGTTTCTTTTTTGAGGAGGGGGAGCTATAGCATTTTTCTAGAGCTTTTGTGCTACCAGTATTGTGGAAACCCCCCATATTTCCGTTAACAGATGGAGGACCTGAGTGGGGACCTGTGTTCTTGTGTGTTGCATTGAATGCGGTTTGGTGGCGATTTGGGTACAGGGCATTTTGGAAGAGTCCACATTTATTTTGGGCTCTATGCTGAGAGCTTAAATCTACATTTCCAGAATATGAGATTCAGATGAAACCCCCATTGATCCATTCACCAATGAGGCAGCAGAGTTACTCCGGACTCCATTTGGCCTCTCTTTAGCAGTGTCCGTCTTTTCAAAGGTGAACAAAACTGTTGATGGCCGAACTTATTTGCATGCCTAAAAAGATACATAAAAAGATGGACACTGCTGCACCACACATCATAGGGGAGTTCAGACATAGACAAATGGGGAAACCAAAAACTCTAACACAAAGCTAGCACACACAGAGATATAAGACGATACATGATAAGAAGGAAGGAGAAAAGAGCAGGGAGGAAATATCCAGATGATGAGAGGACTTCCAGAGCACACCAAATAGCATACAATAAATCATCAGCAACTGCAACACAACAGCACAAGAACTGGTTTAGCAACAGCTATAGCTGGCATGGGAAATACAAGCTCCACCATCTTAAAAAGACAGGGATAACTGTGATAGGTATCCTACAACATGTGATCCAAGAGGTACCCAGCAGGCTAGCAAATATTAGCTCCTGCAAGCTCAATCACTAATGAGCATACAACTGGTTGCTGCCCGATCTGGTTTGTGCAACTCAGAAGCACCAGAGAAGGTGTCAAGTGTCAGATTCTGCAGTGTAAACAGTGTAAAATGCCACCATGACACTTGGCAGTTAAATAATTGGCTTTTTTTATGCGGTTAACCATGTGATATAAATAATTTGTTCGCCTTTATTTCTCAGGTCAGTACAATTACAGCCATACCAGATCTATATAGGTTTTTTTTGTTTGTTTGGCTACTATCACCAAGTTAAGCAAAAAAAGACTAAAATTTAAACTTTAATAGACATATATTAAAATAAAGTTAGATCACCTCCACATAATTAGCATAATCAAGCTCCTAGAGTAAAACCCACAAGTAAACCAGGATCAATTGGGAACACCTAGTAATTGTGGCGTTCCCACAAGGATAGAGGGTACGTCACTGAGGATACCACTGACATGTATTGAACATGCAAAAAACACAATAAACAAACCCAAAATAAATGAGTATTTGTCACTTCCCATGAACTTGGACAGTGTTCCTATGAAAAAAGGAAATAGAAAAAACAATATACTCAAACAAAAGCAGTTCACACAGTGACAGTGATCAGCTGTGCACTAGCATAAGATTGGAATAATCTCACCAGATCTGTATGAGTCGGGGAGTGAGCAGTTTCCACCAGTACCATGGTTCAGGGTCCTCCAGGAACAAAACTGGCCCTATCAATTTACTGGGAAACTAAAGGCTAACTAACACCCACAGACTCGTGTCATAACAAGGACAGTCTACAGCTTAATAAGCTAGAGAAAAACCCTATTATGACCCTATTGGTGTCCCGACATGTTTCATCCACCCGGACTCTTCAGGGGACAAAGTACCAAAAAAAGAGGGTTACAGTTCTCAGTTCTAGCTACCTGCCAGCCACATTGTAAAGGAGCTGAACAAATCCAATTCACATCTCTTTATAGCATACCTAACTAGTGAAATTATTCTAATTACACCAACCTGTAAACAATCAAATCAAAACACTGTCTCCAAATGGTCCCGACATGGTTCATGTGCTCTGAGTTCCAATGGCGGACTAGAGCGCATAGCATGCATTCTACAGGTTCGCCATACTGCCATCCACCAAATGGAAATAAAGAAGGAGGGGAGGTAGAGGAGGAAACTCCCACTTCCTCCACTGTCCCATTCACAAGACACTCCGGGATAGTATGTTATTGCGCGACTGCGCAAATCACATTCACGACACGTCAGACCTGCATTGAATACACATACAGACATACAGGGCTGACTGCCATCGGAGGTGACATGAGGGAGAGAGAACCTCTAACCATGAATCCTCCCCAGAGAGCCCGCAACTAAGCCACAGCGGTGCGCATGCGCTCTCCATAGCTGCCAGAACAAGTCCAGCCATCAGAGCGCGCAGCGCACACTTAATACTCCCATCATCTATTTAGTATGGAGAAAATATCACAAAGTGTGCAGCCTGACAAGTATACATCCAGATATAGGCGTGATGTAATCAATATTATTAAGGAGCTTTTAATGTAAACAAATTTATTCGAATATGAGATAATCATTGCATGCAAATTAATGACATATTAAATTATCCAAAAGATTGTTGATGCTGCTCCTATGTAGACAGGGAGGTTGATGTCTCCTTGTTAAAATGGATGGATACATAGGAACTCCCATATACAGAGACATAATTAATGGCCAAAAAAACATTATCTAATTAAAAAACAATTTATACTGGATTGTGTAAAAAATAATGTAAATGTCCAATAACAGTGGATTGTACAGGTTATGGGATAAATATTTGTCTTTTGAATCCCACAAAAATTTATTTAAGGCCCCCTTCATACGTCTGTGTCTCCGGTACATGTTTGGTCCGTTTCCTCATGTGCCAAAGACACGGGCACATGTAGACCCATTAAAATCAATTGGTCTGCGCACACGTGCGTGTTTTGCTATGGACTGTGTGTACATGTGGAGCATACGTGTGCCTGTGTGCTCCACACGTAGACATGTCCGTTTTTCTCCGGCATCACGGGTGTCACACGGCCCGCGTACGGACCGCATGGATGTGATCCGTGTGACACGCACCGTAGAAAACATACGTGTTTGTTAAAAAAAAAAATTCTATACTCACCTTCTCCAGCACTGCTGTCTCTGCCGCTGCTGTCACTTACTTCCGACCCCCGCTCATTATGCTCATTGAATATTCACTCCACTGTGGCCCGGAAGCAGCAGCAGCAGCGAGGAGTCAGCAGGACTGGAGACAGAAGATCAGCACCACGGACAGCAACGTCAGGGACAGGTGAGCAGAAAGTTCCCGTTCTCCGTGTGTTAGGTGAACACATGTTGTGCCATAAAAACGGCACACGGAGGGCAATACGCACCTTTGACACGTCCGTGAAAAATGTGCATGATTTTCATGGACGTGTGAAGGGGGCCTAAATATGTGTATATGGCAATGTCAACAGAGCCATTACACACACGAAAAAAAAATGGAGGATCAATTGATAATTGGCTACTATCATGCAGCTTTTTTTTTTTTTTTCAAAACAAAGGTTTTTAGCATCACCAGATTTTGATGACTATAGTTTTTTTTATGTTTCTGCCGACAGAGTCATTTGAGAGCTTGTTTTATGCGAGATGATTTGGAGTTTTTATCACTACCATTTTGGGCCACATAATATTTATTTTATCTCTTTCTACTCTGCTTTTTGTGAGGTAGAATCATGAAGAAACAGTAATTTAGTAATTGTATTTATTTCTTTTTCACGCCATTCACCTTGTTGTAAAAGTGTTAAGACATCTTTATTCTTCAGGTCAGTATGATTACAGCTTGGAATGTTACGAATGTGGCAATACCAAAATATGTGTTCTTTTTTTTTGCATAAATATACAGATTTACAGGAATTCTTTTGCTTATTTTAAGATTTTCTTTTAATCCTTTTATCAGTTTATTTTAACTTTTTCACTTAGTTCCTTTTTGGGACACTTACTTGCATTGGTTTGATAACTGATATGCTTGATCATTGCTGTGGATTATATGTCAGTGCTGCACTCACAGCACTGACAGTTCGCCTCATATAGCATGCATGTGGCATGGCGTGTGAGGCTTTCTATAGCTGAGTGACCCAAGGGTCGTCACGGTGATGACCAAGGTTTGCCATGGCAACAATTTGGTCTCTGTGGTCTACTTGGTAGAGGAGCGTAATCCTCTCTCTGCCTCCTCAATGCTGAGATCACTATTGATCACAGCATTTAGGGGGTTACACTGCCAGTATCAGTGCAGACACTGCTCCTGGCAGTGACAGCCAGGTGTCTGCTACAAGATAAGCTGCAGACCTGATGGCGATCTTGGGGGTACAGCACCTGCACTCCAGTGATCTTTAGGATGTACTTGGTACGTCTTTGGTTGTTAAGGCCCAAAAAGCCAGGAAGAACCTAATATATCCAATGTCGGTAAGGGATTAATCTATGTTCTCTGTCCCCTATCTTATAGTCACCCTCTGGCATATTCCCCTTTTACCGATGCTGCTCTGGTCCCAGGGTGCCATATTGCAACGTAACTTCTGACTGGCTAAAGTCAGAAGTTATGTCACAAGCACTCCATGCACATCTATGAGAGCCAGAACGAGGCAGAACAACACTTTCATAGACTTGTATTGAGTTGTGACCATGAAACATTAGAGCTACCGGAAAGTTACAAACTGTAGAAGGAGACCAACCGGAGGTACACTGATAACAGATGAGTATGCTGGAGGGCCAGTATTAAGCTGAGTTAACACACAACGACAATGACGTCGCTGTTACGTCACCATTTCCTGTGACATAACAGTGACCTTACATGATCGCTAGTTAGCTGTCAAACATGTAATTTTAAGCAGCAACGGAGCAGCAATCATAGCGACCTCGACGATCATTGGGACATGTCACACGCGTCGCTGTGCGACGACTCCGACTTTGATAGAGGTGTGGTGTTTACCCCTAGACATGTTTTGCGTTGCCTCTTTTCACGCCCCTCTGTTCCGATTGGTGATCGCTACAGCGCCTTTGCGTTGCCTTTTTCACGCCCCTCTGTTCTGATTGGTGATACCTACAGCGGCGCCTGATTGGTTGACCATGCCAAACAAAGGACACAAAAAAGAATGACACACTAGCGACACCAGACAGAGACTCTACTACTATGTGCAACAAAGAATGGAACTTAAAGAATGAAATCACTGTAACGCCTTCGACAAGTTACCCAATCGGAACGCTGTTATGACCAGCACTCGGAGTCGTGGGGGCGTTGTAAAATACACCGCAAAAACACGCCCTTGTCCTGCCTTCAGTCCTACATCACTGCCTTCAAAGTCGTCGTTACCGTCGCTGCTGCAGTGTCAAACACAAGGATGCATGTGGTGCAGCGGGATAGCAGCGAACAAAAAATGACCTGGAATATTCAAGAGCGAGCAGCGATCTCGCAGCAGGGGTCTGATCATTCTAATGTGTCACACACAGCGACGTCGCTGTTGAGGTCGTTGCTAAGTCACAGAAAATGGCGACTTAGCAGCGATGTCGTTCTCGTCGTCGCTGTGTGTGACACCACCATAAGGCAAGAGGCAGGGACCTAAATTTAAAACACCACTCCAGCAGTGCAATAAAAAAAACAAACAAACACTAGAGTTGTGCTTCAAGATCGATGCAATGGCATCTGACTGGTTTGAGTTGGAATGATGCAAAGTGCTGGCTACCTCTTAGGCCCTCTTCACAAGTCCATGTTTCTGGTATGTGCAGCATTTGTTTTCACACTTATCGAAGACATGTTCACATGGATCCTCATTAAAATCTAAACTCTTCCCACTTCAACGTTTCGCCACGGACCATATGTCCATGTGAAGCACACACTTGTCCGTGTGAGCCACATGGAGACACATGCACACACAGATGGACAAAATGGACTGTGCAACACATGCGTTTTTTTAAACAGACATGTGAGAGGAGCCATATAGCAGCTAAAAGCCTATCAATGGAAGACATTCTGCCAAAGAATTATGTGATGTGTTACTTATTGCAGTGACAAACAAAATTATTAGCCCCAATGAATGACAATAATAACAACAACAACAACAACAAAAAAACATCACGTTCTCGTCAAATCGGCAAGTAGTAGTGTTGCGGGCGGGGAGGAGGGTGTCAGCACACTACGCTCACCCTTTCTGCTCGGGTCCGGCGGTTGCTGCTCAGTGGTGGCTCGAGCTGTGGGCCGGATCCCGGGGGTTCTAGAGCGACACTCCTCGCCCGTGAGTGAAAGGGGGGTGTTGGGTGTGGGGATAGTTTATTGTCCGTGACGCCACCCACGGTTGTGGTGATTTCACCACCGCTGCTCAATATGGGGATCCCGGGGATGGTGATGCGGAGCAGCCAGGTGTTGCGTTGCCCCTCCGTGGGTAGGGGTTGGTGATCCCGGGGCCCGGTGATGAGATGGGAGATGCAGGGCCTGGTGGGCGCAGGGACGCGGGGGCAGCGCTGTGCCTTGCGGCACTGTGGTACTCACTCAGCCTGAGACGTTGACACAGTTTTACGGTAAACCACACGGCTGGAAAGACGGTTCCCACGGACGGCTGCACTTGCTCTCCCAGTAGGTGACGGTTATGTCCCTTTTCCTTGCACCTTTGTTTCTGTGTTGGTAGCGATGGGTTCCCACCGGTAACCCGCTCCCCGGTTTCAAGCTGGACCGGAGGAGCTCTACTCTTTGCCCGCAGGCGCTGGCTCTGAGAAACTGGTGCCCTGGCGGTGGCGGTGTTTCTGCTACAATGGTTGGGCTGTTGCCTTCTATCGGGACTTGGTTGTTGGGGGATCTGCGTCCCCTTCACTGACGGATTTGGCAAATTCTGGCGACTCCAAGCCTTGCCGGTGTCCAAGAGGCCCCTGCCCTGGTGCTGACTGTCCTTTGGTACACTGCTCCAGACCGCCGGGCCACTACCCGTCCGCGGTCCTTCCAGGAACTTCCAAACGGTCCCCCTCCAGACAGTCACCGCCGTTGCTGACCTTGCTGACCCTGTCCTGCACACAGCTGGACTCTCTTCAGGCTTTCTTTCTGTCACCTTTCACCTTCCTTCAACTTCTCCTACTCCTCCTTTACCACTTCCCTAGCTAACTTCTTGTTTTACTCCTTCCACTTCCTCCTCCTAAACTGAACTTTACTCGAGCCCTGCCTTGGCTAATCTCTCTCGTTCTTTCCACTTCTCCCTCCAAACTCTAACTGCCTGGTTCTCCCCGCCTCCAGGGCTGTGAACTCCTTGGTGGGCGGAGCCAACCGCCTGGCCCACCCCCTGGTGTGAACATCAGCCTCTGGAGGAAGGCAACAAGGATTTTGGTTTAGCTTTGGTGTACCTAACTGGGGTGTAGGGTGTGTTGGTGCAATGACCTGTGACGCCTGGCTTGCCCAGGGCGTCACATTCCCCCTTAGCAAAATGCAGACCGTCCGCGGGCTGCCCGTCCAACACCGGTTTTATTTTTCTGCAAATGCATAAAAAGGTATAACATGGTAAAACGGTAACATATTTACATTTTTAATGAATCTTCCCATAACGGGAGGCACTTTTATTTAAACGTTTCAAACGGTTTACGGTTACGGTTTCCGCTCTCTCCCACCCAAGCAACCTGGCCCTGATGCTGCCCCTAAAGCCCAGGCAGCACCCCTTGACCCACAGTCCAGCACACGGTACCCGAGCGGGATCTGTCCTTCCTCTCCAGAGGGTAGCCACCGGTTCCTGTGGTGGCTGGGCCCCAGCCTGCTCTGCTGAGGGCCCTCCCTCCAACCTGCCTCTCCAGAGGCGGCATTGCGGAAAACGGTAACGGTAAACAACTTATTTACAAGCCACTAACGTTTGTGGTTGCCCTGCAAGTTCACGGGCTTGTCTATGGATAGTTCCCATGCAAAATAACTTTTTAAACGGTCCCCACTGGGACAACGGTGCCGGCTCCGGCCGGTTGCAAAACACTTTTTGACAATCAGGTTACTGTTCGGTAATCATCTTTCTTATCATTTTCTGTAAACTTTTTCAACTTTCAAACACAAAAGCAACTCTTTACATTCCCTGACCCCTTTTACTCACAGGACGGTCTCCCTGTACCTAAGTGGGGGTCTACCTAGGTTGGGACGGGTGGACCTCCAGGGCCCGGTGTCAGTGAGGCTAGACAGTGGGGTAGAGGGAAAAATTGGTTCCTCCTCCCTGCTATAGTGTGGAGCAGGCGGAGGTATAGGGGAGCTGGGTACAGGTTCATCCCTGGGCACTGGCACTGGTTCTGGCTCACGGTTGACCGCTTCCACTACTTCTTCATCCACGGGTTGTGGGAACAGTATCACTAGAAGAATCACCGCGCCGTTCTGTGTAGGCCAGTTTGCTGGGAAGTCACCCATTACAGTGTGGATTACCTCTGCTGCTTTCTCTGCTGGTGGAGGAACCGGTACTTCAGCCTCTGCCCTCAATGCTGGTGGGCACCTTTTTAGATGGTCCCGGGAAACTGTGGCCAGAGTGCCCCCTTGGTCACGACTGATCTGGTAGGCCTTCCCATCTCCCCATTCTGTGGGTTCTATGACGTAAGGAACTTGTTCCCACTGATCATCCAGCTTGTGGGTCTTCCTCTTCCGCTTCAACACCACATCTCCTGGCTGGAAAGGACCCGCGGACGCCTTCTGGTTGAACCGGTGCTCCTGCTGTTCTCGACTTCGACTGAGGTTTTTCTTCACGTACTCCTGGATTTGCCGGTATTGTGCTCTCCTCCGACTTTCCCACTCCGCTGTCGAAGGGACCGCTTCTGGGGCCTCCAACCCCATCTCCAGATCCACCGGCAGGCGGCCAGGCCGAGCCCTCATCAGATACGCTGGGGAGCACTTCGTCGAGCTAGACGGGATATTATTGTACATGTCGACCAAGTCGGGTAACTTTTCCGGCCACAGGTTCCGTTCTTCCAGTGGTAGCGTCTTGAGGAGCCCCAGGACCAAGTGGTTCATTTTCTCACACATGCCGTTGGTCTGGGCGTGGTAAGGAGTGGTCCGGATCTTCTTGCAGCCGTACAACTGGCAGAATTCGTGGAACACCTCTGCTTCAAAGGCCGGGCCTTGGTCAGTCAGCACCTTTTCTGGGTATCCATGGGGTCGGCAAAAATAAGCCTGGAACGCTCGAGCAGCAGTTCGACCAGTTAGGTCCTTAACGGGGACTACCACCATAAATCTTGAGTAGTGGTCTACAATGGTCAATGCGTAGGTGTACCCACTTCGGCTGGGGGTGAGCTTGATATGGTCTAGGGCGACCAGCTCCAGCGGCTGATGGGTGACTATTGGGTGTAGGGGCGCCCTCTGGCTAGTCTCGTCCTTTCTCCTCAGCGTACAAGGACCACACTCTCGGCACCAGGCTTCCACCGATTCACGCATCCCACTCCAATAGAACCGCTCCCTCAACAGCATCTCCAGCTTCTTCCACCCGAAGTGCCCAGCACCATCATGGTATGCCCGCAGGACAGTAGCCACGTCAGCTTGAGGAACGACCAACTGGCAGATTTTCTCATGGGTCTTCGGGTTGATCAGCTCACGGTACAGCCTCCCTTGGTGTAGGTAAAGCCGTTTCCGTTCCTTCCACAAGCGTTGGGCTTCGGCTGGAGCGGCAGGGTCTATTCCCACAGCACCCTGTTCCACCAGAGTCTTGATGAGGCGAACAGCCGGCGCCTGGTTCTGAGCTTCCTGCCACTCTTGACTGGGCCGTGGGTCCAGATCCACACGTTGCTGATGTACTTGTACCCTCTCAGTAGGCGGCTGGTGAAACGCAGGCAACTCGATCTCCTCGAGGTCGTCATCCTCACACCCCTCTTCTAACAAATGGGGCATTCGGGAGAGTGCATCAGCATTTATGTTGACACAACCGGCTCGGTACTTTATGGTGAAATCATAGTTGGCTAGCCGGGCTACCCACCGCTGCTCCAGCACGCCCAACTTGGCCGTGTCCAGGTGAGTCAACGGATTGTTGTCTGTGAACGCGGTGAATTTTGCTGCAGCCAAGTAGTGGCGGAACCGCTCCGTGATAGCCCATACCAACGCCAGGAGCTCGAGCTTGAAGGAGCTGTAGTTCTCAGGGTTCCTTTCAGTTGGCCGGAGTTTTCGGCTAGCGTAGACAATCACCTTCTCCTTTCCATCCTGGACCTGGGATAGGACTGCTCCTAGTCCCACGTTACTGGCGTCTGTGTGGAGGATGAACGGGCGCCCATAATCAGGGTACGCCAGGACCTCTTCTCCGGTCAAGGCCGCCTTCAGCTGGCAAAAGGATTCCTCATGCTTGTCCTCCCACAACAGTGGGGCTCCAATGGGTCTACCACCTTTGGTCTGTCCCACGAGGAGATCCTGCATGGGGGCAGCCATCTTCGTGTACCCCTTTATAAAGCGCCGGTAGTACCCCACCAGGCCCAGAAACTGCCTTACTTCCCTCACTGTGGTTGGTCTCGGCCAGCTCTGGATGGCAGTAATCTTCTCAGGGTCGGGGGCGACACCGTCTGCACTCACCACGTGCCCTAGGTACTGCACCCTGGGTTTCAGCAGGTGACACTTAGAGGGCTTCAATTTCATCCCGTACTTGGCAAGGGACGCGAACACCTCGGCCAGGTGCTCCAGATGGGCTTCATACGTCTGGGAATAAACAATCACATCATCCAAGTACAACAGGACGGTCTCGAAGTTTAGATGTCCCAGACAGCACTCCATCAGCCGTTGGAAGGTTCCTGGGGCATTGCACAGCCCGAACGGCATACTATTGAATTCACAGAGCCCCATCGGGGTGGTGAAGGCGATCTTCTCCCGGTCTTCTGGGGCCACGGCCACTTGCCAGTACCTGTGCTGTTTTTATTTGTCTTAGTTAAAACTGTTATTTAATGTTTTTCATGCTTGTCTCTGCTGCCATCTACTGGTCAGACCTTTCGGCTCCTCTGTTTCCTTTGCCCAGCCCATGGGAGTGTCTGATGACCCTCTTGCATCACTTCCTGGGATTTTCATTCCAGCCAGAGCCTTTGTGAGAGCAACATCTCTTATTGGAGCTTCTAGGAGCAAAGTCTTCTGACCACGTAGTAGCTTCAGAGGCAGCATCACTGGAGAATTCAATGCCAAGTACTTGGATTACTGCACTCTGCATGTCCTAACCTTTGGAGAAAATAAACCACCATTGTTTCATCTCAGCATGTGCATGTTTTCACTCTGAAGTGCTCAAGGTCCTGTCTGCCTCACCTATAGGAAAAACGAAGGTAAGACTCTCACAACCTCTCACAACTACGCACCTTCCATCGCCTTTAAGTGGGGACAGAACAGTCAGAAGACTGCTTAAGAGCTCAATACCCCGGCTACAGATCCCTAAGAACCCTGTAACTTCCCATGTAATCTGCCTAGCAACAAGCCTTGTGCACTAGTCTGCCTGCACAGTGCATGCCTGGACAAGCCTAAGGGGAAGCTCTCCCATCTGCCACGTCCTGTGTCACCTCTGCTTGCATTGTAAAGGGACAGTTTATGCACCTGCTGTTTCTCTCCTGCTATACTCCTTCTATAGACTTGCAGTACATTATACCTCACTACTGCACATCGCTGCACTGCAAACCCCAAGTTTTACTGAAGACACCTTGGGAATCTCATCAGGGAGTCCTTGCAGAGCTGCACAACGATTTTTGGACCCCTATTCAAAAGTCAAGTTTCTTAAAGAGACAGTACACCTTAAATCAAAATGGCTGAAAAAGACCTTGGACAGTTCCCCACTGCTGAAACAGAGCAAATACAATCTGATACTGTCCATTATGAAGCCCAGGAGGCAGAGCCCACGCTTTCAGCAGACCAAGTTGTCCGACCAAAGCGCTCTTCCAAACCCACGATAAAGGCCGCTGAAAACTATCACACTATGAAAGATGAGCTATGTGAACACCTGGAAGAACAGTGGGAACGAGTCACCTAATACATGTCAAGACTTGAATCCTCATCAGGTAATGCCACATGCTTACTAGCCGCTCTGGAACGGCTGAACACAGCTCATGAAAGATACAAGAGACTGTCAACAAGGTACATTACCTTTCTAAAAGACTCTAAAATTGATGAAGCTCTTTCAGACCTGAGCAAGGCAGAAGAGGTAGACAAGGAAAGAGATGCCAAGGTGCAAGATGCCATAGACAAGGCCGAACACCGTATCTCTCACCAGCAAGAAACCAGATCACACCGATCAACCTCATCTAGACGTTCCTCTCGGTCATCCGGGTCATCATCCTCAAGAAGCTCAGCCCTGAGCGACAGGATACTAGAGGCCCGCATAAGAGCAGAGGAATCCAAGGTGAGACGTTCCTTCACAGAAAGAGAAGTAGAGGAAGAAGCCAAAAGGACAGAAGCAGAAGCCCTTGCAAAAGCAGAAGCTGCTAAAGCAGAAGCCCTTGCAAAAGCAGAAGCTGCTAAAGCAGAAGCCCTTGCAAAAGCAGAAGCCGCTAAAGCAGAAGCCCATGCAAAAGCAGAAGCCGCTAAAGCGGAAGCCAAAAGGGCAGAAGCGGAGGCTCGGATAAAGATTATTCGGTCACAGATGGAAGAGAAAGTTGCGCTAGCTAAAGTGAGACTACTTGAGCAAGCATTGATCCAAGGTCCTGATCCAGCTGACTCGCCACCACTGGAAGCAGACAATCCAGTTGATCGCACAAGAGACTATGTACTGAATCAGTTACCTGTAGCAACCCCGGTTTGCAGTACCGTCCAAGCCGACAACACCGAAACCTCCAACTTACCTCTACCAGTGCCAGTACCACCTAAAGCACCCGAGCAAATTAATAACAGTCACCAAGAGGTGCCCTCTCAAACACAGCCACCACAGCAAGATGGCAACCAAGTGTTTCCTGACCCACTTCCACAGCTCAAGCAGCGGTCATCAGAATCTACAGAGGCTAAACCACAGCTCAACCCTGCAGCAACGTCATTTTACTCGGGAACATCTCATCCATTCATGCCAGGCAGCCCATACGCCCCAGGGGCATCACGAGTCGTCGTGGCAAGAAGTGGTGAGAAATCAGATATGTCTGAGTTTGCCAGGTTCATGGTGAGCAGAGAGCTAATCAACACTAGTCTCACGAAATTCGATGATCGTGCAGAGAGCTACAGGGCCTGGAAAGCAACTTTCAAGGCAGCCATCGCCAATCTCAACTTCACTGCGGAACAGGAGCTCGACCTCCTGATCAAGTGGTTGGGCCCAGGCTCTACAAACCGTATCAAGAGCCTCAGAACCGTCTATGTGGGACAAGCAGAAGCAGGTCTCGCTGCTGCATGGCAGAGACTGGAACGCACCTTTGGCAGCGCAGAAGCAATAGAGAAAGCCCTATTCAAGAGACTGCAAGACATCCCAAAGATCAACCTTAAAGAAGTCCACAAGCTTCAAGACCTAAGTGATCTGCTCATGGAGCTGGAGCTCGCCAAGAGAGATCCTCATCTGTCTGGGGTGTGCTACCTGGATACAGCCCATGGAGTGAACCCAATCGTGGCGAAGCTGCCATACAGTCTGCAGGAGAAATGGGCAACGTCAGTCTCAAGGTACAAAAGAATGAATGACGTCACCTTTCCCCCATTTATTCAGTTCTGCAAGTTCATTGACGAGCAGGCCCAGATGAGGAACGACCCCAGCCTCGACTTCCTAGAGTTCAACACTTCGGCAGCTGCAACATCATCATCATCAAGGTATGAAGGTGCCATACACAAACGCAGAGACATTAAGAACACTGTGAGTGTCAGGAAGACTGAGCTACCATCACCTGCAGCATGCACAGATAAACAGAACACCATCTCATCACGAGATAAGTCTTTCAATCAAGAATGTCCCATCCATAAAAAACCGCATTCACTGAACAAGTGCAGAGGGTTTAGATCCAAAACCCTACAGGAGCGCAAGAAAGTCCTCACAGAGCTTGGGATCTGTTTCAAATGCTGCGCATCACTTGAGCACATGGCCAAGGACTGTAAATCCATCGTCAAGTGTGAGGAGTGTCATAGTGAAAAACACGTTTCAGCCATGCACCCAACCCAGCTAGCTAGAGACACACCGGCTGCAGTCACCACCACTCCCACTCCAAGTCATGGCGGGGAGCCCAAGAATCAGACTGACACCACCACAGCCGTCTCCTGCTCATGCTCAGAGGTATGTGGAGAGGGCCAAACACAGAAATGTTGTGCCCGAATATGCCTCATCAAGGTTTATCCCGAGGGACATCCAGAAAAGGCAATGAAGGTGTATGCCATCATAGACGACCAAAGCAACCGGTCCCTAGCAGGAACCAAATTCTTTGAAGCCTTCGGAATTAATGGACCATCAGAACCCTACACCTTGAACACCTGCTCGGGTCGCATAGAGACTAGCGGCAGAAGAGCCCAGGGATTCATTGCTTCTCCTATTAATGGGAAGACTGAAATACCTCTACCAACGCTCGTTGAATGTGACCAAATACCCAGCCACAGGAATGAAATTCCTACCCCAGAAGCTGCATTTCATCAACCACACCTAAGACACCTCGCTAGTGTTATCCCACCTCTGGACAATAACGCAGAGATTCTACTCCTGCTCGGCAGAGACAATCTAAGGGTACACAAGGTGCGACAGCAGTGTAATGGGCCTGACTATGCACCATACGCCCAGAGACTGGACTTGGGATGGGTAGTAATAGGAAATGTGTGCGTTGATCGATCAGAAATTGATTCCTTCAAGACTTATGTGCATGGAGATGGGCGCACAACCTGCTTAAAGCCATGTCCTCATCACTATGGAGTGAAAGAGAAGTCTCCAGACACAATACAGCTACCTGACATCGCTTCTTCTCTGCATATCGACAACTTGGGAAGATCAGTCTTTCACACAACCAAGGACGACGATAAAGTAGCCTTGTCAGTAGAGGACAGAGAATTCATCGAAATAATGGACTGTGAGTTTTCTAAAGACAAAACCAACCATTGGGTCTCTCCATTACCCTTCCGATCTACCAGGGTAAGACTCCCAAACAACCGAGCTCAAGCTCAGACCAGATTTAACTCTCTTCAGCGTTCTATGAGCAGCAAACCTGAAATGAGAGAACATATTGTTGCCTTTATGGACAAAATATTCCGCAACAACCACGCAGAACCTGCTCCATTCTTGAAGAAGAACGAAGAGTGTTGGTATCTGCCTTCATTCGGTGTATACCACCCACGAAAACCGAATCAAATCAGGGTTGTCTTCGACTCCAGCGCCAAACATGAAGGCGTATCCCTTAACGATGTTCTCCTCACAGGTCCTAACCTAACAAACAACTTGGTAGGAGTATTGCTGAGGTTCAGAAAAGAGCTTGTCGCCATCACTGCCGATATTGAACAGATGTTCCACTGTTTCCTAGTCAGAGAGGACCACCGGAACTTCCTCAGATTTCTGTGGTACAAGGATAATGACACCAATAAAGAGATGGTGGAATATCGTATGAGGGTCCACGTGTTTGGAAACAGCCCTTCACCCGCAGTTGCAACCTATGGTCTCCGGAGAACCGCATTAGAGGGAGAGTCCGAGTATGGAACAGATGCCAGAGACTTTGTTGAGAAAGACTTTTATGTAGATGATGGGCTCAAATCACTACCCACCGAGGAAGAAGCCATTGGTTTGCTCAAAAGGACTCAAGGCATGCTGTCCCAGGCAAAACTCAGGTTACACAAAATTGCTTCCAATAGCCTGACCGTAATGAGAGCCTTTGAGTCGGGTGATCACGCCCCTGGGTTCAAGAACATTGACTTGGGGCTAGACAGTCCACCCGTGCAGAGGAGCCTGGGCATCAGATGGGATCTTGCAGCCGACTCCTTCGGATTTCAAGTAAGTTGCTCAGACAAGCCATTCACAAAACGTGGTGTCCTCTCTATAGTGAACAGCTTGTTCGACCCACTGGGATTTGTGGCGCCTATCACTATACAAGGCAAATCCTTGCTGAGACAATTCTCAGAAACCGTCAAGGACTGGGATACCCCACTCCCTTCCGACAAACAGCAAAAATGGGAAGCTTGGAAACAGTCATTGTGTGGGTTGAACAACATCCACATCCCAAGATGTTATCTCAAAATCTCCCTCACCTCTAGCATAAAAAAGGAACTGCACATCTTCTCAGATGCCTCCACAGAAGCTATAGCAGCAGTTGCATACCTGAAAGTGACAGACCCCAACGGACAAACCTACGTTGGATTTGTATTTGGCAAGGCGAAGTTGGCCCCGAAGCCCGACCATACCATTCCCAGACTGGAACTCTGTGGCACCGTTTTGGCAGTGGAAATTGCCGACTTCATACGACAAGAACTGTGTGTCGAAATAGATGAGGTCCAATACTACACTGACAGTAAGGTCGTTTTAGGTTACATCTACAATCAATCAAGACGATTTTATGTGTACGTCAGTAACCGCATTGAAAGGATCAGGAGATCCTCCAAACCAGAACAATGGCGTTATGTACCATCTGAACTGAATCCAGCAGATCACGCAACTAGACCTATGTCTATAAGTTCTTTTGCTAACTCTTCTTGGCTTACAGGTCCAGAGTTCCTGCTGAGACAGTCAGAAGAAGGTGTCCAGGAAGCCTTCAGCATCTTAGATCCAGACAACGATCCAGATGTCCGAGCTGAAGTCAATACCCTGGCCACCAGTGCAGAAAAAACTTCCAACTTCGGTTGCCAACGTTTTGAACGTTTCTCCAGCTGGATGAGGCTCGTCAGGACTGTCGCTAGGTTAGTGCATATCGCCAGATGCTGTCGTACTGACCTTAAAACCAAAGACTGTCATCGCTGGCATGTCTGCCACAAAGCCCTTTCTGCTGAGAACATCTCCCATAGCGAGTCCCTCATAATACGCCACCTCCAACAGAGTGAATTCGCCATAGAATGGAAGTGTTTATACAACAAACAGCAGATTCCATTAAGAAGTCCTCTCGCCAATTTAAACCCAGTCATCGACAGTTTCGGCTTACTGAGAGTTGGTGGTCGTTTAAATCAGGCTCATCTTGGAGTTGCAGAACAAAATCCTCTCATCATTCCGAACAAACACCATGTTACAGTCTTGCTGATCCGACACCACCATGAAAAGACTGAACACCAAGGCAGGCAAATTACAGAAGGTGCTTTACGGTCTGCAGGCCTCTGGATTATTGGAATGAAGAGACGTGTAGCACAAATACTACACAATTGTGTGCACTGTCGTAAAGCGAGAGGAAAACAACTGTACCAGCAAATGGCTGACTTGCCTACAGACAGACTTTCTACAGAGCCACCTTTCACCTACGTGGGCCTAGACGTTTTCGGACCATGGATGGTGTCCACACGCAGAACTCGCGGAGGCCAAGCAAACAGCAAGCGGTGGGCTGTGTTATTCACCTGCATGAGTGTTCGAGCCGTTCACATTGAGGTGTTAGAGTCCATGGATACCTCCAGCCTAATCAACGCCTTGAGAAGGTTCCTTGCCATCAGAGGACCAGTGAAACAGCTGAGGTCTGACCGTGGAAGCAACTTCGTCGGTGCATGTAGAGAACTGAACATCGACACCAAACCTATCCAAGATCAGCTGGCAGAGAAAGGTTGCACCTGGATCTTCAATCCCCCTCACAGTTCTCACATGGGAGGCTCCTGGGAGAGGATGATCGGGATTTCACGCAACATCTTGAACTCCATGCTAATGGACGTCAATTCCTCAAGACTCACACATGAGACTCTAGTCACTCTTTTAGCTGAAGTCTCAGCCATTATCAATTCAAGACCCCTTGTGCCGGTGACCATGGATCCAGAAACACCAACCATATTAACTCCTACTATTCTCATTACCCAAAAAACTGACAACGTGGTAATGCCCAGCGGAGAGTTCACCCACGCGAACACTTATCAAAAACACTGGAAACGGGTTCAATACTTGGCTGACTACTTCTGGAACCGATGGAGGAAGGAATACCTCACCATTCTTCAGGGAAGAAAGAAGTGGCGACATCCCAAGCCGAACCTCAAGGAAGGAGACCTAGTCCTCATGAAAGATCAGACCACAGAAAGGACTGACTGGCCTATGGGACTAATTACTAGGATACTGCCTAGTCAGGACGGCAATGTTCGGAAGGTGGAGCTAAAAGTCATCAGGAAAGGTGAGACGAAGACCTTTGCAAGGCCAATCCACGAACTTGTTCTGCTTTTGCCCATAGAGAGCGACCCTACAGGATGAACGCTGCTGGACCTGGACTTTGGGCCATCCTTCTTGTTTTGGACTCAATTGAGCTTGTTTTTGCATTTAACATGCCTTTCCTTTCAGGTTGTATTATGGACTCAATAGTGAAATCCCCAAAGTGAATTTCAGACGGGGAGTGTGCTGTTTTTATTTGTCTTAGTTAATACTGTTATTTAATGTTTTTCATGCTTGTCTCTGCTGCCATCTACTGGTCAGACCTTTCGGCTCCTCTGTTTCCTTTGCCCAGCCCATGGGAGTGTCTGATGACCCTCTTGCATCACTTCCTGGGATTTTCATTCCAGCCAGAGCCTTTGTGAGAGCAACATCTCTTATTGGAGCTTCTAGGAGCAAAGTCTTCTGACCACGTAGTAGCTTCAGAGGCAGCATCACTGGAGAATTCAATGCCAAGTACTTGGATTACTGCACTCTGCATGTCCTAACCTTTGGAGAAAATAAACCACCATTGTTTCATCTCAGCATGTGCATGTTTTCACTCTGAAGTGCTCAAGGTCCTGTCTGCCTCACCTATAGGAAAAACGAAGGTAAGACTCTCACAACCTCTCACAACTACGCACCTTCCATCGCCTTTAAGTGGGGACAGAACAGTACCCGCTGGTGAGATCAAGGGTAGAAAAGTAGTTTGCAGTTCTTAGTGCAGCCAAATACTCTTCGATACGAGGCAGTGGGTAGGCATCTTTATGGGTTATTTGATTAATCTTCCGGTAGTCCACACACATCCGCATGGTACCATCCTTCTTCTTGACCAGTACCAACGGAGCGGCCCAGGGACTACAGCTGTCCCGAATAACCCCTGCCTCCTTCATATTCCTCAACATATCTTTGGCACACTGGTAATGTGCAGGGGGAATAGGTCTATACCTCTCTTTGATAGGGGGATGTTCACCAGTGGGGATGTGGTGTTGGACCCCTTTGATCTGCCCAAAGTTTAGGGGATGCTTACTGAAAACCTGTTCGTACTCCTGCACCACCCTGTATACCCCTGCCCTGTGATGTGTAGGGGTATCATCAGTGCCTACATGTAGCTGTTGATGCCACTCCTTTGTCTCCCCTTGGGGCGGGGAGGTGCTAGTGGTAGGTGGGAGTGTTGATGGACTGGCTTCATGGATAGTGTGAGGGTCCAGGGTGAGCAGCTTGGCAATGGTGGCATACCGGGGAAGCCTGACTTCTTCCTCTCCACAGTTCAACACCCTCACAGGCACTCTCCCTTTCTTCACAGCAACCACCCCTCGGGCGGCCATTACAGTGGGCCAATGCTCAGAAGGTATGGGCTCCATCATGGCCGGGTAATCACGCCCCTGAGGCTCTACTGCTGCCCTACACCAAATCATCATCTCACTCCTAGGGGGCACAGTCAACGGAGCTACATCCATTACTCTCACTCCACCAATCTCCCCTCCTGTTGAGCTTACATGCTGGCGGTACATCAGAGCCCGGATCTCACGCTGCACAGCTCTCTGCCGGCTTCCTGCTGCTGTGGCGGCCAGCTGTTGTAATAGGGTCAACACATCAGTCATACAGTGCTCCATCACATTGGTTCCTAGCACTATCTTCGGGTTATGATCACTGGGTTCATTCATGATCACAATCATACCCTGATGTTGTAGTTCAGCTTGCCCCACTGTCATAGCCACTTGTTTATACCCCACTTGGGTCAATGGAAGTCCATTGGCAGCAATAAGTGTTATACTAGTATCTGGGGGTGCCAGTTCGTCCGTTCCCCAATACCGCTGATACAACGTGTATGGTATGGTGGTTACCTGTGATCCAGTGTCCAAGAGAGCCATCACCGGTATACCGTCCACAGCCACGGGGATGATGGGTCGGGCCCCGATATATCGATCTCGCCAGTCCGGGGGGCCACGATGTTCTACTCCTAAGGATTGGCCCGGGGCCCCAGGGGTTGCTCGTTTAACGGGCACTGTCGGAAGTAGTGACCAGGCTTACGGCACTTGTAGCAGGTTGGAGGTCTGCTCCGCGGGATATTAGTGCTTCTCCGCTGCATCCAGGGGACGTCCTCGGGGCTGTCAGCAAGCTGTATTTGTGCGGGAGGCTGAGATCGGGTCAGAGGTTGGAGTGCAGTAAGGATCTTGGCGAGGTCTCCGTCCATGCGACGGACCTGAGCTGCCAGCTCCTCCACGGTGCTGCTTGGGGCTGCAGATATTGAAGAGGTCGGTGGGGCGGGAGCCACCACAACGGGGGCCGTCTCGACGGGCCACGGGGCTGGCTCCAGGACTTCTGAAGCTCGGGGCTGTAGTGCCTTAATAGCCCGTTCCTTTAACACAGCAAAGTCCACATCAGGGTGTTCTAGGGCCCACAGCCGGAGTTGTTTGTGATCCTCAGGGGACTTCATTCCCTGCACAAATTGCTCCACTAACATCTTGTTGCTATCCGCCTCATTGATGGGATTCACCCGCTTTAGCGTGCGGAGGGCGGTTTTCAGACGTAAAGCATAGTCCCGAATGCTATCCACAGTCCGTTGCCGGCACTGGTAAAACTGCATCCTCAGCTCAGCCTCAGTCCGGGTCTCAAAGGCAGTCTGTTGCTTCTCAAAGATGGTGGCCACAGAAAGCCGGTCTCCCTCGGCCCAGGTCTCCGCCTCCTGGTCCGCCATGCCGGTTAACTGGCCCAGCACTACCGCCGCCCGTTGCTTATCGGTCAGGGGGTACAGTTCTAGCAACGGATTAAGCTTTTTCCGGAAGACCTGTAAAGCGTCAGGTTTCCCGTCATACTGCGGTAGCCAGGTAGCTCCGGGCGCATAGGGCAAGGAGAACGGCATCACCTGAGCGAGTGCGGGGGCCACGGCACCTCCCGCTAGCGCGACTGGGGCCGGGGCAGGCCCATTCCCATCCACGGGTGCCACCGCGGCTGCGACCGACGCTCCTCCAGCGGCTCCGTCGGGCGCAGACATCTTGTTTCCGTCCCCCTTAGCTCTTTCCGGCCCCTCCTCTCTCGGGGCGGGGTTTTGGCCTTCACGTCTCTGCTACTCGAGAAGACGCTCGAGCGGGAACTTTTCGCGCCAAAGATGGCGACTTCTGAAATTTTTCAGCCGGATACCTCCGGCGGTAACAAGGCGCACCTCTACCCAACGGCAGAGCGGTAAGATCCTATTCGTGATGCCAAGTTGTCGCGGGCGGGGAGGAGGGTGTCAGCACACTACGCTCACCCCTTCTGCTCGGGTCCGGCGGTTGCTGCTCAGTGGTGGCTCGAGCTGTGGGCCGGATCCCGGGGGTTCTAGAGCGGCACTCCTCGCCCGTGAGTGAAAGGGGGGTGTTGGGTGTGGGGATAGTTTATTGTCCGTGATGCCACCCACGGTTGTGGTGATTTCACCACCGCTGCTCAATATGGGGATCCCGGGGATGGTGATGCGGAGCAGCCAGGTGTTGCGTTGCCCCTCCGTGGGTAGGGGTTGGTGATCCCGGGGCCCGGTGATGAGATGGGAGATGCAGGGCCTGGTGGGCGCAGGGACGCGGGGGCAGCGCTGTGCCTTACGGCACTGTGGTACTCACTCAGCCTGAGACGTTGACACAGTTTTACGGTAAACCACACGGCTGGAAAGACGGTTCCCACGGACGGCTGCACTTGCTCTCCCAGTAGGTGACGGTGATGTCCCTTTTCCTTGCACCTTTGTTTCTGTGTTGGTAGCGATGGGTTCCCACCGGTAACCCGCTCCCCGGTTTCAAGCTGGACCGGAGGAGCTCTACTCTTTGCCCGCAGGCGCTGGCCCTCAGAAACTGGTGCCCTGGCGGTGGCGGTGTTTCTGCTACAATGGTTGGGCTGTTGCCTTCTATCGGGACTTGGTTGTTGGGGGATCTGCGTCCCCTTCACTAACGGATTTGGCAAATTCTGGCGACTCCAAGCCTTGCCGGGGTCCGAGAGGCCCCTGCCCTGGTGCTGACTGTCCTTTGGTACACTTCTCCAGACCGCCGGGCCACTACCCGTCCGCGGTCCTTCCAGGAACTTCCAAACGGTCCCCCTCCAGACAGTCACCGCCGTTGCTGACCTTGGTGACCCTGTCCTGCACACAGCTGGACTCTCTTCAGGCTTTCTTTCTGTCACCTTTCACCTTCCTTCAACTTCTCCTACTCCTCCTTTACCACTTCCCTAGATAACTTCTTGTTTTACTCCTTCCACTTCCTCCTCCTAAACTGAACTTTACTCGAGCCCTGCCTGGGCTAATCTCTCTCGTTCTTTCCACTTCTCCCTCCAAACTCTAACTGCCTGGTTCTCCCCGCCTCCAGGGCTGTGAACTCCTCGGTGGGCAGAGCCAACCGCCTGGCCCACCCCCTGGTGTGAACATCAGCCTCTGGAGGAAGGCAACAAGGATTTTGGTTTAGCTTTGGTGTACCTAACTGGGGTGTAGGGTGTGTTGGTGCAATGACCTGTGACCCCTGGCTTGCCCAGGGCGTCACAGTAGAACTCTGAAATCATGTCAGATTATAAACCAATGTGGAAACAGATTATTTAGGAAGTTTAGTTCTATATTTCCTAATTATTTATACTTTTAATTCTAATCTTATGTTCTAGTTAAAAATAAAACAAAATGTGAAAAGAAAATATGGCTTCTATCAGAAGATTCATTTGCTCCCTTTTGTGCACATGAAAGATGCAGAAGATAGCTTAAAGATAGCCATAAAACACCTTACCTTTTCACCTCAGCATAAAAAGTAATAGATATCACATCTTGCTGTATTCAATGGACATAAAGAAGTCAAGGTTAGGTCATTTTTAATGGGTTGTAATTCCATACAGGACCATCAAAGGCACAAAGCAACAGAGAGTTAGAGAAGCACCAAAATATCCTTGTTTTTATCGTCTTCATGAACAAACGCTCTGAATAGTTTTTGGATTGTCAGCTAAGAGATGTTCACTTCTATGTCTTACTAAAAAGTTTTGTATCAAGATT
Organism: Anomaloglossus baeobatrachus; assembly: GCF_048569485.1. Taxonomy (NCBI): domain Eukaryota; kingdom Metazoa; phylum Chordata; class Amphibia; order Anura; family Aromobatidae; genus Anomaloglossus; species Anomaloglossus baeobatrachus. Next base: position 80,640,427 of record NC_134362.1, read on the forward strand.
TCTATGAAATATGAATTTAGACAATGTTATAAAAAGTAGTCATACTAAGAGCAGTCAGCAATTTTATCCTTCCCCAACTCAGTGAATAAGACCTGTCACCTGGCCTCAGTAGAGAGATTATTGAGAATAAAAGATCATTCTCTATTGAAATTTTCTGGAACATTTGGATGATTCTGTAACTCATGTGGACCATTTATTGTGTTAACTGGAGAGGGTCCCAAAAGTTAGACATTAAAAGGGAACCTATTCCTCTTTGGCTCTTAAATCCCATATATACAATACAGTGCCTAACTCCCAGAAACCTTTTATTACAGTTGGTTTCACCAGCTTTTCAAAGAAATTGTAGTACCAAGTTTAATCTGCCCAATTTCTAGAGTAAAGGCCGATTTACACGCAGCGACATCGCTAAAGCGATGTCGTTGGGGTCACGGAATTCGTGACGCACATCCTGCCTTGTTAGCATTGTTTTTGTGTGTGACACCTACGAGCGATCGAAAACGGTCGCAAAATCATACAAAATCGTTAATCGTTGACACGCTCCTCCATTCTCAAATATCGTTGCTGGTGCAGGACGCAGGTTGTTCATCGTTCCTGCGGCAGCACACATCGCTATGTGTGACACCGCAGGAACGAGGAACCTCACTTTACCTGCGGCCGCCAGCAATGAGGAAGGAAGGAGGTGGGCGGGATGTTCGTTCCGCTCATCTCTGCCTCTCCGCTTCGATTGGGCGCCCGCTTAGTGAAGTCGCTGTGACGCCGAACGAACCGCCCCCTTAGAAAGGAGGCGGTTCGCCGGTCACAGCGAGATCACTAGGCAGGTAAGAAGTGTGATGGGTTAGAGCGATGTTGTGCGCCACAGACAGCGATTTGCCTGTGACGCACAACCGACGGGGGCAGGTACGCACGCTAGCGATCTCGCTAGCGAGATCGCAGCGTGTAAAGTGGCCTTAAAGTAATCTTCTCTGATGAATCTAATTTTCAGCTTTGCCCAACACCTGGTCATCTAATGGTTAGACAGAGACCTGGAGAGGCGTAGAAGCCACAGTGTCTTGCACCCACTATGCAATTTGGTGGAGGATTGGTGATGATCTGGGGATGCTTCAGCAAGGCTCGAATTGGGCAGATTAAACTTTACAAAAGATTATGAATCAAGCCACATACAAGGTTATCCTGGAAAATCAGTTGCTTCTTTCTGCTCAGGCAATGTTCCCCAACTCTGAGGACTGTTTTTTCCAGCAGGACAATGCACCATACCACACAGCTAGGTCAATCAATGTGTGGATGAAGGACCACCACATCAAAACCCTGTCATGGCCAACCCAATCTCCAGACCGGAACCCCATTGAAAACCTCTGGAATGTAATCAAGAGGAAGATGGATAGTCACAAGCCATCAAACAAAGAAGAACTGCTTACATTTTTGCACCAGGAGTGACATAAGGTCACCCAAAAGCAGTGTGAAAGACTGGTGGAAAGCATGCCAAGACGCATGAAAGCTGTGATTAAAAATCATGGTTATTCCACAAAATATTGATTTCTGAACTCTTCCTGAGTTAAAACATTATTAGTATCGTTGTTTCTAAATGATTATGAACTTGTTTTCTTTGCATTATTTGAGGTGTCTGATCGCACTGTGCATTTTTTTGTTATTTTCACCATTTCTCATTTTCAGAAAATAAATGCAAAATGTATTGCTTGGAAATTCGGAGACGTTGTCAGTTGTTTATAGAATAAAAGAACAATTTGTATTTTACTCAAAAATACACCTATAAAGAGAAAAATGAGAAAAATTGACAATTTTGCAGTGGTCTCTTAATTTTTGCCAGAGCTGTATGTATATATATGCATATATATATATATATATATATATATACGGTATATATATATTTATTTATATATATATATATATATATATATATATATATATATATATATATATATATATATATATAAATATATATATTTTTATCACAAAAGTTCACGTCATTTTTTTACTTTGTTCTCCAAAGTTTCCCTTCGCTGTGCTTGTTTTAAGAACCTGTTAGCTTGCATTGCACATCTTGGTACTGCATACATCATTTTTTTCTCTGCTAATTATAGTTAATGACTACAGAAAAATGGTCCTCAGTCAGGCATTACAGACATTGATTCATAACACACACCTCCTGAGGTCATTTGTTATCTCATGGTTACTTAGCCGCATATTGCACATCTGCAGTGCAGGAAGAAAGGGAAAAAAAAGCCTCTCCAATTCCAGACCAACTAAGTGGTGCACGAAGGGAGCCGATGTTTGTCTTAATTATATGTTGGATATGGTTATACACACAATCAGTAGCATTCTGGGCTAATCCCGTTTCATATAAGATGCTTTTTCCAGCAAAGCCAGAAAATAGATTTGGATGGCATGAGTAATGCTGGTAGCAGAACGCTCTCGTAGGAAATATGACGACTCTGCTTCCAGCAAAATTCTTCTAAATACCGCAGATGGAAATATGGTTAGTTGATACATTCACTGGTCAGACATTTGGTAAATTGGAACTGATATTTATTTTAAATTTAAAGTAGAATTCCCAGGGGAAAAAAAAGTGTACTCCATATTATGTGTTCAAATGCTTACTGATTGCCATCTTCTCCCAATTATAATATACACTAGAAGGTGGCCCGATTCTACGCATCGGGTATTCTAGAATTTACGTATTGTGTAGTTCATGTATGATTTTTGTTATATATATATATATATATAGAGAGAGATGTTGTTGTCTGTAGTTACCAAGTGTTTGTGTAGGGCGCTGTACATGTTCTGGGTGTTGTCTGGGTGTGACGGGGGGTGAGAGCGGTGTTGTATGTGTGTTGCGTGTGTTGCGTTGTTTGTGGAGCGCTGTGTGTCTGTAGCGTTGTGTGTGTGTTGCGCGGTTTGTGTGTGTGTGGTGTGTTTTGGGGGGAGGTATGTTTTGTGCAATGTGTGTGTTGTGCGGTATGTGCGTATATTTGTGTGTGCCGCGGTGTTTGTGTGTTGGGTGTTGTGTGTGTGCAGCGTTGTCTGTGTGTGTGGGTGTCTGTGTAGGGCAGTTGTTTGTGGTTCCTAGTGTGTGTGTGTGTGTGTGTGTGGTGTGTTGTGCAGTGCGCGTGTGTGTGTGTGTGTGTGTGCATCAGCCTCTCTTCTCTCAGCCTACCTCTCCCAGCGTCCCTCCTCCCAGCCTCCCTCAGCATCAGCCTCCCTCTCCCAGCCTCCCCAGCATCAGCCTCCGCCAGCATCAGCCTCTCTCCTTCCAGCCTCCTCCAGCATCAGCCTCCCTCTCCCAGCCTTCCCCAGGATCAGCCTCTCTCCTCCCAGCCTCCGTCCTCCCAGCCTTCCCCAGCATCAGCTTTCCCCTCCCAGCCTCCCTCAGCATCAGCCTTCCCCAGCATCAGCCTCCCGTTCCCAGCCTTCCCCAGGATCAGCCTCTCTCCTCCCAGCCTCCTTCCTCCCAGCCTTCCCCAGCATCAGCTTTCCCCTCCCAGCCTCCCTCAGCATCAGCCTCCCTCAGCATCAGCCTCCAGTTCCCAGCCTTCGCCAGGATCAGCCTCTCTCCTCCCAGCCTCCTTCCTCCCAGCCTCCCTCAGCATCAGCCTTCCCCTCCCAGTCTCCCCCAGCATCAGCCTCCCCAAGCATCAGCCTCCACCAGCATTAGCCTCTCTCCTTCCAGCCTCCTCCAGCATCAGCCTCCCTCTCCCAGCCTTCCCCAGGATCAACCTCTCTCCTCCCAGCCTCCGTCCTGCCAGCCTTCCCCAGCATCAGCTTTCCCCTCCCAGCCTCCCTCAGCATCAGCCTTCCCCAGCATCAGCCTCCCGTTCCCAGCCTTCCCCAGGATCAGCCTCTCTCCTCCCAGCCTCCGTCCTCCCAGCCTTCCCCAGCATCAGCTTTCCCCTCCCAGCCTCCCTCAGCATCAGCCTCCCTCAGCATCAGCCTCCCGTTCCCAGCCTTCCCCAGGATCAGCCTCTCTCCTCCCAGCCTCCTTCCTCCCAGCCTCCCTCAGCATCAGCCTTCCCCTCCCAGTCTCCCCCAGCATCAGCCTCCCCAAGCATCAGCCTCCACCAGCATTAGCCTCTCTCCTTCCAGCCTCCCCCAGCATCAGCCTCCCCAAGCATCAGCCTCCACCAGCATCAGCCTCCATCGTCCCAGCCTCCCCCTCCCAGCCTCCCCCAGCATCAGCCTCTCTCCTCCCAGCCTTCCCCATGATCAGCCTCTCTGCTCCCAGCCTCCTCCAGCACGCCGTGCTCCTCTGCCGACACTCACACACCCGATCGCATCCACTCACACACACCCGATCGCATCCACTCACACACACCCGATCGCATCCACTCACACACACCCGATCGCATCCACTCACACACACCCGATCGCATCCACTCACACACACCCGATCGCATCCACTCACACACACCCGATCGCATACACTCACACACACAGACACTGATGATATCGCACATACGCGCTTATACTCACAACATCCGGGGATATCACATGCTTCTGGCCATGTGATCCTCCGGCAGGTCCTGGAAGATCACAACAGCACAGTATCGAGGCCGAGAAGCAAGCGATATCCCAGGATGTTGTGAGTATGTGGATGCGATGTGATGTGTGAGGTGTGTGTGAGTGTGATCTGATTTGTGTGTGTATGTGTGTGTGTGTGTGCTGTTATGTGTCTGTATTTTCCGCAGCTGCAGGACCTTGATGTGTGGATGCGATGTGATGTGTGTGTGAGGTGTGTGTGAGAGTGAGTGTGAGCCGGTGTACACTGGTAACTATGATACACATCGGGTAACTAAGGGACCTTAGTTACCCGATGTGTATAATGGTTACCAGCTTTCACGGCCTCCGTGAAGATCCCAGCATCGCAAGGTTATGTGTGGCGCTGCTGGGATCCTGACGGAGCCGGTGTAGAAGCAAGCGATATCCCAGCATGTTGTGATGTGTGAGGTGTGTGTGAGAGTGTGTGTGAGAGTGAGTGTGAGAGTGAGTGTGATCTGATGTGTGTGTGTACTCACCTGGGAATCGGGGCTCCGTGTCAGTTGGGCCAGAGCGAGCGTGGATTGCGTGAGGGGGGCGGGGCCTGCAGAGAGTCGGGGCGAGAGGCCAATCCGTGTGGGGGGGCGGGGCCATGGCGAGCCCAGCGGCCAATCAGCTTTGTGTCCCCGTAAGGACACAATTTCGGAGCATGACAGACAGACAGACAGACAGACAGACAGAATAAGGCAATTATATATATAGATAAATAGGGATAAATGGCTATATATCTTGTGAGTAAGTCCCTGCTAAATTGTAAAGAGCTGCAGAATATGTTAGTTAAAGAAATAAAAAAATATTAGTATATAAATAAAACAAACATAAACATATGTACATAGCACAGTGGCAAACCCCCCCCCCCAAAAAAATCAAATATGGTGTATACCCACGGACATCCTTCTCCAAGCAATTTGCCATCTATTCACAATTCACATGAAAATTGGCTGAATATCATAGAAATATGACATAAATATAAAGTGGCAAAATTGCCATGAGGTACATACCAGTAAGTCTATGTTAATACGTATTTTTGCAGCATTTTTTCATGAGTGTTATGCAAATTAAAAGCATTTTTGTACAGTACCAAGAAAGGCTATGAGATTCCTGAAATCTCATGCACATTGTGGAGACTCAAAGGTGAGTGGGTGCTCTCGTCCGCTGGCGGGCTGCCTGTAAAAAGACTGCACAGACCAGAGTTCATCCCACTGAACTCTCGCACTCCTTCCCTATCAGAAAAACACTACTCAGACAACACAGGGTGAGAGAACCACACATTCGTAAAACTTTATTGGTTCACCAAAAGGCAAAAACATATAGTACATTCCCAGCAAGAACAGAAGATAATACAAGCAACAGAGTTTCACCTTTCCACTGGCCACCAGGCATTAGAGTCTCTGTGACTTTAGGGCTTCCAGGGTCAACTATCCCAGTCCAGTAGCATTCACATTTCTGGTGAGCACCCACGGAGAAGAGATAGTGACAAGCTTAGGAAGCATATCTATGAACCTTCAGCTGGAACCATGAATCCTAAGCTGAAATCCTTTAGAATACCAAAAGTGAAGCAGTTCTGTGTTTCCTCAATAGGAAACGAATCTCATCGATTGTGATGATGTAGAATCCTTCTTTTGGTGACAGGAGCAAGGCCCTTTTATATCTTTAAGTTCTCAATTCAGAGTATTATGTCTTAAAGGATTGGTGGAGATGGCTGCTCTCTCATTGGTCGCAAGTTCAATCCGACTGCATAATTTTCCTCTGAACTATGTAGTCAGAGGGGCTGAGGCAATACACATTTACACTGTCAGGTTGCCAGCAGGGTGAGCTGGAGTCCTGCAGGGAAAGACACTACACGGAGCTGAATGAGCAAGGAGGGGAACTCCCAGTGTGTGCTAATGCGGTGTCTTCTAGCATCAGCCGGACAGCTGAAGCTGTGGGGCATGCGGGGGATGGTCAGACGGGTCTGGGTCATACACAGTACGGGCAGCAGGAAGACTGGAGGAACTATCAATGGAGGAGTCGAGATCAGGCTGAGGTCGGTACCAGAGTAAACAACCGAATGGGTAGGTAGGAGAGGGGAAAACAACCGGGGCTATTTTGGGAAGGAAGGAGGTGGGACAGAGAAATGGCAGCACAACTAGGGGACAGAACACAGACAGAGGCTTAGGGCACAGAGAGGGAACAGATCAGGATCACACTTACAGGGACCAGCACTCACATGCAAAGCAGCGCTAAGCTTATAGCCGGCGCTGGTTCACTGGAAATGTCAGCTTTTAAGGCATCCAGGGTAGTGAGGCCCGGGAGAAGGCTCTGCCCCTAGCCATGTGAACAGGGAGGCGAACCATGACATACACATAATAGGGCTCCGATCCATCTGGGAAGAGACAATAGTTATCTTTTACATGATTTAAAGAATAGAACCCATACGTCTGGCCTAATCAAGAACAGTTCACCCCACACAAGTGGCCAAATGCTGAGTCATCACACATGATTGCTTTTTTTTCCTGACTGAAATAAAAACTATTTTGAAAGATGGAGGAGGTCAATTCTTGCATTATTTTTGCAGTGTTTTTCACCATTAAAAGCAACAAAAGGCAAAAAATGCAGCTGCTGTGTTTGTGGTGAAAGAAATGAACTTCATTAAACATATACTGTAGACAAAAGACACATCAAAACCGCAGCCAAAAAACGCAGCAAATCCTGCTTTTTGAAAGCAGGTTTTTTTAATGACAAGAGAGCAGGTTTTGACTGGAGAAAAAAATGCAGCATGTGAACATAGTCTAAAAAGGTAAACAATCAGCTATAGTGTATATCTAGGGAACCCTCCTTTCTGTGTGGAACACCAGCCTGAATGTGCATTTCATCGCTAGCCTGCAGCTTTGTTAAGTGATGTCATTATAAAATAAAGATTGAACCCTTATAGCCAGCCCAATGACCAGTTAATAGCAGATGGGTGCAAGTAATTAGGGGAGTGTAACATATTGTGCTCCTTATCATTTGGTGAGTAAAGCCATGCCCCATCATCAATGCTACTCAACAGACTGGGTGATGCGGACTACAACATCACCATGATAATGAAGGGAATGTCGCACAGCGTTACGTCTTTCTGTCACACCGTGGATCAAAGGGCCAGTAACCCAGGAAATGCAGCCCCTGATCAGCACCTACCATGCCCCAATGAGACACCGCATGTGTGGCGTGCACTCAATCTCAGTCATAGATGTATCTAGGCAGAAATTTTAAGGAGAAAGACAAACCAAGTTTAATTGACCCTCAGCTAATGGATACAAATATGATAGCGTGACTTCATGGAAATAACAATACAAATTAAAAGCCATAAAAAAGTTAAATGGTTAAAGAATTAATAGAATAAATAATATAATGTGACTATAACATATAAGAAAATACATATAATACTGGTCAACAAAAAAAAAAATCATCCGCAAAGGTAATATGTCTGTTTTAGGCCTCTGCCACACTCACGTGAAAAAAAAGTACGTGTGACGATGTCTGTTTTTGTAGTCCGTGTTCCGTTTTTGGAGTCCGTTTTTCCTCTCCGTGTAGTGTCCGTGTGCATTACGTGTGTGTTACGTGTGTGTGTTTTTCTGTGCGTGTAATACGTCAGTGTGTGTTCCATATGCTTTCCGTTTTTTGTCCGTTTTTCACATCTTCATCAAAATAAGTTAATGATTATTTGTTGGGAATAATGACACATAGGTGGATTTGATTAGAACATTCTTATAATTATCCACAATAAATTAACCTGTTGGTCTTTTTACTTGGATATCCAATGTGTTTGGATATATACTACAACCATGCCATTATCCACGGAGGCCTTAGTTTTTTTATGTTGGATTTTGTAGAGTACCTTGGCCACCTGCAAGTATTTAAATTTGTAACAAACTTGATTTGAGCCACACGGACACGCACCACACGGATAGCACACAGACATCATCCGTATCACGTACGTGTCAACACGGACCCATAGAATGTAATGGGTCCATGAGTACGTGATTCCGGAGCAACACATACATGTCAGCGCTTTTTCTAAACGGACACACGTATGCACGGAACGTACACACGCTCCGTGCAAAAATGCTGACGTGCAGCTTTTAACATGAAAATAGATGATTCAACGTAAGCACGTGTCTCCAGTACGTGCAAAAAATGGCAAACATGGACCGGAGGCACAGATGTGGGACGGAGGCCTTACAGAGTTTGATGTGCTGATTCCAAAAATATGCTTAGAATTGCTCTATCACATAACGTTTCTGAGATAGAAGTATTTTTGTTATTTCTGCATTTTCAATGTATGCTGGGCCCCTCAGGTGATATGCTCAAGTTGTTCAAATAGTCTTTGTGACTGATTAAATATGAGAAAAGTGGCTATGCCATTTGCTGTTCCCAAGATTTGAAGAGAACCCGAAATTCATTGTGATGACTGCTACTTTTGTCAATCTGAAGGTCTTTTTTACAAAGAACAAACATAAGAATAATTACTCTGAACTTGAATCTGCAATTAAGCCAGTTCCATATGATGATCCCTTGCCAGTTTCTGTACCAACGTTGTCTGAATTGGATGTACATGAAGTAGAATATGAAAACTATGGAGCTAAAGCTACTGGAGAAGACATGGAGGCTTCAAGTCAAGATGAGTATGTACTTGATGGAGCAGCTGAGCACCAAAATGCTTTACTCCACATGAATTAACTTATTTCATCAGATACCTTTCATTGTCAAAAGATAAAGCTGAACTTCTTCCACCTAGGTTGAGACAAAAGAATCTTCTTCATGATGATGTCAAAGTGTGTTATTACCGAAATAGAAGTAACACTTTAACACAATTTTTCACAATTGATGGACCAATGGTGTACTGTAACAATGGGAATGGTCTCTTTGAAGAACTGAATCAAGAGTATCTTGTTGCAGATTTGCGATTGTTTATTTACTCCTCCCAGAGAAGTTTGAAAGCAGTGCTGCTTCACAATGAAAATATGAAACCATCAATCCCTATTACTCACTCATGTCATCTAAAGGAAAGTTATGAAAATCTGTCAGTTGTTTTGGATGATGTACAACATAAGCATCATCAATGGAAAATATGTGGAAATTTGAAAGTGATTGGTCTGCTAATGGGAATGCAAGGAGGTTTCACAAAATATTGTTTCTTCTTGTCTTTATGGAACAGTAGAAATACAGTAGAGCATTATGATCGTCATGATTGTGGACAGAGAAACATCTATGCTCCAGGTACAGACAATGCTCAGCATAATCCTTTAGTTGCTCCAACAAAAATCTTTCTTCCTCCACTACATATAAAGTTGGGATGAAAACTTTGTGAAAGCCATAGCAAAGACAAATTCACAAGGGTTCAGGTACATTTCCCAGAAATTCTCCAGCATTTCACCAGCAAAACTGAAGGAAAGGGTATTGGATGGTCCTCAGATCGGAGAGCTTATGAGAGATGATGTGTTTGAAGGAAATCTAAATGATAAGGAATTGAGATCTTAGAAAAGCTTCAAGTGGATATGTAAAAACATCTTAGGAAAAAATAAATCTCCAGAATATGTTGAAGGTGTTGAGGAACTGCTAAATGCAACCAGTGTCTTGAATGTTGCATGCCTCTGGAAATGCACTTTTTGCTGTCACATTTAGATTTCTTCCCTCAAAATCTTGGGGATGTAAGCATTGAACAAGGCATTACCAGGACATTAAAGTAATGGAACACCGCTACCAGGGATTTTGGAATGACTCAATGATGGCAGATTACTGTTGGATGTTATATAGGGACAACCTAAAAAATCATATCAAAGACAATCTAATGTCAGGCACTTTTAATTTCTGCTCATGTTTTGGTTTCTATTTTGCATGTAAAATTATTTTGGATCAATAAAAACTGTTTTATAAGGTTAAGCATTTTTTCTGATATGTAGAATACAGTTTTCTTAATGTCACCAGTGTAATTCCTATACCTTATAATAATGATGCTGCTCCATGGAAACTATACATGCATGCTACAGAAAAACTATATACATTTCTGAAATCAAGACAAAAAGATGATTCAGGAAAGTTCAAAGTCACCTGCAATGATTACAACAAAGATTATTTTGTAGACTTGTGTAATGAGAACATTTACAAGAAATACAGTATACATGAATAAAAAGAGACAAATAGACATGTAAAGGTGTGTGTGACGTCATAAAGAAAAATGCTATATAAGTGTAAGAATTTTAATATAATGAAATAATGGGGTCAAAATGTAGGTATATAAATGACAGATAACAAGTAGCAAAGGAAATAATAATCAAGAAAAGAAGATAAATATAAATACAGTGATAGGGAGAAATAATAAATAAAATTGATCATGTATGCATTACGGATACTATTGTAAGGGAAGCCATTGCAAAGCCTCCAGAGGACATCTCAGTGGTAACCTGAGATATTCAGGTGGTGTACCTTATACAACAAATCTTACCTTGTCTCTAAGTGGAGTAAGATTTGTGGTGAGGGGCATAGCGCTGAATGCCATATATAAGACATTATGGCATGCTCATCTTAATGAATCAAGCACCTCTGACGCCAAACAAACAACGCCAGTGCTTATAAATTCTGGGTGATGTCTCTTACCGGCTAAGCTTATCCAGAAAACTTGGACACTTCTTTCTCTCACTTGTTGTCCATTTGCATGCATTTTTTTTCTATCAACAGATACAAATAATTTATAAAACTCATTACATATTCCTATGTTAAAGAATTGCAATGTATCCGAAAAAATGGATAATATACTGTGGCTTTGTATGGCATCTGATTTTTTTTTTTTACACCCCCACAGGCTTGACTGGATGAGTCTCATCTGACACACTGAAGAAACTATTACAGGCTGCAATCTTTTCACGCAGATTTGAACACTGAAAAAAAAAATTGCTCATCCGCACTGCCCCACTGGATAACATTGGTCCATGTGCTGTCTGTTTTTTCACAGACAGGGCTTGGATCGAAAATACACTCAAGTGAACCTACCATTCAAGTATTTACTTTATAGCCATACTCCAGTAGGGTATTATGCGGGTTAGTGAGATCTCAGCAATCTTTAGTAAAGGGTAGGCACCAAATTAGGATATGCTGTAAGTATAAACAGCTATAGTGTTGCCATGTACTGTCCAAAACAGCAGAAAGATAGAAAAAAATTAAAAAAAAATAAAAATTGTCCTGACAAAAAAGTATATACTGAAGAAAGATTTATACGGCAACTGTGGCCTCAGTATATACCACTATATTACAAATGGACACCACTGGTAATGCTGATATGGTATTGGACTGTACAAAATATAATGTGAAAAGAGATAATGGATAGCGGTGATCGAATACCTCAAATATTCGGCTATGCCCATATTCGACGAATAGGTCGCCGCTATTCGACTATTTGCGAACATTCGATGATTCCCATAGACTTACATTGCGCATCGAATATTCGCATAGCGGCGACCTATTCGATGAATATTCGCTAATTCGAATATTACTGATTATATGTGATATTCAATCATCCCTAATAATGGAACTATGGCATATAAAGTAATATAAAGGGACCAATATTTTCCATAGGTCCATTACATCCATACGACCCACACACTATTGAGATATACACACTTGTTATTTGCACTCTAACTCTTATTTGTGTTGTGTATGGTTGTGTTTTTTTTTATCTACTTTGGTATTTAGTAAAGGGTAGCATAAAAGTGAAGGAGATAATGACAGGCGCATGGTCAAACCAAGATATAAGCTCTACACTGGTGCTATGTAACATGTGAAGATGAAGAGTAAGGATTCTGTTAAAAAAAGTAATCCAGCCTAGTGTACAGGCTCGGACTGGCTTACTGGGAAATTGGGAAATCCCCCGGTGGGCTCCGCTGCAGGGCCAACACTGACAAGAGATGGAAAGCTCCTCCCCTTCCTACCCTTGCACAGCTAGTCACTGCTCTGCTAATCTTCATTCATAGCAGCAAACTCCCTCCTTCTCCTGCTGGGTTTTGAAGTCAGACTGACTCTTATGCAGATGTGCCACTGACAGTAACACCTTTCCTGCATGACAGCACAGCAGGAGAAGCAGGGAGTGGGCCACTATGGATGCAGATAAGCAATGAATATCTATGATAGATGAAACCTCTCCTGCAGAAGTGCCAATCTGACAAGCAAAATTGTCCCCGTCCTCACTCCCCAATGCAATGAGGCTGTGAGTGGGCTGGTCAGTGAGGTTACCATAGCAACCACATGCTCTGAAGTCTGTGTAGCGCCCCTAAAGCCATCAGGGTGCTACAAGGTTCTGCATCCCTACAAGGATGCAGGGTCTACCCCCTTAGGGACCCAGAACCCCAGTGGCGGTACCACCAAAAACCCAGGTAATCCCAGTTATTCCCCAAAAATCCCCCATACAATGGTACTTAGCTAGGGTGGGACCAATGGATGACCGCCTAGAGGTGGAGCCACTCCAGTCCACTAGTTGACCAGGTGGGAGGGGTAGACTGTGGAGAGTAGTAAGCTGAGAGTTGACAGGCGAGGAATGAAGGTGGAAGCAAAGTGAAGTCCTGACTCGGGTTGACGGTGACCTGGTACCCAGGAGAAGTGGTTGCAGGTGGAGTGCAGTGGAGTACTCCTGGGACTATGCACCGACGGGGTACAGGACCCTAGGACAGGAACGAGCTTCAAGCCAACCTGTTAACACCTGCACAGCAAAGGGGACCATCAAGGACCTTGTCAGAGAAGAAAAAAATGTTTCCAGCATCGGTATATGGAGAATTTCTCCATATACCGATGCTGGAAACATTTTTTTCTTCTCTGACTGTGTTTATCCGCCCAGGCCAGGGCGTTCCATGCATAGGTGGTGGACCCTAGGGTGAAGAGAGGTGAGCTGAATTTTTTTTTTTTTTTTTCCCATCAAGGACCTTGGTGACACTAAAGAATCTGAAGACTCAGTAGCAAAGAGAGAACTGGGGACAGGACCAGAGACTCCAACCCCACAGGGTTCATGCAACTGTCTGGCTGACAGAAGTGGATAAACCACAGAACGGGAACCCCCAGTGTTCTATACCACAGGTACCCACTTACCAGAGACAGGTGCAGTGGAAAAAGGTACCAAAGAAAGAAACTGGCAATGGGATGAAGGGGACTTGGAGACGAAACCAGCCGGCCTCGGGCAACCAGTTAACATCTGCAGAAAGTGAGTAAACCAGTTACACTGAATACTTGTGTGGACTACCTTCTTCCGAAGCCCACTGCACCATACACCATCTGGGGGAAAATGCTACTTGCGGAGGGATTACCATTCTAGCTGCCAATACCACCAGCCCCAGTAAAGGCATTCTTCAGCGGCGGCTCCCTACACTTAGCCACAACACCGCAAGTGGCGTCACAAGTGAACATTATTCTATTCCACCCTATAAATATCCCCATTACAAAAATGGCCCAGGGCATGGAACCGAATAACGGCCACCACCATGACTTCCCCAAAACCTGTACTGCCCGAAACCGAGTATCCCATATCCCTGGGTGCTACATCTGCATCCTCACTTCTCTTTGAACCTCACAGTAGGGGCCTGATGAGGCTGTGATGTTATTGGTGTTGGGTGATTGCAGTTGTTTTCATTTTTAAATTCTATTTTATGTGAAACTATGCGTAATAGAAAAGTGGATCTACATGTGGCAATTTTGGGAGAGAGAGGGCTTAACTATGTATGTTATATTTTGGGGAGTGGGGACTAGGCTATATATGCTATATGTGGTGGAAGGGGGTCTAGGCTATATATACTATACAGTTAGGTCCAGAAATATTTGGACAGTGACACAATTTTCGCGAGTTGGGCTCTGCATGCCACCACATTGGATTTGAAATGAAACCTCTACAACAGAATTCAAGTGCAGATTGTAACGTTTATTTTGAAGGTTTGAACAAAAATATCTGATAGAAATTGTAGGAATTGTACACATTTCTTTACAAACACTCCACATTTTAGGAGGTCAAAAGTAATTGGACAAATAAACCAAACTCAAAAAAAAATTTTAGTTTCAATATTTTGTTGCGAATCCTTTGGAGGCAATCACTGCCTTAAGTCTGGAACCCATGGACATCACCAAACGCTGGGTTTCCGCCTTCTTAATGCTTTGCCAGGCCTTTACAGCCGCAGCCTTCAGGTCTTGCTTGTTTGTGGGTCTTTCCGTCTTAAGTCTGGATTTGAGCAAGTGAACTGCATGCTCAATTGGGTTAAGATCTGGTGATTGACTTGGCCATTGCAGAATGTTCCACTTTTTTGCACTCATGAACTCCTGGGTAGCTTTGGCTGTATGCTTGGGGTCATTGTCCATCTGTACTATGAAGCGCCGTCCGATCAACTTTGCGGCATTTGGCTGAATCTGGGCTGAAAGTATATCCCGGTACACTTCAGAATTCATCCGGCTACTGTTGTCTGCTGTTATGTCATCAATAAACACAAGTGACCCAGTGCCATTGAAAGCCATGCATGTCCATGCCATCACGTTGCCTCCACCATGTTTTACAGAGGATGTGGTGTGCCTTGGATCATGTGCCGTTCCCTTTCTTCTCCAAACTTTTTTCTTCCCATCATTCTGGTAAAGGTTGATCTTGGTCTCATCTGTCCATAGAATACTTTTCCATAACTGAGCTGGCTTCATGAGGTGTTTTTCAGCAAATTTAACTCTGGCCTGTCTATTTTTGGAATTGATGAATGGTTTGCATCTAGATGTGAACCCTTTGTATTTACTTTCATGGAGTCTTCTCTTTATTGTTGACTTAGAGACAGATACACCTACTTCACTGAGAGTGTTCTGGACTTCAGTTGAGGAACGGGTTCTTCTTCACCAAAGAAAGTATGCGGCGATCATCCACCACTGTTGTCATCCGTGGATGCCCAGGCCTTTTTGAGTTCCCAAGCTCACCAGTAAATTCCTTTTTTCTCAGAATGTACCCGACTGTTGATTTTGCTACTCCAAGCATGTCTGCTATCTCTCTGATGGATTTTTTCTTTTTTTTCAGCTTCAGGATGTTCTGGTTCACCTCAATTGAGAGTTCCTTAGACCGCATGTTGTCTGGTCACAGCAACAGCTTCCAAATGCAAAACCACACACCTGTAATCAACCCCAGACCTTTTAACTACTTCATTGATTACAGGTTAACGAAGGAGACGCCTTCAGAGTTAATTGCAGCCCTTAGAGTCCCTTGTCCAATTACTTTTGGTCCCTTGAAAAAGAGGAGGCTATGCATTACAGAGCTATGATTCCTAAACCCTTTCTCCGATTTGGATGTGAAAACTCTCATATTGCAGCTGGGAGTGTGCACTTTCAGCCCATATTATATATATAATTGTATTTCTAAACATGTTTTTGTAAACAGCTAAAATAACAAAACTTGTGTCACTGTCCAAATATTTCTGGACCTAACTGTATGTGTGAAGGGAGTTTATACTATATATTGTATATGTGGGGGACAGGGACTAGGATATATATGCTATATGTGGGCAAGTGGCTACTAGGCTATATATGTGATATGTGCGGGAGGGGAGACTAGACTATGTATACTAAATGTGGGGGAGGTGGAACTTAGGCTATATATGCTATATGTGTGGAAAGGTAGACTATACTAAATATGCTACATGTGGGGGAGGGGGGAACTTGTCTACATAGGTTATATGTGGGCAAGTGGGGACTAGGTTATATATGCTATTTGTGGGTGATGGGATACTAGGCTACAGTATATAGGCTAAATGTGTGAGAGGAGCGACTAGACTATATGTGCTACATGTGGGGGACTGGGAACTTTAGCTATATTGGCTATATGTGGGGGAGGGGGGATTAGGCTGTATAGGCTATATGTGGAGGAGAGGGACTTTTTTAAAAAGTGTGCAAAGTTTCATGCAAGCGTGTGCAGGCGAAGGTGGCAAAGAAATTCATCATAATTTACTCCATAGTAGAAGTGTAAATACAACAGAATTGCGAGCCAAGTCCTGATTGTAGTAAATTTCTTGTGGTGGAGAATGCAAGTTGAAAAATGCACCAAATTCTTTAAAGCATAACCGTCATTTAAATTATTATTTCATAAATCAATAGTACACATGAAAATAAACAACTTTGTAATATATCTTATCAGAGAAATCTGCCAGAATTCATCAGTCACTATAAAAATTCTCAATTCTGAGGAAAAACCTGTATTCAGTGAAGGCTTTCCCATTACCATTACTGAGATAGGAAATGGAAGCTGGTGATGATGAGATTCTATGTAGATAGAAGAGGGAGGAGGTGGTAGAGCTCTGTCTCTAGCTCTTCCCAGTACCTCTTGCTCCTCCCTCTGCCTCTAGATCCTCCCTCTATCTCTATCTCCTCCCACCTCCCATCATCATTGACTCTCATCAGCACCAACTGCCATCTTGTATCTCAGTAATGGGAAAGTCTTCACTGAATACAGATTTTACATCAGAATTGAGAATTTTGATAATGACTGATCAATTCTGCTAGAGAAAGAAACAAATTTCTGTGACAAATTATAAAGTTGCTTATTTTCCTGTGTACTGTGGATTTATGAAATGATAATTTAATCAATGGTTATGCTTTCAGAGGTACAAGTTGTTTTAGGCCACAATCACACATCAGTATTTTTGCATCAGTGTTTGTATGCCAAAGACAGGAGTGGAACTTCCAGAGAAAAACTATATTTGAAAGATTCACCTGATCTGTGTTTTGGAAACACTCTTGGATTTGGCAAATACTGATAAAATATTGACGAAAATGACAACTGTATCAATAAGGCCTTACACACTGTATTGTGTCTCACATACATGTACAGTATATGAAGCTGGAGTATAACAGAAACACCACCCAAAAGATACAGCAGCACTCTGTAAGCACTAGAAAAGCTTGGAAAATGTAAGGTACTTTGTGCACTAATTGACCAATTCATATATGCCCATCAACCGCGGCAAGGTGACCTTTCTTTGCTGGGAGCCTATCTTTGTGTTGTCACACCATGTTTGGCGCTAAACTCGCCAACTGTCATGGTGGCAACTGACGCTGTTCACACTGCAAAATCCGGTACTCCACACTATGTCTCTCTTTTGGTATCTCTGAGTTACACCGACAGGCTCAGGTTTTAACCAGCTGTGTTCTCATTAGTGATTGGGCTTGCAGGAGCTAATTTATGCTAGCCTGCTTGTTACCTCTTGGATCACATGTTGTAGGAAACCTATCACAGTCACTCCCCACCTTTTTAAGATGATGGCGCCTGTCTTCCCATGCTGACTATAGCTCTTGCTAAATGGGTCCATGTGCTTTTGTGTCATGTGACGTTGTTGTGGAGTTGTTACCTCCCTGCTCTTATTTTTTATCTAATCTCTTTTTGTCTTATATCTGTGTGTGTGTGTGTGTGTGCTGTAAGAGAGATTTGGTTTCCCCTGTTTGTCTATGTCTTTTGGCTTTATCACTCCAGCCATGGCCCTCCTCAGGGGTTGAAGATCAGGGCTGGTCAGGGGAAGGGCAAAGAAGATGGCCCTGATATCCTCACCGTCAGAGGTAGCTCTGGGATTAGGGATAGCTAGTGTCCCCTAGCCTGAGGGTCAGTCTAGGAACTCCTGCCCCTTGCTCTCCACCTAGTATTTCTAAAGATCTTTTATCTTATGCTAATGAGCACAGGGACTAGTCTTAAGGGTGTTATATTCCCCGACTAGTTTTCCCTTTTAGCATGTTAATATGCCCCATATCAATGCAGCTTCATCAGCTGTGACGCATGTTCCTGTCTTTGCTGTGACCGCGCTTCTGAATGCCCCGGCACTTCCAGTCAGTTCAGAAAATGTATCTCGAATGTTTGGCAGACTTTATTTTACTTGCAACATGGTTGTCATCCTTAAAGTATGTGATGCACATAAACTACAAACCCCATGCAACAGCCCCTCATTGACAGAATATGACTGAATATATAAAATGTGTATAAGAAAAACTCATAATTTTATGTAATAGTTTTCAGCATGAAAGTGCCCATTATGGATGGAAAATGAAGCACAATAGAAAAAGGTCTTTTCACTCCAAAGTCATTTTTAGTTTATGAGTGATCAAATTTGCATAAAGAAATAAAAATATTTCCTTTCCCCACTAAATCTTCTCATTAAAACTCTTATAGACTTCTGTGTATTGTATTTTGTATTGACTACTGTATTTCCAAAATCCATTTTTGCCTACATAATTAAGCATTCGCACAGCAGAGCACTGATAGATATATTTTGACTTAAATTATGGCAGAATTCGCCCATCCTGAAGTAAGAGAGGAAGTATCAATGGCCCTCAGAACCTTGACAGTTCAAGCTGTGCTACTTTAATAAGGTTCTGATAGGAGTGGTGTGAAAATGAAATGTGTGACATTAGCAGTTTTCAGATGTTCTGTTTCACGTGCCATGACTGCCCGTAGCAAAGACTGCTTCTAACTGGCACCCACCTCTTGATATGACAAGTAAGATACAGTATATTGCACTTTTCTTCCGAAAATGTCAGTGATAACTTATTTGCTAGTTGAAAAATTTGCCACCTCCTTTTTATGAATATAAGGATAATATAAGCGCAATATGCTCCGTATTGACCATTCGTGTGGCCTTCCATGTGTACGTGTGTCATCCATGTGCTATCCATATGACATCTGTGTATACATATGCCGTTCTTGTGATATCCATGTGACATGTACCTGGAAAAAACGCATGACACTGAAATTAATGGGGTTTTTTATGTGTTAGGGATGGATGATGACAGATAGATTATACAGCTATTAACCAAATAAATAAATAAATAAATAAATTATTTTTTCTTGTGTGTATGTGTCTTTTTTTATCTCAAGAAACACTCCGTGAAACTTTACCTCATTTACCATTTTATTAAAATGAAAACCATGCAGCTCCGCCGTAGTTTAGAGAATCCGCTGTAGTCCACCGAATCAGTTGTCTAAAAAAAGTATATCTGAAAACCCCCCAGAAACATATGTGAAGCCCCACAGGTGGTGTGTCGTTGCATTATCTTCAGGGACTCCACGTGGAGGAAACAGTCTGGTCACAGGTAGGGAACCTTCTCTTGAGGATTTTTGTGACGCCACTCTTGGTATTGAGGTCAGGGTGACCGCCACTGCAGATTAAGGGCTGCCTGGGGCTGATGGTGGGTGCAGTCAGTTGTAGACAAGCCCCAGGGCCCTGTGTAAGTGTGTGGAACCACAAGGTGCAGAATGACTCAAACACAGTCCAGGCAGTCTTTCAGGGTTTTTACTCACAGTTGATGGCAGGGTGAGTAACCTGGGCGTAGCTGGGATTAACCAGGCTGGAACTAGGCATCCTTCTGGCTGGCTGATGAGGGTGACTACCAACTCGCCTTTCTAGCCCTGTGTGTTTTTGTAGTGACCCCGACTTAAAGTCCCTACAGGGGTCACCCAGGGAAGTTGCTGCTGCCTGTTCTCCCCTCGTTTCAGCCCGCTTGCTTGTAGCCTGGACCAGGTCACTCCGGCTGCTTGCCTCCTGTGAACTATGGGCCCTCTCTTTGCTACGTGGCTGCGGACTCTGTGGTGGGAGTATCGCGTGGGTCTGAGTGCCCCCACCAGCAGGTTTGGCAGAAAAAAGGTGAATTTATCTCTGCACTGGGACCTGTTACCCTTGCGGGCCTGGTACCTCCCTGGCAGTCCCCTTACTCTGCCACCTCTTTGCTCTCTCTAGCCTTGGGTGGATTTCGCGTGGCACTACCAGGTGACCGATCTCCCCCGTCGGTAGTCACTGTGCGTACGTTGTTAGATTGTGACAGACTCCAGGGTCTGCTGCATGCGTCTGTTCTCCCTGAGCTGCACTCACTAACTGGCTCACTACTTCCTCCTCTCCTGTTCTTGCCTATTCAACCTAGCAACCAGGCTCTCCACCACACCCCTGGAGTGGACATGGAGGCCACGCCCCCTCCTGGATTCCCCAGGGGTCCTCCCAAAGGTAGATGTGTGAGACCTGATTACTATGCGCCTGTGTAGTCACACCTTGGTCAGCCTTTTGGATCACCTGTTTTGTACTGTCCCCAGCATGGGTGCAGGACTCAGTGGTGCCTGACCAGGTAAGGGGCGCCACACATACAAATACAGAGCAATAACACAGGACCCCTACCATCGTACACCACTTTATTCAATAGAAAATAAAATACCAGCAGATCCGACTTAGTCCACAGCAAATCCAATGAACAAAGTGTAACGAGCATTGTTCTGACTCTCTATAAACTATGCCTACAGTCAATTCAAGGTCACAATGCACTGTGTGAGACCCGGTGGTACTATCAGTAATAATAACCCTTATCAGAGTCACCGGGTCTCCAGGTTACTCCAGGTCATGCTATGCTGCCTGAGACCTGGTGCCTCTGGTGAGTGGTGACACAATTAATATTATCGCTCATCAGAGGCGCCTCCACTTCAGCCCTTCTGTTTGGATCTTCTGGAGAAATACTTGAGTTTCCTGTTGACTTCCATTATACTCATTACTCGAATTGAGCCCATCTGAGCATCCAACCTGCTCGATTCAAGTACAGAGCACTCAAGCATTTTAGTGCTCGAACATCACCGATCAACACCTATTTTAATGAGTATGTCTCCAGTATGTGCTAAAATGGACACCACTTGTAGTAGAAACAAGGACATGTGAAGGGGACTTAACTGTATTTAATGCCAAGGAAGAACCTTTTCTTTGGTAAATGTCTTTCATGATGTCTGAGGATAAGATCATTTTATCTCTCTTCTTTGATATTGGGTATTAGAGAAAAAATAACCTTTAATGTTCAGAGCTTAGGTGGTCATGGTGAATTAGTGCGCATCTCCAAATTTTGCTATGTCGAATAATTACCTTTATTTTGGACAAACTTCCTCTTCTGTAGTATGAAAATTTAGTCAATTATTGGGATTGATGGGATTGAATTATTACCATTTGAGTTCTACTGCACATATTTTGTGTGTTTACATAATCATGATTCCTTTAGGCATAGTGGAAAAGTTTTGGAATTCACTATCCAATAGTTTTCTTTGGAAATCATTTTTTCTCATTTGCGACACTTGAGTCTTCATGTTGCATACACCATTTTCTTGTCCGTCAGTCAGAGACAACCCCAAAAAAATAATGAATGATATTTTCTGTTTACTGAACAAACCCTGCCTTTTATGGACTGTGTGAATTTACAGAAGACCGGCAAATGGTTATGGTTGTGAAAATTCACACCGTTTATGTCAGCTGTGTCTGGCTTAGGTGAAAAATAACAGGCATACAGAATTTAAATTTGTGAGCCCATCCTTAGAAAATCCAAGAAAATCGGTCCAATTAAGCCAATCACACTCTGATCAAAGTGTGATTAGAGTGAGATCCAATTTTCTCGCTTGAGGAGAAGATGTAAAAAAATATTTCTCCATTCCGTAAGCCCATGAAAAACTGACCTGCACTCTATTATCTGAGTGCGGCCGTTTTTCCCACAGACACATTGACTTGCATGGCAAGGTGCAATCCCATTTCCGATACTACATTTTTTTTTCCTCGAGATACTCGGTCAACGAAAACAATCAGATATATGCATGGCCCAATTGAATAACTTTGGTCCGAGTGCGATCTAATCGAACTGAAAATACAGTCGTCTGCACGAGTCCTTGGACTCAGTGTTATGGAAGAACTTGCCGGTCACAGTAGACTTGCCTTTGCCATAAAAATGTCTTACTACTCTATATATAGAGCTTTCTGTTGTTGCACCTATATATCTGCAGCTCATTGAAGAGATTTACATCATTTTTAAAAAGAGACATTTGGATCTAGAGTGTTTAATGTGTCAAGCCAACCTAACTGTGTCTCAAAATGATATACAGCATTTATGATGCGATTTGAGCACTGACTTGCTTTACACTCCGTGCACCTCTGCAATTATCTGAAGACATCCCAGGTTTGATGGATATGTTTTGAACTGGGAAATCATTTATTTCAATATCATGTTCTCTTATCAGTTCAGTACTTCTGGTAATCGTCTTCAAATAGCTGTTGTTCATAAAATGCAATCATCTACTCTCGGAAATCTAAATAAGTCATATTTTTCTTGCTCTGACTGTATGTGCCATGGAGGTAGACAGACGTGGAGACTTTACACAAGTGAACACGAGGCTATCATTTTTATACTGATTTACAACTCATTCTTATATCAAATCTATTATTTTAGGAAACTCCAAAATGGTGATGGGCAATATAATTTTTATATGATAAGGAACATTTATACAGAATATAACAGAAGAATCTTTGGTTTAAAGAAGTGGTTCACCCATATTTATTATTTGCTAGTTCGATATTATGTTGAGAAACTATATTTCTCTCATATAACTTATGTTGGCAATAGTGCCTGTGAGCGGCGCTGTTGCAGTCTACTGTTTTCCATCGCTTGACCCCCAGGTTCCGTGACCTCAGTGACCCGGAGATGTCACGTCAACGTCATCATCACGTGACATCGCTGCTGCTGACCCAGTCTTCCTGAGTAACTGGACTGTGGGCGGTGTCTCACTGCTCGTCACAGCACAGTGCGTCTCCTGCTTGCAGCGCTCTGCTGTGAGGGAGGAAGAGCTGGGAGCAGATGGGCTGTCACACTGGGCTGTGCTGAATGGTGAAACACAGTCCACAGCCAATCACTCACGGAGACTGCGGCCGGCCACGGTGAAGTCAGGTCAGCAGAAAGTTGACGTGACATCACCGGATCCCTGAGGTCACAGAGCCCGGTGTCAGGCGATGGGGAACAGTGGTCCGTAATAGCGCCACTCACAGAAACTATTGCCAACAAAAGGTATTTGAGAGAAACATTTTTTCTCAACACAATATCGATCTAGCAAATAATAAATATGGGTGAACCACCCCTTTAATGTTTGAATATTGTTTTGTCCATAACTTTTTGAAAAATAACACTATCATTAGAATCTTTCTATCTTTAGTTTATATTTTTGCAGAAAACACCTGTATAACTAGTCGAAAGCTCTTGCATGTTCTAAATGTATCCATAGAGAAATGAAAAATATTTTTTTCTTCTAAGCCAAACTACCTATTTTGATCAAGGGTAACATGACTTAGAGTGGTAGACGTGGGCGAGGTACTTGTCTCCAATGCACCGGTACATTACATAAGGGTCCTTGCTTAGTTTGTTGACTTGTGAGGGTGTTATGCCATTGCACACCGCATGTCAACTTCGGCTTGCCAGGACCAGATGTTGAACAGTTCAATGGGAGAAACCACCAGTCAAAAGTAAACTTTTTACTAAATGGTTACTTGATGGACATTATGTATAGTAGATACCAGGCACACAACTTAAAGAACTTTTGTTCCATAATATGAAGTATTTCCATGCACAGTCTAAATTATTGAACTCTGTTTCCACTGTTTCATCTTCCTTCACCACAACATGGATCATTTTCATACACAGTCTCCTTACTTCTCCAAACACAATCATTTTGCTTCTTTTAATTCTACAGCTCCAACATCTTTCAATTATTTCACCAAAACCCAGTTCTGTACTACAGTTAAGTTAGTGAGAGTCCTATTTTCAAGCCACGGTTCCATATCTTCTTTCCTATTGAAGGAATTAATGTCTCAATATGACCGGTAATTAGCTTCTCTACTTCTGATGCCTTGGAACTGCTGCTGGGGCACTCTCTTCACCTCATGTCCTCTATTTCATTTTGGCTAGGGATGAGCAAATCTGAGCAAAACTGTAAAGTTTGAGATTCATACCAGACCCCATGTTTTTTGGTCCTGGACCCAAACACAGACTTTTGCCTCTATATCAGCTTCTTGCTTGGGTTTGTCATCTGAACAAAGCTTGTTAAAATGATGCAGAGCACTTCCAGCCCCATTACAGCCATAACAATGGTTATGATTATACGGCATACCACTGTGAAAAAAAATAGTAGTTGAAAAATACCCTATTTTTGATTACTAGCTTGGATAAAACAGCCAGCTATGGCTTCAACCCCCAGCAGTCTGCATTACCATGGCTGGTTATCAAAAAAAGAGGGCATCCCGCCCCCTTTTTAATTTTTTTTCACCTCCTGTCGATAACACTTCTCACAGCCCTCAGTGTGTCCCAGATGCTGCAGTGAGTGGACGTGTTTTCCATCACTGCAGCCTCTGGATGTAGCAGAGCCGAGGAGCATAATGGAACATTGTGTACATTATGTTATACCTGCAGAGGTGTTAATAAAGAGGTGAAAGAGGGTGTGTGTATTTCTTATTTTAAATAAAGGATTTTATGTGTCTGTGTTTGTTTCTTTTGACTTACAGGTTACTAATGGGGGTTTCTTATAGACTCCCCCATTACTAACCTTGAGCTTGATAGCAGTTGTGATTTTTGACATATCACAGCTATCATCAACCCCGGATCTTACACCGATTGCTATCGCATCAGGGCAAACGGGAAGAGCTGGGTGAACAAGCGCATCTAATGGATGTGCCAATTCTGGGGCGGCTACGGGCTGCTATTTTCACCCTGGGAGTGCCCAATATCCATATCTTTCCACCCTGATAATACTAACCTCCAGTTGTCAGCTTTACCTTTGCTGGTAATCAAAAATCATGGGGACTCCATGCCATTTTTTTTAAATATTTATTTAAATAATTTAAAAAAATTGGAGTGGTATTCCCTCTATTTTTGATAACCAGCCATGGTAAAGCTAACAGCTGAGGGTTGCAGCCCATGCCGTCTTTTTTACCTGTGCTTGTTATCACAAATAGTGCAGAAGCCCACCTTATTTTTTAAAATGATTTATTTATTTTTACATTGGTTGCAGACCATTTGGCTGTATTGTAATCACAGACACTGACACAGAGGGAGGGGGGGGGGGCATTTATAGCAATCTGCAACCAATCACAGACACTGGCACAGATGGTGCATGAGGGAATCACTGAATATTTGTGAAGAATAAATAGTGGGCCCAGAAAAGAGTATAACTGCTGTGTAGAGATGAGTGGACTCATGGATGGAGGGTGGGCAGGGGTTTTCCTTTTTTTTTTGTCTGGTGCACATTTTATTTGATCACGCTGTTCTAACCCAGAGTGTGACCCATTTAAACAAGGCAAGAGGCTCGCACTGGGCTAAGCACATAGAGATGCTTGTGGTTTGCATACATAAGGTATCCGAACTCCGAACCTGAACTTTATTATTTTCTAAAAGTCTGTGCTTGGTACGAACACCGAGTCTCAGGTTTGCTCTTCTTTACAGCTATCGTACGGGAAACACGGTATGTATAACTATCCTGCTCTTACCCAATTTTGCTTCCTTTTGCAGCCATGTAGACCTTACTATGGCCATTTTACAGCACAGACATTTTTGTGTCCATTGACTTGTATGGGATTCATCTGGGGTCAAGTGCAGGTCAAGTTCAGGTCCCATGCCAAACTTTTTTTTCAAGTGCGAGCAAATTCTTGCCTATCACCTCTCTGAGTTGCAAACTCGGTGCCGTACTGCTACTTGTCCTATCCCAAAACCTGTCTCCAGTAGATCACTCTATCCTTTGGTCAATTCTCTGTTTTGCTCCCTCTTCTGGATCATGCTATCTTCTCTCTTGGTCTCCTGTCACATCAGAGATTCTCACGTCATGTGGCTCTGCTCACTAGTCAGACCATAGGTCTGCTTCTACTGCACACTGAGCCCTATCTAACCTCTGTCCCTTAACTTTAGCCTCTAACACTCTGGGCTGGTCCCAAACATAAACTATAACTTTCTCTACTGTTGTGCAAAATACAATTTATCACTATTAAGGCATGTCACAATTCACATTACACATCATAATGGTACTTTTGTCTTCAAGGGGAAACATAGGCATCATGTCTATCTCCTTAAGCGGGCTTTACACGCTACAAGATCGCTACAGCGATCTTGTTGGGGTCACGGATTTTGTGACGCACATCCAGCCACTGTAGCGATCTTGTTGTGTGTGACTCCTAGGAGCGATTTTGGATCGTTGCAAAAACATCCAAAATCGCTCCTCGTTGACATGGGGTTCCGCTCCCAATTATCGCTTCTGCCGGTTGGGCGAAGTTGTTCCTCATCCCTGCGGCAGCACACATCGCTACGTGTGACGCCGCAGGAACGAGGAACCTCTCCTTACCTGCCACACGCCAGCAATGAGGAAGGAAGAAGGTGGGTGAGATGTTCGTCCCGCTCATCTCCGCCCCTCTGCTTTGATTGGCCGGCCGCTTAGTGACGTCGCGGTGACGTGACTGTGATGCTGAACATGCCTCCGCCTTGAGGGAGGGATTGTTCGGCAGTCACAGTGACGACGACGACCAGGTAAGTGCATGTGATGCTGCTGTAGCGATAATGTTCGCTGCGGCAGCGATCACCAAATATCGGCATAACGATAGGGGCGGGTGCTATCATGCTCACCATCGCTAGCATCGGCTAGCGATGTTGCAGCGTGTAAAGCCACCCTAACACAAACATGCACAATGGTCTATCACTGATAAAAGCAAGTCGGAGGGATAACAAAAAGTTAGTCTTCCTCTTTAGCCGTGATGGACAAAAATATTTTAGATTCTTATTGGAACTGCAAGTGAGTGTGAGTAATATGGAATATATCACCTCACACAGCTGTGAATATAATTACATATATTATAGAACAAATAGAAAAGAGTTGCACGTCAGTGTAACCTGTTTACTTTGAACACAAATTGGAAACATAATTTACAAAGACAAACTCTTGTGAAAGTCATTCTCTTATCAATTACGTTCTCAGTTTTCAGCCATTAGAAATAAATACTGACACTTAAGGCCGCTTTACATGCAACGACATTGCTAACGAGATATCGCTGGTGTCACGGAATTTGTGCCTACATTCAGCCTCGTTAGCGACGCCATTGCGCGTGACACCTACGAGCGACCGCTAACGATCAAAAAAACTTACCTTATCATTGATCGTTGACACGTCGTTCGTTTCCCAAATGTCGTTGTTCATTTTGGACGCAGGTTGTTCGTCGTTCCTGAGGCAGCACACATCGCTACGTGTGACACCCCGGAAACGACGAACAACAACGTACCTGCGTCCTCCGGCAACGAGGTGGGCGTATCGTTAATGCGGCTGGTCTCCGCCCCTCCGCTTCTATTGGTGGGCCGCAGTGTGACGTCGCTGTGATGGAGCACGAACCTCCCCCTAAAAAAAATGGTTGTTTGCCTCCCACAGCGACGTCGCTAGGAAAGTAAGTATGTGTGACACGTACTGGCGATATTGTTCACCACAGGCAGCGATTTTCCCGTGATGCACAAACAGCAGGGGCGGGTGCTTTTGCTAGCGACATCACTAGCAATTTCACTGAGTGTAAAGCAGCCTGAAGGCTAGGGTCCCATGACGATATAAAAAATTGGTCCAATTTTCATCTACAATAATGTTACAAGTTTTTCCTTACTTGTCATCCGTGTTCTATCAGTGTGCTATCTGTATGCAATCTATTTTTTTAGTCATCAGTTATTAATCATTTACAGGATCCTTTAATGTAATGTAGCCTTAAAAACTGGATGTTATACTATTACTTTGCTTGGTATCCGATTTTGATAGTGATAAAAAAATCATTAATCAGCAGTGCCACACTGAATAAGGTTGGATGAAATGCTGGCCCATAAAAAAAAATTGCATAGCACTCATCCGATTTATACGGCATTGTAAGCGAGCTCAAAGGGTGGCTTTGTACGTTGCAACATCGCACGTGCAATGTTGTTGGGGTCAAATCGAAAGTGACGCACATCCGGCGTCACTTTCGACATCGTTGTGTGTAAATTCTAGATGATACGATTAACGAGCGCAAAAGCGTCGTTATCGTATCATCGGTGCAAACTCCGACTTTTTCATAATTACGCTGCCGCGACAGGTACGATGCTGTTCCTCGTTCCTGCGGCAGCACACATCACTGTGTATGAAGCCGCAGGAGCGAGGAACATCTCCTATATGCAGCCGGTGGCTCTACAGAAGGAAGGAGGTGGGCAGGATGGTTACATCCTGCTCATCTCCGCCCCTCCGCCGCTATTGGCCGCCTGCCGTGTGACGTTGCTATGACACCGCACGACCCGCCCCCTTAGGAAGGAGGCGGGTCGCTTGCCAGAGCGACGGCCGCAGGGCAGGTGAGTGCATGTGAAGCTGGCGTAGCGATAATTTTCGCTACGCCAGCTACCACAAGATATCGTACCTGCGACGGGGGTGGGGACTATCGCGTGCGACATCGCAGCATCGGCTTGCGATGTCGCAACGTGCAAAGCCTGCCTAACATATTGGCATTGATTAAAAAACATCAACAGTGTCAGTAAATTACTAATGGATGCAAAAATCCTGGCCAGTTGCAGGCTGCTATTTTTAGGCTGTGGGGGACCCATTTACCAAGGGTCTTCCCAGCCTTCAAATACCAGCCTCCAGCTGTCGGTTTTATCATGGCTGGTTATCAAAATTAGGGGGGAATCTGATGCCAATTTGTAAAATGATTTATTTAAATAATTTTCAAAAAATAACTGCATGCAGTCCCTGATATTTTGATACACAACCAAGATAAGTACATGGCTGGAGGCAGCATCCTGTAGCCATAAGCTTTATCTGTGCTGGGTATCATAATATGGGGGAACCCTACACCAATTTTATTTACATATTTTTACACTATAGACACGCATACACCATCTGTGATTGGTTGCAGTCAGACACGTTGTCACACAGCTTGGGGGGCATGTGACTGCAACCAATTAGAGCCACTGGAATTGTCATTGGGAGGGGAAGCAGTGCATATGCATGAAGGATATGCACAGAAGTAATATGAGCGGCCCCAGAAGTAGCATTACAGCCACGTGGGACACTGGTAAGTATATTGTGCCTACTTTTAACTTTTTTCATTTACTTTTATTTTATTTTTTTAAATTACCCGAGTGGCTGGATCCGGATTGGTACCTGGAGTTCCCTGAGAACTCAAGACCCGAGGTCGGTGCATGGTTATTTTTGAACCCGTGCGGATCTTTCACAGTCTGGGTAAATACATTCCTAGTGGTTATGATATACTAAAATAATGGGCTTAATATAAAGCTACTTTTCATCAGCTTATCAGATTAGTAGTGATGAGTGAATCTGCCGAAATTCAAATTCAGACATTTGATTGAATTTGAACACAAAATTTGATTTGTATCAAAATCACTTATATAAGTTTTCCTTATAATGCTTTTGGGTCTCTCTACACCCCAAAGTATATCAAACAAACTTGCAGTCTCTTCTCTGTTCTTCTCTGCTGCTACCATACCTCCGCTCTCTTATTTATTTGCCAAGTATGCTTTTTTCTTTACCATCTATCTTTCCTGTGCAGTGGTGATTCCTGCACTGAGTAGGCCTCTGACAACATGAGACTTGGCCAGGACCGTGGACACGCACTTTAAAATGCCGCTATGTCTTTTCTGTTTCCAGAACCCTAGCCCAGAGTGAAGATGGAGAAAGAGGATGCGATGGGCAGTTGCCAAATAAAAAAGAGGCTGGTTTGAGCTGCGCAAAGTACTTGATGAGGAGATGTAGGAATGTGACAGGGGAGCAACGAGGAATTTTACTTGTTTTTATATTTTCCCCCCTTTCCAGTCTCTTTTCAAATCAGTAAAAATGGCTGATGGCCTTTGCATTAATCATGAATACAAGCTAAAATAGGAGTCCTTTTTATATATCTTACTAGCTGTAGTACCCGGGCGTTGCCCGGGATAGTAACTGTCTCTCTCCCAGTCTCTGTCTGTGTGTCGCTGTCTGTCTGTCTCTCTGTCTGTGTCTTTCTTTGTCTGTCTGGTTCTATAGGGTGCTTTACACGCTGCAACGTCGCTAACGATATATCGTCGGGATCACGTCGTTAGTGACGCACATTCGGCGCCGTTAGCAACATCGCAGCGTGTGATACCAAGGAGCGACGATCAACGATCGCAAAAACGTAAAAAATCGTTGATCATTGACATGTCGCTCCTTTTCATAATATCGTTGGTGGTGCATGCCACTGGTTGTTCGTCGTTCCTGCGGCATCACACATCGCTATGTGTGATGCCGCAGGAACGACGAACATCTCCTTACCTGCGTCCACTGGAAAGGAGGAAGAAAGGAGATGGGTGGCATGTTCCGGTCGCTCATCTCCGCCCCTCCTCTGCTATTGGATGGCCGCTTAGTGACGCCACAGTGACATCGCTATGACTTGGAACGCACCTCCCCCTTGAAGGAGGGATTGTTTGGCGGTCACAGCGACGTTGCTGAAAAGGTATGTGCGTGTGACGCTGCCGTAGCGAACATGTTCGCTATGGCAGCAATCACCAAATGTCGCACGAATGACAGGGGCGGGTGCTATCGCACACGACATCGCTAGCTATCGCTAGCAATGTTGCAGCGTGTAAAGCACCCTTAAGTCTCTGTCTGTCTGTTTCTATCTCTCTGTCTGTATTTGTATCAGTCTGTCTCCATCTCTGTTTCTGTCTGTCTTTCTCTATCTCTGTTTCTGTGTGTGTGTCTGTCTGTCTCTCTCTTTTCCCGTCTGTCTCTTTCACCGTCTGTCTTTGTCAGTCTCTTTCCAGGTCTGTCTCTTTGCCCGTCTGTCTCATTGACCATCTGACTCTTTGCCCGTCTGGCTCTTTGCCCATCTGTCTCTTTGCCCGTCTGTCTTTGCCCGTCTGTCTCTTTTCAGGGTTGTCTCTTTCAAGGTCTGTCTCTTTCCAGGTCTGTCTCTTTTCCCGTCTGTCTCTTTGCCCATCTGTCTCTTTGCCCATCTGTCTCTTTGCCCATCTGTCTTTGCCCGTCTGTCTCTTTCCAGGGTTGTCTCTTTCAAGGTCTGTCTCTTTCCAGGTCTGTCTCTTTGTTCATCTGTCTCTTTGCCCATCTGTCTTTTTGCCCGTCTGTCTCTTTGCCCGTTTGTCTCTTTCCAGGGTTGTCTCTTTGCCCTTCTGTCTTTTTCCATGTCTGTCTCTTTCCAGGTCTGTCTCTTTCCAGGTCTGTCTCTTTGCCCATCTGTCTCTTTGCCCGTCTATCTCTTTGCCCATCTGTCTCTTTGCCCATCTGTCTTTACCCGTCTGTCTCTTTCCAGGGTTGTCTCTTTCCAGGTCTGTCTCTTTCCAGGTCTGTCTCTTTGCCCGTCTGTCTCTTTGCCCATCTGCCTCTTTGCCCGTCTCCCTCTTTTCCCATCTGTCTCTTTCCCTGTCTGTCTTTGTCTGTCTCTTTCCAGGTCTGTCTCTTTCCAGGTCTGTCTTTTTGCCCGTCTGCCTCTTTGCCCATCTGTCTCTTTGCCCGTCTGTCTCTTTGCCCATCTGTCTCTTTGCCCATCTGTCTCTTTGCCCGTCTGTCTCTTTCCAGGCTTGTCTCTGTCCAGGTCTGTCTCTTTCCAGGTCTGTCTCTTTGCCCGTCTGGATCTTTGCCCATCTGTCTTTGTCCGTCTGTCTCTTTCCAGGGTTGTCTCTTTCAAGGTCTGTCTCTTTCCAGGTCTGTGTCTTTTCCCGTCTGTCTCTTTGCCCATCTGTCTCTTTGCCCATCTGTCTCTTTGCCCATCTGTCTCTTTGCCCGTCTGTCTCTTTCCAGGGTTGTCTCTTTCAAGGTCTGTCTCTTTCCAGGTCTGTCTCTTTGTCTGTCTGTCTCTTTGCCCATCTGTCTCTTTGCCCGTCTGTCTCTTTGCCCGTTTGTCTCTTTCCAGGGTTGTCTCTTTGCCCTTCTGTCTTTTTCCATGTCTGTCTCTTTCCAGGTCTGTCTCTTTCCAGGTCTGTCTCTTTCCAGGTCTGTCTCTTTGCCCATCTGTCTCTTTGCCCGTCTATCTCTTTGCCCATCTGTCTCTTTGCCCATCTGTCTCTTTCCCTGTCTGTCTTTGTCTGTCTCTTTCCAGGTCTGTCTCTTTCCAGGTCTGTCTTTTTGCCCGTCTGCCTCTTTGTCCATCTGTCTCTTTGCCCGTCTGTCTCTTTGCCCATCTGTCTCTTTGCCCATCTGTCTCTTTGCCCGTCTGTCTCTTTCCAGGTCTGTCTCTTTGCCCGTCTGTCTCTTTGCCCATCTGTCTCTTTGCCCATCTGTCTCTTTGCCTGTCTCTCTTTGTCCGTCTGTCTCTTTCCAGGGTTGTCTCTTTGCCCTTCTGTCTCTTTCCAGGTCTGTCTCTTTCCAGGTCTGTCTCTTTCCAGGTCTGTCTCTTTGCCCATCTGTCTCTTTGCCCGTCTGTCTCTTTGCCCATCTGTCTCTTTGCCTATCTGTCTCTTTGCCCATCTGTCTTTGCCTGTCTGTCTCTTTCCGGGGTTGTCTCTTTCCAGGTCTGTCTCTTTCCAGGTCTGTCTCTTTGCCCGTCTGTCTCTTTGCCCATCTGTCTCTTTGCCCGTCTCTCTCTTTTCCCGTCTGTCTCTTTCCCCGTCTGTCTTTGTCTGTCTCTTTCCAGGTCTGTCTCTTTCCAGGTCTGTCTCTTTGCCCATCTGTCTTTTTGCCCATCTGTCTCTTTGCCCGTCTGTCTCTTTGCCCATCTGTCTCTTTGCCGGTCTGTCTTTGCCCGTCTGTCTCTTTCCAGGGTTGTCTCTTTGCCCTTCTGTCTTTTTCCAGGGTTGTCTCTTTGCCCATCTGTCTCTTCCCAGGGCTCTCTCTTTGCCCGTCTATCTCTTTGCCCATCTGTCTCTTTGCCCGTCTGTCTCTTTGCCTGTCTCTCTTTGTCCGTCTGCCTCTTTGCCCATCTGTCTCTTTCCAGGGTTGTCTCTTTGCCCATCTGTCTCTTTCCAGGGCTGTCTATTTGCCCATCTATCTCTTTGCCCATCTGTCTCTTTGCCCATCTTTCTCTTTGCCCATCTGTTTCTTTGTCCGGCTATCTCTTTGTCCGGCTGTCTCTTTCCAGGGCTGTCTTTTTCTAGGGCTGTCTCTTTGTCCATCTGTCTCTTTTCAGGGCTGTCTCTTTCCAGGGCTGTCTCTTTGTCCATCTGTCTCTTTCCAGGGCTGTCTCTTTCCAGGGCTGTCTCTTTGCCTGTCTATCTTTTTGCCCATCTGTCTCTTTGCCTGTCTGTCTCTTTGCTCATTTGTCTCTTTGCCCATTTGTCTCTTTGACCGGTTGTCTTTTTGCCCGGCTGTCTTTTTGCCCGGCTTTCTCTTTCCAGGGCTGTCTCTCTCCAGGGCTGTCTCCAGGGCTGTCTCTTTCCAGGGATGTCTCTTTCCAGGGATGTCTCTTTGCCCGTCTGTCTCTCTCCAGGGCTGTCTCTTTCCAGGTCTGTCTCCCTCCAGGTCTGTTTTTTTGACAGTCTGTCCCTTTGACCGTCTGTCTCTTTGCTCATCTGTCTCTTTGCCCGTCTGTCTCTGTCTGTCTGTCTCTCTCTGTCTTTCTCTATCCGTCTCACCACCGACATCATATTACCTCACACATAAGCTTCATATACCAACAGTTTATTTTGTTCCTATAGCAACCACTGACAGTTGCTATTAATAGCCAGTAGCTGAAGCAGGATTTTGGTGAATAACTGTAAAGCGCGGGGTTAAATTTTCCCGTCAAAACATAGTCTTTGACGTTCCCTGGGTCAGATGGGGCATCTGTGCAAAATTTCGTGATTGTAAATGCGAAGGTGCAGATTCCTTTAGCGGTCACACACACACACACACACACACACACACACACATACATATATACCCACATACATACACTGAGCTTTATATATTAGATAAGAGAAATAAGCTTTCTTTCCCACTTTTAAGATACTTGCCTCTTGACCTTCTCATCCACTTAGATTCCAGGTAATTTTTCAATCTGGCTCCAGCAAAATGGACTGCAGAACTGATATGACACAACCGATTATACAGTTGTCATGCACGGAATTGGGGAAGATCCGGCGTGGGGCAAAACACACAACACACAGGGGTTTCACCATGACAAACATGGAGTACACTGGGGACACTTTAACAATGGTGGGCCCTAGTGCTAGTGAGACAGAAGATGGACACCTCCTTCAGTTATCTGTAACTGTACCCTGCACTCCTGCCAGTCCCTATACTGGTTCCTCAACTGTCACCAAGCTGGAACCTGAAGTCCTGAGTGACCATACAATAGACCTGGCTAGTGGATGGACAGGTAAGGATCACTAGTCCCACCACTGCACTAATAACAACACACCAGGGAAGGAAGACAAAAAGGGAATCAACAAAGGATAAACTGGGACTGGTCCCAAACTATAAGCACCTGAGGAGTGGTAATGACTATGCTGCTGGCAAATAGAAACTGACATTAACATTACACTCCAAAGAAAATGAAACTACATTTAATGTTGAGAGCCTTGCATGCAAAAGGCTCTTTAGCCCTAAGTCTGTCACTAGTCTCAAAATGCAGAGAGACCGCCGTGATAACAATATGGAGATTGTAGGGATGAGAAGTGAAGAGCAGGGAGATAAAAAAGGCATAGAGCAACAGAAACAAGTTGTCTAACAGATGTTCTACCTCACAACATAATTTTTTCGGATAAAGACAGATACTGTAAATATATCCAGAGTGCTAGTCGTCAGCTGCCTCATGGGTGTGCAGGGTCCTGACATGGGGTGGGCTATTCTGAACTGAAGGGTTTTTTTTAGGTTTTTAATAGTAGAGATGCTGCCATTAGAGTCTAATTAGGCAGAAAAAGAAGCATTTTTTTCAATAATAGGATAAAATAAAATAGTTTTTATTTTTTGCTTGCATTGAAAATTGATAAAATAATAGCGACTCCTTAAGGTCTTGAATACATAAGGTAGACATCACTGTCTTACCTGCAAAACCCTCAACTTATAAGCAGACTCTATTTATCTATTGATGTTGGACGGGAATCCACTGTAACTGATGCTCTTGGGAGATCAAATCTACTGAATGACACACAACACACAGAGCTAGTATTGATTTTCAGGGGGGTCTGATCATTCTTTATTGCCCATTGATTGCCTTCCTTGAGGATCACACTTTACATTTGTCAGTGGTTATCACAGTTAAGTAAAGAACCTTTACTCCAACAGAGGATGATCAAATCTTAACTTTCCAAATGGTTTAATAACACTTTCCGCTCTCCAACTGCTACCGCTCCACGATCATTAGAACATTATACAGGTTAATGTCTGCCTGTTATTAACAGTGCAATTTCAATTAAAACTTAATTTCCCTTGTGATTCCTTTGCAAGCTTTACTAGCTAGTAAACAAGCTGGACATATAATGAAACAGATTTTATCTGCTCTGTTAATATCAGGAGCCCAAGCACCATTGATTCAAACTTATGGAATTTTTTTCCCCGGTTCCTGTGGCTGAGGCTCAAGCATAATTATGGCCGCACTTAGCAGGATTTGTGCCTGCAAACTGCATGACTTTTAGTTTTTTCTTCTATTTCCCATGAGTACCAATTAACGGGTGATTCCATTTACTTGATTTCTGTTTATTAAAATATTGTGAAAATTTAGTCACTAAAAGACTAAAGTGCATTGTATCATTCATTATCAAATAAATATCACCAACTTTCATGGCTGGATTTGTACCCACCAGACATAACCTAGACGCCCTTTACTTCCATGTGTTTGAACTTTGTGAACAGTATAATCCTTATTATTAACTGGCGGTAATACTTGTTAAACATTCTCATTATTGTGCACTGTGTGGACAAATACAAGCTTCTATGCCATTGTTATTTCCTGGTCTGAAATTGTAAATCGACAAATTTGCTGTTATTAAATAAAATTGCCTGTTATATTAAGTTTCTGATAAATTACATATAAATCATGCGTATTATTCACCACCAGAAGTGGCTAAACAGACTATATATGACCTAGTTATTTCATAGTACCTCAGTACTCAAAAAGACCGTTACATATTTTTAGACAAGACAAATAAAGTAAGGAAAAAATATATATACTTTTCTATGGATGTAGCAGAACCTGCTACATACAGGATAGATGGCAGTTGTGTTTTACAGCCGGAATCTTCCTCTAACAAGAGTATTTAAAGCCCCACTCCAGTGGCTTTTATTTTGTCACCACTGGATTGGTGCTTTAAATGGATGTCCCGTACCCCCATCTTATACTCGTCGCCGTCTTCATCTGTTTCCAGCGTTGCTTTGGTCAGTCTCCTGAGATTTTTGACTTGCCAACAGCTCTAGTGATTCATAGAGCTCGCCGGAGGTGACAAATCAATACAACTCTTTGAGAGCATAATTCTGGCCTTGTTCTGGTTCTCATAGACTTGTATTGAGCGTTTGTGACATAACCTTTGACTTTAGGTCAGTCTGAAGTTACAGGCACAAGATGGCGCTGCGAGATTGGGGTGGCACCGAAAAAGGATGAAACCTCCAGCTAGCGAGTATAAGACCGAGTGCAGGGGACTTAGACTTAGAGCAACACTCCAGTGCTGAAAAAAAACAAATAAAGGATGGAGTGGTGCTGGAGTGACCACAAAAAGGTTAATGAAACTGGGAGGAGCTAGAGTGCAAATCCAGCAAAACAGAGCATCACTCCTTGTAACATACAATATATAATGAAAAAAAGAATGAAAACAGGGGTTCCCTTGCCAGTTTCCCATGCTGGTACTAACCTGACTTCAAACTGGACCGGCAGCACCTACCAATGTGAACAGGTGCGTATCTGTACATGATGCAAAATATATGTAAAAAAAAGAACAGTCACACACAAAACCAAAAAAATACTCTATATACTAAAAAAAAATAGTAATCACATAAATTTCACATCACGTACAGATACGCACCTGTTCACATTGGTAGGCGCTGCCAGTGCAGTTTGAAGTCAGGTTAGTACCAGCATGGGAAACCGGCAAGGGAACCCCTGTTTTCATTCTGTTTTCATTATATACAGTATATTGCATGTAACAGGGAGTGGTGCTCTGTTTGCTGGATTTGCACTCTAGCTCCTGGCTGCTTCATTAGCCTTTTTTGTGGTCACCTGCTGATCTTGAAGGTTTTTAAGAAGCCCAGAAAGATGCAGTTTAATGTAGGACCCAGCAAAGGAGGGTGCCATGAAGGGGCGCTGGGCTAAAATTACAATGGCCATTCTAATATTCTAAATACCTCCACAAAATAGCGTATTTTTGTGGTTTTGCAGTGTGCGACTGTTCTTTTTTACATATATTTTGCATCACGTACAGATACGCACCTGTTCACATTGGCAGGCGCTGCCAGTCCAGTTTTAAGTCAGGTTAGTAGCAGCATGGGAAACCGGCAAGGAAACCCCTGTTTTAATTCTTTTTTCATTACATATAGATAGATAGTTAGATAGATAGATAGATAGATAGATAGATAGATAGATAGATAGATAGATAGATAGATAGATAGATAGACAGATTTGCTGACACCATGTCAGCTAACGTCTTCAATTAAACAATACGATATACGACATCAGCAAACAAAAAAATCATAAAGCCAGAAGTAACATTTACAATCACTGCTCATCCCCCCCAAAAATACAATAAAACATAATATTAACTCTTCAATTACGCCAATAAAAGCCACAGTTCACCCTACAGAAAACAAATCCTGATACAACTCCATGATTAATAAAAAATAAAAAAAAATTATTGGTCACATAAAAAAAAATATATTAAAAATGTCCATTTTTTAAATGACTAAAGTATAAAATAACTTTATAGTCGGTTGTGACTTACACGTGACTCGCCCACCCCAGGGCCTTAGGTGACTCGGTGACGGGCCGGACTAGTCCTGGGTCCGTGACCCTGGTGGGATCAGTTAATGTGGCGGTATTGGGGTGATGATAGTGTTAAAGTTTATATAAGATTCGTGACGCCACCTGTGGTAATTTGCAGCTATGGAGCCGCAGCTGCTGGAAGGGACCTCCAGGGCTGATGTTATGGCAGCTAAGGTGTTTCTTGATCTCCACAGGTAGAGCGGGTACCCCGGGGCAACCTTTGGTGCTTGGTAAAGTCTATGGTATTGTAGGTGCAGTGCAGGATAAAGCAGACGACACAGGGCTTGCAGTTAAGGTCATTACTCACTGTTACTGAGTCCAGGTGCTAGTAAAACCGGTTGCCCACGGTATGCTGGGATCCACTGTCAGGTGCCTCTGCCGATCCCGGGTAGTTCAGAGGTCAATACCGGTGCACCCCTCCTGTGTCTCTTTTACTGTCTTCTTAGCCTTGACTCTATTAGTTGAACTGGTCTCGGCCTCCACCACAGGGCCTGTACAAAGAGGGGCTAACCGTAGTTGTATCTTGCTCCCTTCACCGGGGATCTGTGGTGGGTTGTGGCCCTGGGCGCTTGCAACCACCCTCGACCTTTGGTGTTATTTTATGAGGAATTGTCTTTCTTCCCTCAGTCTAGGGACCGTCCCCGAATGCAGCCAGATCCCTCCACCCGATCTTCCTGTGGAACAGGCCACGAGCCAATATGCCCTTCCGTGGCCCTGGAATCCTTTCTTTCTTTCTTTAGGTGTCACCTGGGCCTAACTAGACCCCAGGGTCTCCACCAGGAACTTCTTTCTGTCACTCTCTCCTGAGGTAAATACCTCCCTCTCTCACTCTCGACTTCACTCCTCTTCTCCTACTGACAGACTAGCCTGTCTGAACTTCCTGGTTTCCTTGTCTACTCACACTTTCTGACTCCTCCCACACACCCACTGACTAGGCCCCACCCACACTATTGGGACCAGAAATGGGACTTATGGCCCCATGAATACATCTAAGGGGTTGCTGCCACTATCCCTGACCCAGTGTATGCCTACCAATTGGTGTATGCAAGTTTAGTCTGTGGACCGGCATATGACCTCATTCTTACCCAGGATGGGACATCACACCTCTGGCTGAGGTGCAATATCTCTGTGGCGACGGAAGCCTCAGGGGCGCCACACACGCTTCTGAACACGTGATGTGGGGTGCACCAGGAAGGGTTAATTTGGTCCCCCTCACTCAACCCAGCACTCAGGTCCTGTTATAGGCTATAAAGTGAGCCTAAATAACACCCGGACACAGTCTACATATCTTGACTACATAACACTCTGCCACCACTCATGAAACACACAGGGTGATGAGACCCTGAAATATACTGCTGTCTGACAATCACACACTTTCTATTAGGCTATGGATTTTTCATGCCTTAGGAATCGATTCGGTGACCCTGTGCTTTGTGATTGGCTTCCTTCTCTGCTGAATCACAGCAGTACTGTCTGACGATCAAAAGGGTCACACACTCTCTGTAAGGCTATGGATTCTTTAGAGCATACAATGATCTAAATTAATTAAGTTTTAAGCTTTAATATAAAAAACACAGTACTTACAAAAATAACTAAACTATAAAAGATAATAATAAAAGCGACATACAAATATGCAGAAGAGTTCTAAAGTAAAAAGGGAGAAATAACAGAAATATCTAAACATTCCAGTCTAAAGTTATCTTCCTTGAGAGGAGGAGACATGAATTATGGAACTCAATCAGCATTGAATGTCTCCCACATGAGAACAGCTTCTTATCGTGTCACCCATCTTTATACACCTTGTCCTGGGCGCATCTTTCCAGGACAGGCTACATTATAATATTTTAATTAAAAAATAAAATGTAAGAGAAATGAAGGCACTCACCGCTTCTTGCTGTGTAGAAAACCTTTTATTCACAGGTGGAGGTTACATGCTATGGCAGCGGGGAGGGGAAAGGCAGAACAACACGTCAGACGACTGCCATTTCACACTCTCTCTCAGTGCTTCGACGGGTCTAACCTTAAACCCGTCAAAGCACTGAGAGAGAGTGTGGAATGGCCGTGATCTGACATGTTGTTCTGTCTTTCCCCTCCCCGCTGCCATAGCATGTAACCTCCACCTGTGAATAAAAGTTTTTCTACACAGCAAGAAGCAGTGAGTGCCTTCTTTTCTCTTACATTTTATTTTTGGATGGTTCTTTATCTAAAAATGAGCACCACGGTATGCAGCAGCAAGATCCTGCCTAATCACTTGGATGGTTGAAAAACCGCAACTATATGTTAAATGTTAACGGCTTTTCAATAGATATATCTGATGCTGAGCAGTGCCCTGTGTTTCCTTCTCAGAATAATTATAATATTGTAATTGCTGGTCTGTGAATGAAGCGTGGGTTAATTTAGGGGTAAGCACATATATACTACATTTAGTAACTAGGGACTTTTCAGCCAGGCTTCAATGAATAACTGCCCACACTTTGAATCTCAGACCCACCAGGCTAAGGTGTTATGATTGACACCTCTGTATTCTCAGAAAAACCCCTATGGTTCTTGTCAAGAGAATGTTTTATCTGGCTGAATCATTTGTGGTCTCTGGGATTAGAAGGTTGCCTCAAATAACAGATCGTGGGTCCTCTTCAAAATGAGTGGAGAGAATTTATTTTAATTTGGTATTCAAGAGGTTAACAGTTTCTTTTTGATTCTCTTGAGGTTCTATAAAACCCTAATCTCAGCTGCTGTATCTTGCTGCCACTCCTATTCATTATTTAAACTCATTACTTATGTACCACCCCGGGGCTCGGCCGGCTGCCGAGCCGCTCGGATCTGTGCTCGTTGGTGGGTGGCTCGAGCTCTTTACGGACCCAGGGGTCACGTCGCTCTGCAAGGGGGTTGGCACTACACGTAGGGACTTCGGTGGGGAGGTCCACGGCCGAAGCCGCGGTTGTTTGCAGGGGATTTAAGTTCATGACGCCACCCACGGGTTGTGGTGAATGGATGGACACCACCGCTGCCGTTGACTAGGCTCCCGGGGATGGTGTTGTGCAGCTTGGTGTTGACCCCCTCAGTGGGTAGGGGAATGATGGTCCCGGGGGCCCGAGGGAGGTGCTGAGGCAAGGGGATGGATGCATGCTGGGGTGTAGGTGCGGTGCGGCGCGGTGCGCGTCCCGAAGGCACTGTTGTACTCACTATGACAAACACGCTGGAGTCTCTGGTAAACCAAACAAGATGGTGAACGGTGCCCGCAGCTGGCTGCAGTTTCCCCTTAACAGGTTGGTGGTTTTCGCTTTTCTCCTGTACCTCACTTGTGTAGAAATTACGACTCCTATGCCTGAGCAACGGTAGTCCGCTCCCTGGCTTGATATGTGTCGGGAGAGCCCTCTTTGCCCGCAGACGCTGGCCCCTCGGGTCTCTATGCCTGGGCGGTGGCTTTAACCCTATGGTTGGGCTGTTGTCTTCAGTCGGGTCTTATGTGGGAAAGGTCCTAAAGTCCAGTCCTCAATCAGTTGATTTGAATCAGCCCAGTTGTTTCTGGGCCTCATACTGGGTCTCAGTACGCCTCCTGGTGCTTCGGTTTCCAATCGGTTCCCCGATTCGGTCCCCGGTCCCTACGGTTCCACCGGCTGTAATCCCAGCTCCTCCAGGTGGCCACCACCGTCTGCCTCCTTGCCAGAGGTGACTGGGGCTCCAACCCAGACACCTGGTGTAGACTTTGGCAGGCCTGAGCATAGGTCTGCCCTTGAACTTGACTCCACTTCACTCCACTGTCAAAGCTCAACTCTCTCTCACTGTTTTCCCGCCTTCGGGCCTGTGAACTCAGTGGGTGGAGCCCACCGCCTGGCTCCGCCCCCCTGGTGTGAACATCAAACCCGGAGGGAGGTGACAAGGGTTTTGTAGTTTGGCTGCTGTCACCTTACTAAGTGGGGAGGGAGGCGTGTGTTTGTGGGACTACCTGGGACGACCTGGCTAGTCCACGGCGTCACATTTACTCTCCC
This sequence comes from Anomaloglossus baeobatrachus, assembly GCF_048569485.1. Taxonomy (NCBI): domain Eukaryota; kingdom Metazoa; phylum Chordata; class Amphibia; order Anura; family Aromobatidae; genus Anomaloglossus; species Anomaloglossus baeobatrachus. The sequence continues at coordinate 80,682,641 of NC_134362.1, forward strand.
ATATGCCAGTTATAGTTCTTCTATGCTGATCTCCCAGGAGAAGTTGTCCTTGCGGAAGCTGTGGAGTTCAGTTTGTTGTTTTATTCCCTCTTTGTCGCTTTCTCCATGTTGTTTTTTTGTAGTAGTAAGACTAATATCTTGCTGTCCAGCTCAGTAGCCAGGGCTAGCTCAGAGTCAGCCAAGGCTTAGGCATGTAATCACGCATGGGGAGAAGACATGTTTAAAGATGTTCGGGAGTGCACGGTTCATTCTCGTGAGTATTTAGAGGTCACACTTACCCCTTCTCCCCATTGTCAGGGCCCCCTGTGCACTTTTTTCCTTTCTTTGCTCCATAAACTGGGTGTTATTCTGCTTGGTTGTGACATTTCAGTTCAGTGTTCCGTTAATAAGAATAACTTTGGTTTATGTCATTTGTGCAGAGACAGTCATGTGGATGCAATCTTAACTAGTTGCTTTACTGATATCATAGTTTCCCTTACATTGGTATTGCCATGCTGTAAATGTACTGACCTGAAAAATCGTTTTTAGTGCAGATTAAAAACTATGTAAATGGCAATGGTTCTTTATATGTGGTGGAAACCCAAATCAGTTAATATTTTTCTATGTGAGCCTGATAGATATGTGAATAAAATTACATCCTAGGCCTACCTCTTCTGACAATCCTACAGCCTGCAGTACCTCCCTGTCCACCATAGCGTTGCACGACCCGCTCTACCCTCACCTACTGTATCCTCACCCATTCCTTGTAGACTGTGATCCCTCGCGAGTAGGGTCTTCTCACCGCCTGTTCCTGTCTGTGCCTTGTATTGTTCACGATTATTATACTTGTCTATGTATGCCCCCTTTTCACATGTAAAATGGGCTATAATAATAAATATTAATAATAATAATCCAAGATGACATCTGAGCATATCTTGACATCCCATTTCAGTCACCTGATCTCTCCAGTTATCTGTAGGCCTCACCTATGACCAAAGAACACAACATGGCTTCTTCCTGTCCTGGCACAGATCACTGGTATGGCTACCAATTTGATTTTTTATGAAAGTTGGAGAATCCCTATAAAAACACATTAGAAAATATTATAATTATAATATTGAGCAATTCCAACAGTTACATTATTAGCACTGCATCCCACACAACGTCTTCTTTTGGATTTGATTTAATACGGACCCCAGAGTTGTTTTCTCACTGATTCCATCAGAACAGATGATCGACAAACAAGACATGCTCCATCACATGCTATATAATAGAAATAGAGGCATATCGTCTAGAAGAGGAAACAGTGCCTCATGCTGTTACCATGGAATGACATGCAACGCAAAAAGACTTTGAGGCCGATTCATCAAGGCTGGCATAGGGCACACTCTCATCTCTCTGTCTTGCTAGGGGGCATGGCGCTGAATTAATTAAGACTCACAAACCGGTTAAATTTATTCGATGTATCTCTTTTGTGGCATGTGCCGGGAGTATTATTTCTGTTTTTTCAAATGCCAAAATGACAGTACTTTTGACAAATTTGGCACACTGGTTGTAGCCATGCCTCCAGTCCAGCTAAGCTTATTTTGGCGGAAATGACTTAAACTGGTGTGATAACACCAAAAATCACTAATATTTGTGCATTTCCCGGATTGCTTAACGATTTTTAAAAGCCTTTCCATCAGTTTTGAGATATAAAAGATTCAACCAATCATCCACTTTATGTTCAACTGTACATGCTTGATCCATGCAGCAATTTAGCATAAATGGACCATAGCTTTCACGCACATTTAAACATGTTCTATCCAAAATAAAAAAAAATAACATAATAATACAAGTTTTAGTGTGTATTTTTGTTTCAATAATATATTTGTTGTGTGTACTATAATTTTCTATTGCTTCCAGCAGGGAATATTCTTTCAGTATTGGATAATAGCTTTCAGAGTCAGGGGACTGTTTATCTCTTCTACGCCAGGGACAGACGCAGCACATCTATCAAAGACAACATCCCTCCTTCTTGTGACTAAAGGCCTTTCCCTGATGGATTTTGTGCTGCTTCTTCCTTTATTGCATGGCACCGGGAAAACTTTAATAAATCACAGACTTGTTTGCATGGTAGTCTCAATTTTCTTACACCTGCACGGTGCTTCAACACCACATGGAGTCTAACAAGTAAAAAGCTGCCAACAACTTGAAAATAAACAAAGGCAATATTCTTCTAAAAGATAAACTCATGTAATAGCTATGAGTATTATTATTTTTATATTTTTGTGTCATAGAACCTTTTAAACTGGTTTAAAACACATGAAACCAAGGTGGTTGTGATAATAGATAACATACTAATGCAAGTAAATAATATTACAATTCTCACAAATCACTGAGAATATATTTTGCAAGTTTCTAACTGGTTCTAACTAGAGATGAGCGAACCGGTCGCGGTTCGGCTCAAGGTCGGTTCGCCGAACGGAGGTCCCGTTCGAGTTCGGTTCGTCGAACGTTCGACGAACCGAACTCGAACTGCATAGGAAACAATGGCAGGCAATCACAAACACATAAAAACACCTAGAAAACACCCTCAAAGGTGTCCAAAAGGTGATAAACAACTCACAACACAACACAAACACATGGGAAAGTAAGAAGGACATATACTCATGCGAAAACAAAAAAGCTGGACAAGGAAAAAGAGGAGGAGACACAGATATATGAGTATATGCAAGGAAACATCGATGCCATTACTGTGCAACTTGAGCCCTGCTCATTTTAGGCTTTCAATCTGGATAAATTGCCTGAGCTCGCCACGTACGCCTTGGGGATCTTGTTGTGTCCTGCAGCCAGCGTTCTCTCGGAACCTGTCTTCAGTGCTGCTGGGGGTCTGCTGGCAGATAAGCACACGTGTCTGTCCACTGACAATGTGGACATGGCTCTCAGAGGACTTTTTTTCCCCTGGGTCAGCCAGGGGACGGGAAAGGCACGCGTATTTTTGAGAGTGCTTCATGCAAAGCATCTTTTTCTTTTTCAAAAGGGGGGTCAACTGATGCCAGTCAAGTGGGGTGTGTGTGGCCCAATTAGTGGCAACGAGGGAGACTGTGGTTGGAGTCCCCTCGCTGTGTTTCTAAAAGAACCAAGATGAAAAAGTCATGGCTCTCAGAGGACTTTTCTTCCCCTGGGTCAGCCAGGGGACGGGAAAGGCACGCGTATTTTTGAGAGTGCTTCATGCAAAGCATCTTTTTCTTTTTCAAAAGGGGGTCAACTGATGCCAGTCAAGTGGGGTGTGTGTGGCCCAATTAGTGGCAACGAGGGAGACTGTGGTTAGAGTCCCCTTGCTGTGTTTCTAAAAGAACCAAGATGAACAAGTCATGGCTCTCAGAGGACTTTTCTTCCCCTGGGTCAGCCAGGGGACGGGAAAGGCACGCGTATTTTTGAGAGTGCTTCATGCAAAGCATCTTTTTCTTTTTCAAAAGGGGGGTCAACTGATGCCAGTCAAGTGGGGGGTGTGTGGCCCAATTAGTGGCAACGAGGGAGACTGTGGTTGGAGTCCCCTCGCTGTGTTTCTAAAAGAACCAAGATGAACAAGTCATGGCTCTCAGAGGACTTTTCTTCCCCTGGGTCAGCCAGGGGACGGGAAAGGCACGCGTATTTTTGAGAGTGCTTCATGCAAAGCATCTTTTTTTTTTTCAAAAGGGGGGTCAACTGATGCCAGTCAAGTGGGGTGTGTGTGGCCCAATTAGTGGCAACGAGGGAGACTGTGGTTGGAGTCCCCTCGCTGTGTTTTACATGATTTTCGAAGGGCATGACATGCCTAAGAGGTTGAGTTTCATCATCTGCAACTTGTTGGCAACAGAAAGGCTGCCTTTACACCCTTTTGAGATCGAGGATTTTCGAAACCTTATGCCCATTGCAGTGCCCCAAGAGCCGATGGCCAGTCGTCACTCCTTCTCCAAGAAAGGCGTGCCCGCGCTACCACAGCAGGTCGCACACAACCTCACCGATTCCTTGAGAAGCTCTGTGTGTGACAGGGTGCATTTCACCACAGATACTTGGACCAGTAAGCATGGACAGGAGAGTTACATGTTGCTGACTGGGCACTGGGTAACTATGGTGAGAGATGGAGAAGGGTTTGCTGTACAAGTCTTGCCGTCCACACGACTTGTGTGTCAATCCTTCATCTGTATGTACAAGTTCCTCCACTGCTTCTGCCTCCTCAACCTCGTGTGGGTCCTCCACCTAGGCCCAAACCCTGTGTGATCAGGCCACCCGCGTTGTAACTGCACCCAAGGAATCCCACACACCTCCTTACTATGCTGGCAGCAGAGCTCAAGGCCATCAGGCGGTCAAATGTTTCCTTTGAAATGTAGGGGAAATGTGAGACACCACTGAGGAATTGTGGACGGTTAGCTCTGGAGAGTGAGACCGAGTTTCATCAATGGTTGTCTTTACTCAACCAGCAGCCAGGGAAGGTCGGGTGCGACAATGATGCAAACCAGTCTGCGACCCTTCTTCAGGGCAATGTGGCACACGTGCCTTGTATGGCTCACGTGTTGAACCTGGTTGTCCAGCAATTTTTAAAACACTATCCCGGCCTACATGGCCTTCTGCAGAGGGCACGGTATAACGCCTGCCTGGATCGACACACTCAGATGGGCTGTAAAGGATAGGCTAGAGGAAAGCCACTCACCAAGCTGGACACCCAGAACCCTGAAACCCTTTAACCCCTATACAGTGATTTGGAATTACACAGGGCCCAAGTTGATCAATACCTGTGGAAGGCTGCAGTTCCAGAGAATAGTAGTCATGCAGGGTCAAAAACATTAATTGAGGAAGAGGAACAGAATGGGATGGCCAGGACTTAATCAGAAAACAAGCAGAGGTGAAATGCGGATCGGCCAACGAGGTACATAAACAGCAAGCAGGAAAAGTAGTCAGGTAACAAGCACACAAACTCATAAAACTGAACTGGGGGTAACAGTAACAAAAGGTTCATAGCTTTGTCTGGCAGTGGTCTGCAGACAGGAGGGGGCTAAAAAAGGGTGTGGTGTCTTCCCATTCCCATTGGTGTATTCCCATTGCTTCCGAACCTGAGCTGCGTCACCCGGACTACCATCAGTGACTCCGTGGTCCCAGGGACTTCTCCGTTATACTCGTATGCACGGACTGTTCTGCTGCCTATAGTGCTCCAGCTACCGGACCCCTTACCACCATCTAGGAGTTCGGCCCAGTGGATCCACCTCCTGGGTCTGCCCGTCCACCTGGCCCTGACACAGGCCTGTTAATGCCACTGGGCTGCACAGGCAGGACTTGTAGGACAGGAGCTGGTCTTAACCGTTCTGCGTTACCAACTGTGGTGGCGGCCTGCATCGACGCCCTATCCCTGCCTACCTCTGGCCTAAAGTTGCAATGGGTTCAACACATGGAGGTGTGCTCTTTCAGAGCATAATAGAAGACTGCGCACCTCCTTGTTGGCTCCAGCCCGTTTTATAACCTGGGTTCGCCCCAAACCAGGGTGGACCACAATGCACCTCCTGGAGACAAAAGCAGAGTGACACGTCATGAGTGGCATAACTAGCGTCCTATTTGGAACCGCAACTTCAATAATGTCCTCATGGCTGCCACGACACAAACACCTCACCAGTCATTGTCTGACCATCAATAATGAGGTGACAAGTCATAGGGGCGGGCCTCTGCAAGCCATTTGGGAGTGGCCTGACCACATCGTCAGGACACCAGATGCCCTGTGGTCTATATGGGCCCCCCACATCAGGGGCAGGGCCAAAGAGTTCATTACCGGACCTAGTTTCTGATGCAGTAAGTGCCTGAGCATGGTCAGTTGCATGAAATAGAGTCTCTGAAAAAAGACTATCAGCTTTAGCATGGTGTCTCGGCACAAAACAGGACTTATACCCGGCACGGAATGCAAGTACCTGTGCAAAGAGGCTTTTCACACTAAGTGTGGGAGCATGCGCTGTATCCCGAAATGAAGACTTAGCATCAGGAATGGCACAGTCAGGCTGAGCATACTCACTAGGCGAAACACTGTAGTTGGACTGCAGCTGGGGTAAATCGGCACACGCATGCGCACTAGCTGCCTCTCCACACTTAGACGTGGAGGATAAATTGCTCTTCGGGTGTGGACTTGGAGATGCTGTCTATGAACAGAAGGAAAAGCTAAAGGAAGCCTCACTTTCTATGCCTCCGAATGATCAAATGCAGCAATGAATTCCCTGAGTTTGCTATAACATTAGCGTAGCAAAATGTGCATGAGGGTGTCATGCAGAGGTGCTAGAAATAGCTTGGCACCAGTGGGACAATAATGAAATACAACAGCCAGTTCTATGATGCCTATAAATGGCAGTATTTTTTGCTTTCATTATAGCTTATTAAAAACAGAGCAGGAGGGTGTCATGCAGAGGTGGTAGAAATGGCTTGGCACCTGTGGGGCACAAATGGAGTACAACAGCCACTTTTGTGTATGCCACTAAGTTGCAGCAGTTTTTGCTAGTATAATGGCTTAGTTATAATGAGTTTGAGTGTGCAATGCAGGCAGACGTGCTGCAAATATCTGTGCACTACTGGGACTATACAGCAGTCCAATAGCCACGTTTAGGATGCCACTAGGTTCATTCAGTGTTTGCTAGTATAATGGCTTAGTTATAATGAGTTGGAGTGTGCAATGCAGGCAGACGTGCTGCAAATATCTTTGCACTAGTGGGACTATACAGAAGTCCAATAGCCACGTTTAGGATGCCACTAGGTTCATTCAGTGTTTGCTAGTATAATGGCTTAGTTATAATGAGTTGGAGTGTGCAATGCAGGCAGACGTGCTGCAAATGTCTTTGCACTAGTGGGACTATAGCAAAGTCCAATAGCCACGTTTAGGATGCCACTAAGTTCACTCAGTGTTTGCTAGTATAATGGCTTAGTTATAATGAGTTGGAGTGTGCAATGCAGGCAGACGTGCTGCAAATATCTGTGCACTACTGGGACTATACAGCAGTCCAACAGCCACGTTTAGGATGCCACTAGGTTCACTCAGTGTTTGCTAGTATAATGGCTTAGTTATAATGAGTTGGAGTGTGCAATGCAGGCAGACGTGCTGCAAATATCTGTGCACTACTGGGACTATACAGCAGTCCAACAGCCACGTTTAGGATGCCACTAAGTTCACTCAGTGTTTGCTAGTATAATGGCTTAGTTATAATGAGTTTGAGTGTGCAATGCAGGCAGACGTGCTGCAAATATCTTTGCACTAGTGGGACTATACAGCAGTCCAATAGCCACGTTTAGGATGCCACTAGGTTCACTCAGTGTTTGCTAGTATAATGGCTTAGTTATAATGAGTTTGAGTGTACAATGCAGGCAGACGTGCTGCAAATATCTTTGCACTAGTGGGACTATACAGAAGTCCAATAGCCACGTTTAGGATGCCACTAAGTTCACTCAGTGTTTGCTAGTATAATGGCTAAGTTATAATGAGTTGGAGTGTGCAATGCAGGCAGACGTGCTGCAAATATCTTTGCACTAGTGGGACTATACAGAAGTCCAATAGCCACGTTTAGGATACCACTAAGTTCACTCAGTGTTTGCTAGTATAATGGCTTAGTTATAATGAGTTGGAGTGTGCAATGCAGGCAGACGTGCTGCAAATATCTGTGCACTACTGGGACTATACAGCAGTCCAACAGCCACATTTAGGATGCCACTAAGTTCACTCAGTGTTTGCTAGTATAATGGCTTAGTAACAATGAGTTTGAGTGTGCAATGCAGGCAGAGGTGCTGCAAATATCTTTGCACTACTGGGGCAATACAGCAGTCCTACAGCCACGTTTAGGATGCCACTAAGTTCACTCAGTGTTTGCTAGTATAATGGCTTAGTAACAATGAGTTGGAGTGTGCAAAGGGCAGGAGGATACAGTGGCAGGGTTGTGGGTCTCTGGGTAGAGGAATGGAAGCCTGCCTTTCTATCCCTCCTAATGGGGAAATGCAGCGAGGAAATCCCTGACTTTAGCTACACAGACGCTGTCATCTTGTGTAGCTGTTAAACTCTGTTTTCAGGACCTGTCATCTATGGCTCTGACCCTGCCGGTACGAGCCCTTAAAAGGACTAATAGAAAGTGCTATCCCTATGCTGTCCAGCGCTGTGTATAGAGCGTATACAGCAGTATCGGCGATAGGACTCAGGACGGAGCTGCGCCAGTGATGTCTGACACCAAGGATGCAGAAGAGATAATGGCGTCCGGACGGGCAGATACTCGTTTTTATAATGCAGGGACATGTGACATGGACATCCTATCACACATGCCGTTGCTTCTCTGGCTAAAAGTCCACTTAGCTGTGTGTGTGTCTGGGATTGGCTGACATGCTGGCCCGCCCCACTACACGCGCGCACTTAGGGAAGGAAGACAAGGAAAAAAAAAAATGGCGATCGCCATTATACATACAGCAGTGATCTGAATGCGCTGTTCCCACACACTATACACTGAAATCTCATAATAGTGTGAGTCACAGAGTGACTTACACTATTACAGCGGAAAGCCAGCTAGGAATTAGCTGTTTTTTTTGCTGCTAGAACCGTTCTCGAACGTATCTAGAACTATCGAGCTTTTGCAAAAAAGCTCGAGTTCTAGTTCGATCTAGAACAGCCCCCAAAATCTCTCGAGCTGCGAACTGGAGAACCACGAACCGCACTCAACTCTAGTTCTAACTCTCTTATGCTTCAATGACCCCATAGAACATGGGTGCCAAACTCATTTTTTCCAAGGGCCACCCTAGCATTATGGTTGCCTTCAAAGAGCCGCTGGTAATTGTAAGGGCTCATGCAGATCTCCATGCCGCATGGTTCGAGCATGGTCAGCAATACACAAACTTTCCAAGGGCTATAAGAGAGCTGTCCCTGGGTTGTAGGCTATACGAGACCTGCTCCTGGGTAGAAGGGCTTTAGGAGAACTGTCCCTGGGTTGTAGACCTGTATGAGAGCTGTCCCTGGGTAGAAGGGCTGTACAAGAGCTCTCCCTAGGCAGTAGGGCTGTTTTATACCTGTCCCTGTTTACTAGGGCTATATGACATCTGTCACTGTGTAGTAGAACCTTGCAACAACTGTTCCTGGTTAGTATAGCTATGCAACAGCAGTTCCCAGGTAGTAAGGGTATATATCAGCTGTCCCTGGGTTGTAGGGCTATATAATAGATGTCCCTGGATACCAGGGCAACAATATTAAGGATATTCAAGAGTTGTCTCTTGGCAGTAGGCCTATACGACAGCTGCCTTTGGGTAGTAGGGCTATAATTCTTAGGTAGTTTGCCTACATAACAGCTATCCCTGGGTAATAAGGCTATAAGACAGCTATTCCTAGGTAGTAGGACTATATGACAGCTGTTTCTAGGTACTATGGCAAGGATAGTAGGGCTATTCAAGATCTCTGCTTTGGAAGTATGCCTGTACGACAGCTGTCCCTGGATAGTAGGGCTAAGACAGCTGTCATTGGGTTTTAGGGTTAATAGAGCTGTCCTCGAGTAGTAGGGCTAAGAGAGCTGTCCCTGGGTAGTAAAGCTAAGAGCGCTCTCCCTAGGTAGTAGAGCTGAGAGTGCTATCCCTGCTTAGTAGGGCTAAGAGTGCTTTCCCTGCTTGGTAGGGCTAAGAGTGCTTTCCTTACTTAGTAGGGTTAATAGTAATGTCCCTTGTAAGTAGGGCTAAGAGTGCTGTCCCTGCTTAGTAAAGCTACATGTAGAATTAGGAAAAAAATGGCCTCTCAGTCTTGCGGTACAGATCATGAGAAAAGAGGTAGACCACCTCCGAAACATGTAGTGCCAGAATTTTTATGTAAGTATTTTAATAAAAAGCTTTTTTAATAATTTGCCCTGGTTCACTCCTGATCTGCAGCGCAACACCGAGAGGCCCATTTTTTCTGATCCTGCATGTTCATTCAGCTCCTGGTGCTTTGTGGAGCGGATGGTCTAGCAGCAGCAGTCAGGTGGTAGGCTGACCAGTTATTACTGGGTGAAAGTAGCGGTAGAGTGATCCACAAGCATTCACCTCCTGTCCTGTTCTATCTCAATGCTGACAACCCTGGATCACTCCTTACCTTAATGGAAGAGAAGATTTCATCAGCCGAATTGATATATCTTCAAAGATTGTGAATTTGGAGTTGGAGCTCTGGAGTTCTGTGCAATGGAGGAGGGGAAAGCTAACTACATAAGCAAAATGCTGGAGGTGGATATTACTAAGCTCTAAATCAGTGTTGTGCCTGTTCAGCACAACATGAAGAGGTGAGTGGGTATTTTACCCAACCACTTTCCATTTGATTTGTTTTTAGTTTACACACAGTGAGCGCTTTCTCCCTTTTTTCTGTTTTATTTGCTTAGTAAAGCTAATCACACTGTCCCTGCTTAGTAGGGCTAAGAGAACAGGTGGTATCTCTGTGTTGTAGGGCTAAGAATGCTGTCCCTGGGTTGTAGGGCTAAGGGTACATCCCTGGACTGTAGTGCTAAGAGTGTTGTCCCTGGTTTGCAGTCCCTTGACTTTGTGACTAAGGGAGCTGTTCCTCGGTTGTAGGGCTAAGAGCTCTATCACTGGGCTAAGGGTGTTGTATCTGGGTTGTAGGGATAAGGGCGCTGTGCCTAAGGGGTGCTTCACACACAGCGAGATCGATGCTGAGTCACGGTTTTTGTGACGCAGCAGTGACCTCATTAGCGATCTCGCTGTGTGTGACACTGAGCAGCGATCTGGCCCCTGCTGTGAGATCGCTGCTCGTTACACACAGCCCTGGTTCGTTTTTTTTAATGTTGCTCTCACAGATCGCTGTGTGTGACAAGGAGAGAGCGACAAAATGAAGCGAGCAGAGAGCAGGAGCCGGCTTCTGGCAGCTGCGGTAAGCTGTAACCAAGGTAAACATCGGGTAACCAAGGGAAGACCTTTCCCTGGTTACCTGATATTTACCTTCGTTACCAGCCTCCGCCGCTCTCACGCTGCCTGTGCTGCCGGCTCCTGCTCTCTGCACATGTAGCTGCAGTACACATCGGGTTAATTAACCCGATGTGTACTGTAGCTAGGAGTGCAGGGAGCCAGCGCTAAGCAGTGTGCGCGGCTCCCTGCTCATGTAGCTGCAGTACACATCGGGTTAATTAACCCAATGTGTACTGCAGCTAGGAGAGCAGGGAGCCAGCGCTAAGCAGTGTGCGTGGCTCCCTGCTCTCTGCACATGTAGCTGCAGTACACATCGGGTTAATTAACCCAATGTGTACTGTAGCTAGGAGTGCAGGGAGCCAGCGCTAAGCAGTGTGCGCGGCTCCCTGCTCATGTAGCTGCAGTACACATCGGGTTAATTAACCCGATGTGTACTGTAGCTAGGAGAGCAGGGAGCCAGCGCTAAGCAGTGTGCACGGCTCCCTGCTCTCTGCACATGTAGCGACGTTATGATCGCTGCTGCGTCGCTGTGTTTGACAGCTAAGCAGCGATCATAACAGCGACATACAAGGTCGCTGTTATGTGACGCCTTGGGCAAGCCAGGGGTCACAGGTAATGACATTACCACACCCTACACCCCGGTTAGGTACACCTAAGCTAGACCAGAAATCCTTGTTGCCTTCCTCCAGGGGCTGATGTCCACACCAGGGGGTGGAGCCAGGCGGTTGGTCTCCACCCACCAAGGAGTTCACAGTCCTGGAGGAGGGAGAACACAGGCGGTTAGAGAGGAAGTTAGAGTTGAGTGGTAGAGGAGCAAGTGAGAGGAGTTGGAGTGAAGCTAGGAAAGTAGTAAAAGAGCAGCCTGAAGTTGGTCCGGGTGTGTGCCCCGGACAGAAACAGCAAGGTTAGCAGACGGCGGTGACCGTCTGCAGGAGTGGCCTATCGGAGGTGCCGTAAGGACCGTGGACGGGTGGTGGCCCGGCGGTACCGGACCGGTACACAAGGAGAAGCCAGCATCATTGGCAGGGGCCTTTCGGATCCCGGCAAGGCTTGGAGTCGCCGTGAATTTGCCAAATCCGTCAGTGAAGGGGACCTCGGGGTCTCCAAACAACTAAGTCCCGATTGAAGGCAACAGTCCAACCGTATGAGAGAGACACCGCCACCGCCAAGGCACCAGTTTCTCAGGGCCAGCGCCTGCGGGCAAACAGGGGCTCCTCCGGCCCATATCCAAGTCGGGGAGCGGGTTACCGGTGGGAACCCATCGCTACCAACATTACACATTGACATGTCAATTGTTTTTGCCATTTGGGTTTTGCACTGCAAAGCTGAGTTTTTGACCAAAGTTCTGCAACAAAAAGGCTGCAGTTTGAACTGCATAGTGCGGACAAGAAACCCAAATTCCCATAGACTTTGCTTGAAAAGCAGAACACAACCATTGTGCCATTAAACGCTGCAGTTGAAAAAGCAGCAAAAAAGCAGGTAAAAAGCAGGTAAAAAGCAACGTGCGGACATAGCCTTACTGTGTCTGCATCTCGGATTTTGAGATTCAGTGCACACCTCCACACTGCTTTTTAAAAGAAACTCACAGGCAGTGGACACAGAAGGACCGGCTATCCATATGGGGAAAGTGCAATGCCAATCCTTCTATGTTTTAACCTCATGGACCGCATACAATTATTTGGTGTGCCGGATTTGGACTGCTGGCTCTGAGTTTAAGGGTATGTGCGTACGTGTGCGTATTACATGCAGTTACGCTGCGTTCTGCACCGTAGCGTAACTGCATGCGTCCTGCGTCCCCTGCACAATCTATGGAGATTGTGCAGGGGACGCAGGACGCATGCAGTTACGCTGCAGTGCAGAACGCAGCGTAACTGCATGTAATACGCACACGCGCATGCGCACATGGCATGTTAGAACGCAGTAATTCGGCTGCTTGCCGAATCGCTGCGTTCTAAGAAGTGACATGTCACTTCTTTCGTGCGTTCTGCATGCTGTCTATAGGGAGAGGCAGCATGCAGAGCGCACGAATCTGCCGGCACCATGCGCTTCAGAACGCAGCTTTTCAGCTGCGCTCTGAAGCGCACATTTTCGGTGCGGTGCAAAGCGCACACGTGCGCACATAGCCTAACATCCCTGCCATAGAGCAACAGTGCTAAATAAGAATACATTACCATAATGCTTTCCTTCACCTTCAGAATCTGCTCAGTGATTTTTGTGGGGCCCCTGAGGTTTCCGTCGCCACAGAGACATTGCACCCCAGCCCGAGGTGTGATGTCCCATCCTGGGTAAGGACAAAAGTAAACGCCGGTTCACAGGCGACATTCCTGGTCATTTGCAGGGAGGTCATAGGGCAGAAGGTGCCTGGGGTTACAGTGTGTGGAGGCAATAAGAAGAGGCACGGAAGACCATACGGGAGTGAGTGAGCAGTAGAGGTGAGCAGTGATGTATTAGTTGTTTTTATTTTATTTTCTATATATAACATTTTTTATCTACTACATGTCAATTGTTTTTGCCATTTGGGTTTTACACTGCAAAGCTGAGTTTTTGACCAAAGTTCTGCAACAAAAAGGCTGCAGTTTGAACTGCATAGTGCGGACAAGAAACCCAAATTCCCATAGACTTTGCTTGAAAAGCAGAACACAACCATTTTGGCATTAAACGCTGCAGTTGAAAAAGCAGCAAAAAAGCAGGTAAAAAGCAGGTAAAAAGCAACGTGCAGTTGTCGCGGGCGGAGGAGGGGACGCTGCGCACTCCCACTGCTCGGGTCCGGCTGCCGCTGTGGCCTCTGCTGCTCGGTGGCTCGAGCGATGGGCCGGATCCCGGGGACTCGAGCGGCGCTCCTCGCCCGTGAGTGAAAAGGGGATTGGTTTTGGGGTTTTATTGTTGTCCGTGACGCCACCCACGGTTGTGGTGATTGTGTGGACACCACCGCTGCTCTGTATGAAGATCCCGGGAGCGGTGACAGGGAGCAGCAGAGTTGTTAGTTCTCCCCTCCGTGGGTAGGGGTTGGTTGTCCCGGGGCCCAGTGATGGGGTGGAGGATGAGGGATGACAGGCCAGGTGCGGGGCCTGGTGAGGTGCAGGGTCGCGTGTGCAGCGCTGTGCCGCACGGCACGGTGGTACTCACTCAGCCTGAGACGTTGACACAGTTCTCGGTAAAACACACGGCTGGAAAGACGGTTCCCACGGACGGCTGCTGTTGCTTTTCCCCGGTAGTTGGCGGTGACGGTCTCTGTCCCTGCACCTAGTGTAACTGTTGGTAGCGATGGATTCCCACCTGTTACCCACTCCCCGACTTGGATATGGGCCGGAGGAGCCCCTCTTTTGCCCGCAGGCGCTGGCCCTGAGAAACTGGTGCCTTGGCGGTGTCTCTCTCCAACGGTTGGACTGTTGCCTTCAATCGGGACTTAGTTGTTGGGAGACCCGGAGGTCCCCTTCACTGATGGATTTGGCAAATTCACGGCGACTCCTAGCCTTTCCGGGATCCGAAAGGCCCCTGCCAATGGTGCTGGCTTCTCTTCGTATACCGTTCCGGTACCGCCGGGCCACCACCCGTCCACGGTCCTTTCGGCAACCTCCGATCAGCCTCTCCTGCAGACGGTCACCACCGTCTGCTAACCTTGCTGTCTCAGTCCGGGGCACACACCCGGACCAACTTCAGGCTTTCAACTGTCACTTTCTCTTCCACCTTAACTCCTCTCTCTTGCTCCTCTACCACTTCACTCTAACCTCAACTTCAGCTCCAACATATCTATGCCTGGTTTTCCCGCCTCCAGGGCTGTGAACTCCTCGGTGGGCGGAGCCCACTGCCTGGCACACACCCTGGTGTGGACATCAGCCCCTGGAGGAAGGCAGCAAGGAATTTTGGTGTAGCTTCGGTGTGCCTAACCGGGGTGTAGGGTGTGGTGGTGTCATGACCTGTGACCCCTGGGTTGCCCAGGGCATCACACGGACATAGCCTTATACTCTATATAAAAGCCTAGGTAGGGAATGCAGAGTCATTTTACACTGACTTTAGTATAATGGGAGTACTGTATGTCATAGCTAAAAAAAAAAATAATCACCCAATTTTTATCCAGAAAAAAAATTAAACATTTTCATCTGTAGCAATTGCAAAATGGAAAAAAAAATAATACAATGGATAAGAATATAGAAGTATTAGGGGAGGAATTGCAGAGCATTATGGAATACATGGCATACCACTTGTATCAGTCATAGCAGAATATTACTTCTGACAGCTATACTGTCAATATGAGTCAGTGATCTACACAGAATGATCTCTGATCCCATATGACTTAAAGGGATAATCTTTTGGACAAATGTTTATCTTTTTACTATAGGCGCTACAGTTGTCTCTATCGAAGTCATGGTGGCATAGTGGTTAGCACTGCAGTCTTGAAGTGCTGAGATCCTGGGTTCAAATCACACCCAAAACAACATCTGCAATCAGTTTGTATGTTCTTCCTGTGTTTGCATGGGTTTCCTCCCACATTCCAAAGACATAATGATAGAGACTTTAGATTCTGAGCCCCAATGGGGACAGTGCTGCCAATATATGTAAAGCACTATGGAATTAATAGCACTACGTAAATATATATATATATATATATATATATATATATATATATATATATATATATATACTTATACAGTGAAGTGTTCAAAATTGGTCTATGTCAAGACCAGAGGCAAAGTTGTTTTCTTTCATTTGCAACTAATTTTAACCGCGTCATTGTGAAAAGGTCTCTTCTAGTAAAATCATATTAAGGCCTTGTATGTGTTTAAGATTTTTAAAAGGGTTAAAAAGTTTCCAAGGAGACATTAAAGTATTACACATATCTTTAAAAGCCAATATGACCTCTTACAGTGTTGTAATTCGTATCATTTTTTAAAATTTGGCCAACCTGGTGAAATTGATTTTCAAATTATTCAACCATCCTTACTAATTATCTTGCAATCTGTCATAGATGAATGTTTATAAGGAGCCACGTCTGAACTCAATTTTAACCAATACTCAACAATACAGACAGACAACCCTACTTGTATGGAGCTCTCATTAGAAGAAGGCTTAGCAATACTGCATCTGCTTACATTAACAATAAAAGCTGTGTCAGATTAAAGAAGATTGGAGTTCAAAAAGGATATGATATCGAAGAGTATTAAAATTGTGCATACATTATTCATATGTTATCATGGTTACTTTTAGTAACTCTGGACCTGTTTACATATTCTGAATTTGACAAGCATAAATTCTGTCTGCAATGAATGTGAATGGGATTTATATAAGCCCATACTCATGCCCTGGATAAAAATGTGTACATTTTTATTGCACTGCAAAATAAAAAATCTGCTATAATAAGTATCATAGTATTTATTTTGTAATAAGAGCCAGAAGACAGAGAAGCGCAAATAGAGTCTTACCCGGGTGATGAATGAGGATGAAAGCACGGAGAGAGGCTCACAATGGTAGGCTGTGACAGTCACAACCACTGTACTGGCATATAACACAGCTGCTGCAGGTAGATTTGGAATGGCACAGGAAAGGTTAATGCCGCGCTGTCATGAATAGAAGGAAACTCCAGGAAAAATTAATTGTGATTTTATTTATCAACGCATTTTGAAACATTCTTTCTCCTTCATCAGGTCAAAATTCCAACATCCATGATATGATTTTGACCTGATGAAGGAGAAAGAACTCTCCGAAGCGCATTGTTAAATAAAACCACCATTAATTTTTCATGGAGTTTCCTTCTATTCAAGGAAGCATGGTATTAACCCTTCCTGCACCATTCCAAATCATAGTATTTATTTTGGCGTATTCTGCATAATAAGCAGACTAATTCATCACAAGATACGTTCATGTTAGACAAGACATATTATATAATAATGTAATGGCTGCTGAATAGAATACATTGACGAGCAAAAGGGTAAGGTTACGTTCTCATGATCAGGATCAGTTCAGTTTTGATTAAGATTACTTGTGTTTTTTTTTTATTGTGTTTTTGTGTGCATTTTTCATGCTTTGTGTTTTGAGTCTGCTTTTTTGTCTCTGGTGTGTCATGCTTTCACCCCTTCACGACCTTGTGTGTATATATACGTCCAAGGTCGCCTCCCCCTTGTTACCAAGGTCACCGGCAGCAAGCCTGCGTTAATGCCCGCACATGTCTGCTGATTCAATTAGCAGTTATGTGTGGCTAAGAGAATAAGGTGGATCAGAGATCCACCTGTGCTTGCTCACCATTTAGATCAGGCTGTCAAAGTCTGACAGAGCGGTCTAAATGGCTGCCATCGCCGGCCCCGTGATGTGATCATGGGGCGCCATGGTGTTGCCATGTTAGCGCAAGGTCAGCTGATGACTCCTGATGCTACCATGACTCACTTTCCTGTGAGGTCTGGAGAAGGGCCTGCCATACAGGAACACTGCATTTCTCCTGATCAGAGTGGTGCTGCAGCATCGCTCTGCTAAGCACAAGCGATCGGACTGTGCAGTGATAAGGTCCCCTAGGGGACTAGTAAAATCAATAAAAAAAATAAAAAAAGTTTTAAAAAATATGAAAAAATGAAATATACCCAAACGAGCAAATCATCCCCATTTTGTCCCCATTAAAATAAATAAATAAATAAATTAAAAAAAAAAAAAAATATATATATATATATATATATATATATATATATATATATATATATATATATATATATATATATTCTGTATATATTAAAAAGCAATACACATATTAGATATCACTAAGGTCAGAAATCTCTGTTCTATCAAAATATAAAATCAATTAATCTGATCGGTACACGACATACCAGGGAAAAAAATTCCAAGCGCCAAAATTACGTTTTTTTGTCACTGTAACATTTCATTTAAATGCAAAAACAGATAATCAAAATGTTACATCTACGCAAAAATGGTATAGTTAAAAATGAAAAATGATAGATCAAGACGAAAAAATAAGCCATCACTGAGCCCCAGATCCCAAAAAATGAGAATGCTGTGGGTCTCGGTCGGAAAATGGCGACAAAAGTTATATTTTTTTCTTTTTTTGGGACAAATTTCTGAATTTTTTTTTACCCCTTAGATAAAAGTAAACCTATACATTTTTTTGTATCTACAAACTTGAACTGACATGAGATATCATACTGACACATCAGTTTTACCCTATAATGAATGTGGTAAATAAAATAACCCCCAAACAGTTGTACATTTGTGCTTTTTTTTCAATTTCACTTCACTTAGAATTTTTTTTTTCAATTTCCAGAACATTCTATGGTCAAATTAATGGTTTCATTCAAAAGTACAACTCATCCCACAAAAAACAAGCCCTCATATGGAATTCCTGGTATTGATATCATTAGGTCTGCATTACTTGCATTTCTAGTGCATTGCCACACTGTAAATGCCTCAAAGACGCATGTGCGTCTTTTATCTGAGGATTTTCCACAACTAATGCAACTCTATGGGGAAAATTCGCACAGTAAACTGAGCGTTCCCACGACATGCTGCGGCTTGGGAAAGTGCAATGCAGGTGAGTTTATGTAGCATAAAAGAGAACCATAAGATTCTTGTTATGTCACTGTATTGTTACTGTTTTGCTCCTAGTGGTGGAATAATTTTTGTCTTCCTGTATACTACAAATTACAACATGTTCTAACATTCGCTAATAGCTCAGAGTGTTATTGCTTTGATTCCCAAGCAAAAGGTCAGTGGTTCTGTCGCGGGCGGAGGAGGGGACGCCGCGCTCTCCCACTGCTACTCGGGTCCGGCTGCCGCGGCTGCTGCGGCCTGCCGCTGCTCGGTGGCTCGAGCGATGGGCCGGATCCCGGGGACTCGAGCGGCGCTCCTCGCCCGTGAGTGAAAGGGGGTTTTTGGGTGTGGGAATTGTTTATTGTCCGTGACGCCACCCACGGTTGTGGTGATTTGTTGACACCACCGCTGCTCGGTATGGGGATCCCGGGAGGGATGGTATGGAGCAGCCAGTTGTTGTGTTGCCCCTCCGTGGGTAGGGGTTGGTGATCCCGGGGCCCAGTGATCAGGTGGGAGATGCAGGGCTTGGTGGGCGCAGGGACGCGGGGGCAGCGCTGTGCCTTGCGGCACTGTGGTACTCACTCAGCCTGAGACGATGACACAGTTCTCGGTAAAACACACGGCTGGAAAGACGGTTCCCACGGACGGCTGCACTTGCTTTCCCCAGTAGGTGACGGTGACGGTCCCTCTGTCCTGCACCTATGATGATAATGGATGCGATGGGTTCCCATCGGTAACCCGCTCCCCGGCTTGGATATGGGCCGGAGGAGCCCTACTTTGCCCGCAGGCGCTGGCCCTGAGAAACTGGTGCCCTGGCGGTGGCGGTGTCTCTCCGTTGCGGTTGGACTGTTGCCTTCAATCGGGACTTGGTTGTTGGGAGACAGACGTCCCCTTCACTGACGGATTTGGCAAATTATGGCGACTCCTAGCCTTGCCGGGATCCGAAAGGCCCCTGCCCTGGTGCTGACTGTTCTTCGTATACTGCTCCAGACCGCCGGGTCACCACCCGTCCGCGGTCCTTCCAGCAACCTCCGAGCAGTCCCCCTGCAGACTATCACCGCCGTCTGCTGACTTTGCTGTCACTGTCCGGGGCACACACCCGGACCAACTTCAGGCTTTACAACCGTCACTTTTCTCTCACTTCAGCTTTTCTCTTTAGCTCCACTACTACTTCCTTCTACTTTACTTCCCTAAACTGCACTGCCTGGTTCTCCCGCCTCCAGGGCTGTGAACTCCTTGGTGGGCGGAGCCAACTGCCTGGCCCACCCCCTGGTGTGAACATCAGCCCCTGGAGGAAGGCAACAAGGATTTTAGTAGCCTTGGTGTTCCTAACTGGGGTGTAGGGTGTGGTGGTGTGATGACCTGTGACCCCTGGCTTGCCCAGGGCATCACATTTCCCCTTAGCAAAAGTGCAGACCATCTGCGGGCTGCCCGTCCAACACCGGTTTTATTTTCTGAAAAATATGTAAAAAGGTAAACGGTAACATTACAACTCATGACAACATCCCACATCGGGAGGCACATTTCTTAAACGTTGCTAACGGTTTACGGTTACGGTCTCCGCTCTCTCCCACCCAAGCAACCTGGCCCTGATGCTGCCCCTAAAACCCAGGCAGCACCCCTTGACCCCAGTCCAGCACAAGTTACCCGAGCGGGATCTGTCCTTCCCCTCCAGAGGGTAGCCACCGGTTCCTGTGGTGGCTGGGCCCCAGCCTGCTCTGCTGTGGGCCCTCCCTCCAACCTGCCTCTCCGGAGGTGGTAATTGCGGAAACGGTAAAACAACTTATTTACAAGCCACTTAACGTTTGTGGTTGCCCTGCAAGTTCACGGGCTTGTCCATGGAAAGTTCTCCATGCCAACTTTTTAAACGGTCCCCACGGGGACAACGGTGCCGGCAACGGCCGGTTTTCTCAATCACGGTTAATCAGATGAAACTTCGGTAATCATTTTTGCTTATCATCTTTAAAACTTTCAAACACAACTCAGTGGTGGTCCCAACGGGGACTGCTGCAGCGGGCATCCGCTGCCCTTACTCCGAGTCCTCAACATCACCTGAGGGAGGGGGCGCGGCGCTCACTCGGGACTCTTGGCTGCCCCTTAGCTTAGCGTCCAGAGCAAACCACCCCATCTCCCCACAGTGCCGGGTGTATTGCACAATGTCGCCCGGCATTAGGTTACGGCCGGGATGCTCCTCAGGCAGGTGGGCATTCACATCCCGCCGGGCTACAAACACTTCGGCCTCCAGGCCCGGTTCGTATATAAACCCAAAACCCCGGCGGACATCAAACCGCCTCACCTGCCCTTTGTACAGCGGGCCCCGGACCCGGAACGTTGCTTGACGGAGGCTCTCTTTCTCTCTAATTGCTCGGGCCACCAGCTCCGCCTTCTTCCTCTCTCTCTCACCGATCTCCAGGCCCAGCGGTACCGGCTCCCTGTCCCAATACGGCGCTGCTGCGAGCTCCGGCGCACGGGTCGGGCCCCGCGGGACATTCTGAACGTTGCCCACTGTCAGGGATCTGGGCGGCAAGTCCCGCGGTGTCTTGGCCTTGGGCGCCACCTTGCAGCGACAACCCGGCGCTACCTCAGCCGAGGTGTGGGGGAGGGGCACAGGGGCTTTCCGCAGCTGGGCCTCCGGCTCGGAACGGTTCATCAGCTCCGGCTCGGGGACTTTCTCTGGAGACGCCTCCGGTGCGGTTTTCGGAGCTTTCCAGGGCAACACCTCCGGTTGACTACGGGCTCCGGCTACAGGTCGGCCCGCCTGGGCGGGGATGCTGGGTATTGCTACCGATTGCGGTGGTAGCGGGCCTAGTGGCGGGGTCACGGCTTCCGAGACAGGTGGCGAGGGAGGCAACGGGGGGAGAGGGCTTGGACCGGGTCCCGCAGCCGCGATGACCGGCCCTTCCAGGGCATCGGGGCATGGGTCACTCACCCTCCCTTCCTCCGCCTCCTTCTCGCGTCTCCGCACGGCTGCTATAACGTCCGCCATGTCGGTCTCCCACTCCTCCATGAAGAGCTGCATCCTGACCTGCAGCCGTTGGTAGAGCTGCGCGGTCCGGATCTCCACCCACGCCGCGGTTCCAGGCGCGGGGGCTACGGTGTCGCGGGATGGCATTCACATGCTGCTGGCGGCTTTTCCCAGGAACAAGATGTCTGCAGAGACCTGGCGTCCCTGCTTTTATAGCTGCGCTCACATGCAGCCAGCCGCCATCGCGTCCCCCTTAGCTTCTTTTCGGCCCCTCCTCTATTGGAGCGGGGTTTTGGCCTTCGCGCCTCTGCTACTCGAGAAGACGCTCGAGCGGGAACTTTTCGCGCCAAAGATGGCGACTTCCGAAATTTTTCAGCCGGATACCTCCGGCGGTCACAAGGCGCACCTCTACCCAACGGCAGAGTGGTAAGATCCTGTTCGTGACGCCAAGTTGTCGCGGGCGGAGGAGGGGACGCCGCGCTCTCCCACTGCTACTCGGGTCCGGCTGCCGCAGCTGCTGCGGCCTGCCGCTGCTCGGTGGCTCGAGCGATGGGCCGGATCCTGGGGACTCGAGCGGCGCTCCTCGCCCGTGAGTGAAAGGGGGTTTTTGGGTGTGGGAATTGTTTATTGTCCGTGACGCCACCCACGGTTGTGGTGATTTGTTGACACCACCGCTGTTCGGTATGGGGATCCCAGGAGGGATGGTATGGAGCAGCCAGTTGTTGTGTTGCCCCTCCGTGGGTAGGGGTTGGTGATCCCGGGGCCCAGTGATGAGGTGGGAGATGCAGGGCTTGGTGGGCGCAGGGACGCGGGGGCAGCGCTGTGCCTTGCGGCACTGTGGTACTCACTCAGCCTGAGACGATGACACAGTTCTCGGTAAAACACACGGCTGGAAAGACGGTTCCCACGGACGGCTGCACTTGCTTTCCCCAGTAGGTGACGGTGACGGTCCCTCTGTCCTGCACCTATGATGATAATGGTTGCGATGGGTTCCCACCGGTAACCCGCTCCCCGGCTTGGATATGGGCCGGAGGAGCCCTACTTTGCCCGCAGGCGCTGGCCCTGAGAAACTGGTGCCCTGGCGGTGGCGGTGTCTCTCCGTTGCGGTTGGACTGTTGCCTTCAATAGGGACTTGGTTGTTGGGAGACAGATGTCCCCTTCACTGACGGATTTGGCAAATTATGGCGACTCCTAGCCTTGCCGGGATCCGAAAGGCCCCTGCCCTGGTGCTGACTGTTCTTTGTATACTGCTCCAGACTGCCGGGTCACCACCCGTCCGCGGTCCTTCCA
Organism: Anomaloglossus baeobatrachus; assembly: GCF_048569485.1. Lineage (NCBI taxonomy): Eukaryota > Metazoa > Chordata > Amphibia > Anura > Aromobatidae > Anomaloglossus > Anomaloglossus baeobatrachus. Next base: position 80,705,298 of record NC_134362.1, read on the forward strand.
GCAACCTCCGAGCAGTCCCCCTGCAGACTATCACCGCCGTCTGCTGACCTTGCTGTCACTGTCCGGGGCACACACCCGGACCAACTTCAGGCTTTACAACTGTCACTTTTCTCTCACTTCAGCTTTTCTCTTTAGCTCCACTACTACTTCCTTCTACTTTACTTCCCTAAACTGCACTGCCTGGTTCTCCCACCTCCAGGGCTTTGAACTCCTTGGTGGGCGGAGCCAACCACCTGGCCCACCCCCTGGTGTGAACATCAGCCCCTGGAGGAAGGCAACAAGGATTTTAGTAGCCTTGGTGTTCCTAACTGGGGTGTAGGGTGTGGTGGTGTGATGACCTGTGACCCCTGGCTTGTCCAGGGCGTCACAGTTCAAATAGAGAAGCAGCCATGAAGAGGATTTCCTAAGAAAAGAGAAACAGCATCATCCAGCTTATTGATATCGGTCTCTCGGTAAAGAAAATTGTCAAACTGCATCATGTGAGCATCATGACAGTTGAAAGAGTAGGAAGTGAAGTCCGTCCATCCTTTCAAAAGCCAAGAGGTAGACATCCACGCGAAATATCGGAGTCAACAAGTTGGCTCATTACAAGGTCTATCAGTTGTACTGCGACAAACAAAGCAGTAGAGGTGGCTCGTATGCTTCATAATAGTGCATAATACACAATTCCACCTGCTTTGGAGGTAGAAATCATCCCAAAACCTTTTGAGCTCCTATGTGACTGAGAAGGTTTAAGCAACGATATACCTCCTCCTTGCTTGGGATGTAAGCAGCAGGGCAAGCTGTGACCAGGGCTAATGTTATGAACCTCTTGAACACAAAGGATATCTCTAGAATTGACAATCCCTTCAATGAAATACATGACTAACACATTAGTATTCAATTTATGATGCAAAAATATATTTTGTTATTTTAAAGGCCCTCTCATAACATTCATTCTAATATTCTAATGGGCCAGTGTTCAGCTATATGCAATAATATCTGACCCTAGTTCACAATAGGTTAACTTTTTCCTGTTCTCATTTAGCTAATCTACTGCAAATAATGTTATGATCTTTCTTCAAGTAAATAATGGTAAAATGGTATAGGGAAAACAAACTAGAACTTTGTAACTCTAAATTAGGAAAAAATTTAATTTTATGGTGTAACCAGTCCCAAAGGGCTTGTGCACACAATGTCTACTTTAGGTTCGACTAGGACTGTAAAACATATCAGAAAATGGTCATAAGCATGAACTTACGCATTTCTTTGCAAAAACAACTTGTTCGTATTTTAAGTCTTTTAACTGCTTCATAATTCTAAAAACACCAAGTGGTTAACAAAAGGGACATGTCCATTTTTTCGGCATTTTCGGCTTGCAATACGCTGTGCACTTTTCAGTAAAAGTCAATGGGAAAGCTCAAAAGATGCTTAGAAGATGGCCTGATATCTGTTCGAGCAATTTACCATTGGTTTTGCTTAAAAATACGCTAGCGGTTTCTTCATAAATCAATGTGTCTTAAAAACTACTAGAAAACGATATCACCAAAACCATGGGAAAACCCTCCCAAAAAAATTCAAAACCCTTTTGAAAAACACTAAGAAAATGACTGAGAAAGGAGAACAAAAAAAAACCAACAACAATTAAGCTTCTGCCTGGAAAACTCAGCGGGTTTAAAAGGCGTCGATTTCCCATACACTGAGACTGAAACCTGGTCTTAGATTAGCCTGACGATAAGCTTCCAATAATGCACAAAGTATAACTGGATTACCGGGATGACTTCCTTGAGGCATATCAAATAATTAAGATGAAATGTGAATACATATTTTTCAATCATCTTTTTAATTGTTTAAACATATTAGGCATATAATTATTTCTTCAAGGTTAATATAAAAGGTAAGTTACAGAAACAATTAATTAATGTTCTACATATTTATAAACTTTAGCATTCGTAAATATTAGTTTATTTATTTTATGTTTTATGATTTCTATAAGGAGTTTCACCTAGTTTTTAAAGGAAATTTGTCAGGAGGTTTTTGCTTCCTCATTTGAGAGCAGCATAAACTAAGCAAAAAGATTCTGAATCCAACGATGTATCACTTAGATTACTGGGTGCAGCTGATCTCACACAATCAGATTTTTTAGTTTTAGCAATGTAGCAGAGCGGAGTGTGTTTCCCTGTCCTCACCAGTAGAGATGAGCGAACCAGTCGTGGTTTGGCTCGAGCTTGGTTTGCTGAACGGAAGTCGCGTTCGAGTTCGGTTCGGTGAACCGGTTCGGCGAACCACTCGAACCCCATAGGAAACAATGGGAGGCAATCACTAACACATAAAAACACCTGAAAAACACCCTCAAAGGGGTCCAAAAGGTGACAAAAAACTCACAATACAACACAAACACATGGGAAAGTGACAAGGACATATACTCATGCAAAAACAAAAGAACTGGACAAGGAAAAAGAGGAGGAGACACAGATATATGAGTATATGCAAGGGAACATCGATGCCATTACTGTGCAACTTGAGCCTTGCTCATTTTAGGCTTCCAATCTGGAAAAATTACCTGAGCTCGCCACGTACGCCTTGGGGATCTTGTCGTGTAACGCAGCCAGCATTATCTCGGAACCTGTCTTCAGTGCTGCTGGGAGTGTGCTGACAGATAAGCACACGTGTCTGTCCACTGACAATGTGGACATACTAACGTTCACCAAAATGAGGAAGTCATGGGTCACAGAGGACTTCTCTTCCCCTGGGTCATCAAGGGGAGGCGAAAGGCACGTGTATTTTTGAGAGTGCTTCATGCAAAGCACCTTTTTCATTTTGAAAATGGGGGTCAACTGATGCCAGTCAAGTGGGGTGTGTGTGGCCCAATTAGTGGAAACGAAGGAGACTGTGGTTGAAGTCCCCTCGCTTTTGAAAAAAGAACCAAGATGAACAAGTCATGGCTCTAAGAGGACTTTTCTTCCCCTGGGTCACCCAGGGGAGGCAAAAGGCACGTGTATTTTTGAAAGTGCTTCATGCAAAGCATCTTTTTCATTTTGAAAATGGGGGTCAACAAATGCCAGTCAAGAGGGAAGGGTGTGGCCCAATTAGTAGAAACGAGGGAGACTGTGGTTGGAGTCCCCTCGCTTTTGAAAAAAGAACCAAGATGAACAAGTCATGGGTCACAGAGGACTTTTCTTTTTCTGGGTCATCCAGGGGAGGCAAAAGGCACGCGTATTTTTGAGAGTGCTTCATGCAAAGCATCTTTTTCATTTTGAAAATGGGTGTCAACTGATGCCAGTCAAGTGGGGTGTGTGTGGCCCAATTAGTGGAAAAGAGGGAGACTGTGGTTGGAGTCCCCTCGCTTTTGAAAAAAAAAACAAGATGAACAAGTCATGGGTCACAGAGGAGTTTTCTTCCCCTGGGTCATCCAGGGAAGGCAAAAGGCACGTGTATTTTTGAGAGTGCTTCATGCAAAGCATCTTTTTCATTTTGAAAATGGGGGTCAACTGATGCCAGTCAAGTGGGGTGTGTGTGGCCCAATTAGTGGAAAAGAGGGAGACTGTGGTTAGAGTCCCCTCGCTTTTGAAAAAAAATCCAAGATGAACAAGTCATGGGTCATAGAGGAGTTTTCTTCCCCTGGGTCATCCAGGGAAGGCAAAAGGCACGTGTATTTTTGAGAGTGCTTCAAGCAAAGCATTTTTTTCATTTTGAAAATGGGGGTCAACTGATGCCAGTCAAGTGGGGTATGTGTGTGTGTGTGTGGCCCAATTAGTGGAAACGAGGGAGACGGTGGTTGGAGTTCCCTCGCTTTTGAAAAAAGAACCAAGATGAACAAGTCATGGCTCGCAGAGGACTTTTCTTCCCCTGGGCCATCCAGGGGAGGCGAAAGGCACGTGTATTTTTGAGAGTGCTTCATGCAAAGCATCTTTTTCATTTTGAAAATGGGGGTCAACTGATGCCAGTCAAGTGGGGTATGTGTGTGTGTGTGTGGCCCAAATAGTGGAAACGAAGGAGACTGTGGTTGAAGTCCCCTCGCTTTTGAAAAAAGAACCAAGATGAACAAGTCATGGCTCTAAGAGGACTTTTCTTCCCCTGGGTCATCCAGGGGAGGCAAAAGGCACGTGTATTTTTGAAAGTGCTTCATGCAAAGCATCTTTTTCATTTTGAAAATGGGGGTCAACAAATGCCAGTCAAGGGGGAAGGGTGTGGCCCAATTAGTGGAAACGAGGGAGACTGTGGTTGGAGTCCCCTCGCTTTTGAAAAAAGAACCAAGATGAACAAGTCATGGGTCACAGAGGACTTTTCTTTTTCTGGGTCATCCAGGGGAGGCAAAAGGCACGCGTATTTTTGAGAGTGCTTCATGCAAAGCATCTTTTTCATTTTGAAAATGGGTGTCAACTGATGCCAGTCAAGTGGGGTGTCTGTGGCCCAATTAGTGGAAAAGAGGGAGACTGTGGTTGGAGTCCCCTCGCTTTTGAAAAAAAAACCCAAGATGAACAAGTCATGGGTCACAGAGGAGTTTTCTTCCCCTGGGTCATCCAGGGAAGGCAAAAGGCACGTGTATTTTTGAGAGTGCTTCATGCAAAGCACCTTTTTCATTTTGAAAATGGGGGTCAACTGATGCCAGTCAAGTGGGGTGTGTGTGGCCCAATTAGTGGAAACGAAGGAGACTGTGGTTGAAGTCCCCTCGCTTTTGAAAAAAGAACCAAGATGAACAAGTCATGGCTCTAAGAGGACTTTTCTTCCCCTGGGTCATCCAGGGGAGGCAAAAGGCACGTGTATTTTTGAAAGTGCTTCATGCAAAGCATCTTTTTCATTTTGAAAATGGGGGTCAACAAATGCCAGTCAAGGGGGAAGGGTGTGGCCCAATTAGTGGAAACGAGGGAGACTGTGGTTGGAGTCCCCTCGCTTTTGAAAAAAGAACCAAGATGAACAAGTCATGGGTCACAGAGGACTTTTCTTTTTCTGGGTCATCCAGGGGAGGCAAAAGGCACGCGTATTTTTGAGAGTGCTTCATGCAAAGCATCTTTTTCATTTTGAAAATGGGTGTCAACTGATGCCAGTCAAGTGGGGTGTGTGTGGCCCAATTAGTGGAAAAGAGGGAGACTGTGGTTGGAGTCCCCTCGCTTTTGAAAAAAAAAAACAAGATGAACAAGTCATGGGTCACAGAGGAGTTTTCTTCCCCTGGGTCATCCAGGGAAGGCAAAAGGCACGTGTATTTTTGAGAGTGCTTCATGCAAAGCATCTTTTTCATTTTGAAAATGGGGGTCAACTGATGCCAGTCAAGTGGGGTATGTGTGTGTGTGTGTGTGGCCCAATTAGTGGAAACGAGGGAGACGGTGGTTGGAGTTCCCTCGCTTTTGAAAAAAGAACCAAGATGAACAAGTCATGGCTCGCAGAGGACTTTTCTTCCCCTGGGCCATCCAGGGGAGGCGAAAGGCACGTGTATTTTTGAGAGTGCTTCATGCAAAGCATCTTTTTCATTTTGAAAATGGGGGTCAACTGATGTCAGTCAAGTGGGGTATGTGTGTGTGTGTGTGGCCCAATTAGTGGAAACGAGGGAGACTGTGGTTGGAGTCGCACACAACATCACTGATTCCTTGAGAAACTCTGTGTGTGATAGGGTGCATTTCACCACAGATACTTGGACCAGTAAGCATGGGCAGAGGAGTTACATGTTGCTGACTGGGCACTGGGTAACTTTGGTGAGAGATGGAGAAGGGTCTGCTGTACAAGTCTTGCCGTCCCCACGAGTTGTGTGTCAATCCTTCCTCTGTATGTACAAGTTCCTCCACTGCTTCTGCCTCCTCAACCTCGTGTGGGTCCTCAACCTCGGCCCAAACCCTGTGTGGTCGGGCCACCTGCGTTGTAACTGCGTACAAGGAATCCCACACACCTCCTTACTATGCTGGCAGCAGAGCTCAACAGCATGATACGGTCGACTCTTTACTTAGAAATGTCTGGGAAATGTGAGTCACACCGCTGAGGAGTTGTGGACGGTAAGCTCTGGAGAGTGACACCGAGTTTCATCAATGGTTGTCTCCACTCAACCAGAAGCCAGGGAAGGCCGCGTGCGACAATGATGCAAACCTGTCTGTGGCCCTTCTTCAGGGCAATGTGACACACGTGCCTTGTATGGCTCATGTGTTGAACCTGGTTGTCCAGCAATTTTTAAACCACTATTCCAGTCTATATGGCCTTCTGCAGAGGGCACGATGTAACGCCTGCCTGGATCGACACACTCAGACGGGCTGTAAAGGATAGGCTAGAGGGAAGCCACTCACCAAGCAGGATCCCCAAAAACCTTAAACCCTTTAACCCCAATACAGGGAATTGGAATGACCCAGAGCCCAAGGTGATCAATACCAGTGGAATGCTGCAGTCCAAGAGAGTAGTAGTCAGGCAGGGTCAAAACATTAATTGAGGAACAGAAACAGAATGGGATGGCCAGGACTTAATCAGAAAACAAGCACAGGTGAAATGCAGATTGGCCAACGAGGTACATAAACAGCAGGCAGGAAAAGTAGTCAGGAAACAAGCACACAAAATCACAAATTATAACTGGGGGTAACAGTAACCAGAGGTTCATAGCTATGTGTGGCAGTGGTCAGCAGACAAAATGGGCCTAAAAAAGGGTGTGGTGTCGTCCCATTGGTTGTAGCTGAATGATGGTACTTCATCTGTGAGACACTCACCACCTACGTTCAGCCAGTGGTTCTGCAACTGTCAATATAACGCAGCCCAGTGGGAGAGCATAACCTGCGTCCAGTTGCGTCGCTGGCATCGACTCCTCTCCCATCATCAGCACTATGCATAAAAGGAACACGTTGTCACCTGGCGACCGAATTGATGAAGCGGACTCCGGTGGTGACTTAACAGCCGTGTGCGGCAATGATGCAAACCTGTCTGCGGGCCTTCGTCAGGGCAATGTGACACACGTGCCTTGTATGGCTCACGTGTGGAATCTGATTCTCCAGCAATTTTTAAACCACCATCCCGGCCTACATGGCCTTGTGCAGCGGGCACACTCGCTATGTGCTCACTTCCATCGTTTGCACCCAGCAGCTCAACAACTTTCATCGCTCCAGAAGTCTTTTGGTCTGGCGGTTCAACGCCTGAAATGCGATGTGCCGACACGCATGAATTTGAAACATCACATGTTGCAGCGTCTGTGGCAGCACCGCCGAGCCCTGGTGAAATATGTTATGACGTATACCCTGGTCTAACCTGATCCACAGGTGGTGCAGATCACGCTGCTGGAGTGGTGTCAGATCAAGGACCTATGCACCCTGCTAAACAGTTTACAAATGTCGACGAAGATCTTTAGCACTGGCGACGCCATTCTCAGCATGACAATTCTGGTCATCTACATGATGGAGCACACTGTAAGCATTATTCGGAGTCAGGTGTTGGGACAAGAGGAAGGGGAGGAAGTACAGGAGGAGTCATATGCGGAAGAGATAACAAGATCTCCAAGGTCCAAAAGGTCAGCGGCACCTAGGCGGCAGTCATGGGACGGTGGGGAGGAGGGATTAACAAGAGCGCATAGAATCAGCAAAACTGTTGAGGAAAATGCTGGAGCCCATGAAGAAATGGAGGACGAACTGGCGATGGGCATGGAAGACTCAGCAGATGAATGACAGCTTGCTCACATTTCGGTTGTGCGAGGTTGGGGGGAGAAGGCAGAGGATGGAGGCACGATTCTCACCTCTATGCCACCAACACACCAAGGACTTTTTCCTCCTGGATGCACAAGACACATGAGCGCCTTTTTGCTGCACTACCTACAACATGACCCTCAGATTGTACGAATTCAAAGTAATACTGACTACTGGGTTGCCACACAGTTAGATCCCCAGTACAAGACAAAATTTGGAGAAATAATTCCTGCCACAGAAAGGGACGCACGAATGCAGGAGTATCTGCAGAAGGTGGTACGCAATCTTAGATCTGCTTTTCCACTAAACACCAGTAGTGCACAGAGTGAATCTCAACGCTTTGTCATGGATAGGAGGAAATGGTCTTTTACTTGAACACATCTGAGGGACCGAGGGCTGGCTGCTGTGCTGAGATGGCGTTGTGTACTGTGTCCCTGCAGAGTTGTACTTTTGGTCATATACAAAATGAGTTAAAAAAGGGCAAATGCTGGTGGAAAGGGGAACAGGTGTGTTGGAAAGGGGAAAAAAGTTTTTGTCTGTGGGTTTGGTGGTTAAGCAACAGTAACATTTGCTGAACAAACAACATCTTTTATGGTGGGACTGGCAAATTTGGATAAGGTGGTATATACTATGTTACTGCTATATAATAAAAATTAATAAGAAAAGAAAGAGAAAGGAATATATCCCCATCGGCAGTCGGTGTCCACCGTGCTCCCAGATGGAAAAGGAGAGGTTGGCAACTGGAAGGTTAGGTGGAGGATACAGAGCAGGTTGACTCTGAAACAAATAGTAGCCTGAACCGAGTTAGACTTTACTTGGATCTGGAGACTGGGAGCCCTGTTAGCGTCACAGGGTCCACACGCCCACCCAGCCCAGGAACTCCCTGTTAACAACACAGGAGCCATTGAGTACGCTGTCCTTGTGCGTAGGGGCCACACCTGTGGACAGCAGGCGCATCAGCAGCAGCAGGCCTGTTAATGCCACTGGGCTGCACTAGCAGGACTGGTAGGACAGGAGCTGGTCTTAACCATTCTGCGTTACCAACTGTGGTGGCGGCCTGCATCGACGCCCTATCCCTGCCTACCTCTGGCCTAAAGCCCCAATGGGTTCAACACATGGAGGTGTGCTCTTTCTGAGCATAAGAGAAGACTGCGCACCTCCGTTTTGGCTCCAGCCCCTTTTATAACCTGGTTCCGCCCCAAACCAGGGTGGACCACAATGCACCTCCTGGAGACAAAAGCAGAGTGACACGTCATGAGTGGCATAACTAGCGTCCTATTCGGAGCCGCCACTTCAATGATGACCTCATGGCTGCCACGACCCAAACACCTCAACAGTCATCGTCTGACCAAGAAAAATGAGGTGACAAGTCATAGGGGCAGGCCTCTGCAAGCCAGTTGGGAGTGGCCTGGCCACATCGTCAGGACACCTGATGCCCTGTGGTCTATATGGGGGCAGGGGCCACATTAGGGGCAGGGCCAAAGACTTCATTACCGGACCTAGCCTCTGATGCAGTAACTGCCTGAGCATGCTCAATAGAATGAAATACAGTCTCCGAAAAAAGACTATCAGCTTCAGCATGCTTTCTAGGCACAACACAGGACTTAGAACCGGCACGGAGTGCAAGTAGATGTGCAAAGAGGCTTTTCGCACTAAGTGTGGGAGCATGTGCTGTAGCCCAAAATGAAGACTAAAGCCTGCTTTACACGTTACGATTAAGCATACGATATCATATGGGATCGTAACCGCCCCCATCGTATGTGCGGCACGTTCAATTTGTGGAACGTGTCGCACAATCGAGTAACCCCCAGTCACACGTATTTACCTACCATACGACCTCGCTGTGGGCGGCAAACATCCACTTCCTGGAGTGGGAGGGACGTTCGGTGTCACAGCGACGTCACGTGGCAGCTGGCCAATAGAAGCGGAGGTGCGGAGCTGAGCAGGACGTAAACATCTCGCCCACCTATTTCCTTCCCCATTGCCGCCGGGAGCCGCGGGAGGCAGGTAAGATCTGTTCAATGTTCCCGGGGTGTCACACATTGTGTGCTGCCTCGGGAACATTGAACAACCCAACGTGCAATATTTCAGGATTCAACGATGTGTATGCGATGAACGTTTTACCGTTCAATCGCAATCGCACGTAGCTGTTACATGCTACAATGTAACTTACGATGTGTCGGCGGGGTCACGTCGTAAGTGATGCACATCCGGCATCGTAAGTTACGATGCCGGATGTGCGTCACTTACAACGTGACCCCGCCGACACATTTTAAGATATATTGTAGCGTGTAAAGCGCCCTTTAGCCTCAGGAATGGCACAGTCTGGCTGACCATACTCAGTAGGCGAAACACTGTACTAAAGGGGGCTTTACACGCTACGATATTGTTAATGTTTTATCGTCGAGGTCACGTTGTTAAGCCAGCTTTACACCTTACAATTAGGTGTGCGATCTCGTATGCGATGTGACACGCCCAGGTCGCATATGCGATCTAATGAGATTGCATGTAGGTCGTTCGTTTGCTGTCACACGTGCATTAGTAGTCTATGTTAAATTGATCAATTTTGTGTGCGATCCTTTAGATCATGTGTTCTGTGACGTATGCATTGGGCACCTTTTTTTTTTTTATTTATTGACTTGCCAAGCGTGTGTAATGTGTAGGGATGCGTTTTTACTATGTCATCTGCCATTCAGCTCTGCTACATGGCCGCTGACAGCAGCCACAGACAGCCATGTAGCAGAGCTGAATGGCAGATGACAGCAGACACAGACAGAGCCGCACTGTCAGAATGAACTCGGGTGAACCTCACCCGACTTCATTGTCATGCTGCGGCTCTGTCTGTGTCACGTCCTGATTAGCGGTCACCTGTGAAGGACTCACCGGTGACCGCTAATCTCCTGAGTAACTGAATTGAGCAGCCCTCTCTCATATACTCACCGATCCCCGATCCCCGGCTCTGCACGGCGTTCACACTGCTCTGGCGGCTTTTACTGTTTTGAAAAAGCCGGCCGCCCATTAAACAATCTTGTATTCCCTGCTTACCCCGCCCACCGGCGCCTATGATTGGTTACAGTGAGACACGCCCCCCACGCTGAGTGACAGGTGTCACACTGCACCCAATCACAGCAGCCGGTGGGCGTGTCTATACTGTGCATTGAAATAAATAATTAAATAATTAAAAAAAACGGCGTGTGGTCCCCCCCAATTTTAATACCAGCCAGATAAAGCCATACGGCTGAAGGCTGGTATTCTCAGGATGGGGAGCTCCACGTTATGGGGAGCCCCCCACCCTAACAATATCAGCCAACAGCCGCCCAGAATTGCCGCATACATTATATGCGACAGTTCTGGGACAGTACCCGGCTCTTCCCGATTTGCCCTGGTGCGTTGGCAAATCGAGGTAATAAGGAGTTATTGGCAGCCCATAGCTGCCAATAAGTCCTACATTAATCATGTCAGGCGTCTATGAGACACCTTCCATGATTAATCTGTAAGTTACAGTAAATAAACACATACACCCGAAAAATCCTTTATTAGAAATGAAAACACAAACATACACCCTGGTTATCCACTTTAATCAGCCCCAAAAAGCCCTCCTTGTCCGGCGTAATCCAGGATGATCCAGCGTCGCTTCCACCGCAGCTGCATGGAGGTGACCGGAGCTGCAGCAGACACAGCCGCTCCGGTCACCTCCACGCAGGTAATGAAGACAGCCGCGCGATCAGCTGACCTGTCACTGAGGTTACCCGCTGTCACCGCTGCATCCACCGCTGGATCCAGTGACAGCGGGTAACCTCAGTGACAGGTCAGCTGATCGCGCGGCTGTCTTCATTACCTGCGTGGAGGTGACCGGAGCGGCTGTGTCTGCTGCAGCTTCGGTCACTTCCATGCAGCTGCGGTGGAAGCGACGCTGGATCATCCTGGATTACGCCGGACAAGGTGGGCTTTTTGGGGCTGATTAAAGTGGATAACCAGGGTGTATGTTTGTGTTTTCATTTCTAATAAAGGATTTTTCGGGTGTGTGTGTTTATTTACTGTAACTTACAGATTAATCATGGAAGGTGTCTCATAGACGCCTGACATGATTAATCTAGGACTTATTGGCAGCTATGGGCTGCCAATAACTCCTTATTACCTCGATTTGCCAACGCACCAGGGCAAATCGGGAAGAGCCGGGTACAGTCCCAGAACTGTCGCATATAATGTATGCGGCAATTCTGGGCGGCTGTTGGCTGATATTGTTAGGCTGGGGGGCTCCCCATAACGTGGAGCTCCCCATCCTGAGAATACCAGCCTTCAGCCGTATGGCTTTATCTGGCTGGTATTAAAATTGGGGGGGACCGCACGCCGTTTTTTTTTAATTATTTAATTATTTATTTCAATGCACAGTATAGACATGCCCACCGGCTGCTGTGATTGGGTGCAGTGTGACACCTGTCACTCAGCGTGGGGGGCGTGTCTCACTGTAACCAATCATAGGCGCCGGTGGGCGGGGTAAGCAGGGAATACGAGATTGTTTAATGGGCGGCCGGCTTTTTCAAAACAGTAAAAGCCGCCAGAGCAGTGTGAATGCCGTGCAGCGCCGGGGATCGGGGATCGGTGAGTATATGAGAGAGGGGGATAGACTGACATGGACAGAGAGAGAGGGACAGAGATAGTGACGGACTGACAGAGATTAGTGAATGACAGACATTGTGAGGCGCTTCAGAACGCAGCTTTTCAGCTGCGCTCTGAAGCAGACCTTTTTTAAGCTGCGGTGCAGAGCGCACACCTGCGCACATAGCATCAGACAACAAAATCGTATGAGGGATGTCACACGTTACAATTCACTAGTTTCGTACAACAAAACGTCCAATGTATGAGGAATAAACGACGTGTATGCGATCACCGTATTTTCCTTCAATCTTGATCGCATGTAGGTTTCACACGCAAATACGTCACGAACGATGCCGGATGTGCGTCACTTACAACTTGACCCCGACGACGGATTGAAAGATCTATTGAAGTGTGTAAAGCAGGCTTTAGTGACGCACATCCGGCGTCATTCACGATATCGCAGCATGTGACACTGACCACAGACCTTAAGCGACCTCAAAAATGGTGAAAATCGTTCACCATGGAGAGGTCGTTCCAAACTCAAAAATCGGTAAGGGTTGTTTATCCATGTTGTTCATCGCTCATGCGGCAGCACACATCGCTATGTGTGACACCGCAGGAGAGAGGACCGTCTCCTTACCTGCTGCCGGCCCCAATGCGGAAGGAAGGAGGTGGGCGGGATGTTACGTCCTGCTCATCTCCACCCATCCGCTTTGATTGGCTGGCCGCTTAGTGACGTTGCGTTGACGTCGCTGTGATGCCGAACGTGTCCCCCCTTGAAGGAGGGATTGTTTGGCAGTCACAGCGACGACGACGACCAGGTAAGTACGTGTGATGCTGCCGTAGCGATAATGTTCGCTACGGCAGCGATCACAAACAATCGCATGCGCGACGTGGGAGGGTACTTACACGCTCGATATCGCTAGAAATTGCTAGCGATATCGCTACCGTGTAAAGCCCCCTTTAGTCTGCGGCTGGGGTACATCGGCACATGCATGTGCACTAGCCGCCTCTCCACCCTTACACGTGGAGGAGAAAGCAGCCAGCTGGTAAACCCGAGGCACAGCCCTAAATAGCAGCTGACGCCTGGGCGCAACTGGAACCGCAGCAGGCTGCTTGCGTTTAAGGCGGCACCATTTTGTAACAACAAATGCAAGCCAAAAGAACAGGTGTACTTCTTCCCATGGATAATCTGATATGATCCCTTTTTTCACGGACACGAACATCACTAACAAATGTAGATGAGGCACCAAAACAGAAGCTGCTTCAATGGATCTCAAGTGCTCCATAAAGTGGCCTCTCCTCCACCTCAAGTTCAAGATCCCAAATACTCCATTCCGCTGTGGTGTCAACCCAATCGCACTTGCTTCCTAACAGCTCTCAAGTTTCCACCAGCCCTGCTGAGTATGGGGTAACAGAGATGGTTGAGTCTGCAAAGCTGTTCATTCACACTATAGCCTGGTAATCAGAGGTGTGCTCCAAAGCTGCAGTGAGTACAGAGAAGGAAATTATTATTATTATTATTTATTTATAGAGCACCATTGATTACATGGTGCTGTACATGATAAGGGGGTTGCATACAGAATACACATACAAGTAAAAATAGACAGACTGGTACAGAGGGAAGAGGGCCCTGCCCTTGTGGGATTATATTCTAAAGGATTTTTGGGAGGAGACAGTAGGTGTGGTGTAGGTTGGGCGTCAGGTACGCATGGTGGTGGGGTCATTGAAGGTTATAGTCATTTCTCAACAGATTTGTTTTCAGATTCCATTTGAAGCTTGCGGGTGTAGCAGATAATCTGACGTGTTGAAGTAGCGAGTTCCAGGAGACAGGAGAAATGATCTGCACAGATGGCCAGAAGCTTTGTGAGTCGGATCCATGCCCCGATGAAGAAGGTGCTGAGCCTAATCTGCACCCAAATTTCCAAACAGTAAATCCTCCTGGTGGAGACAATGGGGAACATGATGAGGAGATACAAATACCTGGTTGGAATGACAACTTTACTATTGCGCTTCTTTTTTCCACAGTACTTACATCATTCTGTCTTTTGGTTCTGACGTGATCAGTTCCTTTCTTCTCGTGGATAACAGCAGCAGAGGGTCAGAAACATGGATTATTTCAACCAGCGACTTACGTCCAGAGAAAAATTGATCCTACAGACTGTGGGATCTAATAGCAAATTTATTCTTATCACCCTAATACCACTCGGGTAAGACCCTATTGCGCTTCTTTTTTCCACAGTACTTACATCAACTTTACTATTCGGTCAGGGCAGAAAGAGGTTGTCTCGGAGGACTCAGGACGAGGCAAATGAAAACACACATGGTGATTGATGAGGTTGGAGACCACACTAAAGCCTACTTTACACGTTGCCATTTTGCATACGATATCGTATGCGATTTGCAACACCCCTATTGTTTGTGTGACACGTTCAATTTGTTGAACGTGCCACACAAACGATTAACCCCCATCACACGTACTTACCTTCAATATGACCTCGATGTGGGCGGCGAACGTTAACCTCCTGGAGTGAGAGGGACGTTTTGCGTCACATAGACGTCACGCGGAAGGCAGCCAATAGAAGCGGAGGGGCAGAGCTGAGCGGGATGTAAACATCCCGCCCACCTCCTTCCTTCCGCATTGTGGGCCGGGAGCCGCAGGACGCAGGTAAGATCTGTTCATCGTTCCAGGGGTGTCACACACTGCAATGTGTGATACCCCGGGTACGATGAACAATCTGACGTGCAATTCTAGAGAAAGGTACGATGTGTATGCGATGAACGTTTTACTATTCAATCGCAATCGCACGTACCTGTCACAGACTGCAATGTACCTTACAATGCCGGATGTGCGAAACTTACGACATAATCCCGCCGACACATTGTAAGATACATTGCAGCGTGTAAAGCAGGCTTTACTGTCAAACTAAAGTCAGCCAGTTGATGAGGTCAGCAGAGGAGTTGGAGGAGGATGCTACTGACGACGAGGTTATGTTGCGTCTTCCTGGCCAGAGACAAAGTATGGAAGCATGTCAACAACTGAATCCTGGGCCACAACTAGAGATGAGCGAACCGGCCGTGGTTCGGCTCGAGTTCGGTTCGCCGAACGGAGGTCTCGTTCGAGTTTAGTTCGGCGAACCGGTTCGGTGAACCGCTCGAACCGCATAGGAAACAATGGGAGGCAATCACAAATACATAAAAACACCTAGAAAACACCCTCAAAGGTGTCCAAAAGGTGACAAACAACTCATAACACAAACACATGGGAAAGTGACAAGAACAAATTCTCATGCGAAAACAAAACAGCGTTACGATGAAAAAGAGGAGGAGACACAGATATATGAGTATATGCAAGGGAACATCGATGCCATTACTGTGCAACTTGAGCCTTGCTCATTTTAGGCTTCCTATCTGGATAAATTGCCTGAGCTCGCCACGTACACCTTGAAGATCTTGTCGTGTACTGCAGCCAGCGTTCTCTCGGAACCTGTCTTCAGTGCTGCTGGGGGTCTGCTGACAGATAAGCACACGCGTCTGTCCACTGACAATGTGGACATGGCTCTCCAAGGACTTTTCTTCCCCTGAGTCATCCAGGGGAGGC
The DNA here is from genome assembly GCF_048569485.1 of Anomaloglossus baeobatrachus. Lineage (NCBI taxonomy): Eukaryota > Metazoa > Chordata > Amphibia > Anura > Aromobatidae > Anomaloglossus > Anomaloglossus baeobatrachus. The sequence goes on from NC_134362.1 coordinate 80,721,120, forward strand.
AAAAGGCACGCGTATTTTTGAGAGTGTTTCATGCAAAGCATCTTTTTCATTTTGAAAAGGGGGGTCAACTGATGCCAGTCAAGTGGGGTGTGTGTGGCCCAATTAGTGGAAACGAGGGAGACTGTGTTTGGAGTCCCCTCACTGTGTTTCTCAAAGAACCAAGATGAACAAGTCATGGCTCTAAGAGGACTTTTCTTCCCCTGGGTCATCCAGGGGAGGCGAAAGGCAGGCATATTTTTGAGAGTACTTCATGCAAAGCATCTTTTTCATTTTGAAAAGGGGGATCAACTGATGCCAGTCAAGTGGGGTGTGTGTGGCCCAATTAGTGGAAACGAGGGAGACTGTGGTTGGAGTCCCCTCACTGTTTTTTACATGATTTTCAAAGTGCATGACATGCCAAAGAGGTTTAGTTTCAGCATCTCAAACTTGTTGGCTACAGAAAGGCTGCCTTTACACCCTTTTGTCACCGAGGATTTTTGAGACCTTATGCCCATTGCAGTGCCCCAAGAGCTGATGGCCATTCCCCACTCCTTCTCCAAGAAAGGGGTGCCCGTGCTACCACAGCAGGTCGCACACAACATCACCGATTCTTTGAGAAACTCTGTGTGTGCCAGGGTGCATTTCACCACAGATACTTGGACCAGTAAGCATGGACAGGGGAGTTACATGTTGCTAATTGGGCAATGGGTAACTATGGTGAGAGATGGAGAAGGGTCTGCTGTACAAGTCTTTCCGTCCCCACGAGTTGTGTGTCAATCCTTCCTCTGTATGTCCAAGTTCTTCCACTGCTTCTGCCTCATCAACCTCGTGTTGGTTCTGCACCTCAGCCCAAACCCTGTGTGGTCAGGCCACCCTTTCTTGTAACTACGCCCAAGGAATCCCACACACCTCCTTACTATGCTGGCAGCAGAGCTCAAGGCCATCAGGCAGTCAAATTTTTACTTTGAAATGTAGGGGAAATGTGAGACACCGCTGAGTAGTTGTGAACAGTTAGCTCTGTAGAGTGAGACCGAGTTTCATCAATGGTTGTCTCCACTCAACCAGCAGCCAGGGAATGCCGGGTGCGACAATGATGCAAACCAGTCTGCAGCCCTTCTTCAGGGCATTGTGACACACGTGCCTTGTATGGCTCATGTGTTGAACCTGGTTGTCCAGCAATTTTTAAAACACTATCCCGGCCTACATGGCCTTCTGCAGAGGGCACGGTGTAACGCCTGCCTGGGTCGACACACTCAGACGGGCTGTAAAGGATAGGCTAGAGGGAAGCCACTCACCAAGCTGGACCCCCAGAACCCTGAAACCCTTTAACCCCTATACAGTGATTTTGAATGACGCAGGGCCCAAGTTGATCAATACCTGTGGAAGGCTGCAGTTCCAGAGAATAGTAGTCATGCAGGGTCAAAACATTAATTGAGGAAGAGGCACAGAATGGGAGGAACAGGACTTAATCAGAAAACAAGCAGAGGTGAAATGCGAATCGGCCAACGAGGTACATAAACAGCAAGCAGGAAAAGTAGTCAGTTAACAAGTACACAAAGTCATAAAACTGAACTGGGGATAACAGTAACCAGAGGTTCATAGCTATGTCTGGCAGTGGTCTGCAGACAGGAGGTGCCTAAAAAAAGGTGTGGTGTCTTCCCATTGGTTGTAGCTGAATGATGGTACTTCATCTGTGAGATACCCACCACCTGCAATCTGCCATTAATTCTGCATCTGTCAAGGTAACGCAGCCCAGTGGGTGACCATAACCTGCGTCCAAATGCGCCGCTGTCGTCGACTCCTCTCCCATCATCAGCACTATGCACGAAATGAACACGTTGTTACCTGGCGACAGGAGTACAAATTGACGTAGCGGACTACGTTGGTGACTTAACAGCCGTGTGCGGCAATGATGCAAACATGTCTGCGTGCCTTCGTCAGGGCAATGTGACACACGTGACTTGTATGGCTCACGTGTTTAATCTGATTCCCCAGCAATTTTTAAAACAACATCCCGGCCTACATGGCCTCGTACAGCGGGCACGCTGCTATGTGCTCACTTCCATCGTTCGCACCCAGCAGCTCAACAACTTTCATCGCTACTGAAGTCTTAAGGTCAGGCGGTTAAACGCCTGAAATGCGATGTTCCGACACGCAGGAATTGGAATCTGCACATGTTGCTGTGTCTGTGGCAGCACTGCAGAGCCCTGCTGAAATATGTTATGATGTATACCCTGAGCTAACTTGATCCAGAGGTGGTGCAGATCACGCTGCTGGAGTTGTGTCAGATCAAGGACCTATGCACCCTTCTACACAGTTTACAAATGTCGACGAAGATGTTTAACACTGGCGATGCCATTCTCAGCTTGACAATTTTGGTCATCTACATGATGGAGCACACTGTAAGCATTATTCAGAGTCAGGTGTTGGTCCAAGAGGAAGGGAGGAAGTACTGGAAGAGTCATATGCGGAAGGGATAACAAGATCTACAAGGTCTAGACGGTCAGCGGCACCTTGGCGGCAGTCATGGTACGGTGGGGGAGAGGGATTATCAAGGGCGCATAGTATCAGCAAAACAGTTGAGGAAGGTGCAGGAGCCCATGAAGAAATGGAGGACGAACTGGCGATGGGCATGGAAGACTCAGCAGATTAGTGAGAGCTTGCTCACATTTCGGTTGTGCAAGTTTGTGGGGAGAGGGCAGAGGAAGGAGGCACGATTCTCACCTTTCCGCCACCAACACACCAAGGACTTGGTCCTCCAGGATGCTCAAGACACATGAGCGCCTTCTTGCTGCACTACCTACAACATGACCCTCAGATTGTACGAATTCCAAGTCATGCTGATTACTGGGTTGCCACACTGTTAGATCCCCGGTACAACACAAAATTTTGCGAAATAACTCCTGCCATAGAAAGGGACGCACGTATGCAGGAGTATCAGCAGAAGGTGTTACGCAATCTTACATCTGCTTTTCCACTAAACACCAGTGGTGCACAGAGAGTGAATCTCAACGCTTTTTCATCGATAGGAGGAAATGGCCTTACTTGTCCACATTTGAGGGACCGAGGGCTGGCTGCTGTGCTGAGACGGCATTGAGTACGGTGTCTCTGCAGAGTTGCATTTTTGGTCATATACAAACTGAGTTGAAAAAGGACAGATGCTGGTGGAAAGGGGAACAGGTGTGTTGGAAAGGTTAAAAAAGTTTGTGTCCATGGGTTTGGTGGTTAAGCAACAGTAACATTTGCTGAAGAAACAACATCTGTTATGGTGGGACTGGCAGATTTGGATAAGGTGGTATATACTATGTTACCGCTATATCAAAAAATATTAAGAAGAAAAGAAAGAGAAAGGTAGATATCCCAGTCACCATTCGGTGTCCACCATGCTCACAGATGGAAAAGGAGAGGTTGGCAACTGGAAGGTTAGGTGGAGGATACAGAGCAGGTTGACTCTGAAACAAATAGTGGCCTGAACCGAGTTAGACACCACTCGGATCTGGAGACTTGGAGCCCTGTTAGCGTGACAGGGTCCACACGACCACCCAGCCCCGGAACTCCCTGTTAACAACCCAGGGGCCATTGGTTACGCTGTCCGTGTGCGTAGGGAAGACACCTGTGGACAGCAGGCGCATCAGCAGCAGCAGGCCTGTTAATGCCACTGGGCTGCATTAGCAGGACTGGTAGGACAGGAACTGTTCTTAAACATTCTGCGTTACCAACTGTGGTGGCGGCCTGCATCGATGACCTATCCCTGCCTACCTCTGGCCTAAAGCCACAATGGGTTCAACACATGGAGGTGTGCTCTTGCGGAGCATAATAGAAAACTGGGCACCTTCTTCTTGGCTCCAGCCCCTTTTATAACCTGGGTCCGCCCCAAACCAGGGTGGACCACAATGCACCTCCTGGAGACAAAAGCAGAGTGACACGTCATGAGTGGCATAAGTAGCGTCCTATTTTGAACCGCCACTTGAATGATGACCTCATGGCAGCCACAACCAAAACACCTCAACAGTCATCGTCTGACCAATAGCAATGATGTGACAAGTCATAGGGGCGGCCCTCTGCAAGCCTGTTGGGAGTGGCCTGGCCAAATTGTCAGGACACCTGGTGCCCTGTGGTCTATATGGGCCCCCCACATCAGGGGCAGGGCCAAAGAGTTCATTACCCGACCTAGCCTCTGGTGCAGTAAGTGCCTGAGCATGCTCAGTAGCATGAAATACAGTTTCTGAAAAAAAGACTATCCACTTCAGCATGCTGTCTAGGCACAGCACAGGACTTAGATGCGGCACGGAGTGCAAGTACCTGTGCAAAGAGGCTTTTCTCAGTCAGTGTGAAGCCCCACAGGTGTTGTGTTGGTGCATTACCTTCAGGGACTCCACATGGAGGAAGAGTCTGGTCACACTTAGGTTGCTTCTTTATATGTATATTCGTGATGCCACTCTCGGTATTGCAGTCAGTGGGGACCGCCACTGCAGTGTAAGTGGACACCTGGGGCTGATGTTGGGTGTAGTTAGTTTTAGTGGCCTCCCGAGAGTGAGTCAAGCACCAGGGCCCTGTGTAAGTGTGTTGAGCCGCAGGTCGCAGAATGACTCAGGCACAGTCCAAACGAGCATGCGCTGTAGCCCAAAATTAAGACTTTGCCTCAGGAATGACACAGTCAGGCAGAGCATACTCAGTTGGCGAAACACTGGAGTTAGGCTGCGGCTGGGGTAAATCGGCACACAGGAAGGAGCAACCGTGGAAACACTTCGTTCAATTGTGAGGGGAGTCATTTTGGAGTTTGGTGAGGAGTACCATAACGCCAGTGAGCAGCATCCTGTGCCACAGACCAACATTCTTCCGGTGCTGTCTATATTGTTAACCATAGGAGCGTAAAGTCTGTATTTATGGCAACTGGACATCACATTACCCGGGTACGGTAGGCTGTGCCCAGACAGTAATGCGTGCATGCAACACTTTGTTTTATTATGAAAACACATATCTGTTCTGGGTAGGACGACTATATAGACAATCACACTTGCTGCCTCTGCACTGTCAAATTGTCATGTACAGTTTAAATCATAGAGGGACAGCGACACATGTTTGCATTGAATGTTGCTTTTCAAGATTTACATGACTGTGTTGCAGAGCTGTGTGGTTTGCATTCACACTGTTATCCTCTGCCTTATCTGTGAGGCTTCAGCTAACAAGGGTATTCAGGGTGGGTGATGTGTTTTGTCTATGTTTACGTAAATAACTGGGAAGATCTTGTGATGTGCCACTAGTAAGTTGTCTTCGCACACACACACACACACACACACACACACACACACGCACACACACAAACAAACACACAATTACTGCTGCTACGCAGAGGGCTTAGCAAGCAGTAGGCCACTGAATAGATTGTTCTATTATTTTAATTTAATGCATAGTTCTCATTGTTTGTTTTGGGAAAGTGAAAGAATCATTTATGAACCCAACTGCAAACAGTGATTTTCATGTTGCGTGGTTTTGCTGCATACTGTGGATCCCACCAAATACAAGACTTAAAATGAAGCATAAGTCGCAAAGGGAATTTCACTGTGCTACAATACAGCCTAGTGGGGCTGTGCAACCACCGCCTGCTCCATAAAGTGCATCTGCGTGTTCTTCATCTTCTGTGACTGTGGGGAAAGCAGTCACACATGCTTTTTCAGGATGAACTTCCACCCCTTTACCTGTAAGCGGGAGTGTGATTGGCAGGTTGTCACTTGTTTTGGAAGTGGAAGCAGATGGTATTGTTGAGATGTCAGACATCGAGAGAACCACCATTGGATGAAGGCAACATTATATCCATGCCTGCACCTTCGTAACAAATTGGCTGGACTACCTGCAGTTAATAATTGCATTCCAGAAATGGAAAGGAGTGTAGAATGCACATATGTTGTACCTTGCTTGGCAGCAAAGGAACACTAACTTAGTATTCCAAACAATTTTAGGATGGCAGAAAAAGAGTCAGCTCTTTGGGCAAATTAAATAGCGTGGCAAAAGTGGGCAGGTGGGTACAGTGGCCGTGTTCTGTGTGTACCAGGACAGTAAAGGAGTCCTCACTTTCTATCCCTCCTAATGATGAAATGCAGCAAGGAATTCCCTGAGTTTGCTATAAATATAGCATTGCAAAATGTGCAGGAGGGTGTCATGCAGAGGTGCTAGAAATAGCTTGGCACCATTGGGGCACAAATGGAGTACAACAGCCACTTTTTGGATGCCACTAACTGGCAGCATTTTTTGCTATTATTATAGCTTATTAAAAACAGAGCAGGAGGGTGTAATGCAGACGTGCTAGAAATAGCTTGGCACCATTGGGGCACAAATGGAGTACAACAGACACTTTTTGGATGCCACTGACTGGCAGCATTTTTTGCTATTATTATAGCTTATTAAAAACAGAGCAGGAGGGTGTAATGCAGAGGTGTTAGAAATAGCTTGGCACCATTGGGGCACAAATGGAGTACAACAGCCACTTTTTGGATGCCACTAAGTTTACTCAATGTTTGCTAGTATAATAGCTTAGTAAACATGAGTTTGAGTGTGCAATGCAGAGGTGCCGCAAATATCTTTGCACCAGTGGGACAATAATGAAGTCCAACAGCCACTTTTAGGATGCCACTAAGTTTCCTCAGTGTTTGCTAGTATAATGGCTTAGTAACAATGAGCTTGAGTGTGCAAAGGGCAGGAGGGTACAGTGGCAGGGTTGTGGGTCTGTGTAGAGGAAAGGAAGCCTCACTTTCTATCCCTCCTAATGGGGAAATGCAGCGAAGAAGTCCCTGACCTTAGCTACACAGACGCTGATATCTTCTGTAGCTGTTAAAATCTGTTTCCACAGATCTGACTGTCACCTATGGCTCTGAGCCTGCTGTTCTTAGTCCTTACAAGGGCTAAAAGAAACTTCTATCCCTATTCTGTATAGCGCTGTGTATAGAGAGTACACAGCAGTATCGGAGACAGGAGCTATGCCAGCGGTGACTGACACCCAGACGCAGAAGGCAGATAATGGCGTCCTGACGGGCAGATACCCGTTTTTATAATGCAGGGACATGTGACATGGATATCTTATCACAGATGCCATTGCTTCTCTGGCTAAAAGTCCACTTAGCTGTGTGTGTGTCTGGGATTGGCTGACATGCTGGCCCGCCCCACTACACGCGCGCGCTTAGGGAAGGAAGACAAGGGAAAAAAAAATGGCGATCGCTATTATCCCAGCAGCAGTGATCTGAATGCGCTGTTCCCGCACACTATACGCTGAAATTTCATAATAGTGTGAGTCACAGAGTGACTTACACTATTACAGCGGAAAGCCAGCTAGTAAATAGCTTGGCTTTTTGCTGCTAGAACCGTTCTCGAACGTAACTAGAACTATCGAGCTTTAGCAAAAAGCTCGAGTTCTAGTTCAATCTAGAACAGTCCCAAAATCACTCGAACCGCGAACTGGAGAACCATGAACCATGAACCGCGCTCAACTCTAGCCACAACTTTGCCTCTGAGCAGAAGTCGTGTTGGCTATGCAGGTCACATGGGCTGTAAGCCTTGCCTAGCCTGGGACTTTTTGGACATCGCAAAGGATCACCCAAGTCATGGAATCTGTAAGATTTGTCAACAATCTGTAAGTAGAAGGCAAAAAACTCACACCTTTGACTACTTTCTCCATGAAGCTTCACATGGATATGAATTGATAGCGGGAAGGTGTATTTCTCATCTTTAGCCACTGTCAATGCAACATGCTTATTTGCCGTTCATTGCATGCATTGTTGCAGACTACATACAAGGGGCTGTTGTTTTTTTGGCCTTTTTCTGTTTGGTCACTATAGCAAAAGCAAATTGGTCTTCGGGTGTGGACATGGAGATGCTGTCTATGAACAGAAGGAAAAGCTAAAGGTGTGTGTTACAGCAAGGATCCACAGCGGAAACACTTCGTTCAATTGTGAGGGGAGTCGTGTTGTATTTTGATGAGGAGCACCATAACGCCAGTGAGCAGCATCCTGTGCCACAGACCAACATTCTTCCGTTGCTGTCTATACTGTTTACCGTAAGAGGAGCGTAAAGTCTGTATTTATGGAAAATGGACATCACAGTACCCGGGTATGGTAGGCTGTGCCCAGACAGTAATGCGTGCACGCAACACTTTGTTTTATTAGCAAAACACATATCTGTTCTGGGTAGGCCGACTATATAGACAATAAGACTTGCTGCCTCTGCACTGTCAAACTGTCTCGTACAGTTTAAATCATAGAGGGACAGCGACACATGTTTGCATTGACTGTTGCTTTTCAAGATTTCCATGACTGTGTTGCTGAGCTGTGTGGTTTGCATTCACACTGTTATCATCTGCCTTATCTGTGAGGCTTCAGCTAACAAGGGTATTCGGGGGGGTAATGTGTTTTGTCTATATTTAGGTAGATAACTTGGAAGCTCTTGTGATGCGCCACTGGTAAGTCGTGTTCGCGCACACACACACACACTTATTATTATTATTATTTATTATTATAGCGCCATTTATTCCATGGCGCTTTACAAGTGAAAGGGTATACGTACAACAATCATTAACAGTACATAACAGACTGGTACAGGAGGAGAGAGGACCCTGCCCGCGAGGGCTCACAATCTACAGGGAATGGGTGATGGTACAATAGGTGAGGACAGAGCTGGTTGCGCAGTGGTCTACTTGGCTGAGGGCTATTGTAGGTTGTAGGCTTGTTGGAAGAGGTGGGTCTTGAGATTCCTCTTGAAGCTTTCCACGGTAGTGGAAAGTCTGATGTGCTGAGGTAGAGCGTTCCAGAGTATGGGGGGTGCACGGGAGAAATCTTGTACACGATTGTGGGAAGAGGAGATAAGAGAGGAGCAGAGAAGGAGATCTTGTGAGGATCTAAGGTTGCGTGCAGGTAGGTACTGGGAGACTACACATACACACAAACACACACACACACACACGCACAAACACACAATTACTGCTGCTACGCAGATGGATTAGCAGGTAGTGTCAAGGAAGGAATTTTGGGTCAAGACTGCTAATGGAGTCTTTGTTTGGGATAACCAGAGACGGTGCCACATTAACTGTATATTAATGCCGATATATATCAATGTATATAAGAAAAAGAACACACAGACAACATGCTCTCTCGTTGAGTCAGCAATACCCACTGAGCTCATTGTTATATTGAAAGAAACTTAATTATTACAGAAGGCACCTTCGACCTTGAAAATGATACACAGAGTTTATGGGAGTGTCACTCCCCTATTTCTCCCAGCAGATGTTCATTAAAACATTCTTTCTATGTGAACATTACTGATAACACTTCTTACAGCTTCACATTCTGGCTTCATCTTTGGTTAACTCCTTCATGATTATACAACTTTAAATTATACTATAGGTCTGTGCAATGGCTACATAGACAGACAGATAATTTTGCATCTACATCTACATTTGATTTAGTTATATACACAGATATTTTTAATTACGTTTAAACAAACATACTACAGCTCAGGTGAACTCCACAGTCCCCCCTTAATAAAATATCTGTGAATATTATCAACCTTAAATTTAAAATTTTTCCCCATTTAGATATATTTTATTATTTGGGACTTATTTGTGACCTACTGCCCTTGGGACTTTAATTATATCCATATCTATATATGTGGGCTTTCTATGGAATTGTTGTTTAATTTAACACTACAGGCTTTAGCTCCTCCTTAAGTACTTATTTTTATTTATTAAACATAACTTTATGATTTATAGGGGCTATTAGAAGTGGCGTTATTACTCTCATTAGGGCACATTATCCTGATTTAGAAAATTGAAACTAAACCTTATTTAAAAATTAGCACATAATTAAAAAAACAAAAAACAAAAGGACATTTGGAAATTGTCCATGGTTCTTCTTTCCAGATATGAAACAAAAAGGAGGATGCTTAGTCAGTGCTAGTCCACTTAGGGCCACTTTGTGAACCTGGATAATCTGCTCTTGATAAAAAAACAACAAAACATGATGAGGCTTCATGTGAACAGTTTGTGGTGCAGACTTGGAAAAACCTTCTGGGATAATGGGTAGAATAGCGGCCGCTTTCTGCTTCGGTTGTGTCGGGTCCATTGGTTTCTGAGATGTGACGTCAACTCGCGTGTCACTGCCAGTGCTCAGCAGACTAAGCCGGAGAGACATCAGCCTGATGGGATAGGCTCTTCCAAAACTTTTCCTGAGATGAGAGAATCCATAGCTAGCATTTTATATTAAGGAAAATCACTGAATATATTCATATGAGTTAGTAGGAGACAAAAACATTTGGAAATGGTTAGATTACATTAACCAAACCACATTTTTGGGTCTATGAAATGGCTGAATTAAGTATTTTAGATTACTCAATTCGTACCCTCAACAGTCCCCCCTTGACTTACTTCTGCCATTTCCAAATACTAAGGGTACTGTGTTCCTTTAGGAAAAGAGGAAGAAAGATCTGTTGGGAAATCCTGCCTGACTGAACGTTGAGGCATGGGAGGAGAGGGGAAGGGGATTTCTTCACCGGTTTGAGACCAAGGACCACTAGGCGAGTCCTCATCCTTTGTAGTTTGACTTTCCCATGTCTCAAGGTTCTCTAAGTCCTCTCTTCTAACTGTTTCGGCAATGATGGTTTGGGACTGTACAGGTTTTTTGTAAAGGATAAATATGAGCAGGACGCTTAGTGCAGCTCCGGTAGATCGACCCTTCTGCAATGCAGGGCGTGAATCCATGCTGTCCTGCCGTTGAGCTTTATCGAATTTTCTGTGTCCTTTTAGGATTAATCAGTCTCCTGACCGAAAACCATATACTACTAACTCTGATTTAGGATCTTGAATTAGAAAATACACTTGTTTATTTCTCTAATTAGTCAATCATATAAAAATTATACGTGGTTTGCGCTAGACCAAAGAACAACATTTTACATTGGAACCTGTTTATTACTAAAGAGAAACACAACACACACTAAAGAGAAATATAACACGCATTGATTTACAACTTATCAGTTTGTTTTTTTTACATACCACTTGCATTATGTGGATTTTCAGCAATGACGTCGTTTTCTGCACTGGAAAGCCTCTGACCAGACCTGGAAAGAAATCTACACAACACGCACAGACTTGCATACAATGTGCTCATGATAAACTTCTATAATCAGTTTGCAGTCTCTAACAATGGGTAGAGCAGGTGCAGGGTGTTTCTACGGACTCTTTACAGTTTTCCCTCATTGTTTTAAAAACATGCTTCACAAGACCGAGTGAGTTTATCTACCTGGGTACTGAACCCTGGCCCCACCAAAGCGCACACTGATATCCAACTTTCACAGATGTTAGTCCATGTTACTTGGGCCATCATTAAGAAGAGATCTCATAGCAGAGAAAGCTTACCGCCCTTCATCCACAGACCTTCCTCAGTCATCTGGCTCCCTGTGTCTTGCACTCCACTCCTTATTGGTTCACTTGATCCTGTAGGGATTTAAGAACACAAGGAGTGACAGAAGTCCCTGACGTGACAGATGCCACCGAGGCATGGTCTCTATGCATGGTAAAGGACTCCTCAACTCTAGGCCCGTTCACTGCTTCTTGGTCAGCTGCACCTGTGCGGGGATCTCCATCCGATACCATCAGCTCAGATCTAGACTTTCTTTTCGGCGTACCTAGCTTATTTGACAACAGGAAATATCTACATCCTACATACATCTTACCTACCTCTGCTCCACCCAACTAGAGAGGCACTTACGTCACTTCCTGCTGTACCGATAGGAGGGGAGGGAGTGGCCTAAATTTAGACTACCTCATGTTGTGTAAACTGTAGCATATCCAGTGCAGAATCGACCACCATCTGGTTTCATCTATAAAAACAAAGACTAAAAGAAATATAGATTAGATCATTCCTATAACAGACATATATTCCTACATTCATAATAATTCAATAAACATGACATAACTGTTGCAAAAGAAAGGCCAGCTTTAAAGCCTGCTTTAAAGCCTATCCAATATATCTGCTGCTGGAAAAATGCAATAGACATCTACTTCCTCCCTTTTTATATACTACTTTGGCAGAATATATAGATCCATAACAGTAAACAATATGATTAACCAACCAATAATTATAACTTATACTCTACTGGGAAATTTTGAAACCTTACAACAGGGTTCATAGATATTCTGCATCTACAAAAGAAAAGGAAAGTAATCAATATTGGCATTTTGTATGCAAAAATAATACAAAACAAAAACATAACCATAAAAACAAAAAAAACCCCTAATTTGTATATTTTAAAAAATATACTTTTCCCTGCAAAATTAAATTAATTATTTAAATAGCAGCAGAATACTATTGATAATCTCCTATGAAATTTTGAACTCTAATGCCTGCTTTACACGCTTCAATAACTCTTTCAATCCGTCGTCGGGGTCAAGTTGTAAGTGACGCACATCCGGCATCGTTCGTGACGTATTTGCGTGTGACACCTACGTGCAATCAAGATTGAACGAAAATACGGTGATCGCATACACGTCGTTTATTCCTCATACATTGGACGTTTTGTTGTATGAACCTAGTAAATTGTAACGTGTGACATCCCTCATACGATTTTGATGTCTGAGGCTATGTGCGCAGGTGTGCGCTATGCACCGCAGCTTAAAAAAGGTCTGCTTCAGAGCGCAGCTGAAAAGCTGCGTTCTGAAGCGCCTCACAATGTCTGTCATGCACTAATCTCTGTCAGTCGGTCACTATCTTTGTCCCTCTCTCTCTGTCCATGTCAGTCTATCCCTCTTACCCCCTCTCTCATACTCACCGATCTCCGATCCCCGGCCCGGCTCTGCACGGCGTTCACACTGCTCCGGCGGCTTTTACTGTTTTAAAAAAGCCGGCCGCCCATTAAACAATCTCGTATTCCCTGCTATCCCCACCCACCGGCGCCTATGATTGGTTACAGTGAGACACGCCCCCACGCTGAGTGACAGGTGTTACACTGCACCCAATCACAGCAGCCGGTGGGTGTGTCTATACTGTGTAGTGAAATAAATAATTAAATAATTAAAAAAAACGGCGTGCGGTCCTCCCCAATTTTAAAACCAGCCAGATAAAGCCATACGGCTGAAGGCTGGTATTCTCAGGATGGGGAGCTCCACGTTATGGGGAGCCCCCCAGCCTAACAATACCAGCCAGCAGCCGCCCAGAATTGCCGCATACATTATATGCGACAGTTCTGGGACTGTACCCGGCTCTTCCCGATTTGCCCTGGTGCGTTGGCAAATCGGGGTAATAAGGAGTTATTGGCAGCCCATAGCTGCCAATAAGTCCTAGATTAATCATGTCAGGCGTCTATGAGACACCCTCGATGATTAATCTGTAAATTACAGTAAATAAACACACACACCCGAAAAAAATCCTTTATTAGAAATAAAAAACACAAACATATACCCTGGTTAACCACTTTAATCAGCGTCAAAAAGCCCTCAATGTCCGGCGTAATACACGGACCTCCAGCGTCGCTTCCAGCGCTGCTGCATGGAGGTGACCGGAGCTGCAGCAGACACAGCCGCTCCGGTCAGCTTCACACAGCAACTGAAGACAGCCGTGCGATCAGCTGAGCTGTCACTGAGGTTACCCGCTGTCACTGGATGCAGCGGTGGCCACGGGTAACCTCAGTGAAAGCTCAGCTGATCGCGCTACTCACCTCAGTTGCTGCGTGGAGGTGAGAGGAGCAGCGGTGAGTAGCGCGATCAGCTGAGCTGTCACTGAGGTTACCCGCGGTCACTGCTGCATCCACCGCTGGATCCAGTGACAGCGGGTAACCTCAGTGACAGCTCAGCTGATCGCGCGGCTGTCTTCATTAGCTGTGTGGAGGTGAGAGGAGCGGCTGTGTCTGCTGCAGCTCCGGTCACCTCCATGCAGCAGCGCTGGAAGCGACGCTGCATCATCCTGGAGTACGCCGGACAAGGAGGGCTTTTTGGGGCTGATTAAAGTGGTTAACCAGGGAATGTGTTTGTGTTTTTTATTTATAATAAAGGATTTTTCAGTTGTGTGTGTTTATTTACTGTAATTTACAGATTAATCATGGAAGGTTTCTCGGGGAGGCGCCTGACATGATTAATCTAGGACTTATTGGCAGCTATGGGCTGCCAATAACTCCTTATTACCCCGATTTGCCAATGCACCAGGGAAAAATCGGGAAGAGCCGGGTACAGTCCCAGAACTGTCGCATCTAATGTATGCAGCAATTCTGGGCGGCTGCTGACTGATATTGTTAGGCTGGGGGGCTCCCCATAACGGGGAGCTCCCCATCCTGAGAATACCAGCCTTCAGCCGTATGGCTTTATCTGGCTGGTTTTAAAATTGGGGGGGACCGCACGCCGTTTGTTTTAATTATTTAATTATTTATTTCACTGCATAGTATAGACACGCCCACCAGCTCCTGTGATTGGGTGCAGTGTGACAGCTGTCACTCAGCGTGGGGGCGTGTCTCACTGTAACCAATCATAGGCGCCGGTGGGCAGGGAAAGCAGGGAATACGTGATTGTTTAATGGGCGGCCGGCTTTTTCAAAACAATAAAAGCCGCCGGAGCAGTGTGAATGCCGTGCAGAGCCGGGGATCGGGGATCAGTGAGTATGAGAGAGGGCTGCTCAATTCACTTACTCAGGAGTTTAGCGGTCACCGGTGAGTCCTTCACTGGTGACCGCTAATCAGGACGCGACACAGACAGAGCCGCAGCATGACAATGAAGTCGGGTGAGGTTCACCCGAGTTCATTCTGATTGTGCGGCTCTGTCTGTGTCTGCTGTCAGCGGCCATTCAGCTCTGCTACATGGCTGTCTGTGTCTGCTGTCAGCGGCCATGTAGCAGAGCTGAATGGCAGATGACATAGTAAAAACGCATCCCTACACATTACACACGCTTAGCAAGTCAATAAATAAAAAAAAAAGGGTGCCCAATGCATACGTCACAGAACACATGATCTAAAGGATCGCACACAAAATTGATCAATTTAACACAGACTACTAACGCACGTGTGACAGCAAATGAAAGACCTACGTGCAATCTCATTCAATCGTATATGCGACCTGGGCGTGTCACATCGCATACGAGATCGCACACCTAATTGTAAGGTGTAAATCTGGCTTAAGGATGAAACAAAATCCACTCCACCAGCCGGAAAAAGCACTTGTTAGTACATAAGACAGAAACAGCTTTGTAAAACTGCTGAAACTACTTTTTTTTTCCTCTGCTCTCTACAACTTGTGACTAGCAGCAGCTTACTGAAAACACTCCCACACATCCCTGCGCTGACTTATGCCCCCCCTGTCTCCTTCAGGATGCGCGATGTTAGAACAGCTGGTGGCAAAAACAGATACAAGAAAAAAAACCATGGGCAGAACTTTCACTATAGAAATATATAAAATATATTTCTGTACCGTGTCAGCCAGCAGAAACAAAAGTACTACAGAAACATATATTATAGAAACCTTAAGATTGATGGAGTGGAATGGAGAGCATCATTAGAGCGGGTAGCTTGGGACTGGAAATCACTGCAACAAAAAGCAAGCAGTCCGGGGCTCCCCCTGTGTCATTAGGGAAGGTTGGGGCAGACTCCTGGGTGCAGCCGCACTGTGGTCAGTATCTTGGGAAATCTCCTGGGACTGATTCAGGTAGATCATTACTGAATCTACAGGGAACACCTTTATTATAAATTTATGTGTTGCAAGTTTTGGTTACGGTTTTGAGGGTACCTGACCAAACACTGAGATTTGGGGGTGTGACACTTTCTTTGATAGTGACCAAACTGACCACAACGCCAACAATTCTGTTGCTGGCTCTGCTGGTTTTGTTGATTGGGAGCTACGTATATGGGGTTTGGGCCCTGTCGGGGCATGGGCTGTGGTGGGGGCTGCACCGGCGCGGTTGTATACACAAGGGCCAAAAACTGTCTCCAGCTTTTACTTTGGTGAGATTATCTAGGTCCTTCTGAGCAGCTGAATATAACTGGTGGACCTGTAGCATCTTCCTATAAAATCTCATAGGGTTAATTTCGGGATCTGGCAGGCAGGGGATTAATGCCGCTGACTGGATGGGGTTGAAGGGGACATTTAAATGAGGGCTGTTCCTCGTCAGGTTCGGGGTAAAACTCACTATATGTCCTAAGGGAAAAAAAGGGGGATCCAAGGGGAGGGGATTGGTAATTGGGGAGTGTGACGGCAGACTGGCCGGTATGGGGAGAGACGGCATTGCAGGTATGGGAGGGAAAAGGGGTATGGGTGTGGAAAGGGTTAAGGGATGCTGTCTAGTGACTGCAGCATCTGTGAATATCTCCGGGACGGGGGAATAGAATGGGGATCAGGTTGTGGGGCAGCAACAAAACAAACTATCGGAGGACCCTCAGATCTGTTTTCAGACTCGGGTAACATATAGTAAAACACAACATCCCCTTGCTCATCTTCATCTTCAACCTCAATATATCTTTCTGATAGCAATGCCTGCGATATTCTGCCAAACAATTCTGCATCATTCAACAATCTCCTGTCTTTTAACCTGCCCTTTTTTGCTTCAAATGCTGTGGCCCATAGTTAAGGTTGTAACCGACCTCCTTTTGGTAATTCTAACATTTTAAAATCTCCAAGTACAGCTTTCTTCCATTCTCTCTCTGCAACGAGCTCTAACACATTCTGTGAACCTTCAGGCCTCTCAACTTTCTGTCTCCTCTGTCTGAACATTTTTGCTATGTTGGTGGTGTCTGGATTACACTAATATAACTATGCGGTGAACAGTAGAGTCCGGCCGGCACCTAAGGCTACACCTCAATACTAGCTGGCAACTCCTCAGCTATATAGTAATAAGGGTATCCCGTGATATGGAGGAGGGGTACAAAATGTATTCCCTCCGGACTTGATCAGCTGCACCAAAATTAATGTCCTAATCCCTATCTTCAGCCACGGGAACCCCCTAATAAGGGTATCTCGTGATATGGAGGAGGGGTACAAAAGGTATTCCCTCCGGACTTGGTCAACTGTATCAAAATTAATGTCCTAATCCCTATCTTCAGCCACGGGAACCCCCCCGCGTCTTTAATTACAGACCAGGTCAGTCTAACTAGCTATATCCAACCACCACCATCTTTCCTGCCCTAACAACCGTCCTCTGGATCCCGTGTGACACTCGATCCACACCTCAGGGCTGGGATCGTGCTCTGAGCTCCAGCAGGCACTACCCCTGAGTCACAATCAGGTAACCTTTAACACCGATAAGGACACACAGCCCGTCACTCCCTCCTCTCCAAGAACAACCACAACGGCAGTGAATACAAAATATGTAACACTTACCGAGGGTTGTAGGTGATCAGCCTGGTTGGAGCGGAGGGAGGTCTCAGTCCGTGACATCCAAACGATCGGTATTTGCAGGTCGGTAATGCGTCCTTGAAGGAGCTCCACGTTGAGTCAAGGAAGGAATTTTGGGTCAAGACTGCTAATGGAGTCTTTGTTTGGGATAACCAGAGACGGTGCCACATTAACTGTATATTAATGCCGATATATATCAATGTATATAAGACAAAGAACACACAGACAACATGCTCTCTCCTTGAGTCAGCAATACCCACTGAGCTCATTATTATATTGAAAGAAACTTAATTATTATAGAAGGCACCTTCGGCCTTGAAAACAATAAATAAAATATATTGATACACAGAGTTTATGGGAGTGTCACTCCCCTATTTCTCCCAGCAGATGCTCATTAAAACATTCTTTCTATGTGAACATTACTGATAACACTTCTTACAGCTTCACATTCTGGCTTCATCTTTGGTTAACTCCTTCATGATTATACAACTTTAAATTATACTATAGGTCTGTGCAATGGCTACATAGACAGACAGATAATTTTGCATCTACATCTACATTTTGATTTAGTTATATACACAGATATTCTTATTACGTTTAAACAAACATACTACAGCTCAGGTGACCTCCACAGTAGTAGGCAACTGAATAGATTTTTCTATTATTTTAATTTTATGCATGGTTCTTATTGTTTGTTTTGGGAAAGTTAAACAACCATTTATCAACCCAACTGCCTGGAGTCCTTTTCCTGTTGCATGGTTTTGCTGCATACTGGGGAGTAGAGTTGAGCGTGGTTCGCGGTTCTCCAGTTTGCGGCTCGAGTGATTTTGGGGGCTGTTCGAACTAAAGCTCGATAGTTCTAGATACGTTCGAGAACGGTTCTAGCAGCAAAAAAAAACAGCTAATTCCTAGCTGGCTTTCCGCTGTAATAGTGTAAGTCACTCTGTGACTCATACTATTATGACATTTCAGTGTATAGTGTGCGGGAACAGCGCATTCAGATCACTGCTGTATGTATAATTTTTTTTTTTTCCTTGTCTTCCTTCCCTAAACGCGCGTGTAGTGGGGCGGGCCAGCATGTCAGCCAATCCCAGACACACACACAGCTAAGTGGACTTTTAGCCAGAGAAGCAACGGCATGTGTGATAGGATGTCCATGTCACATGTCCCTGCATTATAAAACCGGACATTTTCCTCCAGCACGCCATTATCTGCCTTCTGCGTCCTTGGTGTCAGACATCACTGGCGCAGCTCCTATCGCCGATACTGCTGTGTACGCTCCATACACAGCGCTGTACAGCATAGGGATAGCACTTTCTATCAGTCCTTTTAAGGGCTCATACCGGCAGGGTCAGAGCCATAGGTGACAGGTCCGTGAAAACAGAGTTTAACAGCTACACAAGATGACAGCGTCTGTGTAGCTAAGGTGAGGGATTTCCTCGCTGCATTTCCCCATTAGGAGGGATAGAAAGGCAGGCTTCCTTTCCTCTACCCAGACCCACAACCCTGTCACTGTACCCTCCTGCCCTTTGCACACTAAAACTCATTGTTACTAAGCCATTATACTAGCAAACACTGAGTGAACTTAGTGGCATCCTAAAGGTGGCTGTTGGACTTCTGTATTGTCCCACTAGTGCAAAGATATTTGCAGCACGTCTGCCTGCATTGCACACTAAAACTCATTGTTACTAAGCCATTATACTAGCAAACACTGAGTGAACTTAGTGGCATCCTAAACGTGGCTATTGGACTTCTGTATAGTCCCACTAGTGCAAAGATATTTGCAGCACGTCTGCCTGCATTGCACACTAAAACTCATTGTTACTAAGCCATTACACTAGCAAACACTGAGTGAACTTAGTGGCATCCTAAACGTGGCTATTGGACTTCTGTATAGTCCCACTAATGCAAAGATATTTGCAGCACGTCTGCCTGCATTGCACACTAAAACTCATTGTTACTAAGCCATTATACTAGCAAACACTGAGTGAACTTAGTGGCATCCTAAACGTGGCTATTGGACTTTTGTATAGTCCCAGTAGTGCAAAGATATTTGTAGCACGTCTGCCTGCATTGCACACTCAAACTCATTGTTATAACAGCAAAAGAAAGTGGTTCGAACCCAAAATTCAGTAAAAAATATTCTTTATTTATTTTCATTAATATTATTATAAAAATTCAATGAGGAGTCCAAATCTGAGAACTGTACCGCATACAATAGTATAACAAGGCACTGCATACATAGTAATAGGCCAATGTGACTGGATGTACTGTATATATTAAAGATGTAGCAAGCAACATTTTTTCATTTTTGACTATCAGCTTTTTGGGAGCCATTTTTTGTGTTGCTTTTAAGTAGAAAACATTTAGCAATTAACTTATATTATTTTTTTGCATTCTACGTTACTCTTGTTTTTTTTTTTTATTCTGTTTTCTCAATATTCTAAAGTAGTTGTAGAGTTCCTATTGGTGATTTCTGTGATAATAATGAGGGGCAGTTGTTGTGGATCGTCTATTCTGTTTTGCAATTTGCGGAACAAACATGCCTATTAACATGAATGGGTCAATGAAAAGAACTGATACTTTTCACTGTTTAATGCTAAACAAAGGTGGATAGGAGACATCCTTCATTTTTTTCCATGCAAAAATAATAATTACCCACAGATGGTACATAACTGACATTGACAATCTGCTTTTTTCACGTACAAGAAAAAACATCCTAAAGAGTAAGTAAGGCCAAACGCTGTACCTACTGGTCCACTCCACAGTATACGGAAAGTTGTTTTCAATATTCAGTTGTCTGATAAATACAATCAATTTCATATGGCACCAGAGGCAGACATATCATTGGTGCAACCTGTGCAGCTGCACAGGGGCTGAAAAGGTAAGGGGGCCCATTTCTACTTCCAAAATAGGTGGAATTGTACATTTTGATGTTATTGGACTGAAAAAGGCCTAGTGTTCTTGCACAGGGGCCCTTTTCTGTCAGCGTCTGCCAGTTTATGGCACTATATGATAGTGCCCATAACGGCAAGAAGCAAGATGTCTAATATGAATGCAAGGTTTGTAATGCAGCAATTTCAGGTAAGCCTAATGGAAGAGATAGCCGAAATGCAAAAACAGGATAGTTAGAAGAAAAAGTTTCATAGTGTACTTAAAGTGCATCATATCAGATGATAGGTTAGGTAAATGGTGAATGTAGTGGTTGGCCAGTTTAAGGCCCCTTTCACACGTACGTGAAAATCACGCACGTGTTTCACGGACTTGTCAAAGGTGCGTTTTCCCCTCCGTGTGCCGTGTTTATGGCACTACGTGTGTTCTCCGTGATAACACATGGAGAACGAGAACTTTCAACTCACCTGTCCCTGGCGTCGCTGTCCGTGGTGCTGAACTTCTCCAGCCCTGCCGACTTCCCTCTGCTGCCGCTTCTGCCGCAGCTAAGTGAATATTAAATGAGCGGCGGTCGGCAGCAAGTGACAGCAGTGGCAGAGACAGGAGGGCTGGAGAAGGTGAGTAAAGTTTTGTTATTTTTTTCTCTAACACATGAGTTTTCTCCGGCGCGTGTCACACAGGACCGCATCCACACTACATCCGTGTGGTACGTGTGTGGGCCGCGTGACACCCTTGCTTCTGGAGAAAAACGGACATGCATACGTGTGGAGTAGACGTGAGCCCGAGAGGCATGGGCCAATGGCTGCACACATGTGTGCACGTAAACCCATTGATTTTAATGGGTTTATGTGTGCCCGTGTCTCCGGTACATGCAGGCACTGACCTAGCACGTAACGGAGACACGTGCATGTGAAGGGGGCCTAAGGCTGGGTTCCCATCACATTTGCTCCTGTATTCAATGGCTCCATTAGGGCTCCCATCAGAATCCCTGCAAAATGGGATTCGGATGTACACTGCGTGCAGAATTATTAGGCAAATGAGTATTTTGATCATGTGATACTTTTTATACATGTTGTCCTACTCCAAGCTCTATAGGCTTGAGAGCCAACTACCAATTAAGTAAATCAGGTGATGTGCATCTCTGTAATGAGGAGGGGTGTGGTGTAATGACATCAACACCCTATATAAGGTGTGCTTAATTATTAGGCAACTTCCTTTCCTTTGGCAAAATGTGTCAGAAGAGAGATTTGATGGGCTCTGAAAAGTCCAAAAATTGTGAGATGTCTTGCAGAGGGATGCAGCAGTCTTGAAATTGCCAATCTTTTGAAGCGTGGTCACCAAACAATCAAGCGTTTCATGGAAAATAGCCAACAGGGTCACAAGAAGCGTGTTGGGCAAAAAAGGCGCAAAATAACTACCCATGAATTGAGGAAAATCAAGCATGAAGCTGCCAAGATGCCATTTGCTACCAGTTTGGCCATATTTCAGAGCTGCAACATTACTGGAGTATCAAAAAGCACAAAGTATGCCATACTCAGGGACATGGCCAAGGTAAGGAAGGCTGAAAAACGACCACCTTTGAACAAGAAACATAAGATAAAATGTCAAGACTGGGCCAAGAAATATCTTAAGACTGATTTTTCAAAGGTTTTATGGACTGATGAAATGAGAGGGACTCTTGATGGGCCAGATGGATGGGCCAGGGACTGGATCAGTAAAGGGCAGAGAGCTCCACTCCGACTCAGATGTCAGCAAGGTGAAGGTGGGGTACTGGTATGGGCTGGTATCATCAAACATGAACTTGTGGGACCTTTTCGGGTTGAGGATGGAGTGAAGTTCAACTCCCAGACCTATTGCCAGTTTCTGGAAGACAACTTCTTCAAGCAGTGGTACAGAAAGAAGTCGGTATTGTTCAAGAAAAACATGATTTGCACGCAGGACAATGCTCCATCACATGCATCCAACTACTCGACAGCGTGGCTGGCCAGTAAAGGTCTAAAAGATGAAAAAATAATGACATGGCTCCCTTGTTCACCTGATCTGAACCACATAGAGAACCTGTGGTCCCTCATAAAATGTGAGATCTTTGCTGCACACAATGTTGATCGTAAACAGATCAAGCAACTGACAGAATCTATGGATGGTAGGCTGTTGAGTGTCATCATAAAGAAAGGTATATTGGTCACTAATTTTTTGGGGTTTTGTTTTTGCATGTCAGAAATCTTTATTTCTAAATTGTGTGCAGTTATATTGGTTTACCTGGTGAAAATAAACAAGTGAAATGGGAATATATTTGGTTTTTATTAAGTTGCCTAATAATTTTGTACAGTAATAGTTACCTGCAAAACAGATATTCCCCTATGATAGCTAAATCTAAAAAAAAACACTCCAACTTCCAAAAATATTAACCATTGATATTTATAAGTATTTTGGGTTGATTGAGAACATGGTTGTTGATCAATAATAAAAAAAACCCCTCTAAAATACAACTTGCCTAATAATTCTGCACATGGTGTATTCGTTGATGGGGGCTATAGACTATAATATTGCGGACAGATTCACAGCCTGCTTTGTTGTGCATCAGTTTTGGTTGTATATGACTAGTTGAGGTGGGGAGCATGACATAGTCGACTCTCAACAAGGCAATCATCATGAGTAAAACTGAGCAACGTCAACAGCACTATAGTCAATGGCACTGTTAGTGCATACACACAAGTCCATTGTCAGGGGTTCAGATATATGGAGCTATGGAGCCACGTAGAACAAATGCTATGTGAATATAGCCTAAGAAGTAACCTCTGCATCACATTATATGTCTGCAGAATGACAAATTACGACAATGTGTCACGTTTCATTACCCATGTGACCACATATATGCTTATTGCAAATTTGTAGTCACATTTAGACTAGACATTTGTCCTCTAAAGCCTAGTCCATATGTGACTGCAAATATGCAATTGCGTGACTGCTCATTCACAAAGAAAATACATGGAAATGGTGACAATACTGTATGTGCTCCTTAGATTGAACAATTATATAGTAATTAATCATTACTATAATATCTAAAAATCATTTTGCCAAAGAAGAATTTTAGTCTTTGCTTCAACATTCAAATTTTTTATGCAGTTTTTGAAAGAAAAAAATATCAAGATAGTGAAAATTAAAGACATTTATAAAGAAAATGACAAAAAAAAGAGACAGTTTGAACTCTGTAATGCTAAAGCAAGAAAAACATGAATATAAGAATATAGACATGCATTACTGCTAAAGGAAATCTAAGAAAAAAATAGATATTTAGCTTACAAAAATGGCCATTTTGATATCTACCCAGTAGCCACATCACGGCATATCTCGTTACTGGGTACCTATTCTGAACTGAAGCCTCTCTTTGGGTTGAAAAACCTCTTTTGTATAGGCAAGTAGGAACCTGCTATACAGAATAAAATCACCTTTGGCTAGTGGGATAGGGGTGCACGGTCAGAAGGCATGACCCCATAATCTAGACAATAGACTGGCGGCACTCCCAAAAATCTATAAGAAATGTCTAAGGGGCTTGTTCTTCAATACTATCTGATTCTTAGCCAAAGGATATTTATTCTAGCCAATATTAAAATGGCTTAGATGTATCACAGTGGTTCACGCTGTTGCTTTGGATACATTTGATACATATTTAGACTGGCTAATTTAAATTTATACCATCTATTTATTACTTTATGCCAGAAATCTGTTTCAAAGGTTTGGCACGGTTTTTGGAGTTTCAAGTTAGGTCAAACCCTTTTTTGCTAAACCCCGCTTTTCTATATATTGTGCTCCCTTTTCGTACAAAGTGCAGAATTGTCTAAAGCACATGAACCTGATGACGGCTCAATAAAAAACATAGCGTTTTCTTAATATATCCGGGAATCCAAAACCCATATATTTTGTATTGAGCATTGACACAAGTGAGTTCACTAAATTAAGTATTAAGGCCTTTTTTGTTTCAAATAATGCCACATTTCCGCACATAAGTGTTATATGATTTTTCATTAGGCATGTTCTTGTTTTTGAGTCAACTTTTTACTTTTTACAAGAAGTGCATAAAAAAATTAAATGTGAAAGGCTTTGTAACTTTTCAGTACTTATCTACTTGGCTTAAGATATTTGCATCTTCATTAAGTGCAGATTCCATATTTTCCATCTGGTTAGCTTTCTTATAGTCATTTACAAGTAAAAATGTTAATTATATTATCTCACCTATTAAGACTTTATTGTGATTATTATTATTAATATTAAATTCTGCTAGCATAGAGATAGAAATAAGTATAATGCACTCAGTGTAATGATATGTGGAGTATTTAGGAAACACTGTTCTTGTTCCAGACAACAAATGTAGATTTCATAGATTTCATGGCAAATATGTGAAATGCCTATACTTAGTTGTTCTAAATTATTCATGGGGAACAAAAGAGAACTCTGAATCTCAGGAATTGTGTCTCTGATTGTACTTGGTATCTAATAAAATAATTGGATTGCACTAGTTAACAGGAACACAGCATGATTGGAGATGAGATATAGCAGCATTAAGGTCCAGTCACACTAAACAACTTACCAGCGATCCCAACAACGATAGGGATCGCTGGTAAGTTGCTAGGAGGTTGCTGGTGAGATGTCACACTGCGACGCTCCAGCGATCCCACCAGCAACCTGACCTGGCAGGGATCGCTGGAGCGTGGCTACACAAGTTGCTGGTGAGCTCACCAGCAACCAGTGACCAGCCCCCAGCACCGCGTGGAAGATGCTGCGCTTGGTAACTAAGGTAAATATCGGGTAACCAACCCGATATTTACCTTGGTTACCAGCTCACGCAGCTACACGTGCAGAGAGCAGGGAGCAGCGCACACTGAGCGCTGGCTCCCTGCTCTCCTAGTACAGCACACATCGGGTTAATTAACCCGATGTGTCCTGCAGCTACATGTGCACAGAGCAGGAGCCGGCACTGACAGTGAGAGCGGCGGAGGCTGGTAACAAAGGTAAATATCGGGTAACCAAGGACAGGGCTTCTTGGTTACCCGATGTTTACATTGGTTACCAGCCTCCGCAGAAGCCGGCTCCTGCTGCCTGCATATTTAGTTGTTGCTGTCTCGCTGTCACACACAGCGATCTGTGCTTCACAGCGGGACAGCAACAACTAAAAAATGGCCCAGGACATTCAGCAACAACCAACGACCTCACAGCAGGGGCCAGGTTGTTGCTGGATGTCACACACAGCAACATCGCTAGCAACGTCACAAAAGTTGTTCGTTAGCAGCGATGTTGCTAGCCATTTTGCTTAGTGTGACGGGGCCTTTATAGTCTATCAATGTCTAGCACCAAAGATAAACAGTAGGATCACGTTATCCATCTCAGAATTGAGGAGAGGTCATGTTGCCATGCTTATATACAGGGATCTTATACTGTAAATAGAGAAAAAAGAGATCCAAAAATAAAGGAACTTTCCACAATCACCTTTATTCCATGTTGTAGTGTGTAACAACAGATTAGGAGCCACTGATGAAGACAAAATGTTTGATTTCTTTAAGCCTCATTCATAGCTGAGTTCAAACTCTTAGACCCCCTTTAAAAATGAGCAAATTTAATTTGATGATAATTGATTTTTGAAAATTTTTGTGAACTTTGTAGGTCCAAAAAATTTAAATGTTTTGCGAATTCCCCCAAAAGTGATCTTCAAATGCAGTGATCTTCATTTGAGTACTCTTAATACTTGATCCAGTAATGAGCATGCCCAAGCACCCCAATGATTGATCCACTAATGAGCATGCCTGAGCACCCCGATGCTTAATCCCATAATGAGCATGCCCAAGCACCGCGATGCTTGATCCAGTAATGAGTGCGCACAAGCACCCTGATGCTTAATCCAGTAATAAACGTGCCCAAGCACCCCAATGTTTGATCCAGTAATTAGCGTGCCCAAGTACCCTGATGCTTGATCCAGCAATGAGCGTGCCCAAGCACCCCGAAGCTTGATCCATCAATGAGCTTGCCCAAGCACCCCGATGCTTGATCCAGTAATGAGCATGCTCGAGCACCTTAATTGTTCATCCAGTAATGAGTGTGCCCAAGCACCCCGATGCTTGATCCAGTAATGAGCGTGCCCAAGCACCCCGATGCTTGATCCAGTTATGAGTGTGACCAAGCACCCTGATGCTTTATCCAGTAATAAGCGTGCCCAAGCACCCCGATGCTTGAACTAGAAATGAGTGTGCCCAAGAACCCGGATGCTTGATCGAGTAATGAGCGTGCCCAAGCACCCGGTGCTTGATACAGTAATAAGAGTGCCCAAGCACCCTGATGCTTGATCCACTAATGAGTGCGCCCAAGCACCCCAATGCTTGATCCAATAATGAGTGCACCCAAGCACCCCAATGCTTGATCCAATAATGAGTGCGCCAAAGCACCCCGATACTTGATCCAGTAATGAGCATGCCCAAGCACCCTGATACTTTATCCAGTAATGAGTGTGCCCAAGTACTCCGATGCTTGATCCAGTAATGCGCATGCCCAAGCACCCCGAGCTTGATCGAGCATTAAGCAGTGAAAAGTACACTCACCAGTCGCTAACATCCACATATAGAAATAGGTGTTTACATTACATCAACACACACGTTCATACAACAGATTAAGAAGAGGTGCCAAACAGTTTTACTCCTTTACATTTTTATGAATTTCAAATATGAATAAAATAAAATTGTATTAATATTTATTCTTGAGTATTTGTTCATTTTGTAGGTTATGTTATTTGTCACGTGAATGCTTCTGATGTCTGATCTGGACTGACCAAAGTTGTACTTTGGATAGAATAAAAGGAGAAGAACACTTGAGTTTTGGGATTCTAGTAGGAGGGTAAGGGGTACTTCACACACAGCGAGATCGCTACTGAGATCGCTGCTGAGTCACGGTTTTTGTGACGCAGCAGTGACCTCATTAGCGATCTCGCTGTGTGTGACACTGAGCAGCGATCTGGCCCCTGCTGTGAGATCACTGCTCGTTACACACAGCCCTGGTTCGTTTTTTTATTGTTGCTCTCCCGCTGATAAGCACACATCGCTGTGTGTGACAGCGAGAGAGCAACAATCCTGAATGTGCAGGGAGCAGGAGCCGGCATCTGACAGCCTGCGGTAAGCTGTAACCAAGGTAAACATTGGGTAACCAAGGTGGTTACCCGATATTTACCTTCGTTACCAGCCTCCGCCGCTCTCACGCTGCCAGTGCCGGCTCCTGCTCCCTGCACACGCTAAGCTAAGCGGCGTGTGCTGGTAACTAAGGTAAACATCGGGTAACCATACCCGATGTTTACCTTAGTTACCAGTGTCCGCAGCTTCCAGACGCCGGCTCCGTGCAAGCGCAGCGTCGCTTGCACGTCGCTGCTGGCTGGGGGCTGGTCACTGGTCGCTGGTGAGATCTGCCTGTTTGACAGCTCACCAGCGACCATGTAGCGATGCAGCAGCGATCCTGACCAGGTCAGATCGCTGGTCGGATCACTGCTGCATCGCTAAAGTGTGAAGGTACCCTAAGAGAACAGGTGGTATCTCTGTGTTGTAGGGCTAAGAATGCTGTCCCTGGGTTGTATTTAACCCAACCACTTTCCATTTGATTTGTTTTTAGTTTTCACACAGGGAGAGCTTTCTCCCTTTTTTCTGTTTTATTTGCTTAGTAAAGCTAATCACACTGTCCCTGCTTAGTAGGGCTAAGGGGTGCTTCACACACAGCGAGATCGCTGCCGAGATCGCTGCTGAGTCACGCTTTTTGTGAGGCAGCAGTGACCTCATTAGCGATCTCGCTGTGTGTGACACTGAGCAGCGATCTGGCCCCTGCTGCGAGATCGCTGCTCGTTACACACAGCCCTAGTTCGTTTTCTTCAAAGGCGCTCTCCCGCTGTGACACACAGATCGCTGTGTGTGACAGCGAGAGAGCGACAAATGAAGCGAGCAGGGAGCAGGAGCCAGCGTCTGGCAGCTGCGGAGGCTGGTAACTAAGATAAACATCGGGTAACCAAGGTGGTTACCCGATATTTACCTTAGTTACCAGCCTCCGCAGCTCTCACACTGCCTGTGCTGCCGGCTCCGGCTCTCTGCACATGTAGCTGCTATACACATCGGGTTAATTAACCCGATGTGTACTGTAGCTAGGAGAGCAAGGAGCCAGCGCTCAGTGTGCGCGGCTCCCTGCTCCCTGCACACACAGCTAAGCGGTGTGCGCTGGTAACTAATGTAAACATCGGGTAACCATACCCGATGTTTACCTTAGTTACCAGTGTCCGCAGCTTCCAGACGCCGGCTCCGTGCAAGCGCAGCGTCGCTTGCACGTCGCTGCTGGCTGGGGGCTGGTCACTGGTCGCTGGTGAGATCTGCCTGTTTGACAGCTCACCAGCGACCATGTAGCGATGCAGCAGCAATCCTGACCAGGTCAGATCGCTGGTGGGATCGCTGCTGCGTCGCTAAATTATGAAGGTACCCTAAAGCAATCTTCCATTTTACTTGGAGTCTCCTTATCCCACATTTAAAAGGAATCTGTTAGCAAGTTTTTGCTATCTAATCTGAAGACATTGTGCTGTAAGGGGTACTTTGCACACTACGACATCGCAGCTGCGATGTCGGTGGGGTCAAATTGAAAGTGACGCACATCCGGCGTCGCTGTCGACATCGGAGTGTGTAAATCGTTTTTTATACAATTAACGAGCACAAAAGCGTCAAAATCGTATCATCGGTGTAGTGTTGGTCATTTCCATAATGTCGTGGCAGCGACAGGTACGATGTTGTTCCTCGTTCCTGTGGCAGCACACATCGCTGTGTGAGAAGCCGCAGGAGCGAGGAACATCTCCTTACCTGTGTCCCACGGCTCACGCCAGCTATGCGGAAGGACAAAGTTGGGCGGGATGTTTACGTCCCGCTCATCTCTGCCCCTCCGCTTCTATTGGCCGCCTGCCGTGTAACGTCGCTGTAACACCGCACGACCCGCCCCCTTAGGAAGGAGGTGGTTCGCCGGCCAGAGCGACGTCGCAGGGCAGGTAAGTGCATGTTAAGCTGCCGTAGCGATAATGTTCGCTACGGCAGCTATCACAAGATATTGCAGCTGCGACGGGGGCGGGCACTATCGCGCTCGGCATCGCTACCATCGGCTTGCGATGTCGTAGTGTACAAAGTACCCCTAAGAGTTGAACCATAAAATTCAGGGATACCTCTCTTGCTAAGGTATGTGCAGTTGTTTATTTGCATTGTTTGTTTAAGCAGCAGGACCTTATAATTTTTGTGACTTGCTGTCTTTGTTTTCTGACATGCTCCATCCTCTGATTGGCACCTCACTATTAGAGTTGAGCGCGGTTCACGGTTCGAGGTTCTCCAGTTCGCGGCTCGAGTGATTTTGGGGGCTGTTCTAGATCGAACTAGAACTCGAGCTTTTTGCTAAAGCTCGATAGTTCTAGATACGTTCGAGAACGGTTCTAGCAGCAAAAAGACAAGCTAATTACTAGCTGGCTTTCCGCTGTAATAGTGTAAGTCACTCTGTGACTCACACTATTATGAAATTTCAGTGTATAGTGTGCAGGAACAGCGCATTCAGATCACTGCTGTATGGATAATGGCGATCGCCATTTTTTTTTTTCCTTGTCTTCCTTCCCTAAGCGTGCGCGTGTAGTGGGGCGGGCCAGCATGTCAGCCAATCCCAGACACGCACACAGCTAAGTGGACTTTTAGCCAGAGAAGCAACGGCATGTGTGATAGGATGTCCATGTCACATGTTCCTGCATTATAAAAACGAGTATCTGCCCGCACGGACGCTATTATCTCTTCTGCGTCCTTGGTGTCAGTCACCGCTGGCGCAGCGCCTATCTCTGATACTGCTGTGTACACTCTATACACAGCGCTGTACAGAATAGGGATAGCACTTTCTATCAGTCCTTTTAAGGGCTAATACCGGCAGGGTCAGAGCCATAGGTGACAGGTCCGTGAAAACAGAGTTTAACAGCTACACAAGATGACAGCGTCTGTGTAGCTAAGGTCAGGGATTTCCTCGCTGCAATTCCCCATTAGGAGGGATAGAAAGGTAGGCTTCCTTTCCTCTACCCAGAGAAACACAACCCTGCCACTGTACCCTCCTGCCCTTTGCAAACTCAAACTCATTGTTACTAAGCCATTATACTAGCAAACACTGAGTGAACTTAGTGGCATCCTAAACGTGGCTGTTGGACTTCTGTATTGTCCCACTAGTGCAAAGATATTTGCAGCACATCTGCCTGCATTGCACACTCAAACTCAATGTTACTAAGCCATTATACTAGCAAACACTGAGTGAACTTAGTGGCATCCTAAAAGTGGCTGTTGGACTTCTATATTGTCCCACTAGTGCAAAGATATTTGCAGCACGTCTACCTGCATTGCACACTCAAACTCATTGTTACTAAGCCATTATACTAGCAAACACTGAGTGAACTTAGTGGCATCCTAAAAGTGGCTGTTGGACTTCTGTATTGTCCCACTAGTGCAAAGATATTTGCAGCACGTCTACTTGCATTGCACACTCAAACTCATTGTTACTAAGCCATTATACTAGCAAACACTGCTGCCAGTTTAAGGGCCGTAGTTGCATTGTCAGGGATAATTATTGTTGTTTATTCTGCTGTTAATAAAGCTAGACCACCGCTGAAATCTACACCACCTCTCAATTTTTACTACCACATTTTAAGTGCACAATCTTGTTGCAATCAAAATGAGTGGCAAAATGACAGATGCTGGTGGAAAGGGGAAGAGGCGTGTTGGAAAAGGAAAAAAAGGGTTTGTCCGTGGGGAAGGTGGCAAAGCTCCATTAACATCTGCTGAAGATAGACCATCTTCCAGCAAAAGTAAGATGTCTACTACTTACCGTGGACAATCCGATGTGCTCCCTTTTTTACGGACACGAACAACTTGAACAAAGGTAGGTGATGGCCAAAAAAGGAAAATGCTTGAATGGATCTCAAGTGGTCCAACAAGTGCCCTCTCCGCCACCTCAACTACCGCATCCAAAAAACACCAGTCCTCTGAGTTGTCATCCCAATCAAACTTGCTTTCTCTCAGCTCTGAAGTCTCCATCCGCCCTGCACAGTATGGTGGAACTGAGATGGCTGAGTCTGCAGAGCTGTTCAGTCACACTATAGCCTGGGAATCAGAGGTCTGCTCCCAAGCTACAGTGAGTACAGACCAGGAAATGGTCTGCAGTGATGCCCAGAACCTTTGTGACTCTGATTCAGGCCGTGAGGACCAAGTTTCTGAGCATAATGTTGACCCTTTTTCACCAACTGTAACACCTGTTGTTATAGACAATGAGGAACATACAGATGACGATGAGACGCAGATACCAGATTGGGATGACAACTTAAATATTCAGTCAGGACAAAAAGAGGCTCGGTCTGAGGGTGAGGGGAGTGCAAACACAACAATTGATGAGGACGTTCTAGATCCCACCTACTGTCAACCCACAGTCAGGCCCTCGAGGAGGTCAACAGAGACGGTGGAGGAGGATGCAACTGACGACTAAGTTACCTTGCGCCTTCCTGGACAGAGTAGGAGTACTGGTAGCACGTCTACAACTGCATCCTCAGCCACCACTGTGCCTCTGAGCACTAGTCGGGGTGGATCAGCAGGTCGCATGCCCTCTAAGCCTTGCCTAGCCTGGTCCTTTTTTGACATAGCAAAAGATCACCCAAATTATGTGATCTGTAAAATTTGTCATGATTCTGTTAGTAGAGGGCAAAACCTCAGCAGTTTGACAACTTCTTCCATGAATCGTCACATGAATAAATATCATATGTCCCGGTGGGAAGCTCACCGTGCTGCAATGCGGCCTAGCGGAGCGAACCATCCACCGCCTGCCCCTTCTAGTGCATCCGCGCGCTCTTCATCTTCTAGGACTGTGGGGACAGCTGTCATACCTGGTTTTCCACGCACAACTTCCACCACTGTAACCGCAACAGGCAGTTTGCTTGGTAGGTCGTCAGTTGGTTTGGAAGGGGAAACAAGTACGTGTGTACAGCTCTCTCAGACATCGATAGCACCAACGTTGGATGAAGGCGACATCATGTCTACGCCTGCACTTTCCTCACAAAGCTGCATTTTTCCAGGGACACCCCACTCAACACCGTCTACACACAGCAGCCAGATCTCTGTCCCTCAGATGTGGACAAATAAAAGGCCATTTCCTGCGACCCATGACAAAGCTAAGAGGTTGACCTTATCCCTCTGTAAGCTCTTGGCTACCGAAATGCTGCCTTTCTGCCTGGTGGACACACAGGATTTTAGAGACCTTATGTCTGTCGCTGTGCCCCAGTACCAGATGCCCAGTTGCCACTACTTCTCTAAGAAAGGTGTGCCTGCACTACACCAGCATGTCACACACAACATCACCGCTTCTTTGAGAAACTCTGTGTGTCAACGGGTGCATTTCACCACCGATACTTGGACCAGTAAGCATGGACAGGGACGTTACATGTCGCTGACTGGGCACTGGGTAACTATGGTGATAGATGGTGAAGGGTCTGCTGCACAAGTCTTGCCGTCCCCACGACTTGTGTGTCAATCCTCTGTCTGTCCAAGTTCCGCCACTGCTTCTGCCTCCTCCACCTCATCTGGGTCCTCCACCTCCGCCCCAAGCCTGCCTGGTCAGGCCACCAGCGTTCGCACTGCGCAGAAGGAATCACGCATCCCTCATTTCTATGCTGGCAGCAGAGCGCAACGGCATCAGGCGGTCTTTAGCTTGACATGTCTTGGGAATAGGGGCACACAGCTGAGGAGTTGTGGTCAGCTCTGCGGTCCGAGTTTAATAAATGGTTGTCTCCACTCAACCTGCAGCCTGGTAAGGCCGTGTGCGACAATGCTGCAAACCTGGGTGCGGCCCTTCGCCTGGGCAAGGTGACACACGTGCCTTATATGGCTCACGTGTTGAACCTTGTTGTCCAGCAATTTTTAACACACTATCCCGGCCTAGATGTCCTTCTGACCAGGGCACGAAAACTGTCTGCTCACTTCCGCCGTTCAACCGCCGCAGCTGAGCGACTTGCATCGCTCCAGCAGTCTTTCGGCCTGCCGGTTCATCGCCTGAAATGCGATGTGGCGACACGCTGTAATTCTACTCTCCACATGTTACAGCGACTGTGGCAGCACCGCCGAGCCCTGGTGCAATACGTCATGACGTATAGCCTGGGCCGAGATGCAGAGGTGGGGAAGATCACCCTGATGGAGTGGTCTCAGATCAAGGACCTATGCACCCTTCTGCACAGTTTCGACATGGCGACGAATATGTTTAGCGCTGACAATGCCATTATCAGCATGACAATTCCAGTCATTTACATGCTGGAGCAAACTCTAAACACTATTCGGAGTCAGGGGGTGGGACAACAGGAAGGGGAGGAACTACAGGAGGATTCATATGCGCAAGACACAACAACATCCCCAAGGTGCAGACGTTCATCATCACCAACGGCATGGGACCATGGGGGACAGGGATCAACAAGGGCGCATGGTAGCAGGCGAAATGTTGAGGAAGGTGCAAGAGAACATGAAGAAATGGAGGACGAACTGTCCATGGACATGGAAGACTCAGCGGATGAGGGAGACCTTGGTCAAATTTCTGTTGAAAGAGGATGGGGGAAGATGTCAGAGGAAGAAAAAACGGTTAGCACCTCTATGCCACAAGCACAGCGTGGACTTGGTCCGCATGGCTGCACAAGACACATGAGTGCCTTCTTGCTGCACTACCTCCAACATGACCCTCGTATTGTCAAAATTAGAAGTGATGATGACTACTGGCTTGCCACACTATTAGATCCCCGGTACAAGTCAGTAGTAAATAGCGAATGGGGTCAAACAGCCAGAGAGAAAAAAAAACTCCTAAAACATAACATTTATTTGATATGCATTAAAAAGTGGACTGCCACCATAAAAGAATAAGAAGTGTTGTCATGGGCTGTATAATAGAAAATTGCAGCCTCAGACAGAAACACTAAGGCACAGAATGCAGGGAGTATGAAAAAAACAAGTCACACACATACCTGCATTACTAATCACAGCAAGAAAGGTTGCCACGTCGGAATAGTATATACCATATACCGACCGCAACCATGCAAACGAAGAGAAAAAAACGGTCTTACCGTATTTTCAAGGGCATAAGATGATAGAGCACAAACACAGGTGACCCCACATAGGTCCTACAAAGATACCTTTTGTTGGCTCAAACAATAGAGTGTACCTCCCGACGCGTTTCAAGTAGTGATCATCAGGGGAGTCTTCATAGGGTACTATACATCATACCAGTAGTAATATCAAGACTGATAGACAACGAAATTGCCCCATGGACGGACTGTAAAGCAATAAACACAAATTACAGCCCATCCATATAAACAAGAGGAGAAAACAGCATCCAGAAAACCAAGCTGCTTACCCGATAAACGTCCAG
Source organism: Anomaloglossus baeobatrachus (assembly GCF_048569485.1). Lineage (NCBI taxonomy): Eukaryota > Metazoa > Chordata > Amphibia > Anura > Aromobatidae > Anomaloglossus > Anomaloglossus baeobatrachus. The sequence continues at coordinate 80,755,795 of NC_134362.1, forward strand.
CATGGAAGAACGCCAAGCTGCATGTGCCGCGCCGGTTAATTGAAAACTGCGCTTCTTTAAAGGGACCGCGCATGCGCGGTGAGTCCACCACGGCGTCATGACGTAACTCCCAGCATGCACCATGCCGGAAACCGCGACGTCACAAAAATAACACTTCGGCCGCATCAACAAGTCTGCGCCGCCGACGTCATCAACTAGAGCCTGGAACGCAAGCCGATATACAAAGCACAACCGGAAGTACCCGGTAATGAAACAGCTTTAACCGGGCTATGTCCGCATCAAATCGCAGCATCAAGGTATAAAACCTCTGATGTCAGTATAGGTAAAAAAGGGGCCTACACAATAGCGGGATCATCCTAAATGATGAGATACTAATAAACACAGTCCAGCCAGGTATCTTATCAGACCGGACTCCAACCCACAAGGTAGAAAAAACACCCACACAAGGCTGTATAGCATGAGCAAGAGGACAAACAGCACCGGAGGGACACTAGGAGAACAAAAGGCCTCAGACTGGCAAAGGAGTCCCATAGTGAAGGTGAAATAGGAGCCACAGTGCCTCCCATAGAGACAACAGCCATACAGAGAAAGAAAACAAGAGAAAAACTAAGTGCACACTAAAAAACCCCTAATATGACATGCTGTCCCTACCTAGCCTGTGGAGGTCGGCACCCTAAACAGCCCACGCCAGTGGTGCCCCCACTCACCGTAGTCTATCCCTCCTACGATGCACCCTACACTAAGGTGCATCTAAAAAAGGGAGGAAAGACAGCTGTTCATTGAGTCCATTCGGCACTGCAGTCTTCAGGGTATAAATCCAAAAACACTCCTTCCGCAGCAATAGTTTGTCCCAATTACCTCCTCTGACTGGGGGTCTGATATGGTCGATGCCCATCACCTTAATGGCATCCTCCCTACCGTCATGATAGCTATTAACATGTCTGGCTATGGGTGTGTCACTCTTTCTCCTAATGTCATTTTTGTATTCGCCCACCCTCCTGCGTAACTCACGGATAGTTTTGCCAATATATTGCTTCCCGCAACAGCAAAGGATCCTATAGATTACACCCTTGGTTCTGCAGGTAATAAGGGACCTGATTTCAAAGGTCTTGTCATTCCCTACACTGCTAAAAACCTTTCCTTCCTCGATAAGCTTACAATTAACACAATTCTGACATTTAAAGCATCCCCTGACGCTACTGTCAGGCCAAGCAGATTGATTATCACAAAAATGACTGTGCACCAGCCTGTCTTTGAGTGATCTTGCTTTACGAAAAGTGACAGATGGATAGTCAGAAAGTTGCTTATCAAGCACGGGGTCCATTTTCAAAATAGGCCAAAACTTAGTCAGAGTTCGCCTCAGCTCGGTTGCACCATTTGAAAAGGTCGTAATGAACCTCGGGGTGCCTGTTCTGTCCTCCCGCTCATGCCTAGGGTTCAACACAGTAGCCCGATCAATCCTCGCCACAGAGTCAAAGGCGTTCTTGACCACCTTCTTAGGATAACCTCTTTCGTTAAGTCTTTCCATGAGGTCAAGGGACTGTACCCTAAAGCCAGATTCATCCGAACAATTGCGTCACATTCTAACAAACTGGCTCTTAGGAATACCCTTTTTCTGAGATTTGGGATGAGCACTTTCCCACCTCAAGAGAGAATTTGAGGCAGTTTGCTTCCTGAAAGTGCTTGTCATGAGGCGACCATCATCAGCCTTCTCTACCAAGATGTCCAAGAAGGCCAATCTCTCACTACTAACCTCATAGGTAAAATGAAGGCCAATCTCATTGTGGTTGAGGACATCGACGAATGCCAGGAAACCAGTCTCGGGTCCCTTCCAGATGACAAAAATATCATCGATGTACCTCAACCACAGCACAATATCCTCAGTGTCCAGGGTACCTCCAAAAGCGACGGTTTCCTCCCACCAGCCCAGGAGCAGGTTGGCATACGATGGGGCACAACAACTCCCCATCGCAGTGCCCCTGCGCTGGTGGAAGTACTTACCATCGAAAACAAAGACATTTTTTGTGAGACAAAAACGTAATGCCCTGAGTACAAACTCGCTGTGCCCAGACAAATGGTTACCCCTTGAGTTCAGATAATATTTGGTAGCCTCCAGGCCCGCAGTATGTGGGATTGACGAATAGAGGGCCTCAACATCCACACTGCATAAAAGCATACCCTCCTCCAAAAAAATATCATCAATTTTTTCAAGAAATCTGTCGTGTCCCCTAAATACGAATTCAAAGAGATGACAAACGGACGTAAGATTTTATCTACATAGATACTCAATTTCTCGGTAAGGCTACCCACTCCTGACACAATTGGGCGACCCTTCAAAGGGGACAGCCCCTTGTGTATTTTGGGCAAAATGTAAAATGTCGCCATTACCGGAAAGGAGGGAAAAAGATAGTCATATTCGTTTTTATCAATAATACTATCACTAAAGGCTTCTAACAAGAGACTCTTCAGTTCGTCCTTAAAGGCTGGAATAGGGTTAGACAGAAGGCGGGTATAACAAGCCTCATCCTTCAAAATATCCAAACATAGATTCTTATACATCAGGGAGTCCAGTATCACCACATTGCCCCCTTTGTCAGAGGGCTTGATGGTGATACTGGAGTCCTGTTCAAGAACCCGAAGACTATCCATTTCGGCCTTAGTAAGATTAAATTTGGCGCCCCAGGATTTGTAACCTCTTTGAATGTCTTCGGTTACCAGGTTGACGAAAACGTCAACAACATCCACTAAAGAGGTATTTGGCGGCATCCTACTACTTTTATTCTTAAGGCTCGTGAATGGGCCTTCACCATAATCATTGGGATTTCTATCATCCAGATGATAAAGGAGACGTACATCCTGTAATAGATCTTCAGAAATACCCAATTCATTGGCAGATTTTTCTGCTTCCCTTCCATGAAAAATCCTCCATTTGAGGAGTCTAGCAAAGAGATGTAAATCTTTTATAGCTCCGAATTCCTCAAAATTAGTAGGCGGTACAAACGAAAGTCCCTTGTTCAAGACCTGTAACTCAGTCGCATTCAAAATCTTAGAGGACAAATTAACTATCTGAGGGGCCCTCATGCTTGTGGATGTTGATTCTTGCTTCTCAGATAATACTGGCTGTCTAAAAAACCGCCCCTTCCAGTGGTTTGTGCTGACCCTCTCCCGGATCTACCTCTACCGCCGGATTTCTTAAAACGCTGCTGTGGACGAAAGTTGTTACCACCCTCACCGTCAGATAGTTCCGCATCCGTGGATGAGATATCCGTGTCATTGGTTCTCACCCCACGGTTATTAGTGAAGACATAGACTCTATTATCTTTGAAATCCTGTAAATCTCTGATAAAGAATCTATGTTTCCTTTCTTTAAGCTTGTACTGGAACTTTTCAATAACCCCTTGAAGGGCTAGTTCCTTAGTCTGAAACTCTGCCTCCCCAGAAAATTTTTTGGTAATCACAATATTCTCTTTCAGTGATTCCTCCAGAAGAACCAAATTTTTCTTCTCCTCCTCCAGCAATAGTCTCATAAGTTTAAGAGAGCTCTCGGTAACCTCTTTCTCCCATTTAGCAAGAAAGTCTGCGTTTTTGAACCTATATCCCGGCTGTAGGGTAATCCTCAGATGACGTGGCACTATATTTTCTTTTAAATAATTTTCTAAAGTCTGGACCTCCCACCACGATATGATCCTTTCTTTATAGACTTTAGTGAGGTCCTTGAAGGCCCCATTCAAAGTGGGTGTATACCTTTTAAGGGTCAAATTCCTGTCTGAAAAGACCTCTCTGGCCTCGTTAGCCCACTGTCTAGTATCAAGGTCAGAGGAAAGGAATCCTGCCATTTATCGGCACTAACAGTCGTAGTAGCAATAACCTTATTAAAGTCCCCCCGGTACAAGTCCAAATTTTGTGACATAATTCCAGCCATAGAAAGGGACGCACGTATGCAGGAGTATCAGCAGAAGCTGTTACTCGATCTTAGCTCGGCTTTTCCACCAAACAACCGTGCAGGTGCAGGGAGTGAATCTCCCAGTTGTAACTTGACAAACATGGGACGGTCTCGTCATCTTCAACAGTCTACCCGTACCAGTAGGACTGTATATGGTGCTGGTAACAGCAATTTTATGGAATCTTTTCATAATTTTTTTAGACCGTCCTTTGCAAGGCCACCAGAGACAACAAGTCTGACACATAGTCAACGGCTGGAGAGGATGATACAGGAGTATCTCCAAATGAACATCGATGCCATGACTTTGCAAATGGAGTCCTGCTCATTTTGGGCCTCAAATCTTGAAAAATGGCCAGAGCTCTCAACTTACGCCTTGGAGGTTTTTTCGTGTCCAGCTGCCAGCGTTGTCTCTGAACGTGTCTTCAGTGCTGCTGGGTGTGTGCTGACAGATAAGCGCACGCGTCTGTCCAGTGACAATGTGGACAGACAAACGTTCATCAAAATGAACAAGTCATGGATCCACAAGGAATTTACTACCCCTGTGTCATCCTGGGGAGAGTAAATGCTTGTGGATTTGGAATGTGCTTGATGCAAATCAAAACATCCTGTTTGCAACCAGGGCACAAGTGCTGCCACTGATGGGGTGTCTGTGTGGCCCAATTTTTGGAAAAAAGGGAGACTCTGCTTGGAGTAACCCTTGCTTGCTGTGTTTTTTAAAAGGAGCCAAGATGAACAAGTCATGGTTCAGCAAAGACTTTGCTACCTACCCCGGTGTCATCCTGGGGACGGTTAAGTATGGCGTATTTTTAAATGTGCTTGATGCAAATCTAGCTGTGAAGTGTACAACTGGGGCACAACTGCTGCCACTGAAGGGGTGGGTGTGTGTGGGGTATAATTTTTGGAAAAAAGGGAGACTCCGCTTGGAGTAACCCTTGCTTGCCGTGTTTTTTAAAAGGAGCCAAGATGAACAGAGCTGGGATCAGGAAAGACTTTGCTACCTACCCCGGTGTCATCCTGGGGACGGTTAATTATGGCGTATTTTTGAATGTGCTTGATGCAAATCTAGCTGTGAAGTGTACAACTAGGGCACAACTGCTGCCACTGAAGGGGTTGGTGTGTGTGGAGCCCAATTTTTGGAAAAAAGGGAGACTCCGCTTGGAGTAACCCTTGCTTGCCGTGTTTTTTAAAAGGAGCCAAGATGAACAGAGCTGGGATCAGGAAAGACTTTGCTACCTACCCCGGTGTCATCCTGGGGACGGTTAAGAATGGCATATTTTTGAATGTGCTTGATGCAAATCTAGCTGTGAAGTGTACAACTGGGGCACAACTGCTGCCACTGAAGGGGTGGGTGTGCGTGGGGCCCAATTTTTGGAAAAAAGGGAGACTCCGCTTGGAGTCACCTTGCGGTGTTTTACATGATTTTAGAAGGGCGCGCCATGCCTATTTCTGTGTCTCCTCCTCTTTTTCCTTGTCCAGCTCTTTTGTTTTCGCATGAGTATATGTCCTTGTCATTTTCCCATGTGTTTGTGTTGTGTTGTGAGTTTTTTGTCACCTTTTGGACACCTTTGAGGGTGTTTTCTAGGTGTTGTTATGTGTTTGTGAATGCCTGCCATTGTTTCCTATGCGGTTCGAGTTCAGTTCGTCGAACGTTCGACGAACTGAACTCGAACGAGACCTCCGTTCGACGAACCGAACCACGACCGGTTCGCTCATCTCTACTCACTATCAATGTACAGTGTCTATTTAGAGCCTGATGTGGGTGGGGGCAGCTTTTTCATCTCTATTGCATTGCTAAATCTAAAAATTCAAATTGTATCAGAATGGTTGCACCCAGTAATCTAAGTTATACTTTGTTGGATTCAGAGTCTCTTTGTCTATGTCATGCTGCTCTCAGATGAGGTAGCAAAAATCTGCTGACATATTTCCTTTAAGGGGTTGTTCACCCCTGTGGATTTTTTGTCAACCCCTGCAGCTTGCCAAATCCAAACAATGTTTAATGCAAACAATGTTAAAACTCTTCCTTGATTGCCATGGATTAGCATACTTGCAGTCACTTGCCAACTAGAATCTCAGCACTTGTCTTAACACATTCTATTGAGAATTGGCTGGGACTCTAGTCAGCATGTGACTACAAGTATGAAGATCAAGGGGGGTGCACGGAGTTCCATGTCTGACTGATTGGATTTTGCAGTCTTTAATTTCTACATTATCTGAGATGTTATATGTGAAATAACTTTGATCACAGCAATGGAAGTTTTAATTTCTGTATATGGGCAGGATGGTGGCTTAGTGATTAGCACTGTCATTTTGCTGCTTTGACCTCCTGTCTTCAAATCTCACCATGCATAACATCTGCGAGGAGTTTGTATGTTCTTCTTGTGTTTTCCATGGACTTTCTCCCATTGCTTCAGTTTCTCCCACACTCCCAACATATACTGATAGGGAATTTAGATTATGAAGCCCAATGGGACCAGTAGCGCCGCTATGGAATATGATGGTGCTATATAAGTAAGTAATAGAAATAAATACATCTGAAGACTAGAAATGGGTGGACCCGGACTGCAAAAGTCCGGAGCTGCGTGGTTTAAAAGTTGCCTAGATGCCGGATCCAGCCCGAGATTCAGAGTGTTTGATCTGGATCCGGCACTCGAGAAATAAAAAAAGAATTAAAGGAAAAATAAAGAAAATAAGAATGAAGTGAGCGCTTCATACTTAACCAAGCTCCAGCCCAGCTGCTCCAGTGCTGCTGTCACACTACTCCTGCAGCCTCCGCTCATCATGGCTCATGCTTTCCCTGCTTTCCCCTCCCACCGGCCAGCCTGGCCTCTGTGGTTGCAGTCAGACATGCCTCCAGCCTGTGTGACAGCATCTGCCTGTGTGACGCCCTGGGCAAGCCAGGGGTCACAGGTGATAACACCACCACACCCTACACCCCAGTTAGGAACACCAAGGCTAACCTAAAATCCTTGTTGCTTTCCTCCAGGGGCTGATGTCCACACCAGGGGGGTGGGCCAGGCGGTTGGCTCAGCCCACCGAGGAGTTCACAACCCTGAAGGCGGGAGAACCAGGCAGTGAAGTTTAGGAGGAGGAAGTAGAAGGAAGTGGTAGAGGAGCTAAGGAGAGAAGCTGAAGAAAGGGAAAGTGACAGTTAAGACAGCCTGAAGCTGGTCCGGGTGTGTGCCCCGGACTGAGAGACAGCAAGGTCAGCAGACAGCGGTGACTGTCTGCAGGGGTGACTGCTTGGAGGTTGCTGGAAGGACCGCGGACTGGTGGTGGCCTGGCAGTACCGGAGGGGTATACGAAGAGCAGTCAGCACCAGTGGCAGGGGCCTTTCGGATCCCGGCAAGGCTAGGAGTCACCGTGAATTTTCCAAATCCGTTAGTGAAGGGGACCTCTGGGTCTCCCAACAAGCAAGTCCCGATTGAAGGCAACAGTCCAACCGTTACAGAGAGACACCGCCACCGCCAGGGCACCAGTTTCTCAGGGCCAGCGCCTGCGGGCAAAGTAGGGCTCCTCCGGCCCATATCCAAGCCGGGGAGCGGGTTACCGGTGGGAACCCATCGCAACCATCATCATCTTAGGTGCAGGAAAAAGGGACCGTTACCGTCAACTACTGGGGAAAGCAAGTGCAGCCGTCCGTGGGAACCGTCTTTCCAGCCGTGTGTTTTACCGAGAACTGTGTCATCGTCTCAGGCTGAGTGAGTACCACAGTGCCGCAAGGCACAGCGCTGCCCCCGCGTCCCTGCACCCCACCAAGCCCTGCATCACCCACCTCATCACTGGGCCCCGGGACAACCAACCCCCTACCCACGGAGGGGAGGACTAACATCTAGCTCCTCCATACCATCACTCCCGGGATCCCCATACAGAGCAGCGGTGGTGTCAACAAATCACCACAACCGTGGGTGGCGTCACGGACAATAAACTATCCCAAATCCCAATCCCCTTTCACTCACAGGCGAGGAGCGCCGCTCGAGTCCCCGGGATCCGGCCCATCGCTCGAGCCACCGAGCAGCAGCAGCAGGCCGCAACAGCCGCAGCGGCAGCCGGACCCGAGCAGTGGGAGAGTGCGGCGTCCCCTCCTCCGCCCGCGACAACTTGGCATCACGAACAGGATCTTACCGCTCTGCCGTTGGGTAGAGGTGCGCCTTTTTACCGCCGGAGGTGTCCGGCCGGAAAATTTCAGAAGTCGCCATCTTTGGCGTGAAAAGTTCCCGCTCGAGCGTCTTCTCGAGTAGTAGAGGCGCGAAGGCCAAAACCCCGCCCCGATAGAGGAGGGGCCAAAAAGAGGCTGAGGGGGACGAAATGGCGACTGGTCGCATGTAGCCACGGCTATAGAAGCAGGGACGCCAGGACCCTGCGGCCATTGACTGGTTCCTGGAAGAGGCCGCTGCTAAAGATGCTGAGTCCGACTAGCAACACCGTGGTCCCCGCGCCTGGCACTGCAGCGCGGGTGGAAGTCCGGACCATCCAGCTAAGCAGCCGTCTGCAGGGCCGCATGCAGCTCCTCCTGGAGTAGTGGGAGGCTGACATGGCGGAAGTGGTGGCGGCCATACGGAGACGTGAGGTGGAGGGAGTCTTGGAAGGGAGGGTAAGTGACCCACGCCCCTGTACCCCTAGTGGGTCGGTCATCGCGGCTGAGGGACCCGGTCCATACCCGCTCGCCCTGCTACCTCCCCCGCTACCCGTGTTGGCGGCTACTGCCCCGCCACTAGGCCCGCTACCACCACCACCGGTAGGAATACCCTGCCAATCCGCCCCAGCGGACCGACCTGCAGCAGAAGCTCGTGACCGCCCTGATCCGGTTCCATGGAAGAAGCCAAAAGCTGAGGCCGTCAGCAAAGATGCACCGGAGGCACGGCGGGGATGCAGCTGCCAGGAGGCAGAGCAGGCCATGTCACAGCGGGGTCCCTCATTGCTGAAGGTGCCGGTCGTAGCCGACACGGAGGAACTCTGGCTGGGTCCGTCCCCCGCACACGCTGAACTGGAGCAAACAGAAAGTGCTCCTGGCTGGGAGCGGCGGCAACAGCAGCTGCGCAGGGAGATTGATGCCCGAGAGGGGTGTGGAGCGGATGTGCATGCCCGCATGCATATGGAAGAAGATCACCTGCAGCGAGCTACCATTGGGGTCCAGAGCGGTGCACCATGCGAAGGTGGCACTAGAGCCCCCCGAGTGAGAATGGACTGTTGAGCCGCAAAAGGCAGCGGTCCACCGCTGCAAGTTGCCCTCGTAGGGACCACCAGTGTGTGTGAACATGTGTTTAAAAGTTGAAAGTTTATGAAGAAAATGAAAAATGATTGCCGTGAAAGTAACCTGATTGTCTACCGTGATTGGAAACCGGCCGTTGCCGGCACCGTTGTCCCCGTGGGGACTGCTTGAAAAGTTGTTTGCATAGGAACTCCTATTGACAAGCCCGTGAACTTGCAGGGCAACCACAAACGTTAAGTGGGTTGTAAATAATATATTGTTGCAGCTAACCGTAACCGCCTCCGGAGAGGCAGGTGGGAAGGACAGATCCCGCTCGGGTAACTTGGTGCAGGACTGGGGTCAAGGGGTGCTGCCTGGGTTTTAGGGGCAGCATCAGGGCCAGGTTACTTGGGTGGGAGAGAGCGGCAGCCGTAACCGTTTCAATGTTACCGTTTGCAACGTTTAAGTACCGAACCTCCCGATGTGGGATGATGTCATAAGTTGTATTATGTTTACCTTTTATATATTTTTCAGAAAATAAAACCGGTGTTGGACGGGCAGCCCGCGGACGGTCTGCATTTTGCTAAGGGGGAATGTGACGCCCTGGGCAAGCCAGGGGTCACAGGTCATAACACCACCACACCCTACACCCCAGTTAGGAACACCAAGGCTAACCTAAAATCCTTGTTGCCTTCCTCCAGGGGCGGATGTCCACACCAGGGGGGTGGGCCAGGTGGTTGGCTCCGCCCACCGAGGAGTTCACAGCCCTGGAGGCGGGAGAACCAGGCAGTGAAGTTTAGGAGGAGGAAGTAGAAGGAAGTGGTAGAGGAGCTAAGGAGAGAAGCTGAAGAAAGGGAAAGTGACAGTTAAGACAGCCTGAAGCTGGTCCGGGTGTGTGCCCCGGACTGAGAGACAGCAAGGTCAGCAGACGGCGGTGACTGTCTGCAGGGGTAACTACTTGGAGGTTGCTGGAAGGACCGCGGATGGGTGGTGGCCCGGCGGTACCGGAGCGGTATACGAAGAGCAGTCAGCACCAGTGGCAGGGGCCTTTCGGATCCCGGCAAGGCTAGGAGTCGCCGTGAATTTGCCAAATCTGTTAGTGAAGGGGACCTCTGGGTCTCCCAACAAGCAAGTCCCGATTGAAGGCAACAGTCCAACCGTTACAGAGAGACACCGCCACCGCCAGGGCACCAGTTTCTCAGGGCCAGCGCCTGCGGGCAAAGTAGGGCTATTCCGGCCCATATCCAAGCTGGGGAGCGGGTTACCGGTGGGAACCCATCGCAACCATCATCATCTTAGGTGCAGGAAAAAGGGACCGTCACCGTCAACTACTGGGGAAAGCAAGTGCAGCCGTCCGTGGGAACTGTCTTTCCAGCCGTGTGTTTTACCGAGAACTGTGTCATCGTCTCAGGCTGAGTGAGTACCACAGTGCCGCAAGGCAAAGCGCTGCCCCCGCGTCCCTGCACCCCACCAAGCTCTGCATCACCCACCTCATCACTGGGCCCCGGGACAACCAACCCCCTACCCACGGAGGGGAGGACTAACATCTAGCTGCTCCATACCATCACTCCCGGGATCCCCATACAGAGCAGCGGTGGTGTCAACAAATCACCACAACCGTGGGTGGCATCACGGACAATAAACTATCCCAAATCCCAATCCCCTTTCACTCACGGGCGAGGAGCGCCGCTCGAGTCCCCGGGATCCGGCCCATCGCTCGAGCCACCGAGCAGCAGCAGCAGGCCGCAACAGCCGCAGCGGCAGCCGGACCCGAGCAGTGGGAGAGCGCGGCGTCCCCTCCTCCGCCCGCGACACCTGCAACTAATCACAGGCGCTTTCTGAATCATGAAGCCGGCCATTCAGGCTGAGCAGAGGACACATTGCGGCCAGTTCATGACGCAGCATGCTCAGGTTGAGCAGAGGAGGATAGATTGCAGGTGCAGCTTATCCAGAGCTGCCTGCTTCATGAAGCAGGCCACTCAGGCTGAACAGAGGAGGTACATCGTGGGTGCAGAGATCTGCTCAACCCTCATTCCTCCCTATTGGAGGTCTTACCCCCAGACCCTTGCTTCTATTATAAATAACTTCATGCCCACGTAGACTTAGAAAAATAATTTATTCTAAACCGGGCTGCATTTTGAACATTCCCCCCCCATCACGTGACAAATTACGTCATACCTGGAAGAAGCCCGTACATTCTAGCATTTATCTTTACTTTTAGTGCATGATCTAGACGCACGCAGCTCTGGAAGTGAATGCGCGACCTGGAAGCAGTTTTTTTGCTATGACAGGGAGGTTTGGTGAGTACACCGTGCACACTCCTATCCCCCTATCCCATTCACCAACATTTTTATTCCCCAGATTCTGGTTTCCATAGACTTATATGGATATCGGATTCTGGACTGGAACCATATTTTTTTAAAAAATGAGCGGTGACCAGTCCCGTTTTTTTGCAAGTCCGCCCAGCTCTACTGAAGACACATAATTAAAGAAATAGAAAGCAGCACGTAAGCCAGTGATTAGAAAGGATTTGTGTCTAAAGCTGGGTTCACACATAGCGACAGCGACAACGACGTCGCTGTTACGTCACCATTTTCTGTGACGTAACAGCGACCTTGTAAGTCGCTGTTATGATCGCTGCTTAGCTGTCAAACATAGCGACGCAACAGCTATCATAACGTCGCTACATGTGCAGAGAGCAGGGAGCCGCACACACTGCTTAGCGCTGGCTCCTTGCTCTCCTAGCTACAGTACACATAGGGTTAATTACCCGATGCGTACTGCAGCTACATGTCACAGTGCAGAGAGCAGGGAGCCGCGCACACTGCTTAGCGCTGGCTCCTTGCTCTCCTAGCTACAGTACACATAGGGTTAATTACCCGATGTGTACTGCAGCTACATGTGCACAGAGCAGGAGCCGGCACTAGCAGCAAGAGCGGCGGAGGCTGGTAACGAAGGTAAATATCGGGTAACCAGGGAAAGGTCTTCCCTTGGTTACCCGATGTTTACAGTGGTTACAGCTTACCGCAGCTGCCAGATGCCGGCTCCTGCTCCCTGCTCGCTTCATTTCGTCGCTCTCTCGCTGTCACACACAGCGATGTGTGCGTCACAGCGGGAGAGCGACGACGAAAAAATGAAGCAGGACATTCAGCAACGAGCAACGACCTCACAGCAGGGGCCAGGTCGTTGCTGGATGTCACACACAGCGACAGCGACGGGACGTCGCTGCAACGTCACAGAAAATGGTGACGTAGCAGCGACGTCGTTGTCGTCGTCACTGTGTGTGACACCAGCTTAAGAGTACCTAAGATTTCTAGTAGGCATTGTAGCAAAATTATAGCCGTAGATTACAGCTCTATCCTAATAAAGGTGACCGAAAACACATATAAGCAGCACAATCTAAGAAAGATACCTACTAAATAATCATCCCCTTTAAGTACTGACTTACATATCAATATTTAGCTCATGACTGAACATCTGCTGTAATGAATTCTCCGTGTAATGAAATGCGTTTCATCGTATTTCTGGTATATTCATTTACAGTTAAATATCTTGATATTTTGAATAGTTTTCCCTTTTTTTTTCCTTTTCGGATCAATGATTTTCATACATAATTCTTTCTGAAGTGAAGGCTGAACGGAAAAGAACCTGCATTTTCTCTATAATGTGCTCATGAAGGCGTGTGATTTCCTGCTGAACTGAATATATCAAACATTTTTATTTACAATCCTTCTTTGACAACATTTTTAGAAATCCAAATGACAGGTATTCTGCTGCAAAATGTCTATTATTTAATAAAACCCCTATAATAAATCTGTCTGGGATATTATAGATTCAGTATTTAGAATTTAGATTAAAGAAGGTTTCATTTTTTTAATGATTCTGCTGAAGATCATTGTAGGATTTTAAAGGACGATGTTTTTTTTAAGATCTATAGGGATTTGGATATAGTAGCCATGACATATACATGTAAATTATATCAAAGCCAGGAAATGTTATACCTCCCTGCTCTGAAAGCCAGGAATCCAGTAGAGGCCACTCTGCTAGTATGAATCTGGGCAGGTAACAATGATGTTATGTACCGTCACAAAAGCACTGAGGCCTGAGATTAGCTGAGGCAGGTAGATGACTAGACGGGATGTCATCAGAGGTGCCTCAGATAAAGTACCTCTAAAGTGCTAACCACTGTTGACAATAATTCATCTAGAGTGAACAACCCCTAAAAGGAAATATTTCATCAGATTTTTGCTACCTCATCTGAGAGCAGCAGGATATAGGCAAAGAGACTCTGAATCCAATGATGTATCACTTAGATTATTGGATGGAGTCGTTCTGACACAATCTGAATTTTTAGATTTAGCAATGCAGCAGAGATGAGAAAGCTGACCCAACCCACATCAGGCTCTAAATAGACACTGTACATCGATAGTGAGGTGCCAATCAGAGGATGGGTCATGCCAGACAACAAAGGAGAGACAGCAAGTCACAAAAATGATAAGGTCCTTCTGCTTAAACAAACAATACAAACTTGAGATCGACGAAAATGCAGTGGATGTCAGCTATATACTATAAACAACACCCTGCTGCATACGCCACAATCAGTGTTAGTATTAATCGTGGCTATTTAACCTCATAGATGTCACTGTCAATCACAACACTGGCATTTAGCTGCTTAAAGGGAATCTGTCACCAGGTTTGTACCACCTAATCTGAGAGCAGCATAATGTAGGGGCAGCGATCCTGATTCCAGGTGTCACTTACTGAGCTGCTTAGTGTAGTTTTGATAAAATCAATGTTAATCAGCAGTAGATTATCATTAGAGGTCTACTTAGAATGCTGCAGGTAGTCCATCATATTCATGAGCTCTGGATAACTGCTAGATCTGCACCAGAAAAATCAAAAGGACAGCAAGCAGCTCAGCTCAGTAAGTGACACATCACTGGAATCAGGGTTTTTGTCTCTACATTATGCTGCTCTTAGATGGGGGGCATAAACCTGGTAACAGATTCCTTTTAACAGTGGCAGCCTCAAGCATTGTGGCCTGATAGGCATTGCTATTATAAGGGTCTAACAGATTGTGTATGTGTAAAACTGACATGTCTGATACACTACAATACAGACGTATTGCAGTGGATGGGATCAGCAATCAATGTGCAAAATATTCAGGTCCCATAGGGGTATTAACCCCTTAACGACTGTGGACCGTACTGGTATGTCCTAAGCGGTTATAGTGTATTCACCGTCTGCTACTGTGGGCAGCGGCCGATGATCCACGCACATGTCAGCGATCCACCTGCTCCTGCTAATGCCTAAAGCGGGCTTTACACGCTGCGATCTCACTAGCGAGATCGCAAGCGATCGTACCCGCCCCCGTCGGTTGTGCAACACGAGCATATCGCTGCCCCTGTCACACAACCTCGCTTACCGCTTACCTCGTCACACGCACGTACCTGCCCTGCGACGTCGCTCTGGCCGGCGACCCGCCTCCTTCCTAAGGGGGCGGGTCGTGCGGCATCACAGCGATCTACCAGAGGCAGCATAGACATCTGTTTTGGGACAGTTAGACTCAGAATTATTTTTTTTTCTATGGTGTGATGACAATGTCATAGCTACCAGTAGCTGCCACTGGGAGGAGCTCAACTGAATATGAATTTACATAGCCCCAATTAAGTTATATACTAACTGCTTAAATTCACATGCAGTTAGCTCCCTTGGTAATGGATGTAAGGCTCCACAATTATATAATTTTTTTATTATTATTATTATTACAATTTTACCATTGTAAATCTAATATACTGTATAAAGCTGAGTGTATGTCTGTGGGTGTGTGTATATGTATGTGTGTGTGCATGTGTGTGTGTGTGTGTGCGTGTATGTATATCCGCTAAAGGAATCCCCACAGTCGCATTTACAATCACAAAATTTTGCACAGCTGCTTCATTTGACTCAGGGAACGTCATGGAATGTCATAGACTATGTTTGTCGTGCACAGGTGCCGCCTCCGCTGCGGCAACCGGAGCTGCCTGAGGGGCACTCGGATCCGGGATCGTGTCCTGGGCTCGAGTGGTGACCAGACCCGGGGCTTGAGCAACCACCCGTCCTCGCACACAGTGAAAAAGGGAGGTATTTACAGGGGAGATTGTCTGTAACGCCACCCGTGGGTTGCGGTGATGGGATAGTGGCACCGCCGCTGCCTTGTATGTGGGTGCCCGGGGCTGATGGAGCAGGGCAGCAAGGAAGTCGTTCTGACACGGGTAGGGGAGGTGTAGTCCTGAGGCCCGGTTTTGGAGTAAGGAGCAGGGCTGGGGCGTTGTTGGCAGGTTGGACCGGGTGACACCGGTGTACTCACGATTACAAATAATCCACACAGTCTGTACTGTAAACCAAGGTCAGATGCCGGTTGCCTCTGGAAGGGTAGACTGGTCCCGCACACGGGTGAGCAACGTAGGGGCCCTTCCTCCTGCACTTGTGTCTTGTGGTGTGTGGATTATCCCGCTTGGAACGGGATAAATCCACTCCCCTGCAGCTTTGGACGCAGAGGGAGCCATTGCCTGCAGACGCTGACCCGTGGGACTTCAATGGGTTTGTGGCGGACACCCTGTCCCCCGCGTTGGCCTTCCGGTCTGTTCTATCTGGGCTGCTCACTTCGGGAACAAGGCCTGGTACCTTGTCCCGCTGGTCAATTAACAAGGGGCTTGAACCATGCCTCGTCCTAGGGTCCAGGTATCTCGCCCGTTCACGGCCTCCGGACCGGATTCCCATCCTCGATACCGGCGGGCTCCAACCCTGCCCTGGTCCACTTCAGGTCTCCCGCGACCAGGTCTCCATCGCCTGTGGCCCTACAAAGCTATCTGCCACCTAGTCTGGCCTCCCATGGTCCAAGGGCTCCAACCCTGACCACGCTGCACTTCAGCTCCTGTCACCGACTGCTTTTCCAACTCTCTACTCCACTCCAAACTGAAACTCAAACTTCAACTGAGACTGAAAAACTCACTGGTTCCCACCCCATGTCCCCTCAAGACCCCTACGTGGGCATTCCCATCTGAATGGTCCCGCCCACTGGTGTGTCCTGGCTGTCATGGGGGGGGCGACTTGGATTTGTGGCTGGTGTTCCTGTGTGTGGGATGTGTGGTGTTAATTCCCAAGGAGGAGGCGATTCCTGTACCCTTGGTGGGGGTACAGTCATCTGTGACTACCTGGTTTTGCCAGGGCGTCACACTCCCCCTTGGTAAAACACAGCCCATCCACGGGGAGTCCGGCACCGGTGTTTATTTTTTCTGCTTCTGCAAAGAGGTAAAAACAGGGGTAACATTTTAAACAGTCAAAATGCAAACATTTCTTCCCTTTATGGGAGGCACAGATCTTAAACGTTACGATAACTGTTACCAGCTAACCTTTTTCCCGCCACCCAAAACACCTATACCCTCCCTTGGTGCCACCACTAGTCAGGTGTCACACCATCCTGGGTTCTGGTGGGTGTCTCTGTCAGTGTCCGGATCAAAGTTCCGCACCCTGTATTACCCGAAAAGGTGCTTTGGACTGGAACCCTTTGGCCTGGATGGTAGTCCCCGGTTTCTGTGGTGACTGGGCCTCGGTCGACTCCACCGCAGGCCCTTCCTCTAACCGACCCCTCCAGCGGGTGCCGCCCCCTGGCGGTAAGTAACAAGAAGGTAGATGGGGGTTATTTTCATGACCCAAGAAAGTTTTTGGGGCGGTGTCGCCAGTCCTGACACCACGGTCCATTTTTAACAGTTAACCGGGGGTAAACATTTGCTGCAGCTCCTCTCTACAACAACACGGGTCTCCAGTGCCACCCTCACTCACGGTGCTGCACTGTCGGGTAGCCTCTCTCCGGTTGTCTGTGTGACGCCCTGGACTAGTCAGGTAGTCCCAGGTAGTCACACACAACACCACGCCCCCTCCCGACTAGGTGACATCAGTCAAACTAAAAACCTTGTCACCACCCTTCGGGTTTGATGTTCACACCAGAGGGGCGGAGCCAGGCAGTTGGCTCCACCCACCGAGTAGTTCACAGGCCTGGAGGCGGGAAAACTCAGACACAAGTTCAAGTTGACAGTGCAGAGTAGTTTGGACAGTGAAGGAGAGAGGTTGAGTCCAAGGGCAGACCTGCCCGAACCGGGGAACCGATTGGAAACTGGAGCACCAGGAGGGGTACCCAGACCCAGACGAAGCCCCAAACTGACAGGGCCTAGTCAAATCAACTGATTGCGCACTGGACTTAAGGACCTATCCTACACAGGACCCGTTAGAAGACAAAAGCCCAACCATACAGGGTAGAGCCACAGCCAAGGCATAGAGACCCAAAGGGCCAGCGTCTGTGGGAAAACGGGCTCCTACGGCATATACAAGTCGGGGAGCGGACTACCGGTGTTTAGGCATAGGAGTCAAACATTTACACACAGAGGTGCAGGAGAAAGGCAGAAACCACCAACCTATACTGGGAGAAGCTGCAGCCGGCTGCGGGCCCCGTTCATCACTCCGTTTGGTTTGCCAGAGACTCGAGTCTATTGTGTCGGAGTGAGTGCACCGGTGCCTTCGGGCCGCGCACCGTGCCGCACCGCACCAGAGTCCAACTCGCTCCCCCGCCTCAGCACCTCCCTCGGGCCCCCGGGACCATCGCTCCCCTACCCACGGAGAGGTCAACACCAAGCTGCGCAACACAATCCCCGGGAGGCCTAGTTAACGGCAGCGGTGTTGTCCATCCATTCACCACAACCCGTGGGTGGCATCACAAACTTACAATCCAACCCAAATAACTGCGGCTCCAGGCGTGGAACTCCTCACTCAAGTCCCTGCGTTTAGCGCCAAATCCCTTGCAGAGCGACGTGACCCCCGGGTCCGTGAGAGAATCGAGCCACCACCCGCAGTACGAGCATGGATCCAAGTGGCTCGGCGGTACATCTGCGGTACGGGGCAGCTGCTTTTCCTCTTTTAACTTGGTCCGGCTCCACCCTCCACCAAGGGCTCCTGTGACGCCCTGGGCAAGCCAGGGGTCACAGGTCATCACACCACCACACCCTACACCCCAGTTAGGAACACCAAGGCTACCAAAATCCTTGTTGCCTTCCTCCAGGGGCTGATGTTCACACCAGGGGGTGGGCCAGGCGGTTGGCTCCGCCCACCAAGGAGTACACAGCCCTGGAGGCGGGAGAAACCAGGCAGTTAAGTGAGGGAAGTGAAAGTGAGAGGAAGCAAGATAGTGGTAGAGGAGCTAAGTGAAGTGGAAGTGAAGTAGTAGAGGAGCAGAAGAATAGAGTAGTAAAGCCTGAAGTTGGTCCGGCTGTGTGCAGGACAGTGTCAGCAAGGTCAGCAGACGGCAGTGACAGTCTGAAGGGGGACTGCTCGGAGGTTGCTGGAAGGACCGCAGACGGGTAGTGGCCCGGCGGTCTGGAGCAGTATACGAAGAACAGTCAGCACCAGGACAGGGGCCTCTCGGACCCCGGCAAGGCTTGGAGTTGCCGTAAATTTGCCAAATCCGTCAGTGAAGGGGACGTCTGTCTTCAAACAACCAAGTCCCGATTGAAGGCAACAGTCCAACCATTGAGGAGAGACACCGCCAGGGCACCAGTTTCTCAGGGCCAGCGCCTGCGGGCAAAGTAGGGCTCCTCCGGCCCATATCCAAGCCGGGGAGCGGGTTACCGGTGGGAACCCATCGCTACCAACACAGAAACATTAGGTGCAGGAAAAGGGACATCACTGTCACCTACTGGGGAAAGCAAGTGCAGCCGTCCGTGGGAACCGTCTTTCCTTTCGTGTGTTTTACCGAGAACTGTGTCATCGTCTCAGGCTGAGTGAGTACCACAGTGCCGCAAAGCACAGCGCTGCCCCCGTGTCCCTGCGCCCACCAAGCCCTGCATCTCCCACCTCATCACTGGGCCCCGGGATCACCAACCCCTACCCACGGAGGGGCAACACAACAACTGGCTGCTCCATACCATCCTTCCCGGAATCCCCATACAGAGCAGCGGTGGTGCTAACAAATCACCACAACCGTGGGTGGCGTCACGGACAATAAACAATCCCCACACCCAAAAACCACCCCTTTCACTCACGGGCGAGGAGCGCCGCTTGAGTCCCCGGGATCCGGCCCATCGCTCGAGCCACCGAGCAGCGGCAGCAGCAGGCTGCAGTGCCAGCCGGACCCGAGCAGCAGAAGGGAGAGCGCGGCGTCCCCTCCTCCACCCGCGACACTCCAACCCCTGATGGCCTCATCATCTTTAACAGGCAGGGATGAAGACGTTCAAAAAGAATGGAGCGTATTAAACTGGTTAACTTTTAACTGTCCTGCCACCCTCCACCTGGGGATCCAGATAGACTCCTCCCGGAACATGAGAACATTCATCAAGGGTGGAGTCTTTTAACTTGGAACTTGTAAACATTTAACTAGTTTCCAAATTCCGGTCTCTTTAAGGCCGGGCGCCTCCCAGGCACACTCTGGCAAAGTGCTCGGACAGACCACAGCGCCGGCAGACTGGTATTACTACACCCACAGCGGCAAACGGAGGCTCATCCTTGGCCGTGGAATCTGCTTCCACTTCATACATCTCCAGCGTATGGAGCGCCCTGGACGATAAAGACATCCAGTGTCCGTTCCTGCCGAATCGAGGAATCCACGCAGCCTCAGGGGTGCTGGTACCGGAGTCACCCTCCTCCTGCTCCGCTGACTCTGAGTCCTCACCAGTCCATGTCTCAACCTCCTGCTCGGCTGCACCTGTCAGCTCTCCGAGCACCACGGACGCATGCTGCCTGCCGGTCATCGCATACATGTTGAGGACAGTACTTATCTTTTTCTTGAATACCTGCAGGGCGTCAGGTCGGCCATCATACTGGGGCAGCCAGGAGGCACCGGGCACATAAGTCAAAGTAATCGGCATGACTTGCGTGACCGCCAGGATCGCGGGGTACGCCGCTCTTGCGACCGCAGCGGGCCCTGCTGCTTCTCCGTCATCCTGCACTACTGCAGGAGCCGCAGCTCCACCATCACCATCGGTGCTGACATCCTTCCGTTCTTTACCCCTTGGTTTTAAACAGCAGTCTTGCGAGACCCACTGTCCTTTGCGACTTCCTGCTTTGGGAGTCACCGGGTTCCGCCCACGTTCTTAGGGGGCGGAGCTTCGGCTTCGCTCCTTTTTTGGGGAAGAAGACGATGATGTTGTTGTTTTCACTCCAAAGATGGCGGGCAAGATGGCGGCAATTCAAGATTTTGGAACGTTTCACGGATTTAAAAGCAAGGCACACGGCATCTACTGATGGAGTAAGAATCCTGATCATGACTCCAAGTTTTGTGTTGTCGCAGACGGGTGCCGCCTCCACTGCGGCAATCAGGGCTGCCCGAGGGGCGCTCGGAGCCGGGATCGGGTCCTGGGCTCGTGTGGTGACCGAACCCGGGGGTCGAGCAACCACCCGTCCTCGCACACAGTGAAAAAGGGAGGTATTTACAGGGGAGATTGTCTGTGACGCCACCCGTGGGTTGCGTTCATGGGATAGTGGCACCGCCGCTGACTTGTATGTGGGTGCCTGGGGCTGATGGAGCAGGGCAGCAAGGTAGGATCCCCTCTACGGGTAGGGGAGGTGTAGTCCCTGGGCCCGGTTGTGGAGTAAGGAGCAGGGCTGGGGCAATGTTGGCAGGTTGGACTGGGTGACCCCGGTGTACTCACGATTACGAATAATCCACACAGAGCCTGTATTGTAAATCAAGGCCGGATGCCGGTTGCCTCTGGAGTGGTGTGCTGGTCCCGCACACGGGTAAGCAATGTAGGGGCCCTTCCTCCTACACTTGTGTCTTGTGGTGTGTGGATTAACCCGCTTGAAACGGGAGAAATCTGCTCCCCTGCAGCTTTGGACGCAGAGGGAGCCATTGCCCGCAGACGCTGACCAGTGGGACTTCAATGGGTTCTTGGCGGACACCCTGTCCCCCGCGTTGGGCTTCCGGTCTGTTCTATCTGGGCTGCTCACTTCGGGAACAAGGCCTGGTACCTTGTCCCACTGGTCAATTAACAAGGGGCTTGTAGCTTGCCTTGTCCTAGGGTCCAGGTACCCCGCCCGTGCACGGCCTCCGGACCGGATTCCCATCATCAATACCGGCGGGCTACAACCCTGCCCTGGTCCACTTGAGGTCTCCCACGACCAGGTCTCCGTCACCTGTGACCCTACATAGCCATCTGCCACCTAGTCGGGCCTCCCATGGTCCAAGGGCTCCAACCCTGACCACGCTGCACTTCAGCTCCTGTCACCGACTGCACCTCCTACTCTCTACTCCACTCCAAACTTAAACTCCAACTTCAACTGAGACTGAAAAACTCACTGGTTCCCACCCCGTGTCACCTCAAGACCTCTAGGTGGGCGTTCCCATCTGTATGGTCCTGCCCACTGGTGTGTCCTGGCTGTCATGGGAGAGCGACTAGGATTTGTGGCTTGTGTTCCTGTGTGTGGGATGTGTGGTGTTAATTCCCAAGGAGGAGGCGATTCCTGCACCCTTGGGGGGTACAGTCATCTGTGACTACCTGGTTTTGCCAGGGCGTCACATGTTTACAGGGGAAAATTTAACCCCACGCTTTACAGTTATTTGCCAAAAAACCTGCTTATATTAAAATCAATGGAGCTGGGAACAGATCTGTTATTATAGACTCCTATTACCAACAGGGAAAGAGACACACAGAGTTACCTACACACACAGAAAGAGACACAGAAATATAAAGAGACACACATGAAGAGACACACACATGCAAAAAGACACACATAAAGAGACGCACACACGCAAAGAGACACACATAAAGAGACACACAAACAGAAAGACACACAGAGAAAGAGACACATATACAGAAAGAGAAACACAGAGAAAGACACACATAGAATGACACACACCCAGAAAGACACACACACACACACACACACACACACACACTGGATGCTTGAGGCAATATTATATTGGCTGTTTTGACAGTTACCCTGGATATTTATGATGTGGCCTATAGCAACCAATCACAGCTCTGCTTCTATTTTGCTACAGGTCATTAATAGGAGCTCTGATTGGTTGCTATAGGCAACAAAGGACAATCTTAGTATAAAACAGCTTATGTGTCAATTAATATGATTTTGCTGGAGAGAGGGAAAGATGGAGAGTTGGTGGGTTAGAGAGGGAGAGTGGGGGAGAGAGAGAGAGGTAAATTGGGAGAGCGACAGACTTAGCTACTATCCCGGGCAATGCCAGGTACTACAGCTAGTTATATATAATTAAAATAAATACAACTTCTCCTAAACAAATACATTTTGAACCTAAAATGCAACATTTACTTACATAAGAAAGTAGCTAATTTCACTAAATAAATCTTGAGGGCAATAATTTCACTATATGACTTTGATTGCCCAGTAATTATTTCATAGACATGCAGCACCTATTTGATCACATGGAGAATGGAATAAAGTAATTTCAGTACATCTCAAAATCTTACATTTAACCTTCCCTGTTGCTAAAAATGAGCTAAAACAGAGTTATTGAATAAACGTGCATTAAATGAAAAGTCACATATATATTCATATCATCTTAGAAAGCAGCCATGCATGAACCATCTTTTATTATACAGCGTGTCAAGCTTACGAGGTTGTGTGGGTTTTCGAGTAAAGCTCAATCTACTTTTCTGGTTAACTAAGACCTTTTTAATGTCTTTTCCTGGAACCTTTTAAGGGAATACAACATTTCTTCTATTCTAACAATGTATAATATTTGAAGATCAAAGCATAAGTATAATTCAGTCTTTATAAAGAATAGGCCTTTGACATTAAAACATTTCATGACAATTGGAAACAAGTGGCGTTGGATGAAAATAATATCTCTAGCATGCAAATGTGTCTTTTTATCTACTGTAAGTCAAAAACAGATCAAGGAAGATTTTTTCCTCTTGCACTTTTAAAGTATAAATAGAAGTTAATTGAGTTCCTTGCCGAGCTGATGTATTTTCCTAGGGCTGCTGCTATTTTATTTCTAAAAGGGATTCTCCTGGAATACAAAAAAAATAAACAAGGAACTAAATTGTCATTGTAAATGTATTCCTAATTACCAAATCCCACTTGTTTCATCAAGAGTTTCTAAAACGAACTCCCTATTGATACACTTAGGGTCCTGTTACACGTAGCGATGCACCAGCAATCCTACCAGCAATCCCACCTGGCAGGGATCGCTGGAACGTCGCTAAATGTTTGCTGGTGAGCGCTCAATCAGGCAGATCTCCACAGCGATCAGAGATCAGCCATCAGCGACCCATGTAACGACGGCTCCCTGCTGGTTACCAGAGGAATCTCCTGTAACGCCAGGCCTGGATTCAGTTACCTGCATTGCACTCCGGAGATCTAACCTGCAGCCTGGGCTGATCTCAGAGTTTGCAGTACTGCACCACGAGTGCCGAGTAATTGATTCCCTGGCGATTGCGGTTCAGTTCATAACAGCTACGGACAGGCCGGGCTGATCTCCGGAGTTCAGGTGAGAGCACCGGAGATCAGCCCAGCATGTCTTCAGTTGTCATGAACTGAACCGCAATCGCCGGGGAATCAATCACTCGGTGCTCATGATGCAGTCTAGGCTGCATGCCGGAGCTCAGGTGAGAGCTCCGGAGTGCAATGTAGTAACTGAATCCAGGCCTGGCATTACTGGAGATTCCTCCAGTAGCCGGTCTGACGCTGGGCGCTCGTTGGTCTCCCGCCGTCAAACATGCTGATGCGTGCTGCACAGCAGGAGACCAACGAGTAAAAAATGGTCCTGATCGTTTTGTCACTATCAGCAACCTCGCAGCAGGGGCCCGCTCACTGTTGCTTTTCACACACAGCGATATCGCTAGTGAGGTCGCTGATACGTCACAAAACCTGTGACGTTTCAGCGATCTCGCTGTGCATGACTGGGGCTTTACCGAAGCCATGCCCAGTACTAACATATGTTGGAAGATGTGCCCTAAAAATTTTTCCTTAATACCCGAGATGCCAGGGGTGCTGAGGTAATAAGAGACCACAATGTAGGGTGGCCACAAATGGAAAACAAGTAGAAACCGGCATCGGAATCATAAAAACATGTATTTTCTAGGCTACGTGTAGCGAAAAGAGTTAAAATTGATCCAGGGAACATGTAACACCTTACGTGTTTTGAACACCTTTTTCTTAATCATAGGTATGTTTTACAGAAGGCGAAAAGTTATATACCTTCAAGTGTCCCAGGAAATGCCAAACAAAGCTTCATAGTTACACCCACTGGATATAAAGGAATTAACATGAAATCTGATATATATTACTTACATTTACAATTTAAATGCATATGTAGTCCGCCAACACAAAAGTACTGTATAACCTTAAAGTAATTTAAGTATGTTATATGATACTTTATTGAATGCCTTACTGAAGTCGTGGATATAGTATACCTTGACTTCAGTAAGGCATTCAATAAAGTATCACATAACATCATAATTGAAAAAATGATCAAGTATGAAATCAACAAAAATCAGTTAGATGGATTCACAACTGGCTTAATGATCAGGCACAACAACTAATACTAGATGGATACATACAGTTAGGTCCAAAAATATTTGGACAGTGACACAATTTTCGCGAGTTGGGCTCTGCATGCCACCACATTGGATTTGAAATGAAACCTCTACAACAGAATTCAAGTGCAGATTGTAACGTTTAATTTGAAGGTTTGAACAAAAATATCTGATAGAAATTGTAGGAATTGTACACATTTCTTTACAAACACTCCACATTTTAGGAGGTCAAAAGTAATTGGACAAATAAACCAAACCCAAACAAAATATTTTTATTTTCAATATTTTGTTGCGAATCCTTTGGAGGCAATCACTGCCTTAAGTCTGGAACCCATGGACATCACCAAACGCTGGGTTTCCTCCTTCATAATGCTTTGCCAGGCCTTTACAGCCGCAGCCTTCAGGTCTTGCTTGTTTGTGGGTCTTTCCATCTTAAGTCTGGATTTGAGCAAGTGAAATGCATGCTCAATTGGGTTAAGATCTGGTGATTGACTTGGCCATTGCAGAATGTTCCACTTTTTTGCACTCATGAACTCCTGGGTAGCTTTGGCTGTATGCTTGGGGTTATTGTCCATCTGTACTATGAAGCGCCGTCCGATCAACTTTGCGGCATTTGGCTGAATCTGGGCTGAAAGTATATCCCGGTACACTTCAGAATTCATCCGGCTACTCTTGTCTGCTGTTAAGTCATCAATAAACACAAGTGACCCAGTGCCATTGAAAGCCATGCATGCCCATGCCATCACGTTGCCTCCACCATGTTTTACAGAGGATGTGGTGTGCCTTGGATCATGTGCCGTTCCCTTTCTTCTCCAAACTTTTTTCTTCCCATCATTCTGGTACAGGTTGATCTTTGTCTCATCTGTCCATAGAATACTTTTCCAGAACTGAGCTGGCTTCATGAGGTGTTTTTCAGCAAATTTAACTCTGGCCTGTCTATTTTTGGAATTGATGAATGGTTTGCATCTAGATGTGAACCCTTTGTATTTACTTTCATGGAGTCTTCTCTTTACTGTTGACTTAGAGACAGATACACCTACTTCACTGAGAGTTTTCTGGACTTCAGTTGATGTTGTGAACGGGTTCTTCTTCACCAAAGAACGTATGCGGCGATCATCCACCACTGTTGTCATCCGTGGACGCCCAGGTCTTTTTGAGTTCCCAAGCTCACCAGTCAATTCCTTTTTTCTCAGAATGTACCCGACTGTTGATTTTGCTACTCCAAGCATGTATGCTATCTCTCTGATAGATTTTTTCTTTTTTTTCAGCCTCAGGATGTTCTGCTTCACCTCAATTGAGAGTTCCTTAGACCGCATGTTGTCTGGTCACAGCAACAGCTTCCAAATGCAAAACCACACACCTGTAATCAACCCCAGACCTTTTAACTACTTCATTGATTACAGGTTAACGAGGGAGACACCTTCAGAGTTAATTGCAGCCCTTAGAGTCCCTTGTCCAATTACTTTTGGTCCCTTGAAAAAGAGGAGGCTATGCATTACAGAGCTATGATTCCTAAACCCTTTCTCCGATTTGGATGTGAAAACTCTCATATTGCAGCTGGGAGTGTGCACTTTCAGCCCATATTATATATATAATTGTATTTCTGAACATGTTTTTGTAAACAGCTAAAATAACAAAACTTGTGTCACTGTCCAAATATTTCTGGACCTAACTGTATCATCCTGGAGGAAAGTCAAAAGCGGGGCCGCAAGACTCTGTCCTGGAACCATCTGAATAAAGGAATTATTGGGGAATTTATAAAACTCCCAGATGATACAAAGATAGGAGGAATAGCCACCACTAGAGAGGAAGGAGCCTATTCAAAAGGATCTAGACATATTCAAACAATGGGCAGAGGTAAATAGAATGGTGCTCAACAGGGACAAATGCAAAGTCCTACATATGGGTAAAAGAAATGTAAAAAGCATCTATAGTATGGGAGGAACAGAACTAGGTGATAGCACCGAGGAAAAGGGCTTTGACATAACAATAGATCCCAGATTCAAAATGAGCCAACAATGCGGTGCTGCAGCTAAAAAGGCCAACAAAATTCTAGGATGTATCAAAACAAGCATTGAATCTAGATGAAGAGAGGTAATTATTCCCCTATACTCTTGTGACGCCCTGGACACCCCAGGGGTCTCAGGTCATTACACTCACCACATATACCGCACCCCAGTAAGGTACCACTAGTCAACCAAAAGACCTGATTGCCTCCCTCAGAGTCAGACAGGCACACCAGGTGGTGAGTACACCAGTGCCCTCAGGCACCGCACCGCGCTGCACCGTCACACTGCGCCCTGCACCCCGGCCCCTCACCAAGCGGGCCCCCGGACCAACATCCCCTACCCACGGAGGGGTCAACACCTAGCTGCGCCCCTGCACTGCTCCCGGAAGTCCCCGTACCTTTACCGCAGCGGTGGTGTCCATCATCGCCACAGCCCGTGGGTGGCGTCCCGAACATTACAATACAACCGCCCCACCACCCCCGCCGCTCGGGTCTGGGCTCGCGTGTGTCGGTGGCTCGAGCGCCTCTGGACCCGAGCGGCTCGGCGGTCGCAGCTGAGGTCGCGGGGCGGTACACTCTGCCCTGGTCAGACCCCACCTAGAATACTGTGCATAGTTCTGGACACCTTAATTAAAAAAAGACATCAATATATTGGAGCAAGTCCAGAGAAGAGCAACCAAGATGGTAGAAGGTCTGCAAACTATGTCAATTTGGACGCGCACGGCCAGTGCTCACATACACAGGAGATCTGTTCCATGTCCCTTTGGGGTTTTCCCTGTTACACTACATATATCTCTAGTCTGTATCAGATTGCCAGCCTGAGAAAAACTGCTGTTCATTAGAAGCCCTATGGATTATGAGCTAACTATATATGATAATTTTGGACCTCTACTTGGCCGGTCAGGTCGAAACGTCATGACTTTTGATTTATGATGGACTATTTTCCTTTTTCTTATTTGCTTATACACCAGAAAAATCGTTTCTTGACTGCAAGGATTTTGTTTCTCTCAATTCTTTCGATCCAACCACCTGTCTTTGTGTGACGCAGAAAAGGTGAACGGATGGACTCTACATGCCTGGTTCCCACCGTGAAGCATGGAGGAGGAGGTGTGATGGTGTCGGGGGTGCTTTGCTGGTGACACTGTTGGGGATTTATTAAAAATTGAAGGCATACAGAACCAGCATGGCTACCACAGCATCTTGCAGTGGCATGTGCATTTAGTTGGACCATAATTTATTTTTTTTATTTTTTAACAGGACAATGACCCCAAACACACCTCCAGGCCGTGTAAGGGCTATTTGACTAAGAAGGAGAGTGATGTGGTGCTACGACAAATAACCTGGCCTCCACAGTCACCAGACCTGAACCCAATCAAGATGGTTTGGTGTGAGCTGGACCGCAGAGTGAAGGCAAAAGGGCCAACAAATGCTAAGCATCTCTGGGAACTCCTTCAAGAATGTTGGAAGACCATTTCCGGTGACTACCTCTTGAAACTCATCAAGAGAATGCCAAAAGCAGTAATCAAAGCAAAAGGTGGGTACTTTGAAGAACCTAGAATATAAGACATATTTACAGTTGTTTCACACTTTTTTGTTAAGTATTTCATCCCACATGTGTTAATTCATAGTTTTGATGCCTTCAATGTGAATCTACAATTTTCAGAGTCATGACAATAAAGAAAACTCTTTGAGGCCCGCAACACACAACCGTGCCTCCGGTACGTGTTTGGTACGTTTTTGCACGTACCGGAGACACGGAGACCAATGTTATTCTATGGGTGATGGCACACACACGTAAAATCACACGGAACCTGTGTCCATGTGGTAAGTACGTGTGTTCGGTTTTCTACACGGACGACATGTCCGTTTTTTGTCGGCAGCACGCAAGCACGGACCCGCTTTAGTCTATGGGTCCGTGCCTGCACAGACCGCACACGGAGTATGTCCGTGTTCAGCACGTTTCGTCCGTGTGCGTTTTTAAATGAGCGATCTATTTTTTTTTTCTTTTTTATTAAAGTCAGTCTACTTACCTTTTTTTCTGCTGTTCTCAGTCATACTTACATTGGCGCTCGGTCTTTTTTTCCCCCGGCTCATACTTACCAATCCCCGATCACCAGCGCGGCGAGGAACAGCTGTGCCGAAAATACATAAAAACAAAAAAGTGAGCCGGAGTATGAGATGGTATACATGGAACTTGTGAGACCATGTTCACACTGGCCATGAGACAAAGAGAAACCAAGGAAAAAATTGTGAAAACATACCCTGCTGTAACTAAATAAAAGCATATAAACATAGGGTACTTAGTAAACACTGTTTTTGATCAAAAAAAGCATAAAGCTATCCCACCAAACATCAAGGTGTACCCAGTTGGGATAGTACCTACACTCTCTAATATTAAAACCTTACCATGGGTCTAAAATAGGCCTCAATGTGGCTAAGGGCTGAGAGCGACCGGGTCCCAACAGGACACACACAGTCAGGGGGATTCACAGAATGAAATGTCCAGCTCGCTGAGAAGGGGTCCACTCCCTGTTTGTACTGAATACAAAAAAACTTCATAAAAACAAAAATGCTTTTAATTAGTTACAGCAGGGTATGTTTTCACAATTTTTTCCTTGGTTTCTCTGTGCCGAAAATACGCGGCTTCAATTCATTTGAAAATGCCGGCCGCTCATTAATAAATCTCGTATTCCCTGCTTCCCCCGCCCACCGGCGCCTATGATTGGTTGCAGTGAGACATGCCCCCACGTTGAGTGACAGCTGTCTCACTGCACCCAATCACAGCCACCGGTGGGCGGGTCTATACTGTGCAGTGAAATAAGTAAATTAGTTTTAAAAAAACAGCGTGCGATCACCCCCCAATTTTGATACCAGCCAAGATAAAGCCATACGGCTGAAGGCTGGTATTCTCAGGATGGGGAGCCCCACATTATGGGGAGCCCCCCAGCCTAAAAATGTCAGCCAGCAGCCGCCCGTAATTGCCGCATAGAATAAATGCGACAGTTCTGGGACTCTACCCGGCTCTTCCCGATTTGCCCTGGTGAGTTGGCAATCGGGGTAATAAGGAGTTATTGGTAGCCCATAGCTGCCAATAAGTCCTAGATTAATCATTGCAGGCGTCTATGAGACACCCCCAATGATTAACCTGCAAGTTAAAGTTAATAAACACACACAGTGAAAAAATCCTTTATTTGAAATAGAAAACAATAACAAATACCCTCGTTCACCAATTTATTAAGCCCCAAATACCCATGCATGTCCGGCATAATGCACGGAGGTCCAGTGTCGCTTCCAGCTCTGCTGCATGAAGGTGACAGGAGCTGCAGAATAACCCCGCCGCTCCTGACAGCTCCACGCAGAAACTGAGGTGAGTAGCGCGATCAGCTATGCTGTCACTCAGGTTACTCGCGACCACCGCTGGATCCTCCACCTGTGACAGCAAGTTGCCCGAGTGACAGCGATGAAGTCACAGGTGAGTTGCGGTCTCGAGTGGAGGATCCAGCTAGCCGCGGGTAGTCTGAGTGATGGCAGCGCTAATCGTGCTGCTCACTTCAGTCACTATGGGGATTAGCGGTCACCGGTGAGTCCTTCATGGGTGACCGCTAATCAGTACACGACACCCAGACAGAGCTGCGGGATGACAATGAAGTCGGGTGAAGTTCATCCGACTTCATTCTGATCGTGCAACTCTGTCTGCTGACATGTATCAACGACATTTTACCACACACAAGGACATTTCACGTACACATACACCGACATTCCACATGCACACACACGGACATTCCACACGCACACACGGATAGCATACGCCATCACACGGATGTCATACGTACCGGCGAAACGCCCAAAAAAACCGGAACATGGACCCGAAAAACGGACCGTGTCATACGTATATATATATATATATATATATATATATATATATTTGGAGAGATTTATTGATGTTTTTGAATGTGACAGGATTATATTTGAATATTTATTTTTTTTTGTTCAAGAATAAATGTGGATTTTTGGTCATAGAAAAAAATAAGATATCCCCTGAAAATAAGCCCTAGCCAATCTTTCCAAATGAAAGGTAATAAGACCCAGTCTTATTTTCAGAGAACCACAGGTTGTAGTTGATTTCTAAGAAAATGGTCTCAAACGTTTTAGGACAAATGTGGTAAATGTTTACTTTCTCTGTTGTTTCTTTTTCTTATAATTTTAACTTAGTCTATTATCTTACATCCTTAGGGCTTTAGAAGAACTTTATAGGCTACTATGTGGTGTCTACACACAAACAACATTCTTATCAAGTGGCAAATCCTTTCAAGGAAAAATCCATCTGAATACATCAAGTAATGATGCGAGCTATCAAATACATATTTGACTATTATTTCTATATATTTTCTGATCTTGAGGATGTCTTCAAGTCTTTATCAATTACTTGAGTCCCCATAGATTGCTGAATTTCAATATTTCAATTCATCTACAGTACAGACCAAATGTCCAAAAGTTTGGACACACCTTCTCATCTCTAGAACAGCTATTAAGAGGAGACTTTGTGCAGCAGGCCTTCATGGTAACATAGTTGCTAGGAAACCACTGCTAAGGACAGGCAACAAGCAGAAGAGACTTGTTTGGGCTAAAGAACACAAGGAATGGACATTAGACTAGTGGAAATCTGTGCTTTGGTCTGGTGAGTCCAAATTTGAGATCTTTGGATCCAACCACCGTATCTTTGTAGAAAAGGTGAACGGATGGACTCTACATGCCTGGTTCCCACCGTGAAGCATGGAGGAGGAGGTGTGATGGTGTGGGGGTGCTTTGCTGGTGACACTGTTTGGGATTTATTCAAAATTGAAGGCATACTAAACCAGCATGGCTGTCACAGCATCTTGCAGCGGCATGCTATTCCATCTGGTTTGCGTCTAGTTGGCCCATCATTTATTTTTTAACAGGACAATGACCCCAAATACACCTCCAAGCTGTGAAAGGGCTATTTAACTAAGAAGGAGAGTGACGTGGTGCTACGCCAGATGATCTTGCCTCCACAGTCACTAGACCTGAACCCAATCGAGATGGTTTGGGGTGAGCTGGACCGCAGAGTGAAGGCAAAAGGGCCAACAAGTGCTAAGCATCTCTGGAAACTCCTTCGAGACAGTTGGAAAACCATTTCCGGTGACTACCTCTTGAAGCTCATCAAGAGAATGCCAAGAGTGTGCAAAGCAGTAATCAAAGCAAAAGGTGGCTACTTTGAAGAACCTAGAATATAAGACATATATTCAGTTGTTTCACACTTTTTTAAGTATTTCATTCCACATGTTTTCATTCATAGTTTTGATGTCTTCAATGTGAATCCACAATCTTTAGAGTCATAAAAATAAAGAATGAGAAGGTGTGTCCAAACTTTTGGTCTGCACTGTATATGCTTAAAATGGACAAGTGTATATACAGTTTATATACATATGTTTCGGGCCACATGCATATAAACACTCCTTCCTCATTGGCTTTCTCTAGTACTGCAACTTTGCCCTATTCAGGTGAGTGGAGCTGAGCTGCAATACCAGATACACCTTATGGCTAAGAGTTATGGATGAAAAGAAATCCCAATTACATTTTAAAAAACTGTTAGACATTAACAAATTTAAATAGCCAGTGTTAAAAAAAAAAAAAAGTAAACTATTTTCCGTTGGGGTCAGATCTTCCATTTATTTGGTTCATGCTTGAGTAAAGGATGTTCGTATGATAGACTACACAATTGTAATTAAGTCTAACATTTTATTAGAGCTGATGCCCTTTGAATGTTCCATCTAATTTGTTATTTGTGAAAGTTTGTGGGCTGGATGAAAGTAATGTGCCCCAGGGAAATAAAAGGTACAGAGACTAGAAGACGGAGAAGTTCTGTTCCTAGTAAGCAGAAAACCCAAACTGAGATAAATGACTCATAGCTAAAGAAATAATCCTAGTTAAATCTAATGAGAAAGCTAATGGTACCCATTTATCTCCACAGCAGGTTTATTAACATGCTGGGGTATCTCATTATGTCAATACATTTAAACAATACAGTTCTTGTATATTTCTTGTGCCTTTGGACGGTTTGGGGCAAGTGTTGGCCGGGAACATTAGAGATATATCTAGCTAAAAGAAAGTGTAGCTCAAATATTGTAGAGGTAATTAGTAGATATATTTAGTTGGATACTTCAAGACCTACAGCAGTCATAGCATTACCAGCTCGGGAATTCTGATCTCTGTTAGCAACCGCACTGTCAATGTTTTGAAGTGTGTGGTTATAATTAGGATACGAATGAGAACATGCTTTTTATGTATTTCATATTGTGACAAACTGTAAATTGCAATTTTTCTTGTAAATTCCATTTTTGATACACGCTGGAAACAATAATTATGTCTATTAGGTATAATTGAGATACTGGTGCTGCTGATGGATGTATTCTCGGGAGGTCAGTGATACCATGAAGCAAGTTAGAACTATAAGACTATATAGTGGGAATTATTAAAATTTACAAGAACAAACTCTGTTTCCTATGTTGCAATGTATCTATAAAATCCGATGCAATATGGCTGATAAATGCGGGATCCAATAATTTTTTTGCCTATCATGAAACTTGAATAGGTGAATTTCATCCAAAATATGGAAAAGAATTGTGCATGCTGTGATCTTTTGCACGCAGACATTCGACATGTGAAACAAAGGTGACCTGTGGAGCACTATTGAATAACATTGGTTGAAATGGTGTCTGTATTTTTTTCACAAGAAACACTAGGACCAAAAATACAGTTTTATGAACATAGCCCAATGGTGCATAGTGATTTTAATGAAATAGTAAGACTAAATGGGGAAACAAGATAAACATTGGTAGCTATTATTCTCATCTCACCTTTCATATACTTTAACAAATACAATGTACAGGGTGGGCCATAAGTATGGATACACCCTGGGTGGGCCATAAGTATGGATACACCCTGATAAAAAAAGGTGTCACCCGGCCTCAAATGCCCTTCCCATGAACTAATATGCCACAAATGGTAAGGTGATATCAGCAACCACTTCCATTTTATCAGGGTGTATCTATACTTATGGCCCACCCAGGGTGTATCCATACTAATGGACCACCCAGGGTGTATCCATACTTATGGCCCACTGTGTAGAATGACTTTTCTAATTACATCTAATCTAATCTAATTACATCTAATTACAATGTTGATTGCGTATATCACAATGATTGCAGTGAGATCAAGTGGGAGCCTGATCATTGGAGACAGCTTTATTCCTGGGATCACAGTATTACACTCTCTCTCAGCCTTTTGACACCCCACCATTGGATGTGATGGATTATCATAGCAACTGACATTAGCATCTGCCTACAAAGCCTTGAGCCCTTGCCAGAGACATGTTCTAGTAACCAAGAGACCATTGAATCAAGTGTCATATTGTAGGTAATTAAAAAGAAAAGGAATGATAAAGTCTTGCAATCCCCCTTCAAACTTTACATATACCCCAATATGCATACTGTATATAGTATATCACAAATGTCCCTCAAACCTTTGTAAATATTTTAATACATCTACTCATGGGACAAAACTGAATATAACACACTTTAATACAATGTAAAGTAGTCAGTGTGCAGCTTGTATAACAGTGTAAACTTGATGTGCCCACTAAATAAGGGCCGCTTTACACGCTACGACATTGCTAGCAATTGCTAGCGATGTCGAGCGCAATAGCACCCGCCCCCGTCATTGTAACGATATGTGGTGATTGCTGCTGTAGCGAACATTATCGCTATGGCAGCGTCACACGCACATACCTGCTCTGCGACGTCGCTCTGACTGACGAACAATCCCTCCCTCAAGGGGGAGGTGCGTTTGGCGTCACCGCGACGTTACAGCGACGTAACTAAGCGGTCGCCCAATTAAAGCGGAGGGGCGGAGATGAGCAGGATGAACATCCCGCCCACCTCCATCCTTCCTCATTGCTGGCGGGACGCAGGTAAGGAGAGGTTCCTTGTACCTGCGGCGTCACATGTAGCAATGTGTGCTGCTGCAGAAATGAGGAACAACATCGTTACTGTAGCAGCAACGATAATTGAGATTAGGAGGGGATGTCACCGATTAGCGATTTTGAACGTTTTTGCAACGATTCAAAATCGCTAATAGATGTCACACGCAACGACATCGCTAACGCGGCCGGATGTGCGTAACAAAATCCGTGACCCCAACGACATCGCTTTAGCGATGTTGTAGCGTGTAAAGCCACCTTAACTCAATACACAGCCATCAGTGTCTAAACAACAAAAGTTAAAATGGGCAAATTTTAGCCAGTTATCCATTTTCCCTCCCCGGTGTCATGTAAGTGTCACGGGAATATGTGGAGGTAACGGGGATAAGGGCACCTGAACTGATTTTCAGGCTAGGAGACCCTAGCTATCCCTGATCCCAGGATTACCTCTGATGGTGAGGACTAGTGATGAGCGAGTACTAAAAAGCTCGGGTGCTCGAAGCTCGGGCCGAGCCTCCCAAGATACTCGTGTACTCGGGCCGAGCAACGAGCCCAATGTTATCCTATGGGAGACCCGAGTATTTTTGTGAAATGACCCCCCGGCAGCATGGAGAAACCCTAAAAATGTCACAAAAGTCTCAGAAGAGTGCTCAAATGACATGGCAACAGCATGGGGAAGACCCCTTGAAGCATTTATCACTGAAAAGTCACAGCTGTGAACAATTTTGTCCGCGTTTTACGCCATTTTTACGGACTCACCAGAAAACCTTCCAAAATGACCCCAAAATGATTTTTCATGGCGGAAATGTTAAGGGCACATACCCAATAGTGAGATAGAGCTGGTGTATGTTACTTTTTGAGATTAATACATGAAAGATTTTACGTGAAAACATTGTGTGGCACTCCGATGTCCCTGAGAAGAGACGTACATGAAGGCCTCTTGAGTCTAATGTGCCCATTTTGAGGAAGTGAGTCTTTGTAGTATTTCCCTTTGCCAGGGCAGTCCAAAATTGTGAGGTTCACCAATGCCCCTGCATACAGACGTGCATGAGGGCCTGTAAACCTGAAGTTCCCATTGGAAGGAAGTGGGTCTATTGTAGTATAGCCCTTAGGCAGGGCAGCCAAAAATTGGGAGGCTCCACGTTGTCCCTGGGTAGAGACGTGCATGAGGGCCTTTAAACCTGAAGTGCCCATTGTAAGGAAGTGGGTCTATTTCAGTATAGCCCTTTGCCAGGGCAGCCAAAAATTGGGAGGCTCCACATTGTCCCTGGATAGAGACGTGCATGATGGCCTTTAAACCTGAAGTGCCCATTGTAAGGAAGTGGGTCTATTTCAGTATAGCCCTTTGCCAGGGCAGCCAAAAATTGGGAGGCTCCACATTGTCCCTGGATAGAGACGTGCATGATGGCCTTTAAACCTGAAGTGCCCATTGTAAGGAAGTGGGTCTATTTCAGTATAGCCCTTTGCCAGGGCAGCCAAAAATTGGGAGGCTCCACATTGTCCCTGGATAGAGACGTGCATGATGGCCTGTAAACCTGAAGTGCCCATTGTAAGGAAGTGGGTCTATTTCAGTATAGCCCTTTGCCAGGGCAGCCAAAAATTGGGAGGCTCCACATTGTCCCTGGATAGAGACGTGCATGATGGCCTTTAAACCTGAAGTGCCCATTGTAAGGAAGTGGGTCTATTTCAGTATAGCCCTTTGCCAGGGCAGCCAAAAATTGGGAGGCTCCACATTGTCCCTGGATAGAGACGTGCATGATGGCCTGTAAACCTGAAGTGCCCATTGTAAGGAAGTGGGTCTATTTCAGTATAGCCCTTTGCCAGGGCAGCCAAAAATTGGGATGCTCCACATTGTCCCTGGATAGAGACGTGCATGATGGCCTTTAAACCTGAAGTGCCCATTGTAAGGAAGTGGGTCTATTTCAGTATAGCCCTTTGCCAGGGCAGCCAAAAATTGGGAGGCTCCACATTGTCCCTGGATAGAGACGTGCATGATGGCCTGTAAACCTGAAGTGCCCATTGTAAGGAAGTGGGTCTATTTCAGTATAGCCCTTTGCCAGGGCAGCCAAAAATTGGGAGGCTCCACATTGTCCCTGGATAGAGACGTGCATGATGGCCTTTAAACCTGAAGTGCCCATTGTAAGGAAGTGGGTCTATTTCAGTATAGCCCTTTGCCAGGGCAGCCAAAAATTGGGAGGCTCCACATTGTCCCTGGATAGAGACGTGCATGATGGCCTGTAAACCTGAAGTGCCCATTGTAAGGAAGTGGGTCTATTTCAGTATAGCCCTTTGCCAGGGCAGCCAAAAATTGGGAGGCTCCACGTTGTCCCTGGGTAGAGACGTGCATGATGGCCTGTAAACCTGAAGTGCCCATTGTAAGGAAGTGGGTCTATTTCAGTATAGCCCTTTGCCAGGGCAGCCAAAAATTGGGAGGCTCCACATTGTCCCTGGGTAGAGACGTGCATGAGGGCCTCAAAACATTAAGTGTCCATTTTAAGGAAGTGGGTGTATTATAGTATAGCCCTTAGGCAGGGCAGCCAAAAATTGGGAGGCTCCACGTTGTCCCTGGGTAGAAACGTGCAAGAGGGCCTCAAAACATTGTTCCCATTGCAAAGGAGCGGGTCTCCTGTCGTTGTAATGTTCATTCTGCAAAGAATGGGCGAAAAAATTTACCACTGGGGGTATACCTGAAACAAAGGCCTAAGTATTGCAATTTGTAATGGTCATCATCATGGTGGCGCATGAGGAGAAGGAGGAGGAGTCCAGCGATTATCCAAAGTCCAGAAGTGTGTACCCATGGGTGAGTGGAGGTACATGGCAAACTTTAAATTCCGCTCTCATTTGCTGGTGGTGTGGTGAAGTCTGGCCCAATCCAACCCTTGTTCATCTTGATCAGAGTCAGCCTGTCAGCATTTTCAGTTGACAGGCGGGTGCGTTTATCTGTAATGATTCCACCTGCGGCACTAAAAACACGCTCTGACAAAACGCTAGCAGCAGGGCAGGCCAGGACTTCCAAGGCGTAGAGAGCCAATTCATGCCACGTGTCCAGCTTGGATACCCAATAATTGTAAGGCACAGAGGAATGTCGGAGTACTGTTGTTCGATCTGCAAGGTACTCCTTCAGCATCTGGGCAAACTTAGGATTTCTTGTGGCACTACCCCGCACCTCAGGGGCTGTGGTACGTGAGGGGCTGAGAAAACTGTCCCACATCTTAAAGACTGTTCCCCTACCTCTGGCGGATTGGACTTGTGCCTCTCTCGGCTGTACGCCTCGGTTGTCCACTGATTCATGACCTATGCCGCTAGCGTTTTGTGAGGGGAATGCTTTGCCTACTTCCGTGAGTATGGCCTTCCGAAACTGCTGCATTTTGGTTGACCTCTCCTCCACGGGAATAAGAGACAAAAAGTTCTCCTTGTAGCGTGGGTCTAACAGTGTTACCAACCAGTAATGATTGTCGGCCAAGATGTTCTTAACGCGAGGGTCACGAGACAGGCAGCTTACCATAAAGTCAGCCATGTGCGCCAGACTCTTAACAGCCAGGACTTCAGTAGCCTGACCAACAAGATGACTGAACATGCTGTCCTCCTCCTCCTCCTCCTCCTCCTCCTCCTCCTCCTCATCTACCCTGTCCTCTGGCCAGCCACGCTGAACCGAGGATATGACTGGTGTGCATGTCATATCCTCAATTTGGCCGGAGAGTTGCTCCATGTCTTCATCCTCCTCCTCGTCATAGTCCTCCACTGCACGTTGTGATGAGACGAGGCTGGGCTGTGTGTTTTCACCCACACCCACTACTGTTTCTTGCTGCAACTCATCGCGCTCCGCCTGCAATGCATCATGTTTGTTTTTCAGCAGAGAGCGTTTTAGAAGGCAGAGTAGCGGTATGGTGACGCTAATAATGGCGTCATCACCACTCACCATCTTGGTGGAGTCCTCAAAGTTTTGGAGGATGGTACATAGGTCTGACATCCATCTCCACTCCTCAGGTGTTATGTGTGGAGTTTGACCCATTTCCCGACGGCTTAGGTGATGCAGGTACTCAACAACTGCCCTCTTCTGCTCACATATCCTGACCAACATGTGCAGAGTTGAATTCCAACGCGTGGGGACATCACACACCAGTCTGTGAGCCGGAAGATGCAAACGGCGCTGAAAGCCGGCAAGGCCGGCTGAAGCAGTAGGTGACTTTCGAAAATGTGCAGACAGGCGGCGAACTTTTACCAGTAGATCAGACAGCTCTGGGTATGACTTTATAAACCGCTGAACCACGAGGTTGAGCACATGGGCCACGCATGGAACATGTGTCAGCTGGCCTCGCCTCAAAGCCGCCACCAGGTTCCGGCCATTGTCACACACGACCTTTCCTGGCTTTAGGTTCAGAGGTGTGAGCCAGTGATCTGCCTGCTGTTTCAGAGCTGTCCACAGCTCTTCTGCATTGTGGGGTTTGTCACCTATGCAGATTAGCTTCAGCACAGCCTGTTGCCGCTTCGCCGAGGCAGTGCTGCAGTGCTTCCAGCTTGTGACTGGTGTGGAGGGCACAGTGGATGAGGATGCGCAGGAGGAGGAGGAGGCTGAAGAGCATGACATTCCGGAGCTGTAGAGTGTGGGTGAAACACTGACTGAGGTAGGGCCTGCAAACCTTGGTGTGGGAAGGACGTGTTCCGTCCCTCGCTCAGACTGGGTCCCAGCTTCCACAATATTAACCCAGTGTGCCGTCAACGAGATGTAGCGGCCTTGCCCACAAGCACTTGTCCACGTGTCTGTGGTTAGGTGGACCTTGGGTGAAACAGCGTTGTTCAGGGCACGTGTGATGTTTTGTGACACGTGGTTATGCAACGCGGGGACGGCACACCGGGAGAAATAGTGGCGGCTGGGGACCGAGTAACGTGGGACAGCTGCCGCCATCAGGTCACGGAATGCTTCAGTCTCCACCAGCCTAAAAGGCAACATTTCCAGCGCAAGCAGTCGCGAAATGTTAGCATTTAGAACTGTGGCATGTGGGGTGTTGGCAGTGTATTTGCGCCTGCGTTCAAAGGTTTGCTGAATGGATAACTGAACGCTGCGCTGGGACAAGGACGTGCTTGATGATGGTGTTCTTTCTGCGTAGGCAACTGCAGGTGCAGGAGTGGAGGAGGCTTGTTCGCAGGCAGCATGGACAGAGGATTGGCTCGCATGCACAACCAGCGAAGACGTAGCAGTGACATCAGCAAGCACTGCTCCTCGACTCTGTTGTACTTCCCACAAAGTCGGGTGCTTGGCTGACATGTGCCTGATCATGCTGGTGGTGGTCAGGCTGCTAGTTTTGGTACCCCTGCTGATGCTGGCACGGCAGGTGTTGCAAATGACCTTTTTTGAATCATCTGGATCCAACTTAAAAAACTGCCAGACTCGGGAAGACCTAACATTTGTACAGGCACCTTGTGTCGTCGTGTTGTTCCGGGGAACGGTTGCCTGACTTCTGCCTGGGGCCACCACCCTGCTTCTTACTGCCTGTTGTGATGCTACGCCTCCCTCCCCCTGTGCACTGCTGTCCTCGCTCTGCATATCCTCCTGCCAGGTTGGGTCAGTTACTGGATCATCCACCACGTCGTCTTCCTCTTCCGCACCCTGCTCCTCCTCCTGACTTGCTGACAATTGTGTCTCATCATCGTCCACCACTTGTTGAGACACGTTGCCAACTTCGTGAGAACGTGGCTGCTCAAATATTTGGCCATCTGTACAGACGATCTCCTCATGACCCACTTCAATATGAGCTGGCGAGAGGCCAGAATGTGTGAATGGAAACGTGAACAGCTCTTCCGAGTGTCCAAGTGTGGGATCATTAATGTCCGAGGAGGACGTGTACTCAGCCTGGTGGTAGGAAGGAGGATCAGGTTCAGAAATGTGCGGTGCAGTATCACGGCTACTGACACTTGACCGTGTGGAAGACAGAGTGTTTGTGGTGGTGCCAATCTGACTGGAAGCATTATCTGCTATCCAACTAACAACCTGTTGACACTGGTCTTGGTTCAAGAGCGGTGTACTGCTGCAGTCCCCAAGAATTTGGGACAGGACGTGCGAGCGACTAGATGTGGCCCTTTGTTGTGGCGAAATTAGAGCTTGCCCACGACCTCGGCCTCTGCCTGCACCACCATCACGTCCACTTCCTTGTTCCTTGCCAATGCCCTTGCGCATTTTGCAATGCTGTGCACTGCTGACGTGTATATTCACTACTTGTGCGTTATATCAAAGTGTGTGGAAATTGCACACAAGTGCACCTGTACGCTGCCACCAACAGGCACACACGTGCGGTTTTAAAAACCAAGCACGGACGCAATAATAACCTAACAGGTTTTTTTGGGGAGCGACAATTACAGACAAGTCAGACACTATCTGGACTGTTTTACACTGTGTACACCAGCCCCAGATATGATGAAGGCTGGTATACGGTCACCACTACCCTGCCTGCCTGCCTGCCTGTATACTGGTACAATAGTCCTGACAAGGACTCTTTTGGTCACTAGCCTGTATTCAGACCTGGCTATACCCTGCCTGTATATAGCAACAATAGTCCTGAGAAGGACTCTGCTACTGTACTCCGACCTGGCTATACCCTGCCTGCCTGTATACAACTAGAATAGTCCTGAGAAGGACTTTTGGTCACACTGTTTGCAGCCCTGCAACTGAAAAAGCTATAAAGGGCCGCAAAGCTTTCCCTGAATCAGCGACACTCTCCCTACACTGACTGTCTGAATAGCTGTGAGCAGAGCACAGCGCGCCGGCCGATATAAAGGCTCGGTCACGCTGTGCAGGCCGGCCAATCACTGCAATTCCACAACTAACAGGGCTGTGGCATTGCAGTGGTCTGCCAGCCAATCCCTGCATGAGGGCTGGCTCTCAAAAGAGCGCCAACATGCAGAAATGAAGACCACGAGTACAGCACGAGTATCGCGAGATTACTCGGTCCCCCGCCGAGCAGCCCGAGTACAGCGATACTCGTGCGAGTACCGAGTAGTGACAAGCATGCTCGCTCATCACTAGTGAGGACACCTGGGCTCCCACCCTAGCCCTGCTCCTATTCAGCCCGGATCTAGTACCCTCTCTCTCACCACCCAAGGGGAGAACCGGGATCAGAGCTGTAACCCCAACAAATAGACAAACTGGGGAAAAAAAAACCAAAAGTCAGTCACACTGCACCCAAACATAGAGGAATAAGACAACAAATGGTAAGGGGAAAGTCAAAGCAGGAAAGAAAATAGAAGACAAAGGGAATCTGCACAACAATAGCAAGCAAACAGCAGAACTTGCACTAGCAGCTGTAAAGTGACTCCTTCTCTCCTTGGCAGAGCTTGGTAGAAGAATCTATCAACTGTAAGGAAGAGGTGGCTGATGGGGCTTTTTAAGGAGTAGGAGAATGGCCACAGCTGAGCTCCAATTAAACAACCTTGCAGCAAGGGAGCATGGCCGGCTTTAGGCATGTGCGACTTGTGCGGTCGCACAGGGTGCCGATGGCCATGCTTCGGGGGGGAGGGGGGTGCCGCAGAGAGGTAAGAAGTAAATTTCCTGCCTCCTCCAGTCCCAGCACTGCATTTTTATTGTAACTGCCGCTGCGTGGGCAGAAGGCTTTGTTGGGAGGAGCCGCAAGGAGACCTTATGTGTGAAGCTAAACGTACTGTCTCCAGCGGCGCCTCTCCATCCCTTTCTTGAAGCATGGCAACCGGACGCCCGCGCCGTTCATACAAACGGTGTGATTGGCGCGGAGACAGAAGCATGAGTTTCATCTACTGCTCCTGCTCCAATCAGTGAATGTGTGCATCCAGTTGCTATCCCGCCTAGCTCCACGGGCTCACCTCATCTCACATCCCCAGACCTCGACAGCAGAGAGAAGATCATGCCTTGTATGTGACCGCAGCGCAGGTGCTGTTTATTGCAGGCAGTCATACCAGGTGTAGAATTGGCGTGGTAGCTGTCTGTGCGGGCGGGCAGCCGGGTGCCTGCCTCTATGTGCGGGCGGCCGGCTGGCTGCCTCTCTGTGCGGGCGGCTGGCTGGCTGCCTCTCTGTGCGGGCAGCCAGCTGGCTGCCTCTCTGTGCGGGCGGCTGGGTGCCTGCCTCTCTGTGCGGGTGGCCGGCCTGCTGCCTGCCTTTCTGTGCAGGCGGCTGGCCTGCTGCCTGCCTCTCTGTGCGGGCGGCCGGCTGCCTGTCTCTCTGTACTGGTGGCCGGCTGCCTGCCTCTCTGTGCGGGCGGCCGGCTGCCTGCGCCTCTGTGCGGGCGGCCGGGTGCCTGCGTCTCTGTGCGGGCGGCCGGGTGCCTGCGTCTCTGTGCGGGTGGGCGAGTGCCTGCGCCTTTGTGCGGGCGGCCGGGTGCCTGTGCCTCTGTGCGGGCGGCCGGGTGCCTGCACCTGTGTATGGGCGGACGGGTGCCTGCGCCTCTGTGCGGGCGGCCGGGTGCCTGTGCCTCTGTGTGGGAGGCCGGGTGCCTGCGCCTCTGTGCAGGCGGCCGAGTGCCTACGCCTCTGTGCGGGCCTCTGCCGGCTTGATATCTGTCTGTGTGGGCAGCGGTGGCTGTGTGGAGCAGGGTGGTTTGGCTGATGTCCCAGATGCACTGTGTTCAAATGATGGCATCCGGGGCGGCGCGTGTGCAGATGGAGCCCTCAGCTCAAGATCTTGTCATTGAACTGAGAGCTCAATCTGTGCATGCGCCACTCCGGATGCTATTTCTTGAAGCCCGCACCACTGACAGAGCATCTGGGAAACCTGCCGCACCAACCTGCTCCAGCCAGCACAGCTTCCGCTGCCAGCACAGCCCCCACTGCTGCCAGCACAGCCCACACCGTTCCCACCGCAGTGCCTGCTTCCTGTGACTCTGCTCCCCCTCCAGTAAGACAACAATGGAGTACAAGACGGACCCCATTTTTTTACCTTTTTTTATCTATAAATTTGGGGTGCGTCTTATAATCCAGTACATCTCATAAAACAAAAAATATGGTATGTGCTATTGTTACCATCAAGGATATGTGATTGTGTTCCTGGAGTGGGCTTCATTTTCATGCAAGGGGTGTTCTTCTCATTCCCCTTGTTTGCCCCAGAAAAATAAAGAAAGCTATACGCCCCTCCGGTGCAGCCTCGGTTCCAGCGATGTCTAAAACTTCATTCCAGGGGCATCTGTGACATTGTTATGACACACAAGCCCCAAAAGCAATCAGCGCCGGCTTTCTTCTGCCCACCTTTGGACATTTCGGCACAAATTCAGTGTAGCGCTCACATCCTGCTCAAATGTCTGAAGGCGGAGAGAGAGACACTGGGCGCTGTTTGGCCAAGGGAACGCAGCTGTAGATGTGTCGCCCTGGGCAAGCCAGGGGACACAGGTAACAACACACACGCACCCCACATTCCCTGTAGATACACCAGCTAACCCACAAATC
This sequence comes from Anomaloglossus baeobatrachus, assembly GCF_048569485.1. Classification (NCBI taxonomy): domain Eukaryota; kingdom Metazoa; phylum Chordata; class Amphibia; order Anura; family Aromobatidae; genus Anomaloglossus; species Anomaloglossus baeobatrachus. The sequence goes on from NC_134362.1 coordinate 80,799,881, forward strand.
CTTGTTGCCTTCCTCCAGAGGCTGATGATTCACACCAGGGGGTGGAGCCAGGCGGTTGGTGTCCGCCCACCAAGGAGTTCACAGCTCTGGAGGCAGGAAGTACCAGGCAGAAAGCTCAGGGAGGAGCAGGAGTGAGGAGAAAGGAGTAGGAGGAGAAAGCTCAGGGAGGAGCAGGAGTGAGGAGAAAGGAGTAGGAGGTGAACAGAGTGTAGCTCAGGAGGGAGCTAGAGTGAAGTGAAACAGCAGTGAAAGTGACAAAAAGCCTGAAGTTGGTCTGTGGCTGTGTGCCCAGACGGAGTCAGCAAGGTCAGCAGACAGTGGTGAAGGTCTGCAGTGGGACTGTCTGGAGGTTGCTGGAAGGACCACGGAGGCTGTGTGTACCCGGGGGTCTGGAGCAGTATACAAAGGGCAGTCAGCACCAAGGCAGGGGCTTTTCGGATCCCGGCAAGGCTTGGAGTCGCTGTAAATTGCTAAATCCGTTAGTGAAGGGGACGCAGATCCCCCAACAAGCAAGTCCTGATTGACGACAAAGGTCCAACCACAACGGGGAAACACCGCCACCGCCAAGGCACCAGTTTCCCAGGGCCGGCGCCTGCGGGCAAAGTGTGGAGCTCCTCCGGCTCAGATTGTAGTCGGGGAGCGGGTAACCGGTGGGAATCCATCGCTACCAAACAGACATTTCAAAGGTGCAGGGAAGAGACCGTCACCGCTAACTGCAGGGAACTGCAGCACCGTGAACCGTCCGAGGGACCCGTCCAACCAGCCGTTTGTTTACCGAGAACTGTGTCGTGTTTACTGGCTGAGTGAGTACTTCAGTGCCGCAAGGCACAGCGCTGCCCCTGCGCCCCTGCACCCCACTGGGCCCCGGGATCACCAACCCCCTACCCACGGAGGGACAACACAACAACTGGCTGCTCCGCCTCACCATCCCCGGGATCCCCATATAGAGCAGCGGTGGTGTACACTCAATCACCACAACCGTGGGTGGCCCCGGACTGGCGAGACCGATATATCGGGGCCCACCCCATCATCCCTGTGGCTGTGGACGGCATACCAGTGATGGCTCTCTTGGACACTGGATCACAGGTAACTACCATACCGTACACGTTGTACCAGCGGTATTGGGCCGTAGACGAGCTGGCGCCTCCAGACAATAGTATAACGTTGATTGCCGCTAATGGACTTCCATTGACCCAGGTGGGGTATAAACAAGTGGCTATGACAGTGGGGCAAGCTGAACTGCAACACCAGGGTATAATTGTGATCATGAATGAACCCAGTGATCATAACCCGAAAATAGTGCTGGGAACCAATGTGATGGAACACTGCATGGCTGATGTGTTGACCCTATTGCAACAGCTAGCCGCCACAGCGGCAGGGAGCCGGCAGAGGGCTGTGCAGCGTGAGATCCGCGCCCTGATGTACCGCCAGCATGTAAGCTCAACAGGAGGGGAGATTGGTGGAGTGAGAGTGATGGATGTTGCTCCATTGACTGTGCCCCCTAGGAGTGAGATGATGATCTGGTGTAGGGCAGCAGTAGGGCCTCAGGGGCGTGACTACCCTGCGATGATGGAGCCCATGCCTTCCGAGCACTGGCCCACTGTAATGGCCGCCCGAGGGGTGGTGGATGTGAAGAAAGGGAGAGCGCCTGTGAGAGTGTTGAACTGTGGGGAGGAAGAAGTCAGTCTCCCCCGGTATGCCACCATTGCCAAGCTGCTCACCCTGGACCCTCACACTATCCATGAAGCCAGTCCATCCACACTCCCACCTACCACCAGCACTTCCCCACCCCAGGGGGACACAAAGGAGTGGCACCAACAGCTACATGTAGGCACTGATGATACCCCTACACATCACAGGGCAGGGGTACACAGGGTGGTGCAGGAGTACGAACAGGTTTTCAGTAAGCACCCCCTAGACTTTGGGCAGATCAAGGGGGTCCAACACCACATTCCCACAGGTGAACATCCCCCTATCAAAGAGAGGTATAGACCTATTCCCCCTGCACATTACCAGTGTGCCAAAGATATCTTGAGGAATATGAAGGAGGCAAGGGTTATTCGGGACAGCTGTAGTCCCTGGGCCGCTCCGTTGGTACTGGTCAAGAAGAAGGATGGTACCATGCGGATGTGTGTGGACTACCGGAAGATCAACCAGATAACCCATAAAGATTCCTATCCATTACCTCGTATTGAAGAGTCTTTGGCTGCACTGAGAACTGCAAACTACTTCTCGACCCTTGACCTCACCAGCGGATACTGGCAAGTGGCCGTGGCCCCAGAGGACCGGGAGAAGACCGCCTTCACCACCCCGATGGGGCTCTGCGAATTCAATAGCATGCCGTTTGGGCTGTGCAATGCCCCCGGGACCTTCCAACGGTTGATGGAGTGCTGTCTGGGACATTTAAACTTCGAGACCGTCCTGCTGTACTTGGATGATGTGATTGTTTATTCCCAGACGTATGAAGCCCATCTGGAGCACCTGGCCGAGGTGTTCGCGTCCCTTGCCAAGTACGGAATGAAATTGAAGCCCTCAAAATGCCACCTGCTGAAACCCAGGGTGCAGTATCTAGGGCATGTGGTGAGTGCGGATGGTGTCGCCCCCGACCCTGAGAAGATTACTGCCATCCAGAGCTGGCCGAGACCAACCACAGTGAGGGAAGTAAGGCAGTTTCTGGGTCTGGTGGGGTACTATCGGCGCTTTATAAAGGGGTACACAAAGATGGCTGCCCCCATGCAAGACCTCCTCGTGGGACAGACCAAAGGTGGTAGACCCATTGGAGCCCCACTGTCGTGGGAGGACAAGCATGAGGAGTCCTTTTGCCAGTTGAAGGCGGCCTTGACCGGAGAAGAGGTCCTGGCGTACCCTGATTATGGGCGCCCGTTCATCCTCCACACGGACGCCAGTAACGTGGGGCTAGGAGCGGTCCTATCCCAGGTCCAGGATGGAAAGGAGAAGGTGATTGCCTACGCTAGCCGAAAACTCCGGCCGACCGAAAGGAACCCTGAGAACTATAGCTCCTTCAAGCTCGAGCTATTGGCGTTGGTGTGGGCTATCACGGAGCGGTTCCGCCACTACTTGGCGGCAGCAACATTCACCGTGTTTACGGACAACAATCCGCTGACTCACCTGAACACGGCCAAGTTGGGCGCGCTGGAGCAGCGGTGGGTAGCCCGGCTAGCCAACTATGATTTCACCATAAAGTACCGAGCTGGTCGTGTCAACATAAATGCTGATGCACTCTCCCGGATGCCCCATTTGTCAGAAGAGGGGTGCGAGGATGACGACCTCGAGGAGATCGAGTTGCCTGCGTTTCACCAGCCGCCTACTGAGAGGGTACAAGTATGTCAGCAAAGGGTGGATCTGGACCCGCGGCCCAGTCAAGAGTGGCAGGACGCCCAGGACCAAGCGCCGGCTGTCCGCCTTGTCAAGACTCTGGTGGAACAAGGTGCTATGGGGATAGACCCTGCCGCTCCAGCCGAAGCCCAACGCTTGTGGAAAGAACGGAAACGGCTTTACCTACACCAAGGGAGGCTGTACCGTGAGCTGATCAACCCGAAGACCCATGAGAAAGTATGCCAGTTGGTCGTTCCTCAAGCTGATGTCGCTACTGTCCTGCAGGCATACCATGATGGTGCTGGCCACTTCGGGTGGAAGAAGCTGGAGATGCTGTTGAGGGAGCGATTCTATTGGAGTGGGATGTGTGAATCGGTGGAAGCCTGGTGCCGAGAGTGCGGTCCTTGTACGCTGAGGAGAAAGGACGAGACTAGCCAGAGGGCACCGTTACATCCCATAGTCACCCATCAGCCGCTGGAGCTGGTCGCCCTAGACCATGTCAAGCTCACCCCTAGCCGAAGTGGGTACACCTACGCATTGACCATGGTAGACCACTACTCAAGATTTATGGTGGTAGTCCCCGTTAAGGACCTGACTGGTCGAACTGCTGCTCGAGCGTTCCAGGCTTATTTTTGCCGACCCCATGGGTACCCCGAAAAGGTGCTGACTGACCAAGGCCCGGCTTTTGAAGCCGAGGTGTTTCACGAATTCTGCCAGTTGTACGGCTGCAAGAAGATCCGGACCACTCCGTACCACGCCCAAACCAACGGCATGTGCGAGAAAATGAACCACTTGGTCCTGGGGCTCCTCAAGACGCTACCGCTGGAAGAACGGAACATGTGGCCGGAAAAGTTACCCGACTTGGTCGACATGTACAATAATATCCCGTCCAGCTCGACGAAGTGCACCCCAGCATATCTGATGAGGGCTCGGCCTGGCCGCCTGCCGGTGGATCTGGAGATGGGGTTGGAGGCCCCGGAAGCACTCCCTTCAACGGCGGAGTGGGAAAGTCGGAGGAGGGCACAGTACCGGCAAATCCAGGAGTATGTGGAGAAAAACCTCAGTCGAAGTCGAGAACAGCAAGAGCACCGGTTCAATCAGAAGGCGCCCGCAGGTCCTTTCCAGCCAGGAGATGTGGTGCTGAAACGGAAGAGAAAAGCCCACAAGCTGGATGATCAGTGGGAGCAAGTCCCTTACGTCATACAACCCACAGAATGGGGAGATGGGAAGACCTACCAGATCAGTCGTGACCAAGGGGGCACCCTGGCCACAGTTTCCCGGGACCATCTAAAAAAATGCCCTCCAGCGTTGAAGGCAGAGGCTGAAGTACCGGTTCCTCCACCAGTGGAGCAGGCAGCAGAGGTAATCCACACTGTAATGGGTGACTTCCCAGCAAACTGGCCTACACAAAACGGCGCGGTGATTCTTCCAGTGATACTGTTCCCACAACCCGTGGATGAAGAAGTAGTGGAAGCGGTTAACCGTGAGCCAGAACCAGTGCCAATGCCCAGGGATGAACCTGTACCCAGCCCCCCTACACCTCCGCCTGCTCCACACTATAGCAGGGAGGAGGAACCGATTGTTCCCTCTACCCCACTGTCTAGCAACACTGACACCGGGCCCCGAAGGTCCACCCGTTCCAACCTAGGTAGACCCCCACTTAGGAACAGGGAGACCGTTCTATGAGTAAAAGGGGTCCGCAAATGTACAGAGTGGTTGTTTGTTGTTTGAAAAAGTTGTTGAAAGAATGATAAGAAAATGATGAGACCGTGAAAGTAACCTGATTTGCTTTGTGATTTACAACCGGCTGGAGCCGGCACCGTTGTCCCCGTGGGGACCGTTAAAAAGTTGTTTTTTGCATGGAGGACTATCCATGGACAAGCCCGTGAACTTGCAGGGCAACCACAAACGTTAGTGGCTTGTAAATATGTTGTTTACCGTTACCGTTTTCCGCCATGCCGCCTCCGGAGAGGCAGGTTGGAGGGAGGGCCCTCAGCAGAGCAGGCTAGGGCCCAGCCACCAAAGGAACCGGTGGCTACCCTCTGGAGGGGAAGGACAGATCCCGCTCGGGTAACTTGTGCTGGACTGTGGGTCAAGGGGTGCTGCCTGGGCTTTAGGGGCAGCATCAGGGCCAGGTTGCTTGGGTGGGAGAGAGCGGAAACCGTAACCGTAAACCGTTATGCAACGTTAAAAGAAATGTGCCTCCCGTCTAGGGAAGAGTTATTATTAAAAATGTACATAATTTACCGTTTATGATGTTATACCTTTTTACATTACAGAAAACAAAAAGGAAAATAAAACCGGTGTTGGACGGGCAGCCCGAGGACGGTCTGCGTTTTGCTAAGGGGGAATGTGTCGCCCTGGGCAAGCCAGGGGACACAGGTAACAACACACACGCACCCCACATTCCCTGTAGATACACCAGCTAACCCACAAATCCTTGTTGCCTTCCTCCAGAGGCTGATGATTCACACCAGGGGGTGGAGCCAGGCGGTTGATGTCCGCCCACCAAGGAGTTCACAGCTCTGGAGGCAGGAAGTACCAGGCAGAAAGCTCAGGGAGGAGCAGGAGTGAGGAGAAAGGAGTAGGAGGAGAAAGCTCAGGGAGGAGCAGGAGTGAGGAGAAAGGAGTAGGAGGTGAACAGAGTGTAGCTCAGGAGGGAGCTAGAGTGAAGTGAAACAGCAGTGAAAGTGACAAAAAGCCTGAAGTTGGTCTGTGGCTGTGTGCCCAGACGGAGTCAGCAAGGTCAGCAGACAGTGGTGAAGGTCTGCAATGGGACTGTCTGGAGGTTGCTGGAAAGACCACGGAGGCTGTGTGTACCCGGGGGTCTGGAGCAGTATACAAAGGGCAGTCAGCACCAAGGCAGGGGCTTTTCGGATCCCGGCAAGGCTTGGAGTCGCTGTAAATTGCTAAATCCGTTAGTGAAGGGGACGCAGATCCCCCAACAAGCAAGTCCTGATTGACGGCAAAGGTCCAACCACAACGGGGAAACACCGCCACCGCCAAGGCACCAGTTTCCCAGGGCCGGCGCCTGCGGGCAAAGTGTGGAGCTCCTCCGGCTCAGATTGTAGTCGGGGAGCGGGTAACCGGTGGGAATCCATCGCTACCAAACAGACATTTCAAAGGTGCAGGGAAGAGACCGTCACCGCTAACTGCAGGGAACCGCAGCACCGTGAACCGTCCGAGGGACCCGTCCAACCAGCCGTTTGTTTACCGAGAACTGTGTCGTGTTTACTGGCTGAGTGAGTACTTCAGTGCCGCAAGGCACAGCGCTGCCCCTGCGCCCCTGCACCCCACTGGGCCCCGGGATCACCAACCCCCTACCCACGGAGGGACAACACAACAACTGGCTGCTCCGCCTCACCATCCCCGGGATCCCCATATAGAGCAGCGGTGGTGTACACTCAATCACCACAACAGTGGGTGGCGTCACGGACAATAAACAATCCCCAACCAAAATCCCCTTTTCACTCACGTGCGAGGAGTGCCGCTCGAGAAACCACCGGGATCCGGCCTACAGCTCGAGCCACCACTGAGCATCAGCCGCCGGACCCGAGCAGAAGGGGGTGAGCGTGGTGTGCTGACACCCTCCTCTCCGCCCGCGACATAGACATCGCTGGAACCAAAGTCATACCGGAGGGAAGTATAGCTTTATTTCTGGGGCAAACAAGGGAAATGAGAAGGGGTTGTTGACATCCCTTTTATGGATTGAAGTGGGGCATCATTTTATTACAAAGGGTGTATGTGGTTATGCTTTAGCAAATGGAATGAATAGGGGTTGTCAAATTTAGTGGACAGCCCTTTTAAAGGCAGGAGGTGTATCCAGCTCACCTGTTATTAGAGTCCATACTCCCCTCCAAGGTGCACGAGGCCTGCCGGTCAGTCCATACCCGTGCGTGTAACAGAAGATTAGGAAAGAAAGGAATGGGCCCAGCACCAATTCAATAAAAAATAAAAACATTTCTTTTATTGGTATCCAGTTAAAATAATGTCGGGGAACTCACTGTACAAAAATATGTATAGCAGGTGAAACTTTACGCGTTTCGGACGAGAAAATTATCTAAAATCAAAAGAGTCCTTAGTCATAAGTTACCTGCTAGAGGGCCTGGAAGGGAATATAAACTATGATTCAAGGGTGGAGAATCCAACCCCAGGGGGGGAAGGGGGGAGTGTCTTGCACACCACCGCAGGAGGATGCAATCAGGGAGGGCAAAGAGGGTTAGGAAAATAGCATGAAAAATGAAAAATTTATATGATATAAAAACACAAAAAATATTATTGAAATGCATATCAACAGTAGATGCCCCAAAGGAGTCATTTATATAAGTACAATGTCACAAAAAAAAATCCCAAATCTCATAAACCGAAGTGCCATTGATTATATGTCAAAACCAAAAATAGGAATTGTTCATTATAGCTGGTCGATTAATGAAATCCATTAATGTTTGTTCCCATGGAAGCATATGTGAGGATATATCATAAGTATAAAGCCGAGGCAATAGCTCAATGCATTCAACAAATGCTGCTTTTTTTTTTTTTCTCATGCAGCAGCATGCTATTTTCCTAACCCTCTTTGCCCTCCCTGATTGCATCCTCCTGCGGTGGTGTGCAAGACACTCCCCCCCTCCCCCCCTGGGGTTGGATTCTCCACAGTTGAATCATAGTTTATATTCCCTTCCAGGCCCTCTAGCAGGTAACTTATGACTAAGGACTCTTTTGATTTTAGATAATTTTCTCGTCCGAAACACGTAAAGTTTCACCTGCTATACATATTTTTGTACAGTGAGTTCCCCGACGTTATTTTAACTGGATACCAATAAAAGAATTTTTTTTATTTTTTATTGAATTGGTGCTGGGCCCATTCCTTTCTTTCCTAGCCCTTTTAAAGGGGCTGTTCTTTTACTAAATGTCTAGCCTGAGGTGTAGGTTATTATAACGAAATTATTATGCTGTTACGCAAACATCATAACAAAAAAAAAATAACTTTGGGAAAAATCACTCCAAAAATGTTTTCTAGTCTTACTGAAAACACAAAAATTGAATACAAAGCCAAGAAAAGTCATATGTGAAGGAATAAGCCCTAAAACCTCTTTTGAAAAAAAAAATAAATTAAAAAAGTTACAGCTCTCAGAATATGGCGATGCAAAAAGAAATTAATTTTCGTAAAATATTGCTTTTAGTGTGCAAAAGTCGCAAAGTATAAAAAATTATATAAATCTCGTATAGTGTAAAGCCTGCTTTACATGTGTCGATATGTCGAGCGATCGCACCCGCCCCCATCGTTTGTGCGGCAGGGGCAACTTATTGCCCGTGTGGCACAAAGTTGTAAACACCCGTCACATGTACTTACCTCTCGAACAACCTCGCTGTGGGCGGCAAACATCCACTTCCTGAAGGGGGAGGGACGTTCGGCGTCACAGCGACGTCACACAGCGGCCGGCCAATAGAAGCGGAGGTGCGGAGATGATCGGAACGTAAACATCCCACCCACCTCCTTCCTCCCGCATTGCCGGCGGGACGCAGGTAAGCTGTGTTTATCGTTACCGGGGTGTCACACAGAGCAATGTGTGCTGCCTCGGGAACAATGAACAACCGGACGTTCGATTTTTAGAAAATGAGCGATGTGTCAACAAGCAACGATAAGGTGAGTATTTTTGCTTGTTTATAGTCTCTCGTAGCTGTCACACGTTACGATATGTCAAATGAGGCCGGATGTGCGTCACTTACGACGTGACCCCGACGACATATCGTTTGATATATCGCAGGGTGTAAAGCCCGCTTAATCGTTCTGACCCGAAGAATAAATCAGTCATCACTTTTATCGCATGGTGAACTGAGCAAAAAATTGAAAAGAATAAGCGAATTGCTGGTCTTCCCTCATTTTGCTTCTGAAAAATCTGAATAAACGGCAATTAAGAAATGTTATGCACCCCATAATACTACCAAAAATCCGTCAGCTTATTGCACAAAAAATAAGCTTCCACTCAGCATTGTTCGCTCTAAAAACAAAAAAGTTACAGTTCTCACAATATGGTGCCGAAAAAACTTTTTTTCATTAAAAAAAGCATTTCACTGTGTGATAGAAGCTGAATAATATAAATCTGGTATCACTGTAACAGCACCAACCTGCAGAATAAATCCATCTTATCACTTAAAGAGAATCTGTCAGCAGGTTTTTGCTACCTCACCAGAGATTACTGACTGCATCTGTTCTGACATATTCTAAGATTTAAGATTTTAAGCCTGTTTCGCATGTCAGTGAAAAACAAAGACGTTTTTCACTGACGTGTGAAAAGCGCATGTGTCCCTCTGTGTGCTGTGATTCATGGCACACGTGGGTTGTCAATGTGCAATCCGTGATCTGTGATACATAATAGCACATGGAGATAAACTCACCTGCCCCCGCTCCTGCTGTCCATGGTGCTGAACTCTCCGGCTCTGCTGCATCCGGCCGCCACTGTGTCTCCCCTCTGCAACTACTTCTGGGTCGGCTGTGCCGTGCATAAATGAATATGCATGACAGTAATTAGCCGGGCAGGAAACAGCAGCCAGCAGAGGCCGGAGACAGCGTCGCTGGAGAGGTTGAATATCAAAATAACTTTATTTTCAATGTCCGTGTTTTCTGGTACATGTTTCACGGATCACACCATAGTGTGGTCTGTGGGACATCAGTGATCAGGAAAAAAATGGACATGTTTCTGTGTGCAACAGATAAAGCGTGTGAGCAACAGAGAGTACCTGCCTAAAAAAGCACTGCAAATACACCATAGCAAAGGGACATGATGCACAGCAATTTCAAAATGATTTTGCTATGCACATGTTCTGTCTTTGGTTAATTATTTTAGCTGCTGTAGGCTTCAAAAGCCATGAAACGGCTAAAAGAAGTAACCTTCTCATTCTTGGTGCGGCTAAAATTGGAAGAAGCCACTCGCTCTATATACTTAAAGGACACATAATACAGTCATTGCATAGACATATATAAATAATTGACCGGTGCACATCTCGTATCATATCATATACCACTCCATAATAGACTTGAGAAGAGACAGAAAATGACGGAGCATTTAGGGCTTATTATAAAAATATCCACTTTATTGAGTACAAAATTCTAAAAATATATCCAATTTTTCAAAATTACAATATGATAGTGCTAGATGTTATAATGAGTGAAAACCCTCACATTAATGGGGGTCCCAGGCAACCAACACAAGAAAAATGGGAAGTCCTGGAAGGGGGGCTCTATATATATGATATCATATGGCTGACAAAAAAGAGGGGCCTCCAACCACTATAAAAATCCAAGAGGGATTTTAGCTTGGTTCATCCAATACCATTCTATATCAGTTTAAATATGTCAGGGAGGCAACATAGAGAATCAGCCAAAGATAAACCAAATAAATCGCCCTAAGACTTACCCATAACTCAAGCAGTGGTCAATCAAGAGTCCCACATCAACATAAAGACCCTCCAACGCGCGTTTCGCGAAACAATAGATGTTATAGCTTCTTCAGGGAAGGTGTAACAAATAATCAAAATGAGGGAGTCAGCACGATTTCTAAACTGTACTTATTAATAAATGGAGATTTTTGGCAAAACATTGCAATATTTTGAGCTACCCCGCCACTTCACGCAAATCTCAAGGGGCAGTCCGTATGCACGTAGTAATAAACCTTACACAAGACAAAGACAAGGGGGTAAAACTGAAACTCACGCAAACCACAAATATCCAGAGGGGAAACAAAAAGACAGCAGAGGGGATACCAATTGGGAGGGAGAGCGTCACACCAAGGAACTTTCATACAGTGCAGACAGCAAATCGCTGGTCACCAAACAGACGTTCACCACGGACGCCGGGATATCGCAACAGCAAGCATAAGTTATCTTTGGCAAACTCCTACTATGCCTCCCAGCGTTAAATAGGAGGAGACCAGCTGTGGAAGGTAATCAGCAACCTGGCCCTCAAAAAAGTAGCCCACTGCTCCAAAAAGATTAATTCCTGCATGGCTGGGAGCAGTGAAACAACTCAGCCGATGCCCAGCCGATCTGAGCACTTAAGAAAGGTTGCCTGTTGGACTCTGCAATATGACGCTGTAGTAGTAATGCGCTTGTGCAAATCCAGACACTACATGACAATGGGACACCCCTGCGGTAACCAGGTGTCACAAAAACAAGGTAACAACAAAGTAACAGCTCAGTTCCTACATGACTGTGCCAGTCAGTACACACACTAGCACACCAGGACATTTACACTCACAATCAGGGTGGGAGACCCCCCTTAGAACCAGGTGACAGGGCTGGGCAATGTTGGCTAGCAGGCAGCCAACTGGGAAGGGAGGGACAAGACCTGGGGAAGGAGAGAGTGACTCGGGAAGTGTTGCTAGTGTGCGGAAGACAGTGAGAGAGAGAGGAGTTGAGGAGAGGAGTGTGGAGTGAGCGGTAGTAAAAGAACAGGTGTCAAGACAGACAACAGAATCTTGAGACACAGGGAAAGTATCAAAGACTCCGCAACGCCTGAGGAGAAAGATCAGCCACTCGGAGGAGAAAGTAGCTGGAGAGTAGAGATGAGCCACCCCCCTAGAGTTCGAGTTCGGTTCGGTTCGTCGAACAGTGCCCCGTTCGACGAGCTGTTCGACGAGCCGTTCGACGAACCTCTCGAACCCCATTGAAAACAATAGGAGGCAATCACAAACACATAAAAACATACTATAAATGTACACATACAGTTAATAAACATTGCCATAACACTTACCGGTGCCTACGATGCGTCCTGCACTCTGTCTCCCGCAGCTTTTCCATCAGTAATCGTTGCGTCCTCCCGGTAACCAGCAGTGATGACAAGACCTATTGTGACGTCAAAATAGCCATGTGACCATTCACGTGTCTATTATCTCATTGGCTACAGACTGGTCACATGGCTAGACATCATGTCCTGTCATAGGTCCTGTCAGTGGATCTCTCCAGTACGCAATGATCGTTTCTGTATCTCCGTTTACCGGCAACATACTCTGGCACACGGACGACTCCCCATTCCTGCATGGGGCGCTCTTTACAGAGTCAGCCCACATGCAAGGACTAGCTGTCACTGCCGGTGAATAGCGGCACCGGGAATCACGTGATCGGAGCACTGTTGCTATGGTAACCCAGCTGTGAGCGGTGAAGTCACCGCTAACAGCCGGCAGCCTGTGATCACCAGTAAGACAACAATGGAGTACAAGACGGACCCCATTTTTTTACCTTTTTTTATCTATAAATTTGGGGTGCGTCTTATAATCCAGTACATCTCATAAAACAAAAAATATGGTATGTGCTATTGTTACCATCAAGGATATGTGATTGTGTTCCTGGAGTGGGCTTCATTTTCATGCAAGGAGTGTTCTTCTCATTCCCCTTGTTTGCCCCAGAAAAATAAAGAAAGCTATACGCCCCTCCGGTGCAGCCTCGGTTCCAGCGATGTCTAAAACTTCATTCCAGGGGCATCTGTGACATTGTTATGACACACGAGCCCCAAAAGCAATCAGCTCCGGCTTTCTTCTGCCCACCTTTGGACATTTCGGCACAAATTCAGTGTAGCGCTCACATCCTGCTCAAATGTCTGAAGGCGGAGAGAGAGACACTGGGCGCTGTTTGGTCAAGGGGCATCATGGAACGCAGCTGTACACATCGCTGGAACCAAAGTCATACCGGAGGGAAGTATAGCTTTATTTCTGGGGCAAACAAGGGAAATGAGAAGGGGTTGTTGACATCCCTTTTATGGATTGAAGTGGGGCATCATTTTATTACAAAGGGTGTATGTGGTTATGCTTTAGCAAATGGAATGAATAGGGGTTGTCAAATTTAGTGGACAGCCCTTTTAAAGGCCATACTCCCCTCCAAGGTGCACGAGGCCTGCCGGTCAGTCCATATCGGTGCATGTAACAGAAGATTAGGAAAGAAAGGAATGGGCCCAGCACCAATTCAATAAAAAATAAAAAAAATTCTTTTATTGGTATCCAGTTAAAATAATGTCGGGGAACTCACTGTACAAAAATATTTATATCATATAAATTTTTCTTTTTTCAATTTTTCATGCTATTTTCCTAACCCTCTTTGCCCTCCCTGATTGCATTCTCCTGCGGTGGTGTGCAAGACACTCCCCCCCTCCCCCTGGGGTTGGATTCTCCACCCTTGAATCATAGTTTATATTCCCTTCCAGGCCCTCTAGCAGGTAACTTATGACTAAGGACTCTTTTGATTTTAGATAATTTTCTCGTCCGAAACGCGTAAAGTTTCACCTGCTATACATATTTTTGTACAGTGAGTTCCCCGACATTATTTTAACTGGATACCAATAAAAGAAATTTTTTTTACAGTTATATGAAAAAGTTTGGGCACCCCTAATAATGTTAACCTTTTTTCTTTATAACAATTTGGGTTTTTGCAACAGCTATTTCAGTTTCATATATCTAATAACTGATGGACTGAGTAATATTTCTGGATTGAAATGAGGTTTATTGTACTAACAGAAAATGTGCAATCCACATTTAAACAAAATTTGACCGGTGCAAAAGTATGGGCACCTCAACATAAAAGTGACATTAATATTTTGGAGATCCTCCTTTTGCAAAAATAACAGCCTCTATTCACTTCCTGTAGCTTTTAATGAGTTCCTGGATCCTGGATGAAGGTATATTTGACAATTCCTGTTTACAAAACAATTCCAGTTCAGTTAAGTTTGATGGTCGCCGAGCATGGACAGCACGCTTCAAATCATTCCACAGATTTTCAATGATATTCAGGTCTGGGGACTGGGATGGCCATTCCAGAACATTGTAATTGTTCCTCTGCATGAATGCCTGAGTAGATTTGGAGCGGTGTTTTGGATCATTGTCTTGCTGAAATATCCATCCCCTGCGTAACTTCAACGTCGTCACTGATTCTTGCACATTATTGTCAAGAATCTGCTGATACTGAGTTGAATCTATGCGACCCTCAACTTTAACAAGATTCCCGGTGCCGGCATTGGCCACACAGCCCCAAAGCATGATGGAACCTCCACCAAATTTTACTGTGGGTAGCAAGTGCTTTTCTTGGAATGCCGTGGTTTTTTGCCTCCATGCATAACGCCTTTTTGTATGACCAAACAACTCAATCTTTGTTTCATCAGTCCACAGGACCTTCTTCCAAAATGTAACTGGCTTGTCCAAATGTGCTTTTGCATACCTCAGGCGACTCTGTGTGTGGCGTGCTTGCAGAAACGGCTTCTTTCGCATCACTCTCCCATACAGCTTCTCCTTGTGCAATGTGCGCTGTATTGTTGACCGATGCACATTGACACCATCTGCAGCAAGAGGAAGCTGCAGGTCTTTGGAGGTGGTCTGTGAATTGTCCTTGACTGTTCTCACCATTCTTCTTCTCTGCCTTTCTGATATTTTTCTTGGCCTGCCGCTTCTGGGCTTAACAAGAACTGTACCTGTGTTCTTCCATTTCCTTACTATGTTCCTCACAGTGGAAACTGACAGTTTCAATCTCTGAGACAACTTTTTGTATCCTTCCCCTGAACAACTATGCTGAATAATCTTTGTTTTCAGATCATTTGAGAGTTGTTTTGAGGAGCCCATGATGCCACTCTTCATAGGAGATTCAAATAGGAGAACAACTTGCAAGTAGCCACCTTAAATACCTTTTCTCATGATTGGATGCACCTGCCTATGAAGTTCAAAGCTCAATGAGGTTACAAAACCAATTTAGTGCTTTAGTAAGTCAGTAAAAAGTAGTTTGGAGTGTTCAAATCAAGAAATTGATAAGGGTGCCCATACTTTTGCACCGGTCAAATTTTGTTTAAATGGGGATTGCACATTTTCTGTTAGTACAATAAACCTCATTTCAATCCAGAAATATTACTCAGTCCATCAGTTATTAGATATATGAAACTGAAATAGCTGTTGCAAAAACCCAAATTGTTATAAAGAGAAAAGGTTAACATTAATAGGGGTGCCAAAACTTTTTCATATGACTGTATTTTTTATTAAATTGGTGCTGGGCCCATTCCTTTCTTTCCTAGCCCTTTTAAAGGGGCTGTTCTTTTACTAAATGTCTAGCCTGAGGTGTAGGTTATTATAACGAAATTATTATGCTGTTACGCAAACATCATAACAAAAAAAAAATAACTTTGGGAAAAATTACTCCAAAAATGTTTTCTAGTCTTACTGAAAACACAAAAATTGAATAAAAAGCCAAGAAAAGTCATATGTGAAGGAATAAGCCCTAAAAGCTCTTTTGAACAAAAAATAAATTAAAAAAGTTACAGCTCTCAGAATATGGCGATGCAAAAAGAAATTAATTTTCGTAAAA
Organism: Anomaloglossus baeobatrachus; assembly: GCF_048569485.1. Classification (NCBI taxonomy): domain Eukaryota; kingdom Metazoa; phylum Chordata; class Amphibia; order Anura; family Aromobatidae; genus Anomaloglossus; species Anomaloglossus baeobatrachus. The sequence continues at coordinate 80,815,547 of NC_134362.1, forward strand.
TATTGCTTTTAGTGTGCAAAAGTCGCAAAGTATAAAAAATTATATAAATCTCGTATAGTGTAAAGCCTGCTTTACATGTGTCGATATGTCGAGCGATCGCACCCGCCCCCATCGTTTGTGCGGCAGGGGCAACTTATTGCCCGTGTTGCACAAAGTTGTAAACCCCCGTCACATGTACTTACCTCCTGAACGACCTCGCTGTGGGCGGCAAACATCCACTTCCTGAAGGGGGAGGGACGTTCGGCGTCACAGCGACGTCACACAGCGGCCGGCCAATAGAAGCAGAGGTGCGGAGATGATCGGAACGTAAACATCCCGCCCACCTCCTTCCTCCCGCATTGCCGGCGAGATGCAGGTAAGCTGTGTTTATCGTTCCCGGAGTGTCACACAGAGCAATGTGTGCTGCCTCGGGAACAATGAACAACCGGACGTTCGATTTTTAGAAAATGACTGATGTGTCAACAAGCAACGATAAGGTGAGTATTTTTGCTTGTTTATAGTCGCTCGTAGCTGTCACACGTTACGATATGTCAAATGAGGCCGGATGTGCGTCACTTACGACGTGACCCCGACGACATATCGTTTGATATATCGCAGCGTGTAAAGCCCGCTTAATCGTTCTGACCCGAAGAATAAATCAGTCATCACTTTTATCGCATGGTGAACTGAGCAAAAAATTGAAAAGAATAAGCGAATTGCTGGTCTTCCCTCATTTTGCTTCTGAAAAATATGAATAAATGGCAATTAAGAAATGTTATGCACCCCATAATACTACCAAAAATCCGTCAGCTTATTGCACAAAAAATAAGCTTCCACTCAGCATTGTTCGCTCTAAAAACAAAAAAGTTACAGTTCTCACAATATGGTGCCGAAAAAACTTTTTTTCATTAAAAAAGCATTTCACTGTGTGATAGAAGCTGAATAATATAAATCTGGTATCACTGTAACAGCACCAACCTGCAGAATAAATCCATCTTATCACTTAAAGAGAATCTGTCAGCAGGTTTTTGCTACCTCACCAGAGATTACTGACTGCATCTGTTCTGACATATTCTAAGATTTAAGATTTTAAGCCTGTTTCGCATGTCAGTGAAAAACAAAGACGTTTTTCACTGACGTGTGAAAAGCGCATGTGTCCCTCTGTGTGCTGTGATTCATGGCACACGTGGGTTGTCAATGTGCAATCCGTGATCTGTGATACATGATAGCACATTTAGATAAACTCACCTGCCCCCGCTCCTGCTGTCCATGGTGCTGAACTCTCCGGCTCTGCTGCATCCGGCCGCCACTGTGTCTCCCCTCTGCAACTACTTCTGGGTCGGCTGTGCCGTGCATAAATGAATATGCATGACAGTAATTAGCCGGGCAGGAAACAGCAGCCAGCAGAGGCCGGAGACAGCGTCGCTGGAGAGGTTGAATATCAAAATAACTTTATTTTCAATGTCCGTGTTTTCTGGTACATGTTTCACGGATCACACCATAGTGTGGTCTGTGGGACATCAGTGATCAGGAAAAAAATGGACATGTTTCTGTGTGCAACAGATAAAGCGTGTGAGCAACAGAGAGTACCTGCCTAAAAAAGCACTGCAAATACACCATAGCAAAGGGACATGATGCACAGCAATTTCAAAATGATTTTGCTATGCACATGTTCTGTCTTTGGTTAATTATTTTAGCTGCTGTAGGCTTCAAAAGCCATGAAACGGCTAAAAGAAGTAACCTTCTCATTCTTGGTGCGGCTAAAATTGGAAGAAGCCACTCGCTCTATATACTTAAAGGACACATAATACAGTCATTGCATAGACATATATAAATAATTGACCGGTGCACATCTCGTATCATATCATATACCACTCCATAATAGACTTGAGAAGAGACAGAAAATGACGGAGCATTTAGGGCTTATTATAAAAATATCCACTTTATTGAGTACAAAATTCTAAAAATATATCCAATTTTTCAAAATTACAATATGATAGTGCTAGATGTTATAATGAGTGAAAACCCTCACATTAATGGGGGTCCCAGGCAACCAACACAAGAAAAATGGGAAGTCCTGGAAGGGGGGCTCTATATATATGATATCATATGGCTGACAAAAAAGAGGGGCCTCCAACCACTATAAAAATCCAAGAGGGATTTTAGCTTGGTTCATCCAATACCATTCTATATCAGTTTAAATATGTCAGGGAGGCAACATAGAGAATCAGCCAAAGATAAACCAAATAAATCGCCCTAAGACTTACCCATAACTCAAGCAGTGGTCAATCAAGAGTCCCACATCAACATAAAGACCCTCCAACGCGCGTTTCGCGAAACAATAGATGTTATAGCTTCTTCAGGGAAGGTGTAACAAATAATCAAAATGAGGGAGTCAGCACGATTTCTAAACTGTACTTATTAATAAATGGAGATTTTTGGCAAAACATTGCAATATTTTGAGCTACCCCGCCACTTCACGCAAATCTCAAGGGGCAGTCCGTATGCACGTAGTAATAAACCTTACACAAGACAAAGACAAGGGGGTAAAACTGAAACTCACGCAAACCACAAATATCCAGAGGGGAAACAAAAAGACAGCAGAGGGGATACCAATTGGGAGGGAGAGCGTCACACCAAGGAACTTTCATACAGTGCAGACAGCAAATCGCTGGTCACCAAACAGACGTTCACCACGGACGCCGGGATATCGCAACAGCAAGCATAAGTTATCTTTGGCAAACTCCTACTATGCCTCCCAGCGTTAAATAGGAGGAGACCAGCTGTGGAAGGTAATCAGCAACCTGGCCCTCAAAAAAGTAGCCCACTGCTCCAAAAAGATTAATTCCTGCATGGCTGGGAGCAGTGAAACAACTCAGCCGATGCCCAGCCGATCTGAGCACTTAAGAAAGGTTGCCTGTTGGACTCTGCAATATGACGCTGTAGTAGTAATGCGCTTGTGCAAATCCAGACACTACATGACAATGGGACACCCCTGCGGTAACCAGGTGTCACAAAAACAAGGTAACAACAAAGTAACAGCTCAGTTCCTACATGACTGTGCCAGTCAGTACACACACTAGCACACCAGGACATTTACACTCACAATCAGGGTGGGAGACCCCCCTTAGAACCAGGTGACAGGGCTGGGCAATGTTGGCTAGCAGGCAGCCAACTGGGAAGGGAGGGACAAGACCTGGGGAAGGAGAGAGTGACTCGGGAAGTGTTGCTAGTGTGCGGAAGACAGTGAGAGAGAGAGGAGTTGAGGAGAGGAGTGTGGAGTGAGCGGTAGTAAAAGAACAGGTGTCAAGACAGACAACAGAATCTTGAGACACAGGGAAAGTATCAAAGACTCCGCAACGCCTGAGGAGAAAGATCAGCCACTCGGAGGAGAAAGTAGCTGGAGAGTAGAGATGAGCCACCCCCCTAGAGTTTGAGTTCGGTTCGGTTCGTCGAACAGTGCCCCGTTCGACGAGCTGTTCGACGAGCCGTTCGACGAACCTCTCGAACCCCATTGAAAACAATAGGAGGCAATCACAAACACATAAAAACATACTATAAATGTACACATACAGTTAATAAACATTGCCATAACACTTACCGGTGCCTACGATGCGTCCTGCACTCTGTCTCCCGCAGCTTTTCCATCAGTAATCGTTGCGTCCTCCCGGTAACCAGCAGTGATGACAAGACCTATCGTGACGTCAAAATAGCCATGTGACCATTCACGTGTCTATTATCTCATTGGCTACAGACTGGTCACATGGCTAGACATCATGTCCTGTCATAGGTCCTGTCAGTGGATCTCTCCAGTACGCAATGATCGTTTCTGTATCTCCGTTTACCGGCAACATACTCTGGCACACGGACGACTCCCCATTCCTGCATGGGGCGCTCTTTACAGAGTCAGCCCACATGCAAGGACTAGCTGTCACTGCCGGTGAATAGCGGCACCGGGAATCACGTGATCGGAGCACTGTTGCTATGGTAACCCAGCTGTGAGCGGTGAAGTCACCGCTAACAGCCGGCAGCCTGTGATCACTCTCACTGAGTGATTTCTGCACGGGCCAGCAGCGTCTTTCTCCCATGCAGTGAAGCCTGATGTAGCAGAGCTGCATGGGTTGAAGGAGAAAGAAGACAGAAGAGCATGGATCGTGGAGGGGTGACAGAGAGTAATAAACATGGAGTCTCTAATGTGTCTGTGTATTTATTTCTATTAAAGTATTTTTTCTCTATGTGGTGTCTTTTTTTTAACCCTTTATTGGAGATTCTTAATGGCCGGGTCAAACTTGCCTGACATCAAGAATCTCTGGCTTAATACTAGCTAGTAAAACAAAGCTAATATTAATTCATAATTACCCAGCGAGCCACCGTCACCAGGGCAGCTGGAAGAGTTGGATACAGCACCAGATGATGGCGCTTCTATGAGAGCGCCATTTTCTGGGGCGGCTGCGGACTGCAATTCGCAGCAGAGGCGCCCAGGAACCTCGGGCTAACCTGTGCTGCAGATTCCAATCCCCAGCTGCCTAGTTGTACCCGGCTGGACACAAAAATGGGGCGAAGCCCACGTCGTTTTTTTTACATTTTTTCATGAAATTAATGAAATAAAAAAAAAAAAGGGCTTCCCTATATTTTTAGTTCCCAGCCGGGTACAAAAAGGCAGCTGGGGGTTGGGGGCAGCCTGTACCTGCCTTCTGTACCTGGCTAGCATACAAAAATATGGCGAAGCTCACGTAATTTATTTTTTTTTTTGTTTTTTGGGAAAAAAAAATAAAAAATGCTTGCCTGGATTTTCAATTGACAGTGAAGGTAACACCAAGCAGTGGGGGTTAGCAGCCAGTAGCTGCTTGGATTACCCTTAGCTAGCAATATAAAAAAATGCAGTGGGAGCCCATATATTTTTTTTTATTATTTATTTAAATAACTAAAAAAAAATGGGCTTCCCTATATTTTGATTGCCTGACACAACAGTGCTGTAAAAATAAATCATTAAAAAAAATGACGTAGCGCTCTGTGGTATTTTTGATTCTCAGCGCAGTTAAAGCAGACAGCTACGGGTTGCCACCCCCATCTGCCTGGTGTTACCTTGGCTGGCAATCAAAATACAGGGAAGCCCATTAATTTTTTTTTTTTTTTAAAATAGTTAAAGAAAATGACGTGGGGTCCCCCCATTTTTGAAAGGCCAACTAGGGTAAAGCAGAAGGCTGTAGCCTGAAAACCACAGCTGGCAGCTTTACCGTGGTTGGGGATCCAATGTGGTGGTCACCCCAGGCTCTTTTTTATAATTATTTTATAAATAATAATAATAATTACGAAAAAAAGTAGGGTCCCCCCCAAATTGGATCACCAGCCAAGGTAAAGCGGACAGCTGTGGTCTGGTATTCTCAGGGTGGGAAGGTCCATAGTTATTGGCACTTCACAGCCTAAAAATAGCAGGCCGCAGGTGCCCCAGAAGTGGTGCATCCACTAGATGCGCCAATCCTGGCGCTTCACCCCAGCTCATCCCATGACCTGGTGTAGTGACAAACGGGGTAATAAATGGGGTTGATACTAGCTGTAAGGTCACCTGACATCAAGCCCAGCAGTTTGTGATGTCATGGCGTCTATCAGATACCCGACATCACAAACTGTCAGTACTAACAAAACAAATAGATGAAAAAAAAAATGTATTTCAAAAAACACTCCCCAAAACATTCCCTCTTTCACCAATTTATTGTAAGGAAAAAAAATAAAGGGGTCCCATGACAACTTTGAACCGTCTAGAATATGGGGGGGACACGCTCAGGGAATGTATCCCCCATTTTCTAGGAGTGCAGACCCTCCATGACAGGAGTGTGGGTGCAATGAATCTGCACCCACTCTCCCCGGGTCCACAGCAGCAGAGTCCATGTCGTAACTGTTGCTACCAAAGCTGCAATGCCCTGCTCATGAGGTAAGGGTATGCCTAATCAGGAGAACTATTCTACATTTCCAAATATTGGTATTTGCTGATATTATTGCTATTCCACCTACTATATATTGGGGATAGGATCTTGGAGATGGAATACCCCTTTAAGGTCAGTTATCCAGCTGAATGAATACTAAACAAAAGAGCTCGCTATTTAGATGTGTTTTCTTGTGGCGTATAACGGACTCTAATGTTTGGTAGTCGTTCAGCAGGGCAACTATAAAATCAAATACCTCCATTTGGAAATATAGTATAGCTCTCCTGATCAACTATGTTCCTTACCTCATGAGCAGGGCATTGCAGTAGCTTACAGATGCATGGTTACCACCACTCACTGTGTCTGAACACAGGAAGCTGAGCTGACAGCCGCTCTGTACATGCGGCAGCATCTATTGTGAAAGAGGGGGCCACGGGGGATCAATGCTGCACAGGTACCGTGGGACACCGGGGAACACCGGTGGGGTTAAAGGGGGTGACCTGGCAGGGCCTGGGGAGGAGTTTTCTCTCGCATGTGTCATGGCACATGCGACAGAAATCAGAGGAGTAGGGTGAATACGGCCGCCACGCGGCCATATTGGATTTCCAGGAGGGGGTCGGGGGGGCACTTTGGCGACACCGGGGGGACCAAAGGGGACCGGGGAGGAGATTTATCTCCCATCAGACATGTTTGTTCATGCCAGATGGGAGATAAATAATTTTTTACCGACGCTGTCATTTACTGTAACGTGATCGTGATCGGTATATGGTGTATACCTGTGATCACGTGAGCGGGGACCGGAAAAACGGGCCTGAACCATGATCTCCAGGGTCTCAGCTACCCCTGAAATCCCGGAGATGTTCTGACGCTGGGGGGCGCTATTCACTTATTTCTGCATGCTGTTTATAAAGGGAAGATCAGAATAAGGGGCACTTTGCACACTGCGACATCGCAGGTGCGATGTCGGTGGGGTCAAATTGAAAATGACGCACTTCCGGCATCGCATGCGACATCGCAGTGTGTAAAGGCTGGATGATACGATTAACGAGCGCAAAAGCGTCGTAATCGTATCATCGGTGCAGCGTCGGCGTAATCCATGATTACGCTGACGCGACGGTCCGATGTTGTTCCTCGCTCCTGCGGCAGCACACATTGCTGTGTGTGAAGTCGCAGGAGCGAGGAACGTCTCCTACCGGCCTCACTGCGGCTTCCGTAGGATATGCGGAAGGAAGGAGGTGGGCAGGATGTTTACATCCTGCTCATCTCCGCCCCTCCGCTCTGATTGGCCGCCTGCCGTGTGACGTCGCAGTGACGCCGCACGACCCACCCCCTTAACAAGGAGGCGGGTCGCCGGCCACAGGGACGTCGCACGGCAGGTGAGTGTGTGTGTGAAGCTGGCGTAGCGATAACTTTCGCTACGCCAGCTATCACCACATATCGCTGCTGCGACGGGGGCGGGGACTATCGCACTCGGCATCGCAGCATCGGGCTGCGATGTCGTAGTGTGCAAAGCCCGCCTAAGGCTACATTCACACGATAGATCTCTTTTTGCTGTCCGCAAAAAACGGTCCGTTTTTTTCACGGGTGCATCCATGTGGCATCCGTTTCTGTTCTGTATCTGGTCCGTATGTGATCTGTTTGTCATCCGTGTGCCTTCCGTTTTTTTTTCGTACTGCAAAAAAACTGATGGAGGGAAAATACATAAATTTTCCCAGGATCCATAGCTTCAACCTACATGAGGCGGTCACATGTTCACTCCAGTGCCATTTTCTACTGCTTTTCACAGCGTAGAGCGCTCTGGTGATTTTCCTGCGCTTGTACACTTCATATCAGTCTTTTCTGTCATTATAATGGCAGAAAGACACATAATGTCCCACTCTCCTGCATTTTGTAATTTTGCACCCTTGGTGCCTTTCATGTGGCACTAAGGGGTGCTAAGCCTTGTATTTAGCCAAAAAAATAAATAAATTTAAAATTTAAATTTTTGATAGCCAGCTAGGGTAAAGCAGATGGCTGCAGCCTGCAGACCACAGCTGGCAGCTTCACCTTGGCTGGTAATCCAAAACTGAGGGCACCCCACGCTGTTATTTTAAATTAAATAAACAATTAAAAAAAAAAAACACGTGGGGGTCCCCCCAAAATTGGATCACTAGCCAAGGTAAAGCGGACAGCTGGGGTCTGATATTCTCAGACTAGGGAGGTCCATGGTTATTGGACTCTCCCCAGCTTAAAAATAGCAGGCCGCAGCCGCACCAGAAGTGGCACATCTATTAGATGCGCCAATCCTGGTGCTTCGCTCCAGCTCAACTTATTCCCCTGGTGCAGTGGCAAACGGGGTAATATATGGGGTTAATACCAGATGTGTAATGTCACCTGGCATCAAGCCCTGGGGTTCGTGAGGTCAGGCCAAGGGGTTCCCATGACGATCCATACCATAGTCACTGTCCCAGTCAATGAAGAACAGAATGTTCCCCATTGGCTGGGAAAGCAATGCAGTGACCTGAGCTAACATCAATGGGTCAGCCCAGGTCACTGCAGGGCATGACAAGTGCTGCTCTCAGGAGCGAGGTACATTACCTGCGGTGACGATCTCCTGCACTGCTGTCAGCAGACCTGTCACTTTCTTCAATGACCGCCGCCTTCATAGCCAAGTATCGCGGGAGCCTGTGACATCATCGCTAGTCACAGTCTCGGGTCGGCAGGAGGGGAGGGGATGTGACAAGCGGCGGCCATGGAGGACAGTGACAGTGCTGAGGTCGGGAGGGCAGGACTTCATCACCGCAGGTAAGCCGAGCGGGGTAATGAGTGCGGAGTGCGAGGTGGGTGGAGCCGAGCAGGGTAATGTGTGCGGAGTGCGAGGTGGATGGAGCCTAGCAGGGTAATATGTGCGGAGTGTGAGGTGGGTGGAGCCAAGCTGGGTAATGTGTGCGGAGTGTGAGGTGGGTGGAGCCAAGCGGGGTAATGTGTGCGGAGTGCGAGGTGGGTGGAGCCTAGCGGGGCCATGTGTGCGGAGTTCAAGGTGGGTGGAGCCAAGCGGGGTAATGTGTGCGGAGTGCAAGGTGGGTGGAGCCGAGCGGGGCCATGTGTGCGGAGTGCGAGGTGGTTGGAGCCTAGCGGGGCCATGTGTGCAGGCGGCGGAGTGCAAAGTGGGTGTAGCCTAGGGGGGCCATGTGTGCAGGCGGCAGAGTGCGAGGTGAGTGGAGCCTAGCGGGGCCATGTGGCGCTGAGGACGTCAGTGCCGGGGACTGCATGGCTGGGGAAAGGTGAGTGTGAGTGTGTGTGTGTGTGTGTACATGCCGAGCGCAGGAGGGAGCGGAGCCGAGCGGGAAGTGTCGGCTCCCTGCACATGTAACCAGGGTAAATATCGGGTTACCAAGCAAAGCACTTTGCTTGGATACCCAATACTTACTTACTTGGATACCCGATATTTACATTGGTTACCAGCTTACGCAGGCTGCCAGCGATGGCTCCCTGCACACTGCAGCTGTAAAAAGCCCTGCTTTTGGTGATCGAACCGTTTTCGAATGGAACTCGATTTGTCAAGCTTTTAGCAAAAAGCTCGAGTTCGAGTTCGATCTCGAGCACCCCCCAAAATCACTCAAATATGAAATTGGCGAACCTCGAACATCGCTCAATTCTACTACTAAATTCCCTTAAATAGTTCAAGCTGCCTGCGTCAGGACCCAGACACCAGACGGACCTTCAGAAGCTCCATGCTAGGGAAGACTGACAAATGCACCAGAGTGCAAAGGTGGGAGAGTGGCACCAGGTTGGCTGCCACAGCGATCAAGGACACAGGGGCACCTGGGATCCAGTACGTTTCCAGGGTGCAAACCCAGTAAGTAAAAACAACCAAACTGTATTCCCTGTCTGGACTGACTTATTGCTGCGCACGTCCACGTTAACCCTTCAACTACCCCTGGGGAAAAGCCCTGCTCTTGCAGTACTCCACCATCCACGCTGCCCCCATCCATCACCCCCAGTGGGAACCTACCATCCCTACCGTCTCTGGCAGCAAACCGCGAGTGGCATAGTCGGACTATATTTTTCTTTTTCTTTTCTTTTTATTTAAAACTGGTCGACAGTGCCCCCACAGCCGGAACCCCTCGAGCCACGAACCGTCCGGATCCGAGCAGCCTGGATTCCCCAGGAAGCAACATTCGCATCACAGTTTTTTTCTTTTGCATATAGAGATTAACATATCTATATTAATTAACCCCTCTCCAGCGATTATCTATCTCAGGTAAGAGAGGTTAATCAACTGTGTTCCACCTTCACACACCACATGACCACATGCAGCTTAGGTGCCTTTTCACAGGGTGGGATGGCTTAGGGTAGGCAGGAGGGTTGCCATAATGATCATGGGACTTACCCAGTCACTGAAGCCAGTCACCTGGGCGAGGGGGTTCTACCTGGGGTAGAAATAGGCACAACACACTCACATGAGACAGATCCGTTGGGACCATAGTTCTGGCAAGACATCTCTGGAAAACTTGGACTTTACTAGGCTCGGGGCTTGGAGCGGGAGCTCAGCCAGGGTATCTAACCACTGAGGGGCCACCCTAAAAATAGAACACTCTTTCTCTCTCCTTCTCTCTTCAAACACCGGTGGTGGCCCCTTACATGCCTGGGATTGACCAGAGCCCATCATGGCAGTGACCAGAGCTACTGGGCTGGCGACTGAAGCTGTGAGTAAGCTACATCTTGAACCTACAGAGACTGTGTTGGTTTGTCCTTACCGGCGTCGCCGCTCAGCGCTTTGGCGCCAACTGCCATTACCTCCTCTCTTCATCCACCCAGGGTCCGCTCCGCCTGTGGGGACCAACACCATCCCGAGTGCCTTAACACCTGCCCTGGCCAGGAATTCAGCAGCGGCAGCTACTACTGGCCACAATCCAGAGGTGGCGTCATGACAAGCTCTCCCAAATACTCCACTTCCCCTTCCATTTACTGTACGCCTCGGGACAATGGAACTGGGCAAGGCCACCCGTGACATCGCCTGACCCGACCTGAAACATCCTGGCAACGAGTAGGTTAGCCACCTGCCCCGTGGGATGCTACACTAGCATGCTATGTGGGCCTACTAGCCAAGGGGAGAAACGCCCTTGGGACTATTGCTGTCCTCATATCATAAAGGATCTTTAGAAATACTTTTTCTAAAGATCTCTTTATCTATGCTAGTGTATATAGGGACAGTTAGGCTGGGATTAGGAATATGCACCCAGAACTGCTTGTGGTTGTGGGTGCATATTGCACCTGATAGGTTCCCTTTAAAGCCAAAAAATGGGCATCGGTTTCTTTATGAGTGGCAGTTTGTTATATAGTTCTAAAATGTCATTCAAAAGATTTCTGGAAATATAAAATACAATTTCCAGTATTAGGCTCGAGTGTTACCAAGTACTATTTGCGCATTTTATGTTTCTATGGAAACAATTAGAAACTGATAGAAAAATCTCATGCTTGTATAGTTTTCATTTTCTGCATCGTCGCAGAGCTACTTGCGAGAGGTACAGCGTGCGAATCAAAATTCTACTGTGTGCCTCTGCTGGCGTCAAATTAATAGAGAGTCATTTACACATAGTTACATGGCAACAGAATGAAGTTGAAGGTATTATCTACTGTTACGAGAATCACTATAGAGTGATATAATATTGCCTCGTTTGAAATTGTTCATTTCACATGAATAAAAGATCATTGCTTTATAATACTTGATATGTTGCTTTTTTTGTCTGTTGCTTGATAGTATGGGAGATTATTTTCAGGAATACATTTAAACTAAGATATGAAACTTGGTCTATTTCTAAATTTAATTTTGGAATATGTCAAGAGGTTTCTACTCTTAAACGGATGTGCTAGCTTAAAAAAACAGTATTTCATTGTATAGTTCTAGTGTTTACTCAGCAACAGTTTAAAATGCAATGTAACTAGGCCTCGTATGACGCACATCGTAATGTCGTGACGTCACATGCGCCGGCTTGGCACGTTGCACAGTGACCTCAGAGATCTAGTCAGATGGAAGCAATGACATGAGTATTATTTATTGTTTTTTACGTACAAGACCCAAAGCATAATAAGAAAAATTCAATTGCAAACTGAATATTCTTCCTTTACAAATTTGAGTGACTTGCGAAGTTTAAATCTTGGCAGATTTGCTTTTCTCCAGTATTGTGTCTATTTCAGAACTCTCACTTCAGCCCCCAAAAGAGAGTTGACATCTGCTCTCCTTCCTGTTACTAAAGCCCAGATTTTTCTTAAATTGTATACATAACAAGCTTATAATAAGTTTTCTGAGGGAACGTCCCCAAGATCAGCACTTGTTGCATCCTTGACTCAGCGGGTCCTGACCTGCAGGGCCACGAGACTCCTCCGCAGGAGAACGCAGGAGACCGCAGCTGCTTGTACACACGATCAGAGTTCAGTGCGCTTTAGTCTCTTGCTTGTGTTCTCCCTATGGAAGACACTTGAGACTCTGTAGCAAACAATTGACATGCTGTGGCTCAGAAAGTGGCAACGCAGGTCAGTGTTTGCTGTGGGAAAAACAAGAACATTGGCCACGGGATTTCTAGAAATCCCGTCAACTATGCTTGTACTGTACAATGCAGCATTTTGGATGCAGCTGAAGCATGCTGCATCCCAAACACTGTGAACACTGATCGTATGCACGTTCCCTTAAGTCTCTTTTACAGAGATATAGTAGAGCATTAATAGCCTTCTTAAGGCCTCTTCTGTTCCTCTTGAAAGTCTGATTTGATACACATGTAAAAACTTTGGTTTCTGTCACCACTCTAGACAAATTGACAGAGAGAAAGAGGACTTGAATGTTAGTTTCCCAGAGGAGCATTGCATGACTCATAAGCCTCCTCACGCAGGCATCTTAGACATGTTACTCTCCAAAAGAAGAAACATTACCATTTGGATCCCAATCTAGGCAGTAATGCTAAGCAGTAGCTTTCTCTGGTTCCACTTTGGCTTGATCCGAAGTGAACTGGTGTGCAAGAAATTTAAAATGGTGTGAGAATTGGTTCAGAAACTCTCTGCATAACTTTGGATCTCCAGTAAACTGAGGGGGAGCCACAAGGGGGAGTTTGGAAGTAGAGGCAAAACTGACCACAGGATCTGGAACTACAACCTGAGCGGGAGCCGAAGAGATGGAGGTTTGCTGACTGTTAAGGCAGGTATCCATTGATGTCATAAAGGCCAGCATCCGAGTTTGTGTTTCACATTAACGAACAAGCTCCTGCTGTACCCTGGCCAATAGGGCAGCATTGGCGACAGCGGGATCCATGGCCTAGGCAAACTGTTATTCTTGCGAAACGAGTACGGTATTAGTGACTCCACTGGACCAAAAGTACCATTCACATGCCTGGAGCAGCGAACTGGACTGCCGCGGAGTATTCACTACTGTAACTGGAGGTGGCAGCAGGTAGGTACACATACTGTTAAGCGGCTGTCAGAGAGCAGTATGGATGGATGGATACAGCAATAGCAACCGTCATGGATACTTACAGCAGTGGGTATCAAGGTAGCCTGGCAGCAAGGATAAGCATGCAGCAGTAGCAGCAGCACATTAGGATTGCACTGAAACATAGACATGAGTTAGCAGCAGAATGTAGCACAAAAACAGCAGTACTAAGGACCTGAGAACTAGCAACAAAACTAACTCATTGCCCATGCACCTCCCTTAAGTGCCTTAAATACCTGAAAACTCTCAGCTGACATTTTAGACACTTCCAGGTCAGAGCCTGAATTCCATAGAAAACCTATGGGATCAGTTGAGTTGCAATCTCGAACTAACCCGATCCTCAGAAGGATCGCTCATCTGAACTTATTATAAGACAGTAAACTGAATGATCTTGTTAGAGAATGGATCTGCCTAAGAGTACAGCTAAGTCCTTAGCTTCCAGGTTACAGTAATGGAATTGGAATTTCTTAGCAGGAGAGGTTTGATTTGATTGCTCCACAACCATTATAAAGATCTAAATGTTTGGTGGGTTTATGAAAAAGCTTGTTCATTTATTTATTTATATAAATTATATATATATATATATATAAAGTATGCATTTTTTGGTATTTTTTTTCATTCTTTACCTTATTTTGTGATTTAAAAATGTTATCTTTACTATTTTTTAAACTTTTTTACTTAGTCCGTCTATGGGACTTTAACTTTCTTTACTCTGCTCACTGATGTAATGTATTGCAATGCACCAGCATGCCAATGCATTACACCTGTCAGTGTTGCAGTGACAGAAGCATCATAGACCCTGCTCCTGGTATGGTCTAACAGGATTGCCATAGCTGACTGAACCGGCGGTTGTCATGATGACCTCGGGTTTCTATGGCAACCTAAGGACCCTTGAGTTGACAGATCATTTGTCTTTCCTTCACCTTTCTTCTTTTCTCTATTAGGCTGGTAATAGGCTTCCCTTGCTTGCATTTATTATTAGTTGTTTGTCCACTTGTGCTCGTATTATATGTTTAATTACTATGGGTTTTTGTCCAGCACGTTCAACTTTTACAGAGCTTTCTTAGACCTAGTTGCTACTCCCTCGGGATTGGTGCCAATCTTATTGATCCTGTGAGTCTCCACACAAACCAGAAAACCAGAAAAGCTCAACAAGTCCAATTCATGGCTCTTACTTTTGCTACTAGGAGAAGAGAATATGGGGGTTTGCCAGTAGTGTAAGCTAAGAGTTTTGTGCTTACAAACATTTGGAGAGACTCAACCCAGCAAAGTCCAATTCCTTTTACATATCAATCCATCTTTAGCTATTACCTTTTAGGCTTAGAGCCTAGTCACTAAAGTCATGTCCTCCGGACCATTCAGCCTAGGCCAACTGCATTGGATGGTTGGTCTCTAGCCTCAGCGTTGTCTTGCTTTCTGTGTATTGGTCCACACTTTTGCATCACGGTACCTCAATTTAGTCTCCTCTCTATTTTTTGCTGCCCTCGGGTCACACAACCTCTCGGATCATAGGTCTGCTCTAGTCACATGCAGGGCCCTATCTGAAGCACCAGATGAAACCGTGACTGTCCCTAAATGCTAAAAACTCTCATTGTAACATTTCACATTATACATTATTTACAAAGACGCAGGACAGTATTCATATTACATTAGAACAGCGGGATTGGTATCTTCAAGACAGTGTCTGGTCCACCTTCTTACACACACAGAGGAAATAAACGTTTATATAACAAAACGTGTAATTGCAATAATTTTCTGGAGAAATACTTTATTTTCTGGAACAATTTCTTCAAGGGTGCCACCACTTTCAGTTATGACTGACTGTTGATGAAGTTTTTCTATTCACTCATTTCAGCTGATCTGTCACCCTTGTAACAATTATTGGCCAATTATAATATTTAAAGGACCTTGGTCATAACCCTATCTAGGCAGGTATAAATTACAGATGTATGTGAAAATTGAGTTTATGAAAATTGTTTCAAATCTAATGACTGTTTCTTATGTTTTCTTATGCCCTAATTTAAAAAAAAATCTATTTTTAACCATCACGTATGGATTTTGCACAAAATGAGCTTTAAAATACATGAAAAGCAGGTAATAGGAGCTAGCAAGTTCTTTTCCTTTAGTCTAGAGCCTAAAAGTTATGCAGAATGTTTATTAAGTTCCAAGTCTCTGACTAACTCATTTAATTTGAGCTGTGAAAAATTTCTTTCCAATTCTAATGACACCAAAATAGTCCAAAGGTTATGCAAAGGAGTCAAAGTATGGTGCAGGAAAAACCTTATAGAGACAGTGTTTGTGAAAAAACTGTAAGTGATGGAGTTTTTTTTCTACAGTGTGTCCACTAGAGATGAGCGAACCGGTCGCGGTTCGGCTCGAGGTTGGTTCGCCGAACGGACCTCCCGTTCGAGTTCGGTTCGTCGAACGTTCGACGAACCGAACTCGAACTGCATAGGAAACAATGGCAGGCAATCACAAACACAGAAAAACACCTAGAAAACACCCTCAAAGGTGTCCAAAAGGTCACAAACAACTCACAACACATGGGAAAGTGACAAGGACATATACTCATGCGAAAACAAAAGAGCTGGACAAGGAAAAAGAGGAGGACACACAGATATATGAGTATATGCAAGGAAACATCGATTCCATTAATGTGCAACTTGAGCCCTGCTCATTCTTGGCTTCCAATCTTGATAAATTGCCTGAGCTCGCCACGTACGTCTTGGGGATCTTGTCGTGTCCTGCAGCCAGCGTTCTCTCGGAACCTGTCTTCAGTGCTGCTGTGGGTCTGCTGGCAGATAAGCACACGTGTCTGTCCACTGACAATTTGGACATGGCTCTCAGAGGACTTTTCTTCCCCTGGGTCAGCCAGGGGACGGGAAAGGCACGCGTATTTTTGAGAGTGCTTCATGCAAAGCATCTTTTTCTTTTTCAAAAGGGAGCTCAACCGATGCCAGTCAAGTGGGGTGTGTGTGGCCCAGTGAGTGGCAACCAAAGAGACTGTGGTTGGAGTCCCCTCGCTGTGTCTCTAAAAGAACCAAGATGAACAAGTCATGGCTCTCAGAGGACTTTTCTTCCCCTGGGTCAGCCAGGGGACGGGAAAGGCACGCGTATTTTTGAGAGTGCTTCATGCAAAGCATCTTTTTCTTTTTCAAAAGGGAGCTCAACCGATGCCAGTCAAGTGGGGTGTGTGTGGCCCAGTGAGTGGAAACGAGGGAGACTGTGGTTGGAGTCCCCTCGCTGTGTCTCTAAAAGAACCAAGATGAACAAGTCATGGCTCTCAGAGGACTTTTCTTCCCCTGGGTCAGCCAGGGGACGGGAAAGGCACGCGTATTTTTGAGAGTGCTTCATGCAAAGCATCTTTTTCTTTTTCAAAAGGGAGCTCAACCGATGCCAGTCAAGTGGGGTGTGTGTGGCCCAGTGAGTGGAAACGAGGGAGACTGTGGTTGGAGTCCCCTCGCTGTGTCTCTAAAAGAACCAAGATGAACAAGTCATGGCTCTCAGAGGACTTTTCTTCCCCTGGGTCAGCCAGGGGACGGGAAAGGCACGCGTATTTTTGAGAGTGCTTCATGCAAAGCATCTTTTTCTTTTTCAAAAGGGAGCTCAACCGATGCCAGTCAAGTGGGGTGTGTGTGGCCCAGTGAGTGGCAACGAGGGAGACTGTGGTTGGAGTCCCCTCGCTGTGTCTCTAAAAGAACCAAGATGAACAAGTCATGGCTCTCAGAGGACTTTTCTTCCCCTGGGTCAGCCAGGGGACGGGAAAGGCATGCGTATTTTTGAGAGTGCTTCATGCAAAGCATCTTTTTCTTTTTCAAAAGGGAGCTCAACCGATGCCAGTCAAGTGGGGTGTGTGTGGCCCAGTGAGTGGAAATGAGGGAGACTGTGGTTGGAGTCCCCTCGCTGTGTCTCTAAAAGAACCAAGATGAACAAGTCATGGCTCTCAGAGGACTTTTCTTCCCCTGGGTCAGCCAGGGGACGGGAAAGGCACGCGTATTTTTGAGAGTGCTTCATGCAAAGCATCTTTTTCTTTTTCAAAAGGGGGCTGAACCGATGCCAGTCAAGTGGGGTGTGTGTGGCCCAGTGAGTGGAAACGAGGGAGACTGTGGTTGGAGTCCCCTCGCTGTGTCTCTAAAAGAACCAAGATGAACAAGTCATGGCTCTCAGAGGACTTTTCTTCCCCTGGGTCAGCCAGGGGACGGGAAAGGCACGCGTATTTTTGAGAGTGCTTCATGCAAAGCATCTTTTTCTTTTTCAAAAGGGAGCTCAACCGATGCCAGTCAAGTGGGGTGTGTGTGGCCCAATGAGTGGCAACCAGGGAGACTGTGGTTGGAGTCCCCTCGCTGTGTCTCTAAAAGAACCAAGATGAACAAGTCATGGCTCTCAGAGGACTTTTCTTCCCCTGGGTCAGCCAGGGGACGGGAAAGGCACGCGTATTTTTGAGAGTGCTTCATGCAAAGCATCTTTTTCTTTTTCAAAAGGGAGCTCAACCGATGCCAGTCAAGTGGGGTGTGTGTGGCCCAGTGAGTGGAAACGAGGGAGACTGTGGTTGGAGTCCCCTCGCTGTGTCTCTAAAAGAACCAAGATGAACAAGTCATGGCTCTCAGAGGACTTTTCTTCCCCTGGGTCAGCCAGGGGACGGGAAAGGCACGCGTATTTTTGAGAGTGCTTAATGCAAAGCATCTTTTTCTTTTTCAAAAGGGAGCTCAACCGATGCCAGTCAAGTGGGGTGTGTGTGGCCCAGTGAGTGGAAACGAGGGAGACTGTGGTTGGAGTCCCCTCGCTGTGTCTCTAAAAGAACCAAGATGAACAAGTCATGGCTCTCAGAGGACTTTTCTTCCCCTGGGTCAGCCAGGGGACGGGAAAGGCACGCGTATTTTTGAGAGTGCTTCATGCAAAGCATCTTTTTCTTTTTCAAAAGGGAGCTCAACCGATGCCAGTCAAGTGGGGTGTGTGTGGCCCAGTGAGTGGAAACGAGGGAGACTGTGGTTGGAGTCCCCTCGCTGTGTCTCTAAAAGAACCAAGATGAACAAGTCATGGCTCTCAGAGGACTTTTCTTCCCCTGGGTCAGCCAGGGGACGGGAAAGGCACGCGTATTTTTGAGAGTGCTTCATGCAAAGCATCTTTTTCTTTTTCAAAAGGGAGCTCAACCGATGCCAGTCAAGTGGGGTGTGTGTGGCCCAGTGAGTGGCAACGAGGGAGACTGTGGTTGGAGTCCCCTCGCTGTGTCTCTAAAAGAACCAAGATGAACAAGTCATGGCTCTCAGAGGACTTTTCTTCCCCTGGGTCAGCCAGGGGACGGGAAAGGCACGCGTATTTTTGAGAGTGCTTCATGCAAAGCATCTTTTTCTTTTTCAAAAGGGAGCTCAACCGATGCCAGTCAAGTGGGGTGTGTGTGGCCCAGTGAGTGGAAACGAGGGAGACTGTGGTTGGAGTCCCCTCGCTGTGTCTCTAAAAGAACCAAGATGAACAAGTCATGGCTCTCAGAGGACTTTTCTTCCCCTGGGTCAGCCAGGGGACGGGAAAGGCACGCGTATTTTTGAGAGTGCTTCATGCAAAGCATCTTTTTCTTTTTCAAAAGGGAGCTCAACCGATGCCAGTCAAGTGGGGTGTGTGTGGCCCAGTGAGTGGAAACGAGGGAGACTGTGGTTGGAGTCCCCTCGCTGTGTCTCTAAAAGAACCAAGATGAACAAGTCATGGCTCTCAGAGGACTTTTCTTCCCCTGGGTCAGCCAGGGGACGGGAAAGGCACGCGTATTTTTGAGAGTGCTTCATGCAAAGCATCTTTTTCTTTTTCAAAAGGGAGCTCAACCGATGCCAGTCAAGTGGGGTGTGTGTGGCCCAGTGAGTGGAAACGAGGGAGACTGTGGTTGGAGTCCCCTCGCTGTGTCTCTAAAAGAACCAAGATGAACAAGTCATGGCTCTCAGAGGACTTTTCTTCCCCTGGGTCAGCCAGGGGACGGGAAAGGCACGCGTATTTTTGAGAGTGCTTCATGCAAAGCATCTTTTTCTTTTTCAAAAGGGAGCTCAACCGATGCCAGTCAAGTGGGGTGTGTGTGGCCCAGTGAGTGGAAACGAGGGAGACTGTGGTTGGAGTCCCCTCGCTGTGTCTCTAAAAGAACCAAGATGAACAAGTCATGGCTCTCAGAGGACTTTTCTTCCCCTGGGTCAGCCAGGGGACGGGAAAGGCACGCGTATTTTTGAGAGTGCTTCATGCAAAGCATCTTTTTCTTTTTCAAAAGGGAGCTCAACCGATGCCAGTCAAGTGGGGTGTGTGTGGCCCAGTGAGTGGCAACGAGGGAGACTGTGGTTGGAGTCCCCTCGCTGTGTCTCTAAAAGAACCAAGATGAACAAGTCATGGCTCTCAGAGGACTTTTCTTCCCCTGGGTCAGCCAGGGGACGGGAAAGGCACGCGTATTTTTGAGAGTGCTTCATGCAAAGCATCTTTTTCTTTTTCAAAAGGGAGCTCAACCGATGCCAGTCAAGTGGGGTGTGTGTGGCCCAGTGAGTGGAAACGAGGGAGACTGTGGTTGGAGTCCCCTCGCTGTGTCTCTAAAAGAACCAAGATGAACAAGTCATGTCTCTCAGAGGACTTTTCTTCCCCTGGGTCAGCCAGGGGACGGGAAAGGCACGCGTATTTTTGAGAGTGCTTCATGCAAAGCATCTTTTTCTTTTTCAAAAGGGGGCTCAACCGATGCCAGTCAAGTGGGGTGTGTGTGGCCCAGTGAGTGGAAACGAGGGAGACTGTGGTTGGAGTCCCCTCGCTGTGTCTCTAAAAGAACCAAGATGAACAAGTCATGGCTCTCAGAGGACTTTTCTTCCCCTGGGTCAGCCAGGGGACGGGAAAGGCACGCGTATTTTTGAGAGTGCTTCATGCAAAGCATCTTTTTCTTTTTCAAAAGGGAGCTCAACCGATGCCAGTCAAGTGGGGTGTGTGTGGCCCAGTGAGTGGCAACGAGGGAGACTGTGGTTGGAGTCCCCTCGCTGTGTCTCTAAAAGAACCAAGATGAACAAGTCATGGCTCTCAGAGGACTTTTCTTCCCCTGGGTCAGCCAGGGGACGGGAAAGGCACGCGTATTTTTGAGAGTGCTTCATGCAAAGCATCTTTTTCTTTTTCAAAAGGGAGCTCAACCGATGCCAGTCAAGTGGGGTGTGTGTGGCCCAGTGAGTGGAAACGAGGGAGACTGTGGTTGGAGTCCCCTCGCTGTGTCTCTAAAAGAACCAAGATGAACAAGTCATGGCTCTCAGAGGACTTTTCTTCCCCTGGGTCAGCCAGGGGACGGGAAAGGCACGCGTATTTTTGAGAGTGCTTCATGCAAAGCATCTTTTTCTTTTTCAAAAGGGGGCTCAACCGATGCCAGTCAAGTGGGGTGTGTGTGGCCCAGTGAGTGGAAACGAGGGAGACTGTGGTTGGAGTCCCCTCGCTGTGTCTCTAAAAGAACCAAGATGAACAAGTCATGGCTCTCAGAGGACTTTTCTTCCCCTGGGTCAGCCAGGGGACGGGAAAGGCACGCGTATTTTTGAGAGTGCTTCATGCAAAGCATCTTTTTCTTTTTCAAAAGGGAGCTCAACCGATGCCAGTCAAGTGGGGTGTGTGTGGCCCAATGAGTGGCAACCAGGGAGACTGTGGTTGGAGTCCCCTCGCTGTGTCTCTAAAAGAACCAAGATGAACAAGTCATGGCTCTCAGAGGACTTTTCTTCCCCTGGGTCAGCCAGGGGACGGGAAAGGCACGCGTATTTTTGAGAGTGCTTCATGCAAAGCATCTTTTTCTTTTTCAAAAGGGAGCTCAACCGATGCCAGTCAAGTGGGGTGTGTGTGGCCCAGTGAGTGGAAACGAGGGAGACTGTGGTTGGAGTCCCCTCGCTGTGTCTCTAAAAGAACCAAGATGAACAAGTCATGGCTCTCAGAGGACTTTTCTTCCCCTGGGTCAGCCAGGGGACGGGAAAGGCACGCGTATTTTTGAGAGTGCTTCATGCAAAGCATCTTTTTCTTTTTCAAAAGGGAGCTCAACCGATGCCAGTCAAGTGGGGTGTGTGTGGCCCAGTGAGTGGAAACGAGGGAGACTGTGGTTGGAGTCCCCTCGCTGTGTCTCTAAAAGAACCAAGATGAACAAGTCATGGCTCTCAGAGGACTTTTCTTCCCCTGGGTCAGCCAGGGGACGGGAAAGGCACGCGTATTTTTGAGAGTGCTTCATGCAAAGCATCTTTTTCTTTTTCAAAAGGGAGCTCAACCGATGCCAGTCAAGTGGGGTGTGTGTGGCCCAGTGAGTGGAAACGAGGGAGACTGTGGTTGGAGTCCCCTCGCTGTGTCTCTAAAAGAACCAAGATGAACAAGTCATGGCTCTCAGAGGACTTTTCTTCCCCTGGGTCAGCCAGGGGACGGGAAAGGCACGCGTATTTTTGAGAGTGCTTCATGCAAAGCATCTTTTTCTTTTTCAAAAGGGAGCTCAACCGATGCCAGTCAAGTGGGGTGTGTGTGGCCCAGTGAGTGGCAACGAGGGAGACTGTGGTTGGAGTCCCCTCGCTGTGTCTCTAAAAGAACCAAGATGAACAAGTCATGGCTCTCAGAGGACTTTTCTTCCCCTGGGTCAGCCAGGGGACGGGAAAGGCACGCGTATTTTTGAGAGTGCTTCATGCAAAGCATCTTTTTCTTTTTCAAAAGGGAGCTCAACCGATGCCAGTCAAGTGGGGTGTGTGTGGCCCAGTGAGTGGAAACGAGGGAGACTGTGGTTGGAGTCCCCTCGCTGTGTCTCTAAAAGAACCAAGATGAACAAGTCATGGCTCTCAGAGGACTTTTCTTCCCCTGGGTCAGCCAGGGGACGGGAAAGGCACGCGTATTTTTGAGAGTGCTTCATGCAAAGCATCTTTTTCTTTTTCAAAAGGGAGCTCAACCGATGCCAGTCAAGTGGGGTGTGTGTGGCCCAGTGAGTGGAAACGAGGGAGACTGTGGTTGGAGTCCCCTCGCTGTGTCTCTAAAAGAACCAAGATGAACAAGTCATGGCTCTCAGAGGACTTTTCTTCCCCTGGGTCAGCCAGGGGACGGGAAAGGCACGCGTATTTTTGAGAGTGCTTCATGCAAAGCATCTTTTTCTTTTTCAAAAGGGAGCTCAACCGATGCCAGTCAAGTGGGGTGTGTGTGGCCCAGTGAGTGGAAACGAGGGAGACTGTGGTTGGAGTCCCCTCGCTGTGTCTCTAAAAGAACCAAGATGAACAAGTCATGGCTCTCAGAGGACTTTTCTTCCCCTGGGTCAGCCAGGGGACGGGAAAGGCACGCGTATTTTTGAGAGTGCTTCATGCAAAGCATCTTTTTCTTTTTCAAAAGGGAGCTCAACCGATGCCAGTCAAGTGGGGTGTGTGTGGCCCAGTGAGTGGAAACGAGGGAGACTGTGGTTGGAGTCCCCTCGCTGTGTCTCTAAAAGAACCAAGATGAACAAGTCATGGCTCTCAGAGGACTTTTCTTCCCCTGGGTCAGCCAGGGGACGGGAAAGGCACGCGTATTTTTGAGAGTGCTTCATGCAAAGCATCTTTTTCTTTTTCAAAAGGGAGCTCAACCGATGCCAGTCAAGTGGGGTGTGTGTGGCCCAGTGAGTGGCAACGAGGGAGACTGTGGTTGGAGTCCCCTCGCTGTGTCTCTAAAAGAACCAAGATGAACAAGTCATGGCTCTCAGAGGACTTTTCTTCCCCTGGGTCAGCCAGGGGACGGGAAAGGCACGCGTATTTTTGAGAGTGCTTCATGCAAAGCATCTTTTTCTTTTTCAAAAGGGAGCTCAACCGATGCCAGTCAAGTGGGGTGTGTGTGGCCCAGTGAGTGGAAACGAGGGAGACTGTGGTTGGAGTCCCCTCGCTGTGTCTCTAAAAGAACCAAGATGAACAAGTCATGTCTCTCAGAGGACTTTTCTTCCCCTGGGTCAGCCAGGGGACGGGAAAGGCACGCGTATTTTTGAGAGTGCTTCATGCAAAGCATCTTTTTCTTTTTCAAAAGGGGGCTCAACCGATGCCAGTCAAGTGGGGTGTGTGTGGCCCAGTGAGTGGAAACGAGGGAGACTGTGGTTGGAGTCCCCTCGCTGTGTCTCTAAAAGAACCAAGATGAACAAGTCATGGCTCTCAGAGGACTTTTCTTCCCCTGGGTCAGCCAGGGGACGGGAAAGGCACGCGTATTTTTGAGAGTGCTTCATGCAAAGCATCTTTTTCTTTTTCAAAAGGGAGCTCAACCGATGCCAGTCAAGTGGGGTGTGTGTGGCCCAGTGAGTGGCAACGAGGGAGACTGTGGTTGGAGTCCCCTCGCTGTGTCTCTAAAAGAACCAAGATGAACAAGTCATGGCTCTCAGAGGACTTTTCTTCCCCTGGGTCAGCCAGGGGACGGGAAAGGCACGCGTATTTTTGAGAGTGCTTCATGCAAAGCATCTTTTTCTTTTTCAAAAGGGAGCTCAACCGATGCCAGTCAAGTGGGGTGTGTGTGGCCCAGTGAGTGGAAACGAGGGAGACTGTGGTTGGAGTCCCCTCGCTGTGTCTCTAAAAGAACCAAGATGAACAAGTCATGGCTCTCAGAGGACTTTTCTTCCCCTGGGTCAGCCAGGGGACGGGAAAGGCACGCGTATTTTTGAGAGTGCTTCATGCAAAGCATCTTTTTCTTTTTCAAAAGGGAGCTCAACCGATGCCAGTCAAGTGGGGTGTGTGTGGCCCAGTGAGTGGCAACGAGGGAGACTGTGGTTGGAGTCCCCTCGCTGTGTCTCTAAAAGAACCAAGATGAACAAGTCATGGCTCTCAGAGGACTTTTCTTCCCCTGGGTCAGCCAGGGGACGGGAAAGGCACGCGTATTTTTGAGAGTGCTTCATGCAAAGCATCTTTTTCTTTTTCAAAAGGGAGCTCAACCGATGCCAGTCAAGTGGGGTGTGTGTGGCCCAGTGAGTGGCAACGAGGGAGACTGTGGTTGGAGTCCCCTCTCTGTGTCTCTAAAAGAACCAAGATGAACAAGTCATGGCTCTCAGAGGACTTTTCTTCCCCTGGGTCAGCCAGGGGACGGGAAAGGCACGCGTATTTTTGAGAGTGCTTCATGCAAAGCATCTTTTTCTTTTTCAAAAGGGAGCTCAACCGATGCCAGTCAAGTGGGGTGTGTGTGGCCCAGTGAGTGGCAACCAGGGAGACTGTGGTTGGAGTCCCCTCGCTGTGTCTCTAAAAGAACCAAGATGAACAAGTCATGGCTCTCAGAGGACTTTTCTTCCCCTGGGTCAGCCAGGGGACGGGAAAGGCACGCGTATTTTTGAGAGTGCTTCATGCAAAGCATCTTTTTCTTTTTCAAAAGGGAGCTCAACCGATGCCAGTCAAGTGGGGTGTGTGTGGCCCAGTGAGTGGAAACGAGGGAGACTGTGGTTGGAGTCCCCTCGCTGTGTCTCTAAAAGAACCAAGATGAACAAGTCATGGCTCTCAGAGGACTTTTCTTCCCCTGGGTCAGCCAGGGGACGGGAAAGGCACGCGTATTTTTGAGAGTGCTTCATGCAAAGCATCTTTTTCTTTTTCAAAAGGGAGCTCAACCGATGCCAGTCAAGTGGGGTGTGTGTGGCCCAGTGAGTGGAAACGAGGGAGACTGTGGTTGGAGTCCCCTCGCTGTGTCTCTAAAAGAACCAAGATGAACAAGTCATGGCTCTCAGAGGACTTTTCTTCCCCTGGGTCAGCCAGGGGACGGGAAAGGCACGCGTATTTTTGAGAGTGCTTCATGCAAAGCATCTTTTTCTTTTTCAAAAGGGAGCTCAACCGATGCCAGTCAAGTGGGGTGTGTGTGGCCCAGTGAGTGGCAACGAGGGAGACTGTGGTTGGAGTCCCCTCGCTGTGTCTCTAAAAGAACCAAGATGAACAAGTCATGGCTCTCAGAGGACTTTTCTTCCCCTGGGTCAGCCAGGGGACGGGAAAGGCACGCGTATTTTTGAGAGTGCTTCATGCAAAGCATCTTTTTCTTTTTCAAAAGGGAGCTCAACCGATGCCAGTCAAGTGGGGTGTGTGTGGCCCAGTGAGTGGAAACGAGGGAGACTGTGGTTGGAGTCCCCTCGCTGTGTCTCTAAAAGAACCAAGATGAACAAGTCATGGCTCTCAGAGGACTTTTCTTCCCCTGGGTCAGCCAGGGGACGGGAAAGGCACGCGTATTTTTGAGAGTGCTTCATGCAAAGCATCTTTTTCTTTTTCAAAAGGGAGCTCAACCGATGCCAGTCAAGTGGGGTGTGTGTGGCCCAGTGAGTGGCAACGAGGGAGACTGTGGTTGGAGTCCCCTCGCTGTGTCTCTAAAAGAACCAAGATGAACAAGTCATGGCTCTCAGAGGACTTTTCTTCCCCTGGGTCAGCCAGGGGACGGGAAAGGCACGCGTATTTTTGAGAGTGCTTCATGCAAAGCATCTTTTTCTTTTTCAAAAGGGAGCTCAACCGATGCCAGTCAAGTGGGGTGTGTGTGGCCCAGTGAGTGGCAACGAGGGAGACTGTGGTTGGAGTCCCCTCGCTGTGTCTCTAAAAGAACCAAGATGAACAAGTCATGGCTCTCAGAGGACTTTTCTTCCCCTGGGTCAGCCAGGGGACGGGAAAGGCACGCGTATTTTTGAGAGTGCTTCATGCAAAGCATCTTTTTCTTTTTCAAAAGGGAGCTCAACCGATGCCAGTCAAGTGGGGTGTGTGTGGCCCAGTGAGTGGAAACGAGGGAGACTGTGGTTGGAGTCCCCTCGCTGTGTCTCTAAAAGAACCAAGATGAACAAGTCATGGCTCTCAGAGGACTTTTCTTCCCCTGGGTCAGCCAGGGGACGGGAAAGGCACGCGTATTTTTGAGAGTGCTTCATGCAAAGCATCTTTTTCTTTTTCAAAAGGGAGCTCAACCGATGCCAGTCAAGTGGGGTGTGTGTGGCCCAGTGAGTGGCAACGAGGGAGACTGTGGTTGGAGTCCCCTCGCTGTGTCTCTAAAAGAACCAAGATGAACAAGTCATGGCTCTCAGAGGACTTTTCTTCCCCTGGGTCAGCCAGGGGACGGGAAAGGCACGCGTATTTTTGAGAGTGCTTCATGCAAAGCATCTTTTTCTTTTTCAAAAGGGAGCTCAACCGATGCCAGTCAAGTGGGGTGTGTGTGGCCCAGTGAGTGGCAACGAGGGAGACTGTGGTTGGAGTCCCCTCGCTGTGTCTCTAAAAGAACCAAGATGAACAAGTCATGGCTCTCAGAGGACTTTTCTTCCCCTGGGTCAGCCAGGGGACGGGAAAGGCACGCGTATTTTTGAGAGTGCTTCATGCAAAGCATCTTTTTCTTTTTCAAAAGGGAGCTCAACCGATGCCAGTCAAGTGGGGTGTGTGTGGCCCAGTGAGTGGAAACGAGGGAGACTGTGGTTGGAGTCCCCTCGCTGTGTTATACATGCTTTTAGAAGGGCATGACATGGCTTGGAGGTTGACTTTCATAAAATGCAAACTGTTGGCTACCAAAATGCTGCCTTTCCAACAACTGTGGTTATAGGCAATGAGGAACATACTGATGAAGATGAGACGCAGATACCCGATTGGGATGACAACTTAAATATTCGGTCAGGGCAAGAAGAGGCTCGGTCTGAGGGGGAGGGGAGTGCAAACACAACAATTGATGATGAAGTTCTAGATCCCACCTACTGTCAACCCCCAGTCAGGCACTCGAGGAGGTCAACAGAGGCGGTGGAGGAGGATGCAACCGACGACGAAATTACCTTGCGCCTTCCTGGACAGAGTCGGAGCACTGGTAGCACGTCTACAACTGCATCCTCAGCCACCACTCTGCCTATGAGCATTATTCGGGGTGCATCAACAGGTCGCATGGCCTCTAAGCCTTGCCTAGCCTGTTCCTTTTTTGACATAGAAAAAGATCGCCCAAATCATGTGATATGTAAAATTTGTCATGATTCTCTTAGTAGAGGTCAAAACCTCAGCAGTTCGACAACTTCTTCCATGAATCGTCACATGAATAAATATCATAGGTCCCGGTGGGAAGCTCACTGTGCTGCAATGCGGCCTAGCGGAGCGAAACATCCACCGCCCGCCCCTTCCAGTGCATCCTCGCGCTCTTCATCTTCTAGGACTGTGGGGACAGCTGTCACACCTGTTTTTCCACGCAAAACTTCCACCACTGTAACCGCAACAGGCAGTTTGCTTGGTAGGTCGTCAGTTGGTTTGGAAGGGGAAACAAGTGAGTGTGTACAGCTCTCTCAGACATCGATAGCACCTACGTTGGATGAAGGCAACATCATGTCTCCGCCTGCACTTTCCTCACAAACCTGCATTTTTCCAGGGACACCCTACTCAACACCGTCTACACACAGCAGCCAGATCTCTGTCCCTCAGATGTGGTCAAATAAAAGGCCACTTCCTCCGACCCATGACAAAGCTAAGAGGTTGACTCTATCCCTCTGTAAGCTGTTGGCTACCGAAATGCTGCCTTTCCGCCTAGTGGACACACAGGATTTTAGAGACCTTATGTCTGTCGCTGTGCCCCAGTACCAGATGCCTAGTCGCCACTACTTCTCTAAGAAAGGTGTGCCCGCGCTACACCAGCATGTCGCACACAACATCACCGCTTCCTTGAGAAACTCTGTGTGTGAACGGGTGCATTTCACCACCGATACTTGGACCAGTAAGCATGGACAGGGACGTTACATGTCGCTGACTGGGCACTGGGTAACTATGTTGATAGATGGTGAAGGGTCTGCTGCACAAGTCTTGCCGTCCCCACGACTTGTGTGTCAATCCTCTGTCTGTCCAAGTTCCGCCACTGCTTCTGCATCCTCCACCTCATCTGGGTCCTCCACCTCCGCCCCAAGCCTGCCTGGTCAGGCCACCAGCGTTCTCACTGCGCAGAAGGAATCACGCACCCCTCATTACTATGCTGGCAGCAGAGCGCAACGGCATCAGGCGGTCTTTAGCTTGACATGTCTTGGGAATAAGAGTCACACAGCTGAGGAGTTGTGGTCAGCTCTGCGGTCCGAGTTTAATAAATGGTTGTCTCCACTCAACCTGCAGCCTGGTAAGGCCGTGTGCGACAATGCTGCAAACCTGGGTGCGGCCCTTCGCCTGGGCAAGGTGACACACGTGCCTTGTATGGCTCACGTGTTGAACCTTGTTGTCCAGCAATTTTTAACACACTATCCCGGCCTAGATGGCCTTCTGACCAGGGCACGTAAACTGTCTGCAGTGCTCACTTCCGCCGTTCAACCGCCGCAGCTGAGCGACTTGCATCGCTCCAGAAGTCTTTCGGCCTGCCGGTTCATCGCCTGAAATGCGATGTGGCGACACGCTGGAATTCAACTCTCCACATGTTACAGCGACTGTGGCAGCACCGGCGAGCCCTGGTGCAATACGTCATGATGTATAGCCTGGGCCAACGAGATGCAGAAGTGGGGCAGATCACCCTGATGGAGTGATCTCAGATCAAGGACCTATGCACCGTTCTGCACAGTTTCGACATGGCGACGAATATGTTTAGCGCTGACAATGCCATTATCAGCATGACGATTACAGTCATTTACATGCTGGAGCACACGCTAAACACTATTCGGAGTCAGGGGGTGGGACAACTGGAAGGGGAGGAACTACAGGAGGATTCATATGCGCAAGACACAACAACATCACCAAGGTCCAGACGTTCATCATCACCAACGCGGCAGGCATGGGACCATGGGGGACAGGGATCAACAAGGGCGCATGGTAGCAGGCGAGATGTTGAGGAAGGTGCAGGAGGACATGAAGATATGGAGGACGAACTGTCCATGGACATGGAAGACTCAGCGGATGAGGGAGACCTTGGTCAAAATTCAGTTGAAAGAGGTTGGGGGGAGATGTCAGAGGAAGAAAGAACGGTTAGCACCCCTATGCCACAAACACAGCGTGGACTTGGTCCGCATGGCTGCGCAAGACACATGAGTGCCTTCTTGTTGCACTACCTCCAACATGACCCTCGGATTGTCAAAATTAGAAGTGATGATGACTACTGGCTTGCCACACTATTAGATCCCCGGGACAAGTCCAAATTTTGTGACATAATTCCACCCATAGAAAGGGACGCACGTATGCTGGAGTATCAGCATAAGCTGTTACTCGATCTTAGCTCGGCTTTTACACCAAACAACCGTGCAGGTGAAGGGAGTGATTCTCGCAGTTGTAACTTGACAAACATGGGACGGCATCGTCATCTTCAACAGTCTACCCGTACCAGTAGGACCGTATCTGGTGCTGGTAACAGCAATTTTATGGAATATTTTCATAATTTTTTTAGACCCTCCTTTGCAAGGCCACCAGAGACAACAAGTCTGACACATAGTCAACGGATGGAGAGGATGATACAGGAGTATCTCCAAATGAACATCGATGCAATGACTTTGCAAATGGAGCCTTGCTCCTTTTGGGCTTCAAATCTAGAAAAATTGACAGAGCTCTCCAGTTACGCCTTGGAGATTTTGTCGTGTGCAGCTGCCAGCGTTGTCTCTGAACGTGTCTTCTTCAGTGCTGCTGGGTGTGTGCTGACAGATAAGCGCACGCGTCTGTCCAGTGACAATGTGGACACACTGACGTTCATCAAAATGAACAAGTCATGGATCCAGAAGGAATTTACTACCCCTGTGTCATCCTGGGGAGAGTAAATGCTTGTGGATTTGGAATGTGCTTGATGCAAATCAAAACATCCTGTTTGCAACTAGGGCACAAGTGCTGCCACTGATGGGGTGTCTGTGTGCCCAATGTTGGGAAAAAAGGTAGACTCCGCTTGGAGTAACCCTTGCTTGATGTGTTTTTTAAAAATGATACAAGATGAACAGATCTGAAGGCAAGATGAAGGCAACATCATGTCTCCGCCTGCACTTTTCTCACAAACCTGCATTTTTCCAGGGACACCCTACTCAACACCGTCTACAGACAGCAGCCAGATCTCTTTCCCTCAGATGTGGTCAAATAAAAGGCCACTTACTGCGACCCATGACAAAGCTAAGTGGTTGACTCTATCCCTCTGTAAGCTGTTGGCTACCGAAATGCTGCCTTTACGCGTAGTGGACACACAGGATTTTACAGACCTTATGTCTGTCGCTGTGCCCCAGTACCACATGCCCAATCACCACTGCTTCTCCAAGAAAAGCATGCCCGCGCTACACCAGCATGTCGCACACAACATCACCACTTCCTTGAGAAAATCTGTGTGCGACAGGGTGCATTTCAACACAGATACTTGGACCAGTAAGCATAGACAGGGTCATTACATGTCACTGACTGGGCACTGGCAAACTATGGTGAGAGATGGAGAAGGGTCTGCTGTACAAGTCTTGCCGTCCCCACGAGTTGTTTCAATCCTTGTTCTGTATGTAGAAGTTAATACACTGCTTCTGCCTCTTCAACCTCGTGTGGGTCCTCTACCTTGGCGCAAACCCTGTGTGGTCAGGCCACCCTTCCTTGCAACTGCGCACAAGGACTACCACACACCTCCTTACTATGCTGGCAGCAGAGCTCAATGCCATCAGGCGGTCAAAGCTTTACTTTGAAATGTATGGGAAATGTGAGTCACACCGCTATTACAGAGAATAGTAGTCAGGCAGGGTCAAAACATTAATTGAGGAACAGGAACAGAATGGGACGGCCAGGAAAGAATCAGAAAACAAGCAGAGTTGAAATGCGTATCGGCCAACAAGGTACATAAACAGCAAGCAGGAAAAGTAGTCAGGTAACAAGCACACAAAATCATAAAACTGAACTGGGGGTAAAATTAACCAGAGGTTCATAGCTATGTCTGGCAGTGGTCTGCAGACAGGATGGGCATAAAAAAGGGTGTGGTGTCTTCCCATTGGTTGTAGCTGAATGATGGTATTTCATCTGTGAGATACCCACCAGCTACATTCAGCCAGAGATTCTGCATCTGTCAAGGTAATGCAGCCCAGTGGGTGAGCATAACCTGCGTCCACCTGCGCCGCTGGCATCGACTACTCTCACATCATCAGCACTATTCATGAAAGGAACACGTTGTCACCTGGCAACCGGAGTACAAATTGACGGAGCGGACTACGTTGGTGACTTAACAGCCGTGTGCGGCAATGATGCAAACCTGGCTGCGGGCCATCCTCAGGGCAATGTGACACACGTGCCTTTTAGGGCTCACGTGTTGAACCGAATTCGCCAGCAATTTTTAAAACACCATCACGGCCTACATGGCCTTGTGCAGTGGGCACGCTCGCTATGTGCTCACTTCCATCGTGCGCACACAGCAGCTCAACAACTTTCATCACTCCGGAAGTCTTAGGGTCTGGCAGTTAAA
Organism: Anomaloglossus baeobatrachus; assembly: GCF_048569485.1. Classification (NCBI taxonomy): domain Eukaryota; kingdom Metazoa; phylum Chordata; class Amphibia; order Anura; family Aromobatidae; genus Anomaloglossus; species Anomaloglossus baeobatrachus. The sequence continues at coordinate 80,847,185 of NC_134362.1, forward strand.
CGCCGTAAATGCGATGTTTCGACACGCAGGAATTGGAATCTGCACATGTTGCAGCGTGTGTGGCAGCACCGCAGAGCCCTGCTGAAATACGGTAAGACATATAGCCTGGGATAACTTGATCCAGAGGTGGTGCAGATCACGCTGCTGGAGTGGTGTCAGATCAAGGACCTATGCACCCTGCTACACAGTTTTGAAATGTCGACGAAGATGTTTAGCACTGGCAATGTCATTCTCAGCGTGACAATTCTGGTCATCTACATGATGGAGCACACTGTAATTATTATTCTGAGTCAGGTGTTGGGACAAGAGGAAGGGGAGGAAGTACAGGAGGAGTCATATGCGGAAGGGATAACAAGATCTACGAGGTCCAGATGGTCAGCGGCACCTATGCGGCATTCATGGTGAGGGAGAGGGATTAACAAGGGCGCATAGTATCAGCAAAAAGTGTTGATGAAAGTGCAGGAGCCCATGAAGAAATGGAGGACGAACTGGCGATGGGCATGGAAGACTCAGCAGATGAGTGAGAGCTTGCTCACATTTCGGTTGTGCGAGGTTGTGGGTAGAGGGCAGAGGAAGGATGCACGATTCTCACCTCTCTGCCACCAACACACCAAGGACTTGGTCCTCCTGGATGCACAAGACACATGAGCGCCTTCTTGCTGCACTACCTACATGACCCTCGGATTGTATGAATTTGAACTAATCCTGAATACTGGGTTGCCACACTGTTAGATCCCCGGTACAAGACAAAATTTGGCGAACTGATTCCTGCCATAGAAATAGACGCACGTATACAGGAGTATCTGCAGAATGTGGTACGCAATCTTAGATCTACTTGTCCACTAAACACCAGTGCTGCACAGAGTGAATCTCAACGCTTTGTCATGGATAGGAGGAAATGGTCTTTTACTTGTCCACATCGGAGGGACCGAGGGATGGCTGCTGTGCTGAGATGGCGTTGAGTACGGTGTCCCTGCACAGTTGCACTTTTGGTCATATCCCAAAATGAGTTGAAAAAGGACAGATGCTGTTGGAAAGGGGAACAGGTGTGTTGGAAAGGGGAAAAAAGTTTTGGTCCGTGGATTTGGTGGTTAAGCAACTGTAACATTTGCTGAAGAAACAACATCTGTTACAGTGGGACTGGCAGATTTGGATAAAGTGGTATATAATCTGTGACCGCTATATAACGAAAATTAATAAGAAAAGAAAGAGAAAGGTATATATCCCCATCAGCAGTCAGTGTCCACCGTGCTCCCAGTTGGAAAAGGAGAGGTTGGCAACTTGAAGGTTTGGTGGAGGATACAGAGCTGTGTGGCTATGAAACTAATAGTAGCCTGAACCGAGTTAGACGCCATTCGGATCTGGAGACTGTGAGCCCTGTTAGCGTCACAGGGTCCACATGCCCACCCAGCCCAGGAACTCCCTGTTAACAACACAGGGGCCATTGAGTACGCTGACCGTGTGCGTAGGGGCCACACCTGTGGACAGCAGGCGCATCAGCAGCAGCAGGCCTGTTAATGCCACTGGGCTGCACAAGCAGGACTGTTAGGACAGGAGCTGGTCTTAACCGTTCTGCGTTACCAACTGTGGTGGTGGCCTGCATCCACCACCCGATCCCTGCCTACCTCTGGCCTAAAGCCGCAATGGGTTCAACACATGGAGGTGTGCTCTTTCGGAGCATAATAGAAGACTGCGCACCTCCTTGTTGGCTCCAGCCCCTTTTATAACCTGGGTCCGCCCCAAACCAGGGTGAACCACAATGCACCTCCTGGAGACAAAAGTAGAGTGACACGTCATGAGTGGCATAACTAGCGTCCTATTTGGAAACGCAACTTCAATGATGACCTTATGGCTGCCATGACCCAAACACCTCACCAGTCATCGTCTGAGCATCAATAATGCGGTGACAAGTCATAGGTGTGGGCCTCTGCAAGCCATTTGGGAGGACACCTGATGCCCTGTGGTCTATATGGGACCCCCACATCAGGGCCAGGGCCAAAGAGTTCATTACCGGACCTAGTCTCTGATGCAGGAAGTGCCTGAGCATGCTCAGTAGCATGAAATACAGTCTCTGAAAAAAGACTATCAGCTTTAGCATGGTGTCTATGCCCAAAACAGGACTTAGACCCGGCACGGAATGCAAGCACCTGTGCAAAGAGGCTTTTCACACTTAGTGTGGGAGCATGCGCTATATCCCGAAATGAAAACTTAGCGTCAGGAATGGCACAGTCAGGCTGAGCATACTCACTAGGCGAAACACTGTAATTATGCTGCAGCTGGGGTACATCGGCACACGCATGCGCACTAGCTGCCTCTCCACACTTAGACGTGGAGGGGAAATTTGTCTTGGAGATGCTGTCTATGAACAGAAGGAAAAGCTAAAGGAAGCCTGACTTTCTATCCCTCCGAATTATGAAATGCAGCAATGAATTCCATGAGTTTGCTATAACATTAGCGTA